>NC_046289.1:19415000-20652500 GCF_004115265.2 Rhinolophus ferrumequinum
GGCATTGGGCTCATCTATATTTTCCTAGCTCCTGAAACAGGCTAACCTGAGCTCTCTTGCTTCTCAATGCTGTTCTTTCACTTTGGCTCTCTGCCCTTCAGGACAGCACTGAGACGCCCAGTCCTCTAAAATAGTGGTTCTCAGTGTACTGCTGTTATTTATGAGCTATTAGCAACTGTAATTGCTAATGGATAAAGTACCCAGAATTGTAAATATTCCCTTTTAAAAATGCAAATGAGAGCAGTCTAAAACAGAATGTGGAATTGGATAATTGCATTTCTTATCAAAGATGAAGAAACAGAATTTGTAGTTCACCCGTATAATCTTTACTGGAATTATGTTAAATTGATGAAGAGAAATCAGAATTTTCTAATTATACAAGTTAAGCTAGAAACAATGGTGCATATGATGTTTTAGAGGTTTAGGAAGAAGAAAATAAATGCATGTAGTCTTTCAGGGTTTATCTCTCCTCCTTTGACTTCAACAGTTATTGGCCTTTAGTGTTTAAAACATACTTTTCAGAAGTGATGAAGTTAATATTCTTAATATTTTTTAAGATAGATTTAATTTTACTTTTATTAAATTTTATTAAATTGATTGGGGTAACATTGATTAATAACGTTATACAAATTTCAGGTGTACAATCTCTATACTCTGTTGTGTGCTCACCACCCCAAGTCTTAAATTCTTAAAATGTTGTTTTTGAGTTTGTTTTTATGTAACTGAATTTTATTTTATAAAGGTGATTATATGTAGAGATAGATAGATAATATAGAGATATATTTATATGTCTCTATATCTATAGCGATATGCCTATATTTCTATAGAGCTATATCTATATCTTTATATCTCTATTTATCTCTATATCTATATCTATATCTATCTATATACAGAGGTACCAAAAAAATGTATACACATTTTAAGAAAGGAAAAAACCTGTATTAAAATTGTAATACTCAGTATATATCAATAACAAAAGATGAATAGAAGTCACGTTTGACTTCTGCAATTACAAGAGGTGTTCAGAGTGGTTACCATCAGCTGCCAGACACTTCTGATTACTGTGAACATTGTTTGGTAGACTTCTGTGGTGAGCGTGTAAACTGTCCCAACACCAGAGCAGAAGAAGCAGGACTTGTTGCTGTGCGAGGCCTCCCAGATCTTCCCTGGTGCACATCACACACAGTACCATGCATCTCAGACTTATCACGAATGCGTACAAATGTTTGGTGTGTTGGAGGTTCTGTTGCACACTCATGCCTCCATTGTCGTTGTACTTCCACAACGTTCTCTAATTTCAAGTACCACTTCAAAATGGTCTTGTGCTCCTCGAATGACAACTGTGCTCTCACCATTTTATTTGACTGCCCTGCCTGTTGCATGGTGACGCTAGCATTCATTTGATTAACACCATCTTTTTTTAAAAATTAATTAATTATTTTTTTTCTTTTTCTATTTTTTTTATTAGTTTCAGGTGTACAAAACAATGTAATAGTTAGACATTTATCATTTACATCCCGTTCATAGTGAGCGAACATCATACTACACATTGTTACAGTAATTCAATTCAACTTTGAAAAGTAATACATAGATAACATTTCTTAAAATGTGTATACATTTGTTTGACACCCCTGATTATATTTATTTACATATATATATATGACTATCTAGTTTAAATGGTATATAATTTAACTGCTGTATCATATGTGTTATGAACATAGTCATAAGTGACCTTATATGCATAATATAGTTTGATTTATGTCTCTGAAAACTAATTTCAATTTAAACATTAAATTAGAACAGATTCTAGATATCCATATGATAAAACCATTCTCTCTCATTTGCTGGAATAGTCTTTTGAATGAAGTGTAGTTATAGCTGGAATGTGCATACCATAAATATACTCATGGAAGTATACTATTTTGTGTATGTGTCTTGTAAAAAACAAACAAAGAAAGAAAAAACGTGTTGAGAACCTCTATTGTAAGGACTGTGACATTCCTGGTGGTGTTACCGTAATAACCACCAGAATACAAAGTCCTCACTGAGTGTGTCTCCATGGCCTCTCCCTGGTGCTCATCACAGCTAGTCTGCTTTCCTCCTTGCCCTCCAGCAATCCCTCCTGCCCCTGTCTGGTCTCTCCTTTCAGCAATCTGGAAATGGCTCTATATTGCTTTCTTGTTTTGCAAGGAAAGGGAGAAGTTCTCTGCAAATGGCTCCAGGAAGACCTCAGACAGACTCCTGACCATGTGATGCTCCATGTGATCTCTATTGTTTACTAGAGATTTTCCTGTCTCACAGAGCTGAGATAGATCACAGACCATCTCCAGAGCCTCTGTGGTACCAATTCAATAAATACTCGCAGAATTAAAGCCAAAACCACTGGCAAATTTCTCATTTATTTTAACTGTAGCTATCCCCGAAGAAGAAAAAAGAACTTTTCAGCACTTTCAAATCCCATCCTTCTTTTCCTATGCCACCAATCACAGCTAGACAGGCCTCCTAACCGTAACAATCCATTGCCAGCCGTGCTAAGTCACCTAAGATTTCTCTCTAGATGTTAATACAGAACCCAGTCTCCAACAGAATGTCATGGAATAGTGCTTTCAGATTAAATTTTTAACTTTGCAATTAAAAAAAAAAAATAAAACCTTTTAAACCCAGAAATACAGGCAGAGTATGTGACTCCCCAATGGAATGAGCAGGTCCCCACACATCTCCTTTCTCTTTGAGAGACTTGGGACAAACCCCACCCAACCTTAATGGCTCTTCAATGATGTATTCTGTATGTATTTTCTAAAATCAGTTTGAAGTATCTAATTTCCCATGTTTCTTTGTAAGTGCTCCCAAGTCAATTCCATTCTGTGGATTTTGTGTGTAGAAGAAAATCCTTCAAGAGCATGGGCTTTCAATGTTCTCTTTCATTTCTCACAGCACTTTGTCTATTGCATACTGAGTAGATGGTCAGAAACTGCTTGTTAACCAGCTTACTCACAGGCCCCTGCTATTCATGGGGTAGAAACTTGGTAAACATTATTGACGGCCTGCCTGAGTTTTGAGCCCAATTATTCTTTAACATCTCATGTTAAAGCTCAGCCACATCCTGTGAAACTACTGACTTGACACAGGGTGGTATCTTCAGGCATTCCACCACATAACAAAGAAACAACCAAAACAGGGAAGTCTTGCAAAACTGAATTTATCATTTTGTTTCTATTTAAAGGTGAGAGCCACAGATTATTTCACGTAAAATACTACTGCTGCTGCTGCCGCTGCTGCTGCTGCTGTATCAGACATGCAGTAGGGTTTCAAAAAATATTGGCTATTTTGCTGGAGTTAAAATTTCACTGTGCCTCCTCTCATATTTACAGTAATGTGAGTATTTGTGAATACCCAGCAAAGCATCTCTTTTCTGCTGTTGCCTTCTTGAGAGTCAGGATTGAGAACAGACCATTCAAATGTAGGAAGCTTAACCTCAATCAAACTTTTGTTTTTTTTCAATTCCCATCCCCCACACCGTCCCTTTTGGCAACCATCAGCTTGTTCTCTGTATCTATGTCTCTGCTTCTGTTTTGCTTTGTTTATTCATTTCTTTTCTTTTTTAAGATTCCACATGTAAGTAAGATTATGCCATGTTTTGTCTTTCTCTGTCTAACTTACTTCACTCAGCACAATACCTTCTCAGTCCATCCATGCTGTCATAAATTGTGAGATTTCATTCCTTTTTATTGTTGAATAATATTCCATTGTAATATATATATATATATATATATATATATATATATATATATATATATATATATATATATATTACATCTTCTTTATCCATTCATCTATTGATGGACATTTAGGTTGCTTCCATATCTTGGCTGTTATTTGTTATGCTGCAATGAACATAGCTATTCATATGTCTTTTCGAATTAGTGTGTTTGTTTTCTTGGGTTAAATATCCAGAAGTGGAATTTCTGGATCATATGGCAGGTCTTTAACTTTTTGAGGAACTTCAAAATTTTTAACTTTTTGAGGAACCTCCATACTGTTTCCCACAGTGGCTGCAACAATCTGCAATCCCACCAACAGTGCAGGAGGGTTCCCTTTTCTCCACATCCTCACCAGCACTTATTATTTGTTGATTTATTGATGATAGACATACTGATAGGCGAGAGGTGATATCTCATTGTGGTTTTAATTTGTATTTCCCTGATGATTGATGATGTCGAGCATTTGTTCATGTTTGTTGGCCATCTGTATGTCCTCTTGGGAGAAATGTCCATTTAGGTCCTCTGCCCTTTTTTAAATTGGATTGTTTTTTTCTTTGGGTTTTAAGCTGTATGAGTTTTTGTTTTGTTTTTTATATTTTGGATATTAACCTTTTATTGGATGTGTCATTTGCAAATATCTTCTTCCTAAAATTGTATTGTATATAATGTTAAATGAGCTAGATTAGTGATATTATAAGAAATATTTTCCTGTATTTTCTGTTTCTCTATTACTTTTATAATAAAGATGATTATGCAATTTACATGATATCACCTAAAAGTTTGTTTTTTTCATGAATTTGATGGATCAATGATGTCATTATTGTGTTATGTAGTCTGTGTCTGTTTAGTAGGGACACAACAGCTTTCAATCTAGTTCACACATACAATTAAAAACCTATATAAAAATGTGTATTTAAAACACTTTAAAAATGCTCTGTATATACCTTTGTGTTTAAACACGGCACTACTTTTCATGTGTGTGCTGTGTTATACGTAGTGGTCAAATTCTTTTCTAAAACGTTCTCTCCCATCCTCGGAGCCTGTGGAATCTCCGAGGCTTTGGGACACTGCTGACTTGGCCAGGGGAAAGTTCTTGCCTATTCAGTTTTTGCCACTGCCTTTGGCACCTACAAGCCTCCTTCCTCTTCCCCTCCCCGGTTTCTGTATAATAAGTGTGTGTGGGTTTCTGTTGCACGGAACGTCCCAGAGCAAGAGACTCTGGGGCAAACAAAGGCAGGATTTCATTCACCTGGCACGCTGACCCCTTGGATCCTGGCTGGAAACTGGGCACCAGAGCCCCAGAGCTGAGAGCAGTGCCTTACATAAGCCCCAGTGCTAGCAGCTGCTGCCTGCCCCATCTGCGACAACGGAGCTGTTCTCTTAGTAGCACATGGATTTCTCCTTGTTGGCCAACAAGTTTCTCCATAATTAAAAAAAGAACATCCACTGTCCTCTGCAGGTACCATCCTCAACGTCCCTATACTTAAATGGAGAGGAAAATTCACTCATTAATAGATTATTCTAGTTTATTCTTGGCAAAACTTCCCTAATAACCTTCTTACATTTTTTTATCTTTCTCTCATACACAGGTATGACATGGTTAAAATAGCAACAGGACAGGCTTCCCATGAATGTCCTAGATCACATATCCTGTTCTGTGTACACATTCACAGAATGCATAGGTGAGCCGTGAGACACCAGAATGAGAGTTGTATGAGCCGGACTGGGATTCACTACTGAACCTCAGTCCTTGAATCTCAGAAAAATAAAAAGTGATCCTTCTCATTACTAGTCATTCAGATTGTGTGGCCAAATCCTCCCATGGGACCCAGGCTCTTCCAGTCCCAGCCACCTGAGTGGTTGTGTAAGGTGTGTCTCCCAAGGGCTTCTGGAAGAATGGTGCCCATCTCCTCTCTTGGGAACAACTTTATGCTCCCAGGTAAAAGCAAAGTGGAAGCAAAAAGACTCCTCTTGCTATCTGCAAAGGAACAGGACCACATCAGCCAATTCTTCCCAGTTGCTTTTCACATGCTAAAGTCTGGTGCTTTTTTCTTCTTGGAAACTTAAGACCATTTTTAAAAAAGACTTATTTAGGGTTATGAGGTTTTTTTGTTTTTATTTTTACCAGGGAGAGTGATAAATCCTCTTAGAGAGCTGGTGCCTAAAAGCTATAAAAGGAAAAAAAAAAGTAGTATGAAATGTTTTTTAATACATAGCAAAAGTGTTTGCATTCATCATCTGCTTGGTGCTTTTTACTTTGGCTTTTGTTTGTAGGCTGCTGCCGTTTGTATATGTAATTTTGTCACCCTGAATCCCACTTTCCAGTACATAACTTGATCATTTGGTTTTCTTTCCTGCTGTAGACTAAACTTTTCAGTCTGACTGCCACTGACACCTATTCCATCAGGCAGGGCCATTGGTTTAGAATTATTCTGATAGACAGTTGAGTGAACTTGACCTTTAGATTTAGTTTAGCTTAAACTTCCCCATTTTATGTTCCTGATTTGGGAATGGACATTGAAGTCAAGGGTGGGTGACATGGTGACTTATTTCCTAAGAAGTTTGCTCTTCCTTAGGAATTAAGGTAGGAAAAAAAAACCAGCAACTCCAAATTGGAAATCCAGAGAGATCAAGTGAGTCTGCCAGGCAGGGAGAGTGTGGACAGGAGTCTGTTGCAGATGTCCATTCATAGTTCACCTGTCTCCGATGTATCTTAGTGAATCAGTGGGAAAAGAAACTGTGCCATGCATGCAAAAGCATCCATTGCTTGTTTCCCTTATTTTCAACAAACACAAAGTTAGTTTTCAAGGAAAGTGGCTCAGTGATCATCTATCACCACTGCTGGAGTGTGTGTACGTGGGAGGAGGAAACTAAAACCCTATGTAAGAAGCATCTTCTTGTATTTGGAGGAGCATATATAGACTTTGAATAGTCAAATCCAGTCCTCCCTCTATGGATAAGGAATAAGGTAGACCTTTTCAGGCTACTGGGATGAGATGCAGTCTACACATATGAAGACTGAAGGGAAATGCTGTAACTAGGCCAAGAGTCATGAGCTCAAAAATTGATTTTTGTAGTCACCAATTACTTACTCTCTTGGGATTCTAATGTTACCCATCTTGAGAGTAGTGATGACCCACTGTTTACATAGTTCCAATCGTGGTCATATTTTTTACTGTCTTCATCGTATTTTGGACATATTTTGGCCTTTGGAGTGCCTGGCTGTTCTCTCCATGTTCTTGCTTTCTGTCCCCCTTATAGAAGTGGGTGTCAGCTAATAAAGAAAAGAAAAGAAAAGAAAAGAAAAAGAAAGAAAAGAAAAGAAAAGAAAAGAAAAGAAAAGAAAAGAAAAGAAAAGAAAAGAAAATGACTTCTTTAGGAAGTGGAAGTGTGAGCAAAAAGTCACTTCCTCAGGCAAACAGAGAAATATGGGAGGGAAAGAACAACGAAATTTGGTTGAGGAAAAAGAAAGAAAATAAGTTTATTCTCGTCCCCTGGAAGGTAAATTTGACAAACACTTGACTTAATATGGAAACCCAACCCTCTCAGCACTCAATATTATGTATATAAAAGGGAATAGTGTCTTAGGAAACAGCCTCCAAGGCCTTCATGAAAACTTTGAACAGTTTGCCCATGCAGGACAATTTGGCTGTTCTTGATTTAATATTTTCTGTATTTCCCTGTCCAAGTGGATTCCTCCTAAAAGGAAAGATTTTGAAAATGGAAAGAGTTCCTCTTTCTTTTCCCTATCTATGTCAAGGCCATATATTTTTATGACCTAAGACCCTGGTGATGACAGACACTGCTGACATAAATGCATACCTTTATCAGAAGTCCAAAAATATCCAGTGAAATAAATGGAAAAGCTTCTTTAATGTGTTGATTCCTCAAATAACTTCCAGGTGATGAGGTCAATCTTGCTCTAAGGGGAATTAGCAGGACTCAACTTCACAGGACATTTGAGCAAATAGATCTGTGACCTGAACAGAGCAGAATCATACGGTGCGAGTAAAAATGATAAGGGGAGATCATGTGCACCAGGGCTCTGGACAGTTTCCTACCTTTCTTCTGCTCTTTGCTCCCAAAAATTGAAAAAACAAACAAACAAAAACACAAAACAAGAAAAACCAAACTTGGTCAGAATTCATGGGAGTGTAAAACTTTCTTTTTTCTTTTTTTGTTGTGACCCCAAGGAAAGTGCTTCCATGTACATCATTAATCCAAACCAGGCACAATACATGTTGTCACATTCTGACCATTAACGTCCCTTGACCACGTGGGGAATCTTAATGACTGAATCTCTGCCTGCTACAATGGCACTGATAATGACTTACATTAGCGCAACTTTTCAATTTGTTAAGAGCCTTCTCATTCATCTCCTTTTTCAGAACCTTACAACAACCTTTGGAAATAGATGCTGAATGTTTTGTTAGTCTCATTTTTTTTCTTGTTTTTTTTTACATGGGGAAACTGAAGTATCTGGAAGTTAATTGACTTGCCAAATATCTTATAGATGGGGAATAGCAGAGTCAGGCCCAGAATCCAGGTTTCTCGATCCCTTGTCCAGTGACTTCCTATAAGCTCTTAGGAGCCAGAGAGTTTAAGTTGGGGGAGAAAGTATCCAAATCTCCAAGCCTCTTCATCACCTGATAGGGAAAAAAAAAACACATTTCGTGGCATTGATTCATGACTTTGAAGTGTTTAGGCACTCTCAGGAATGAAAAGCAGTTACTGAATTCTGAGTCTGTCCTACTACTTTAGAGTGAACATAAACCATTATTTCTAAATACTGACTCATCTCTTGGAACATTTGAGATATGTGTTGATGCAAAATGCCACACGACACCATAGTCCCCGTGACATTGCATTGTTAATGCCAATGCAATCTACTGTTGGATAGTACGTTAGCACAAATTTAGAACCCATATTTTCCCACATTTCTATGTTTCATGAAACAGGGTATACTTTTAAAATCTTTAAAATTGACAGCAAATTACAATGAAGAGAGAGCTGACATTAGTATAGAGAGCCCTAAGAACTTACACAGAAAACACTGAAATGGGCAGCCATCTCCTTGCCTCTGCATTACCTGCTTATGGTGGAATGACTGTGAAGAGACACAAATTTGCCTGATGTCTTTCCTTGAATGAACCCTTTGTTCGAATTAATTTCTGGAATGATTTCTTACGTTAAAAATATTCTATAAATGTATATGGGAAAGGCCAGGCTGATAAGTCTTTCACTTATGAGTCAATACACAAACACACACATACACACAAACACACATATAGATGGATATTCATCCATCCATATATACACTCACATACACTCACATATATACACTCACATATATACACTCACATTGTTAAGAATGCAATTGATTTTGCAGAACCATTTCAGAGGAAAAGCTTCTGAATTATATTAGACTCCATTCCAAAATGGCTCAGTGTGCTCCAAAGTTCAGATCTGCTTCAAGAATCATAGGCCTTTGTGTTTGATAAGCAACACATTGGCTGCCACTTACTAGCGTTCCTGACAATAATTTCATACTCATCTCTAATAAGGATAAGGAATTTATGGTCACATTTCTTAACTGTCACCTCTGTTTCATTACCCATCACATCACTGTCAAATAAATGATCAATGAAAGAATGGGACAGCAAACGAACAATGACTTGAAGTAGGTTGTAGGAGGATATGAACCAAACGACTAGCCAAATTTCTCATTAAACATGTAATTCAACAGCATTCAAATGACATTTAATCAATTATTAGGGGTCTACCATGTTTGCTTATAAACACTGTAACGGATGCAGAAAGAAGAGTGATGATGAGAGATTTGTAATTTAAAAAGTTTTGTCAAGGTTCAGAGATGGGGTTGTGTAGGTACAGCATTAACCTCAGTTTTTCTGCTGCAAACCTGTGCTTATTTCAGGGGTGCATGGAGCCATCGTTCTGTCTCCTGGTCAAACTTGAATAGAAGATACTGCTATAAACTCAGTGTTTGTTCCCACCACCTAACTGCCCCCAAATTCATATGTTAAAACCTAATCTCCACTGTGCTGGTGTTTGGAGGTACAACATTAGGGAGGTGATTAGGTCATGAGCCTGGAGGCCTTATGAATGGCATTAGTGGCTTTATAAAAGAGACCCCAGAGGGGCCGGCTCGGTGGCTCAGGCGGTTAGAGCTCCATGTTCCTAACTCCAAAGGCTGCCGGTTCGATTCCCACATGGGCCAGTGGGCTCTCAACCACAAGGTTGCCAGTTCAATTCCTCGAGTCCCACAAGGGATGGTGGGCAGAGCCCCCTGCAACTAAAATTGAACACGGCACCTTGAGCTGAGCTGCTTCCTGGATGGCTCAGTTGGTTGGAGTGCGTCCTCTCAACCACAAGGTTGCCGGTTTGACTCCCGCAAGGGATGGTGGGCTGCATCCCCTGCAACTAGCAATGGCAACTGGACCTGGAGCTGAGCTGCACCCCCCACAACTAAGACTGAAAGGGCAACAACTTGACTTGGAAAAAAGTCCTGGAAGTACACACTGTTCCCCAATAAAGTCCTGTTCCCCTTCCCCAATAAAATCTAAAAAAAACAGAGACCCCAAAGAGCTCCCTCATCCCTTCTGCCACATGAGGTTACAGTGAAGAGACACCTGTCTATGAACCAGGAATCCGGGAATGGGCTCTCACCAGGCACCAAATCTGCTGGTGCCTAGATCTTGGACTTCTCTAACTCCAGAACTGAGAGAAATAATTGTTTGTTGTTTATAAGCCACCCAGTGTATGGTATTCTATTATAACAGCCCAAAGGGACTAAGACAGGCATACTGGTGTGATCAATATAGTCCAACGCTAGCGTCTGAGAGAGGCCAGTGACAACCTGTTCATAGAAAGCGTTCAATCTGATGAGTTGTACCTGGATTCTATTATAGTCTTTTGGCTTTTGCTCTTAAGCCTGATAATGCCTCCTGTTTAGCTATGTGACCAGAGGGATACAAAAGACACCTCCTTGGATGAGACTGAGACTCCTCTAATCCTTATGACAGCCTTGTGACGTAGGCAGGATTGCCTTGATTTTATCGGCTCTAGCCTGAGGTAACATAGTACAGTCAGGATTTTAAACCCAGGTCGTTTTCTAAGATAAGCACCCTTTATTCTTTCACAATCTTTTTTGCCAAATGAACTTGCCTCGATTTACCTTTCAAATTTAGTTGAGGACTAAAATGCAAAACAACAATATATCCTAGAAGTAACTCAATTTACATCTGTTAATCTTCACGGAGATCAATCTCAGAATAAGGCTTGCCCTCCAGAAGGTCTAGTAATGAAGGCTTCCTTCTTCCTTACTTTCTTATTTCCTCCTACAGAACAAAATCCTGCTATTCAGGCATCCCTGTTTAATAAACATAACCATGCATCACAAGAGAAATATTAATCTTCTTATAACTCTTTGCTCAAAGTTGGTAGGGATAGAGGACAATTACACTATGGAAAGAGGCTAACAAAACAACACAGGGTAATATTTCATTGTATCCTTAATACCATTTTCACTGGCAAAACAAAATAGACTTATATGAAGAATCCCTATAGCATTGGTGCCAAGAGACTAACACCATATCCTTATGTTCGATTTTCTTTATTAATTCAGGTAAACTAAACTTAGTAATTACTTACTGGATACTCACTGAGTGATTAGTGCATTCTGAAAAGGGCCATTCTCAAGCAAATTGTGAGATGAAAAAGTTTAAACATTCCCCTTTGCTTCTACTTTCTTCACACTCCACTTTCTCTATTTTAAGGTACCTAATTTGGGCAATATCCAACCCCCAAACGCACCCCCTCTTTTTGCCCCCCCATATTAAAATATTCTCCCGAGAAAGGATTTGACAGGTTCATACATACGACCTTAAAAACCCATGACTGTTTTTGCTGGACATTTTCTCCTTGCCTGTTCACATTCTCTGTTTGCTCTTTACGGCTCACTCTGCCCCAGATAATGGCATATGTGGGTTACATCAAAGAGCTCTCTAGCCCTCTGGCTTTGGTTTGGTTTGGCCAATGGAGGCTCTTGGCAAAAGATTGGAAAAAGGGAGGAGAATGAAGCCAAGCTAGTAAATCACCTAAATACCTCCCTGCATGGTGCCTCCTTTCAATGAAAGTCACAACTCCTCTCAAAGCGTCCTTTCTCAAACAACTTTTACCTTCTAGGGTCTGACAATTGCTCTCTCTCCTAGATCCTTTGAGCTTGGGGTAGTAATTATCCTGGGATACTGTATTACCGCTTGTGTTTTCCTAATACTCTGCTCACCAACCCCCTTGTAAAGAATCTCTTTACTAATGCCTCATTAAATTATCCTAATTTTATTGTATCATATTTTATTCTGGGACCCAGCAACTAATAGTGGCATCCACATTTTAATGATACAATGCATAACGGCCCAAGAAAACAAACTATTTGTGGAATTTTAGTATTAGTTCGACAGAAAGAGTTCTAGATTATATCAGTGATCTACTGTGAAAAAAAAAATTATCAGCTCACATTTATAAGTAGTCGTTCAGTTCATCAGTCTCTAGGGTTCTTCTGATCTGGAGTCAGCCGACAATCTGGGCTCAGCTGGCTCATGTGTCTGCAGTCAGCTGCAGGTGCTCTAGGTAGCTCTGCTGATCTTGCTGGCCTCACACACGTGTCTGAATGTCTCCTGGAAGATGGCTGCGCTATGCAGGCCTCATCTGGGACAACTGGGCTACCACACTCTGATTCATACATTTTTCATCTTTTAGCAGATTCGTCCGACATGTTCTTATAGTGATGGCAGAAGACAAGGGGGGAGAAAATTAATTATGCAGATGCTTTTCAAGCCTCTCTTTATGTCAGGTGTGCTAACATCTCCTTGGCTAACGCAAGTCTCATGACCACAGCCAGAGTCAGAACAGAAGCACGCTATAAAGTTATATGGCAAAGGATGAGCACTCAGGAATTGGGGCCAGTGGAGCAACCTATCAACCTCAGAGGTTTTTATAGCTGTCTGGTTCTTCCCTCCGCAAAGGAAGTTACATTTATAGTGGGCCTTGAAAGATGAGTAGATTGTCATGAGGTGGAGGAATGAGATAGCATGTGCAAAGCTTAGAAGAATGAAAGTGCTTGAAGTGCTTAGAAAAGTGTTTAGTGAGTAAAAAAGTATGCTTTTTTAAAACTTTATATAAATGGGTAATGCGTTATGTACTCTTGTGCCTCGCTTCTTTCACCAAACATTATGGAAGGTTCAATATTATAAATATGTCAGCTTTCCTTAAATTGATCTATAAATTAATGCAATTCCAACCAAAATAGCAGAATGCCTTTTTATACAGTAATCAGTCAATTGTAATAATTATATGAAAATCAAATGGCCAAGAATAGGTGAACAATTTTGAAGAATACAGTTGAAAGAATTGTATTCCTGGATTTTTCTAATTTAAGAATATGATATATCCTTTGATTTATTTAAATCTTCTTTCATTTCTTAATATTCTTTTGTTGTTGTTGTTTTTGTTTTCAGTTTTTAATGTAGAGGCCTTAAATAAAAGATGCTTGATTTTTTATTTCTATCTCCTCAGTTAGCACACACCCAATCCAGGGATCTTTCTTCTCCGTCTTTTTGCTGCTCTTACCCAACTAGATGAAAGGATTCTGATATGAAGAGGAGAGAGAGAGAGAAGAGAGAGAGAGAGAGAGAGAGAGAGAGAGAGAGAGAGAGAGAGAGAGAGAGAGAAAGAGAGAGAGACAGAGAAAGAGAGAGAGAGAGAGACAGAGAGAGAGAGACAGAGAGACAGAGAGAGAGAGAAACAGAGACAGAGACAGAGAGGGAGAGAGGGAGAGAGAGGGAGATTGGAAAGCTGGTGAAACTAGGACAAGGCCTCACATTCTATGCCCTTCCCTGTAATAAACTTGCCTATAAGACTGAGATCTAAGATTTGGGCAGACTTGCAACCTGCTCCCTGTGTGGAAGTTTCTTGAGCACAGCAGCTCCACAAATAAACCCAATGTATAAAGTGTAGAAATGTGGTAGCATGGATATCTAGCCAGGAGATCTTTTCCTCAATTTCCATGATCCTCAAGCAACTTTGAGAATATTTTATGTCTCCTGAGGCTGTGAGTAAAACCTAGGTAGTAGATGGGAGGGAAAGCTAATATACCAATTAGAAGACCACAGAGCAGATTGGGGGCCTGATTCACCCACATAGAGTAAATAAGTCTTTAGCTGCATCTTTGTTGGACTTTAGATGCCGGGAAGCTGCATAGGAGTCAATATGCCAGATGGATCAGTTGCAACCTGCCAAACAAACACTAGGTATCATCTCAGCTGGAAAACAGACGGGACGAGGAGCTAGGGATGCCAGCATGACCACAGAGGCCAAAAAGTATGCTGCTTACTCTGCAGTAACATAACGGAATTGTCAAACCATGCAGAGGTTTAGAATCAGGACCAAGAGAAGGGGGAAACAGAGAACACTTTGAAGGGACTGAAGAGGGAGAAAATCCTAAATTATGTTTCAAGCTGGGACTGACTAAAAAATTATTAGATTGCAACAGGAAAAAGAATCCCAGAAGAACTGAGTTTACATTGAAATTTCAAGACAGTACAGAGTGAAAATGGTCACTCAAGAACTAAATTCAATTCAATTATAGGAAAAGAAAGAAACCTTAGAATTTTTCACACCTGAGTTTTATGGACTATTTAGACAGTGAAGAGTGCACCCATTGGAGAAAGAGGCTTAAATGACTTCAGATTTTAAACAGCTTTGACTCACAGGAAGGAGCTTGGGGTTTGACATGGCCTACAGAATAAATATTTTCAAGCCAAAGAGTAATCCGGTCAGCTGTATTTTATACAAAATGTCTAGTGGCAATATGGGCTATGAATTGAAGGAGAGTGACTTAGACAGCACATCACTTAGTAAACTTTTTGGAAATCCAAGCAAGAGATGATGAAGGCTGTAACAGAGACTCGACAATGAGGATGGAAGAGTAGGATGTATGATTTTTTTCAGGAGTAGATCTGAAAACCATCCGTTTGAGTGTTCCAAGGACCTAAGAAGAGTTGAAGACTTTTGTATGGCATGTCAGAAGATAACAAACAAGAAGAAGGTCAGATTTCGGGGCAGAAACATTGCATTCTTTGTACATGGATGTGATCAGATATCTATGTAATATTGAGGTGAAGACTTATAGTGGGAAGTTAAACATGTAAATCAGGTGCTCAGGGGAGATTGAAGGCTAGAAATGAAGATATGATGGCTGATTCATTTCTGTGTCTAAAACTTTCCTAAGGACAGTTTTTGGGGAAAGAGCATAGGAAGTCGTCATCTCTGCTCTCCTGCATTATCTAAGTAGGTAGTAATTTGTAACACCCTGGGAAATTTCTTGTCCCCAATATGCCAGCCAGAGGCCTAGTCTCACTACTAAGAATGTATTCCTTTGTTTTCAAATTGCCTTATCACATAATTAATTTTTTTAAATGCAAATATTTGTATACACCATGGAAATCCCTCATGTCTTGGTAAAAATAATTTGGGAAGAAGGAAGATAGGAAAATACTTAAAGAGAAAGAGGAGACAGGAATGGATGGCTATAGTTATACCTCTACTTCATATTTTGGTAAAGTTTGCTCTGTAAGTAAATCTTGGGAACCACACTTCACAGTCAATGATATTCTCATGGTAATCTACAACGTCTGAGATTTAAGTCATTATTTCAACTTGTGAATTTTCATTTTCTGATGCGGGTATTTTTTGAGTGTGACCTCTCTGGCTTCTTTGTTTCTGGAACACCCTCTTGGAGGCATGTCCTTAGTATGTAGAGCATATACTACAACCTTGGTATATAACCACATCTTTGGAGGCTCACTGTTGGACTCTTTCAGACAGTGAAAGAGCATTTGGATATGAAACCGAGTATTGTAAAGGCTTTACTCAACTGGCCTGAGAGAATGGTGCTTTGATGGGACAGAATAGCTGTAAACTCTAGATTATTTCAGAATTTTGTTACCGTGTTTCCCAAAAAATAAGACCTAGCCAGACAATCATCTCTAATGTGTCTTTTGGAGCAAAAATTAATATAAGACCTGGTATCATATTATATATTATTACATATTATTATATATTATATTATATTATATTACATTACATTATATAACACCCGGTCTTATATTATAGTAAAATAAGGCTGGGTCTTATATTAATTTTTGCTCCAAAAGACTCATTAGAGCTGATTGTCTGGTGAGGTCTTATTTTCAGGGAAACACGGTACTGAGACACAGAAAGGTTAAGTAATTTCTCTAGAGACCCAACAAACTCTTCTTAAATTGCCAGTTTATCCCATTAATTGCATCCATGAGAACTTGAGTGCCTCTGTGTCAGTTTCTAAATATGTAAAATAAGGATAATAAAGTCGATTTTATAAAGTTGTTTCAAGGAGTAAATAGCATAAAACATCAGATTAGCAATGTACTTATCACTTGATAAGTACTCCATGAATTATGGGTGTATAATGCTCATCGTGATGAGTCCAAAATAACGATTCTTTGACCTTCATTCCTGCGCTAAAACACACCTCCTTTCAAATGTCTTTGGATAGAAGGATGGAATTCAAAAGAAGATACATATGAAAAAGGAGGGGCAGTCACATGAATTTTAAACGTTGGGTGGGAAGGGGGATTGAAATGTGCACTAAAACCATTACTGTGCCCAGGTTGGATAATTATACATCTTCATATCATTCCTTCTACTACTCAGCCAGTTGCACATCTGCTAGCACCTCACTGGGGATGGAAAAGGGTGAATCTTTGCACACTGTGTCAGAGGAAGAGATGAACCCAGGCAGTGGCTGCAATTTCATACCGACAATGACTTACTCTGCTTTCACACTGGGCTTTCTGACTTTTTGGGCAATGTCCTTGGCAGAGCAGGTCACCTGTAAAGCATATAATTGCATGCTCATTGGTGACACACCATTCTCTGGTGGTGCTTTGGGAAGGATTTGTAGTTGTTACCCGAAACCACAAAGAGAGGATGTTGTCCCTTTCATGGGGCATGTGAGGAAAACATGGATATTTTGATGTGTGCAGTTACATGGAAACTCAGGATAGCTAAGGAGAAGATCCGTGTTCACAGTACTACTGCATTGAGTGAATGAGGCATGAATACAAAGAAAGTAATCCATTACGTTTTCAAGTGTGGCTTGTTGAAGCAGGTCACATCCAGTGTGTGTGTGCGTGTGTGTGTGTGTGTCCTTTTCAAGCATTTTTGCCTACCATTTCATTTACTATGTAAAAAAGTTCAATGGATTATAAAAACAACTTCCAAACATCAGTACTATGATTTTAAACATCTTCTTCCTTGATTCCAAGTTGTTCATAAATTAGCATCTAGGAAAGAGAAGATTTGATGACAAATATTTATCATGACAAAAATACATGTTTAATGACACAGTATTTTCTATAGCCATTAGAAGCTACACCTTTGTACTCTAATTTCTGGAACCTCAAAATCAGCATCTCCTTTGAGGACTGAGTTACTGAAGCTGTCTCTTTCATGAATATTTCATACTCATGAAGTGATGACTTTCTCCTGGCAGGCCTTATCCTCACTTAGCTAAACTAGAAGACATTTTTCTGAAGAGAGTCCCACTATTGGAACAAAGTGAACAAGAACTCACACACACACATAAAAATCTGTTGGAAGAAACTTAAGTTTGGCTCTGAGATGGACATAATTCAAATGTGAATGCATTTCATCAATGGTCTGCCTTGGATGCCAAATTTTGGGGCAAAAGGAGGAGTGACTACAGATCATTTGCTTTTTTCTACCAGTATCATTCTACCAAGAAATATTCTTCTACCAAAGAATGCCAATAATAGAACCAATATCGCTTTTTCAAAACAGTAAGAGAATTGAAGAAAGCATTGTAATGCTCAATCCATCATTACAGAGAGATATTACCAATGATATCCCCATTGGTTTCACATTGACTTGGACTTGTAAAAATAAGAAAGATTTTGACTATATTTATGCATTACAAAAATTAAAACATACAATATAAAAAAGGATAAAATAGCCATATTTATCCTGTCTCTGAAAACAATACTATTAAAATTTTTAATTGAAAAAATGTTTTGATATAGTGCCTTCTAGTTTTGTTTTTGTTTTTGTTTTTACTGAGTATTGTTTACATAGCTGTGGTTTGGCAACTGGCTTCTTTTTTTCACTCAACATTAGAGAAACCTCTTCTTAAACATGTATTTTAGTTTGCACAATAGTCCATAATGTAGCTAGTCTAGAAGTTACTTACCTGTTTCCTCAAGGAAAATTAGACATTTAGATCCTTTAGAAATACATGTATTTTAGGAATATTTCTTCATGATTGAGTCCCTAGACGTGGGATTAACGAGGCAAAGATTATGAGTGTTTGTTAAGGCTTCTGGTAGAATGCAAAATGGCTTTACTCCTCATAGCACTACCGGGGGTGCCAAGAAAATGTGTACACATGACTTGTAGTCATCTTTTGTTACTGGTATATATTGAGTATTATAATTTTAATACAGTTTTTTTCCTTTCTGAAAATGTGTGTACATTTTTTGGCACCCTCTATAGATACAAGAGTCTGCTTCTACAAAGCTTCACCATACCTCTTCCTGCTTTCTAGTTCCTCTACCCCAGTGCTCCTCACCTGGATATGATTGTGCCCCTCCCCAGGGGATGTTTGACAAGTCTGGAGACATTTTGTCTTTCCCAATTAAGGAAGTGCTTCTGGCATCTGGTGAGGAGAGATGAGAGATGCTGCTAAACCTCCTGTAGTAGACAGGACAGGCCACCACAACAAAGAGAAATCTGGCCTAAAATTGTCTAACTCTTTTCTTCATACCCACAGTTGAAAATTAAATATCATGGTTATGTCAATAGAAAAAGGTTGGTTAAGAAGAGATGTTAAGACAGGTCTTTCAAGAGAAGAGGACTGTATGAAAAAAATGCCTATTTATCAAAACGCATAAGACATATAGTAAACAACCCCAAATATCTCCAGACACTGTCAAATGTTCCCTAAGGGAAATATAATAGTCCTCGCTTATCCCTGGGGAATACATTCTAAGACCCCCCTGTGGACACCACAGATGCTATGGAACACTATGTATGCTATGTTTTCTCCTATATATACTTAGCTATAATAATGTCTAATTTATATTAGACACAGTAAGAGATGAACAGTAACTAATATGAAAAAGAACAATCATAAAAATATACTGTAATAAAATTTATGTGAATGTGGTCTCTCTCAAAATATTTTGTTGTACTGTACACACCCTTCTTCTTGTGATGATGTGAAATGATACAATGCCTGTGTGATGAGATGAAGTGAATGATGTCGGCATTGTGATGTAAGTAGGTTACTATTGACCCTCTGATGATATGGGTACTAACTAACTAACAGGCTGGTAGCATATACAGTGCGGATATGCTGGACAAAGGGACGTTCACGTCCTAGGCAGGATGGAGCGGGACCACGGGAGATTTCATCATGCTACTCAGAATGGCATGCAATTTCAAACTTATTGTTTATTTCTGAAATTGTCCATTTGATAATTTTGGACCACAGTTGACCACAGGTAATTGAAATTTCAGGAAATGAAACCAGGATAAGGGGTGGGGGACTACTGTAGCCACCAGCTGAGACCCATTGGTTTACACTGATCAAAATACTTTTAGTTGGTACTTAATAAATAATTGTTGATAAGCATATTAATTAATTATTTAAATTATAGTGATTTAATTTATTGAGGTATTAGTACCTTCTTCCCTAAAACAGTACCTCACAAATTGAAATACAATTCACGTATTTAACTGAAAACTGAGCAATAAAAAACCTCCAAATTATTTCAAAACCGTTTACTGAGTAATGAAACCATCCAGTATTCTGGTAGACAAAGAAGTGTTTTTGTTTTTTTAAAGAAAGACATTGAAGTTCAGGAATA
This sequence comes from Rhinolophus ferrumequinum, assembly GCF_004115265.2. Lineage (NCBI taxonomy): Eukaryota > Metazoa > Chordata > Mammalia > Chiroptera > Rhinolophidae > Rhinolophus > Rhinolophus ferrumequinum. Next base: position 19,434,766 of record NC_046289.1, read on the forward strand.
TGGACTGATTCATTGAAGGTTCACACAACAATTTTCATGCTAGAGCTAAATATTACCTTCTTCTCATTGAGGACACAGATAGAGACTACTGTACACTTGTCATTTCACCAGTATCTCTTCCCCCAGCATTATCCCCTGCTATGGAAAATTCTCAGTAAGAACAAGGAGATTCTTACATCTATTTGTACTTGCCACAGTGCCAAGCACAGAGTCTTGTATACAATAAATATTAGAACAAATGTGATTTAAATAATTAATGTTTCCATTTACTCAGGACCTAATTTCTTTTCTATGTCTGATCAGAATCTTTATTTTTGAACTATCATAGATCACCGTTATCATTACCCATGATGGAGATTAGCTAAGGCTCTAGATTTATGGTTCTGGGAGTCAACAAGGTACAAGTCTCTGTCTGTACTCCAGATGGTGTTTTGGATGGATGTGCCATGAAGTTGTTATTTAGGAGTCTGGAAGAATCCTTTGCAAAATGGGGAGTCACAGTTGGCGTTCCTCTTTTTAGCATTTTGTTGCTTAATAGATGGTCTCAAAGTAATTATGTGCCAGGGTCTGGGCAGCAATTCTGGACACCAGTCTTGCCTCAAGGCTTTGGTGAGAGTACTTGGCTGACTGGCTGTTTCCTTTGATATTCAAGTCAACACATATTTATTGAGACTTTACTCCATGCAAGACACTTGGCTAGGCACAGTAAGAGATACAGCCATGGTGTAAGATATATCACCAAGCACTAAAAGGAGCTAAAAGCTTGTAAGGGAGAGAAGTACAGATATTAGCATAAATCAAATGCAGGCTCTAATTATAGCCAGAGAAATATCGGTGTGGAGTTGTCAGAGCAGTAAGGAGAAAGATCAAGACCAGGTGAAGACTCAGGAAAGACTTAATGAAAGAGCTGGCATTTAGTCTGGGCATTGAAGGATGGATGAGTTTTTTGACAGGTAAAGAAGAATTCAAGAAGCAACATGAGCAAATACACAGAGGTTAGGAAGCATAGAACATGTCTAATATATAATAGTAATAATAATGTGATAGCTAATATGCATTAAGGTATTACTATTTTCAAATGTATTCTACTAAACTTAGTGTTTTTTATGTTCAAAATGGAACCATGGTCAATTTATCCAATAGGCACAGTGCTTGGAGCCCATAGTACTTTGAGGGACCTGTGAAAATGTTTTTATTTCTTTTACAATCAGAAAGAAAAATAATATAATCCAGTTTGAATTGCATTCATCTTTATACAAATACAGTCGTAAATGCAATTTTTAATATTATTTTCATTGTGGAAGGGCTCACAAAAGACATAATATTGCCCTGAATGAGCCATCCTTGACTCCTCTCTTTCCCCTTTCTGCCTCCAAACTATACTCTAAATCTCCTTTTCTCTCAATTTCCACTGTACCAGACAAAGACAAACCACCATAATCTCTTATATGGATTACAATATGAGCACTTCACCAGTTCCTTGCTTTTATTCTTGTCCCCTAAAATCCATTTTCTACACAACTGCCCAGGGAACTCTAACCATTCCTCTGCTTAAAAAATTCCAGGGGCTTCCTATTATACCATTTCATCTTGTCCTAGCCAAAGGGCCCTGGCTACCAAGTTCAACTCATCTTCCACTGTGCTATTCTCACCATGACCAACGCCATAATGACTTAGCTATGCTGGTGTTTTCTCTGTTCATTGACTACATCTGCCTCAAAGCCTATTCACTTTAGATTCTTTCCACCTGTAATGTCCCCACCTCCCCCAGCTTTTCATTACTTTCATTTCCCAGTATTTAGATTTCAGTTTATACGTGACTTCCTGAGAGAGTTTTTCACGGCCACAAAAATCATACATTCCTGTATATTACCCCATTTTTATTTTTTAGATAGCATCTGTCAATATACGAAATTCAAATATATATTTATCTGTAGATTTATTTATTGTCTGTCTTCCTTGACTAGAAGGTGAACTTCCTGAGAAGAATGACTGCAATATCCACAGAGTTTAGAAAATTATCAGACAGATAGTAGACACTCAAATCAACAATTATTCAACAGACGTAAATTCAGTGTCTACTACATACATGGCATTGGGGTTCAGTGTGGACTAAAATAAATTTAGTTTCTGCCCTCTATGAAGTTTACAGTCTAGGAGGACTTATATTTGTTATCTCAATAAACCAGGAAGAAGGGCGAAGCTTACTTTCCCATTTTCCCAAAGGCTGACTCTGGAACTAGAGAGCTTAATTCTTGTGTTCAGCTTGATTTGAACCCAGGTAGTTTGTCTTCAGATCTTGTTCCTGTAGTGCAACATTACGTTCCGCTTAATAATTAGTATATTTGTCCTCAGTTTAGGTTGGTTGAATATGTAAAGCTAGAAATTTTGAAGTGCCTTGGATACGAAGGCTAAGCAAAATTTTCTTAAGTGAGAAGACAATGAAAAGTTGTTGAAAGGTTTTAAGCAGAAATGTGCTTTAGAAAGGATGGCCTGGGAGTGGTACAGGAGGTCAAGGAAAGCAGGGGAGACTGGAGGTAGGGAAGGCTAAAAAGGCTATTGCTATTACCTGTCCACTGCTCACCATATTTTAGGATCTTAATAGCAGTTCAAAATTTTATGTTTGTTTGTACACATTTCCTTAATAACAGCTGCTGGATGAAAGAAGCTTCATTTTATGCATTTATTGAGGACAAGTCTCAGGCAGAAAACTCTCCTATTCTGAAAACATCTAGTTCAGATATTTTCAAAGGAAAATTACCAGTAACCTCTGTACCCAAAGATGATTATAGCTATTTTTTTAGAATAATTATCAGCTTCAGGCCACAGATGATGTTTATTGTGGCTATGCTGTCTTGAAATAGCTTTGTATTCCCCATTCCAGATAGATCCCAACTGCCCAACATTCAATCATTCACTTCTTGATTCATTAATTACACATTCGTTGAGCACACTGTGTGTTCGGGAATGCTCAGCTCCCGACCAGTGAGGGAGCTAGACCGACATCCTGGTGAAAGAAATTCTCTTGAATGATTATTCACTATACCCAGAATAAGGACCCTTCTCTGCATCTGCACTACTATACTATACTCTGGACCATCCCTCTCACCCAGTTTCTTCTAATAGCCTCATAATTAATCTCTGTACATCACATTTATCCCTATTTTCAGCATAACAACCAAAGTGATTCTTATAAAATATGCATAAGAAGATTTCACTCCTCGGCTCAAAGAAGATTTCACTGCCATGGCTCTCCATTCCACGCATTCTGGAAAAGCCAGACCCTGCAGAGGCCTACCATGCCCCATGTAATCTGACCTGTAGGGACCTCATCACCTACTGCTCTTCCCTACACATTCGCCATCTCATTCCTCCTTCCCCAGCCACACTGACTTCTTTTTGCTCCTCAAGCACCCCATGCATGCTCCAGTCTTCAGCCATTGGCACTGCTAATCATTCCCAGCATCTACCAGCTCCTAACATCCTACAGAATTTATTTTTCATAGTATCATTGTCTGTCTCCCTCACCTTTGTCTCCCTCCATAAAGGCAAGGTCTTCCTCTAATTGGTTCACTGCTGATTGCTCATGCACGCAGAATTGTGTTGACACAGCAGGTTCTCAGAAATATTTGTTGAATGAATAAACAACCATGCACATATTCAGGGCAACATGGTGACCTCAGTGAATGAAGGGTTTGAGAGTGGATCAAAGAGCAGAGACTCAACTGAAAAGAATTGTGGGGAGAATCCTGCGAAAAATACCTGCTTTAAGCCAAATAGCCAACCTTCTGATTCACTGAAACATTTTGAAGGTCAAAGTGATCTTTAAGGTTGTTCAATAAATATCCCTAGAGAGAGGACGAGGCCCTACACCAGAGAAATTCCAAACATTGGCCATCACCCGCCGCTCTTCTACGTCCACACCAGGTCTATTTATTGTGAACTTGCCACGGTGCTCCCATTTCCTTAAACAATGGAAGATAATTATTCACCGCGACTAAGCAGAAGCTTGGCTTGCTATACTGATGCTTATGTCTTCATCATCCTTAATGTTTGTTAATGAGAATGTGGCATAGTGTTGGCCTGATGTATGGGCTAGAATGTAACACACAGGGCCCAAGAAGTTTCCTCCTAATGCCCAAATGTTTTCCTTATCAATATGCTACAGAACCTTAGAGTTTTATCAGTAGGACACGTATTCCTTTGTGATTTTCTTGGCCTCTGTTAAAATGTAAATACTTATGGCAAGAGTAGCATTAATAATCCTTTGGCGTTCGTATTTTATTAAGTATTTTCAATTGAGAATTGAGATAGAAGGTGCTGATGGAGTAAGAAATGTGAGATGGAGGGGAAGAAGAATATGGGGTGCTAACTGGAAAGAACTATCTTTCAAAGAGTGTCAGAATAGGATGTGCCTGTGTGTTTTGGGGGGTGGGGAGTATAGGGCTAAATTAAGAGATGCCAATGAGGCCAAAGAAAGAGAAAGGAGTTCTCAGAGGGGTGGGAAATTCTGATGCCACTAAAGATAACTCTTATCTACTACAGAATTTAGTTTGGGTCAAGCCTTGACCTCGGACTGGGGTGCAAGGGGCATCACAGTGCCGTGAACAGAGCACTTGGCACCCAGACTTGGTACTTCACTTTACCCCTTCCTATTTTTGTTCACCTGGGACTGTGGCTTCTTCATCTATCTGACAGAGATAATGTCTGTCTTCTTCTCCCCAAATGTTAGGATCAAATGCACTAACCAAAAGAAAAACGATGTGAAATACTTAGAAACTTAAAAAGATGCTCCCCAAAGGAGAGGAAGAAGCACGTTATTATGCTCCCTCCCCAAGACCCAAGTTGGTTTGTCCCTGACACTATGATTTTTTTTAAAAAAAACAAAACAATGTTTTTTTATTATGATAGATTTCCAGCATACAAAAAAGTAGAAGAAATAGTACAATAATTTGCCATTATCTAAAACTTAACTTTAACTATTGTCAGCATATTGCCTGACTTGTTTCATCTACACCTCCTTACCAGCTACCCCTCGCTGGTTATTAATTTTTACAGCTTTATTAGAGTAAAATTTGTGTCATGTAAGTGCATACATTTTAAGTGTATAATTCAATGAGTTTTTGTAAATATTTAAAGTTGTGCAGCCATAACCACAATATAGTTTTAGAATATGCCCATCACCCAAACAAGTCCTGTCTGAATATCAGCCAATTCCTGCAGCCACTTCCAGACCCTTTATCAGATTGAAGAAGTTCCTTTCAATGACTAGTTTCTTGAGAGTCTTTATCATGAACAACAGTTAAATTTTGTCAAATGTATTTTTATACATCTATTGAGATGTTCATTTTTTCTTTCATTCTGTTAGTTATAGTTTATTATAATAACTGATTTTTGAACGTTAAATTAAATTTGCATTACTGAGATAAATTCTACTTGGTAATGGTGGATAATCATTTTTAATGTGTCCTTGGATTCATTTTGCTAAATTTTTAAAGGGATTTTTGCATCTCCGTTTATGAGGGATATTGGCTTGTATTTTTCTGTTTCTGTGATTTGTTAGGCAATGATATCAGAATAATATTGGCCTTATAGAATGAGTTGGAATTTGTACCTTCTTACTCTACTTTCAGAAAGAATTTGTAAATGCTGAGTATTATTTATTCTTAAAATATTTACTAGAAATCACCTGTAAAAACCACCTGGGCTTGGACTTTTCTTTGTGGGAAGTTCTGATTTTGATTCTGTTTTTGTTTCTGTTTTTAAAAATGTGTTTGCCATTCCCATAGGCAGTGCTCACTCTTTCTCTCTGCCTCAGTAATTGGCAATACTCCAGATGGTGGCAATTCTGCAAAGGCTTTTAATTGTTAATTCGATTTCTTTTCTTTGGCTTTCCATTGCTTTACAACCATGTGTGTAGGTACAAAATTTGGGGGTTTGTATTCTACTTGGAGTTTGGTGAGTCTCTTGTATCTTTAAGTTGTTTTACTCAATCACAAAGAATCACTGTGCAGTTGAGCTGAGGTGAGAAATGAGAGTAGCTTGGGGGGCGGGAAATGTCACAATCCCCCACTGTTATTACACAATGTTCATTTTTCTTTTTTTAATTAAATTTATTGAGGTGACATTGGTTAATGAAATTATATAAGTTTCAAGTGTACAACATTATAATACATCATCTATATATTTCATTGCATGCTCATCACCCAAAGTTTAGTCTCCTTCCATCACCATATATTTGACCCCCTTTACCTTCTTCTACCTCCCATGACCCCACCGCTTCCTCTCTGGTAACCACCACTCTGTTATCTGTGTCAGTGAGGTTTGTTTGTTTGTTTGTTTGTTTGTTTGTTTTGTTCATTCATTTGTTCCTTTCAGTTTTATATCCCACATCGGTGTGGAATCATATGATTCCTCTCCTTTTCCATCTGACTTATTTCACTTAGCATGATACTCTCAAGACCCATCTAAGTTGTCACAAATGGCAGTAGTTCACCTTTTCTTATGTGGCTGAGCAGTATTCCCTTATATACATGTACCACATCTTCTTTATCCAATCATCTATCAAAGGACACTTTTGTTGTTTCCATGTCTTGGTCACTGTGAATAATGCTGCAATGAACATAGGGGTGCATATATCTCTCTATGAATGTTTTCAAATTTTTCGGGTTGACATCCAGAAGAAGAATTACTGGTTTATATGGTAGCTTTATTCTTAATTTTTTGAGGAGCTTCCATACTGTTTTCCATAATGGCTCAAAATGAATCACAGACCTAAATATAAGACCTGAAACAATTAAATGCATAGAAGAAAACATAGGTACTAAACTTATGGACTTTGGTCTTAGAGAGGATTTTGTGACTTTGACCCCAAGGCAAGGGAAATAAAAGCAAAAATAAACGAATGGGACTATATCAAACTACAAAGTTTCTGCATAGCAAAAGAAACCATCCACAAAACAAAAAGACAACCAACTGAATGGGAGAAGATATTTGCAAACAATATCTCCCATAAGGAGCTAATATCCAAAATGAGTAAAGAACTTATACAACTCAACAACAACAGAAAACAAACAATCCAATTAAAAAATGGGTAAGGGCCTGAACAGACACTTTTCCCATGAAGACATACAGGTGGCCAACAGATATATGAAAAGATACTCAACTTCACTAGCTATTAGGAAAATGCAAATCAAAACCACAAGATACCATCTCATAATTGTTAGAATGGCTATTATCAATAAAACAAGAAATAACAAGTGTTGGAGAGGCTGTGGAGAAAAAGGAACCTTCATACACTGCTGGTGGGAATGTAAGTCGGTACAGCCACAAAGGAAAACAGTATGGAGGTTACTCAAAAAATTAAGAATAAAGCTACCATATGAATCAGCATTCCCTCTTCTGGATATCTTCTTTTTAAAATAAAAATATCTATTTCTTAATTATTTTGATCAATTTCCGTAACCCTGAAATTTTTTCCACTTTTATAATTTTTTGTGGGGAAGAAATTTACAGAACATTTCATTCTGCTATTCAGAGTCCAGACTCTCTCTAGATTTTATTATATGCCTCTCTCCCCAATTTTGAACCAATGACAGTCAGTATAAGCCACCTTACTGACCAAGGTGTTCTCTATCCTTGAAATCTGTGCTCAAGTAAACAAAATATGTAATCATATGTTTGAAGTTATAACTTCAAGAGAGATACTTTTAAGAGGGAAAATCCTTGCATGGATCTGGATAGTGTAGGTACACACATATCAATGTACTTTCCTCTATGTACTCAAAATCATCTAGGTTCCACTAATTTCTCCTCAAAAACTTTAATTTATATGAAATGGCAAAGAAAATGAGTATGTGAAAAGATGAAAGAACATCTGCCTACTTATCCATTATACTATTTTTTTCAGTCTAGGCTAACTAAACATGCTGGTCCTTAGAAATAACCCAGCATTCGTACTAAAATTTCCATCTCCTAGGGAATCCCTCAGTCCTAGACAGATTAGGACAATTGATCACCCAGCACCCAGAATATTCTTTTATAAGAGTACTAATGACATTGTACTAGTGTTTTTTGCTTATTTGCCAATTGTTTCAGTCAGCTATTTTCTGACAAGCTATTGCATAACAAACAACCACAAAACAAAACTATACATACAAAGCCATACATACAAAATTAAGCATTTATTTCTCACCTAAATGTCTGCTTAGGTGAGGTTCATCTAATTTAGTCTAGGCTTACCAGTGTTGGATTTAGTCTCTATGTTAGGTTCAGATCTGGGGCCAAGGGGCTACTTGGGCATGTTCTTTTCATGGTGATAGAAAAAGTGTCAGGGCACTAGCTCAACTGTGCAGTCAATTTCAAGCTTTTGCTTATATCATGTCTGCAAGTATTCCATTGGCCAAAGCAAAGCATATGACCAGACTCAGCATTCATGATATTTAGAAATATACCATTCCTTTAGTCTGAGGGTTAGCAAGTCCCGCGACAAAGAGAATAGATACAGAAGTGGTGAAGTAGTGGGAACAATAGTGAAAACTTCCACACTGTTTTCCCTAAATCAGCCTGAATGCAGAGACCATGCTCTGTGTCCCGGTTATAGAGCTGGCTCAGGCATTTGATAGCCATGTGGCCTTAGGAAAGTTACTTTACATCTTTATATCTAAATGTTTTCTTCTTTAAAGTGGGGATAATAATGATACCTCTTTCATAGGATCGTTGAGAATATTAAATAAGATTACTCGGGTGACGTGCTTAGTGCTGCACCTAGCAAAAAGCCTCACACCTCTCGGCATATAACAGGAGGCAAGAAAATGCTTGTTGAATAGTGAAGAGAGATAGAAAGGATCACAGAAATATACAAATGAATATTTTAAATTGTTTAAATATTTTAGATAGTATAAAAGACAGACAGGATTAGGAAGGTCAACTGGAAAGTGAACTAGAGCTTAGTTGTGGTGAAACACAATATTGTTGTATGTTTGCCCCTGGGTACAATGAAGGCATTTACCCAGCTCATCAGACTCTATAATAAATTATTTCACTTAACAAGGAAAAGTTCTAAATATTGGCCAGGAATACCTATTGTAGTAAATGTTTCTGGTGCAACAGCTGTAGTAGTCAGTTCATGTGAGCTCACCTTACCTCATGACCGCTTAGCCTGCCTTAAATCAACACCATGTGCCTTTTGCTTTTCTCTCCAAGGGCCTTTTACAACATCATAGGAAAACACACCAGCAGTAATGGAGTTATTGCCCATGGGACAATCCCTCAGCCAGTGAAGAAAGGAGTCCACGGGTAAATGTTTCAGCCTCCCATACTTCAGGAGGTATTTCATAAACTAAACAAGAGGTCCCAACAGAGTTGAGCCCCAGTTGCTGCAAGTGTCCTGATATTGGCTTTTGTCCTTCCTTTTTCTCAGTCTTTCCACTCTTTCTCTCCTAATTTCTGGGATTCTTCCTAAATAAATATACCACATAATCTCCCAGGTTCTATTTTCAGGGAAATCCAAGGCATATATGTTCTTGGCCTTTTTTTCAAAACCCCAGTCTGCCCTTCCCCAAATCTATTTTGTGTTCCCACATGAGATGAAACACTTTGATTTGAAAGTCAATGTTTATTCAGTCTATCTTTCCTGTCAAAATTTTGTTATAGCCCAACTGACAGTATTTTGTATTATGAGAACTGTAGGATTTATTTATTTTTAAATACAAATCAAATTATAATATGAAAATTATAATATTGAAATGATTTAAAAATTTTAAAAGCACCTTGGGAATGCTGATATTCTCTTCAAGGTGTCTTCATCTTGTTAAGATGTAGCAATCTATATGATCACATTTATCCCTTCCTGAAAATGCACACACACACAAGAAACATTTTCTGACAAATTTTTGACCCTAGGAATGCATAGCTATGGAAAGTACTAAATAAAATAATCTTACTTTTAATGGAATCCTTCCTTTAAACATATTTCAATAATCTTTCTGGTAAAAGTTCAAAATTCCATCTAGTTTTTATTGTGGTCTTTGTACAGTAGACTAATCCATGGAAATTCTATAACTGGAAGCCAATCTGTGATACATTTCTATTGAATCAACAAGGAAACTGAGAAGGAAATAATTTCCTTGAGAAATTATCTTGAGAAGGAAATAGTTTCCCAAAGCTCCTCAACTGACTGTAACTAGAATTCCAGATTCTTAACTCTTTAGCTAATTTTATCTTCCATATTTTTCCAACTGACTTTGCACCTTAAACATTTCCAATGTAAGGTGAAGCTGCATAAAAGATTCACATTGTTATGTACTCGTGCTTCAGGACCTCTCTATTGTCTCTACTGTAGACTTTTCTCTTTATATTTTGCTCTTAGTCTCTTGCTAACCTGTTGCGTTTCCAACTGTTTTGCTTCGTGAGTCCACCCTCAGCTGGGATCTTGAGCTAGATGCCATTTAGACCCTCCCCACACCCTTGCTTCCTGAAACTCTAGGCAAGCCCACTGCCCTAGCACCTGAGTCTTAAGAAGGAGTTTAGACATTTGTTACCTTGCTTTTGAGATGAAACAACAAAACACTCTCAGAATAAGAGTTTTCTCATAAATTCAAACTTGCTGATTACCAAAGGGAATGGAAAAGTGTGATGTTTCTTTTTCCATCTTCAATGTTTCGATTCGAATTCTAACCTGAAAAGATTCCATAGATACGAGTCTTAACTACCTCATTCTTTCTTTACTCCTGCCCATCGACAAAAAGTCTCTTCTCTGATTAATCAGTTTAAAAGAATGACGTAGGTAAACGTGTTATCATGCCCCTGAATTTCCCTACCCCCTCACCCTGGAGTCTGTCTACCTGTAGAACACCCAAGTTTGGCTTTGCTCCTTTGTTAACTGAGAGGCCCATCTTTGTTTACTGCGGCCAGAGGCTCTGATTGGGAAAGTTTGGGGGTAATTCTAGAATGCTGTATCAGGAAGCTTACCACTTACCCACATTTGAGCCATGTTCTCCAATAGCTTTATCAGTAACAAAAGGAATGTTTTGACCTCCATCTTCTTTGACTTATGCATTTATTGATAACTTGTTTCTAAAATCGGAAAAAAATCTCAACAAAATCTCCCAAATCCCAACATAGAAAAAGGAAGAGCTGTTTTGGTTTTCTTTTTTTAAGTTTTTTAGCAACACAATAACCTCAACAAAGACAGTGGTCATGGGAATAATTAATAAAAACAATAACTGGTTATTCCTAAATGTTTAATTGATCAGGAGTTTGAAAAAATACAGTATTCTGAGACTCAAAGCTACAGTGTAAATGGAAAGAAATAAAAATAATCCAGGAACCTCACTATCATAAGCTATTATTTCAGTACTTAATATTAAAAGATACCATAGTATGTATTTTGATATCACAGCACTGATTTACCAAAATATTGCAACCATGTTAAGAAAACAACACATTTTTTTAAATTACTATACAAAGGACATTTTTATTCTCACTACATTTCTCAAAAATAATCTTAGTTCTTTGAAAAATTCTTTGATTCTAGAAATTAACAAGTATATTACTTCTCTATATTTTGACACAGCCCTTTGATTTCCAAAACTCATGCTGCAATAGAAACAGCAGACTTACCAATTCTATGATGTCAGGTTTATTAATTACACGCATTGGTAGAAGTGCAGTGGGTGGGGAGTGAGTTGAGTTTAGTTTGCAGTTCATCTTGAACTAGGTAATCTTTCTGAGTGCATTTCAAAGTTGCCAGACTTCTTTGTTTGCCTGTTTGTTTTCATACAGGTATTATTTCTTATTATTGATTTAATTTAATCAAATTGTGTTTAGAGAATATGATCTATATTTTTCTTTGGATGTTGCAAACCTCATTTGTTGGTAATTTTTCTAAATATTCCATGAGTACCTAAAAATAATGCATGTTTGTTTATTGGATACAAAGTTCTATTAAAAATCTGTTAGATTAATCTTAGTAATCTTACTATTCAAATTTACTATATTTGCTAATTTTTGTTGGCTTCATATACTGGTTTCTGAAGGAAGAGTGGTGTAATCCTCCACTCAGTTGTGGACTTATAAATTTCTCTGTGTAATTATATCAACTTTTGCTTTATATATTTCAATTTCAAATTAGTAAGTACATATAAATTTGTGATAATTAAACCTTCTTGGTGGATTTTTCCTTTATCACTATTATTGAATTTTACCTTAAATTTTAACTTGTCTGCTATTATTATAGCTGTATCAGCTTTATTTTGATTAGTACTTGCCTGAAATAACTTTAAATATCCCTTTGATTTTTTAACTTGTCTGTATGATTTTTTAAAAAATATATTGTTGAGCTATAAGTTTTAAAAATCCACTTGGATACTCTGTCTCCTGATCTGCAAATTAACATATATCATAATCACTAATATATTTGTAGTTACTTCTACTACTTTAACTCAAGCTTACTGTGTATTCTTTGCTTTTATTTTTCTTGTTTTCCTTAGAATGATATTTAAAAAAAAAAATTCCCTTTATCTCTGCATATTTAGGAGTTATAATGTTTCTATTACATTAATACTAGTTATCTTATTTTTGTCACATGTATTTTTATAATTGTTCAAACAAGTCTAAAGATACGGCTACATGCTTCTATTCTACCCCAAATCATGATAAGAAACTTAACACTCTTTAAAATTACTAGGAATAACTCTTTTTCAGCTTGTTATTAATGTCTAGAGTGTTTTTGTTTTTGTTGTTGTCATTTATTAGTACTCAGTACTAGAGTGAACATTGATCTGAGGAATAATGTTTTACTCAATTCCAGCAAATTCTCTGGAAATAGCTTTGATCTCTTCAAATGTCATTTTTCAATCATTTCTTTGGAGATTTGACCAAGCTCCCTTGTCTCATCCTTTTATCTTTATGTATATATCTTTGACTCTTCATGTTAAATTCTGAGTGAATTCTTTTAAACTATATTCTAATTCACTAATTCTCAGAGGCAGTGAAAATCTGCAATGCTGGTAAACAGACTGTAAATGATATCTTTATTACCATATGGCAAGGGCAGGTAAGCACCATTTCTATAAAAGGGCTTACAATAACTGTGGTAATGGGTGACAATTGTTTCTTCTGTTGTTATTTTCTTATCAATGATAGCCCAGTGCTGCTTTGTGCCTCCCACCTCGTGAACAAATAAATTTCTGACATACCCAAGTGCTGAATTGCTAAACCCTCCTTCTTCTCAACAATACCCAATTCAGAAGTCTTCCCCTCTTTTCTAATCCTTCTTTAGAATAATCCAGACAAGGCTCAAATACACCCTCAACTCCCTTTACTGAGATTCTTCCAGGGTGCACTCTGCCTTTTTATACAAAGATAAATTAACCTAACTTTGTTTTTACTACATGTGTGTTTTCTGATTGTTTGACTACAGTTCTATCACTAGTGTAACGATAATATTTGGCTGGTAGATTTCAACAGTGTCCAATCTAGATTTGCATGGGTATGTTTTTTATCTTCAAAATTTCTATTTTTGCATCTTGTTACATTTTTCTATTTTTGTTCCATATGTGTTATAAGTATTTAATATGAATTTTTTTCTCCTTTACTACTTTGATCATCCTAAAGCATACAGCCTTTCTCAATCTGTCCCAGATAGTCATTATTTTTGTGTGAGGGAGAGAATTTGTGTTTTGATTATTGATTTTGTTGGCTGCCTTTCTTTTGTTTGCAAAGTGCCTGTATAGACTTGGCATTATTTAATAGTCTCTACCTAGAATCGCAGAGACCTAACGACAAGATCTAGGTCTTATAATGGAAATTAGGTACTGCTGCTCTCTGGTGATATTAAAATGAATGCAAACCTAATTAACAATTATTTCAATTTTGTAGGCTTTTACATTGCCCTTTTATTACCTTATTTTTAAAAGCTATCACCACAATATCCAGGAAGCCATAATAATGACAGCCATCTAAGTTTTACCTATATATATCCTGAAAAAAACTATAAAAAAAATAGCAAGAAGACTGAGTAAAACTATACAAATCACTAACTCCATTATAAATAAAAAACAGAAAAACATTACTAACTTCAAATTACCTATAAGTAGAAGAATAAATAATAATTTTGAGGAGAGCTAATTCTTAGGTAATTCAAGTCTTTGTGGAGAACAATAGGGAAAGAGCAGAAATGTGCAGAAGAGAGAAGACTGAAGTAAAACCTCACTCAGAGAGAGAAAGTTTACCATAAGTGCAAAAATACTGAGACACCGTCCCGGTAAAGCAGAGCACTGACGTGAAAGCAGGTAGGGCCCTAGACAGGCAATGCTTCTTGGGGAGAAGACAGTACAGAGGAAAGGGCCATTGTCTGCTTCTGGCCATGATGCTATGACAGGGCATAAACTTACCCTTCTGCTGCAAACAACTAGGAAACTGAACAAAAATATGTGCATGACTTGTTTACAGATATTGGACAATTGACAGCATAAGACAGGTACCCCAGAAAGCAGGGAACAAAGAAAGTGGGCCCTATGATTAGCCTAACTTTCTAACTGGAGGCACGTTCCAGACCACATTGATGGAGAAGGGAATCCCAAGGAGAACATGTCAGTCTCACTAAGTTAAGGTTAATAAAAATCAGAGGTCAGGGAGGCAGAAGTTTTAGGGCAGATATCCAAAGAGAGACAGAGCTACTTCTACTGCTCACTCACACTCACACACACACTTACCCAGCTTCAGAAATCTTCATAAGGGTAAACTTGAGCCTTACTAATTACTAAGCCATACATGTATAAGATGGAATTCCACAAACTGAACAAAGAACCACTTCCACAGAGCTATAAACTGAAATAGTCCTGGAGCACATAGAGGGTGGGGAAATGTTCAGGCTCCAACCACCCAGAATTAAGAGTTTTCACTGATCATCTGGACCACCAATAGTGACCCTAGAAGGGCCACATCTCATAGTAAGGCTAAACAACCTTGAGAGGAAAGGCTATTTTAGACCTCTTGCCCTAACAAAGCTTAAAACCAAGCCTCAAAAGGATCCAGCTCATCTGAAGTAAATTAACTCTCTACCAGAGCACAGCCCAACAAACTTTAAAGGAAAACAATAAAATCCGGGCACTCAAAAACTTACAAATCGCAACGTACAATATCTAATAAAAAATTACTAAATGTCAAGAATGAGGAAAATGTGACTCGTAACAGAAAAAAAAAAGATAAATAGCACAGACACAGAAATGAGATAATGGAATTATCAGAAAAGAATCTTAAAATAGAGATACATAAAATGCTTGAGGATTTAAAGAAAAATATGAATGTAATGAGGACCGATGTGGGAAATATAAAAAGTACCAAAAGAATCATCTTGTTACGAAAACTTATTATCTATAATAAAAAATGTACTGGATGGAACAGATTCTGCAGAAGTGAAGATCGTGGAACTTAACCATGTACGTATAAAAACTATCCTGACTGAACAGAGCATAGAGAGAGAAAATTGGAAACCGTGAGACTTATCAACTTGGAAGAAAATGTCAAGTGATTTAGCATATATACAATTGGAATGTAAGAAGGAAAGAACAAAGAGAGGGAAGGCCAGAAAAATAAAAAGTAGTTGAAACAACACTGGCATAAAAATTTTTAAGTTTGATGAAGCATAGAAAACCTCCTATTCATGAAGTTCAATAAACCCCAACGCAGGACAAACTCACACAGAGAGAAAACCACACCAAGGAACGTGGCAATTAAATTCATGAAAGCCAGTGATGAGGAAAGTGGTAAATCTTAAAAGAATGAAGAGGAAAAACCCATATTGTTTAGTGAGGAAAAAAAAAAAAAAAGAGTAAGACTTTTCATTAAAAAACATGTAAACCAGAAGATGATAGAATATCACTTGTGTGGTATTCCTGCCAAGAGGGCATGACTTAAGTCTAATTATGTAGAAGCATCAGACATACATAAATTGAGAGACATCTGCAAAATACCTGATCTGTCCTCTTCAAGAATCTTGATGTCATTAAAGCCAATCAAAAAAAGAGAGCGAGAGAGAGAGAGACAGAGAGAGAGAGAGAGAGAGAGAGAGAGAGAGAGAGAGAGAGAGAGAGAGAGAAATTTAAGAGATAAATGGGACATGGTAACTAAATGCAATGTTGATCCTGAAAGGTATTTCCTCTTTATTTGCTGTAAGGGATAGTTGGCACAATAAGCAAAGTTTGAATCGTTTCTGTAGCTTACAGAACAGTATTGTATCAATGTTATTTTCCCGATTTTCATTCTTGTACTGTGGTTATGGAAATGCAAGTATTTAGGGATAAAAGGACATAATTTCTGCAACTTCCTCTCACATGGTTCAACACAAACAAACAAACAAACAAACAAAACGTGAGAATAATGAATCAAATGTAGTAAAATGTTCATGATTGGGAAATCTAAATGGAGTGTATGTAGGAGTTCTTTCTACTCCTAATTTTACTGTAAAATGGCACTATATCAAAAAAGTTAACCCCCTGTAGTGCAGGGGACCCTGCCGACTTCGCCAAGTGTCGTGCGGGGCGTCCGGCGGGGTCTCCGGTCCCGCCCCCCACACAAGAACGCAGGACATGGTGAGGCCAAAAAGGAACACCCACGGAGCCATAGGTAGGGGAGTCACACCACTATATTCTCACTGGCGACTGGTTTGGAGACACAGGAACCAGGAACCACACAATTCTCAACCCTCTATGTGCCGCTTGCAGACTCAGCCACCATCTTCTCGCTAGCTCCCCCTTTTTCTCTTCCTTTTCTCTTCTTCTCTACTAGCCTAGCCACGGCAGTTATATTCATGGCTAATGGCTCACTGGTTACAGCTGATGGCCAACTAGGCACAGCTGATGGCCATTTGATCAGTCGATGGCCATTTACTACCTGAGCCAGCACCTTTCTATGTGAGGCCGAGAGCCTGGAAACTGCTTTTTGGGGCTCTGTCCCCACACTCCACCCCTACAGGCTCTCGCCTCACAATCTACGCGACAAGCGTCTTCCGCGAGGGGCCCTGTGCGAGGAGCCTGGAGGTGAATGCTATTTCCTGGACACAGCCAAGCTCTCTGGTCACAGCCAGGGTTTCTCAGGGCACCACCAGTACTTCTGGGCACAGCCAGACTTCCTGGACTTCTTAGGGTACCACTAGTCTCCCCGGGCACAGCCAGGGTTTCTCAGGGCACCACCAGTACTTCTGGGCACAGCCAGACTTCCTGGACACAGCCAGGGCCTCTCAGGGCACCGCCACTCTCTCTGGGCACAGCCCGGCTTCCTGGACAGAGCCAGGGCCTCTCAGGGCACTGCCACTCTTTCTGGGCACACGAGGGCCTCTCAGGGTACCGTACTGGAACTATAGCGACTCACAGTCAAGGTGCTTACATATTCTCAATGGCGGCCGGTCAAGACACAAAAGCAAACATCCGCCAGTTCCACTACATGGTGGTATGTTCCCAAACAGTCAAGCGGTCCATTAAATTAGGAATGGAAGGCAATTTCCCATAGTCCATAGTCATTCACCAGGGCTGTCCTGGGGGTGAGGGATGACCTTGACCTCACCCTCAGCTCCCACGGAGGACTCAGCAAGCCATTCCTCCTGGGACTACAAGTCCTGCATCCTGGCTGCCTCAGCAAGCACTTCCCAGCTCACAGGGCCGCAAGGATCTTCGCTTTCTCCGGCCTCCGCTGGTTGGGGAACCATCCACGTCTTCCCACCCCTCCACGGGGTTCCAGCTCTCAGGCAGCTGCTCCTCCTGGTCTTCCTGAGACTGAGTGTTCATAGGCACAAACTGCTCCAGCGCCCTTCGGAGGGCTTTGGCCGACACCGTACCCTGCTCGCTGCGCCATGTGTAGTGCAGGGGACCCTGCCGACTTCGCCAAGTGTCGTGCGGGGCGTCCGGCGGGGTCTCCGGTCCCGCCCCCCACACAAGAACGCAGGATATGGTGAGGCCAAAAAGGAACACCCACGGAGCCACAAGTAGGGGAGTCACACCACTATACTCTCACTGGCGACTGGTTTGGAGACACAGGAACCAGGAACCACACAATTCTCAACCCTCTATGTGCCGCTTGCAGACTCAGCCACCATCTTCTCGCTAGCTCCCCCTTTTTCTCTTCCTTTTCTCTTCTTCTCTACTAGCCTAGCCACGGCAGTTATATTCATGGCTAATGGCTCCCTGGTTACAGCTGATGGCCAACTAGGCACAGCTGATGGCCATTTGATCAGTCGATGGCCATTTACTACCTGAGCCAGCACCTTTCTATGTGAGGCCGAGAGCCTGGAAACTGCTTTTTGGGGCTCTGTCCCCACACCCCCTGAATAAAAATCCAATACACCAAGACAGCCACTCCTTCCCCTAACACACACACACCCATGCTTTGCCCAGGTGAAGAAAGCCACCTTTCCCTGCTTCCAACAGTGATTTTGCCCCATCTGTAGACTCCTGTAGGTCCCTCTCTGTCACTAGTACCGCAGGAGGCAGATCTCTGACTGGCTCAGTGTGCTTTTGGCCACCAACTCCAGGAGGCTGGAGCTTCAGCCTCACTTCTGAGCGTGGATTTTTCCCCACATAGTTATTTATTTTGTTTTTCACCGTAACTATGCCCATTGCTTCTCTTTTTTCATATTTTAAATGTCACTGTGAGGCGTATGTGGAAGCCTGAAATTATAGAACCATTTTGACCAAAAGTTTCATTAGGTGGCTTTAACAAAAGCTACAATCACTGCTAGACCATCAAGCAATGACTATTTTACCTATAACCAAATATATGCAGAACTGTGATTTTTAAAAGTCATTTCTGGTTTCGGACATCTAGATTTGGCTTTATTGGATGTTTTATTAGATTTTATATATATATATATATCTTTTTAATTTGGCTTTATAAGTTTATTAGTTTTGTAGTGTGGTCCATCACCCAGCATGTTATAGCTGTGATTCCTGCAGTGACCAGGCAACAACTAATGAAACAAAAACAAGCTGAAAGTAATTCATGTATGCACGGTATTTGATCTGAAAAACCGACGCTGACCCATTTGAAACACATGCAGCATTCACCCAACAAATATTTTGAGTGTTTATTACGATAAAGTGCGGTTTGGGTGCATGGCAATGAATCATACTTACCATAGCTTTCAGGACCTTCCAGCCTAATAGGAAAGATAAACCATCAATAAATAACCAAGATAGACACAAACAAAACTGCTCTTAAGAGTTCAAAGAAATGAGAGATGAATTTCAGCTCCGAGGGATTAAATGTGGCTTCCAGGAAGAAGTGGCTTTTGAGCTATGTCTTGAAAAATGGGATCTTTGTAACTACTTCAGGAAGGAGTAGGAGTTTAGACTTGGGGAAGCTTTGGTTAATGGCAGAGCAGCATTGGAAAGAAAATATCCTTATTTCCAACAGATGAGTTACAGTAACATTTGACCATTTTATATGTTCATAATAACTGGGTTCTTTTCTCATCCACAGCTTCCTTTCCCTTCATCATCTATTATTTTCTAACTAGCTTGTGATTTTTGAAATCCATTTAATTTTAGATTTTTCCTTTGCTAGTCCCTTTGAGTAAGAGTGGTTGGTAAAGGGTTAGGGATGTCCTACAAGCAAATCCCAGTCTCAGGGGGGAGAAAACAGCGATTTTTGGTGATCATTTTTAATGTTTAGCAAGCTCTTTCTAATAAAATAGAAAACCCTGTTAAAATGTTTATTGCTTCTTAAGGAGACAATGCAATAGTTTTTGCTTTTATTTCAGCATTTCCTCCTCTATAATTATACTTCTTGATGCCTCTGGCAATGTAGCATAATGGACACATAAATTGGGATTCTGCCAATCTGAATACAAATCCTGGCTTTGCTACTTACTGGCTATATCCTCAGTGTCACGTTTTCCAAATGAGGTTATTCCTGTATTTTCTGGCTTGTGGAGTCAGTGAAACAAATTAAAGGAGTCCAGGTATCTGACTAGTTTCCATAGGAGTTAATCAATAAATGCTACTTTTTCTTCGTCACTACTTTATCATGCTCTTCCCTCAACCTCCTACGTTCTCCTTTTCTTCCCCATCATCTTTCTCTCTTCATTAAAATCCAACTCATCATTCAAGACCAACTCTATCTTCTCCGGATCCTTCCCTAAATGCCCTACAGTGATAGTTATTTGAACTTCACTCTGTGCTCTAACACCACGTGGACTGAACTTTCATTTAGCAGTTAGAGTGGAATCACATTGCTCAGATCGTCAGTTAAAAGACTGTGACCCAAGGCACTTGGCAATACTGCTATTTCCTCAACTATAGTAACAGGCAATGGATGCAATCAAACCCGCAAGAGTCTGTTGGTGAATCCCTCAGGAAGAAGGTGTGAATGGTTTTCAGAGTTCTCTGTCATGACTGAGATGTGTTGCACTCATTCAGGTAGGTGGTCAAGCACTTTGCTGGTGATCCTAATATCAAGGATGATATTGAGAATTAATTTAGGCCATGAAGAAACACTGGATCATACATAGTTTAACAAAAGAGCACATGCATGCAGAACTGGACTTTATGGGCACGTGAGACTCCTGAGGGTCATTCTGACATTATACAACTTCTGTCTCATGTGCTCCCTTTAGAATCACATGTTGTAAGCTCTGTCTTCTTTGTATTTTATTCCTTGGTATTTCTGTATCTCTTTTCTAAACTACATTGTAACCTCTTGAGGATCAGAATTACACTTCGAATGTAACACATGTTTAATGAATATTTAACAAAATTAAAACGGAAATGGAATATATGGAGATAAAGTGGTAGTGGAATAAGGCAGAAGAAAGTCCCCAGGGAGCTTGGCACAGGTGAGGACTTGGAACAACAAGAGCTATTAATCTTTTAAGTGTGTTCGATACATTGTTTCCTTTATTCCTCATAACAGCGCTTTTTGATAGAAACAGTTGTGACCCCTGCCTTCCAGAAGAAGAAACCGAGGTTTAGAGAGAGGTTAAATAATTTGTCTCAGGTAAGCCACAGGCTAGTGGCAGAGATAGGTTTTAAATGTCAATCTAAAACTGAAGCCAGTGTCCACAATCCTAAACTCTCAGCCACATTATCTTCCAGAAGTCCTTTCTATTCTTCTTTACCTTCCAGTGTAGAAAACTAGAGGATTCTTCCTGCTCAATGACAGGCTTACCAACAATAATAATTTTTTATTGTTGTTGTTTTGTTACTGTTCATGAAACTAAATAATGTCGATATGGACCTACTGAAATTTGAAAAGTGTGGCACAATTTTTGTCTTCATTAAAGTTGGGAAAATGTTGTAATAAATCACATCTAAAGGTACACTTGGGATCCTCCTTAGGTGTGTGGGCTGTCATTCTTCCTATTGAGGTTTAGAGAAGAACCTGTCAGGACCTGACTGTTTCCTCATGGATTTATAGAGATAACTCATTTTGCTTTTATTGAAAAATTATGTCCACGTTCAAGATTTGATGATTCACATAGGTTAGCTTGATTGTGATGATGGAGTAAAAGCATGGAGATTTCAGGAACAAATGTTTTTGACAATGGCTTCTTCTGGCCAAATGAGCAGTTTTCACTGTTCCCATACCATCTGAACAGACACAGAATGTTCCCTGGTGAAGGAGACTGGTGGAGTGCTTTGTTCAGAGAAAGAGGGAAGGTGAAAGAGAGGAAGAGAAGACCAAAATGCTCTGGCTCCTTTGAAAATAACTTATGAAACAGAGGTTTTTGCCCAGGAAAATGTTGGCTTTGGCTGCTCTCTAGTGGTGGGCAGTGTTCACTGTCCGCAATTTGTTCTACAGGGATTCCAAATTGAAGGGTAAAATAGAAAAATCCAAGCATTTCCTTGGACACCTAGAGCTGGGTTACAAAGAAAGGATGCGCGCGCGCACACACATTCACGCACACACACACATATGCGCATGTATGCAACAGGCCTGGGGGAGAAGGTAGGAGAGCAGCTTTCCCTGAAAGGGAAATGAGAACATAGATCAGAAGATGCAGTCTTCTACAGAAGCTAGAGAAAGGTGTGAGAGAGAAATACGAGTTTTACACTTCTGATAGCTGCACTCACCTTCCTCTTTCCATAATTACTTAAAGTAGCCATAGAAAGGACTCATTTTCATTGATGTGCAATCCAAGTTTACATACTGGTAGTTTCCAAAGTCAGTGTCATGCTGGCTCCAGAGTTTTAGGAGGTGCTTGACAGCTGGTTTCTTGCACAGCCCTACAGAGAATAAGGGAGAGAATGGGAACACAGCTCCTCCCACTTTGTCCTCCGCCCCTTCCTGGAGAAAATACATAGGCCCCTCCTATTACTTTTTCGGCGCTGCATTCCCTAGCAAAATGTGCTAGAGTACAGGAAGTGGTGGGCCTCTGCTCCCTCTCATCCCAATTTCCCCCAAATCATATTTTATAGATGAGTAAACTGATGTTTCATAAGCGTTTAGAAAAATGATAAGTAAAACCAGCTTGGGTTTCATTTTTTTCTTTTTGTGTTTTTGGTCCACAGTTAACTTATAACTGGTGTCTGGTTCTGTCTCTGTGCTGATTTTCTGTGAAAATTTAGGTAGTTACTTCATCTCTTTGGCTCACACTACGTCTGTAAAATGGTGGTGACAGTGGAGGGTAGATATTCTAGGCTCCTTTTATCTTTGAAACATTCTGGGATATCATGATTCATCAAAGACACATGTTATGATAACCAAAAAAATATCCTGGATTATGTGAGAAACCATTTGCGTTCTCACGGAGAGGAATACTCAAAACGGAAAGATAACCAGCAAGCGCCTCGCGGTGACCGGAAGCCACTTCCTTCCAGAGGAGTTGACCATGAGATCACAGCCCTCGGCAGAATAAAGATCCCATTAAAAATCCCCTTGGATACTCTGTTTTCTAGATCTGTTTTCCTTGTGTTTGTGTCTCCATATGTAAAACGAAGTGGAGAATTAGAGCAATTATTTGGATAATTCAAGCAGAAGGAAACTCCACAACACCCGCTTATGCTGCAATTATCTAGACATTTCAAGCAGAAGTAGAGCTGGAGCCCAAATTATCAGGATAGAGCTTCAATTCTTCTGAAAAATGCTAATTGCATGACATATTCAATGTATTATCACAGAGGACTGATGAAAGCGCAAAATTCTCGCTTGACATGACTAAAAGGAGTGTATGGAGTAAAATATTCCACATCAGTTAAAACTTGGTAGAAAAAGATACAGGCAGTGAAATGACTAGTGCTCCAATGGGTTATGGAGTACAAAAGAAGGTTTTTATAAATATACCCAGGGAAATAGAGAGACCAGGGGAAATTAAGGCTGCTAATCAGTGAGGATGGGTGTGAAATTGATGATGATTCTAAAATGGCTGAGAGAGTGAACTCATTCTTTGAATCTAGTTTAAACGGGGAAATATGAAGCAAACAAATTTGGACTATTAGGATATAATGAAAACCTTGCCAACTAGCTATTGGCAACAATCAGGTGAGGGAATACAAAACTTAGAAAATTTGCACATATATAAATCAGCTAGACAGGCACCTGAGATTATTAAGGGAATTGGATAATATGAAGTACTCACTAAACAGCTCACACTTTTGAAAAAATAAAAAATTATTTAGCTGGGAAGATAGCAAATGTTCTTTAAAAATAGGATATGACAAAATCCTTTTTCTGAAAGTTGTATTGTTTTCTGAAAGAGCAATCCTACAAATT
This sequence comes from Rhinolophus ferrumequinum, assembly GCF_004115265.2. Taxonomy (NCBI): domain Eukaryota; kingdom Metazoa; phylum Chordata; class Mammalia; order Chiroptera; family Rhinolophidae; genus Rhinolophus; species Rhinolophus ferrumequinum. Next base: position 19,458,472 of record NC_046289.1, read on the forward strand.
TGAAGTTCAAGTAGTAAACAAAAGATGAACAAAATACCATTTAGTTATATTTCAACCCTAGCTCCCTTTATGAACAATCCAGGCAAGAGGTAAATACTGAATAATAGTGATAAATAGAAGATGAAGAAGAAAAATAAGGAAAAGGAAGTAGTACAGAACATGAGTGCCCTGGATGTATTATAATTAATAAACATTGAAGTCCAAAAGGCCAAATCCTTGCTGAACAAGGGTAGAGAATGTCATGATATGATGTAATGGAAAGAAAATGCCTTTATTATCTGTGTGATTCTAACCAATTTACTTAACCTCTCTGTGTCTTAGTGTTGGTAACCTTTTATAGGTCATTAAACTCCTGATTTTCTTGAAGTTCAAATGAGCACATAATGTGAGTACAATATCTAAAATTGGTCTGGCCCTTAACAAATATTAATTCCCTTGTCTTTCCATAAAAAACAAAAAGCAAAAACCTGCCTTGGCTTTTGGTAGATAAAATTTGGACATTTCCTGCATAATTCTCCAGCTAATTGGAGGAAGACACTTTAAAAATAATCTTGGCCAACTATCCCATTTTATGGATGAAGAAACTGAGGCTGAGATACTTCCTGACCTGCTAAAAGTCATGAAGATAGTTTCAGTTGGGGCCAAACACAAGGTCCAGAATCTTGTTCTAAAACTTCTCTTCCTCTACCATGATGTAGTGTTCGAGCACAGTAACATTGCAAAGAGAGAGGAGATTGAGTCTAAGGGAGAAAGAACTTTTTAGAGAATAATGTCTTAACTAATTGAGACACTCTGAAACATATAAGACAGGGCAGAGATGGAAACACATAAGACAGCGCAGACTGGACTCCTGCGAACCCCAGGAAGACTTCTTAGTTTTAAGATTATTGGTGCATGGACAAAATCTATTTTGAATCGTAGAATCTGAGGATTGAGAAGGACCTTAGAGATTATTGAACATATGACCATCACTTCCAGAAGGCCCTGGTTTATAGTCTCCACAAAGTGTTATCCAGTTCCTGATTGATTATCGCATCTGTGATGAAGAGCTTACTACCTGTCAAGACAATCTATTCCATCTTTGGGCAATTCTGCTTACTCATACATAAAACTCTTCTTTTCGACTAGCGAAATATTTCTGCTTAGCTACATGCTTTAACTTCTGTTTATTGGTTTTATGTTAGCCTCTGTGGTTAGCCAACCAATCTAAACTTTCCCATAGGACTGCCCTTCAGATCCTTGGGGACACTTAGCTTATTGTTTCTAACGTTTCTTCTCAACTTAATTACTTTCAATTCCTCTGATGATTTGATTTCAGTTATCTTCATTATCCTGGTTGCTCTCTCAAAGTACAGAGCCCCAAAGTGAATGTAGCCTTTCTGGTACAATGTAGCTAGTGCACATACCAGAATGCTCACATTGACAATCATATTCACTCTGCTTGGGCTGATATGACCCAAGATTCCACGCGTTTCCCAAACTGCATTTGCAATGGAGCACCCATCTTGTGAGATGTGTGAAAAATGGGTTCTGTGGCCACATGGATCTAGGAAAATGGCATGTACATTCTGCTGTTGGAAATTACACATGTACAAGAACATATTAAAGACTCTGAGAAATCCTGCAGTTCAGAAAGTATCCAAATTTGTTTAACACAGCATTTTCTGAACATAATTGGTAATATATATATACATATATGCTAACATTTAAAGGAGTCTTTTATCATTTTTATCTTTTGATATAGACAATCTCAAACCTGTGCAAAAATAGAGATAATTGAATAATGAACCTTATGAATCTATAACCCAGGTATAATAATGACCAATTCATGACCAGTCTTGTTCAAATACACCTCCATCCACTTATCCCTCTCCTGGATTACAAAAACAAGTTCACAATAAACATCATTTTATCTTTAAGTATTTCAATAGGTTGATTAAGTGATTAGTACTCTGCTTTTATACATAATTAATTTGCTATTGTCACAATAATGCCAGATATTCCTCAATATCATTAAATATCCAATCAGTGTTTACCTTTTACCAAGCACCTTAAAATTTTTTTGTTCAATTTGTTGTTTAAATCAGAATAAGGTCCAGCCTATCCGTTGTTATTAATGGATAAGTCTCTTTAAGTAAATAGTTGCAGACTGTTTGGTAAAGAGGAACAAGATGGCAACATAAGAGGCTCCTGAATTTCCCTTCTGCCATGGGCACAATGAATATACAACTATACATGGAGCAATTCTCTCTGAAAGAAATCCAGAAACTTGTTATGTGACTCCTATACATCAGGTGACCGAGAAAATATCTACCTTGAAAGAGGTAGGAGAGGCAGATACACTCTTGTCATAAACTCCACTTCTAGCACAGTGCCATACGGTAGGGTGAGAACCCCCAACTCCCAGCTTCTCCCTGAGAAGTGAAGGGTTTGGACCACACATCTAGCACCCCAACTTTTACAGTTGTCACCTTAGGAAGAGGCCCCCAAATCACCTAGTTCTGATAGCCAACAGAGTTTGCATCCATGGGTTCCACGAAACCACAGAGAATAAAGAAGCAGTTTTTAAACAGTCACAGAACGACCCACTGTGGCTGCAAACATGGGCTCAGTTTCATTGATCTATATGATTCTTTTTTTGACCAATGCTTAACAACTATGTATTTTAAGTCTTGTAATTAGGTATTTTAAGTCCTCCAACTGTGGCCTTGTTAAAAACTGCTTTGGTTATTCTAGGTTCCTTAAACTTCCACATAAGCTTTAGAATCAGTTTGACAGTTTTTGTGAAAATGCCTGTAGAAATTTTTATTGGGAGTGCACTTAACTAACAGGTCATTTTTTTTGTGAACGGCCATCTTAACAATATTGAGTCTTACAATCCATGATCATGCCATAGCTCTCCATTTATTTCGGTCATCTTTAATTTTTCTCAGTAATGTTGCAGGACTTTCAGTGTAGAGGTCTTGGGTGCCTTGTTGAATTTATTCCTAGTTTTCACGTTTTATGGCACTATAAAATATAACTTTTAAATACTTTATATTTAATTTATATAATATTTAAGCCTATAATTGATTTTTATTTATTAAACTTGTATCCTGTTAGTGAGGCTTTCGATAGCTCAGTTGGTAGAGAGAAGGACTGTAGTGGGTAAACTTGTATCCTGTGACGTTGCTAGATTTATTTATTAGTTCTAGTAGTTCTTTTGGACATTTCTTGTTTTTTTTAATGTAAATAATCATTTCTTCTGTAAATAAGGACACGTTAGTTCTTTTTTATATGTACCGTGTTTCCCTGAAAATAAGACCTAGCCGGACAATCAGCTCTAATGCAAAAATTTAATAGAAGACCCGGTCTTATTTTACTATAAGACTGGGTATAATATAATATAATATAATATAATATAACATAACACAACACAACACAACACAACATAATATAATATAATATAATACCAGGTCTAATATAATAATATAATATAATATAAAATAATATAATATAATATAATATAATATAATATAATATAATATAATAATATAATATAATACCAGGTCTTATATTAATTTTTGCTCCAAAAGACGCATTAGAGCTGATTGTCCCGTTAGGTCTTATTTTCAGGGAAACATGGTATGGCATTTTTTAAATATTATTGCAGTGGCTGGGACCTCCACTATATTATTGAACAGAAGTGATGAAAGTGGGCATCCTTGTTTTGTTCCTAATCTCAAGGGGAAAAAATTCAGTGTTTTACCATTCAGTGTGATGTTGATATTAACTGTAGGTTTTGTAGTTTTTATAGCTGGAGAAAGTTCCCCAGTATCCCTAGAGTACACGTTTATTGATATGGCTTCAGATTCTGCATCGCAACTAACCTTTAAGAAATCACTACTTGTGTACCATGAAAACAAGTGGCTTGTTCATCTGGTAACTCAAACAATTGCACGAGTGGTTTTCCTTGAGACAATCACCACACTTCAGTAGGCAGCAGAAGAGCTTCATATATACTTCTCATTTTGTCACATTGCATAAGAGAAATATGTGTAAACAAGACTTGAGGTTAAATAAAATTAATTACATTTACAGCTTCATCAAGAACATTCATAATCGAAACTTGCTTTTTTTTTTTTAACCTCACATGCCTTAAGATGAAGAATACATGGCTAATTAATGGAGTTTTGTGCTACTGCCTTGATGCTAAATCATCAGTAACTTTACTCACAATTGTTTTTGCACCTTTACTGTAAATGCCAACAAAATAAAAAGGGCAGATAATATCTGAAAATATTTCTGATATCATGAACCACCTGAAAGGACCTCAGGTTCCCTCAGGGTTCCACAAACCACACTGAGACAATTTGTCCTGTCTAGTTTAGCCCTAGAATAAAGCATGGCAATGATGAGGTGTGCTGAATCTTCAAGTGAGGTGTCTTCACTTTTGTAGGTCAAAACTTTTGGACATTGCCGCACCCCGTGTGAGCTCTGGGAATTATTTTGCTTATTGTGGTTCTTTGCCTGGAATCGGGGAGTTTATCCCTCCATTCAAGATTCAGCCAATAAGTTAAGTAGAATCATCTGCAATTCTCTGGAGCTACTCTTCATTTCAAGACATCTGCCCCCCAAGTTCTAATTGCCTCCGCTTCCAATCTCTGCTCTTCAAGTCCAATTGGTTTTGTTTTTCTTGCACCGATCTGAAAAATGCCTGAAGGTAGAATCTGGGGAAGTCTTTGAGCTCATAGCATTTGTTTTCCTTTTCTTTGATGCCATGGTCCTTCACTGCCTGTTATCAAATGTCTGAGAAGTGTGTGTATGTGTGTGTGCGTGTTTGTGTGTGTGTGTGTGTGTGTGATATTCCATTTCTCTAATTGTTCACCATTGAAAGGAAATTTGATTCTATTTCCTCCCATGCCCAGATAAAGAAACCAAATTATTATATTTTTAAACCCATTATTTCCAGTGGGATTTTCAATAATTTTGTTTTCTTTTTTTTATAATGATGATATTTTTCCATGTCTCCTGAAATATTTCAAAATCTCGGTTCATCTTTTTCTCTAACACTTTGAGATGACATATACATAATTCAAAACATTGTGTGCCTTTTGAGGTAGTTGTACAACTCTGGTATCTAGTTATTACAACCGTAAGTTCATATTCCCTGAGGATATCATCTATTCCTATTGCTAATGTGATTTGGAGAAGAACTTAGGAAAAAGCTTTCATCTGTGTTAGAGACCCATGTGTTTAAGGAAAGGGGAAGGGATGAACCTGTGGATTGAGAACCCCAGATACCAGAATGCCGTATTTACCCACTCCAATTTGCTTCTATTACATCATGCAATTCTTCTGGTCACGGTTTCATCTTCTAAACCTTGGAAACACGTGAAACGAGGCAGTTTCCTTAGAGGATAACATCAGCCTTGAGGGTTTAGATCTGAAGGTGTAGGGATGAATGCCTGAGGACAATTGGTTAACTGGACCTATTTACATCAGCTCTCCATTCCTGCAGAGCTTTGGTACTTCCCTCAGAAACCTGCACTGTGGATCTTGTCCCCTGCTATAGGGTTCTCCCGTTAACTTGGCAGCCAGTGATTGTCTTACGGCACCACAGGCAAACAGCATGAAACATCGACCTCTGTCCCAGTCTTTCTTTTTTTATTTTTGCTAGATTTGTGAGCCGAAAACAGCCCAGAGTTTTTCAAAGGTATTTGATATTGCTACCGTTGTCAGTTTCTGGGATCCATGTCTAACTGTAGGATTTCTCCAGGATTTTAAAGAACAGCAGTTGGAGTGCTGCTATTTTGTTATTCAGCTGTAATTCAAAATCTCTAATTCTCAGTTTCCTTGTTTCAAATAGGGGTAATATTAATATCTACCTTATAGAGTTTAAGAAGATTAAATGAGAAAATATGTATAACATGAGTCATCTGGAACAGTGTAAAATCTCCGTAAAAGTTTGCTGTTACTATTCTTATTCGTATTATCATTATATATGAAATACCTACAGCACACATCCAAAGATAACATTACGTAAGAGATCTCCTTCTACACTTATATCAATCTATTGTCACTCACTGAGTATATTTATTTACTAAGCCACTTAATTGTGTTTTATTCAAGCATATCTGACTGTCTCGTCCACAAGCGTCTCATGCAAGGCACCTGTTAATGCTGTGTTAAAATTCAGAAACATTACTTCTACACAGGGTTCTGCTCTGGTTTACCAGGATAGATGAGTTAATCCCTCACTTTTCTCACTGTGAGGGATTAACAGTTCAGGAATAATGAATAGCCTTTCTAAAATTTGTAATATATATAGCCATGTAAGCCCACAGATGACACATTAAGAAAACTAAAGTAAAAGGAAGTTGTCTCATTTATTTTGTTTGTCAACCTGTAATACACACACACACACACACACACACACACACACACACACAGTATATCATTTAAAGATCCCAATTTAGGAGACATAATTTTCCCACTATAGAATGGAGAAATGAACACTAGCTACTTCCTTTAACCAATGTACTGCCTCTGCAAACTGCTGGCAAATTCAGTCACCAGAAAACAGAATTCTTTATTGAAGTAAAGTTGTGAAGGAATTTAATTAATCAAATATGTATAGAGTTCTAATTTCAACTCTTTGGGAGACAACAATGATATTCCGGTTTTTGCCATCAAGAATTTCTTTGTTGGAAGAAAAGTATAAGCCTGTGTACCTAATTTTAAAATAAAAACCTCCATGATTAGTACTTCAATGGACATGTAAGGATTATAGGATGAAGGGTTGTGATGGTTAGTACTTCAACTGAAATGTAAAGGTTATAGGGTGAAGGGTTGTGATGGTTAATTTATATGTTAACTTGGCTGAGCTATAGCCCCCAGTTACTCATCAAACACTAATAGGTATTTGTGTAAAGGTATTTTGTAGTTGTAATAATGTTCATAATTATTTGATTTCAAGTATAGAGATTATTCTAGATAATCTGGGTGAGCCTGATTCAATCAGTTGAAAGGCTGTAAGAGCAGAGGTTTCCTAGGAGAAGAAATTCTGCCTATGGACTACAGCTTCAGTTCATGCTCGGGAGTTCTAGTCTTTCCTTTGTCACACGAGGTGTCCGGCGGCGTCTCTGGTCCCGCTCCCCACATAAGAACGCAGGACATGGTGAGGCCAAAAAGGAACACCCACGGAGCCATAGATTGGGGAGTCATATCTCTATACTCTCACTGGCGGCTGGGTTGGAGACACAGGAACCAGGAGCAACACAATTCTCAACCCTCACTGTGCCGCTTGCAGACTCAGCCACCATCTTCTTGCTAGCTCCCCCTTCTTTTTCTTTCTGCTAGCGTAGCCACAGCAGTTATATTCGTGGCCAATGGCTCACTGGTTACAGCTGACGGCCAACTAGCCACAGCTGCTGGCCATTTGATCACAGTCGACGGCCATTTACTACCTGAGCCAACACCTTTCTATGTGAGGCTGAGAGCCTGGAAACTGCTTTTTGGGGTTCTGTCCCCACACCTTCATAATGGTCTATCCCACAAATTTATGACTTGCCTAGAAAACCTCCACAATTGGATAAGCCAATTCCTTGCCATAAGTCCCTTAATGTGTATTTCTCTTACTGGTTGAACCCTAACAGATACAGGGGTTAATTCTGGATTTTTGGTGGTGAAGATTTTGAGAAATGCCTTAGAGGATGATTGGGATTTAATAGGGAGAATTAAGGCTACTGGACAGTGGGAAGATATGGAAGTTCTTATACTTCTGAGCTCCATTAATATCTTTCCAGTCCTTTAATTATCTTTCATGACCCTAGTTCCTCTAATGCCCTCTATCATTTCAATATGCTTCTCCTCATAATGCTAATATTTACCGTTCTTGAATACCTACTATGTGCTATGATTGTGTATATTTTTTCTAATTCTCACAACAGTGATTATCCTTATTTTATGAATGAGAAAATTGACTCTCAGATAAAGTACAGTTGCAAGCTTCATTTCATGTCTTTGTAGCTTTGTCAGCTCTATTTCCACTAGAGAAACACGTTCTGGGATTTGAAAGAGACAGTGACTATGAGCCTGAGGGAAAAGGCAGAAAATCTCAGAATGGCTGCAGAACAGTGTTGAAAATGAATGCTCGTAATACTGTATTTAGTAGTAAAGGAAGAGTGTGTTAAGGTCAGTATTTTTATTTAAGAAAGAAAATCAGAAATAGTTGATATTTTGTATTTATTTGTCAGGGTTGTCCAGAGAACAGAACTAAATATATATGTATTTAGTGGCTTAGTAAATACTATATATATGTGGCTTATATATATATATATGTGGCTTAGTAAATAAATATACTTAGTTTAATAAATATACTCAGTGAGTGACAATAGATTGATATAAGTGTAGAAGGAGATCTCTTATGTAATGTTATATATATATATAAATTAGGGGAGAGAGAGAGAGAGAGAGAGAGAGAGAGAGAGAGAGAGAGAGAGAGAGAGAGAGAGAGTTATTATGAGGAATTGGCTCATGGGATTACAGAGGCTAGGAAATCCCACAATTGCTGTCTGAAAGCTGGAGACACAGGGAAACTGGTGGTATAGTTCAGTGTCTGAGTCCAAAGTCCTGAGAACTGGGAAAGTTACTGGTTTCTGAGTTCAAGAGAAGACTGATATTCAGCTTCAGCAATCAAGCAGAGAGGAGATTTATCCTTCTTCTGCAGTTTCATTTTATCCAGGACCTCAGTGGAATGGATGAAGGCCACCCACATTCAGGAGGGCAATCTGCTTCACTCAGTCTACTGATTCAAATAGTAACCTCGTCTATAACACTAACTGACACTTTCCTATGTACCTGGATTCCCAGAAAATAAGACCTGGCCGGACAATCAACATTAAAGCGTCTTTTGGAGCAAACATTAATATAAGACCCAGTCTTATTATTTTACTATAAGACCGGGTATAATATAATATAATATAATATAATATAATATAATATAATATAATATAATATAATATAATATAATATAGTATAATACTGGGTCTTAGATTAATTTTTTTGCTTCAAAAGATGCATTAGAGCTGATTGTCCGGCTATGTCTTATTTTCGGGGAAACACGGTAGTCTGAGAGTGGGGTCTTTCAAGGAAGGTGAAGAAGAAAATTTCATGAGGGTGTGGGATCCCAAAGTGGAAAATGAAGATGGGCCAATAAGATGAAAGACCTAGCTTGTGAGCTGAATACAATGATTGATCACCTTTTGATGGTTTTGCATAGGGCATCGCAGTTATGTGGAAAGAACATCAGAGTAGGGCTAGGATCTTGGAGTTTGGAGCTTGGGTTCTTTAGCGTCAGAAGACTTCCTGATTCTGTTGTTTTGTTTAGTGGACTGGACTAAAATTAAGTAAATATTAGTTATCTTTTGTACCTGGCTCTGCTGATACCCACAATGTGTGTTACTGCTTTCTTCACTGCCTTCTGTAATTTTGCTTGGCCTGAAGCCTTTGCTCAAAGACAGAAAGTTCAGCTCTCCCAGCATTCCAAACTGGCCTGTTGGGGTCTGTCAACTGTGGTAGTGTCCCAGTTGCCTCAGGCACCATCTCAGCACTGAGGCTGTCTGTATGAATTCTGAAGCATAGCTTCTGTCTTCCCTGCCTGTGATTTCCATTTCTTGGCTCACAGTGCAGCTGTCCTGCAATGATTTTCCATCCAGCCTACCACAGGAAGACACTGCTTGTCATTTCATATTGTCCATCCCGTCCAGCTCCTCAGGACACACAAAGAACCCAATATCAAGCCACAAAGAATCACTCAGGAGTGCTGCAGAAGGAAAGGAGTGAAGTGGGGTATGCCTTCCCTCTTCCACCTTCCAAGCTGCATTCAGAGAATTTCTCTTCATTTGCAGACTCATGACACAGGGAGAACAGGCTCTGGGACCTGCAGATAAAGCCTGTGCTCATTTTTAATTTCCTAATGCCCATTTAAGCAAATACTTCGGGAGGCCCATGGAGATTGGTATAAAGGGATTTCACCTGTACTAGAACATACTTGTTTCTCTTTTTGCAAGGGGAGCAGTATAAAATAACTCCCACTGCAAAGGCACTGGAAAGACAGAGGGCAGGACCTTGAGGGTACTCAGGTCAGTGAGTGTACCTGGAACCTTCTGGAATCTGACCAGATGGATAATTTATCATAGGCGTTTGACAAAGGCATTGGCTGAAATTGTAATATTCTTTGCCATAGAGTGAATAAAGACCTGCTACTTAAAATCTCATCTTTAGACTACTTCATACAATATGAAGGGTAAAAGGCATGATATAAAAAGGTGACATCCTAGAGCAGTGGTTGTGGGACAAGAAGTGACTGGCCTGAGCTTAAGAGAATCAGCAGGACATGTATAGTGCAAGATGAGGAATTTGAACTGGATTAGAAAGGAGAGTCTTAGGAATACCTAGTAAAGATTGTTCAAGGGCTCCTTAAGTAAGAGAAATAGAAAATTTGTATCAGGAGATATTATTAACATCTTTCTCAAATATAATTAAGCATACAATAATAAATAGTAACACATACCGGGGGTGCCAAAAAAATGGATGCAAGTGGACACTTTGGTCAACGTTGCTCAAGGAGTAGTTCGCCGTAATCAGAAGTGTCTGGACGCTGATGGTAACCACTTTGAGCACCTCTTGTAATTGCAGAAGTCAAACATGACTTGTATTCATCTTTTGTTATCAGTATATATTGAGTATTACAATTTTAATACAATTTTCTTTTCTTAAAATGTGTATACAATTTTTTTGGCACCCTCTCTGTATAGCTTTATTTTCTTATAGTGTAGGTTGATATTTTTTCAATCAATATTTTTCCAATCTTTATAAACACTCAAGTTAAAGAACTCCATTAAGGTATTATGATGGATAGGCCATCTGCACAGGACAGATCTTACCAGTTATGGCCCTCAAGACTAATTCATTTATTCATTCATTCCTTTATTTAGCAGTATTTATTGAAAAATTATATGCCTTACATTCTTCTAAGTACTTGATATATATCAGTAAACAAGTCAGATTAAAATAAAGATCTTTGCACTCATGGCAAAGCCAGGTTAGTTACGTTCTATAGAGAAAGCTACTGAGACAAAGCCCATTTCTGCTAAGATGTAAAAATTAAGAGAGAAAGAGGGATGAGAGAGAGAGAGAGAGAGAGAGAGAGAGAGAGAGAGAGAGAGAGAGGCGAGTGATAGGGGAAAGTTCCTTAGTCTTATCCTAAAGTGTGTTTACATGAGGTAGTCCAGGTTTCTAGACCTACTCCATTGATGCAGTCAGACGTTAGATATTAAGTGGGGATAGAAAGACAGGCATTTGGTGTTATCTGCTCTCGATTCCAATAATTATGGTGGATTTAATCAGGGGAATGTGAAGCTCATTAGTCACAATTGTGTATTCGGTACCGCAAGAGTTAATTCTTCCGGAAAAAAGTAGAAGAGCAGAGAGAGTGTTGGGCATTTGATGAGAGGAGGCCACGGGTTGGTGGAGAAAAAGAAAGCCTGAGTAAACAACACCAAGAATCAAAAAGTAATAAGCTGCAAAGTATTTACGCGCATCATGCTTTCCATATTTCAGGCCCGAATATGGTAATGATGTTTGGTTTTATTTTTTTTCTTCCCTCCTCTTTCAAGCCCTCAATTAGGCCTTAAGAAAGGAGTCAGTGCACCTTTAAAACTTTCAGCTTAATCACCTGTAGCGAATGCTCACTTAATGATTGTCTTTTTTGTACCAAACAAGAAGTAACAATGCTTTTAGCAAGAGAAATAGAATGAGAAAGAAATTGCCTAATCAGCCCTGCTCATGCAGTGCTTTGTGAGAAAGATTATTGAATTTTCAGTCTCTTCAGAATTTTAATGAAGCTCCAGTTTGCTGGAAAATCCAGCCTTTTGTCAATAGAGTTCAATAACTTGACCACCCATGTAATAAGATGTACCAGTTGAAATCTTTCACTGGTTACTCATCTAGGGCAAAGCCAGAGGCATGCTAGAAGTACCCTGAAAATATGGAAGCACTTTCTGTGTCTGCCATATGGATAAATCTCTGGAGGTCATGGCTAAAATGCTATGATATAAATAGTTTGTCCACTATGGTATAAATAGTGTATCCACCTTAGTTAAATAATACTTGTAAGGACACAATATGTTAGCCATAATTATCAAGTGTCAGATAACTTTGCTAAGAATTATATGTACAATCACTGTTCTTATCCCCACAACTCTAAGAGGCATTTATTCTCAAAGTCTCCACTTTGCAGATGAGAAAACTGGGGTTTAGTGTAGTAGAGTGACCTCAAAGGTATCGGTGTCCTAATTCTTGAAACCTGTGAATATGTTACCTTATATAACAAAAGGGACTTTGCAAATGCTGTTAAGGATCTTGAGATGGAAAGACTATCTGGATTACCCAGGCAGGCTTGCTGTAATCACAAGGGTCCTTATAAGAGGGAAGCAGTAGAGTCAAGAGACACAGAATAGATGTGACTATGGAAGCAAAGGTTGGAGTGATGCCAGAAAGGGTCATGATCTAGGTGACCTCTAGAAGAAGGAAGAGGTAAAGAAATAGATTCTCCCTTAAACCTTCTGGAAGAAACCAGCCCTACGAATACCTTGACTTTAGCCAAATGAGATTGATTTCAGGCTTTTGGTTTCTAGAACTATAAAATAATTGATTTATGTTGTTTTAAGCCATCCAGTTTGTGGTTATTTGTTACAGTGACAAGAGGAAACTAATATACTTACCGTGTTTTCCCGAAAATAAGACCTAACCGGAAAATAAGCCATAGCATGATTTTTCAGGATGCTCATGATATAAAATAAGCCCTAATGCGTCTTTTGGAGCAAAAATTAATATGAGACCTGGTCTTATTTTTGGGGAAATACGGAAATATGGTAGGGCTTAATTTATATTACAAGCATCCTGAAAAATCATGCTAGGGCTTATTTTCCAGTTAGGTCTTATTATAGGGGAAACACAGTAATAAGAGTAGGTAATTCCCACAGTTACTCATCTAGGCCAAACTTAACACTACTGTCATTTTGGGTGGGATCCCATTGCTGTGGGTGCTACCCTATGCATTGTTGGGTGCTTAGCAGTTATCTTGGCCTCTGTGCACTTGATGTGAGCAATACACCCTTCCATTTGTAGCAACAACAAAAAATGCTGCCAAATGTTGCCAGATGTCTCAGAAGGAAGGCGGGTGGAATTGTCCCCAACTGAGAACCATTGATCTAGAGGGTGGTAACGTCAGGATTCAAGTTCAGGTTCCGTAGATCAAGAAAGACTTCCTTTAAGTATTACTGTCTACAATGACATCAGATAACAGGTTGCAAATGTAATTGTTAATTATTAGTAAGAGCTTGTTCCTGGAGGAACATAAGTCTCCATGCATTGGGAACTTAATATTGGGAACATAAGTCCCAGTATATTCCTGGAAACTCAGTTTTAAATCCTTGCAAATCCTTCATCATTTATTTTAGGTTGGGTTTGGGATGCAACATATTTGTTAGGGATCAACATCTGGGAAAGGAAGATGGAGGATCATTAGCTGGCACAGGGAGAAGAGGAACTGCAATGCAGCCTGACAAATCCTCACCCAACACAGTGGAGCACTTTAGACAGAATTCTATCTGTTACCGAGGTGCCACACTGGATCAAGATAGCCAGACCTTTATGCCAATGCCTCGCTCAGTCACCAGATATGGGCTGCCTGGGAAAGGCATGACTTTGGACAAGGTGGCTTTCTGGAGCTGAAGTAGACACCAAAGGAGGTGGCTATTTTTCTCACAGTTGAATGGCAATTCCTTCCTTGGAGGGGAACCTAGGCAACACGTCTCTATACCTAGCAACATCTATCCACTGTGTTGTTCAGGTCCACTTCTTCATATATGTTTTAGAAGCAGATCTTCTAGGATTCTGATAGCTTCTACTCTTGTGAGTAAACTTAGAATAAGGAGCCAAGTGGGACAAGCTTCCACCACTGCATTTGGCCTTGAGTCTACAAATGAAACTTCTCGTTCCCCTCCTTCACTGTCCATTCTATATTCTCTCACATTTAGCTATCATTTCTGCTGAACTTGGTGGCTTACCTGGTGGTGGCATGATCCAAATTCTCAACCCTGAGGTCTTTGAATCCCTTGTCACCATGCCCTTCTGAGGTCTAGGCTCTTGTACCTGACCAATTACAGTAACAATTGGGCAAGTAAATTCCACGACGCACTCAAGAGGATCACCTGGTCCCCACAGTGTAACCACAGGATCACTTCTTCCTAATGATCAGGGTCAATTGTCCTTGCCACGATGGTTACTTTTCTTCTTACCTGCTGGCCCCTGAATTTAAGGAGCCCAAAGAGCCCATATATCAGTCATACTTATAATTCAATGGGACCCTAGCAAAAATGTGTTCCATTTGAGGACCAGAGAGTTTAAGCCATGAGGATGAAAAGTATAAAGTCCCTCAATGAGTCCTTGGAAGTAACTCTAAGTGGGACCATACCTGCTACCATTCCTTGGTTCCTGGACCCATTCGTTTTACCTTTTCTGCACATAGTACCGTATAATAATCTTTGATAAACTGCACATACTTTTTCCTAGAGAAAGACTCTCCATCCTCTCTGAGTATTGCCTCTCAGCTAGCTCTTTGGATGTGCTTTCAGTAGGCTACTCTATCAGTCTGGCATGTTCCAGGTAGTGAACACTTCATGGTCATGCCTTTCCTTGAGCAGCTATGGTAACTGAACAAGGTGAAGATATAAACTGGGTGATTTTTATTTGACAGTTCTGGTAACTCTACATTTGAGGCATTTCAATATAAATCTCACTTCTAAGCCTCTCCTCCTGGGCTTTGGTCCTCCTACACACTTGGCATCGCTCTATATGAAACCTTTTTTCATGGCTCTTTGTTCATATCCTTCCTCTGGAATGTTCTTCAGTTTTGTTTTTTTTTTCCTGATGGATTGTATCCACCTGTTAAACCTCAGTTTGGCATGTTCTCTTCCCTTCCTACAACACTAGGTAGTTACTTCTTTCTTACCTACTTACATTTCCTTCGAGGAAAGTACTTCCTCTATTCCCTACCTGTCCTTATGATGGCACACAAAAACACACAACAACAATAATGAACACCACTCAGCAGGACACCGCCACACGTCGACATGAGCACAGCTGTGAGACACCGATATATCAAGGTTATGAAGCCTTACTGAGCTGTTTGTACAGTGCTGCCAAAGTAAGTGCATGGTAGCAAGTTTGTGAATTGTCAGACCTTGTATATCAAGATTTATAGCAAGGTACAACTGTTCCCAGAAAAGCCACTTCTGAGGTTACTAAATGCTCCTCTTACTTATCTCACCTTCAACAGATGATCTGTGGCAATTATATTTGCACTGTGTACTTCAGTACTTGGTTTTGGATTGTCTTTTATATTCTGTCTCTTATTTTTGTTCTAGGCTATTTGAGGGGAGAAGCTTCACTTGTCCATGTGATGCCTAACATAGTGCTGAGCTCTACACTCAAGTTTTCTTTGTTATTGAGAGTCACATTTGTTTAAAATCATCCAAAAGTTTTATTTATTTTTATAAATATTTATCTTTAACTTAGATTTTTTTCAGTTAATGTCATATGGTGTTGCCTTTTTATGATGTGATTTCTTACATGAATATAAATAGCATTTTTCAAGAGAAAAAACAATGGAAAATTAGGACTCGTTTTTAAAATTCGGTAGTTAGGTATGAGGCATTAATGTGTTTCAGCATTTTAGTAATATGGTCAAAAGACACATTAGGAAGCTAGTATTGTGAGAGTGTCACAGTGGACTAAAGAGTAGAGAAAAAGGGGGAGGTCCCAAGACAGGGACTTGTTATAATGGTCTAGGCTGAATTTGATAGTAGCATCGGAGAGATTTCCATAAGACATTTATAAGACTAGGTAATTTATAGACATGGGGGGTGAAAGATTCCCAGTTTTTAAGCCTGGGAAACTGGAAGAATGATAGTGTATTCTTGGAAGTTGGAGAGGAGGGAAAGCAGTTGTTGGTTTAAATATAAAGTCTCGGTTTACATTGACTTGGAGGTGATGGGAAACTGGGGGAATGTACATCTGAATTATTTGTCAAAAGCTTCTATATTCAAGATGGTCACACTGGCATATTTTAATGAATTGAAGAGATATTTAACAGAAAGGACTATACTTTAAGATTCATTTCTGCGATGGGCAGCATAATATCCCATTTTTTCACTGAGTAATACAGCAAACCCTAAATTAACTAAGGAATCCAAAAGATGTAAATTTTCCCATTTAATGGCTTTTCTGGACAACTAAGAGTTAAACAGCAATGACAACAACAACAAAGAATCCCAAACAAAATACATATGAGATTTTCAACAAGGTTCAAACAAAAGTGTGTGATTATATTTGCTCACTCACTGTACTGTCTCAGCAAAGGAAAGTGAACCTAAGTGAACCTTTTTTGTATGAGTGGGTGCTGTCAATCTTCTCATTATATTATTCTAAGTGTTGCTGATTATTTTACCGTAATGAAGAAATATTTGCTAAAAAGATTGTTTTAATAAATTCTGTTCTTTTTCTTTTTGCTTCAAGCTCAGAAAACAATGCAAATTACTTGAATGTACTATTTGAGATAGACTATGTTTGATCAAGTTGTCTGGAAGTAAAGTTGCTCAAGTGTCCTTGCACTTGGAACCTTGGCAGAATTACTTTATGTGGGTAACTAGTCCTTTTGTTGACTTAAAAATTTAGATTGAAATTTAAAGCCAATTTTATTTGCAAAGGACTTGAGACATTTGCTTAGTTTCTGTCACAGTATTTCATAAATTTTGTTTTTATTCGAAGATTATTATGTTTGAAATTTCCCAAACATCTATATTATGCAATTGGGGTAAGATTGCCTGACTTAAATGATAATTCTGCCAGTTTCTGTGATATTAGGCAAGTCATTTATCTATAAATCCTGGTTCTCCTCATCATTAAACTGAGAATACTAATCCACACTAATTATAAAGTCTCTGTGACAATTAAATGAGGTAATACATCCTTAACACAGCAATGTTTGGCACATGGCAAGATCCCCAATAAATGCTAGCGATTATTAACTTCTGTTTTAAAAGATTTTTATTAAAATATAGTTAACATACAATATTATATTAATTTCATGTGTACACCCTAGTTATTCAATAGTTGTGTACCTAAAGAAGTGATCACCATAAGCCCAGCAACCATCTGATACCGTAGCAGTCTATCACAATGATATTGACTATATTCCCTAAGCTGTACCTTACATCCCCATGACTTATTTGTTTTATACCGGGAAATTTGAACCCTTCATTTCCTTTCACCTTCCCCACCCCCTTTGTAATTTTTCAATTACAGTTGACATTCAATAGTCTTTTATATTAATTTCAGGTGTACAGCATAGTGGTTAGACATTTATACAATTTACAAAGTGATCCCCCTGACTAGTACCCAACCGGCACTATACATAGTTATTACTATATTTTATACTATATTCCCTATGGTTTACATCCCCATGACTATTCTGTAAACTACCAATTTGTATTTCTTAATCCCTTCACATTTCTCACCCCCCCAACCGCCTCCCATCTATCACCCTGATAAATCTTGTACCCATCTTACACCATACATAGTTATTACAATATTATTGACTATATTCCTCCTTATGCTATACCCTACATCCCCATAACTACAATGTAACAACCAATTTGAACTTTTTAATCCTTTCCCCTTTTTCACCCATTCCCAACTCCCCTCCTATTTGGCAACCATCAAACTGTTCTCTGAATCTATGAGTTTGTTTCAGTTTTGTTTATTCATTTTGTTCTTTAGGTTCTGCATATAAGGGAAATCACATTGCATCTGTCTTTCTCTCTCTGACATAGTCCACTCAGCACAATACTCTCCAGGTCCATCGATGTCACTGCAGATGGCAAAAACCCATTCCCTTCCATGGCCCAGCAATATTCCATTGTATGGATGTACCACCTCCTCTTTATCCATGCATTCATCAAAGGACACCCTGGCTGCCACCACATCTCGGCTATTGTAAATGATGTTGCAGTGAACATAGGATGCACACTTCCCCTTGAAGTAGTCTTTTGGGTTCCTTCAGATAAATATCCAGAACTGGGATTACTGAATTTTTCTTTGTCTCTTGTTATAGCCTTTGTTTTAAAGTCTATTTTGTCTGGTATAAGTATGGAAGCCCAGCTTTTTTGTTTGTTTGTTTCCATTTTCATGAAATATGTTTCCCCACGCCTTTAATTTCAGTCTGCGTGTGTCTTTGGATCTGAAGCAAGTCTCTTGTAGGTAGCATATGTAAGAGTCTTGCTTTCTTATCCATTCAGCCATCCTATCTTTTGATTGGAGCATTTAATTCATTTACATTTAAAGTAATTGTTGATAGATATATTGTTATTGCCAGTTTATTATTCATATTTTTTTAATCTTTTTTTCCCTCGTCTTCTTAAAGAAGCCCCTCTAATGTTCCTTGTCACCTGGTGGTGATGAATTCCTTTAGCTTTTTCTTGCTTGGGAAGCTCTTTATCTGTCCTTCAGTTCTAAATGATAGCTTTGCTGGGTAGAGCAATATTGGTTGTATGTCCTTGTTTTTCATCACTTTGAATATTTCATGCCAATCCCTTCTGACCTACAAAGTTTCTGTTGAGAAATAAGTTTATAGTCTGATGGGAACTCACTTGTAGATAACTAACTGTTTTTCTTTTGTTGCTTTTGAGATTCTCTCTTTGTCTTTAACCTTTGGTATTTTAATTATGATGTATTTTGTTGCGGGTCTCTTTGGGTTCATCTTGCCTGTCATTCGCTAAGATTTCTGGGCTTGTATGTCTAGATCCTTCACCAGGTTAGGGAAAATTTCCATCATTATTTCTTCAAATAGGTTTTCAATTCCTTTCTTTCCCTCTTTTCCTTCTGGTACCTCTATGACGTGAATGTTGTCACACCTGATGTTGTTCCAGAGGCCCTTAAAGTGTCTTCATGTTTTTGGATTCTTTTTTTTCTTTGTGCTGTTCTGACTGGGTGTTTTCTGCTATCTTTTCTTCTAAATTGCTGATTTGATCTTCTTCTTCATCTAATCTACTGTTGATTTCCTCTAGTGTATTATTTATTTTAGTTATTGTATTCTTTATTTCTGACTGGTTCTTTTTATGTTTTCTATCTCCATTTTATGTATCCTGTCTCTTTGTTGAAGTTCTCACTGAGGTCATTGGGTATCTTTATTACCAGTGTTTTGAAATCTGCATATGTTAGAATGCTTGCCTTCATTATGTTTAGTTCTTTTTCTGGAGCTTTGTTCTGTTCTTTCATTTGGGACATGTTTCTTTGTCTCCCAATTTTGGCTGCCTCCCTTTGTTTGTTTCTATATATAAGGTAGGGCTGCTATGTCTCCTGATCTCAATAGAGTTGCTTTATGTAGTAGTTATCCTGTGGGGCCCAGCGATGCATTTTCTCTTGTCACCAGAGCCGGGTGTTCCAGGTGTGTCCCTGGTGTGGGTTGTGTGTGCCCTCCTGTTATAGTTGAGCCCTGCTTGCTGTTTACTCATCAGTGGGAGGGAATGACCCTTGGGCTGATTGGTTGTGAGGACTGGCTATGACTATAGTGGAAGAGTTGTGGTGTAGGAGCCGACCCTACAGAACAGAATTCACTTTAGCAGGGCACTTGGTGTCTGCCCCATCTGCCTTTCATGTGTCTGTCCTTGGAGGAGGCCAGGTGATGCTCTGGCTTGGTCTGAAGTTGGCCACTGTGTGTGCCAGCCCTGGGTCCTCCTGGAAGAGGCCCTGCCACATGTCAAGTTCAGCCACAGCCTGTGTCTTGCCTGGAGCCATCTGACATGATCCACAAAGCAATTCACAGATGGCCACCACCCACACTGGGCTTGGAGGTGCCTTGAGAGGCCAAGCCACAAACCAAGGCCAGCTGCCACCAGTGCCAGGCTTAGGGCTGCTCAACCAGAGGTATAGGACATGCCAAAGCCAAATGCTGCTTATTTGGGTTTTGTGAATCCTTGAGAGATTATAGGAAAGTTTGCAACATGAGTCAAGACAGGCTGTTTATATGGAACAGCTACTAGAAGCAGTTTGGGTGAACCTGCAAGTTGAGTAGAGCAGAGAATCAGGCAAATGAACAGTGTTAGCCACGTTGATAGAGACTCAGATATGGTGGCCGCCTGTGTCTGCACACCAGGAAGGGGGAAGGCTCAACAAAGAAACAATGACTTCCTCCAGCTCCTCAGGCTGGGAGAAAGTTGCCCCTCCAGCCCTTATCCTGAGGCCAGACAACTCAGTTTCTCCCTGTATGTCTCTGGCACCTTTTGAGCTGCTGCCCCCAGTGCTACAACTCAGAACGAGTGAGTCCGTCAGTGAGTAAATTAGTACACGGGCCCTTTAAAAGGAGCACATGGGACTGCAGTTGCTCTCTGTCTTACTCTACCACAATCTTCACTAGTTTTTAGAACCAGTAGTTATGGGGACTTCTTGCCTCAGCATTAAAATCCTGGGCTAGGGAGCCTGGTGTGGGGCTAGGACCCCTCGCTCCTCTAGGGGGTACGTCTGCAGCCAAGATATCCCTCCCAATTTTTAATGATCACACGGGGGTGTGGGACCAACCCATTCTGCATTTCTTCCTCTCCTACTAGCCTCAATGTGGCTTATTCTGTATGTCCTTAGTTGTAGGGCTTTGGTTTGTCTACACTTCAGGGGATTCTCATGATAGTTGTTCTCTAGTTTAGTTGTACTTTTGATGTGGTTGTGAGAGGAGGTAAGCACAGCATTCACATACCCTGCCATCTTGATTGGAATCTTTATTCCTTTTCAGAGTTGATTTTTCACCAATAAGTCCAGTCAAAGAGAGCCAATTTCATTTGCAGCTAGTAAAAGTGAAAATAAGTATCTAGAAATGAGGAAAGGCGGTAAGAGTTTCCCCTAGAGTAATTTACCAAGTCATCTAATAATAAATGGCATTTAGTAAAACATATAAAAGTTTTATAATTCTAGGAATTAATAAACACATCCTGGCCTAAAAACAAGAACAGTGAAAACTATGATACTACTAAGAACCACCTATAACAAGCATTATAATGGCTCATACTCTGGGTTTCGGATCATTGGTTAAATAATATGCTACATGCTCCATCAAAGGGGTGTGAATTTTAATTGTTGTTGAAGAAAATAAACTAGAGGGTCTTTGTAGAACATGCCTCTGACTTTTCCTCTTTGCTGATAAAGATGATGAAACACAAGTTAAAAATGGCGATTCTAAACATGTCTATACCATGTTGTAACTAGGTTCTTTATAATGTTGCGGTTATATAACCCCACTGATAAATTTTCTTGGCATCGGAATTCCTGGGTCTTGGAGAAAGAGGAGGGACTCTCTAAGTCTTGTCTGTCCAAGTTCTTATTGAAAGAATTCTGTACAGAGCCATTCTAATTGCCCAAAGTGGGAGAAAGTAAAAGTAAGTCAGAAGCTGTTTTATTGCTATACAATGATACTGCATAGTTTAGTTAAGCAGGATATAAAAGCCGATTCCAGTTATCCCTGCACTGGGAATTTTAGGTAGACTGAATATAATTACTTTCTTTGGAGTTAGGCCAAGGTGTCTGGGTTATGAGGATGTCATTTTAGGCAATTTGTACCGTGGGACCATTGATAACTAAATGTGCTCTGTGATCAAATTCTTGATATTTCATAGCAGCAAGAAAGAAAGAAACTTAAAATTATCTTATTTATCACTGTTTCCAAATGGAGCAGGACATAGATCAGAGTACTTTTTGTAGGTGTGGATATGATCTGTGGGATTTTTGAAAAATACAGATGATTGGCAGATGTAGTTGTTAATATTCACTATTTGTCCTTCAAGTATATTCAAAGCAATTGGTAGCGATTTACAGCTTTAAACAGTGCAAAATAAGACATTTAAGGATAAAAGAGAATGGAAAGAATACGGGCTCTTGGGCATCAGAGTTAAGTAGATTACACCATTTTGGAAAGGAACCTGGCTTTTGTTTTGTGTCTGCTAAACCGAAAACAAATATACCCCAAAATGTGTGGCTTTCTCTTATTTTTCTTTTGATAAACCTGGCCCATAACAGGTGCTTACAACATTGGGGAAAAAAAAAAAAAAACAGTGAACAGATACATCCGCAGTGATGTTTTTCCTGATTACAGAAATCAAACAGAAACCCATTAAGTGGTTCCTTGTATTAAGACCACAGCAGATAATTTGGGCAGTAACCTGAGGCATGTTTCTATACAAGAGTTTAAATTATTGAACTAAGCCAGCATCCCTTAGCTTTTGTTATGTTCTTTCCACAATTCCAAAATTTAGCTATATCTAGGAATGCCTTAAAAATCTAGAAAAAAAAGTCAATATATATTTAATTCAACAGATTTATGAAAGCTACCATTGTTATAAAGCTGAGTAAAACTCAGCTTTTGCTTTGAAGTAGAAGCAAACCAGTAAGTAAATTTACAAATGTATCTCACCACTGAAAAAAACAAAAACCAGAAAATAAGCAACATTTAATAATCAAGGCATGATATTAAAAATATCATAAGGAGTATAAAGTGCTTTGGGATGGAGATGGAATGGTTTAAAGGAGGAATAGCTCAGCTAGTGATTGGGGAGATGAGAAAGATGATCCTGGAGAGATAGGTTGAAATTGTACTGTAGGAGGTAGAAGGCAGGTTGTCATTCCAGATAGAAATCGAAAGCAAAATGACCCAGTAAGTTCAGATGTTAAAGAAAGGTACAATTTCTTTAAATCATTGGATGCCTACATGTAAGATAAAAGCAATGTTGTATGAGTGATTGGGACTATGTTTTGGATGATCTTAACTGTTAGAATAAGGCTATGGGGAGTCATGGAAGGTTGTGGGGGGCATTCATACTTTCTGAAAGTGACAATGGCAAGCAGGGTAGAAAGAATTTGGAAGTAAATAGATTTGAGTTATTCAGATGATATGAAATTTGAGCCCAGATTTGGGTATTTTAGTGGGAGTATTAGGAAAGCTTTCTGGTCAAGTTTTGACATTAATTGGAGTAGTAAATCTTATTTTTAGATTCAACTTCCATTGTTGTTGTTAATAAAATAGTACATCTACCTTGACAATTCCCATAAGGCTGATGTGTCCATTGTGTTGTATCATTTAGATTGTAAAAGATGAGCTTATTGGTAACATTTTTCAAAACGTTATAGTTATTACAATTATTTTGTTTGTGTGCTAAAGGCATCGTTCTTATGATGCTTTGTTTCCATCTGACTCTCATTTTGAACTGTCTGCCTTTATGTTGTTTCAGTTTCTGAGCTCTGTTTTACTCTTGTAATTTCTACTATGAATTTTTTTTTAAGTCACAAAGGCACCATGAGTCATAAATACAAGAGCCATCAATTTCATCACCAGAAATCCATGAAATGACTAGGTAGAGGCTTTTATTTAAGGGTTTAAGGACCCACAGTGGGTGTCTTTCCATTCTTTCCTTTTTAACCAGCCCTAAAATAAATTTTCAGCAAAATAAAAGTAAGTAGTACTCAAAAGTTAAATTCATGTTTCTTAAACTCCTACACTTTGGGCAGTGCTGTATGTTTTAAAAGTGGTAGCTCCATAGTAAACAATAAAATAGAAAAGGGGAAAGAAAGACAACCAAAGGAGCCAAACAAGCACCTTTAAAAAAGAAATTGTACCTGAGGCCAAGAATACCACGTTCTCTCTCTCTCTCTCTCTCTCTCTCTCTCTCTCTCTCTGTAAATAAGAGATAACGACGTGCTGCGTTTTAAAATAGTCATGTTCTATAGCAGCTGAAGATTTTCAAAATATATTTTCATATTGTTATTTGTGCAAAAAGAAAAAAAATAATTTTGGTTGGGGCATTTATTTAATCAGAACAAGGCTCTATTATAGGTTAGTTAGAAGTTACTCCATGTAAAGAAATGATAAACTCCATCACTGAGTTCTCAGCATCTCTCAAGCACTTGCTGTGCTAAGGGCTTTCTTTACTGGTATCCTTTGACGTCATCTTTACAATCATCTTATGAAATGTTATCAAAATTAATAAAATCAAAATATTCATTTTAGTTTTTGAAATTTAATAACATCTCATTAAATATTTTTATTAAAATAAAATCAAGCATACTTCTAGTCTTCGATACATTTAAATGCCTATGTAAAGTGATGGCAGTCTTCTTCCATACTACGTAATCAGACAGTGCTGTATCAGAAACTAGTCAGCTGTTACTTCACATAAGGAAATTATAAATACCATAATTGAATTTTCACCATATTTGACCTCATACCATGACTGAACTCACCATCTTTCACTGTGTTAAGGGCTTTATTGACTTATTTAAGATTGTCTTCACCAGCATCTTGGCCAAGTGTTATCCTTCTGATTTGACAGATGAAAAAATGAAAGCCTCAAGAGGTTTAATTCTAAAATAGGTCATTCACTCCGATCCATAGAAATTGCAGGGCCTAGAAAGGGTATAAATAAAGGACTTTATACCACATGGTGACATACTTAATAGTTATAAGTCCAGCTATCACAGTGGTAAATAACTACATCCCATTCCTCTACCTTGACACATGTACTTCCATAAAAACAAAATTGAAAATTATGTGTAACGTTATGTTTTCTTAAATCACTAAAAGTTGACAAAATATCTACAATGATTACATTTAATTTTTATTGTGTATATTTAGGTATTCTATTTCTGGACTAAAAATGTTTGACTAGGAAACATTACATAAGAAAATAAGTAATTATTTTATTTATATTCCTTTAAATTTATTTTTCTTGTCTTCATTACAATAATTATGCTGTGATAAATAAGATTTGTCACATAATTTGGATCCTGCCCATTGTAGTAATTTAAAGGATTAGAATATAAAACATTACATTGGAAGTATGTAACATTTAAATATATCTTCATCAAAACTCAACTGTTGTATATCAAATATATTTTATCAAAATCGTGTTACCGGAACCCCAGCGTGTTTTCTTGAGTCCTCCTGCTTGTACACACTGGCAGAAAGACATGCAACAGCAGGAGTTTGCAGTATAGAAAGAAAAAATAGTTCATTATATTGCTTTGGCGAATATGGAAATGGGAAGCTTGTGATCTAAAGACCCGACTCCCGGATGGCGTGTAAGTTATAGACTACGTAGGGCAAAAATCACAAGACACCATGGGTTAGGGGTTCTGGATCATGTTGGGAGCTGATTCGTCAGAAGTAAGGTAAGGTTAATAAATTATTTCTTTAGATTTTGAGTTCTGAGGTCTTTTCCTGAGTCCCTCTGTCTAGGTCTTATGGGAAAGTCGCCCGGGGATCATTCTACCGTAGGGTTCAGGAACTGGAACATAACCTAGGTCAAGCTGTTACCTTTAGTCCGCTAGAGATCCAGACCATGTGTCAGGTCCAGGGTACGGTCTTCTGCTGCCTTGAGGGTTGCTGATGATCCTGGGGAAAGGCTAGGCCTCTGAAGGGAATATAGAGAGCAGGGGATGCGATTTTTAGAGCTAGGATTTAAAACTAAATTTAATCGAAGTCATAGGACCCTCAGTTTCATAAGTTATGGTAAATGTAAAGGATCAAACATTATGTTTCAAATTTATTTTAAATTTATTTTCCTCCAAAACATTTTAAATTATTAAATTTAAGGAACCAAACACAAAGTATAGTTAAAGAACATTAAAATAGTTTAAGCAAAGCTGAAATGTTTATTTTAATTTTCAGATTTAATAAAATCTCATTAAATGCTTTTATAAAAATAAAACCATTCTCATTTCCAGTGTTCAATATCCGTGTAAACATCAATGTAGAGAGATGGCATCCTATTTCTCACATGTTACATCTCAACATACACACATATATGTGTAAATCAAATGTAATATGAATTGCTTAATGCTAAATATTACAAAATGTTCCTCAGACAGCATATGCAACTATTGTAGAAACTGCTCTCATTAGTGGATGCCTTTGGAGCCATTTGTTTCAGTACAACTTGGAAATGACACTTCATTATGTAAGAATTTATTGCGTTAATGCGGTCTGCAAGGAGGTTTTGACAAGTTAATTAATTTGTCTTTTATCTAAAAGCCTCTGCTGCAGCTGCAGTCCTCCCAGCACTCCAAAGCAGTGTTCTTCTTTGATGTCCCCAGTGGCACAAACTGTAAACCTTCATGGTATTCACGTGGAGGTGACTTTCTTTTTGAATACATAAGGCAAGAGGTGTGGAGAAGCATTTCTGAGTCTGGGGTTGTGTGAATCATGAGAACAGGTGTTGAGGGTCATGTCAGTGCAGAGTGCAGGATTTCAAGTGACAGTGGCAACCAGGGGTTCTTTAGTAAATGTAGTTTGTGTGTTTCGGATAGGCAAGGGTTCCGAGGAAGGGTCCCCTTCTCTGGGTCTATGAGTGAGCAACTGACGGAGCAACTGACATTCTAATCAAGACTCATCTGATTCAAGAGCCTATACCCTCGTCCTTCTACTGCTTTCTTCACATTTTCCTATGTTAGGCACATCACCATTTTGGACCCGACTGAGAGGCAGATAGGAAGAAAGAGAACGTTTAGTCTTTGTTACAAGTGATAAGGAATATCGGCATTAAAGCACTCAGTATCTTTTTCTAAAAGTCTTCCTCAGAAATGAAGGTCTAGTGTGTACAGATACATTGCATCTTGTACAAATAGGCTTTTCAACTTCTTTTTACTCTTTCATTAAAAAAAACAACAACAAAAAAAAACAACTTCCTGCTTCACGACTATAATTTAGCCAAGTAGCTACTTCAAAAAACAGATTTTCATTTACTTAAGTAAAAGGTATTCCTGGAACTGACTTGAGAAAACAGCTTGGATTTGGTTTCTGACATCTAGGGGACCCTCGTCATCACGCTCTTCAAACAAAAGAAAGCCTCCCCACTTAGTGCAGCATTCCTGTGTGTGACGCACAGTTTTGTAAATGAAGACAAGGGGACAAAAAAGCCCTTCTGTCTCCAAAGAGACTAAGAATGAATTTCAAGTGCAAATGAAAGGGTTGAATTAAAAGTGCGTGTTAGTGGCTTCTCCAAGCAGTGTTTTCATTGTCTTAAGAATTTTTTTCTTCTGTAGTTGTCAAATATCCAGAAAAAAAAAAAAAAAAACGAGAGTGACGATGTCAGTATTAATTAGAGATAAAATTCCTTTCTTTTTCTCTCAGTATGTTTGTATAACATTGTGAGTGGTTCTGAAGTAGATACAGTTTCTGGTGTTATAGATATCATGAAACAATTGTGATACATCATGGTTATGGGATGGATGCCGAGCGACCACTGACTCCATGATGCTCTCCCTAGATATTTTTCCTTATACAGAGTATCTCAAGAGTGTCTTTTATTTCACCAGATTCTTTGGTGTAAGTACATGATCAGAATTCAGCTAAGGAAGCTAGCACACATTCTCAAAACAAATAAAAACACTCACCCGCATTTCTTTCCATGCCCCTGGTAACTTCTCATTTTAATTGGGGTGATTTCTTTAAACAATAATATTATTCGAATATGTCTCCCAGTCTTAGCTCTGACACTCTGGTTTTTGTGCTATTTGCATGAATTCTGTTGTGCACAGTTTGCCTTGCTATTTATGTCTCCATGTATTCTCGTGGAATGCAGAAGTTTTACCATTGTCTCCACCTTCCTTAATGGTGAGTGAGTTCATGGAATATTTAAGTAGAAAGCAACTTTTCATGTCATGTAGTCTAACACTGTCACATAATGGATCAAGAGTTAGAGACCAAAAAGGTTAAGTGCCTTTCTCGAATATGTGCCAAACTAGGATTGCTTATGGAACAAAAATGTCACATCTCAGACTAGGAAGAAATAAGCAGGAGTCTGGGAATTTCTACCCATCTTTTCAGAGCTTCTCTCTTACTCCAGGCTACACTTTTTCTCCTTATAACAAGTGTCCAAGGCCTTCACATTATTCTCCTAATTACATGGATCCAGAAAAGACTGTCTTCCCACCTTTTCTGGGCATTCTCATCCTTTAAGATTATTCACACTTTCCACCACACTTATTAAAACTTACCTATGCTGTATCCCATACCTGCCCAAATCTCAGCTACCTCTGAGGTACTAATCATGTAAACCTATTTATAGTAAATATATAAAAGCTAATAACTGATAGAGAGTTTCAAGAAAATCCTAGGGGTGACTTCATTTTAATAATATTAGGAAAAAAAAATACACAGTGACGAGCCTTAGCACAAAAAAGAACGAGACTCTCAGGAATAGGGTTAAAGATACGAAACTATAGCCCTACTAACATGTATTTTTGCATTTATATGTAACTGTTCATTAAATTGTACATAGTTAATTTGAGGGTAGGGATTTAATCATTCTTGATAATTGCTTTTTGTTTAAGTTAAAAACAAACAAAAAAAGAGCGCCATGTAGATAAGGCTACTTAAACATAGATGGACCCAACTGTAATTTCAATTTAAGATTTTAGAACCAGGAGCGATCAGTCAGGGAGAGCAGCTCCTGAGCATGCTGCCTAAACAAGGTCAGTTACTGTCTGGGTGACCACCACATTGCAGTGGGGACCCTCAACTTGGAAAGCATGTGTCAGATAAGGTAACGACATGGCAGATACCACTGTGTTTGAATTACTAGGGAAGTTGACCACTATATGCATATGCTGAGGTAGAAGTGACGTTATCTCTCCACTATGGCTGTATCCTTTAAAAAGAAATTGCCATTTAACTCTTAATTTCTCATTCCCTCCACCAAGTAACCCCTCTAGCTTGTTATTTGTAGTAACTATATTGCTTCAGTTCCATTTCAAAGAGGAGACCACTTTGCACTATAAAGATACAAAAGTGACTCAAGATGTTCGTATCCCTTATGATAAAGCTTTCATGTTCATACCCATATTACAGACTCTGTCTCTCTACTGTTTACAACAGGGTGTTTTGAGTTTCTTTCAACTGTTAGAACTCACCTCTCTTGTAAACATAAGCATCAGTGAGTAGAGAAGGAATGGTAGAGAAGTCAGAGTTGTTTCTTCTATGGACCTCAATTTAAATTGATGGGTCTTTTGCTCAAAAGAAATGGGAAAATACTACAGTAATTTAGACCATTTTCTAGTCAAAATTATGACGTGGTTCTGATTCAAAGTATCTGAAGGAGGAGATCTCAAATTTTAAGGAAAGTCGTTAAAGAGAGCTTCCCATCGCAGTGAGGAAGGAAGCATCTTTTAGGACTCTATTATCTACTAATCAAGGGCTTTGTACTAAAACCTCCTTTGTATTTATATTTTTTGCCTCATGAGCTAGGGGAAGGTGGGCAATATACAACTTCAACAAAATTGCAAATGTCTGTATACATCTATTTCTTAAGTGAAACATTGAGAGACTAAATTTCTCCAGGGAGTAGGTATTGCTAGATAACAATTTTTCTCAGTGTGACTGTTTGTTTCCCTCCAATAATACAAAAAATATAGGCTTTTAGGAATACTTAAGCGATGAGTTTGTAATATTGAACCCACTTGACAATGTAGGAAGCATATGCTGCATATTAAGTTGCCTGCCTTATGAGAAACAATCCTTGAGACCCTAAAACGTTGCACACATTTATTGTGTTTTTACTCAATGATAGACACCAAAATTAGACACTTGATATACAAAATATCATTCAGGTTGGTATTGTCATTCTTTCTTCTCAGATGAGAGAATTGAGACACAGAGACCTACCATTATGGATTTAGTAAATGGTAGGGCTGGGATGCACACTCAGAATTGACTCTAGGTCCCACATATTTTCCATCAGACCACACTGCCTTCTTTGTATCCCTCCCTTTGCCACATAAACAGGAAACACTCAATAAATATTTGGTAAATGAGTGTACAAAAGACTATTGAACTACAGTCACTGTGAGTAAAGGATGGCTGAGGTAAAGCTGTATGAAATAAAGGTGTATGTTACTCACAGTTCTGGCCCGTGGGACAGACTGACCCTGGGTCAACTTGTGACAGCCATTTGACTTGGTTAATCTTCCACCTTGCCACAAGGATCCACCTAGAAGTACCTAAAGTATCCTCTTCAAATCCCCACCAACAACAGCACACACTCTTCCCGCTCACTTTTGATCATTGCTCTTTATTAGAGCTAGTAAGGTCTAAGATTTTACTACCCGAAGGGAACTTAAAAAACACTTGCAACTTGCAAATGTGGATCTAATAGTAAGTTACAGCAGAGAAAAAGACTGTGAGAACGGTCTATTCTCACACAGCAGCCAAAAAATAATCCTAAAACACCAGGGGTGCCAAAAAATGTATACAAGTGGACACTTTCATCAGTGCTGCTCAAGCAGTAGTTCGCCGTAATCAGAAGTGTCTGGATGCTGACGGTAACTGACACGTCGGCCGGTAAAGGAACGCGCATGGTCCGGCAAGTTAAGAGACTTTTTATTGTAAGAGAGGAAAGTATATGGGACCGAGCAAAGACCGCTACTGTCCAGGCTGCACGCCTAAAGGAGACGTGCAGCCCCGAGGAGCGTCGTGTCTCTCTTCTGTAGCTGCTTCAGGCTGGACGGGGGCGACGAGAGGAGGGGACATTGTGGAAGGGGCTGGTAATGTTATAGGTGAAGCATTTTATGGACAGCTCCATTTGCGAACACCTGGAGTTGGCCCTGCAGGAATTGGGTGAAAAGGTGGAGGAGTCAGGGACCGAAGGCTAGGACCAAAAAAGACAATGATTAGAGGACCTATGAGCGGGGAGAAGCCAAGGGCCCTAGCTACACATAAACCACTGGTTTCTGTGGCAGTCTCTGTTTTCCTGGGCCTGGGCAAAGTCCTGTGACAGGGCCTGAGAGTATGTAAGGAGACTCCTAGTCCTGCTGTTCCTGTTGCTACCCCCACACAGATGCCCAGCGACACTAGGAGTGGAGTAAGGGAGACGGTCCTTTTGGGTGTATGAGAGTGTATATGGGGACAGGGAGAGATTGATTATTGGGGGCGATCTGAATATCTGGAGAAAGTAAAACGAGGGTGCAGATGCCTGTCCCGTTGGTGGGGAGGCAGGCATATGTGGGAGATGATGAATTAGGTTGAGGGTCTGGAGGAGATGAGGGGTAATGGTAGGGAACGTGTTATGAGAGGGAAGAATAATATTATGAAGACAACTGTGGGGCGCTTATGTCTTCTCTGGGATTGAGAAGACAGGTGATGGAATCATTGAAAAGGAGCTCTAAAATGGACCTGTGGAAGTTAAGGGGAAAGGTGGAGATCACTGAGAGGATTTGGAGGGGGAGCCAAGGAGCTGGGCGTGAGGTTGGGGGTGTTTAGTTTGTGCAGCGAGGACAGGGACAGGGGCAGGAGTCACTGGTCATGAGTCTTCCGTTTTTTCCTCAGGGATCTTGTGAAGTCAAAGCCAGGTGGTGCTCAGGACTGAGCTGCAACATCGTGGTGCCTGAGCAGTCCGGTGGAGGGGCAGGACAGGCGGTTCAGCCGTTTTTTCAGCCTAGAGAGGTGAAATCAGGAGGGGTGACCCAGCAGCTTGGCTGCAGTGGGGGTGGTGAGAAGGACCCGGAAGGGCCCTTTCCCCCATTGTCCTACGTCTGAGGGGGTGAGGTCTTTGAGAAGGACCCAGTCTCCTGGGGCCAGGGAAAGAGAGAGAAAGAGAAGACGTGTCTTGGTGTCAGGGAAGAATGCAGTCAGCATGTTCCCTAAGGATCTGCCAAACGAGGCTAAGAGCTGGGAGGTAGTCTCCCATTGGTGAGCTGTTAGGAGAGAAGTTGTCTAGTAGGAAAGGTCTGCTATACATGAACTCGAGAGGACTGAGGAAGGTTGGGGCCCGAGGGTTGGAACAGACTGGGCAGAGGGTGAGGGGTAGGAGGGTCGTCCAAGGTTGTTGGACCTCTGGGGAGAGTTTGCTGAGTTGAGATTTAATGAGGGAGTTGGTTTTTTTACTTTACTCGAGGATTGTGGGTCTGTAGGGGATATGGAGTTTCCAGTGTCTATCGAGGGCTAGCGAGACCTGTTGTGTGATCTGGGAGGTGAAGGCTGGGCTGTTATGAGATTAAATGAACATAAGGAAGCCAAATCAAAGAATGATTTGTGTGAGGAGGATATCAGGGTCCGGGTGAGCACAATGAGTTCTGCCTTTTGTGAGGTCGGCCCCAACGGGAGGGGATGTGTCTTGATGGTAGAGGTGGGGGGTGACAATGGCATAGCCAGCTATATGGGAACCGTCAGAAAGGGTGGAACTGTCATCAATTTACCAGGTGTGTTACAGACTGGGGAGAGGGTAGGCCTGAGAAGACCCCTAGCCAGGAATTGTAGGCCCTTTTGGTGAGTGAGAGAGATGGAGTATGGGGGTTGGTTTGGAAATGGGGATGGATTGCGCAGCTTGATCTTGACAAGACAGTGGTGTGAAGCGATAGAAGGGGTGCAGGTGTCCCAAACAATAGGATCGACGAGGGACTGAGGTGAGAGGATCTGTCTCGGAATGTCGGAGGGGGAGAGCATGAGGAGAAGGATAGGTTCAGGGGAGGGTGGATGAAGTTGAAAGGAGACTGAATTTGGAGAGAATGTCTCACCCTAACATAGGAGGGGGACACCTGGGGAGTACTAGAAATGAGTGGTAAAAAACGAGTTACGAAGTGAGCAAGTTAGGGCTATGGTAGTTAGACATTGTGAGATAAGGCCATCAATCCCCACAGTGGAGCTATGGGAGGGATGAGTAGGCCCTGAAAATTCGGGGAGGGCAGAGTAAGTGGCCCCTGTGTCTATTAAGAAGGAAATTGGCTTTCTGAGCATGAGAAGAGTTACCTTGGGCTCCGCTGTTGTGATGCAGGCGGGAGCCGGGGGCCCTGGGCTCCGTCAGCCCTCCCCGGGTAAGCTAAGAAGGCTCAGAGGATTGAGGTTGGATCCTCCTGAGGGACAGGGGATGGTGGAATGACTAGGCCCCCCAAATTTGGGCAGCCTTGTATATGGACTGAACTATGTTAGAGTTCCAATCCAAGGGGCTGAAGGTAGTTATAGAGTCCCTCACAGGGATGGGCTGGAAGCCTGGTACACGAGTCATTTGTAGCTTAATAGACTTGATTCTGGAAGAGATAAACTTGACAAGAAGGTTAAAAAAAAGCCAGGTCCAAATAGGAGTAGCCCAAGGATAATGAGAAGAGGAACAAGTAAAGGTGAGAGAAGTGACTATAACTAAGGTCCCAAAGACTGAGAAAAGCATCCCAAGGCGGGTGTAAGTAAAGAGGAAAACTGGAGTTCTTAAGATAAAGGAATTAAGAGCAGCTCCAGGAGTCCGGGGTTAGTTATTAGTGGTTATCAGTCCTGGGAGAGTGACTTGTCTGTCTGTTCGAAGAGGAGCTTAAGGTCTTCAGTTGGCTCACAGGAACAGAAGCAATAGTCTTTTTTTCTGGTGGAGCCCTGTGGAGACTTCAATAAAACAGATTTGATTCAAAGGGAAAGGGGACCCAGCTGCTGACTCTCTGCAGCATGATGGTATTTGGGGTGTTTGGGAGAATTGCAAAGGGTCCCTTCCATTTAGGAGTTAACTGGGCTGTTAGAGAACACTACCCCTCTAGGCTTTTAACAGTACTTGGACCCCACCGTACAACTTTATGACTTTAAGGGGCTGTAATGTGTAGAGGAGTCGGCCTGGGAGAGGTGCCAGTCCTTATATTTTGAGTGCCTGCTGGACTTTTTCCCAAGTTAATAACATAGAAAATAACAGAATTGAGGTCAGAATCCAAAGCAATGGACAGCAATTAGAGCTAGGGCTTAGAGGTCTCCTGACAAAACTTTTTCTAGAGTCCTTTTGAAGTCTGATTTGTTTATTTTATATTTTTCCTGAGGCATAGGCCAATGGTAAGGAATAGGCTGAGTAAAATGAGCCCAAATTTAGGGCTTTTATCTTTACAACCAAGTAGGTTTTAGAGGAAATAAATAGGTCCAGAGTGAGCAGTCAAGAAAGAATAAATGGCTACTATATTAATCAGGAAATTAACAGGCTTACCTGTCACGTCAAGGGTCAGCCACAGTTCCACCCCTGTGATGAGAAGAGCTTGGGAGCTGCTGGGAACTTGAAGCCCAAATGTGATCACAGCCATTTGTGGGGAGGGAGTTGGTCCCTGCTCCCTTCAGAACAGGGGGCAATCCCTCCTCCAGTCCCCTTTTAGTTTATACTGGGGACAAGGCTGGTTTGGAGGATTAGGACATTCCTTCCTTCAGTGGCCTGGCGTTTCCTTTTCTGAGGTTTCTGGGGTTCCCTGAGGTGGCTTCAGCCCTGGGTTGTCTGTAACTGCGGCCAAAAGTCTGGGCTGTCTCTGACCTTGTCTGTAGTCTCACTGCTCCTTTATTGCTTGTTTTTACTGTCTCGGTTGTTAAAAATATTTAAACAAATTTCCTGGCCTTCTCTAGATTCTGTGGCTTTTTACTAAGACATAACAATGGGTCAGAATTACTATAATTTGGTGTCAGGTGAGAGAAAATATTAGGCCAAGCTTAATGAATTTACCCTAACTTATCTAAGTTTTTTGGAAAAAAACAGTTAAATTATTATGATTTACTTTTATAGTTGTTTATATCTGACATGAAAAGGGCACATGCACACCAGTAGTCTGGAATATACAAATTATTGTGATGACATATATCATCTTTGTTTTTTAGGTAGAAAGCTTTTTTATATTAGTAGTAGACCAATAGTCTAATAAACTTTGTCCTAGTTATCAGAGAGAGAAAACTGAACTTGAATTTTGTACTAGCTTTACAACCTTAATTTTTCTTGATAACCAAAAGCAAGTAATGAGCACTTTCCCTGGTAAAGAGAGGAATATATTTTGTAACCTTCAAAAGTATAGGCTTTTGTAATGAAATACATGATATATTCATTAACAGCTCTTAATTTGTCTCTTAATGTTCCTGTGACAGGAGGCCAGACCTATCTAATAATTGATATTTCAATATTTCGTTATTTTGAAATACATAGATAGTTAATAACTTTTATCGTTTAACACAACTTACTAAAACCAAGAAACCAGCCTTAGGATCAAATATTTCCTTAGATCACGTGATCTTGAGAAGTAGTTGAGTTAGTTTTTATTATCTTAGTTAATATAACCACCTAATCTTGTATTTTTAGCCAATCAAATATTATAAACTGGCAATACCATCCGGAGGCAAAACCATTATAATATATATAAAACATAGACAAGTATACACCTTAGAGACTTTATGTATAAACAGAACCACCGACGATTGTAGAGAGGACCTAAGATCTTATAGTTGTCCTTATAACTTCAGGAGACTGTAATAAGGGGGGGCGGGGGGCAGGGGGCTAGTCGCCTGGGTTTAAAAGTGTCTCTTTTTTTTCCCTCTTCAGTTACCTCAGCCTTAAGTAGAAGCTGCAGCAGCCTTTTGTTTACATTTGAGGTTATCTGTGAGACCTTGAAAGTGACTGAGAGTTAGAGAAATCTTTTAAGACTTACTTTTGTCAAGTTCGTGAATATAGAGTTGGTGTACCAAACAATTTTAAATACATGACTTAGGGGGCTCACAGGAGGATACAGAGTACCCCATCAGCTTGGTGTTTAAGACACAAATAGAAAAGGAATATAAATAAAGACAGACCAGAGGCAAATACAACAAGTAAGTTACATAAACCAAGGTACTTACAGAACCAAATTCTCCTGAAATGAGGAGCTGGAGTTTGGGGGAGAAGGTTTAGGCTGAGGGGATAGTAGGGCGTGGGTCGAAGGAAGAGGGACCCGATCGTCAGCTGCCTCAGAGGAGGGAGTTTTATCTGGAGGAGGGGAAGGCTTAGGTAGGCTAGGAGAATCTGGAAAGTGTTGCAGGTTTGGCAGAAGGAGGGTTGAGCTTGAAGAGTACAGAAGGCCTGGGCATAGGGAATTTCTGACCACTCTCTGTTGGGGTGACAGAAGTTATATTGGGGTCAGGCAGTGTTATAGTAAAAGATAAATTGTGTGGGCGGCATCTCCTGTAAGTTGAGCCCGAGGGTGTGTAAGTCGTGGAGGAGACGACCGAGAGGGGTAGATTTGGCAGGGACTGAATGTGAGGTCCCCATGGTTCGAATTGGTGGAGTGAGAAGGGTGAGGAGGGAGCCTCCTATTACGGGGAGAACAGGGGGATGAGGCGTCCCAAATCCCGGTGTTCCACCCCGGCGAGTATGAGTACGACAGATCATTCGCAGACTGGGCGTCCCCAAAACTGGGAGGATCTGGACCCCTGGGGCCGAGAGGAACCTTCTGGCCTAGAGCTGAACTTTCTGGAAACACAGAACAGTGAGAGAGAGTCAGAAGGTCCGAGACGAGAATAGGAGGTTTCACTCACCTGGCGAGAATTTGGCCTGATGTTGTCTGGATGTCAGCAAGGGAAGGGAGACAGTCCTGAGGAGGGTCCTTATGGCAGGTCCCGGAGGGTAGCCAGAGAGCGGATCAAGCCCCAGGGGAGGGAGAAGAGAAAGAGAAGGGGAGATCCTGCATTCTCTAGCCTAAGCCCTCCCAGATTTTGGCACCAAATGATAGGTCGGCCGGTAAAGGAACGCGCATGGTCAGGCAAGTTAAGAAAGTTTTTATTGTAAGAGAGAAAAGTATATCGGACTGAGCAAAGACCGCTACTGTCCGGGCTGCAAGCCTAAAGGAGACTTGCAGCCCCAAAGGAGGGGGTGAGGAGGGTTTTATTGGGGGGGCTGTGCTGACAGGATAGCATTGTTTGAACAGAAAATGTTGACTGCCTGCAAACCAGTAGCTGTTTTGTGGCGTTTTCTGTTATGGCAAGTTTGTCTCTGTCTGCAGGTGCAGGCCAACAGATATTTTGTTGTTTTCTTGCAGACATGGCTCTGTCTGTAAGTCAAGGTCTCTGAGACCTAACATTCAGAGACCTACCATGAAGTCAAGGTCTCTAACATTCAGAGACCTAACAGTAACCACTTTGAGCTCCTCTTGTAATTGCAGAAGTCAAACGTGACCTGTGTTCATCTTTTGTTATTGGTATATATTGAGTATTACAATTTTAATACAGTTTTCCTTTCTTAAAATGTGTATATATAGTTTTTGGCACTCTCTGTATGAATCAGATCACATTTTATCTTGCTAAAAACCTTCCTCTGGCTTCCCACTGCAGTTCAAATCAATCTAAATTACTTATGATAGCCAGTGAGGTCCTTTATGGTATGTTCCCTGTCAACCCTTCAGCCTCAACTTATGTCCCTTTTGGTGTTTCCTTGGAAACAGGATTGCTATGACTGTTTTCCAGTCTCATCAGTCCTGTTAGTTCCTCAAATTCCCTAAACTCTTCACCTCTCTGGGTCTTCTCATGTAACTTTCTGTCTGTCTGGTTCATTCACATGACTGGCTCCTGATCCACCTTCGGGTTTTGAATTAAAATCTTCTCACAGTGACCTTCCCTGGCCAATCTCTTTAATAAAAATCTCCCAGTAAAATTTATTCCTATCTCTGCACCAGTGTCGAAACTCCAGAAAGACCAAGGGCATGTCTGTCATATTCACCTGTGTACGTTTCCTGCCAGGCTCACTGCCCAGCACATATTAAGTGGTCATTAAATATTTGCTGTATGAATGAATGAACTTCAGTGTTCTGGCTACAGCCCAGTACTCTTTCCATAACACTTTATAGCTTGTCTTTCCTCACCCCTAACCCGTCTCCTGCTTGTGGTCATTCCCTATTTTTTTTTTTCTCATTTACTGCTTTAGCAGGCATTGAGTTACTAGATACACAAAGTTACTCTGATTTACAATTTTAAAATGGTCATACCTAACGTAATTTCAATGAAAACAGTTGTATTCTCAAGAAGGCCATCTTTAAAAGGGATGTTAATGAACTTCTAGGTTCTGTAGGAGTCCATTCAAGAGCAATTTTTCATCTCTCCGTTACACAGATGCCCACTCTGCCTGCACTTAAGGCTGGGTTTGGTGCAGTATGAGTTTGTACCAGTTTCCCCGTGTGACCCCACGGGGAAATGTAATCTGTCTGAAGAGGGCATAAAATAGCTCCCTAGTAAAATCCAAGCTTTAAAATCCATGAGAGGTACATGTGACTCAGAAAGTGTCTTGGCTTCTGCAGGCTGGATAGTGTTGTGGGAGCCGGCTTAGAAATTGTTTTTTCCTACTACTTCTTTCCAAGCAAACTGAGAGACACTGAGTACAGAGAAATTGAAGCTGTTCCTGAGTAACTGGCAGCCACAGCAGGAACATAGCTAAATTTATTGAAGAACAGATAGATATCTTTAGGTTTCATTATTGGGGATGTGCAGTAGCTCTGAGAAACAGGAATAGGATTTTTATAAGCAGTTTGAGGAGTAGCCTGTATTTGGTCTACATGGAATAGTTACCCACTCATATCAAGGACTTTATATTAATATAAAGGAACTTCAGGTCTTGCTACTGCAGTCGCTCAAAATTCACACTAACAGAGAGTATGGAGCCCTCTGTTAGGTGAGAATCATGCTAAATAGGAAGTGAGAAGAGAACAATCTAAACTCTAAGAGAATATTTCCTCCAGCCAACCTGGCTTGTGTTTCACAAATACCTGACTGAGGAAGGTCTGGCAGTTAAAGTAAGAACAGTAAAATGAC
This sequence comes from Rhinolophus ferrumequinum, assembly GCF_004115265.2. NCBI lineage: Eukaryota > Metazoa > Chordata > Mammalia > Chiroptera > Rhinolophidae > Rhinolophus > Rhinolophus ferrumequinum. The sequence continues at coordinate 19,497,149 of NC_046289.1, forward strand.
TGTGGTTTATAATATTGGATCTATTTTATGCTTATTTCACCCATGCCATGGGAGAAATGTAAGTCCAGTCATTCTAGGATGAAATTTTTTGTTGTCTTTATTCAATCTACAATTTAAAGAAGCAGTTCATAGAGTGTGAGGGGGAAAAGAATATTTATTTGGGTGAGTGTGTGCTATATCCCCTATCTGGCACATTCAACAAATATTTCTAGGTTGACTAATATAATTTAACAGCAAATATAAATGTGAAAAGGATTTTTTAAAAATAAACTTGGGGTGGAGAAATTCTTGCTTAGCACAATGATAAAGCCAGAAACCATAAAGAAAAAATCTTGACAGATCACACAAGAATTTTCACAGAATAAAGATTGATTGTCAAAATTAAAGATACAGATTACAAACTGGGAAAGTTATTTACAATATACAAAAAAGTTTAATATTCTTAGTAATAATAAATGTAAAATTAGTAATCCATATATGCAGTAACTACTATGTATCAGACATTGTAACAAGTTTATATTAACTGATTTACTCAACAACCTCATGAAGTACGTGCTCTTAGCCTCATTTTACAGATGGGGAAACTGAGGCACAGAGAAGTTTCAATGCTTACCCAACACAAGCAGCTTATAAGTGGTAGAAATGGGATATAAGGACCGTTTACAGATGAAAAAAGAAAAGCAAACCCCTCACTAGAAAAATGAGAGATCTTTAAAAAGACAATAGAAATGAACAAAAGACTCTAGTACTTTCATCATTATCATAGACAATGTTCAGGAAACCCCTTGATGAATTTTATAGTCTGAAAAAATAAAACAAACAAACAAACAAAAAACCCTCTGAGTTTAGCCTAATTGAAACGTTTTGGTATAAGATTGAGATTGCCTTGCATTTCAATTAACAAAAATTTATGACTTGTGGAGAGATTGTAGAGTCTGGAAATCTGAGAAGGGCAGAAAGAGGGAAAAGAAGGGCCCAAGATGTGAAAAGAGGCTTGAGCAAGAGCTGAGCAGATGTAGAACAGCTGAGAAGGTCTCCCCTAGGTGTGGATGGGCAAGAACCTTGGGGATAATGAAGTCTGACACTTAGTTTCAATTTATTGGCTATTCTATGTTGTAAGCCTCTGTTATCTCCAAGATTCCGTAAACATTTACAACTCAGAACAGGCTTATGTTAACACTGCATCTGGAATTGAGAAACAGGAATGGTGACCCGTGTGGGGGACAGTGGTGTTTAAATAGCATAGCAGCCACAGGGCATGAGCCAATGAGCATAACCAACCCCACCATGTGCCAAATTCTCAGCAATTGTGATTCATAGGATGTGGGGAGAAAGATTAGCCAGCAGAAACAGAGTTTCAGAAGTGTGGCGGTTGGAAGATCCAGGTGGTTCGCATTGGACTATGTGGGCAAAGTGTGCAATAGGAGCTAATTCTTAGAAAAATGCAGACAGCAATCTGCACAGAAAAAGCTGTTCAGCATCACTGATTATCAAAGAAATACACAGTTAAAAATGAGGAATTATTGAGGATTAGACTGGAGATGTTAAAAATCATCGATAATAAACTCGGACACATGCTTCCAGAATGATGGTTCAGAAATAGAATGTGAGGTCATGATATTCCAGCCTGAGGTCTAGCGGGAGCCTCGGGGCTCGTTGACCTGGCTGAGAACACCTTCCTCTCTTTACCCTCATGCTATCCAAATACTGTAATTTCCTCTCTCTGAAATGGCTTTAAAAAATGATGGGAAGTACCAGGTTAAGGTCAAGAGTAGTATAACTATACTGGAGTGGCTTGGAATACAGAACAACAGTTTAAATGCACATAAAATTTGACTTGGCAATTCTATTTCTAGAAACCAGAGAAATTTACTGGAAAATGCACAAAGATATGAGTTCAAGATGTTTATTACAGAATTGATTGTAAAAGCACTAAAAAGGTAAAAACCGTATTAAGCCATTTTTTTTTTATTGATAGTTACTTATGTGGGAACTATACAATAGTATAGTATACATCCTTTGAAAAAGATGAAAGCAATCTCTGTACACTGGCGTGGTGCTACATACCTAGTGAAAAACAGCAACGTAGTAACAAAAAAACGCAGTATAGTACTTACAGCATGAGTTATTGAAAGTTAAAAAACATAAGCATTCGGTGTTAATCAGAGAAGGCTAATAAAGATTTTCATTTTGGAAAGAAAATATATCTCATAATTTAAAAAAAATCAAATACCAAAAGATACTTTAACAGAGTAAAACATTACAGTCAAGGTCTGTTGTATATTCTAGACAGACAATGGATACAACCTTTCATATTGGTGCCTTCCCTAAATTTTTCCTGTCTGGGTGTGTCACAGGTAACATTCACAAACAAAAGGTAGAAGACAGGTGAATGTCATCTTCTAAAGAGATTACATAGTACAGCCAGGGAGGCAAACATTGTAACATTGCTTTGGAAGGAGGAATTCTGGGGAGAAACGTGCCTCACTGTTTCCAATTTAATTAGAGAAATCTTCAGCATTCGCTTTGAGAATTGCTAAGCCAACATCTTCCAAGAATTCTATTCATCTCCCAGTATTTTTCCCCTTTCATAGGATTAAAGAACTAATTTAGAAAGACTGTTAAACAGATTTTTATCAGGCTTAGCTTGTGGATGTGCCAACATTTGAGTGTATATATTACAGATATGTAACTAACAGGTTTGGCTTCTCTCGTCTCCTGCCAAAACCGAAAACACTGACAACAAAGACATAAAATGTGATGAAAACAAAGACATAAGTTATTTGGAATCTGAAAAGGCAGCCCGTCTTCTGTTGGAAGACATAAACATGCCTCATCCCATCCTAAGCCATTAGTGAAACTTCCTATGCAAATTTATTGAGCATCTTCTATGCACAAAGCATTCTTGAGAGTTTCCGGAAATACATGAATAAATATATAAACATAGGGTAAAGAGGCTTACAGTTTATAGGGGAGAACAGATATGACATACAAGTCAAAAAGTTACACACTATACTCGGTCATGCAAAAACAGTAGGCTTCTTTGTTTTCTCTAAGGATTTTCTCCTCCATGAAACCCATTCTAATGAGTTTCAAAGGCTGTGTGTGTCTGCTGAAGGAGGATGTAGGGACACACACTTGGCAACTGAATTATAGCAGACTCTTTTGATTGTGCCTTTCAGGTTAACTAGTCTCATTTAGGTAAGTATTCAAGTAATTCAAACTTGGATTTCCTTCCAGGGCTGACTCCCCCCCTCGACTTTTTATTTCCCAAGGTAGGGTCTTATTTCAAAAGGGAGCTGAAACGACCTCAAGGCTTTGGGGCTTGGCCTGAATTTCATGTCGTCTTCCTCTTCTTCTCTCTGAGAACCAACCTCCCACTTTGGAGGGGCCTATGGTGCCTCTGGATCTCTTCCACGTCAGAGGTCAGGAGGAGCCATTATTGCTATCTCCAATCTCGGGCTCATCTAACCAAACACCCATGAGCTAGATCCTTCGACAGTGGCTGCTTCCTGATGGACACTAGTAACCATGAAGGAGTGCCCGGTCACCAGAGTGAGAGCTTAGGGCTAGATCAAGTGCACCCTGTTTTTACTAAATGCCAGTAGGACCAGCACTTTTACATCACTTCTATCTGAAGGCTGGTGAACTGAAGCGCTTAATTAATTCCACCAAAGCAAAGAACAAAACAAGTACATTTGTGAAAAAATTTCATGCTCAGCAGGTCTTGATTTAGGTATGTGTTATATCTTATACCAGCCTGGTTCTGAGCAGACAAACAAAATAGGATAGCTTATCACATCGCCACACTCTCCTGATTTATGTCCTAATATATACCTTTATTATAGTATTTGGGAAGAATAAAGTGGTCACCGTTCTATGCTTCTTGTTAAAGGATTAAAACGTGAGAAGTTACACACTCTCCTATTTACTCACCCCCTTCTATGAAGATACACAAGGCACCCTCTTTCTGCTCTGAGTTTTTATTTTTCACTTTCTAGTGTAATTTGTACTCATGGTTTTTTGACAGTCACGTGAATGTGGCCATCCGGACACTATTATCTATGAGTGTGCACAACATTCAAGGGTGATGCTGGTAGGAGCCTCTCTAGGGAGTTACTGAGATTGAGTTTTAAGGAAATGTGCATGCCCCCTAAAACTGTATGCAACACGTAGTGTGTTTTCTGGGAAAGAGCCCATAGCTGTCACATTTTCTAAAATTCCTGTGACAAAAATAGATCAAGACAAAACAAACATACAAGCAAAAAACTGTCACCTAGAACACAATTAAAACTTGCCATAAAGATTTCATCACACAATTATGTGGGAAATATTGTAAATAATGTCTAATTGAATTAGAATATATATATATATATATATATATATATATATATATATATATATATATATAATATATGATTTCCTGAATTTTTTAACCCTAAAGCTAGGTTAACTATCTTTGCTCTTCAGAGGTTAAGTCCTTGGGGCTTATGGGAAGAAAAGCTAGAAAAAAATGAACTTCCTCTCCGTCCTTTAGATCTTCTGTACAAACTTCATATCTGTTAGAAGCCCCAGGGCCTACAGTGGAGCAGTATATAAGTACAAAAACATAATACTGAAGAACACTGCCTCATATGCTATTGTAGTCACATATATACAACCCTTTTTCTGCTTCAAGAGGGAAATGCATATGGCCATTTAAAGTGCACTTCGTTTGCATAGAGAAATGAGAATTTTAAGATGTTTCCATGAGGATCTGAAAATAGAGCTCAGGCTCCTTTCTCCATTACAGCTAGTGTCAAAATGACAAAATAAATAAATTCCCTTTTTCAAAAGTATCCTGTCTTAGGAATAAATATATATATATATATACATATATACATATATATGTATATATACACACACACATATATATGTATGTGTGTGTGTGTGTATATATATATATATATATATATACACGCAGGAATATTTTTCAAAAACAATATAGTTTAGATTAGTTTTGATTAAGGAAGCTACAAACCCTTTGGAACATCAGAACAATGAACCACAATTACTTTAAAATGGTTCTCTATCTGTTCCATCAGAAAGATTTTTCTCATTGAAACGATCTTGTTTTCTTGCTCCTGTTGTCAACCCCCACCTTGCATCCCAACAACTGCCAGGGACTTGACAGATCCATCGCTGCAGCATCTGTGCTATCCTTCCTTGTCCTCCTATTACTACCAAGGCTCACATTTGTAGTAACTGTCACCTAGTCAATTGCAATAGATTGCCTGTTGGTTTTTCCCCTGCATGCCCTTTTTTTGCAATAATTTCTCTAGACTACACTCTGATTAACATTCATGAAGCCCGGAAGGAATCACGTTCCCCAAAATATCTAATGGTGTCTCCATTAGAGGATATAATTCATCCTTGGCTTGGCATTCAATGCTTCACCAAACCTCTGGCTCAGATTTCAACCCACAATTTCAACTTAATATCTTTGGGGTAGATTTGTGATACCCTAGGGACTGTGTATCTGTATCCATGTCTAAACACTACCTAAGCTGAAAAAGGGTCTTTAGTATGTTTTTTTATCCACCTCAGCAAAGTGCAATCTCATCCATCTCTTAACTCAGACAGAAAATGTTCCATGAAGGGTTATTGCATCTTTGTATAGTACAATGAGTTCATTGGTCAGCCTTGAGTTTGGACTTTCTTAAGTCCATAGTGAGATAACAATCTTCAAAGCCAGGCTACGTGGACAGAAAGCAGGGTTTTTCTAAATTCCAACAACCCTGTAGGCATAAAAAGAACCAAATATGAAGCACAACTTCATCAAAATGAAAAGCTTTTATGCTTCAAACGACACTATAAAAAAAGTAAAAAAAAAAACACAAACAACTCTTGAATTGGGAGAAAATATTTGCAAATCACACGTCTGATAAGGGATTTGTATCCAGAATATATACAGAACTTACAACTCAGCAATGAAAAGACAATCCAATTGAAAAATGATCAAAGTCTTTGAATAGAATTTCTCTAAAGAAGAATGTTTAAGTGGCCAATAAACCTATGAAAAGATGGTCACCATCATTAGCTACCAGGGAAAGGCAAATCAAAATCATGATGAGATACCACTACATACACAGTAGGATGGCTATAAGCAAAAAGACAAAATAAGAACTGTTGGCAAGAATGTGGAGAGTTGGAAATCTATATACTGCTGGTTGGAATGTAAACTGGTACAGCCTCCTTGGAAAACAGTCTGGCCGTTCCTCAAAACACACACACACACACACACACACACACACACGATTAAACTCACACTTACCATGTAACCCAACAGTACCACTCTAGGTATACCCTCAAGAGAATTGAAAACTGATGTCTACACTAAAATCTATACATGAATGTCCACAGCAGCATTATTCATAATAACCACATAACGGGAAGAATCCACATTTCTGTTGACTGAAGAACAAATAAACCAAAGTGGTACATCCATACAATGGAATATTATTCAGCAATAAAAAAGAATTAAATGTTGATAAGTGCTACAATATGGATGAACCTTGAAAACATCATGCTAAGGGAAAGAAGCCAGATACAGAGACCGTATATTGTATAATTCCATTTACATGAAATGCCCAGATTGGGCAAATCAGTAAAAACAGAAACTAGATCTAGGGTTGTCAGGGGCTGAGGGAAGGAGGGAAATGGGGAATGACGGCTTGTGGCTATAGTATTTCTTTTTGGGGTTATGAAAGCTTTCTGAAATTAGATAGTGGTGATAGTTGCACAATTCTGTCAATATATTTATAATTACTGAATTGTATACTTTAAAAGACTGAATTTTATGATATGTGAATTCTGTGTCCGTAGAACTTCTATGTAAAAAACACTACTGAAAACAAAGTGTGATTTAAAAAAAAAATCAATCATAGAGGGCTTGGATGACTGAATTTTATTTAAAATAGTAAGACAGAGCAAATAAAGGAAATAATATCAGAACGATCTCCCTATAATTTGGAGAGAAAATGAAGTTTAACAATAAGCAGGAATCAGAGAAAGAAAGAAAAAATGATCGTAAGGGGAAAATGAAACCCGTGTCCCTCAGGAGCCCTAAAACACTACACTCAGGCAAAATAATAGACATTCTGGTAAAAAAACAAACAAACAAAAAACTAACAAACAAACAAAAAAAAAAAAACAAGAAAAAAACTCGAGAACTTTGGGCTGATCTGCTTTGCTGCCATATCCCACAAGGCGATTTCTCTACTTCACATGTCTTGACCTTGGGTTCCTTGCAATAATTGACCTTAGAGACTCAGCTACTTAGGGTTTTCCACTTTCTGGACTTCTAATGTGAACCTCACTTAAACTTCAGAATTTCCTCTAATTACTAAGATGTATCTAGGTCCCTGAGCTTGTGCACAGTGTGGGCCCTGCCACCACCGGGACCCTGACAAAGAAGTAAGGCACACAGAACAGAGTAAGGATGTGAAAAGGAAAACGAAAGTACCCAAAAGGGCCTTTCGCCTGGGAGGCCAGCAGTTTGGAAGCTACCATTTTTGCATATTAAACCATTCTGTTATATTCTTTGATCCTCAGCAGGGGACTTAGGGAGAGTCTTTGAAAGGACACTGGAAAAAGACCATCAGAAAGAAGATTTATGATCCTAGGGGGACAGTCAACAGATCCAGATGCTGGCTGTATGTCCCTGCTCTCTCAAACTATAGAGACGGAGTGAATAGCCCCTTGAGTCTTGAGATGAGGACACATACGGGATCACTGGTTCCAAGGTGAAGAGAATCCCAATATTCACCATGAGGCCAGTGCAACACAAATCCTTTGATATGATATAATGTATATATTTATAGATTATATAGATGTGGAGGAAATCCAGAATAATACTGAAACATAAGATGATACCATGCTTCCCCGAAAATAAGACCTAACCGGACAATCAGCTCTAATGCGTCTTTTGGAGCAAAAATTAATATAAGACCCAGTCTTATTTTACTATAATATAAGACCGGGTCTTTAATATCATATCATATCATATCATATCATCATATCATACCGGGTCTTATGTTAATTTTTGCTCCAAAAGACACATTAGAGCTGATTGTCCAGCTATGTCTTATTTTGGGGGCAACACGGTACCACCTGCAACCCATAAATTTGTGAAGCATTCCTTAAAGATAGAAAGCAGATAGACTCCAAATGACAACGACAAAAGACCATAAGATTCCATAATCCAAAGGCATCCAAGGAGAGGGCAGCCATGATGGTGGCAATGATTTTGGGTGCTCCTGGTGACTCCTGGTTAACAAAGGAAACAGGTTGAGACCCTGAGGCAACTGACGTTGTAAATAAATGGGTAACCACATTCAGAGCCCCTGGGTCTGTTGGGTGGAGACCTGGAGATCTCCACTGCATAAGTGTAACACACTGAGGATGGTGCTAGAGCTAGTGTCAAAGGCGGGCAATGCCTGTTGATTACTGGGCATCTCCAGAGGCAGGATTTTTCAGTCTCACTTACTGATGCTCTCCATAGTAGCCTTGTGTTCTATTACTAAATTTCATTACTCACAATTCTCTGAACGTGCCCACAACTCTCAGGCCACCATGTTTGTACATGCTATTCCTTACACCTAGAATGCCATCCCACCCCAAGGCAGGTATTACTCATTAAATAAGTAGTACTCATTAAATAAATGCATCCATGTAAAAAGCTTGTAACCATGACTAGCACATAAAAAGTGCTTAAAGGATCTTTGTTGTTTTTCTATTATTATGTTAATTATTATTGTTACCTCCTAGTTAAGTCTCATTTCAGGAATTACCTCAGAAAATCATCTCTTTCTCTAACTTCTTCAAGGTGGAATTAGGACCTTCCACAGCACTTATCATTTTCTTCTTGTGGGGAGGAAGGGTCCATATTGATCTGCCTCTCTGTTTTAATTGTGAGGAGAGGGGCTTTTAGGTTATTAATATATAGCTCACATACTAGCACGTAATAGGTGTTCGACATTTTTACTGACTGACTGAACAAATAAATATGACTACAAAAGTGACCATTTTCTACAGATAATCTCTAAGGTGTGTGCGTGCCAGGAGATCGTTGACCATTAATTCTTCTACCATTAATTCTACCCCGGTGGCTGAAAATTGGTGATCTGTGAGCTAGCAGCATTACCTTTGACATGGGGGAAAAATATCTTACGTCTTCAAATTATGTGGCTCAGTGAACTGCCCTGAATAAGACAAAAATCCCATCATTTTGCCAAACCTTCTTTGCAAGCCACATTTCTGAGGGCATAGCTTTTGAGAGGAATAATTAAAAATTCATCCAGAGAACCTTTCTTCTTATGTTAGGCAAGACAGAGTTAGAGGTTATTGTCCTGAAAATATTGTTTTTTTCCTCCATTGGTGGCCACAGAGAATGTGATAGTTAATGTTATGTGTCAATTTGGCTAGGCCACAGTGTCCAGATATTTGGTCTGACATTATTCTAGATGTTTCTGTGAAGGTATTTTTAGATGAAATTAACATTTAAATCGGTAGGCTTTTCATGAAACCAATTACTCTTTATAATGTAGGTGGGCCTCATCTAATCAGTTGAAGGTCTTAATAGAAAAAAGACTGACCTTCCTACAGGAAGAGGAATTGTGCCAGCAGACAACAACATCAACTTCTTCCTAGGTGTCCAGTTTACACTTCAGGTTTTAGACTTCCAGCTTACACAACTGCGTGAGCCAATTCCTTAAAAAACTTCTCTCTCTCTCTCCCTCCACACACACACACACACACACACACACACACACACACACACACACGCACACCCTATTGGCACTGTTTCTTTAGAAAACCCTGAATAACACAGTGAGGATGAATTCCAAGGCTACATTTGACGAACCAATGTGATATCATCATTTAAAACTTCAATTTATACCGCCTTGAAAATGAGGAGGGGCTTCTCCTGGTCAAATTATTGAAGTAAGCAAAGTTTATCCTCAGTCCCATTCTTGTCATGTTTATGCCCTCCTCTAACCTATGCCATCATCTTCACACAAAGGGCCACATATCCTTATGTTCTCAGAGCACCCCATCATGAGACCATGAAGAAATTTAAAATGCCGCGAGGCTGCCTTTCTCCTATGGAGCCGGTGGCACCTTAAAAGAAGAGACCAAGTTCATTTCCTAGGCATTAATGTGTGTTTCAGAACCAATTCTGGGAGTATTTACTCTGTTATTTTCCTTAGCATTGTGACAAAAAGCTTATTTGAAAGCATCACTCTTATGGGATTTCAGCCTTTCTGTAACATTAAGGGGGCATTTTGGGAACATAATTGGCTTTGGCACCCCTCAAGTCATGCCAAGCATGTGGCTAAACACACAATTAGTTGTGTCGAGCCTGAGAATATGCCTCCCTACCTCATGAGGAAGTTGCTTATAAAGAAACAGTGTGAACTAAATTGAATCGTGCTGCTAATAGTTGGGTTCCCTCGTGCACCTTTACCTTTCTGCTGGGGCTGGAGCTGACACAGCATTCCCTGAGCTGTAAGGGGCTTTGTGGGAAACTGCAGTACTGCTTTCTCTTTTCTATGTGGGGTCCTTCACCTCTGTTTCTTCCCAGTTGCCATTCAGCTCAACAGAAGCTTTGCATGATGGTGTGAGGGAAGAGTCCTCTGCAGCAGGGAGTTTTTAAGGCAATGTGGCATTAGCAAATCTCTGTAATATCTGTCAACTTTGGAGAAACTGTGGTGCAAGCTTGTGACATGTTACTATCAATTTGGATAAACATAAGGGAACATATGCTGTACAAAGTACGTAATTAATCATGTATTTTCAATTTTTAAAATTGAAATAAAGCATGTGTTCAGGATAGGATTTGATATGATTCCTCTTCAGTGGTTATTGGAACAGCAAACATTAGGCTTTGTCACCTACTCAATTACGCTATTTCAACTGCTACAGTGAAAGTGTCTCGGGAATGCACGGCTCTTGCTTCAACACTCATTAAAACAGGGTTGCCTTTAGCTATGCTCTAAATACTAATATTCTACAATTTGACATGACTCCTGGTCAGGAGCATCAGTGATTAAATAATCCTAAATCATTTATCAATGATCATCCAGAAGCACTGGTTAAATACACCTTTATGTATGATATTGGAATTAGCACTTTATAAGGTAAATTTGAGAAACATGATTCCTGCCCTACAGGAAATAGTCTAAGACATATTAATATGTCATGGAGTCATATATATACATGGGTAGTATACTAGACATCGGTTGATTGCCTCACTGACATCAATTCCACCTTCTTCCAGAAGTACTTCTGTTTTCAGAGGTCTATCCTTTATCCACTCTTAATCTATGTGGTCTGGGTCTGGCTGTACCACTAGCTTTCGGGGTGGAACATGTCACTCAGCGCTAAGCAAATCAACCTATCAAAAGGACAGAATGTCCCAGAGCTGGTATCATCTTACAAGTCAAGGGCAGAGGCTGTCTGGGACTAAAATCAATACGTAGAAAGATGAACATGGAGATAAGGAAGAGAGTACTCCAGTCCTGAAAACATTCCTTGAGTCTTTACTAACTTTCTTCTGATAGGTTGAATATGGTAGAAGTGATGTCATTTGCCTTTTGAGGGCAGGTCACTGAAAGGATGTATTTCCCTTAGCTTTCTGTCTCTTAGATCACTAGGTCTGGGGAACACCAGTACTATTCATGAGAATACTAAAAAGAGCCCTGTGGAGAGACCCATGTGGGGTGAAACTGAGGTCTCACCTTGCCAGGTGAGTTACCTTGGGACCTGGGGAGCAGAACGTGTAGCCCTAGTCAAACTTTTAGGTGACTGCAACTCCAGCCCACATCTTGACTTCAGTCTCATGAGAGACCCTGAGATAGAACAACTCGAACAAATCATTCCAAAATTTATGAGCCACAGAAACTGTCAGGATAATTAAGTTGTTTATTTTCATTTTAACTCATTATGTTGTATGGGGTATCTATCTATCTATCTATCTATTTATCTATCTATCTATCTATCTATCTATCTATCTATCTATCTATCTATCATCTACTATCTATTTATTTTTGCATAGCTGCATATTACTACACTTACACCAAAAGACTCCTAATGAAGTTAATAAACCCAGACAAAATAAGCAAATTTACTATTTCTCCCAAGTCAAATTACATCTTTGGAGTCAAATTACTTCTTTGACTCTGTCTGCATTTCACTTTGTATGATCAACAACTACAGCTCCAAAGATATAAGACGTGAAAAATTTTCCAGGTGGCTACTTACAACAATATTTGAGATAAAATATTTAAGTGCAAAAAAAATGAAACTATAAAAAGGAAAAAATGGTGTTGAAGAGGGAGCGTTTAAATGTGTCCAGTAACCCATGATTCAATACTGGAAAATTTTGTCAGACTTGTCTATGTAAAAATTTAAAATGATAAGCAAAATAAAATCTACATGTTAAGGTCTAAAGACAATAGGAATACATGCACAGTCTTAGACAACAGAAGGATCAATATCCCTATTTTAAAACATTTCAGTTAAAACAAACAAATGGGCAATTAACAAAAGAAAACGAATCGAATAGCTAAGAAACATATGGAAAAACTTCCAGTATCACTAATAATCAAGGGAAGAAAAGTTTTCCAATAAATTACCATTTTAATGACTTAAGTTGATAAAAACTTGGCAGTTCTTGCCATCATCGAGGGTTTGAGGAGCTAGATATTCCTATCCTACCAAGGCTCCCATGAGTCAGTAAATTATCTTTCCTATTTTTTTTCTCAATCTAGTTTAAATTGAGTTTCTGTCACTTGCAGTAGAACAAGTACAAAACTCTCTAGGTAAGATTTTTTTTCTCCCTTCTTATAAATTATTTTTTATAGTTTTGCTTACCAAAATGAAAATATGTTATGCCTGTGCGTATAAAAAATTTTAATCCAAATATTTTAAATCTGGCTCAGAAAGAGAATAGGGAGAGTATAATTTTACTTATGCATAGTTTTTAGTTACTAAGTCCAACCTCTTTCTGCTCTTGCTTGCTTTAGAGTTGTCTGATAGCCCAATTTCATGTGATGTGTGATGAATTTCAAAACAGAGAACTCTAGACATAACTTGCTCAAAGCAAGTCCAAAATAAGAAAACCAAATTTATACATGAACATCAAATCAAAGTACATGTTATTTTACGAAATAGATGCCTTGCTTTTTAAAAAGGGTTCCTTGTGTAATTTATTTAGATAACAATTTTGTCTAGTGAGCCTCTGACGTGATTCAATTTAGAAGTAACTTTCCAGAAACACCCATATTTGTCTGGCTAGGCACTAATTACGTGATACAGGAATTCAACCCCATACTTGACCATTGAAATTCACATGTAGAAACAGAAGTGGGATCCAGAATGAAGCCAAACAGGTGGGGCAAACTTTCATATATCCTCTGAGCAAAATGAATCTTTTTAGCAACACTTGGTACTCTTACTACCTTTACATGATTTATTTTATCCTTGAGTTGGTATAGTTTCTGTCTTGTGGGGAGCAATTTTTTTTAATGTTTGTGTATCATTGCAATCAAAAAGCTTTACAGAAAGCATGTGTTAAAGCAAACAGTCTGATTGTATTGCTTGGTTGATTGAGTTATCTCTCTATAGAGTCGTAAATGCAGACATCTCAAGGGCTAGAAAAATATCAACTTGTAGACTGCATGAAATTGTGGAGAATTTTGAATCTCTGCTTGGGTTGTATAAATCCTCTAATCACTATGCTAAGACATAAGGTTACCTGCGCTCCCAGACTATTCAATGATTGTGTTTTTAGTATTTCAGTGAGATATTTTGGTTTGGGAATACAACTACCGTGTTTCTCTGAAAATAAGACCTAGCTGGACAATCAACTCTAATGCGTCTTTTGGAGCAAAAATTAATGTAAGACCTGGTATTATATTATATTACATTATATTATATTATATTATACTATACATTATATTATACATTATATTATATTAATTGTATTATATTATGTTATGTTATGTTATATTATATTATATTATATTATATTATATTATATTATATTATAAGACCTGGTCTTATTTTACTATATTTGCTCCAAAAGATGCATTAGAGCTGATTTTCTGGCTAGGTCTTATTTTCAGGAAAACGCTGTAGAATAATAGAAAAGTACCGGAAAAGCATAAATAGCAAGCATATTCTAAACAAAAGAAAGAGCTTCTTTCCTTAGTGAGGCTAAAAGCAACACTACAACATGTTATTTCTATTTGGCATAAGGAATAGGTGACTATATTTCAAGTGATTGGCCCATAGCCAAGTGGAACATAGAGCTATAGTTTTTCTCCAAAGGCTGAGGATGATGACAGACGGAGAATATAATCTCAGCCATGGTATTTGCCAATCATTTCCATTTGGAGCCATGTAGATCCTAGGATATTATGAAGATAATAATGGAGATTTCAATTAGAGAAGACAACTGAAGCAACTAAGGAAATAAAGGCATACATTCATCATTACTTGAAAAGCCTAAGGGTAGACCTTCATGCATGCCTGGCTGAATTTAGGAGTTCAAACCATAGCAAAGGAAACTGATCTTTCTCTCTTTGATGATTAATTTTATGTGCCAATTTGACAGGGGAACAGGGTGCCCAGATAGTTGGTCAAATATTATTCTGGGTGTGTCTGTGAGGGTGTTCTTGAATAAGATCAACATTTGGAGTGGTAGACTGAGTAAAGCAGATTGTCCTCCCTCAGAAAAGTGGGCCTCATCTAGTGAGTTGAAGGCCTAACTAGAACATAAAATTTGACCATCTCATGAGTAAGAGCGAACTCCTCCTGCCTGACTGTTTTAGCTGGAATATCAGTCTTTCCTGCTTTTGGACTGGAACTGAAAAATAGGCTCTTCTTGGTTATTAAGCCTGCCAGCTTTTGGACTGGAATTTATACCACCAACTCTCCCAGTTTTCAGGTTTTCCGACTCAGACTGGAACTACACTATCAGTTCCCCTGGGTCTCCAGCTTGCTGACTGCAGATTTGTGACTTCTCAACCCCCATAACTGCACACGCCAATTCCTTATAATGAATCTATGTATATAAAGATATAGAATCTATCTATATCTCCAATTAGTTCTGTTTCTCCAGAGAACCCTGAGAAATCTTAATCTCTCTCTCTCTCTCCCCCTCTCTTCCGCACTCTCCCATGTATTGGCACCCATTCATGGCAGTACTGAATCCAGGCTTTATATTCCTAGGTTCAAATCCAACAGACAAAAAATTAAACACAACAAAACTAAACAAACCAGCAAAATTGCGATTGTATTTTATTCACTCGAATTCATACATATGCACAGACCTGAAGTACAGCTTGAGCAGGAGAAAGTGATGCTCTGTTTGACTGGTTCTGAGCCACATGCCCGTCTCTTAGCCAGATGTGAAGTCAGGTCCATCCAAAAGACTGAGAATGGTGGTTTTATGGGTTATATTGTGCTTCCCCCTCAAAAAGCGGTATGTTGAAATCCTAACTTCCCATACCTCAGAATGTGACCTTATCTGGAAATAAGGTCACTGTAAAAGTAATTAAGATGAGATCATACTGAAGGAGGGTGGCTCCTTAACCCATCACGGTCGGTATCCACATAAGAAGACAACGTGAAGAGAAAGGGAGAGACTATCAAGTGATGATGGAGGCAGAGATTGGAATGATGCAGCTACAAGCCAAAGAACCATGTCTCAGAGAATGCCAGTAAACCACCAGGAGCTAGGAAAAGGCAAGCAAGCATTCTCCTACAGGTTTCAGAAGGAGCATGGCCCTGCTGGCATCTTGATTTTGGACCTCCAGCCTCTAGCACTGCAAGACAATACATTACTGTTGCTTAAGCTACCCAGTCGGTGGTACTTTATCATGGTCTCCCTAGAAAACTAATGCAATTAGAGAGGTTGGTTACCGAAGAATAATGGAAGTTAACAGAGGAGGAACGTATTATAGAAACAAATATCTTGGTATAGGCTTTCCAAATCGTTTTCATTAATTTTAAAAGAAAACACATATTGTATACTCATCTATGAAAATATAACCAGACTCACTAAAACATAAATATTTGTGTCTCAATCAGTTCTTTCAATCTAGTTGTTGTTCTTACCTGGGCAGAAATTGCTTGCCAATCCTGCCCTTTTTTTTCCTACTTAATGAGGGGAAAAAAAAAATTACTTGGAACCAAATATTTCCAAACATGGAATCATGGGGTGTGTAGAAAACAACAAAGGGATTTTTTTTTTTTAATAAAATAATCTAAACTTTTGGTCTTCCATGTAGATACAGTTGAAATCTAGGAATTAAAGCAGTTGTACCAGAGACATGATCGGGGCCAACTCAATGTTCCAAAACTGTCATCCTTGCTGAGTATTCCTCCCGGTCAGAGTATGAATGGAGTCAAGTACATATAACATTGCCAGTGAAAAGACATACATTTAAGCAAACAATAGAGCAAGTGACACGAAAATAGTACCGATGTAATTGAATGAATGTGAAATCCATTTGTCAAATACTCAATAAGGTAAGCACTTGGGATAGTTAACAATTTACTTGGATGATGGTATGCATTTTCTAATTTATTGGATGCATGCATCTTTCACAAAGGTAAATTATACATCATTAATCTTTCTGGGAGGCTGTTGTCTTAGAGTTAATTTAGTGATGATTTTTTTTTTTCTTCAGATAATATACCTGCTAGAGAAGTAGTAAATAATCAATGCAGGAAAGTAATCAGTTGAGGAGTGGCATATAATCCCCATTTTTTTCTTTTACAATTAGTGGGATGTACTCAGGTTTGGAATAAAGAGAAAGATTAAAACAAAAACAGTTATAGCTTAGCTTAAATATCAGACAGTCCTGATTAAATTTCTTTCACAGTGGAGGTTCCTTTATTTTCTTAGCTGTTGCACGTAGCAGTACCCTACCCTCCAGCCAAGTTCTTCTGTTACTCTACTGTCACCCTTCTTGTCTGTACTTTTCTTCTTATTTTAGAACCCCCCCAGGGGATTATATTCCTGTTATTTTATTATGCATAACAATTTTTGCATCCCATTTGTCGTAATACTTCTTATCCCTGCTAACCCTAGGATTACCAATTACATAAGCAAAAGGACCATTACGGTGTTCCCCGAGAGTTCTTTCTTTAAGAGAAATGCTGCCCTCTTTTTATCTATAGGCTGTAATTACAAGCATCTTTTAAATTTTCTGCTTCTAGTAATGCCAAGTAAGCTCCTACCTAAAGAGTCCACCCACAGATAACAATGACAAACTCTGGACAAAACGCAGCAAAGTACCTGGAAGCACTGGAATATTAGCATAAACAGATTCTGGAGGAGAGCTGCCACTGGGAGAAGCAAAAGTTATCATTTCTCCCAAAGTAGGTCTATAGATTGAATGCAGTTCCAATCAGAATCCCAGGGGGGATCAGTTTTGAGTCTCTCCTTTTCCCCCCATTCCTCTCCCTCTTCCTCTTTCTCTTCTTCCTCCTTCTTCTTCCCTTGTACCAGTTTTTAGGTTAAGGCAGGTGGCAGACAGAGCCGCGCACTGCAAGTGAAAGTCTAACAAACACCCCACAGTTTTCCTGGCCTAAACACCAGAGGAAAGAGTTGGTGAATTTCAACCTCTGAAAAGCCAAAGAGGTGAGAGGGAGGTAGAATCCCAGGAAGAAGAGAGAGAGAGAGGTGAGGCTGCAACTTCTCACTGCCCAAAATCTCACTGACACACTAACAATGTATGTATGGGGCAGACGCCAAGAAAACCAGTTAAGAATAAAAGAACAGAACCAAAATTTGAATTAGCATCCAAAGGACAATCTTTGCAGGTATAATCTAACAATGTTTATTGCCTATAAAAACAGAACAAACAAAACTATCAACTCATTTTAGAGGAACATAAAATCCAGAGCCTCTACAACATAACTTGTATAATGTGTGGGATGCAGTCCAAAATTACTTGACATAAGAAGATGCCAAAAAATGTGAATGGAGACCAATGCCAAGATGATTGACTCAGATATTAGAAGGAGCTGAGAAGTACTTTAAACATTTCTCAAAACTATGCTCAATAAAGAGAAATATGCTCACAGTGAATGAAAAGAGACATGAAAAAGTAAATTCAAGAAAAGAACCAAATGGAAACTCTAGAATTGAGAAATACAATATTAGAAATTTTAAAAGCCACTGGATAATTTAATTGCAGGATGGAAACTCAATGGTAGTAAGTTATCATTTCTCCCCAAGTAGGCCTATAAATTGGGGGAAGTTTCATTCAGAATTCCAGGGGGCCTTCTTTTTGTAGAAATTGGAATCTAATTCTAAAATTTATAAAGAAAGGTAGAAGATCTAGAAGAGTGAAAAAACCATTGTGAAATAGAAGAACGAAGGTATAGGACTTACTACAATGCTATTGTAATCAAAACAATATGGTATTGGTGTAAGAATAGCCATATAAATCAATGAAACAATATAGAAAACCTAGAAGGAAACACACATATATGGCCAATTAAATTACAAGATGCCAGGATAATTCAATGGAAGAGGAGGAGGAAGGATAGTCTTTTCAGAATAAATGCTGAAAAGCTAGATATCCATGTGGAATGAATGAATCTTTATCCTTCGTTTGTGCTACACACAAAAATTAACTCAAAAGAGGTCAGAGACATTAACATAGCACAAATTAATCAAGAGAAATAGGAACATAGGTTCATAAAAATATTTATATAGAAATGTTCATAGAAAATTTATTCATTGTAGCCCAAAACTGAAAAGAGTTGAGGAGTCCATCAATAGGAGAATTAATTTTAAAAATGCGGTAGACTCATACGTGGTCATGAAATAGAATACTACTCAGCAAAATGGATACTAATTACACAGCAACATACCGTGTTTCCCCAAAAATCAGACCTAACCGGAAAGATAAGCCCTAGCATGATTTTACAGGATGACATCCCCTGAACATAAACTCTAATGCGTCTTTTGGAGCAAAAAACCCGGTCTTATTTTCATGGAAAGAGGGTAGATAAATTTCAACACCATCTTGCTGAGTAAAAAAAGCCTTACATGAAAACATCTCATATCATTTCTAGAACAGGAAAATCTAATATGGGGTAGAAAGATCAGTCTCTGGATAAAAATTGTCTCTGGATTGATGGTAATATTTAAAATCTTGCTGGGGTTTGGATTAAACAAAGGTACGTGTTTGTTAAATCTCAGTAAATATACATTTAAGATTTGTTCATTTCATCACATGTAAAATTTACAACAAAAGAAAACAAATACTGACCTCTGGTTAATGGTGAGCATAGTAAAGTATTTAAGTGGGAGTGTTCTGATGTCTGCTATTTCCTTAGAATTGTATCAAAAAGTTTAATCTAGAATGGAAGAATGTATGGATTAATGATTAGAGAGGGTTAGTTAGATAAATAGGTGATACAAGAAAATGTTAATGGGAAAATCTAGGTTGTATTTACATGGACATTCACTGCTGCACTATTGTGATTTATAAGAAACATATATTTGGCCACTCAGATGACCAAAATATATTTCTCACATATATTTGGTCTTAGTTCATGGTTCTTGGCTCACGGCTTCCCAAACCCTTGGAATTTCCTGAGTGATAAGAACAATGGGATCATTCTTTCTTATAATATTTTGTCCCTTGTCCAGTTCCTGAAATTGTTTCACAGCAATAAAGGTGAAATATGTATCTTGTTATTCATAACAAGCCCCTTTCCGCCACAACTGGATTTATGTTAATGAGGTAACTTTTTTTTCTTCCATTTTTACTGTTTTATTTGTTTGTGCTTTTTTCTTTTTTTATTAATTAAAGTTTATTGGGGTAACAATTATTAGTAAAGTTACATAGATTTAAGGTATACAGTTCTGTATTACATCATCTACAAATCACATTGCGTGTTCACCACCCAGAGTCAGTTCTCCTTCGATCACCATATATTTGACCCCTTTACCCTCATCTCCCACCCCCCTCCCCCTTTACCCTCTGGTAACCACTAAATTATTGTCTTTGTCTATCAGTTTTTGTTTGTCTTGTTATTTTGTTGTTTTCAGTTTTATATGCCACATGTCAGTGAAATCATATGGTTCTCCACTTTTTCTGTCTGACTTATTTCACTCCGCATAATAATCTCAAAATCTATCCATGTTGTCGCAAATGGTACTATTTCATCTTTTTTATGGCAGAATAGTATTCCATTGTGTATATATACCACAACTTCTTTATCCATTCATCTATAGAAGGACACTTTGGTTGTTTCCATGTCTTGGCCACCGTAAACAAAGCTGCAATGAACATTGGAGCACACGTGTCTTTATGTATAAATGTTTTCAGATTTTTTTCGTAGATTCCCAGGAGAGGGATTGCTGGGTCATATGGTAATTCTATTCTTAACTTTTTGAGGAACCTCCACACTGCCTTCCATAGGGGCTGCACCAATCTGCATTCCCACCAACAGTGTATGAGGGTTCCTTTTTCTCCACAGCCTCTCCAACACTTGTTACTATTTGTCTTGTTGATGATAGCCATTCTGACTGGGGTGAGGTGATATCTCATTGTGGTTTTTATTTGCATTTCTCTCATGATTGGAGATGTTGAGCATCTTTTCATATGTTTATTTGCCATTTGTATGTCCTCTTTGGAGAAATGTCTCTTCGGGTCCTCTGCCCATTTTTCAATTGGGTTGTTTGTTTTTTTGTTGTTGAGTTGTAGGAGTTCCTTGTATATTTTGGATATTTTCCCCTTATTGGAGGCACTGTTTGCAAAAATCTTCTCCCATTCAGTTGGCTGCCTCTTTATTTTGTCGATGGTTTCTGAGGTGACTTTTGAAAAGCATCTAATGGTGGGGACTGGTTGCCAGTGGATCCAACCATGAATAGAGGATTAGAACTTTTAGTCCCACATCCTGGTTTCCTGGGAGGGGAGGGGGCTGGAGGTTGAATCAATCACCAATGCCCAATTATTTAATCAATCTTGCCTACGTAAAGAAGGACGGGACTGGGAGAGCTTCTGAGTTGAGGAACCCTTCCACATGCCACTGTGCTGAGCCTCAAGCTTGGTGAGGGCAGAAGCTCTTTTTTTGGGGACCTGGTCTTAGTTATCTCTTCATCTGGCTGTTGATTTATATCCTTTATTATCCTTTGTAATAAACTGGTAATCTAGTGAGTAAATGTGTTGTCTAGGTTCTGTGAGCCACTCTAGCAAATTAATCAAACTCAGGTTGGGGGGGGGGGGTCATAAAAACCTCTGACTTATAGCCAGTTGGTCAGAAGCACAGGTAAAAACATGGACTTGCAACTGGCTTCTGATGTCCAAGCAGAAGGTGGTGAAAACTTCCTATCTGTAGCTGGCCGGTCAGAAGCATAGGTTACATCCTGGGCTTGCCACTGGCATCTGAAGTGAAGGTTAGTGTTGTGGGACTGATCCCTTAACCTGTGGGATCTGATGCTATCTCTGGGTAAGTAGTGTCAGAATTGAGTTAAATTGTAGCACACCCAGCTGGTGTTGGAGTATTGCTTGTTCGGATGTGTGGGGAACCCTCCCATCCATATTGGAATTGGTTCTAGAACATTTTAACTGCAAACTTTGTTTAACTTTGCTTCATGTATGAAAAAGTTTGTGATAAAAAGATCCATTTCTCTAGCTAATCCCTAGGTGAGCTAGTCCCTTTCTTGTCTTACACTTTATTTTTGGTGGTGGTGATAGTGGTGCTGAATAGAACATCAAGGCCAAAGAAATATATTTTATAGGTGAAAAAACCTGACCAGAGAGGTAAAGTAAGCAGTCCATAGTCCTGAGATGGCAACTTGTGAGCCAGAACTAGACTCAATTCTGCTGACCTGTAGATATTTGGGGGTGTCACAGCCTGGGATGAGTGGGTACTATAACCGTGACAAAATCAAAGCTACATGCTAAACCACCTTAAGGGAGCAATTGGAAATTGTTATCTGTGATATAAGGCACATTGTCTGTGACACATATCCTTGCCACTACTGGCGCTGAAATGTTTTCAGTCCTGGAAATAAACATAACTGTGGAAATGTATTATTATTTTCTAAATAGTGTTACCAACAATAGCCTATACCAGGACTCCTCAAACAAGCCATGCGGATAGATTAGGCTTTTTTTTTTTTTTTTACTTCATTACTGACCAGTATTTTAAAAAATACAGCAACAATGAATTACTAGATAATAAATTTGAATAAAGAAACACAAAACATAATTCCCAATTTTTTTATTGTTATCTTCAACAGACCCTGTCAAATTGTTGTAGAATTGTCCAAAGGCTTATTCTTAATTTCTATTCTTATCTCCGCACATATAAGAAAGAAACCGTTTTGGGACTAGCAGCAGTGTACGAGTCGAGTCACAGGATGTTGAATTGGCTTAAATTTTACAGTTGAGAGTCCTGATTTTGTCCTCAAATTAGCAACAGCTACTGACTACCAGTATTTATTACTGCAGGCAGGGAACTACCATTGGGATAATTGAAATCCCCCCTTTCCTACTGGGTTGAATGGTAGAGCCCCTAAAAGATATGTCCACCTGGAGCTTGTGAATGTGACCTTATTTGGGAAAAAAGGGTCTTTGCAGATGTGATTAAGTTAAGGCTCTCTAAATGAAATCATCCAGGATTATCTGGCTGGTTTCTAAATCCAACAACAAGTGTCTTATAAGAAGAGAAGATGTACACAGAAACCCAGGGAAGAAAGATGGAGGCAGAGATTTGTGTGATGTGTCTACAAGTCAAGGAATGCCAAGGATTGCTGGCTGCCACCAGCAGCTGAGAGAAAGGCACAGAGCCATTTCTCTCTCAGAACCTCTGGGAACCAACCTTATCAGTTCCTTGATTTTAGACTCTAGCCTCCAGAACTCTGACATTTCCATTGCTTTAAGCTGCCCAGTTTGTGGTAATTTGTTACAGCAGCCCAAGGATACTAATATACCACACTATGAAGAATTGGGCAATGATCTGGACTAGATCCTGGAAAGTCCCTTTACTGAGACCTAGATGCAACGGATTTCCTAGAAAGCTCAAGATTGAGGGAGCAGGTTTCACTGTAACCTTTTGGTTTCCAAGAGGAAAAACCATAAGAAAATAAAATAGGACACCAATAAGAAATGGTTAATACCCAATACCTATTTAAAATTGTACCCCCTAACACTTATCAATTCCTCTTATCTTTACATGTTTGCCATATCACATTTATTCTTTGATTACTAAATAATTGCTTTATTTATTCATGTATTCCATGTATTGTCTATTGTCTATATACTACAACTAGAGGATAAGATTCGTGAGGGCAGAGATTTTTGTGTGTTCTGCTCACTGCTGTATTCCTAACATGTAGGTCACTGCTTGTATATACTCTTAGCTGGCACCCAATAAATATTGGTTGAATAAACAGCTAAAAAGCAGTTTTACTATATGCCATTCATAAAAAAAAAAGGTAAATGAGGAAACCACAAATGATCTAATTATAATAAAGAAAGGACTTTTTAATTTCATATTCTCTATTAAGGATAAGGACGCTCAAATTGGAGAGAGACAGACAAATAACATTAAAAGAGTGAAGTCTGGGATGAGTATTTGGTAAGCGAATTCCTGGTAGTCTAAATTAATTTTAATTTCCAGGCCCAGGAGAAACTTTTTACTCAATTGATTTCTAGTTCAGCATATATAAATAACTTGCAAATGTAATTATAGAACAATGGGCTTACCTTTACTTGGGAAAGTGAATGAAATGCAGATAGGAAGCTAAGAAAAAAAAAGAAGTTTTTATTTCCAAAAGAGGACAAGGTATCTTCAAGAAATTTTAGATCACATTGCAAACTTGATTGTCTTAGGAGTTGGGAAAGTGATACAAATGAATGAAGCAGGCAGGTTTCTTTCTTTTCTTTTTAACAGTAGCATATATTTAAATTAGGGAACCTTTATATAGTACTTGTATGCCAAGCATTGTTCTAAGCATTCTACATGGATTAACTAATTTAATTCTCATTAAAAACCATTTTATAAATGTGTTATTATCAAAATGATAAATGATCTTCATTTAGAAGAGAAAACAGAAAGGTTAAGTAATTTGTCCAAGATAACACAACTAAAAAGTGACAACATTTTAAAGATTCAATCCCAGACATTCTGCTACCAGAGTATATGCTCTTATCCACTATTCCAGGGCTTCTCAAACTGAGCACACATCAGAATCACCAAGAGGGCCTGTTGAAACACAGATTTCTTGTCCCCATTACTGGAATTTCTGGTGCAATAGGTCTGGTGTAGAACATGAACAGGTACCTTTACAACAAGTTCCCAGGTGTTATTTATGCTGCTGGTCCTGGGACAACACTTTGAGACTCATTATGTGTATGCTATGAAAACTAATGGCAAACTAAAGAAAGGATAATAATCCTTTGTCAATCGTATGCTTGCAAATTTCTCTTCCTCATTGTGTCTTACTTTTTATTTCCATTTTTGAAATGAATGTAAATTCTTAAATGTACTACAGTTAAATTTATTAATTTTAGGTTTCATGATTTGCACTTTTGGTTTCTGTTAAAGAGATTCTTCCTCACCTTAAAGCCATGAAGTTATTCTCTATATTATTTACACAATTATTACATTTTTGACATTCGCAATTAAATCTTTAAATGAATAGTTACATTTTACTTATGAGATGAAGTGCAAATCCGGTTTCATACTTTCTATACATATAATCAATTGTCACAACATTTATTGAAAATTCTGCCATTTCTACCCAATTTTTATTAATAATAGCTCCCTCATAAATCAATTTTTTTGCATATGTGTGAATTTTTTTCTTTGTTTTATGCTCTGTGATTGGTCTGTCTACTTCTGTACCAATATTACACAGACTTAGTTTTATAAAAATTATGTTGATCTCTGAAAAGATGAGATATTCTAGAATATTTTGGCCATCCTTGATTTTTTTTTTAATTCTGTATTTTTTATTAACATCCTTGATATTTTATTTTTCCATGTAAATTTTTTAATCAATTTGTCAAATCTCACATCCCCCCCCCACACACACACAATTCCTGTTGGATACATGCCTTTTTAAAACAATTTTATCCATAACTTGGATATAGTCATGTAATACTGATTAAAAACCAATAAGAATGGCCAAATGCTTGAAAACAGAACAAAAATTTAATCTGGAAAGAAATGTCTATATCAGTTTCATAGAAGTCTAGTAGTGTCTATCTGGTTAGGATTTCTAGATGTATGGGAAAGTGAAATTCTTAAAAAGTTTGTAGTCATAGGAAAACAAGGCTAGACCACACTGAGTAGTTACCGTAGAAAAGTATACTGTACTTAAAAAGAACAGGCAACAGGACTTAGTGCTACACCTTTATACAATGCCTTCTAATTCTCTAGATACAAGTATGAGGTATAGGTATACACTATGAAAAAGTAGAGATAATTAGATGGGTTAAAAATCCAAATGTTAAAAAAGGAAAGAAGTAGGACATAAAAGTACTGAAAAAACCACAGGACAATTTTGTGTCTTTTGTTTTGTTATTTAAATAAACTCTCAGTACAGAAGATTTTTCTATGTCACATAAAATTCAAAAGCTAAAAAAGAAAAGAGAAAAATTCAACTATGTGAACAATTAAATTTTTGCAAGATAAAAGCCACCATAAGCAAGGTAAAAAAAATCAAATAATAAATTGGGAAGCACTTACAATCCATGTTGCAGACAAAGAATTAATTCTCTAAAATATGTAATAGATAAAAAATCTCCTGCAAATCAATAAGAAAAAGACCAATTTAGTAATCCAATATAAAAATAGAAAAGGATATGAACAGGCATATCACAAAAGAGGAAAATGAGTTATTTTAAAACATATAAAAAGATTCTCAGCATAGATAATAATAAAAGAAATGCAAACTTGAACCATTCTGAGCCTACACTTTTTACCACTATGTTATCAAAGATCAAAAACTGTGATAATGTCCATGTGGGGTGGGGGTATTAGGAAACAGGCGCTGTCATTCTCTGGTGTGAGTGAAAATTACTGTAACCTCTATGGAAGGCTAGTGACTATGCCTAGCTGAAGAGAATGAATTCCTGTGACTCCTTGGTATCCTTCACAGCTCTCTGCCTCCCCTGGTTTTTATGTATTTATTTTCTTCCCCTTCTGGTAGCTTAGCAATAAGCTAGTTAACCAGGATGGAGTTTGATCACTGGGTAGCACCAGACCTCTGGTTAATATCAGCAGCATTGGTGTGCAAAGGCTCTAACTGAGCTCTGGTCCCACAAGGATATTTTCCCAGTCCAGGAAGCATCACTTGTGAATAACTAAACAGGTATTTTCTGCCAGATCACTACAGAAATATAAAGAATAGAATGAGGACAGGGTCCTTATCCTGGATCACTTTCCATGGTGTACCTAGTTGTGCCCTGCCCCGGGGCAACCATTGCACACAGCTAGTCCTACCACCTGTGAGTTGTCCCAATAAAACGAATTTTCTCCCATACCATGTGCCATGAATGTGTGTGTGCGCTATTACCTTTGTGTGGATACTTCCAAAATTACACATGCACATAACCTTTTACTCAGTAATTTTACTTCAGGTGTTTCATCTATAGATGTACTCACATACAGATGTAACATGCCTGTATGCAAAATTATTCACCACAGCATTATTGGAAATAGCAAAATATCAGAAACAATCTAAATGTCTACAAATAGAAAACTAGTTAAATAAATTATGGCACATGCATACTACAGAAAATTACCAGCTATAAAGAAAATGAGAAAGCTCTTTATGTATGGATGTGGAATAATTTCTACAATGAGTTTTTAGGTTAAAAATCAAGGTGCAAAACCTACTACGTTACGTACTGCAACTTGTGTAATAGAAAAGGGTACATGCGCACACACACACACACACACACACACACACACTCATCGTTCCAATTCTGTGCTCTGAAAGGATGCACATTAAACTAAAAACATCAGTTACCTTTGGGAAGAGCCAATGATTGTCTACGAATAAGGATTCCATGGAAACATTTTACGATTTACCCCTTTGGGCCTATTGAATTTGGACTATGTAAATGTATTACCTCTGTAAAAAACAACACTAAATAAAATTACGTTAGTTTTCAGGAAGTCAGACAAGTCATTGCAGAAGCGAGGGCTCAGCAGCTGGGAGAGTTAGGATGGCATGCCAGGATAGCAGGGGCCAGACTACCATAAAGCCTCTGTCAATCTGTAAGATCATGTATGGTACCGTGATGCCCCAGGGCAGCTAACAGAAACAATAGCTGCTCGATATGCATGCTACTGCCTGTGTGCCAACCTTCTTTTTTTCTTTTTTTAATATTTTTAATAAATACCCCTGGCTATTATTTCATGTTAGTTTTGATGGGCTCTTTTCTCTTAAAATTGTGGAGGAAAGAGTGAACCCATAAGAGTGATCATCTAATGCACTTTAATTTAAGTGATTGACCTTCACTTAAGGTGAAGATATAATGACCGTATAAGATGAATGACCTTCAATTTTCAAGAATGTTCAGCTTATGTTACGTTGATTCTTCCCTTCCCCACCTGTAAGGAAGAAATCTGACAACCATCTTTCTGAAATTAGCTGAAATATTTTAAAACATCAGAATGCCATGCGCCCCGTGCAACTAGAATTTCAGTGAAATGATTCTTTTAAACGGGGCAGAAAATCATTATCATGAGTTCAGAAATCTTCCCAAATCGTAGACCATTCCTTCGAAGGGGGCAGAGGATTTTTCACTCTACAGGGACCTGGGGAGGTGCCAGACAAAGTAATCACTTTCTGCTGGCTCAGGTTCTACATGCTGTTTTCAATTGGATGTAGTGCTCTCCATTCCCCGTCCTAAAGTGTTGTGGAGGAGGTTGGCATGACGGCAAACTTTTCCCTCAGCGGGGAGCTAGACATTTACATCCAAAAGATGAGTTGAATGAGTAGTAGGGAAATTAGTAATAGTCTGTACAGACAAATGTCAACCAATAAGCCTTTGGGGACAAGAAAAAAAAGAGGTGAACTACGACTGTTCGTGAAAAAATAAATAATAATAATCATAGCTACTACTTACAGAGTACCAACCAGGGTAGGCATTGAAATAAGCGATTTACCTACATAATTTTATTTATCCCTCACATCTACCC
Source organism: Rhinolophus ferrumequinum (assembly GCF_004115265.2). NCBI lineage: Eukaryota > Metazoa > Chordata > Mammalia > Chiroptera > Rhinolophidae > Rhinolophus > Rhinolophus ferrumequinum. The sequence continues at coordinate 19,525,388 of NC_046289.1, forward strand.
TATGATATAGTATGATTGTAATCTCCTCTTTCCAGGGGAGAATATTTGCAATGGCTTGATCACTTGCCCAGGTTCACAGAGCTTGTGGGTGGTGGAGCTGGCATTTGAATGTAAAAGGTCTTACTCCACAAGTGGCACCTCTAGTCATTATGTTGCACTGTACTAAAAAGAACACCATCTGGATGTAAGCATTACAACAAACACAAGTGAGACTCCTTAGAGTATGAGGCGGAAACAAACAAACAAACACTATCCCTTTAAAACATTTGTGGAGACTATTTCTTCCCTGGGCCTTCGACAACATCTTGGGCAGTCTCGTGGCGCTTAGCTAATAAAAAAGTTCTCTCCGACTTCTAAATGCAATAACAGTCTCATTTCAAAATGAAAATGGCCAGTCCATGGTAATAATCAAGATTCCAAGCTTCCTTTGAGGTTAAAGCTTCTATTCCACTCTACTGCAATAAGTTGCCTCTGACGGTCCAGTTTGGGAGTAGTTTGGGAAGGAGGGGGAAGCGAACAGTGAGAGGAAGAAGGCATACTAGGGGCAGAAAAAGTTGAACATGGCTAGTACAGTCATACGGTTGTGATCTCATTTTGTGAGCTTGGCAGAGGTCCAAAGCTGACTCATTGTCTCTTAGGGAGGCTTTATGTGTTACTCAAAGATTTCCCCACTGGGAAACTCTAGCTGCATTTCTGAGGTTAAGCCAGTGCTTCTCTTCTAAGGGCTTGCTTATAATTCCTCCTGAGACCATGGACATCCCATGGTCTGTTCTGCTGGAGTCCCATCTTTCCATTAGGCAGTCCTCTGGGTTCCATGCTGGATCCCTGTTGGAGCCCTGCAATTAATCCATGGGGAGCAAGGGGTTGAGTGCTGCTATTTCCCAAGGCACCCTCCTCCATTTCCCATGTTTGGACTTCCACTGAAATGGATATGGTAGTAGGCTATGTATCTCAACAGACTTCTATGGACAAAGGTTGAGCTCTCTAAGCTGTTACCTTCATCTCCACTTACTGGGCTTGAGGGAAGAGGTAAGGACACCGCTCTCTTCCCTCATGGTGGTACGGTGTGTATGTTTGAGTCAGAAGTGGTTGTGATTTCCAGAGCACTCCAATACCTCTTTCCAAAGACATTCTCTCTAAAAATAGTCCTCTTTCTTGGTGTCTCCAACCTTTTAAATATCTGTGAGGCAGTCATTACGCTACGGGTTTCCAAAGTTTCCAGAATATTTCTTTTGCAAGTCTTGCACATACGGCCTGACTTCTTCTCTTTTAGATTGCAGAGATATCTGGCACTTATCATTTTAATTCCAGTTTTGGGGGGTCTTAGTTTACCCATTTTAACATCCTGTTATAAAATGATTTTATGTTTGGGTTGAATGGTTCTCACAAGGAACAGAAAGTTTAAAAATGAATAGTCGTCCTGTACTTTCCAAACATCTAGCTATTGCTATTTTTGTGATGAAATTTTCTTCAGGCAGAACAAGAAGTTGAAATAGGACAGTTCACATCCTAAATCCTCAGGCATCTTTAGTTTTTAACCTGAAATTATCCTTCCATATTTGAAAATAAGCTTATCCTCTACCATTTTCATTCCAAAACTGGGAGCTTCTGAACCCTCAATTAAGCTTAGCTAACTTAATTATCTTAGCTAAGTGTTTCTTTCTCATTCAGCTTATAGTTCATTTATCCCTTCCTGGGTTATGAGTCATTATGATAGAGCTATATACCAATATACTTGTTTGTCTGGAAGTCATCTTAATGTCTTTGAAAGATTGAATTATCATAGCTTATCTGATTTCCATATAAACAGAAAGAAAGAACATAACTCAAGCCCAATAAAACAATTGTGTCTTGGTCTCCATCCTCTCTGACTGCCCTACATCAATTGCACATTACAGCTCCTGACTATATCCCATTCCATTGAGTTGGCTCTGACTATTCCAGGAGTAGAGTGACTTTTAGGAAATGTTCTGTTCCCTCACCATCTGTGGCTGGTTCTTTTTTATTTCTTGGACTTTCTTCCTGTTTACTTCTTTGAATCCTCAGCTGAATGAGTGTCCTTGGCCATCTTTTTTTCCCTGTCCCTTAGCAATTGCATTCATACGCTTGGTGTAATGGCCATCCATATAGAGTTAATTCCCTTGGTGTCTGTCATCTTTGCTTTCTTCTTTGTCCCTTGCACCTGCTAGTGTATTTACTTTTCTTGTGGCTCTGATCACATCAAAGTGTAATCATTTGCCTGTTAGACTGTCCCTGCATCTTGACTATTAGATCATTGAAATTAAGGATACGGCTTTTTTATTCACTTAGCCAGTACTAGACATATAGTAGATACTCAACAAATTTAAATAAATAAGTAAAAATTTTCTGTTTTTATCCCATTGGCTGGATGACATCTGCATATTTGGTTAGTCCCTCAAACTAAGCATGGATAGAACAAATGGAGTCTTTTTTACTACCAATCCTTCCTTCTGATTTCCAAACTTCAGTCTCACAGGAGTTACCTTTGGTTCTTCTGTTTGCCTTATCTACCTTATCTAAGCAGCCATCATTTCCTGTCTAGTCTACCTGGACCATATTTCTGCATTTGACCCTTTTTTCATTTCTAACTTCCCAATCTTCATTACCATTGGTCTGGAAACTTATCGTAACATTCAGCTACTATAAGTTAAATACTCAGGTGTACTGCATTGAAAACAGACTTTTGAAGTCAGGCAGAGTGAGGTTTATATCTTGAGTCAGCTGTTAGATGAAGAGCGATATACTTAACCTTTTGAACTGAAGTTTCCTCACATATAATTTGCATTGTAATCATCAGTAACCTTCCACGAGATATAAACTCCTTTAGAGCCAGAATTATGTCTTAGTTGGCTTTTATTCTCATGAATCAACCATAGTTCCTGGCACACAGCATCTAGTCATTGATGCTATTTGCTAAATGAATAAATGAATGAGAGCGATCATATCTGCCTCATCACACTAAAGTAAGAGATAAATTAAATGTGATAAAAACATGTCAGGAAGCCCAAACAGACATGTGGAAGGGCCCATGGTAAGCATAACCAAGACATCCAGCTGACACCGCAGATGAGCTATCAACAAGCAGATAGCAGCAGCTGCCAGCCATATGAGAGATGCCAGTTTGGACTTCCCTTTTATCCTGGCATCCACCTAATAGCATAGGAAACAGAAGAAACACATTGCCAATTGACAGCATCTTGGTACATAATGCATTTTTATTGCTTTAAGCAACTATGTTTTAGAGTAGTATAGAGGTAGGATATATTATATTACAGCCATAATATAAACCCAAAACACGTGGCATTGGCTTTAAGATTTGACTGTGGGTAGAGGAATGGAGAAGAGTAAGGAGACTTAGTTAGAGCCTGAAAAGCAATGAGGAAATTAGCACTGGAGACTGGAGGAAAGGCAACCAGTCTCAATAGTGATGGAAGATTTGGCAACACTGTCACCTACTGTAACATGGATAATAGAAAATAGAAATAATGAACTTGAGATTGGTCAAAAGCAACTCCAGGCAGAATGCTGAAAGTGTCAACTGGCTTCTTTTAACTGCTAATAATAGATTGATGAAAAAGGAAGAAGACCTAAAGAAACAGTATGGATTTTAAGCAGAATTTAGAGAAAGTTTTCCCAACGTAAAAGTTTCAAGGTTGGAAAAAACAACTGTTTCTCATTCCAAACCTCTCCAGATGACAAAAAAGTTGGCAAAGTAAGAAGTGACACTGGGAAAAGGTCAAACCTAGGGTGATGCTGGTATAATGTGGTCTCAGGTCCAGGCCAATTCAAGGGTGTTTCTATAAGATTATTAAAACCTCAAAAATTAAAACTTATACCTCCTAGATGCTTTCAACTAGACACACACACACACACACACACACACACACACACACACACACCTTTTAAAAAAAGCATAAAGGCATAATTTATAAACCCTTTAAGGCGGAGAAAAGAACTGGCAAAAATGTTAGGGGCAGTGTTCGATAGCATCCTAACATTCACCCCCAGGTCAAAAGGACCCTATCTTTAAGAGTGTGTATAGTTTTATTCCACAGATATTAACCCTAAATAAGTGCATGTGGCTTCTATACAAGGATTTCAACCCCAACAATAGTCATAGGAAATCCACAAAGTTTGTGAGAGAATTGTCAGAGGAAGTCATGCTGTTTTGCACTAAAGGGACCGAGATCATTCAAAATTAATCAAAGCTTATGGACCGCTAACATTCTATGGTCTGGAAGTAGGAAGAGAAAACTTCGTAACTACCGACATGGGCCATTCCTTGTGAAAAGAAAGGATAATTTAGTGGGAAGAGCCTAGAGTTCAAAGTGGAGTCCAAAGTCAAGGAGAGTCATCAGAGGGAACAGAACCGGGTTCTGATCAATGTCCATTGCCTGATGCTGACGCAGGGATAATTAGCAGCAGCCCGGCTAGATATCAGAGTGTCTGTACACGGTGACTGCTACCTGTGTCCCCTTTTTAAATGCGAATGTCTGTTGTGATTAGCCTATCCCCATCTCCCCACTGTTTGTTGGGCATAAGCGTGGGGTAGATATTTAATATATTTCTGCACCCAAGAAGACTCATTCTCAACTGGACCTAATTTAGATGACAAAATATTGGTCCTTGAGTCTGAGCCTGATGTTATAATGGGATGAAATTTGCAGGGGGAGGGTGGAAATACGTTTCATGCGGGAGGAATATGAATTCTTGTGGCCAGAGGATAATGATACCATGTTTCCTTGAAAATAAGACCGGGTCTTATATTAAGGTTTGCTCCAAAACACGCATTAGGGCTTATGTTCAGGGGATGTCATCCTGAACAATCATGCGAGGGCTTATTTTCTGGTTAGGGCTTATTTTCGGGAAACACGAAATTGTTTTTACAAGAATGACTGACACAGTGTCTCCTACTTCATTTACTTCTTTGCGATATGATCTTTCTGCTCCCCTATCAAGCCATAGAGTATATTTCTCTTCTTCTTAACTCTGGCATGCCCCTATGACATTTTTTGAACAAAAGAATGGATCAGGGCCCTCCCAGTGGCTCAGAGTACTGTGCTCCTAACGCCAGTCGCAGGTTTGATTTTCACATGGGCCAGTGAGTTGCGCCCTCTACAGTTAAGATTGTGAACAACAGCCCTCCCTGGAGCTGGGCTGCCAAAGGTTGTCCTGAGCTGCTGTGAGCAGCCAATGAACCACGGGCCACCGACTGACTGCCTCAGCCGAGGGGAGCACAAGGCTCATAATACCAGCATGGGCCAACTGAGACTGAGAAACAACTGCTTGAACCAGAGGGGGGGCGGGGGAGGTGGGAGAAGGGAGGGATGGGTCAGATATTATGTTGTGTAACTTCTGAGTCTGGTCCTTAAAAGACCTATAAGCTTCCACCTTTGCCACTAGGAATACTCCTTAGATTCTCACTACCAAGCTGTGAGGATGCCCAATAAGCCCCAGGGAGAGGCTCAAGAGGATAAAAATTGAAGCTCCTGGCTGACAGCCCTAGCGGAGCTCCCAGTCAGCAGTCAGTACCAACTGCCAACAATATAAGTGAGATCATTTTGGACCTTCTAGTCTTCCTATCACCTCAGCTTCTTATCACCTCCAATCAGAAGCGCCTACAACATACTGAGAAAGAATACATTGCTATTGCTTTAAGCCACTAACTTGGGATGCTTTCTTACATAGTAATAGCTAACAGAAACAATAGGCATATTTGGAGGCAGACTGCAAATATCCCAGCTCACTATTTGGGAGCCAGTGGAATGGTCGGAGCAGTCAAGTCATAGCTTTCTAAGTCCTCACACAATTGATCTTATGGATATTTATATACCTGGGGATCAGTGGATCTTGATCTAATATAATATCTCGTTTAGTAAAGATTAGATAAGTGCAAGCAAGCCTCAATGTACATACTCAGGAATGCTCAAGCCTTATGTGTCTTGTTTCTAAATTTTTGGAAATGGGGCATATACATTCCTCAAAATAGGTAGTCTCAATTTATTTTGTTAAGCCTCTCTATAATTCCCCTATATATATTCCCATTCACTCTAAATAGATGACTCATTTTCCCAAAATACCCTTTCCTTTTCAGACTTCATTTCTTTGCTTTACTCATTCACTCAATCATTTATATGGAAGTTCTCTGTAAATGGAAAGGGACTATAAACTTTTATTACTTTGCATTGGATTTTAGTCATGGACATCTTTGGTCTGCAAAATTATTAACTCCTTAAGAGCAATGGATGTCAATTTTATTTTTGTCCCATTTTCCAGGCTAAAACAGCTTTAAACATAGTTGGTAATCAAAAGCATTATGTTTCCATCTATATATCTGTCTCTCGATCTGTTTGGCTGTCTGTCGATCTTCTATTGTATCTAAGTTCCAGATAAACCTAAATCCAATCCCTATAAAATACAAACTCTTTGACATGGGACATGAGGCCCTCCACACTTTGGCCTCTGCCCTCTCTCGGGTCTCATTTCTAATCTCTCAACCACTCTCTCTAGGAATTTGCAATGATGGAAACTATAGGGAGAAAAAAAGGCAGCATGTTGAAAGGATTTGGGGCAGCCATACAGGACAGCTCACGACTGTGTAGAACCGGCAGCACACACTGCTATTGATCTCTCGAGACTCATTCCCCCCTCTTCTTTCATAGTAGAATCATGGAATGTTAGATGGGTAGAGGACCACCCAAAATACGAACTACATTTCCCAGCCTTCCTTGAAACTATATATTACCAGGTAACTAATTTCTGTCCAATTAGATATACGTAGAAGTGTCACATGCAGCTTCTAAGAAATGTTCTTAAAAAGGAGGGGCTGAGAACTTTTATAGATTGTTCTCCACCCTGCTTCTGAACTGTGGACATCAAGTCATCTTGGCCTATAAGGTAGAAGCTACATGTTGAAGATGGTAGAACAACAGAATATAAGGAGCCTGGGTCTCTTAGTAATCAGGGAGCTACTACTATACGAGCTGACATGCTTATCTCCAGAATCATTTATATCTGAGAGCAATAAATTTGAAGCTTGAGCTTTTCTGTCGCTCACAGCTGAACCTAGCCTTCCCTAACACCATACCTGAAATGTAGAAGGATTGTTGAATGAGCTATCCTCCAAGTTTGGGGGTATTCATATGCGAGCAAGACTCTAATTTCAGTTGAAGTTTAAATCTTTGGTTTTCCATGTCTGGATTGACCCAATTTACTCATGGAGAGAAAATGACCACTTTCATAAATGAAAAGATTTGAGTTCACTTTCAGTTTTTTTATTTGCTTTCCACTGAATCGAGTTGGACCTGCCTTTGTGTGACTTCTTGACAACAGCGTCACTTCCCTAATACCTGTGTCAAGTGAAAAAAAAAAAAATCACTGAAATGTGACATGCAATTTCAGAGAAAAAGAGAGAAACAAAGAGATGCATTTTCTTCTATGAAAGGATCGCAAGGCTCTAATCCCAAGCACTTCCCCTACCCATTCTTCCCTTTCCTCACAGTTCTTCACTCAGTTGATTTCCCAAGTCCTTACACAGGGATGGGGATGGAAAATCTGGAGGTATTTTAACTGATACCATGTGGTCAGTATTTCCATGATTATCTCCGCTGGCACGTATAGCTTCTTCCTGGTCTAAGGCATCCAGGGCTAGGTTCCTTGATGCCTGTGGCACATGCTGCTGGACCTATAATCCATAGCATGGAAAACAACTGCTGTGAGGAATGCTTATTAGGCAAACACCCAAATAGTCAATGCTCAAATTAGGGGTCAGCGATGCCCCTCTATCAAACTTCTGATTTGGTGAAGGAGGGTGGGGTGTCAAGGTAACATCACAGTTAGCAATAGCAACAGCAAAAGGTACACCGCTGTTTTAATAAAAATAATGCCTATTCAGCCAGTTGAAAGGTTAAGAGGGAGATGCAAGTATTGGTTGCCTTTAAATTGGTTGCCTTTAATGAATTAAAATAATTCATTAAATTGGCACGCTTTTAGGAATCCAGTTCTCTGTACACCTTTTTATTCCCATTAAGAATGTTTTCATTTGTGCTTCCATGTCTTAAATGTCCTCCTTGTTCCTATGACAGGATGTCCTTTACTTCCCTTGAGATTTGATTAAAGACTTGCCTTTTACAAATTAAAAGAGGTTCAGAATCAACTAACCACTTCCTAGTGTCCGCACTTAATATGTAGAGAGAGATTGGGGAGAAAATCAGGACTGTGGTTCTGATGAACAGAAAGGGCTGTTTTGAAGCGTGGAATTCTCATCCCAGATAATTATTGCTCAGGATGGCACCACCCTGGCTCCCTGCCCTTTGCAAATTCTTTGTAAAGGTGAGTGATTGACTTCTTTGTAAATAGGAATGATTGATCCATCAGTATGACTTTGAGCAACCTTGAATATTTTGAGGGAAAAAAAAAAAACAAGCAATGTTAGTTCATGTCTACTCTGAGGTGGACATAACCACTCGCTGGGTATGCAATAATGAACAAGACAGCGTCCCTGCCTTGGAAGACTCACGTTCCGATGGAAATACAGACATGGTATTATTTAAGAAACTTGGTTTGTAAAAGAGAAAACAACTTGATATTTGCCACATATTTGTCCTTTCTAGTACCTTTTACTTATTTATTTTTTTTAGGTCCACGTTTCCATCTGGAATCATTTTCTTTCAGCCTGAAAAAACTTTCTTATCATTTCTTAACACCCAGGGCTGCTGGCAACAAATTATCTCACTTTTTGTTTGTCTGAATATGTCTTTATTATGCCTTCATGTTGAAAAATATTGTTGCTGGATTTAGAATGCTAATTTGATAGCTGTTGTTTTGTGTGTGTTTTTTTTTTCCCTACCAACTTTAAGGTGGGTTTTCATTTTCTTTTGGTGTATGTCATTTCTTTTGACATGTCTGTAGTAATTATTTTCTTCATTTGTCTGTGCCATGTCTTTTTTTCTCTGGCAGATTTAAATTTTTGTTATTGTTTTCAAGAATTTGTTTATGTGCCTTGGCCTGATTGTGTGTGTGTGTGTGTATGTGTGTCTACGTTTGTGTTTATGTGTATCTATGTAGGATGCATTGAGCTCCTTATAACTGTAGATTCAGAGTTTTCATCGAATTAAAAAAAAAAATTGAGGGCATTATTTTTTCATATCCCCACAGACTTTCCCTATCCTTCTGGGACTCCACATACATATATACTAGATCACTTGATATTGTCTCCCTAGTCACTGAGGCTGTATTTATTGGTTAATCCTCTCTGATTTTTAGTTTGGATTGTTTCTACTGCAGTGTCTTCAAATTCACTGATTTTATATCTGTCAGAATCTAATCTGCTATTAATACCACACACACACTGAACTTTTCATTTTAGATATTGTGTTTTTTTTCTTTAGAATTTTTGCTTGCAACTTAATGATATCTTCCTTTTCTCTTCAGATTATCTTCATATTCTTTGTTTAGTGAGTATATTCATAATACCTGTTTTAAAGCCTTTTCCTGCTAATTTTATTATTTCTGTCTGTTTTTTTTTTGTTTTGTCTATTTTTATTGACTGATTTTTTTCACCTGGTTCTTGGTCACGTTTTCCTTCATTTTTTAATGGCTAGTAATTTTTGGTTTGAATGTTAGACACTGTCAATTTTATGCTATTTAGGGTCTGATTTTTTTTTTTTTTTTGGTCATAGAAAAAGTGTTGAAAAAAAATTGGCTGGCTTCAAAGATACTTGAAGAGTAGCTTCATCATTTCTTAAGCTATATTGTTAAATGTCTATTGTGGTCTTTACTATAAGGCTAGTTTTAGTCGACTGCTGATTGCACCACTCTGGATGACTGAAATTTAAATGATCCTTAGCCTTGTTTGAGCACTGGGTGTTGTTCTGATTACAAGCTCCCTGAGAATTCTTTGTCTGGCTTTATAAATTTTCACTTAATGATGTATAGCAGATTCAATAGCAGATTCAAAGGTACCCTATGCAGATTTCTGAAGCTTTGTCTCTATGCAGTTCCCTTCTCTCTAGTACTGTGTCCACAATTCCAGCTTCCCTGATCTCCGGCCTCTGTCTCCTATACAATAAAAACACTGTGCTCTGTCTGAGCTCAGTCTCTCTCCAGAAACGTCTGGATGGTGATTCTAAGCAGAAAACCTGATTTGTTTTCCTTCTCTCAGAAATCAGAGTCCTGTGTGCTGCCTGTTTGCCAATGTTTGAAAATAGTTGTTCCCTACATTTTGCTTAATTTTCCAGTTGTTTACATCAGAGAATGAATCTTATAACATTTACTCCCATGGGACTGGGAAGCCAAAATCTTCATATATTCTTTTGGAAAGTTTGCCTTCCATGCATGCAATGAACTAGATAATTCTTCTCTGTCTTATATGGTGAAAAACAAGTGATTGTTATAATTCCTCAAGTTTCTGAGAGACACACCAGTATTTATCTTATTTTAAGTTATCCTTCCTTGGGTATTAAATGGTCACAGCTACTTAGAAGGGGTCCTGGCCGTTGCAATAAAACCAAAAAGGAAAAAAAGAAAAGCTTTACCTTTGCAGTTCCCTTTGAAACTTGCCTTTAACTGAGTCCCAATGCAAAGCACATTTATTTGGTTTAGCTTTTGGATGGTTGGCATTTTTTCCTCATTTCCAGTAGCTTGCCAGATCAATCTATGCCCAGTAGTGGCATAAGCAGTTAATGTAATGCTACCCATTGTGACATACTTACATAATTTATGTTTAATTTTAAAATTCAGTGACTAGTTGCCACAAAGAATAGGCACTTTTATAAATCACCAAGATAAATAATGAATGTCTCTTCCAATGAGGGTTCTAGGTTTAGAGTTTTAGTCTGACAAAATGGAAAGGAAGAGAAAGTGCAAAGAGGGAGGAGAGAAAGTAGCAAGTAATTCAGCATATTTTTTTTCCTGTTTTTGTCAGGGCGCTGTTTCACAAAACAATGTCCAGTGGGTATTCACAAATCTGTACTTTTCTATGTTGGTACATACCCTCAGGAATTAATCTTCTAGTCTCTTTTTATCTAATGGTAAAAGATTTTTCCCGAGTTTTCCTCCTCTCTTCCATCTTACAAGGTAATTTCAAAATAATATATATTCTTTACATATATGAGGATATGGATCAAACATAAGTTGACAGATTTCTATGCAAAAAATCATTGATAAATAGCAAGCTATGGCAGAGTGTGGCCTGGGAAATGGGCAGGAAGAAGCTTGAAAAGGAAAAGTGGAGCTGCTCAGTGAGAGGCCATCAAGATCAATTCAATTAGACACTAAATTATTGAATGGGTTTATTGATGACTTGCAAGAAGGGTTATAGGTGTTTGAAATGAAATCCTTTTAGCTTGCAAAATTTAAAAAAAATATGTATACTAAAGGGCGAGGAAGAACTAATGCTAGACTTATAAAGGGAGGAAAAATTCTGAAAGTAGAAACATTGAGAGACATTGAGCAGACAGCATCAAGTTATAAACCAGTCGGTAAAACATCAGCCAAAAGCTTTGTTTGTTTGTTGTAATAATATGTAATGGATATGTGAGCAAGAACTGGAGAGAGAGAGAGAGAGAGAGAGAGAGAGAGAGAGAGAGAGAGAGAGAGAGAGAGAAAGAGAGAGAGAGAGAATTTCAGTTCTTCAAATTTAAATTTAGCGCTTGTAGGCATTAGACACATTTTTAAAAAGCAAAAGTTCATGTAATTAGACCAAAACGTTGAGTGACTCTATGTTGCCCTAGACCTCCTCATACTCATCCAGATGGCAGTGATTTGTCTTCCTTTCTTCTTTCTTGTTGAACTTGGGCAAGGCCATGAGACTTGCTGGCCTATTCTAGCACATACTAGTTCTCCTTCCCTTGAACTCACACTATTCATAGAGTCGAATATAAAATTTGTTTTGAAACATCTAGTCTGTATGATCTTCAATAGAATGTGTGTTATCACAATTCATTGGAAAAACTGAGCTACAAGTTCCTCAAGGGCCAGCTCTGCTTTTTTGCTGCCTGCTTTGCTGGCCACAGAGAAGGCAACAAAGATTTGTCTGTTGGTTTGGGTTCTACATCTCTCATGATAAAGAAGAATCTCTAGTTTTTTTAAAGAAATATTCTTAGTGTTTTCTATGGCACTGTACTTATTTCTTAGACTTAGGTTTCTGGTTGACAGTGAGGACTCTGAAAATACTTAAGTGTAAATTCAAATATCTTTTAAGGACCAGGTGTATAATGAGGTAAGAATTTGGGCCTGTGATGAAACAAACCTGGGGTTTGTGGAAAACCCAGGAAGTTGAATTGTCAAAGTCCTATGAAATAAAAATAGTGTATTAACTACATTTTACAGAGGTGGGAAACTGAGGCAGAGAGAGATTAAGTAATTTACCCAAGATCAAAAAGCTAGTTATGATTAGAGCTAAATTTAATCCAGGCTGTTTGGCACCAGCATCTATGCTTTGGATAGTCAAAAGTATTGTTTGGCTACCCAAACATCAGGAGGCCTACAGGATGGAATGTTGCCGAAAGATCAAATAAATATACTTGGTTAAATAATGGCCACAGTCAAGGAAATAAGGAAGAGACTTTAATACCAAAGTTCATCCCTTTTCTCAATGAGGAAACTTTTGCACCCTTCTTATTAGATAAGTGAACCCCATTTATCCCTGAGTGGGGCCTGGTCAGGGCCTGCAGAAGTAAGCATCTGATGGGATCTCATGACAGGAATGCAGTGGTGTAGGACCAAAGGTCCTAGAGAGTCCAAAATGTGTGTACAATGTGGTAAGGATACTCAAAAACAGACCAGAGGAACTCATGGAGAGGAGGACCATCTATTCTGTCAAACATCACCAGAATCCATCACAAGGGTTAGGAAATATTTCAACAGAAAATGCCCACATGAAAGCATTGAGATTGAAATCGAGGCACACACAAAGAAATCATCCATTTAGAGATGGTTCTTAAGATAGGAGAATGACTAACAAATCATTTTGACTTACTGAAACCTAGCAGTTTTCTTAAATACCTATTAAGAATGAATCATATTAGTTAATATAGTCATTAGGAATAATGGAGTACACTATTGGGTAGTTCATTGATCTTCATCATTGCTAAAAACCCATCAGTAAGAAAGGTCATGAGTGGTTCTTACTATACCTCCTCCTCTCAATTTTCAGCTTCCTTTTTTTTCTTCTGTTTTATGACCTTGAAGTCCTCCCATCCCCCACCACCATTACAGTGTCCCTTCAGTTTTAGTGAACAGAGACAGGTGCCTGAACATAGGCCTGGCGTGACTTCTCTCTGGCCATACAGACCGTAGGGGAAAAAAATATGGTGATGCAAGAATCCTGCGCATGAATGATTGGGTCAGCACTGGTATAGGTAACAGACCCTTTGTAATCTTCCACAAGTCGGCTCTAAGGATACTTCAAAATCCCAATCCCAGGGTTTTGAAAGGAAGTTTTGTTAGTACATTTCAATCACCATAAGCACCTTTGATGAAAGATAGTATATCACAGAAATTCTGAAAACTGTTTCCCACCTCTGCAGATTTCCCTGGGGATGCTCTGTTGGCTAGACACAAAAAAAACCCTTGCTGCCTTTTGCTCTTTTATCCACACTCTGATGGAGCTGATGGCAGACTCAGTCAGCTTATTATACCCATCGGCCAACTGGAAGAAGGAGAAGGAATAAAAAAAGTTTCTATTTATTTGCTAAGACTCCATGCTAAATCACATGGTTCCTGAGCTTTAACTGAAGGGTGTGTGTGTGTGTGTGTGTGTGTGTGTGTGTGTGTGTGTGTGTGTGTGTTACTGCTAACTTGGGTCTATACAACTGCAATTTGGGGCTGGCAACAATCAAATGGGAAATGGCTTTCTTTTACAGGTGAGTAGCTTTTTAATTTTTCTCAACAGAACATGTACTGGTGTTAGTAGGACTCCGTTGTTGAGCATGGCTGGCTGCATTATGTGGTACCTTGGATGGCAATTCCCCTACGTGGTTTCCAAGTGTTTGTGTATAAGCGTTTTTGTAGCATAAGAACACATAAGCGTCAGGATAAAGGGGCTGGTCTCCAGTTGGTACGATATAAATGCTCTGATGTCTGAGTGCTTTGATGAAATGGAGAGGCATGTCAGAATTGCCAAAGCATCTGGGCCGGGTGCGGTGGGCCTCTGCAATGATTGTCTATTCTAATAGGCAGTGAGTAGACCAAGATTGAAAAAGATGCCAAGTGGCTTGCAAATGAATACTCCTCTTTGGGAGGAAGGGGTTTTCCAGCCTCGCTTGTCGGTGACTCTCAGGTAGTTGACCATGAAGAGAATTGATCATGTCCCCATGTCCTCCCTTCTGCCCTTTGTCCAAGCAACATGGTTTTTTTTGGATTTTTTTTTTTTAACTTTGGAAACTGTCTATTGCAGACCTGTGCTTTAGATTTGCTCTCTTTTATTCCCTGCGTTGAGATAGCTCAAGATTGTTTTTCTAATTCTCAACTGAATAAAACACCTCTTTTATCAGTAAACAAAAGTTTAACCCTTTTATACTGCAGAATCCCATCCGTTATTTCTATGGCAACATCTTTATATACGGGCTAATTTCTTTTATCCTGACTATGGCCAGTTACCTAGTCTGTGGCAGGGTTTTAGTGTTAGTTTCCTAAACTCTCCTTATCCCAGACCCACTCTTACTCTCTCTTTCCTAACTCCAGTTATCACCTCTGTTTGATTAATTGCAGTTATTGAGTCAACCCACAATTGTCATGCCCTCTTCCTAGCCATGGACGCCATCAGTCATCTTTACATATTTGATTGTTTATTTAATCAAAAAGTATTTATTATTGTGCCTGCTGGTCACAGGAAGCAGGACACAGGCTCTTTGAAAAAAATTGTCTAATAAAGTAGATAAATGTGAACAAATTATGGCTCCAGAGAGCACACTTGAGTCAGAAAGTCAACATAGGAAAAGTGTTTAAAAATCATTCATTATCTACATGCTTGTATGTATGTATGTGTGTCGAAAGTGCTGAAGTAATTATATACGATGTATAACTCTCAGTTACGTTAGTTATTGAGAGCATTTATTGCTGGACAGCACTAGGTGCGTTAATTCAACAAAACTGCTTATTTCAGTACACTTCTGTGCTAGCCATGAGGCCCCGAAGATACCAAGATGTCAGCTGTCCTCTACTTCAGGGAGGTCACAGTTTAGTGGCCAAGAGAAGGAACCAAAGATTATATTAGAGTGGGAGAAATGTTATGAAATAAGGAGTCCCGGGAGGACCTGGGTACCCATAGGTGGGTATTCTACCTACCTGGGAGGTGGTAAGGGTCCCAAGGAAAGCTTTCCTCCCAGGATTGAACTTTATCCAAGTGGAAAAAGAGAAAGGCATTCCAGACAGTGGAAAGAGTATATGTAAAGAGTCCAAAACAGAAAAGCAGCATGACTCTTTCTATGTAGCAATAAACATAAACTAATACTATTACTCAGCGGGGAGTTTTTTTTTTAGAATCAGTTTTTGCTTTCAAAGTCCCTGTAGTGCATGATGAAATGTAATCTGCATTTTGATTAGAAGAAGAAAAGATAGGTGTTGTTTCATCATCAAGAGGTTGCAAGAAAAATCCACTGTCATGATGAGCTGTGTCTACCCTAGAGCTCTACTGCCATATTGCTGCTGGGACAGAGCTGCTGGGGGTATTGTGTCTTTCCTCTGAGATGACAGCTTCACCTTGTGCTTTGTCAGGGCTGGCTTTGGCTCTAGAGACAGCAGCACTCCCCTTCATTATTCACAAATGATAATTCAGATGTTCTCTGGAGCTTTGCCATTCAGGAACATTTTTCTTAAAACAATCTTAAACTATTAACTCAGCGGAATCTCAGCTAGAAGCTGAAATGCCTGCATATAGCCCGAGGATAGTTACTCGAGAGACTTCCTTGGAATCGGCTTAGGTGAGCCTACAAGATGTGAGTGCTTCTCAAGAGAGATTTAAAGCGGAAATTGATATTATCAAAGCTATCTCAGCTGCACTGATAAATATCTCCCCATCCAAAAAAGTAAAAATACCTGAGTCTGAAGACAAATGTGAAAATATTCTTGACATCAAAAGAAGACCTGAGGAGTACAAACTTAAGGTAGGACATAACTAGCAATTAATAGCCTTGTCAATTTCTAGGCCCTCTCTTTGATCTGCTCTATGAACACCGCTAGTAGAGCATGTAAGTATTCTAAGCATTTGCCAGATGATGAAACTAAATTGAAGTTCACTTTGTTTATTTTTACGATGGAGAAACCTGAAGGACAGGAGGACAGGTAGGCAAGTAGAGTTGCCTCAGGCCACTCAGTTTTGAAGCTTTGGAATTGGAAATGTATTTTAGGCATCCTCTCCCCATTTCTTACTTCAACTATTAGGATGTACTCCCTGCTGTACTTGGATTAATTGAGTCACTACTGGAAATTCTCTTTGACTTTCCTTGGCTAATTGAAAAAGAGTTCCAATTTCCAAGTTCCCTTGCAGGCTCCATTCCTGCAAACATTATGTTGGAAATCAACATGGAAGAGAGAAAATTGCTTGTATTTCTTGTGCTGTTTTATTTTTTTTTTTAAATTGAGAGAAATGTTGACTGACCAAAGCACAAGCAGACTTCGTGTTTGATAGTCTAATCAGACCTATGTATATAGCACATTATTGATTCATGTACTATTGTGTAATTATTCCAATGTCAATCTAAAGAAAACATGGAAAGGTATGATCTTTCTTCCCTTAAAGGTAGTTACAGTACCCGTAGTGATGGTGCATTTTGTCATCCTGACCTTCAATATTTTATTAAAATGTAAATATTAAATTATATTTATGTATTTATAAAAGGCTTGAGTTCATAATGTTTTTGCCAGCTCAAATTTGCCTGCATTTTGAAGAATTCACTGCACTAAAAAATGTTTCTTTTCTCTTTCACATTCTTCTAAATGTCATGATTATTAATAATTTTCTTTTAGAAATAATTGTCTATGTTTTATTAGTTAGACAGATTAATAAATTGAACATATTTCTTTTAAAACATGTAATAAATATCCTATATCTTCTACTTTTAGTCACTGATACTCCAATCTTTTTGGTAATAATTTAGGTCGCTGTCAGTCTCTTTTCTCCTAATTCATACAAAAACTCAAGAACAACTTATTCTTTGCATATACTTTAAAAGCTCCAAATACTCAGAATTAAGAATATTCAAGGATCTTTAAAAAAAAACAATTATTTTATTTCATGCTGATTGGATGCAATTTGATGATTGATTCATGGACACCAGGACGGACAAGCTACCTGAAAACACCAAATGAGTAGAGAGAAGCTGAGGATGTTTACCAAGACAAAGTTGTGAAGCCTGTTAAAATTGGCCCTGGAATTTCAGAGACACCAGGAATTCTAGATTAGTCAGTCAAGTTCCTTTTCCACTCTTGTGCCTTGCCTTGTCTCTTCTTAAAATACAGTAGGAGATTCTCTCAGATGAAAGACTGAATTAATGACTTGCTAGAAATCATTTATTTGCAAGTAACAGAAAACCAAATTTCTACTGGTTCAAACAAAGAGAGAACTATAAGAGATTTTCCAGGACAATAATCTGTAAATGTATGTTCCAAGTAGCAGTGGTACTGATCAGTCCACCTATTGCTATGGTGATGGGAGACTGAAACAGGGAAAGAATTATAAACTATTTCTGTGAAGGAGAAGGTATTCTATAACATTTTTAAACTTTTGCAAATTCTACACCTCAGACTTAGGTAGAAGTCCACAGAGCAATCATCATGGCATTAGTATATCTCCAATCCTAGATTCTAAGGGACCATGGTTGTAGAAAGGGAATCCTGAACTAGCAACAAAGGTAAACTTCACTTCTTTCTTTATTATCTGGTTTTCCTTTTCCTGGACTGCGAAAATCTCTGCCAAATTGCTGATGGCACATACAGTACAGGGATCTGAATGGCTCAAGTTAAGAGTATAATAGTCTGCATAGATAGAGGAAATGTGGTACAGTATGAGGGGCCGTGAGTGGGCATTTGGCTTCACTGGGGGGTGAAGCCAAATGTGAGGGTGGAAAGGCATTGTTAGTCATCAGAGCAAAGGCGTGGAGTGCTCAAGAAAATGATTCCAGTAACGTGTTAAGAAAAAGAATTCCAGTTCTGGCGAGGTGATAGAGTTCAGGATATAGGCCAAGAATATGCCAGTGTGTAAGGGCTTCTCTTCTTGAGAATTGGCCACATGGTATGGAGAGATTCATTCTTTAAAGGAAGTGCAAGGTTCTGATCATTTAGCTTCTTTTGTGGAGGACTTGATTGGAGTTATAGAGTTATCTTAATATGACATGACAAAAAAAAATAAAATATGACATGACAAACACCAAAGGCACTTCAAGTCTTGATCCGAGCTGTGACATGGAAAATAGCAGTTAGTAAGGAAGAAATGTTACTAAAAGTGACTAAATTCAAGTACTCTCCATTCTTTGAAGGCAGCATCTTGGTGACATCTCATAAGACATTCACTAATGTCATGTATGTGACTTTACACCTGAAGAATCAAGATTGGGCCAGATCATTGATATCTCCAAGTACAAAGTCACTACTAATGTGTTTTATTAGGCTGCTGATTTTTCTAGATATGACCATTCAGAATATAACAACGCAAATTATATTCATCACTTAATCACCATGACCAGTCTTAATTTAATTACGGAGAGCTCTTTCATTTGTGAAATGCCAACCTGTAATGCCCCAATGGTAAGGAGGTTCTGGTGTCCAAAATATTAGCTAACTTTCACATGTGCAATTAGGTTAAGAGATATGCTTTTTAAAGGACACAGAAACTTCTAGGGTTCACTATTCATTAAGAAATCCACATGCCATATCTCAGCTGAACCAACTCAATCTTTGGAGCACTAAGGAAAGCTGAATGGACTGATAAATTTGATTCCGGTTCATGAAATTTTAACAGTGTTTCCCAACTTCACCCTGTAAGTACTCTGTTGATAGAGCTGGAACTCTCAGGTTTGACTTATGAAGAGAAACTCAGAAAGTAGCAACGGAACAATCTTCCTTGCCTGGCACTTCTGTTATAAGGAAAAATGACAACAAACCCACTCGAACTCTTTCACTCCCTGTGCTCAAGTCCCTGTTGACAATAAGGATTCTTATTTATATAGGTAAAACCTGAAGGGCTCATGAAAGGAATAAGGTAAAACTGATATAGTATCTTAAAAGTAAGTTTGTATTCTATCTGAGTAACGATCCTTAGAATTTTATGTTTCTGATGGAAAATTTACTCCATTTTCCTGCTTGATCAACTAATACTGAATGTGATAGTGCCTGATTAAAACACTGTCTTTTGATTTTTCAGTTTGAGATGAGGTTTTAATGAGATATTCTTGCTACTTCAAAATTAAGCTCCATCACATTGATCTAAAGTACCCGCCGAATATGCAATTTTACATTATCCTAATTATAGGAATTCATTCAATTATTCAGCAAATATTTGTGGAATACCTACTGTGTATGTTTGCGACACTGCCAGAAACTTGGGAGACTATGATAATCAAGGCAGGCATGTTCTCTGCTGTATTAGTGTGCTAGCACTGCTGTAACAAAGTATCACAAATTGGGTGGCTTAAACAACAGAAATTTATTGTCTCATAGTTCTGGAGACCAGAAGTCTAATATGAAGGTGTGATTCCTTCTGAGGGCTGTGAGGGAAGGATCTGTTTCAGGCCTCTTTTCTTGGCTTGTAAATGGCTGTCTTCTCCCTGTATCTCTTTATATCACCTTCCCTCTATGTGTGTCTGTGTTTGTGTCCAAATTTCCCTTTGTATAAGGACACCAGTCATATTGGATTAAAGACAAACCCTACTCCAGTAAGAGCTCATCTTAACTAATTATATCTGTAATGATCCAATTTCCAAATAATGTTACATTCATAGTTATTGGGAATTAGAACTTCAACACATAGATTCTGGAGGAATGCAATGCAACCCATAACACCTGACCTATGGGCTTTCACACTAATGGAGGCAGGTGACATTTAAATAACAAATTACAATAAAATATAATGGATGTTATACTGGAGCATGTGTCAGATAGTGGGGGAGTGCATAACCATGTGTAAGGAGCCCAGATTTTATCCAAGGCAAGGAAAATCCATTTTAGAGGCTTTTAAATGGAGTTTTGACATAATGAAATTTGCTTTTTAGAAAGATTACTCTTGTTTCCCTATGGAAAATATATTGCAGGGGAGACCCACAAGAGTTGAAGGTAGTCTGGTCTAGTATAGAGGCAGCGAGAATGGGGAAAATGGATGTGTTCAAGAAATAGTTAGAGCAGACTTAGTAAAACTTAGTATTTAGTGGATGAGAGAATTGAAGGAAAGAGGGGTGTTAAAGATGACTTCCTTATTTCTGTCTAAAAATTTGAGTTTTTTTTTTTATAGCTGTGTCCTTTTCTAAAAAGGGAAATGTAGAGAAAGAGGAGAAGCTGATGTGTCTGTTCATTGCTGGTGATGTTAGTATTTAAATATCTCCAGAAAACCCAAATGGGTCTGTTAGTAGATACAATAGTTTCATGGATCTTGACCTCAGGCCAGAGAGTGAACCTGAGATACAGATTAGGGTAATCTCAGAGTGTGGGTCAGAGTTTTCGCAGCAAATAGATGGCGGAGTGGAGAACAAAGTTTTTGGATGGATTCCGGAACACAGCCTGACTGGGGAAGAACGCTGGAACGAACAACTCTGGAAAGCTACTACCACCCCTAGGCTTGAAGGGGGAAAAGGAAAGAAGTTACTAGAAATCTGCCAAGACCCGATAACGAGAGGAGAGGGTTGCCTAACAGGATTGGTCTCTTAAAGGAATACATCCACTGCTAACCCAGAGCCTGGCAGGGAAAAAGCCAGAAAAATATGATTACCTTACCTCTCTCTCCTCCCAAGATCCAATTTCCTGCTGTTATCTCTCTTGACAAAAACAAACCACCAACCAAAGAACCAATGATGTAATTTATAGAGATCAGCTTCCCAGGGCACAGAGCAGGGTGGAAAATGGTGGACAAGGACCTGGGGGAGCAAATGAGGACAATAGCACAAGCAGCATTAGATGATAAGGAACTGAAATTTTGATGGAAATTTTGATGAAAATTTGATCATGCAGGAAGAGGACATCGATGAAAAGAAGAAGGCCTGAGACCTTCTTTGCCAAACATCAAAATTTGAGGTTCTAGAAAAAGTAGGGAAATCACAAAGACTATTTAGAAAGAGGGATTAGAAAAGCTGAAAAATGTAACATTTAATACAACAACAAAAAAAGAGTGTTCCAAGAAGGAGAGAGCAGCCAACAATGTTAAATCCTGTGGTGAAGCAAAATAAAGATAGAAAAGGGTTTATGATGTTTAGCTTTTATGGTGGCCATTTGGGAACTCAGTGGGTAGAGCCTTTGGGATGGTGGGGAAGTGGGGGTGGGAATAGTAGCCATATTGCAGCAACTTGAACAAGGAACAAGTGAGGAAAGGAAAAGAACAAATATAGCTAATTTATTCCTGCAGGGGAGTAGGAAATATGATAACACGTTTTTCCTGGTTTTTTTTTTTTTTTTTTTTTTTTTTTAAGGATTAGAGAGACTAACATGTATAGTAAATCCCATCAATTCAGCTGATATGGTTTTGGTCTTTTTCTTTGGAGACTGACCGCACCGGCTTTAGGAAGATGATGTCACCATTGTTCTTTAGGTAGCTGTGGTCTCTCCAGGGTTGGTTGCCTTGAACACAGTGAAGAGTCAGAAGGCTTGACGGATGGACACCAATTAAAAGGCTGACATCTGGTTCTTTTTGCTGCTCTAGGAATGGACGTTGTGTGTGGCCTTTCTAAGAAGGTCCAGTAGAGTACTGGGTCAGTTTGTTTAATTCCATTGAGGTAATCATAGTATTCAGTGATGCCAATTTGATGATAAAAAGAAGACTTTCCAGTACTCCTATGCTTTCTCTCAGCAAGGCATTTTATTATCCCACCTCTCTGGGGATTTAAACATGAATCTCTAACATGGTAGACTTCCTCAGAAGACCAGATGTTGGAAGAGAAAACCACTGGGCTGTTCTACTTTATCACATTCTTGTGTTACTGTGACATATGGTGTGAAGCAAATATTAGTGCGTGGAAATATGAAACATCAGGGTGCATCTGAGTTATTCCTCCCCAGTTACATTTGATCTGTGAATGCCAGAAACACTCCATTTCGTAGCCATATTTATCATTCAAAATAACTCATGCATTTGGGGGGCATAAAATGAGATGCTTTAGAATGCATGAGATTACCAAC
Organism: Rhinolophus ferrumequinum; assembly: GCF_004115265.2. Taxonomy (NCBI): domain Eukaryota; kingdom Metazoa; phylum Chordata; class Mammalia; order Chiroptera; family Rhinolophidae; genus Rhinolophus; species Rhinolophus ferrumequinum. The sequence continues at coordinate 19,547,726 of NC_046289.1, forward strand.
TATTGCATATTTCTTCAAAGAAAGGTTTGAATTATACGGTCAATGAGAAGGGTGGCTGCTTTAGAATGTGACAAAGAGAAGCTCAGGTGATGAATTTATTATAATAGATTAATATTAAACAAATGTTATTTCCTCTTCTGTCTCAGATATCAATTCCTACAGAAGTAACTCTTTGGGGCCTTTTTATTTGTTTGTTTGTTTTATTTTGTTTTGTTTTTATTATACAATTATTCTTGAAATTTAAAATCTGCAAATCAGATTTTTGTAGGTCAAATAATATTTTCCAATAGATTTCCATTATATTTCCAGAGGTTATGTTTGGATAGAAAGACACTTGGCTCTAAGCTATGCTAGAAATTGCATTTAAAATAATGGCTATTGTGAGAGTGTATCCAGACAGAAAACCACGAGTATTAGAGAAGCTGTGAGTATATGCTAAATCTCATGTTTGAGGTAAAGGGAAAGTTCAGGACCAAAGTAAAGATCAGTTTAGTTTCAGGAGGTTACATGAACAAAGTCAAGAGTCCTGAGGTTCCAGATTAGGAATCAAAAAAAGCACTGAGGCCACAGCCTTAGAAGCATCCTAAGGAGGAGCTCCCAAGCTGTCCATCCATCCTCACTTTGCTATCTTAGTGCTCCTTCCCTGACTTGGACTACAAAAACATACTTAGTAGAGGTAGGATCAAAATTCTGAAATGTATCCAAAAACATTGCTCTGAAAATTAAAGTCAAGTGAACACTGTCCTAAACTCATTGGGTTGCCTGTCAATGCAAGGAGTACATTAGGGAGTACTTACAGTTTAATTTTTAGAAACTACTTCAAATAATGTTTCCTTAAGTACCTTTCGTGGTTATCTTTCCCCCAGAAGACCTTTCTAATTTTATACATTTAAATACTCTTCCCTTCCACCTCTTCTCTCCCTCCCCCCACTTCTATCCCCCAATAATTCCACATCCAAGATATGTTATTGTATCTTCTTTTGACAATCCTGCTATATACATCCCATCCAGCAATTACCTATTTGCTTTCTAAAATATCAACTCATCTTTTAATCAAACTGTTTGGTGCCAATGACATTTTTTTTTTTTTAACATAGTGACCTTATGTTTGCAATGAAGTATGGTGTGAGATAGCCTTGGCTTTCTTAGGTGCAATAACGCCCCGCCCCCTTTTTTTTTTGTAAGATCAAAATCATTTCTGCTCACCTCACAGGGAAGACTATACGTAATCATCCCTTTTGGTTTTCCCTCTGCCCCTCTCAACCCTATGTCCTCATAGTTTTCTATACATATTCAAGTCTTTGTTCAAGATTTATGTCTTTTGCGATGAATCTGCCTCTACTGCTCCTTGAAGACATATGCTGTCCTTCCTTCCTGTGTGTTCCCATAGCATATTTTTATTAAAACATTAAAGCAATATTTCCCATTGCACTGTAATTGAATTTCTACCCTCCACAACCCACAATGTTCTTTAAATCCAAGCTCTATCTCGTTCTTGTTATTATCCCCAGCACTTGCCTAGCACATAGCGTATAATAACAATATAACGCTAACAAGGAGATACAGAAATAGAAAAAAAATAATAAAGCAATGACAACAATACAAAGTAAAAGATAATATTTACTGAGGGCATACTATGGTCCAAAGTTAAATTGTCTTGGTCAATTTACATGTTAAAATTATTAGGAGCATATATGGCTGCAAGGAACAGAAACCCCAAAATAACAATGAGTTTAAAATGATGGAAGTATACTTTTCCCTCACATTTAAGAAGTTCAGAGGTAATAGGTCTGGGCATGACATGTCACTCTGTGGTAGCAAGAACCCAGGCTGTTTCAATCTTGTGATCCTCCATGGTTAACTTCTACTCATCTACTCTTATAAATTAATGCCCAAATTCCAGTCATTAGGGAAAGAGAAGGAGTCCTTCCCACCACCCTTCTTTTAAAATCTCTTCTCATAAGTTGCATGGGGACACTTTTGCTTGCATCTTATTAGCTAGAACTGGTCACATGATCACCGTTAACTGAAAGGCATAATGGGAAATGGAGTCTTTATTCTGGGCATCCATGTGCCCAAATAAAAATCGGGGATTCAATTAGGACATAAGGAAGGAAGAACTGACATTATGAGATCACTAGCAGTTTCTGGCATATGTGTGTTGTCAAATTTAAGCCTCTCAACAACCTCATGAGTACTAACCCTAGAGGACTATTATTACTACCATGCATTCATTGGACAAATATGATTGTCCATTACTGTGTAATAGATCTAATTCTAGGGCCCTGGGTTATGGCAGGAAACAAGGCATCCAAACCCCTGTCTTCTTCGAGGTTTTATTCTAATTGGGAAAGAAGCATTAAAATAAAAATACACATGTAATACGATGCTAGACAGTGATAAGGTTTATGAAGAAAAGTTAATCAGGGTGAGAAAATAGTACATAATGCAGTTGATTTAAAGGGTGATTCTGAAAAGACTTTAAAGAGGTGACTTCTGGATGGAGCCATAGGAGCATCTGGAAGAGAAGGTTAGAAGGCTTCCAGGAAAAGGAAAACAAAAACAAAAACAAACAAACAAACAAAAAAAGTGCCTTGAGTAGGACATTGGGGAGTTAGCAAAATGCTGGTTGGTGAATATGGAAATGAAATCAGAGAAAGAGAGCGACAGGGCCAGACTACATAAGGTTGTAGAAAATGATAGAAAGTTTTTGGTTTGAGTTTACTGAGGAGCACTGGATTTGTTGAGCTGGTGAGGAGCATGATTAGATTTAGGTCTTAAATAAAATATTTTGGTTGCTGCATAAATAATAGCCTTAGAGAGTAGGAGTCCAGTGGGATAGGAGCAGAGTGAAAGCAAAGGAAGAAAAAAGAGACTATTTAGAGGATTTAAGAGAGAGATGGTGATGATAACTTTGGCTAGGATGGTGATAATGATGAATGTGATAAGCGATCAGAGGCAGGATAGATCTTGAAAGCGGAGCTGACGGATCAGCTATGTGATGAGAGTGAAAGACATCAGGGATGACTTGTAGGTTTTTGTGCTGATGAATATTGTGTGTTAACTTGGCTAAGCCTTGGTACCCAGTTAAAATTAATTTTCTAATCTGATTAGATTTAAAGGCACTAACAACTTTTCCATTAGTAAAGATAGTATGGATAGTCCCTGGTGTGATGTAGTGATAGAAATTGGCAAAATATCACCAGCAAATATTCTTACTCAAATACTTATAAGAGGCAAGTTTCTGAGTAGCTATGTCTTTGATACCTTAAAACATTTTCATCAAAATAGTGAGTATGAGATTGGCTAGTTGCTCTTAATTGTACTGGATAAAGTGGAATAACAAAAGGATGAGCTCAGGGATTCAAATTCCCAGCTTGCGTGCTACATAAGTGACTGAAAGTTTCTGTTTGTCCTGAAAGAAAACCTGATCACCTGTAGCCAAAGAGCTGAGATTGCTGAAAAACAAACCTAGAGTCTCATCCTGCAAGTGATTGAATTACAATGCAAATTACATTTCCAACCTCACAGGGTGTCTCTCTGCTTGAAATGAGGGCGCTGATTGGGAAGAAATGGGATCCTAAAAATCGAAATGGGGACATATGGGAACATCCTGATGAAGCTAGACGAAATGAACTCTTAAATTCTGATGAGTCTTCTTTGCCAGTAGAAGCAGCTGCTCCACCCCACCTGAGGAGATTAAGCCTGCTTTACCTGAGTAAATTGTAGCGGCCTCCCCGAGGTAGTTGCCCTACAAGGTGCTGCTGATTTTCCTCAGGACCCAGCCCCATCATCCCTCTTTGCTTCTAGATTATCATTGGACTCAAGTTCCTCCAGGTCCCTAAAGGTTAGGTACAAAGTGTCCCCCATGAAGAGGTACAGTATCCACAACAGGAACTACATAATTTTTCCAATTTACATAGACATAAATCCAGGGCATATGTGTGGGAGTAAATAGTAAAGGTGTGGCATAGTGGTGGAAGGACCTTAAAGTTGAACCAGGCAGAATTTATTGATACGGACCCACTAAGCAGAGATTTGGATTTAATGTTGCAGCTTTGGGAGTTAAAAAAGAGCTCTAGTAGTTTGGTTGGCTGGCTGAAACATGAAGCAGCAGGTGCCCTACACTAAATAAATTAGAATGCCAGAACTGCCTTGATATATTATAGAGGAGGAGATTCAAAGGCTTAGGGAGATTAGAATGTTAGAGTGGATTGATTAGTTCAGATCTGCTCACCCACCCTAGGAGGGTCCAGAGGACATACCTTTAGCCAAGACTGTGAGGTATAAATTTGTGAGGGGAGCTCCAACATTCTTGAAGAGCTCTGTGATTGCTCTTCTCTATAAATCAGGAATTAGAGGTGGAACTGCTGTCACTAAATTGAAAAACCTAAATGCAACAAAAGTCATTAGATCCCAGGGTGCCAGGGGTCAAGTGGTGACATTTAATTATCAAGGGAAAGGTGGGCATGGTTTCTATGAAGGACAGCAGAAACAAAGCAGCTATCGGAATAGTAGGACCTAAAGCATTGGCTAGTTGATCATAGTATCTTTAGGAGTGAAATAGATGTTAAGTCTACCACTGATTTGTATAAGCAGAGAGTTCTAGGTCAAAAGAACAAAAGTCAACCTTGAATCATAAAAGCAGAGAGTCATAGATCCCTAAGTATGCCCTTGTTACGGCCTTTACTTGGAGATTAAATATGGTTTAAGGAGATGTGTATGGACGCCAAGTTGAGAAGGAGTGAACCATGATGATTAATTTTATATTAGCTTGGCTAGTTGTTATCATTAAGACATTTAAAAAATGTGACCGACATTTAAATCAGTAGATGTTGAGTAAAGCAGATGTGGATGAACTTCATCCAATCAATTAAAGGCTAAGGTCCTCCAAGGAATATGGACTTCTGCCTTCATACTGTGAATTCAAGCAGCAACATCAACTCTTCCCTGAGTCTCCAGCCTGTAGGCCTTCCTTGCAGGTTTCAAATTTGCCAGCCCTCACAACTGCATGAGCTAATTATTTAAAAGACATCTCTCTTTCTATAGGTTTACACACTCTATTGGTTCTGCTTTGTGGAGAACTCTAATACCGTTTTGATCTGAGCAACTAAGTGAATGGTTGTAACATTGACCAAGATGGGACAGACAGATGGAGAAGTGAATTGTGGCAGGGAGAGTGGAGAGGAGAAATAGAGGCGAGCATGAGTTTTATTACAGACATGCCAGTTTTGAGAACCTCATTCGACAACCAAGGGGAGATGCTGAGTAAGCAATCAGTAAATGAGTTTATTTCTCAGGGGATAAGTCAGAACTAGAAATCTAAATCTGGGAATCATCAGCCTGTAGAGGATGTTTAGAACACTGGGACTAGTGCTCTCAAATAGAGAGAAAGTTGACAGCAAAGAGAAGGGGGCTGAGGACTGGGCCCTGAGGAAATTCAATATTTAGAGGTCAGGAAGAAGGAGAATCAAGCAAGGAAAGTGAAAAAGAACAGACATAGAACAAGAAAACACAGAAGAATATAGTGACCCAGTAGGAAAATAAAAGTGTCTTAAGAATAAGGAATTCACCTGCGTCCGATGCTGCTGAAAATTGGGAATTGTTCATTGGACTTGGCATACTGGAGGTTCATGTTGACCTTGAAAAGTGGAATATCAGTAAATGATAGAGACAAATCCTGACTGGTATGGGTTGAAGAGAAAACAGCTATGAAGGAAGTAAAGATAGTAAGTATAGATACCTTTCTAGGGAATTTTGCTATAAACATGAGCAGAGAAATGGGACAGTGTTGCTGTTCATGGAAGTTAAGAGTAGAGGCAGATGGGAGGGGATGCAACAGGAGGCATCTGTATGGATTCCTGGTTGGTGTGGAAACCCAAAAGAAGCAACTTAGAAAACTTCAACTTCAGCTTTTCACTGTGAGTATTTTCAAATTATTGAACATTGAATGCGTGGCTACTTCCTTAGGTTTTCATGCGTTGCCAGGCAAGTTCTGGCACAGTGTAGGGCAAGAGGGCCATAACCTGTTATGCTGCACTTCAGAACCATATATCCTGATCACAACAGAGTCCAGGGAGGGTTTTTCTCTGTTCACATAGGAGATACTTCTGCATAGGAGATACTTCATAACATCATTGTATGATGATGTTAGCAATGCAGTAAAGAGAGAAAAAGGATGCCGGGGAGAAAGTGTGATTACAATAGGAAAGTCACAGAACAGGCAAGAGAGGATGGGATTGAGAGCATTCATGGCAGGTTGATATTAAATAAGATCAGGGAGAGTCAAATAGGAGCAGAGAGGCGGAGTATATGTGTAAAAATGCATACACTAGATATGATAATTGGGAACTACTTTAGTTTTCTTCTGATTGCTTTGAATTGTGCCTCTGCAGGGATGACAGGCAGTATAGTCTTACGGCATTTGCTTCAAAGGACATTGAATTTGGGGATGGTGAGAGAAGAAAGGATGTGCACATAATAACAAAGAACAAGGATAATTATCCTACCACAAATCCCTATGCTCCATGGGATGGTGGTGGTAAAGAAACAGCTATCACATCAGAGAGCTTTAGGAAATTATTCATTTTGCCTTATAGAAAAAAGGTGAGGGAGTCACTTAGAATGCTTGCTTTCACGGTAGACCATGAATTCCAAAGGGAAAACTGGAAGAGTTTGGTGCTTTGGAGAGGAAAGAGAGCTCGAGTTAGATTCAGTGTTATAAAGAACCATACGGGAATAGAAGTCCTTGTAAAGAAGAATGTCATATGGCTCTTGGACTGTTTGTGGAGACACAAGGCATGGCAGTCTTCTTGGAGAAGGTGGGCCATTGATTCTAATTTTATCTTCCTTCTTGGGATTGATTTTTTAAATCAATAGGGCTGAGGTGGTAATATTATAGGGGTAGGGATTAGTGGCATTACTAGGCATATGAGAAGTTCTCTGGACCTTCCTTAAATCCTGATGTATCACATTTAATAAAATTGAGGCACAGAGAGATTGAGTAAATCTCCTAAATTTTGTCAACAAGCAAGTGGGAGAGGTAGGATGCAAATTCAGGCAGCTGGAATCCAGAGTAGGGAGTTCTAACTATTGTGGTAGAGACACTAAAAAATGCTTGTTGACTGAATTGATGGATGCAGAGAAATCTGTTATTTGGGGAAATTGCCTTGCTAGGGGATAGGATGATGTCAGTTTGCTAAAAACCAACACTAGTGAGCTGCCGACCTGGGTTTATGAGACTCCCCAGTTTGCATCATCATAAAGTCCTGTTCTTCTGTCTCATGCTCTCATTGGGAAGACTTGGCCTAGAAACCCAGACACCACAGTGTGAGGAAGCCCAGTCTGCATGGAAAGAATCAGAGGCCCACAGGCCCTCAGACACAGCTGATTTATCATTGCGTAAGAGGAGCACCAACTTGCCAGCCATGGCAATGAGACATCTTGGATACGGATCCCCTAGCCCTAAATTGTACCCCCCAACTGATGCACATGGAGCAGACACAGGCTTCCCTTTTGAGTCTTGTCCAGATTGCATTATGATGAGTAAAACAAATGATGGTTGCTATTTTAAGCCTCAACATTTGGGTGTTTGTAATGCAATAATAAATAACTGAAACATTCGACCGCTAAGCTGCCTGGTGTTCCTGAGACTTTGCTTCCCCAGCTGTAAAATGAGGATGAGATCAACAGAGCGGAGGGTTGTCATACGGATTCACGGAAAATGTGGAAATATACATATTTTGGCATTAATAAGTACTCAAAGTTGGCTTCTCCCCCCATTTCCTCTGTAGCCTCCCGGTTTAGACAAAACAACTGAGAAGTGTTTTTGTTTTGTTTTGTTTTGTTTTTAAAGAAAATAATTTCTTCCCTCTATGTATACAAGTAGGCAAAAAGATGGGAGGAAGAAGAACGGCTGTTCTGTCAGCTGATTCTCATCCCCCAAATAGCTCACACCCACCTCATTCAGATATCTGCTCAAATGCCATTTACCTGAAGAGGCTCACCTGGGCTCTCCCATCTAAAAATGCAGCACGTGCATACTCTCCATCTTGTCCCTCCCTAGCCATTAATATTTATTATTTTCTTCATAGCATTGATCATCACCTGAATATTATATACTTATGTTTACTATATCATCTTACTCCACTAAAGAGGAAGTTCCACCATAGCAGGGTTTTTTTTCACTGTTTTGTGCTTGTGTCTCTGCAGCACCTGGAACAGTGCCTGACATACATCAGGAATTCCATAAATATTTGTTGCATGGCTAAGTGAATGAATTCTTCCTGGTGTATTCCCTCCTCTTGTTTTAATTTATTTCTTTCAGAATGTATGTGGAAGAACATGTTGAATGGAACATTGACTTCAAGATCAGAAAGTCAGACAGACTCGAAGAAAGGAAAAGGCAGACAAATATGCCAGTTACTTTCGAAGGGTAATGGCATATTTTGAAATTTGGAGGCTGCTTCATTAAAATTCATTTTGTGCTACGTAAAATAAGGAATCAGGAGCCTGACAGAAATGAAACTCAAATAGGCATTCATTTCCTTTATCTTTTTACAAGACAGATCAATTAGTAATTTTATGGTTGAAAAAACTCATTTTTAAATGTTATGTGAGACTTAGTGTAATATCAAATCTGGCCTAATGTCACCTTTATTAAGGAATTGAAAGCACTTTTACATCTGTTCATTCTACTAAAAAAATACTGAGAATCACATTTTTTTGCTATCTAAAGTTTATAACGGAAGAGAAAAATGGGCACAGAAGTGATCTTGTTGCATAATTAACTCCCTGAAAAGGAAAGGCGAATGATCAGCGCTGGACCGGAACGTTTGAGCTGCACTTGTATTTGTAAACCAAGCCATGGAAACCCTCCCAAACAGGTGTGTTAGAGAGTCCAGATGGCCTCGATGAGGGGACAGGAAGCCAACACCTTCTGCTGCATTTCTGGACACTCTGACAGGCGGGCTGTGTTTGGCTGCATCAGTGCCTCGCTGCGGGGCAGCCAAGGGGACACACAGGTGGTGCCGGATGGGAAACAGGGTTTCCAAGCAAGAGACTGCTGTGCTGCTGGAGAATTACCTCCCTTTGCACCAACGGGTTATAAAACTAAGATCGAAGTCATTTATGAGTAGTAAAGATCCTGGATAGCTTTTATATAGGAGAGCATTGGTGTTATTTAACCTCGGTATCCTAACGCAGGTAATTACATGCTGCCACCTGAGATTTCCCCTGCGCGTTCAATCAGATCTGGTGTCTGCCTTTCTTTTTCAGTCCTGGGTAGGATTGCTGTGCAGCTATTAAACAGCTGCTGAGTCCCCATTCTACACAAAACTGTGTGTATTCTTTATAAGTTGATGTTGGGGTGAGGATGTGTGATGCTGGCAAGCCTCCGTGTGGATCTAGTTCCAGTGGGATGTTTTACTGGCATGATTATAAGCAAGGGAAACTTTGGCCCCTTTGATTGCAAACAGAGCTTTGGGAAAGTGATGGTGATTGATGCATTTGGTCCCTTCTAGTGAGAGTGAGGCAGCAAGGGAGCTTTGCAAGTTACAACCCTGATGATGGAATCTCTAACTGGTGGAAGGAACCCTGAGGGATGATTACTGTGTAAATAGACCCACTGAGAAAAGCTCAATGAGCTATATTCAAAGTACTGGAAAGGAGGCCACAACTTTCTTCTCTCCCTTAAGCTCTTCCACAATGCATACTCCAGCTAGCATTCATGTTCTAGAAGAGGCTTGTCCATGGAGGAATAACTAATTTTGAAGACTGCTGAAATGCACCAATTGCCCAAATACCCACCTTCTCATTCTCTTACTTTGTTGGGTTAAGACTTTGCATTTTCAGAAAGAATTGTTAAAAAAGGAATGTGCTAATTCAGAAAAGTAATAGCTACATTTATTATTTCAGCAATTCTTAAAATAGCTCCCTGTGACAAATGTACCAAAGGAAATTCTCATAGAGGACAGGTGCTGGGGTGTGTTCAGGACTGTGCCCAATTCCAGGAGCTCTACTTAGTTCCACCCTCTATTGCAACCAGACAGCTTCAATGGACAAGTGAAGAAGGGGGCCATTGTTGTCGGGATATTATTTATTGCATTTTAGTTTCTATAAAGAGTAATCATTTACTATTGCTAGCTCCTTGACAGTTAAAAAAAAAAGTGAATAGATGAAAGGTCTGTAAGTCCTTTTTTTCATTCTTCTCTTTCTATAACTTTACAGTTACAGGGAGAAATTTAACTTGTTCATCCAGCACACTTTCTGGTATAGAAGTGTGAGGTAGTCATTCAAAGTTTATAAAATAAGACCTTTCAAGCATTTTCTTTTCCCCTAAAATAGACCACTTTCATCCTTATTAAAATCTACTGAAGCTGTTTGTGTCCCTTAGAATTGTGAGGGTGTCATGTAACAGAACTCTGGACTATGGCTCAAACAGAGATTGTTCTCACATAACGGGAACTCCAGAGTGATCAGTCCACAGTTGGTGCTGGTACTCTAGGAAGTCATCAAAGAGCCAGGCTCCTTCTACCTCCTGGCTCACCATTCTTAGCTTACGTCTTTTAACTTCATTATTATAAGATGGCTGCTATCCTTAAGATAGTGCATTTTTATTCCAGCAAGAAGAAAAGAGAAGAATCAACAGCAAATGGTTCAGACCCCTTTTGGACAGGACAATAATAATCTCAAAATTTCCACTTAAAACCCTCCCCTTCTTATCCACAACAGGGCTACATAACCCCCTCGTTGCAAGGGGGTCTGAGGTGGTAAGTTTTAATTGGCCTAAATAGTTCACCATAGCTGCCCTGAATGATATCAGAGTGAATAAGGAATTAAGGATTATAAATAAGAAATTCAAGTTATAAATAAGGAAGCCGGGGAAAATAGATACAATAGTAAATGTATGTTAATAAGAAGTGGATGCTACATAACATCATTAATGAACTCCATAAACTCCATTAGGTGTCTTCATTTCCCTTCTTACCATTAATTTTGATGATGTGCAGATGAAAATTGCCTTGAGTATGAACCAGCATCCATGGTTCCCAGGAACATTTCCATCAGCAGTAACATGACTACATGCAGGATTTACAGTCTCAAACATATCCCTGTCCTTCTCCTGTATCAGCTTTAAACTTAACTTCTGGACATTCCTGGGGAGGAAACACGCTTCCTCTATCCTCTTATATTTAGGGAGGGAGTGTCTGTAAATTTAACTAATAAAAGATAAATTAGGACAAAAAGCACTGAATTTTGTTAATATTTGTATGAACAGGAGTTCATAGACAAGAAGTGAGACTCAAAGAAGCAGTTGGACTTGGGCTTACATGTTATTTTAACAAAGGACAGGGGATTTGGGCTTCAAAAGCTGAAAGTCCTGGGGCACTCACTAGAAAATAGAAGGAGGAACTAAGAGGGGATTAGGGTTATTTCAGTAAGGTTTGTTTATACGAACTCATTTGGTGTTGACTGTCTTCCCCCTCTCAGGTGATGGTGACTCTTCCCTTTCTGATACCAAAGGTCACCTTCACAAAGGGAAATCTATGCTCTGCTTTTAGGCAGATAAGGGGGGTTAAAGAACTCTTCCTGCATCTGTTAACTCCCAGTTACCTCAGCTCAAAATAATCCTCTGTCAATATGGCATATTTGGCGTGGCATACCCTGATCCCCTTCAACACCTATCTGTAGGATCTTCCACATATTACCATTTGTTGAGGACAGAAAAGTTGGCACTTTTACAGTGAAGTTTTATTTATGTCTCTTGAAGTTCTGCAGTTGAAAAATCCTTGAGTAGGGGAGGCTCTCAGTATTGGTAGGTGTTAAATTAATTACAATAAACCTCACAGTTGACGATGGCCCAGCATATACTCGTGGTGCCAAAAAAAGCACACATTTTAAGAGATGTTACCTATGCATTACTTTTTGAAGTTGAATTGAATTACGGCAGCACTGTGTAGTATGACGTTTGCTCAAAAGGTGGCTTTAATCAAATGAAAGCTAGCATCATTCATTGCGCTACAATTTTAATACAGCTTTCTCCTTTCTTAAAATGTATATACATTTTTTGGCACCATCTGTATTATGACACTGCCGCTGAGAACTGCTGCACTAGAAAGTAAGATCAGTCACCTGTTCTTTACTGTGGGGTTTACATTTAATCCAGTTGACAGAATGAGATCCAGGACACACAAAAGTTGATGGCTGGGTAAGAGAGGCTGAGAAAACAGAAAATGAAATGGTAGCATCGAGGATATTGCTGTGGTAAGTGGTCACCGTATGGGAGGACACAGCCAGCTGGAATGTAGAAGGTAACTTTGAAATCCAATATAAGCTTCTCCCTGAACCCGGAAGCCAAATTTCCTTCTGTGGACTAGAGCCAGAAGCCCTTATTACGCAATTCACTTTAAACTGAATCCTTTTAGGTAAGTTTTTTTTATATTTCACAAATGTGTGGATTAGGTTTCAATGGGCTCTTCATCCACAGAATATAGTCTCTCTCTCTCTCTCTCTCTTTCTCTCTCTCTCTCTCTCTCTCTCTCTCTCTCACCTTCATTTCAGGAGTCAGGAGGTGAAATGATTGACTAAGATTCAGTCACCTTTATGAAATGCAAACTATGGTTATTGAGCTGAATTGAGGTGAGGAATCAAGAAGCACTTGGGAAAATTGCCTCATTTTCCCTTCTCTCTGCTCACTAATGGCCTTGAGGAAGAACTCTTCCAGAAAATACTGTGATTAGCCTCATGGAAACAGAGCCTTAAGCTAGGCTCTCAATGGCTGCGGTGAGGTATCCTCAGGCCTGATCCATGCACAGATCTAACGATGTAGGATATTTTCCTGTGAGTGTGCCGGGATCATATCTCGTGAAACCGAAGACTGGAAGCACCGACCAAGGAGAGGCAAGGCGTTGTAAAAGAGGATAGTTTATTAAAAGTAAAGAGTCGCAGCTCTCGGAATGAGAGGGGTCCCAACCGGGTTGCCCAGTGACTGAAGCAAAAGCTCTTACTTTTATATCTTCCCTTGTCTGCTTGGAGAAGGGAGCGGGCACCTTCTGTTGGAATTCGTCTATCAGGTTTGTCCTGATTGTCCACCCTAAAGGGTTTAGCACACCCATTCCTATCTGTCAGATCTATTTTGTTTGTCTGGCCAAAAGGAATTTATGAGATAATTTATTAACCTCAAGGCTCATTCTTATTTCTTTGTCCTGGAGTGAAGGAGCCATTCCAGAACCTGGAGTTTCAGGATATGGCTGCCTTTTGTTTATTCCACCAGGGACCTTCCTGTCTACCTAACAACATGCTAACTTGTCTCACTATGTGGGAAAATTTTTATTCTCTACTGCATGTCTGTTTAAAAGCCAATTCTTCTTCTATTGTTACTGAGGAATAGAAGAGCTTCTGCACAGTCTGTTAAAAGGCAATTTAAGCATCTTAAAGCAAAAAACACAAGATAACTGTTTCCAGTAAAATGGCAGGAAGAATCCAAGAAAGAAGGGTGAATTTTCTAATATGGAATCTGGCCAAAACAAGGGTTAACTCATTTCCATTAAGTCTTTAATGGCGACAATTTTAGGGCCACTGCCTCTTTTATTAAACTATCTCTAATATAGTTTTGAACTATCATGCCTCTATGTTGCTGAATCCTAAATTACTATTAGGTGGGTGCAAAAGTAATTTCGGTTTTTGCAATTATTTTTACCTTTTAAACCACAATTGCTTTTGCACCAACCTAATACATTGGCCATTTTGCTTTCCATGTTTCATAAGGATATTTTTTTAAACTTCAAAGCCTCCTTTTTAATGCTCATCACTCCAGCTGACAGAAGACACCTTTATCTCCATTTGGTCATTTCTGTTTGCCATAATTTCTCTCCTTAGCCTAAAGTGCATTTTAATTGAACAAAGCATCATTTTCTGTTCAAGTTGGGTAAAGAGCTCAGAGCCTTACCTTAGGGTGGTTCACCTTTTTAGATGGACTGTAAAAGACATGTTGACCTTGAGTTTGAAACTCTAAATGCAGAGATTTTTTAATCTCTTGGGATCCTGAGAATAGGGTCATGGGGCAGAGGGCATCAAAAACATTTTAATTTTAATAATAAAAAGATCCTACCTCAATTGGGCCATGTATACCCTGGAAATGGAAAGGAATAGAAAGCCAGATTGTTTTATAATTGACAGCTTCGTCTCCCGGCAGATGGCTATAATCTCCTGAATGTGCCAAGCACAGACTCCAGGATTTCTGAGTTTGTAGTGAAAACAAAAAGGACAAATATTTATCGTAATTACAACATTTATGCATTGGATATAGTTTCAGAGGCTTTTAATCCTCCTTGATTAGAAAATACAGAATGACTTTGTTTTTCTTGCCAGTTGAGGAAACACTTTACCAACACTTTGAGAAACATTTCAAGTTTTAATAAATATAAAGCTAGGTCATACAGAAACAGCTTTCCTTTTAGCATACTTTCTAGTGAATCTATCTATACATCAGCCCATTCAGGCCATTCAGGGAGTTCTAATCAACTTGATATAGCTGCCAATCAAGTTACAGCACTCAAATTCAAATAGCTATTAGTCAACTCTGGATTTGTCTGAGGAAAAGATTCACTCATTACTGCTGGTTAGTTCTTGTCAAGAAGGTCAGTTGGGATCTCTAGAGTGATTTTCATAATTAGGTTCTCTGTGTAATGTATGAAAATTACAAGGCAACCTGACCCACACCTGATTAATCCCTCAGATTAAGTCCACCCCCATTGTTAGCAAATCATTAGTCAGCATCTGCATTATTATTACCCTAAAAAGTGCAAGCTATTTCCAGAGAACAGCACTTTGTAATTCAAATGTAAATTCCTTGGACTGAAATGAAGGTTTTCTTCAGCTTTGGAGTAATGGGGAAAAATGTCTGATAGGATACAGAACCAGCAAATATAAATTTAAGACACACCTCTTCCACTTCATGTTTTGCTGCCTTGGGCAAATCAATTAACATTTCTTAGACTACTTCCTGGCTTGTCAAATGCTAAACATTTAAGATTCTTACTTTGACAAAAATGTCCCATTGGTAATATTTTGCATATCTCTATTGCCAGATAGCACCATGGACTATCAGTGCTCTCTGTACTACTTAAAATAGAGTCATTAATGTCTTTAAATCTAATCAGATTAAACAGCTTATATCAGAAACCCCAGAACCAATTCATGAAACCGTCCTTAAGATTCTGTTCCTCTAGAACTACTCTCAGTACCAAAATACCTTCATTAGTCAGAGAAATAGAACCAATGAGATGTATACACATACATATAGATGATGATAGATAGATAGATAGATAGATAGATAGATAGATAGATAGATAGATAGACAGACAGAAATAAATTGATTTTTTGTAAAGAGTTATCTCATACTATTATGAACTGGCAAGGCCCAAATCTGCAGGATGGGCTGGCAGGCTGGAGACTCCGGAGAACCCATGTTCCCACTGAGTCCAAAGTCAGTCTGCTTTAGAACCAGGAAGAGCTGATGTTGCAGATGAAGTCTGAAAGTAGCCTGCTGGGAAATTTTCTTTTAGTCAGGGGATGCCAGTCTTTTTGTTCTATTTAGGCCCTCATTGATTGGATGAGATTCACCCAGGTTGGAGAGGGAAATCTGCTTCAGTTAACCACCCATTTAAATGTTAATCTCATCGAAAACGCCCAGAACAATGTTTGACCAAATATCTGGGCACCCATGGTCCAAGCAAGTTGACACATGAAATTAACCATCACACACAGTAAGGGTTTCTCAAAAATACATTTCCCTAACCTTTTAATTCAGAATCCACACTAACACTAGAGTGAACCTTCTTTAAGTGCAAAGCAGATCACATAATTTCCTGCTTAAAACCATTCAATTATTCCACATTTCCCAAAGGCCAAAAGGCCAAACTCCTTAACATAAGTCTCCTCTCTTTCTCCCGTGGCCTCAAACTCTCTTTCCATGTGTGCCTCCTACTCCTCAGAACTACTCCCTTCCCACCACTGTGAGTGCCTTCTATTCCAGCCTAGAGGACCAATTATATTTCTCACATCACATCAAATGTTCATGCCTCCATCTTTATGCTATTTCCTCTTCAAGAAAGAGCTCTCTCCCCCTCTCCCATGTCCCCATCCCCAATTATATTTGCTTGGAAAACATGAATTCAAAATCCCAGAGGCACCTTAAAAATCTCCTTCTCAGAGATGCCTGAATTGACGTCTCATCACAGTTACTTCCTCCTTGATATTACCCACTGAACTGTGCCTCTATAGTTCACACTCACCACTCTGAAATGTGCTCATTTTCTCTTTGTGTCTGGCTCACCTACCGAACTGTAAGTTCTTTTAAGTTCAGGGACTATTTGTCTCCTCAGTATCTCATGTGATGTCCAAAGCCCATTAAGTACTCACAGTTTGTTTGTGGAATAAATGAAAGAGGAGAGATTAAATGAAAAAAATTGGGGCCTAATTGGGTAGTCAGTGTAGAATCACTAAAGGTTTTTAATTAAAAATCTCTTCTTGAAAGAAGGAAAACGTTGTGCTTTGGGGAGATTCATCTGTCAGTGACGGGGAGAAGAGTTGAGGGCAAACGGGGGAAAAATAAGAAGGCAGGGAGACTAAATAGGCTATTGTAACAGTCCAAGGATGAGATAGAAAGTAGTTAAAGCAGTTCGATGGAGTAGAAATAGGAGATGCTCCTATTTATAAATATGTCCCCTTTCTTTAGAGCACATGGTAGGTTAAATTGCATTTTCTTTGACTCCTTTGAAGTTAGGTATGGCCACGTGATTTTCTTCGGCCACTGAAATGTGACTGGAAGTGATATGTGTCACATATAAACCAGAAGCTCAAAGAGACAGTACGTGATCTGCCACATTCCACCTTAATGCCTCAGTGGTCAAGATGGAACCTGATTCTCTGAAAGATGATGCAGAACAGAGTTCCCCTCCCAGCCTGTATTTGACATGCAATGTGAGAAATTAAATTTTGTTGTGTCAAACTAATGAGTTTTTGGAATTGTTCGTTGCTGCATCAAAACCTAGCTTATTCTGATTTATCAGGATTTGGCAACTGATGGAGGAGACTATGCATAGCAGAAAATATTACAATGTAGCATGCGGGAGCATGAAAATTTTAGCTTGCGTGACTGACAGGCTGCTACGTATGGTTGTTCATGGTGTGTACCTCACAACTGCAGGGCTCCCATTCTCATCACAGTCTGTCTGCATTGGGGTCCCTAGAGCTGTGCAGTGTGTAACCTGCACAGATGTACACAGCAGCCCTGGAAATAATTCATTCAGAACAAAAATGATTATTTATTGTCCACTGACTCCCCAGTGACATCCTGCATGCTGGGACTACAAAAGCAAACTAGAATTGTTCCCCTGTTGTGATACGGTCAGAGGCCAGCACAAAGTGGCAAATGCTCTGATAGGACCCCAGTGCACAGCCAGAGGAAGAGGAAATCAGCTCTGAGCTGTAGCTGAGATAGAGTTTGAAGGCTAGTTTGGAATTGTTCAAGCAGAGAAGTGAAGCGAGTCATTTTAAGCGGAAGAAACAGAGGTAAGAGTCCATGACCCACTGGAGAAACTGCAACAGGTCCACGTGGCTATGGTTTAGGTAAACATTTTGGAGGTGAAGGAAAAGGGTAGGAGAAAAGACTGGAAAATTAACTTGGGGTCATTTGGAAAGATTTCATATTCTGCCAATGATTTAGGCTTTATTTCTGGAACAAGATTCCCAGAAGCGTATTAATCAGTTGAGTGCTGTATTTAAGTTTTATGTTTTAAAAACATATTAATAGGAGATTTCTATCACATCATTGATAGACATAAAGATATTAGATCTAAAAGGGGAAGCTGATATATTCAGCTTGATATTTTAATTACTTTTTGATTCAAAAAATTGTTTTTTGCAAAAAACTAAACTTGAGAGTTAAATTTTGTTAATACTGATTTCAAGGATGGATTTATTGACTTGAATGCAGCTCGAAATACAGGGGTCATCATTGAGAACCTGGAAATCTATGTGTCATGCAGAGATTGCCTTTATGTAAGGGGATTTGATATGCAATCACACAGGCCACGAACAATACCACCCAGAGCTAGAGAACTTTGAGAACTTGTAAAAAGCAGAGCCCACCCACTTATAATCTGAATTTACAATTCCTCTGGAGTGCAAAGTCCAATTGGATGAGCTTTGTGTCTCATCTCTGGTGTTTTTGGCTTTTAAGGTCTTCCCTGTAGTGACATTTACTATGATAGATTGCCATCTGTATCATGGGCAATGATTTCTGGTTAATGTTTGGCAGTTCAGGCGTTATTATCAAATGCTGGCATCTAGCTCTGCTGCATCATCAGAATCTGAAATAAGACCTTTAGGCATTCTCCTCCTCGCAAAGAAAGTACTGCCCCCAACACTGTGTACCCCTTTGATGTCCTATTTATAAGATTTCCAGATTTGCCATTCAGCTTTAACAGTTTTAACTGTCCGGCATTTCCTGCTTTTTTATTGCATAAATAAAAACCAGACAATGACGAATGTCCTAGTGATGTTTCAAATGACCATCACAATAGCACAGCTTGTCCCTGGAAATCTGCGTCTGACTATGAAAATCCACTGAACTTTAAAGCCTTTATACATAGATGAGGAATTCATGAAAAAGCAGCCTTCAGAAGGAAGAGAAAACCAGGAATTTATAAATGGCCAGGGGAGACATAGATGTCAAAATTGCCAGATGTTGGTGTATCCAAAGTCAAAGGAGAACTTGATTTGAATTTTGATTTGTTTGAGGAGAAAGCACCATAATTAATGCCTAGCCAAAGATTATTGTCCCAGGGACTCTACGAACGTTCTCCTAAATTGAGAAGTACTGGTGCTAGAAAATCTAGTGCCTGGCACAGAGTAGTCACTCTATTAATATTAGCTATTAATGTTACTATTCTGCTGAACTGAGAAATAAATTGAAAATTCAAGTTGAACTTAAAACCAAGTGCTCCTTTGGCTTTTATACTAATTAACACATAGCCTATATTCAAGTTATATATATAATTAAAATCCTTCTGCCAAACTCATAATGTGATGAGATGACACCCCTACACCTTGATAAAGCTGCAGGTGGCAAGATAGGACTGCTGATGTCTGATGATATGTGCTACCTCACTATGTACAATAGAGATATTCTGGAAGATGTCTTTTAACAAGAATATCTGGAACTGAAATGACAAACCTTCACATAATGAGACGGACTATTTTGCAGCTTTTAAACATAACTATAGTTACAGTCTTAGGAGAATGCAATAATACTCCAGACACCTCACTAGATTTCATATTTTATAATTATTATCTCATTTGACTTTTTCCACAGTCCTATGAGGTAGATATTATTACTTCTTTTCACATATGAGGAAACTGAGATTCAGGAACTGGTCCCTATTATATAGCCAATAATTGGAGAGACAGGTTAGTTAACATGTCGTTAGGTAGACAGGAAGGTCCCTGGTGGAATAAACGAAAGGCAGCCATATCCTGAAACTCCAGGTTCTGGAATGTCTCCTTCACTCCAGGACAAAGATATGAGACCCTGCCTTGAAATGAATAAATTATCTCAAATCCCTTTTGGCCAAAGGAGCAGATCTGATAGACAGGAATGGGTTATTTCGTTAATCCCTTCAGGATGGGCAAACAGGACAAACCTGATAGATGAATCCAATTAGAAGGCGCCAGCCCCCTTCACCAAACAGGCAAGGGAAGGTATAAAAGTAAGAGCTTTTGCCTCAGTCACTGGGCACCCCCATTCGGGACCCCCTCCCACTCAGGAGGTACAACCGCTTCTCCTGCCTCTAATTAACTATCTTCCTTTACAACTTTTTGCCTCTTCCTGGTCCATGTGTCCATTCTTCGGTCTCCCGAGACACGATCCCGGCCCACACCCAGCAACTGTGGACAGATCCAACATCATTTACATCATTTAGGGGCTCATCCAGGATTGAAGGAGCTATAAATACTATCTGTGACTTTCTACTTGCCCACCCTATGCGCCTTCATCATTTTTGTCTCCTTTTCCTATCACACAAACAGTAGGCCTCTGTCAGCCATTTAAATGCGAAAAGCGCAGCTGCTACTCTCAAGACTCAGAGGGCAGGTCTTGCAGGAGGCTCTGGTTGATCCCCTCTGGCACGGAGTCCAAGGAATGTTGGCAACAGTCCAACTGCCTTTTCTCTTACTTTCTCTCTTGGGTAGAGCACAGCCCCAAGATGGCATGTGATTGAGGTGAATGGGCCTTGGCAGCGACTGCAGGACTCCGATCCTCGCTCCTCTGTGGTGTGTCCCAAAGGCTTCCTGGGACTTCCCCCAGCCCAACTGCCCATCCAGGTGCCATTTGGAGGCTTCTTTCCCCTCTCTGCTACTTTCTCCTATCCCTCTGCTGCCTCTTTCCTTTCCACAAGGAGACTGAATACTGGCGTGTGGCCAGGACTGTGGGCCTTTGTGGACAACTGAGGGATCCTGGTCATGGCTACTCTACAGTGGGTCCCAAAGGTCCCTCTGGTCCCTTCCCAGCCCGACTGCCTGTAAGGGTGCCAGCAGAATGACTCCTTTGTCTTTGCTGTTCTTTCATCCTGTCACTACATCTCCCCAGCTCTTGAGATGTTGGTCTGGGGTCCCTTCCCTGTGAGACCTCCTCAACCCTCTCCAGTAACATATTTTAACAAGCCAGCCAGGAGGGAAGCCCATTTTAGGGGACCCCAAAACCTCTCGCTCACTTTCCTATACCTCTTTTGTTTGCCATCCTTGGTGGGCATGGATCGGACAGTTAAATGGCCATTAGGGCATCTGCCGCTTGAAAACTCCCATGACAGGATAACCCAGTCTTGGAACAGGTCATTTAGGACCTGCCAGGCTCAAGACAAATCCAAGCACCAGTGAGGTCTGTGTTTGTACGGCATAATGTCTCTCTGGAGACTTGATTTTTCATTCTCTCTGTTCTATCGCTGTACTCCTCTGGGGCTTGCACAGCTTCTCTGCTACCTGGCTCTGCCCCCAGCTCAGCTGGGCTGCAGGGACAACCGAGAGGGAGTGACTCCAAGAGCACAGCTTCTCTGGAGGTCTGCCTCCCAGGCCACCTCAGCCACCGCCAGGCAAAGTTTTTAAGGAGAACCAACATATTCCAGATTCACTTTTCCTTAAGGCGACAGCTTTCTCTGAAGCCTTTTGGGGCTTCAGATATCTCTTTTTGTGTCCCCCCTCACTTACTGGGTTTCAGGGCCTCCTTTCACTCCCTCTTGCCTAGACCGTATGCCTTCCCTACAAGCTTTAAGTATGTACTCCCTTCTTAAACATCTTTATTTAGAAGGTCACTATTATATTAAGCATACCATCAATTTCTGTGATGCCCAGAATCAGGACATACACCCCTCTACCTGAAGGCACCTCATTATCAGCCACAGTCTCTATCGGCCAGACATTCAGGAGGGGACAGGGTAGGCACCCACTGGAGGCACGGGCCGGGCTGCCCAGGTAAGCACAACTAATCCTGGTGGTCCGTGTCTCCCCACTTGCCCTGGAATCGGTTGTGCTACGTCCATGGCCCACGCATCTAGGGGATGCCCTAGAGCAAGTTATGGGAGATGAATTGCAAAGGGACACCTTTCTGTTCTTCCTCCCTTTCAGACGGGCAATCAGCCCTCAAGCGCCTTCACCTCCCTGAATTGCATCTTGAAACATTGGGACAACTTTGACCCTCAGACTTTGAAGAAGTAGTACCTGGTTTTCTTTTGTTCAGAAATTTGGCCTAAATACACGTTGGAAGCTGGGGAGAATTGGCCTGAGGGAAGTATTAATTACAAGACTATCCTGCAGCTAGACCTGTTTTGCAGACAGGAGGGCAAATGGTCAGAAGTTCCATATGTTCAGGCTCTTTTCGCCCCGAGGGACAACCCAGACCTCTATAAGAAATATAGTGTTGACCCGATTCTTTTGGCCGTGATCTCTTGCCTCCCTTCTCCTAGGGAGACCCCTTCTGGGGAGACTCCTCCTCAGGGGATTCCTCCTAGGGAGACTCCTTCTAAGGAGACTCTTCCTAAGGAGACCCCTCCTAAAGGGACTCCTCCAAAGGAACCTCCAGCGGGATCCTCCTCCTGAGGAGGACCCTTCAACAAACACCCATCTCCTAATCCACCTAGAAACAGGAAGGCCTGAGGCTGAGGTAACTGAAGGAAGTAAGTGGCACTTTTAAAAACCAAGCAGCTAATTCTCAAGCCAGACCTCCCTCCCCGCACCCCTTACTCTGCTGCTCTACTTCTAAGGCCTGCAGAGACCACTCATTATGAAGAAAATCGCCTTTAGATTGGAGTCCCAGAGTATTAACGTTCTAAATAGCCTACTTTTAAAGTCATGTTATCTCTGTTACAGAATTTGTCAAGAAAATAGCTTAGATTAAATATCTAGGTATTTTAAAATAACAAAATGCTGAGGTGTTACTTATTAGGTAGGTCTAAGTTCATCTATTTCTAGCTTCTTTTCACAGGAATGTTAAGAGAGAAATTAAGATCTGTTAATAAATACATCTTACATTTTATTACAAAAGCCTATGCTTTTAAAGGTTGCCAGATATATTCCTGGATTTGCTAATGGAAGTGCTAATTGCTTGCTTTTGGTTGCCAGTAAAAATTAAGGTTCTGAAGATTATGGATTCCAACATTGAAGAAAATGGTATGTGTGCTTTCAAGGAAAGTATAAGGTATGGAAACACATTTTTGAAGGTACCGAAAGAAAGCAGTTTGTCCTAAAGATTGTTATTTGTAAATGAGTGAAAAGAGACAAACTAAGAGGGACTGGGAAAGTCGTAGAAAGCTTGTGAGAAGTTTTGAGAGTATTGTATATAGTTAAACTAAATGTAATTAACTAAGTAAATTTAAATCTCAAAAGTAAGCTGTTTCAAAATAAAAGTTAAGTTTTCTCTCTCTACTAAGATAAAGTTTGTTAGACTATTGGTCTGCTATTGACATTATAAAAAAGTTTTCTGCCTGAAAAAAAAAAAAAAGATTATATATGTCACCAAAATAATTTTCTATGTTTCATATTTTCTCAATCAGTTCCTTGGTTATTCAAAAATTAAATCTAAAAATTAAGTTTTGCTAATAGTTAAGTAAATTTTTATATAGTAGAACTGCTAGAGTTCATATGTCTTTCTCAGCTATAGGCCAATATAAGAAAGCTTAGCCTAACATTTTCCCCTAACTGGCAGGGAATTCTAATGTTTCTGGCCCACTGTTATGTCCCTGATTAAGAGGCTCAGATCCTAGAGAAGGCCAGGAATGTGTTTGTCTTTAACAGCCAAGACAGAAAAACAAGAAATAAAAGAACAGTGAGATGAGTGGATGAGATCAGAGATAGGCCAGACTTCTGGTCACAGTTATAGATAACTCAGGGCTGGAGCCACTTCAAGACACCCCAAAAACCCCAGAGAGAATACACCAGGTAAAAGAGCTTGCTTTGATTGTGGAAGCTCAGACTACTGGAATAAGGAGTGTCCTAGTCCTCCAAAACCACCGTGCCCCCTGTACAGACTAAAGGGCACTAGAGGAGGGAGTAACCCTTGTTCTGAAGGGAGCAGAGACCAGCTCTCTTCCCAAAAATGGCTGTTATCACTGTTGGGCCTGAAGTTCCTGGCAGCTCCCAAGCTATTCTCATCACAGGGGTAAAACTATGGGCGACTCTGATTTGGCAGGTAAGCCTATTAATGTCCTAACTGATATAGAAGCAATTTATTCTGTCTCAACTGCTCATTCTGGACCTTTTTCCTCTGAAAACTGCTTGGTTGTAAAGATAAAGACAGCCCCCAGATTTGGGCTCATTTTACTCAGCCTGTTTCTTATCATTGGTCTATACCTTAAAGCAAATGTAAAATAAACAAATTAAACTTAAAAAGGACTCTGGAACTATTTAAATAAGGAACTAGACCTCATAGCACGTGGCTGGCCAGCTTGCCTCCAGGCCATAGCTGCAGCTGCCCTCCTGGTTCCTGAAGCCACCAAGCTCACGATGGGACAGGACTTAACCATCTTTGCCCCCACATCACATTTGAGGACTTTTAAATACAGTGGTACCTCGGTTTTTGAATGTAATCTATTCCAGAAGACCGTTCGAGTACTGAAACATTCGAAAACAGCCGACAGCTAGGCCTCAGGATCTTGCACTCAGTGGAAGTCGTGTGACATGTTCAACTTCCAAGGTGTGTTCGAAAACCGAAGCATTTACTTCCGGGTTTACGACGTTCATAAACCGAAATGTTCAACAGAGATGTTTGAAAACGGAGGTACTACTGTACTAATAATAGTCACTGGCTCAGTGATAGCCTCGTCCTGCGGTATCAGGCCCTCTTATTAGAAAGTCCTGTAATCCAAATACACACCTGCTCCACCCTTAATCCTGCCGCATTCCTCCCAGAGATGGAGGAAGAATTAACTGCCAATAAGTTTTAATACAAACCTATACTGCTAGAGCAGATTTATAAAAAACACCCCTAGACAACCCAGATTGGACTCTCCTCACTGATGAGAGTTCTTTTATAAAAAATGACATACAAAAGGCTGGATATGCTGTAGTTACTCTACATAGTATCTTAGAAAATACTAACCTTCCCTCTGGGGCCAGCACACAACTAGCTGAGCTAATAGCTCTCACTCAAAGACTAGAACTGAGTAAAGAAAAAAGAGCCACAACTCCGGCTGATCAATCTTAGTTTCACTGGCTGCTCCAACCAGGCTTTAATCTACCTCACAGTCTATCCATGCCGTGAGACAAGAGTTAGGACAGGTCAGAAAAACAGTTCTCAAAAGCAGAGCTGCCATAGGTTAACTACTTCTCAAACACAATCAAGGATGCAAAATGTTTAAAGGGTTATACTGTTTCAATCTCTCTGACAATTCACAGTTAAATAAAGATAAAGTTCAACAAATTCACAATATAGTTTCCAATATTAAACTAACAACAAGATTCTTTGCCTTCCTTACTTCCTGGCTTCCCAGTTTAGCGGGACTTAAGGAAACTTTTCTCATTTTTCTTTCATCCGTTGTTATAGGGCTTACCTCATGCTGTGGCCTACAGTGCGTCTCAGCTCACAGACTACCCACTGGTTGGCTGTGACGGCCTACAAGACAGCAGCATCCTCACCTGGATTTGTTCACCTCCCGGGGACTCTTAGATAGACCTCTGGACAAGCCCTAGATGCTAGTCTCTACTACTGCCCTCCTCAGCCTGAAGTAGCCAGAGCAGTCATTGCCCCTATTCCCTAACAGCAGTTAGGGTTTTGTCTTCAGAGGGGGGATTGAGACAGGTTAGTTAACATGTGGTTAGGTAGACAGGAAGGTCCCTGGTGGAATAAACAAAAGGCAGCCATATCCTGAAACTCCAGGTTCTGGAATATCTCCTTCACTCCAGGACAAAGATATGAGAACACTGTGCCTCGAGATTAATAAATTATCTCAAATCCCTTTTGGCCAGACGAAGGAACAGATCTGATAAGAATGGGTTATTTTGTTAATCCCTTCAAGATGAGCAAACAGGACAAACCTGATAGATGAATTCCATTAGAAGGCGCCAGCCCCCTTCCCCAAACAGGCAAGGGAAGGTATACAAGTAAGAGCTTTGGCCTCAGTCCCTGGGCTTCCCAGTTTCGGGTACCCCCTCTCACTTGGGAGCTGCAACCTCTTCTGCCTCTAATAAACTGTCTTCCTTTACAACTTTTTGTCTCTCCCTGGTCCGTGTGTCCATTCTTTGGCTTTACGAGACACAATCCCGACCCACACCCAGAAACTGTCGACAGATCCAATATCATTTACATCACTTGTAGGCTGTGATTTGAACCCTGACTGACTGAACTTAAAGTCTGCGTTTTTAATCACTGCAATTCATGGCCATCTTACTAGTGCAAGTTCAGGGTGAGCTTTATTCCTCTCTTTGCATTATTTTATGCATCAAGAGTCTTTACAAATGTGGTTCCTTAGACTGTCTAAATGATTGAGTACACCTCAATGCAAGGATTGTTAGCTTTCTCTGAAACACCCTTTCTTTGATAAATTTCTCAAAGGAATAGTCCAAGGATAATAAATCGAGGCATCTTGGGGACTCATGGGAATTTGCCTCCATGATTGATGGAATGAACTGGCTGTCACCTGCATACATGGTAAATAAAGCCATGGAAATGCATGAGATTGCCACCTGAAAATTGACATTGGTTTGTTCATTTTCTTATGGAAAGAATACAATTGAAATGAAGGGAGCTGAGGGGAAACCATAAACGTGATTGATAGAAAGATACAGAGTTTAGATTAGGAAACTAGAAAAGAGAACGGAAGATTTATTATTATTTTATTACTATGTCTTCAAAGTAAGCCAGCAGCCTTTCCTCAGTACAATCACAAAGTACATAGCACGCTACTAGGCACCATAGGGGAGAGAGAGAGAGAGAGAGAGAGAGAGAGAGAGAGAGAGAGAGAGAGAGAGAGAGAGAGAGAGAGAGAGAGACTCTGTTCTTTTGGAGCTAATGACTTAATTAAAGGATTAAAATTGAATTTATGCTGGGTTGAAAGACATACACCTGAACAGCACAGACACATGTTAATCACCAAAGGCCACCTTTGCTGATCATTTCATATAATTTGTCTCTAAGTGAACAAATGTACATTTTAAGAAGGAAAACCCAAGCTCTCTTGACCAGAAAAAGCTAAGCAGGATATGAAATGCCATGTGTCAAAGGTATGCAGGCAAAACATCCTTTAAATAGACAAATGAAAGAAAACCAAGGCAAAAGCCTGTCTTCTATTATACAGCAACGAAAGGACATACTTAATGATCCAAGTGGCAGAAAACATTAGTGCCTTCATTTACCTCAAATATTAATAGGGGAATAATTTAGAGAATTGGTTACAAAAGAAAGAGACTGACCCAGGCTTATTTAAATATGGCTTTCTCAGCCTTCTATTTTATTCCCCAAATGTGCTTACTCTTAGTTTGTATGTGGAGACATTCTAGTGGGCCTGAGATAATCATGAAGGTACCTTTCCATAGAGGGAAGGTACTTGGCCAGCTCTTTAGAAATTGTTGAGGTATCAATTTCCAAACCACAGTCCCATGGGAATGACAATAGAACAGAGTAAGCATTATATTAGAAGGAAATAACAGGAGTTGAAAAGTTGTTTGAAAAGGGGAAGAAAAATATTCTCTTTAAAATTCAAGGAAACAGGAGGATAGCAACTTCTAACAGACTATGGATTTGAGCCTCCATTGGAAATTGTGAACATTCAAACTAGGCTGAACCATGTTTCCAATCAAGCCTTTTCTAAGTCTTCTATATCTGTCTACAGAGTGTAAAATTAGCTGTGTCCTTGACTCCCATACCTTGTCCAGCATTTAATTCCAGTTGGAACACTTTAATGTGAAACCACACTTCTCTCCTGTAAAGTCATAGCTGTTAAAAACCTGCTCATGATTTGTGGGCTTATTGTGTCCTCTGAACAAACAGTTCCCAGAGGGCGACTAGGCTCTGGGACAACATTGCACAAGGTAGTCAACCAACAGCATATTCAGTGTTTTTGAATGAACAGACCCTGACTACAGTTGGAGAACCTCTCTCTTCCTGAATCATCCTGGTATAAAATGTATCCCCCAAGTCAGCGTCCTCATAACACAGGATACACTCAGAATCCAGGTTTAGAATTTTGTCAGTCGTCAAGCCCAAGTCCCCACTCACCTGCCCACTTGGATCTTGGAGCAAATAGTGACTGCCACTCAGGTTTGATGATAGTTTCTCTTTGAAATGTTCAGAAGAAAAAGATACTCTGAGCACAAAATAATGTTCTCCCAGGATTACGATAATCAGCTGAAAATAGATGAAAAGGTAAGATTCTTTGGTAGTGTAAACTGTTTACTACACTTCAATACCCAGCTCATCCTTTCTGGGCACAGGATATTACAGAGATCTGAGCAAATTAGATGGTTAGGAAGTCCTTGTTGGCAGAGGTGATGCACATATGTTTATTGCATGCACTTCCACCCAGAGGAAGCTGCGTGATCCCTCATACCTGCGCCACATGAAAGCTTTGAATTTTACCAAGGAGCATTCGTTGCACATCTGGACTGATGTCTTCTAGACTCTGCATGAATCCTTGAAGACCTAATACACATATTGTCTTTTCATAGCAGAAGTTTAAAAATTCCCCTGCATACTCCATAGTGTCTCTTTTTATTTTTGGATTAGTGTCAGTTAAATGTGTCAGTGAAAAAGCTAACAACTTCATTTAACGAGGAAGGGTGCCAAGAGACACAGTGAGTTAAAATCAAGCTCAATCCAGTTAATACGTAGGTGTTCTTCAATAAGAGAATGATTTAAAGTGAAATGAGCAAAACTCTTGATTAGGCACAGATTCAGTCATCATTTCTAGAAAGCTGAAAATGAGGACAAAAATCACTGCCTATTTTTAGGCAATTTAGAATTTAAATACACATTAAAACATACCCATAAAATTTGTTTCTTCGTTAGCTAAAAGCCTCAGCATATCCGTGAGAATGACCAATCCATTAAAATTCAAAGAAACAAATAAGAAGTTTAAGTGCATCTGGTCGACATAACTTGTTCATTTTTGAACAGTTTAGGTACCTGGAGAGGGAAAAAGTGTTTAAATTTTGGTTACGTGTTTTTTATGCTTGTTTTTTGTTTTTTGATTTTTGCTCTTGTTTTCATCTGCCTTTTGCTTCATGGTTGCCTCAAAGTAAACATGTTTATCTTTTATTACATTGAAATTCAAAGAAATCCAAAGACTTACAAAATCATAATATAGCTCTGAAGTGGCAGAGAATAAGTCCAAATCTGTCTGACACCAATAATTTTGCTATTTCCACTATGCGTGTGACTGTGATTACCTCATCTATAAAGCAGGGTTCATATCTACTTCACAAGGATTAAGGAGATAATTTATGTTTATCATCTAGAGCGGTGTCTGACATCGGGTAGGTATGAACAAAAAATGTGATGGTAGAAGCACTAATGGTGGTTATTGCTACTAAAGGAAAAAGTATCAGAGAGAACTGCCACCTGAATGGTCTGAGAATAATACCCTAAGTTCTCTCAAAGAGAAAATAACTGTGACTGTGGAGTGTAAACTAAGTATCTCCAAAATCTGCATGCACTTACTTCTTGCAAGAACAGAGAGCTTCCCCAATAGATTCGGTCACACATCATAGATCAGAGTTAAGTGTTGACTGGGTAGAGGACATTTTGTAGTGGTGCATAAAAGAGGAAGAAAAAAATGATAGCCACTTCAAAAATTGTATCACAATGTCTAGAAAGCACTAATTAATTACTTAATAAATACACCTTGAAAATTCTTTCTGTGGACTAGAATATGAAGCTCAACCAGAATCAGGAAACCCAATTTAAACCAAAAAACACATTTCGTATGTGCTTCTAGCCACTTATATTTTAGCTCATAGTGACTGACATTCCAGCAATGTCCATTACGTTCAGCCATGTCCACTAGGGTCTTATGTACGTGGTTGTATCATGATGGCAGGAGAAAGGTTGGAAACTGCTGAACCAAAAAAAAAAGAAGAAGAAGAAGAAGACTGGTTCTGAGATGACAAGTGAAGGGGTTCAGAAAGAACAGCCTCTCCCAAGATGTGCCACTTTGGCACAATCATTTTAAGTTAAAGGCAATTGAGACCCTGTGGACTCAAGAGAAACTTGTATTGCTTCTTTAAAGAATTTAAATTGGGGGCCTTTCCCATAGTAAGAGTTATTACCAAAAGTAAATTTTTATGACCTGTCTGTACATCAGTGTAAACAGCTAATTACTGAATATCCGCTCTTATTATCATCCTGTGACTTACCCTCCCTGGCCCCTATCCCATTCCTTGGCTCAAGTAAGGTAAAGTATACCTTACTTTACCTTTCTGTCTTTGAGCCTCTCATGTATGTGAGTTTCTCGTATGTACAAAATTAAATTTGTTTTTCTCCCGTTAATTGGTCTCATGTCTATTTGATTATTAGAACATCCAAAAGAACCTTTGTAGGATAGAGGAAAACTCTCCTCAACAGAAGTTTATAGTCATCTACTTCCGAAGGGGCAGAACAAGTAGGTATGTGGGCCCTATCCTACCCTTTCAGCTCTACAGTTATCTAAAGGAAACATCCTGAAGTGGACTAGAGAGAAGGTTATGTTGGTTCAAAACCCCAGGAGCTTCCTGGGTGAAATTTGAAACTGGTCCCCATACATGGAGGCCAAGGAGTGACTAAAAAAAGAGGCAGGCGGACCACTCCGGGTTAGTAGGTGGCAGGTTTAATAAACCAGGGAAATTACACATGAGGCTTTTCTTGAGGGACCATAGGACGAGCCGATCTCCACATCTGCCCACCAGAATCTAAAAAATTTATATAAAAGCTTTAACTGGGTTCCGTTGCATATTCAATCCAGATGAGTCTCAACAACACATTCCTCTCTAAAGGCTGGATTCTTGAACACGGCTCTGGCTGTGAGAATGGCGGGCACAGTGTGCGTACATTGCAAAGATAGGGGAAGGAGCCTCTAATCACCCAGATCCAGTTCACAGGTCAACTGGTGTTCACATCCTGTTGATCACCTCCTCCAACAGGATAGCAATAACCTCAGGGGTAAAAATGTTTCTTATTTTTACGAAATTTCTCTCAAACAACACACTACTCTGGTCTTTTCTTTCATTTTATAAGCATGCATGTGTGTACATACATACACACCCAAACCATACACAAGTAAGTGGGTGTATATCTGGCTGCCAAGACATACTGAGTAGATGATACTGCTACTGATTTCCCATTTTTAATCACTTTTGGCAATTTTTATCTATGTGGTAGTGACTTAAAAGTAATACAAGACTATTGAACTGAACCAACTGCAAATTGTTGTTTGATCCGAACACCTCTCAAACATATCCATCTTCAAATGGATGCAGCAGCATCCATTACCTATGTCTCCTTTAGGAAAATAAAGGACCAACATCAGTAGAATGTTTTCCATCTGAGGAACCTGAGAAAAGAATGTCTATTAGCTGCTTTAATACAACCCCAACAATGGGATAGAATCTGGTTTCTCAAGTCTTCCCTTCTTCTTCCCACAGCCATATTGGGTAAGTAAAGGGAAAAAAGAAAAACAAAAGCAAAAAAACAGATATAGAAAATTCCTCTGTGAACATTAAATTAATCTTCTGTAAAATTGTATTATTTTACCCATAAATGCTATGGTGGGGGTTATACATGTAGTCAGATAGTAATTGTATTAGAACAAGCTGCAGTGTAAATTTTTTAAAGTATTAAGTTTCATCATCATGACAGATTTGAAGACACAGTAAATGAATGTGGGCTTTAATCTTTGATTGAATATAAGCCTCACACTCAACTATGTGACTATTTTGCACATTATCAGAAAGAGATAGAATTCCCCATTAGCTGTTACATCAAGTTTTTAGTTCAAGGAAGAAGTCTTGTTTGGTAAAACTAAAAACAAAATCAGGTCTTAACCAATTTGATTTTTCTTTGCAGGATTGACCTAATAAGTGGCTTGGGTAAAGCCCTTATTGTTTTGTTTTGTTTTGTTTTCGGAGCTAGAAGAGAAGGAATCGTTAATAGATAAGCTTAAGGCATTGTGAAATACACTTACTAAATAATAAACATCATTTTCTTTTCCAAATAAATAAATTATTAATTCTCATCCTACTCTACCAAAACTAACAGTGAGAAAATGCAGGCGCCAAGGAAAAGAGATGAATCTCTGCAAAGAATGTGTAGTACACAATGGGAGGGTCAAGGCTGAGAAATCGTTAGATAGGAACCTTAAAGCTAACACCATAAAACATAGGAAGGGCAATTTTTAAATAAACCTTAGGAGAATCTATTGCAATTTTAAACATTTCCAACTACAGACTAGACAAATGCTCAAGAATGGAAAAGGTGTCCACTCAAAACTTTTAAGATCCATCAATATTGATTCTCATCTCTAGTAAGAGAATTAATTATACACTAGAACTAGTATTGGTAGTGAAATGGTGTGTGTCCACCCCTGCTCACACTTAATGTTTTAAACATATATCCTCCAATATTGATTTCAATAGAACATGACAAGCTTTCCATTTTTCTAAGGATATGGGTGGTTTTTTCACTTTACTGCATGAAAAGACTTCCTCCATATTTAGTGGCATAAACAGCCATTTACTGTAGATTCTCTATGTATCAGGAATTTAAACAGGGCACAGGAGGAACGGCTTGTCTCTGACCCATGGAAGACTCATCTGGAAGATACTATGCAAGGCTGAGGTCTGGAATAATCTGAAGTCTGTTCACTTGCATGCCTGGTGAGTGATAATGGCTATCAGTTGTCAGCCAGATCACCCATGAATGGGCTCTCGTTGTTGCCTGGGATTCCTTCAAATATGGTGAGTGGGATCCAAAAGTGAGTGTCACTAGAGGGAAACAGCTATATGGAAGGTGTAGCACCTTTTGTGTTCTAGCCTCAGAAGTCACACAGTGTCTCTTCCTTTCTATTCTATTGATTGGGCAGTCACAAAAGCTGATCTACATTCAAGGGATGGAAATTAAACTCCATCTTTGCATGGGAGAAATGTCAAGGTTCTGAGATTGTGGGACGGAAACATGGCTGTGGACATTTTTGGAAAATACAGTCTACCACAGTAATTGCGTTTTTTCCTTATTCTTTCCCTTTCCTTTCTTTTTGTCTTGTCTTTGCTTTCTCCTAGTTTCTAAGGAAAATAACAAGTCACACATGGAGAGCACATTTCTAGTAAATTCTAGTGATATTTTGGTCATCTGCTCTGAATCAGTTCGTCGCAGATTAATAACTTTTGTCCCTCGGGTTATGCTGGTAGGTCTACCAGATGTTTATTCTAACACAGGCATGTTGGAGTTTATAATTGAGGATAAATTATGGGAACAGAATTTGGAAGTGTTAATTGTTGGACAGAAGTCCAAAACAGGGGTAGGAAAGTGTTTAAAAGTAGAATGAAGACAGATGTTGGGACTTGAGTCCCTATTGAGAGGAAGGATTTAGGATGTGAAGAAAAGACCTCTCTGCTGAAAATAATTAAATGTTTCTTGGTATATGTAAAGCTTCTAAGGATTTTTAGAAATTACTTGACTTCAGGACATGTTATTTATTTTCCTATACATTGCCAAGTAAACTTTGTTTTGAAAAAAAATTTCATTTATTTATCAACAGATATTGTAGCTTTCTTTTTAATGTTCTGAAACTACTAAGTGATGCATCTTTTTGGCCTCATGCTTCCCCGTGTCTTTCAGTACCCTCCTCTGTCCTGGCACTATTTCCTGACTCCATGAAGACAGTTATGGATGGTGGGTCTGGCCGCTGCACTCCCTGGACTGAAATAGCCAGAATGATGAGAAAATTGAGTTGATGCAATTGAGTGTTAACAAAAACATGGAGAAGAAAAAATTATCTGTTTCTTTGAAAGCCACATCCCATGAACATTCTCTTGGACGATACAAATCTACATAGAAAAATCTGTTCTTTACCAATAATTTCAAAAGTGCATGAGGATGCTCATGCAGTATTGCTTGTAATAGTAAACACTGAAAATAAATTAAAATGGCCATCAATGGGGGAATGTCAATGTGGTATATTCATATCTAAAGTGCTATTGTAGCCTCAAAATAACATATATCTACTTTCATGTAAATATGCCTGTGTTTTATTGATACATTATAAAAATAATTTGCAAAACATTATGAGTAGAACAGAATCCTATTTTGTTTTTGAAAGCAGATTTAAGCTTCGCCATTCCATATAAAATGTCTAAAAATAACAATGTATTTTCCTTTTAAAATTCACTTCTAGCATGTAAATCAAGAAGAATCCAGACAGACCAGAACCTATGAGAAATTCTTGAAAGATTTAAAAGGAAATGAAATTAGAAAATACAAGTTTCCAAAATATGGAGTTTGCCAAACACACTTTTCTGCTACAGAAGTTGGGAGCAATACGAAGGGAGTTTTATAGCCAAGCATAGTGGATACTGGGATCAAGAGGTCCTAAGAGTAAACAACTGGGTAATCAGAAGGGGAAACCAAACAGATCAGGCTCTGAATATCCCACTTTCTTAGGGCAGAGAGCAGCTACAGGGGTGTCAGACTCAGGTGAGATAGGAGAAGTTATACTGTAAGAATGTGGGGTCAAAGAATTGTGACAGTGCTGATGGCTGCAATATTGCCCCAATGGCATATTCCAAGCCTTCCTACTCTGAATGAAAGCTGCTCAGTGGTCAAGCCATAGCATCTCATCTCACCTCTCCTCATAAGTAGACGCATCAGTCAATCAAGCAGGGTATCTCAGCTACAGAGATGAGAGCTCATCAAAAATCAGCACTCATTTGAGGGAAGCCAATGCTTTGTTATCCCTCAATAAAGGATTACCTTAATCTTGAGGACAGAGACATAGAAGAATAAGCATAACAGAAAGTTTAGAGTACGTATAATTTATATTCAGAGAAACGTAAGGAGATATCTGACCCATAATACCATTAACCTGCTATATAATGGAAATTGGTTGACAAGGATGTAGGAAAATTGAACCCTTGGCACACTGTTGATGAGAATATAAAATGGTGCAGCTGCTATGCAAAACAGTATGGAGTTTTCTCGAAAAGTTAAAATAGAACTGCCATACTTCTGGGTATTTGAAAGTGTTGAAATCAGGATGTCAAAGAGATATTAACACTCCCATGTTCATTGCAGCACTATTCACAAATAGCCAAGATGTGGAAACAACCTAAATGCCATGGATGAATGAATGAGTAAAGAAAAAGTGCCTTATACATAAAATGGAATTTCAGTCAGCCTTAAAATAGAAGGAAATCCTGTCATATGCCACAACATGAGGACATTATGCTAAGTGACATAAGCCAGTCAGAGAAGGACAAATACTTCATGATTCCACTTATATAAAGTATCTAAAATAGTCAAACTTGGAGAAGCAGAGAGTAAAATGATGGTTGCCAGGGGCTAGGGGGAGGAGAAAGTGAAAAGTTGCTGTTAAATGGGTATAAAATTTCAGTTATGCAAGATGAATAAGTTCTAGTGACCCACGGTACAGCCTATTGTGCCTATAGGTAATGATACAGTCATACATCACTTAAGAATGTGGATTCATTCTGAGAAATGTATCATTAGGCGATTTCATCATTGTGTGGATATCATTGTGTTCCTAAATAAACCTAAATAGGGTACTACACACCTGGGTTATAAGTTATACCATCATCACATATGCATTTGTCATTGACTGAAATGTTGTTATTCAGTGCATGTCTATATTGTATTATATACACTTAAAAACTTAAGAGGATAAATCTCATGTTAAGTGTTCTTACCACAATAAAATTAAACAAACAAAAAACCTGTCATCATTGAAATAAAACTCAGTAATTGGGCTAAACAAAAGAAAAACCATAGTCCAAGAGAAACTAGTGAGCTGGGATATAGAACAAGGAATTTTCTAGAACTCAAACAGTTGGAGAGGCAGTATCTTGTGGTGGTTAAGAGCATAGACTCTGGAAACAAACTGTCTAGGTTTGATTACTAGGTCTGTACTTAACTAGCTGTGTGACATTGGGAAAATTATTTAAATTCTTGGTGCTCCTTATTAACTCTTCCCCAACCCCCCACTAAATACCAAATATATCCTACAATACTCTTATTTGTGAAGCTGGGGCTAGGACTTGGAAAACTTTATTTCTCTTTTGTTAATGTGTTTCCTGTAGAGTTATGCCAATAGAGGGCACAAGAGCACAACTAAGAGGCAGTAGGTAGGGGTAGGAACTTCCTGTTTGCTTGCAGTTCCTGTCAGTATGTCCTAACAACAGGAGGTAATGCTGGCAACAGCAGTCAGTAGTTCTAATCTCTGTCTTCACCTGGCATCCTAGAACAGGTGTCTTCACCTTCCCTCACTAGTATTGGCACAGTGGGCACTGCCTCATCTCCAAGTCCCCTCCTAATCCTTGACTAGAGTGGCATCCTTGCTCATAGTTCTATACTCCAATTCTATGGAGTTTTTAGGTTCTGATAATCGTTCATAAGTTCCCCAGACATAGAGGTGGTAGCCACTTCTGCCACTATTACTTCCATGTATATCTACCTTAACTCAGTGTTCGCATTTTGCTTTTCCTATGTTCCAATACCTGCTTAATCAATGCTCTAAAGTTCTCTCTGTTGAAATATTTAGGGTGCTTTTGTTTTCCTAAATCAATCCTGACTGACATAGTTTATCATATTCAACCAGAAGTGGTGGTTATGAAGAGTAATTGAATTAATACATACAGAGCATGGAAAATGTGCCTGTATATCTAGAGCTATGTAAGGATTTGCTATTATTATCAAATGTTACTTCCAAACGCTGAGAAAAATGTGAGGAAAAATGAGAGAAGATAGAACTAGAAATTTCAGTAATTGTTTTAGGTGAGAATAGAAATTACTCAGAGGAGGCAACAGTGATAGAGATGGTGAAGGAGGAATATGTCTCTGTGAGTCTCCAAATGATGTAGGGGACTTTGGAGTGAGTGAGTAAATGCTGGGATCATGTCTCGTGAGACCGAAGAATGGAAATACGGACCTAGGAGAGGCAAAGAGTTTTAAAAGGAGGAGAGTTGATTGCAAATAAAGGGTCAAAGCTCCTGAGCGGGAGGGGGTCCCGAATGGGGGTGCCCAGTGACTGAGGCAAAAGCTCCTACTTTTATACCTTCCCTTGCCTATTTGGGGAAGGGGTGCTGCTTGAAAAAGGGAACTGGTACCTTCTAATGAAATTCGTCTACCAGGTTTGTTCTGCTTGTCCATCCTGAAGAAATTAGCAAAATAACCCACTCTTATCTATCAGATCTGCTCCATTTGTCAGGCCAAAAGGAATTTTATGATTAACCTCAAGGTGTTGTTGCGTTTTGTCCTGGAGTAAAGGAGTGATTTCAAAACCTGGAGTTTTAGGATATGGCTCTCTTTGTTTATTCCACGAGGGCCCTCCTGTCTACCTAAGGACATGCTAACTAAGCTGTCTCAATAGATGATAGATGATAGATAGATAGATACATAGATAAAGAAGAATTTGCCTGAATTTAATATAGATAAGTGATTGGCAGAACAAAATACACATATATAAACAGACAAATACAAACACAATACCTTATATCTAGAAATATCATATTCAAACTTAGACTATCAAGAATGAAGGACGTAGTATTAATCTGTTATCAA
Organism: Rhinolophus ferrumequinum; assembly: GCF_004115265.2. Classification (NCBI taxonomy): domain Eukaryota; kingdom Metazoa; phylum Chordata; class Mammalia; order Chiroptera; family Rhinolophidae; genus Rhinolophus; species Rhinolophus ferrumequinum. The sequence goes on from NC_046289.1 coordinate 19,585,032, forward strand.
ATCTAGATAAGGAGAATAAGAATATAAAACTACTGAACAATTTCATTTCTGAATAGAGGTGTTAAACTTAAAATAAAATAGTACTAATAGAGCACAGTATGTACTAAAAAATAATACAGCATAATGAAGTATGGTTTATCTCAGAAATGCAAGAGTAGGTTTATACTATAATTTATTAAATAAATAAGAAAGAAAACTACATGCTGTTCTCAATAGATAATGAAAAAGCATTTGATGATATCCAATAACCATTCTTTCTTAAAAAAGAAAAACACTAAGCAAATGAGAACTAAGAAACAACTCTACCTTGATATGAGATTTCTACCAGTAACTTATATCAACATCATGGTCAATGGTGAGCCATCAAAAACACTCCCATCAAAGTCAGGAACTAGATAAAGATGACTACTAATGTTTTTAATACTCAACATTGAATTGGAGTTCCAAAATAATAGGAAAAAAAAAAGAAGTATACATACTGAAAGAGAAAAATTGTTATTATTTATAAGTGGTGAGATTATCTATACATTTTGTCAAATGATTATCTTAGTTTTCTTATTAGAATGAATAAGAAAATTCAGCAATGTGGCCTGATAAAAGATAAATGATAAAAAACAAAAAGTAAAGCTTTCCTATATACCGGTGAAACATAATAGATTTCAAGATCCTTTTTCTGATGGCAACACAATAGATAAAGCAATGTGGAAGCAATCTAGAAATAAATGTCTAATAATTGTAGAAAACTACAAAAGTTCGCTAAAAGTGATTTAAAAACTGAAGTAAATGAGAAATATAACATGCTTATAAAAAAGATGCAATACAATAAAGTTGTTCATTCATTCAAACAATAAATTCAATGTAATCCTGCCAAATTCCCCACGATATTTTTCATCTGTCTTGACCTCTGAGTCTAAATTTCAAGTGAAAGAGTAAGTGTGAGAAAAAGGCAGTTTTGAAAAAGAAAATTGATTAACTTGATCTGACAAAATTCAAATCATAAAGATTTAGGAAAGGAAGCAAGTATGGAGTGCCTGTGTAGGAATGGATGGATACTTACTGGAATGGGGATATTTCCAAGACACTGTTGAGTGCAGAAAGTAAAAATGAAGAAAGTCAAACTTTCTATTTTCTAATTCACAAAGCAGGAATCGATCCAGAAGGATGTGTACCCATTGACGACAGTACTAGTGGGACTTGGATGGTGGCTACTGATTAAAAGATTCTTTTACCGTATGAGTAGTCTTGGGATGTTTAAAGAATGACGTCATGTATTGTTCAGGTGATTATAAATAAATATATTTAAAAAATTTATGTATATAAGTACAAATTTATTTACATCCTTATATTTATATCTTTCCATCGCAATCTATGGATCTCTATGAGCTAACTTTTACTAATGAACCACTCCAAAACTGACTTCCTTAAAACACCTATTAGCTGTCCTGATTCATTGTCAGGAGTGGGACATGGCTATCAAAGTAGCAGTCTCAGACACGTTTGTGTCTTTCTACAATGTCAGACTTTATTAGAATAAAGCCATGGATCTGACTCAGTTTACCACAGGCATTAACCAAGGCTCTGGCCTGAGGGTAGTCTCCAATAGTTGAGGAAGAGTGGTTTCACACAACAGGGTCACAGTGAGACAGGTTAGTTAGCATGTCGTTAGGTAGACAGGGAGGTCCCTGGTGGAATAAACAAAGACAGCCATATCCTAAAACTCCAGGTTTTGAAATCACTCCTTTATCCCAGGACAAAATGCAACAACACCTTGAGGTTAATCATAAAATTCCTTTTGGCCTGACAAATGGAGCAGATCAGATAGATAAGAGTGGGTTATTTTGCTAATTCCTTCAGGGTGGGCAAGCAGAACAAACCTGGTAGACGAATTTCATTAAAAGGCGCCAGCTCCCCTTCCCCAAACAGGCAAAGGAAGGTATAAAAGTAAGAGCTTTTGCCTCAGTCACTGGGCACCCCCATTCAGGAGCCCGTCCCACTCAGGAGCTCTGACTCTTTGCTTTCAATAAACTCTCCTCTTTTTAAAACTCTTTGCCTCTCCTGGGTCTGTGTTTCCATTCTTTGGTCTCGCGAGACAGGATCCCGTCACTCACTCTCTCACTCACTCACTCCAAAGTCCCCTACATCATCTGGGGACTCACAGAGAAATATTCCTACTTCAATAGGTTTGCAAGCAATAGGGTTAGGTAAGGTAAACAGTCTTTTGAAAGAAGGATAAGAGAGAGTCCGGTGTTCAGTGAAAATCCCTACGGTGCTGGAGTGCGTAGCGTTGGGCATCAGATTGGGCTGGTGACAAGGTCAGCAGGTAAGGCTTCAAGCCTCCATCTGGGATGTGCAGACGTGGCTGTCAGCTCGTCAGTGGAGGCCTGAGCAACGAGCCGTCAGAGAGCTCTGATTTTATGCTCAAGACTTGGTGCAGTGCACCTATCTGCAGCCAATAAAGCTCATCTGCAGTCCAATAAAGCCATCCAGATGGTCACACTCCACTCTGCTTCTGGAGTTAGGGCAGTCAATGGGTACACCTTTCACGGGTTGCTCTGGCATGGCTGTCACTTTGTGAATGACATAGCTACCAGAATTATTAGAGTCCATTTTGTGTTTGTGATTAATGCACTATACATTCAGTGCATGGGTTTGGAAGTTGTCCAAACTCAGCTGAAGGTGGATGGTCTAGAACAACCTCACTCATATATGTGGCCTCTGCTGGAATGGCAGAAACAGTTAGGATGGCCACGGCCTTTCTCTACATGGTCTCTTGTCCTCCAGAAAGACACTCCAGGTTTGTTCACATGATGAACCAGCCACAAGAAAGGGCAAATCCCAACACACAAGTGCTTTTCAAGCTCCTACTTGTGTCAGATTTGCTATCATCTCATTGATTTAAAGCATGTCACGTGGCCAAACCCAGTGTCAGTGTGGGAGGGGACTGCCCATAGAAAAAAGCCTAAAATAATTTATATCAAGGAATAAAGAGTGGATATACTTGGCAATGGAAATAACAGAAGTTGAAGGGGGCTTTTTTTCCCTCACGTTCTAACATGCTCTTCTGTTGTTCTTGTTTTACAATGAACATGTATTATTTCTGCAAATTATATTACTTTAAAAAGTAAACAGAAGAAAACATTCATCTGCAAGTATGGGATCTCTGAGAGTTTCCCACCTTCACTTGATTCCCTGTATCTTCATATATCTACCCTCTCCAGCCATTGAATCTTCATGTCCTTACCTTTGTTAAACATGCATTTGCCCACAGAGAGACAACACTAAATGCCCACCTCCTTCTAGAAACCTCACCTTTGCAGTCACCGTAGCATCTGCCAGCACATATGCACAGATATCATGGAAACATGCATTACAAAGTAAACAAGGACAAAAAAGCCTTTTAGAAATCCCAATTGGCAGCAGCTGCTCCTGTCCCCCAAAGCAGTGGAATAATTTCCTTCTATAGCCCTCGGCTTTTTGGAAAGCAAAATACCTCCATTGGCTGATTTAGGGGCAAACATTGCAGGGCATAGTTGAGATGGATACAAGATAAGAGATAGTCAAGCATCTTGTGAGATTGGAGAAAATAAAGATGATCCAGGAAGAGATGAGGTGAAAACAAGGGAAGACAAAGCCAAAGAATGGCTTTTGGTAGCGTGGCTGGCTAAAATTCTTTGAAGGACAGAAGTGTGTTAATTATTAAGTAATTATTGCCTTTGTCCTTTGTTGCCCTTCTATACTCTTTTTTGCTATGCTGATGCCTGGATGCTGTGAAATACAAGTTCCTTTGTCAGCTGCCTTTGTTGGGTTTTGTCAGAATGAGTCTGGGGACTTGCTCCTTCCTCTTTGCTATTCCTATCACTGGAGCCCATTTGCTGATTCTGTAACCATAGCCCTGACAAGGACCTCCACTCAAGTAGCAGCAGTTAGCTTCACTCTCCTATTTTTTGGCACTTCCAGAACTGGCCTCACTACACCCTCTCAGATGTCCCAGCAGGAGAGAGAGGGCAGCCCCAGCTGTAAGCTGCTCTCCCCCAGATCCTGATTTGCTCGCATCAGCCAGATGGCAACCCCTTCCTCAAAGGTCTCTCCCAGCTCTCTGTGGGTCTGAGTTTCTTGGTTCTGATATCCTCCTTTTTTAACCTCCAATACTAGGGGTGGTGGCTGCTCCTGGCATTTATTCACTGTATTTCCTCAGTGAATCTTCCCCTTTCTAATTCCACTGTAGAAATAAACAAAGAACACCCAACCTAAAACAAACAAACAAAAAACCCAGAGGCTATTTATTCAGAGGTTGCTATAGCAAGGAAGTCAGCAACCATCATTTGCATTTGGCAGAGACTCAAAGGCAGACTAGAGAGTGGGACATCTTCATAGTGATAGAAATGAAGGCTTCGGGGATGCTCTGACTGGAGGCTTTTGGAATGGGCAAGCTGGAGGCAGGCTAGCTAGAAGCAGGTGTCTTACGTGATTGCTTTGGGGAGCATATTTGGCTTGGGATATACCCCCACCAGGGTGTGGGGGGGGAGTGTGTCAAAAAATTGGGATGCTGGCAGTCATGGTCTAGTCCTGACCATTCTGTGCTGGTTCCTACAGAGGTTGAGGGTCAGAGTTCTATTGTCACATGTAGACAGGCCATTGTTCATTTCTACATTCAGTTTCTCACCTCTGATGTCTGTTCAGTTAATTCCCTATATTAAGTTATCTCTATTAAAATGTCTAGTGTGTTTTCTGTTTTCCTGACTAGACTCTGACTGATACAGAAGGAGTGTCTAATATTCATTTTGAAAAGTTTCCATTGTGTGTGCGTGTGTGTGTTTGTTTTGCCAAATATTTAGTAAGTCTGATAGCACTCAAATGGTTTGTATACATGGTATTTTGGGAAAATCGATGAAATGAAGAGGGCAGAAAAAATAGCTGCAGGAGGCAATGAATTAGTGACAACAGATTTCAACAGAGATAGGAAGGAGAACCTTCAAGGGATCAAGAGAACTCAGCCCCCAGAGCATTTCCTATCCATATTCTATATTAGGAACTGCATGAAGGGGCATGCAAAACATTTTGATTTTGCACTGGTTAACGGTTCTCAAATTGATAAAATCAACTTTATCTAAGTACGGGTTCTGACAACTAAGTTAGCAATGATGTTGCTAACCTTTTTTAATATCAGAGGGATTATTCATTATGAATTTGTATCAACTGGACAAACAGTTAACCAAGTTTACTCTTTGGAAGTGCTGAAAAGGCTGTGCGAAAAAGTTAGATAACCTGAACTTTTCACCAACAATTCATGGCTCTTGCATCATGATAATGCACCAGCTCACACTCACTGTTTGTGAGGGAGTTTTTAGCCAGTAAACAAATAACTGTATTGGAACACCCTCTCTCCTCATCTGATCTGGCCCCCAGTGACTTCTTTCTTTACCCAAACATAAAGGAAATATTAAAGGAAGACATTTGGATGACATTCAGGACATCAAGGGTAATACGACGACAGCTCTGATGGCCATTCCAGAAAAAGAGTTCCAGAATTGCTTTGAAGGGTAGAATAGGCACTGGCGTTAGTGCATAGCTTTCCAAGGGGAGTATTTCCAATGTGACCATAGTGATATTCAGCTAAGAAGTATGTAGCACTTTATCTAGGATGAGTTTGTGAACTTAATTGTCAGACCTCCTATTTTAGTAACACTTTTGTGATTCATTCACATTTATTGCCTATTCTTTTCAACTTATCTTTGCTGAATTCCTGGTCTGGGCTAGGTATAGTGAGATATTTTTAAAAGGGAAATTCCCCAACCTTTGTCCTCAAAGTGTTTAAAGGGTTTCTGGGAAAAAATTAGCATGTAGGAAGTAAGTAGATGTGATAACAGCCATATAATGTAAGGTCCAGAATAAGCACTGCAACTAAATGGCACTGTATTATTTTTAGAAAGGAAAGAAAAATGCATAGCATTTCAGCACATTGGAAGCCTTTGCAGAGTAGATCAGACTTTAGTCTTCACTTTTCAAAGAAAGAAAAAGCGAAGATAAAAGTATTTCCAAAAATTGTGATGGCAAAATTGCTCATAATTCTTCCTCTCTGAAAGTTCGCATTTTTTGCTTTACCTTTCATATATATTTATTACTTGTATTTATATTGTCATAAATATTTTTTGTTCTTACATATTTTATATGCTTTTACCATTTTTAATAGTTGTGTAACATTTCATTGTTCAGCGGTGCTATAAATTATACAACCTTCCATTTGGGTTGTTTTTTTTTTTTAAATTTTGCTATTTTAGATTTATCCATGAAGGTACTGTGTAACTAATTTTTTCTTTCTGGGAGATTGAATCTCTTGGATAGACTTTAGAGAGTGATGTTGGCTATGAGCACACTTATGGCTCTTACTTTTGTAGTATTGCTTTACAAAACAGATTGTACAGTATTTTTAACAACGAACTGGTTTATCTTAGCCACATTAGCTCACGTGTTTCTCTCTCTCTCTCTCTCTCTCTCTCTCTCTCTCTCTCTCTCTCTCTCTCTCTCTCTCTCTTTTACATCCTCATTTCCAGGGTACTATACTTTGCATTTTTAACTACTATTGAGGAAAAGAATCTTTCCATCTGTTTCCTTTCTGTATTTGTTGATGAAGATTATAAAATGTGCAGAGGAAAGGAAAATACCTTGATGAAAGACAGAAAGGAACAGGGCTGGGCGGTAAAAGTTAAGGTAGCTGAATAATAGAAGGATAAGTGGATAGAAATATTATTTATAATGTGTTTATATATATTTATATATGCATATGCACATGTACACATATAACATGTCTCTATATTTCTCCCTAATCAAATTTTCACTATAAACCCCACATTAAATTAAATGATTCTTTAAATAAATCCCATGTTATCCTCACAACAACTTGATGTTTGACCCTCTCATTTTTCTGCCCAGAAACTAAAAGCTCAAGGAGATTAAGTCACATGCCCATGGCCACCAAGTTTAGTAGTAATGTGTGACTTTTCTAAATCTGTCTTACTCTAACACATTTTTAAACACCAAGGGATACTTTAAATAATTTAGTTAAAATGGAAAATCTGAACTGAGAAATAAAAGCACACATAGTAGTTTATCATAAATTGGTTGGTAATAATGGAATCTTCCCAGGCCCTGGTAGGATTTACCAAAACGAGATCCATATTGGCTTTAAGGGCTGTATTCATTTCTGGCTGCCAAATGGACTTGGTCTTAGTTTAATTCTTTTTATAGAATTGATGTTTGCTCTTGGCTAACCATGTATATCATTTTACTGCACACAATGAAATAGTCACCCGAATGTGCCTTACAATTAGCTTCAGCAGAGTATTTGCTTCTTTCATACAGACATTTTACACTATCTGCAAAGATTAAATTAATCATCTCTGCCAGCAATGAATAACTGAGAGAATTAGTTTTTAATATCTGGAGTAGAGAAGGGGAAATTGCAGGCAGAGCGATACATTTTACTTGACCAGTGTTCCATGTTTCTTTTTATAATCTGTATTCTATATCATACCCAGCATCTTTGGCTGGGGAAAGGAGGAGACAGGCTACGTTATTTGATTAATGGCTGCCAATCTTTTAGGAGGAAGACAGCTGGACAAAGATGATTAATTAAAATGTGCTTTAATGTTAATCATACAATTTCAAAGTCCCAGCATTTAATTTTCACAATAATGCTATAAATTATATACTATTAGTTCCCTATTTTACAGATGTGAAAGTAGTCAGAGTGAAGTAATTAAACCAGAGTATGTGCCTAGGCCATATAGCATCAGTATTCTGGTCCTGACTGCTGTTCTGGTGCTTCCCGGTGGGTGTGCTGCTTTGGCTCCACCCCTCTTCCTGTTCCAGTCCACTGCCCAGTTGTGGTAGGTATCACAGTGCAATGGAATTCCCCAGAAGCATCAGGAGGGAAAGCCAGAGGGCTATGTATGAGGTGTGATCAAATAATATGCTGAATGTTTAAATTAAAAAAATAATAAATATTACAATAACAGACACAGTGCCATTAATCCCCCTCAAAGCACTGCTCCTCACTTCGATCACACTTATCCCATGGGTGTTGTCACTTTCTGAAGCAGTTCTGGAATTCCTCTTACGTGAGTGTCTTTGGTTGTGCTGTCATGGCTGCCTCGATGTCCTGAATCATTTTGACTTTGGGGAAGAGCCAGAAGTTGCATGGTGCCAGATCCGGTAAATAAGGTGGATGAGGACACATCGTAATGTTATTATTTGACAGAAATTGCTATACCAGAAGCGATATGTGACATGGAGTGTTGTCATGAGGAAGGATGATTTACGGCACACTTCAAAGTACACCTTCTCTCAACCATAGTTTACACATGACTGACTGCACTGAACACGTTGAAACTTGTCACACACTATTATTAAGGTTCGACACGCTGCTTCCTGTATTATTGAAGATCCCTGCCTTTCTCTTGGATGGCAGTTGGCAGCAGCATTCACCGTATTTTGTGATCACAATGGAAAGTCTCCACGTCACACATCGCTCTGGCATGGCAATTTCTGTCAAATAAAAGCATTATGATATGTCCTCATCCACCTTATTCACCAGATCTGGAACCCTGTGACTTCTGGCTCTTCCCCAAAGTCAAAATAACTGAAAGGTAAACGTTTGAATCGATTCAGGACATCAAAGCAGCCATGACAGCACAACTAAAGACACTAACGAAAGAGGACTTCCAGAACTGCTTCAGAAAGAGGCAAGAAAGATGGCATAAGTGTGTTTGAAGTGAGGGTGAATATTTTGAGGGGGATTAATGGCAATGTGTCTTTTACTGTAATAAAAACTTTTAAATGTAAACATTCACTGTATTTTTTTATTACACCTCATATCCCAAAGGCATGTACTATTTGGTAGGTTATCAATAGTTATTCACATTTAACATGGGATAATCAATTTGGAAACAAATTTTCTGGTTGAAACAATTTTTCTGGTTGTTTCCATTTAAGTTCTCTACCTTGACCCTCACATAAGTCAGAAGTTCAGAGTTATCAATGTAGTCAGTGAATCACTTACATCAGAATTATCTGGATCCTACCCCTCTCATACTAAGTCAGAATCCTTGAGAGTGGGGCCCAAGAATCTTCATTTAAAAACTATTCTCCAGCATATAAGAATGACTCATTAAGGTTTTCCATCATAAGTTTGATATGATGATGATGATGATACATGGAGCAGGGCCTGACACCATCTCAGTGACATGTACAAGATTTGTTAAATGTTTTAGATGTATTATCTTGTTTAAATTCATCAAAACCCTATGAGGCAGTTACTGTTCTTATCTTCATATTACATAAAGGAACTATAACTTTATAAAAAGGAAGAGTCAAATCTAGGTTTCTGATTTCAGAGTTTACTACGCCTCCTTAACCTCAACATTATATCAGTGTGCTTTAAGTACAGAAAATTTCAGCCCGTCATGTCCAGGCAAAGGTAAGTGTTCAATTTACAGTGAAACAAAAAAATTAAATAATATAAAAACGAAGCTGAACATTTCATTTTTGAAGATGAAAATATTCTGCCATTTTCCAAGGATTTAACTGAATGACTTGATGAAAAGTGATTATGTTATAATTAGTTTATTTTAATCAGACAGTTTGTTGAAAGATTTAACTAAGGACCTGGCTAAAATTTTATGAAGTATTTAAACATTAGCATGGGAAAACCAGACAAAGCTGGATGAATGTAAGAACCATTTTTAAAAGTGAGAGAAGTCCATATAGAAGTAACTTTGCATAACCCATGGAGACTAGAAGTGGTCTTCAAAGGGTGGTAATTGCAAAGTGGTCTCCCTCAGAGCTGTTGTGACTTTTTTTACCTTGACTACATAAACTGGTAGGAATTATATTTCCTGGGGATCTCTACAAAGCTTCCTAATCAGAGAACACATTGGGCAATTTCCAAACCCACTTGTTAGCACACTTAGAAGCAGCAGTGTATGACTTAATGCTTTTTTTTTTGGTCAATTCCTTCACATATTTTCTATAGTAATCATAAAACACGATGGTATCTTAGAACTACATTTAGAAAAATGAGGCTCAAATTTGGATGGTTTGTTTCACATTTCATCTTGTAAAAAATTGCAATGCAGCTATTCTTATTAATGTTGGTGGGACTGTATGTTTGTACAAACTTTTCTGGATAGCAGTTGGCACTAGATAAGAAGTTTTAAAAATATTCTTGGATCTAACACATCTATTTATAGGAATCTATTGTAAGACAATGATGAATGATATGAACAAAGACTTCCCACGTGATAAGTATATCATGGTCGTCTTTGTAATTTCTATAAAAAATATTGGTAATACAGAAAAGTACCACCTGCTATCCCAACACAGAGACATGTTAATAATGAAACATGATGGATTTGCCTTCTGGTCTTTTTTTTTTTTTTTTGATTAGTTATGTCTGTACCTAATTGTCATCAATTGTTTATTACTTTACTTACATCTTTTTAAACTCAGTATCATGTCACAAACTTTTACTAATATAAGTTGTTATACAGATGAATTCCAATGTGTTTAAAATGATTTAAACAAGTACTGTAAATGCTAATCATTATTTTGTGATGTAACATAAGTTAAATAATTCCCTGTTGCTAAATTTTTTAAATGTTTTTTAATAATATGAATAATGATACAAACAATTGGATGCTTAATTTGTCCACTATAGATATTCATACATCGAGGTAGTATTTTTTCAAGTAAAGAACTTATTTGATATTTAAAAACAAACAAGCTAAAAAACCCCTCAAATCTAAAAAGCATAAATTGGGCTTTTACTTAAAGCATTAAGTGAAATATATTTATTACCTAAATAACCATTCCCTTTAAAAAATCTATTTGGAACTTACCTTGTTTCTTTTTGACTATTAACTTTAATTAAGGGCAAACTACTTGTATTCAGCTTAAATAATTTGAATTCATATCATCAGGCCTTTACTGGCAGAGATAATTTTTTAATTTAATTATCTCAGAATCATCTTCATCATAAAATGGTTGTCTGAGGTTATGATGTCATTATTTCTCTCTATTTCTCCAATATTTTCTCTATTTTCCAAATTGAAGAACTAATATTAAATTGCTTTTATGCTTCAAAACATGTAAAAACGAAAATTTCCTTCATTAAAAATACTAAGTTACTCTTTAAGGATGTGTTTCTTGTTGTTGGATACCAGCCACAATGGGACCCACCAATGATGCTTCAAAATGAAATAAATAAATAAATAAATAAATAAATAAATAAATAAATAAATAACTCAGGTAATGTACTATAAAGGACCTTTATCCTTGGGTAAATTGTTTAGTTCACAGGTTTTTTTTTGTTTGTTTTTTTTTCCTACCACTGATACTCTTCACAATGCACCAACTTTCTCTGACAGTGAAAATTTCCTTCTTCCCTGAATGTCCATGAGGGAGTTAAGCAGGTGATCTATAATATTTGTGTTTCACAAATAAATGGGAATCACTGCTTTCTCTCAAGATAAATGACTAGAAAGTAGCTAAACATGCAAATTGATCTTTCTATCTCAGACTTTTTGAAAAATATGGGATATGTTAATTTATGAATATTCGAGATGGTTCATGAAAACCCTGTAAGTCTGCACAGAAAAGTCTTTGACAGTGTAAGTTAAACATCTTAGCATTTGTAATGACATAACACAGTCATATACTAGCCAAAGGCTTGTTTCGCTCTCATTACTAATTTCTTGTAGTCCATGTGTCATCTGTGTGATGACACAGAGTAGTAAAGTTGCTAAGAGAAGCAAATAACAATAACAATAATAATAAGGAAATCTTACCTGTTTCAAAAACCAAAGATTTTGATTTGCAAAAGCCTAAGGATTATTTTGCTTTCTTCTTATGGACCTTATATGCTTGGAATTGAATGAGTCATGATCCTTGGTCTATGAAACACACCGTTACTGATTCATACAAGGCCCTCACTTATTACGTTTTATTCTTAATAATGTAAAGAACATCCATAACCTATTATATTATCCAAGAAAACCTTACCAATAACTTGCATCTATTGATATGCTCCTCCTCTAGGTCATCCTTCTGTCTTCTCTCCCTGAGGTAACCCTCTCCCAAATTTTGTGTTTATCACTCCCTTGAAATTTGGCCCTTGAATACATGAGGAAGAACTGCTTTTTGGTAAGTAGGAGGGGAATTGCTGAAACATAGTAACTTTATTGGATATCCGATCAAAATAGACAATGCTAAAGTGTTGGAGGCTTGGTTGCACCAATTTACCCTTCTATGATTTCTACATGAGAAATTCCGTTGATCTCTGCTCTGGAATTGCCAGAGTTCTTTGTGTATACCAATTAAATAGGATCAAGTTATTTCTTCTGTGGTCTTGATTTGCTTATCTTTATGGTCTTGATTTCCTTTTGCAAAGCCCTAATGTGGTTCAGCACAAATTGATTAGCCATATTGTTTCCTTCTGTGTACATGGCTGCTTCTGATTTTCCCTCCATTATTCTGTTACTATATTTATTTTTCTTATTGATTCATAAGATATACCTATATCTATGTCTATGTTTATATCTATATGTATATCTATATCTGTATCATCATTTATATCTATGTATCTATATCTGTTTCATAAGCTTTTGTGGTTATATGTATAGTAAATATGTTCTCGTTTATTGCTCATTTTTTAACTTTCTTTCAGGTATCTGTTGACTTCATTAAAATTAAGACATACGATTGATCTAGCTATATGTGGTCTTTTCCGTTTCCATATGAATTGTGGGATTGTATTTTTCTATTTATGTAAAAAAATGCCACTGGGGGAGGGTGATGTCAGCAAAGATGGTGAAATAAGAGGTGTCCAACTTGCATCCCCCAAACAAACAACAATTTGACAGCAATCTATGAACAAAAGAGGCTTTAGGATGCAGGAGGTAGGTTGTGAAATACCAATAAAGTCCCAGATTGAGGAGCGCTACTTTGAAAAGACAGGCCCACATCCTGGTGGCAGGATTGCTGAACACAGCCCCAGCCACAAACCAAAAGCATCCCTGCTCCCCTGTGGACTCAGCAACAGCCCAATATGGCCATAGTCCAGAAACCAGGCTCATCTACTAAGGGACCTGGGAGGAGCCATTTCTCAGAAGAAGACATACAAGTGGTCAATGGGTATATGAAAAGTATCAACATCACTAATCATCAGGGAAATGCAAATCAAAACCATAGTAAGATATCACTCACATCTGTTAGAATGGCTCTTATTAAAAAGACAAAAAGGTAAGTATTGGTGAGGATGTGGAGCAATTGAAACGCTTATACTCTGTTAATGGTAATGTAAATTGGTACAGCCATTATGGAAAACAGTAAAAATTTTAAAAATTTTTAAAAATTAAAAATAGAACTACTATATGATTCCGCAATTCCACTTCTGGGTATTTATCCAAAAAAAATGAAAGCAGTATCTCAAAGAGATTTTCTGCACCTCCATGTTTATTGCAGCACTACTCACAATAGCCAAAATGTGAGAACAACCTAAAAGCCATTGATGGATGAACAGGTAAAGGAAAGGTATACAACAATGGAATATTATTCAGCCTTAAAATAGAAGGAAATTCTGCAATATGCAACAACATGGATGAACCCTGAAGACATTATGCTAAGTGAAATAAGCCCATTACAGAAAGACAAACAATATATAATTCCACTTACATGAGGTATAGAAAATAGTCAAATTCATAGAATCAAAGAGAGGGATGATGGTTGTCAGGGACTAGAGGAAGGGAGAAATGGGGAGTTACTAATCAATGGACATAAAATTTCAGTTAAACAAGATGAATAAGGTCTGGAGATCTGCTGTACAATGTTGTACGTGTAGTCCCTAGTTCTAGTGTCCTATAATGTATTGAACACTTAAAATTTTGTAGATCTCAGGGTAAGTGTTCTCACCACAATAACATAACAACAACAACAACAAATAGGAAAGTCCCAAGATAAGTTCATCAATACATACTATATATGCAGGGGAAAGAAATGATTTTACCTGTGGAAAAAAGTAGAATTCATGAAGAAATTGAAAAGTTTATTAGAATAAGGCATATTCAGAAGTGTATCTAAGCTTTTTGAACTATGAAATCTGATTGAAAAATTCATGAGAATAATCTTATGAGAAAGTTGAGGAAATCATGGATGTGTCAGACAAAAACAAGAACAAATATAAGAAACTTAAAAAAAAAACACTAAGACCAGATTTTATACCATAAAGAATAGATTTAGCAAAATGCATGAAAAACATCACCATACTTAAGAGCCAGTTTTCCTAGCCCCATGACTGGCCAGAGAAAGGAGATTTACTGATATAGTTGGAAGCCATATATTTAGATTATGTTATTTGTCCCTAAGAGAGCTTCCTAGTTCTGCTCCTCTACTAGGTAAATCTGGCAACAGGAGGGGAATAAAACAGAGTACAAAACACCTATACCTAACATCCCAGGGTGAGCCTGAGGAGGCTGAAAACCTTAAAAGAATTTTCCTATCCTCAGCATAACATGGGAAGGGTAGAGACAGCCACTGTGTTTCCCCGAAGGTAAGACATAGCCGGACCATCAGCTCTAATGCGTCTTTTGGATCAAAAATTAATACAAGACCTGATATTATATTATACTATATTATATTATATTATGTTATATTATATTATTTTATACTTATATTATAAATACCTGGTCTTATTTTAATATAAGACTGGGTCTTATAATAATTTTTGCTCCACAAGACGCATTAGAGCTGAGTGTCCTGCTAGGTCTTATTTTCGGGGAAACACGGTATGAGGGAATTTAGGTTTCCCTGAAGGGAGTATGAAGGTCTTCTTTTGTGTAAGGAAGATGCAAAAGTAGTTGGAGGCCCAACCTGAAGAGGCTGGCATAAAAAGACAACTTAGCAATCATTATGGAAAACAACAGAGCCAGTCAAAACAGAAAAGAAAAACCAGTAATTTTAAAGGATACACAGATGAATAAATAATAACTATGGGCCAGATAGACCCAATCTTATACCTTGGCAATGGACAGGCATACCTTGGAGATGTTGTGGGTTCAGTTCCAGACCAGAATAAAGTGAGTATTGCAATGCAGCGAGTCAGAATCTTTCCGCTGGTGGAGGTCTTGCCTTTCAATTGTTAAAAAAAAGCATCTGGGAAGCACAATAAAGCGAAGTCCAGTAAAGTGAAACGCCGTAAAGTGAAGCACGGTAAAATGACATATGCCTGTTTGTGGGTCGAATTGACTAAGGAAATGCTGAATTGGTTGTGATTTCCCTGAATTAACTGGACTTCTGTCACCAGCTGAAATGGGTTAGTATAACATGAAATGATGGTAAGAGTGTTCTCAAACTTAACTCTTATCAGAATCACCTGGAAGACTTATAAACTACAGACTGCTGCCCCCACCTCCAGAGTTTCTGATTCAGTAGGTAAGCCTGAGTTGGGACTCAAGAATTTGCATTTCTTATAAATCCCCAGGTGATATCACTGCCATTGCTCTCAGAACCACGTTTTGAGAATCCCTGGTGTTATAGATACACATTAAAATCTCAAAAACTTAATACAATAGAAACATATCCCTTATAACATCCACTCAATGTGATAGTATGTAAATGTGTGTATGTGGGGGGGGTGGGGGGTGAGTAGCGAGAGGTGCTCTTTCTATATGGCTTCCAAGTTACCTTGGGCATCAATATCCAGCTACCTGACAGTGGAAGAGAGCAAGTGGAAGACTGCATGGGAGGTTTTTATTAGAAGAAGTGTGTGTTACCTTTTCTCCTTCTATTGGTCAGAATTCAGACACATGGTCACAGGTAATTGCCAAGGAGACTATAAAACATTGTCTAGCCACATGTCTGGGGAGAATGGGAAATAGATTTGGAAAACAGCTAGTCAATTTTTATCATAGTACTCAAAATGAAAAGTGGTTGGATTAAAATAAAAGAGGATTAGGTAACTTTCATGTCTGACTTTTATGGCCTAAGGTTTCTGTACCATCAACACATAGCTTACAAGAATGTTCAAGACCTGTTTCCAGCCAACATCTATATTCTCATCACTTCTCATTTTCTTCCTTTTCGCTCTCTGCTCCAGTTTGATCAACCTCATTTCTGTTCCCCACAGGAGTCATGTTCTGAGAATTCCCTCTGTATCCATTTTTCTCTACTTGAAACTTTTCTATTCCCTGCTTTCTCACTTCCTCCCTGCTGTGCCATTTATCTGGTTAATTCTGATTCATCCTTCAGGTCTCATTTTGGAAGTCACTTCCTTAAGGAAGTCTCCCTTGACTACCACCCAGACCCTAGACTAAATTAGTTACAACTGACTTCTGGATGTACCAATTTTACCTTGTTTTTCTTGTTTTGACTTTCATAGTTTTGTGACTTTCCTATTGGACTGTAAACTCCAGGTCAAGGCCTGAATCTGTCTTACCTACTATTTTATCAGGACTTCTCATAGTATTTGGAATAGTGTTGAAGAACTAATTGTGGAATGAAGAAGGGAAGGAAGTAAAGAAAAAAGGAAAGAAGGAAGAAAGAAGGCAATAAATATTTTTGCAAGATTTCAGAATGTATCAACAATGAGATTGTTGTATTAGTTACATATTAATTTTTCAAATTGATTATCTTGGGTTGTTCGGTCTATAACACTTCGTCTCTCACTATTCCATATGTGCGGCCTACACCTTCCTCTCCTACAATCTGCGTGTTTAGCAGAAAAGAATGCCGCTGAGAGAGGAAACCCCTCCTGGTATGTTGTCTAGGAGTCATTGTAATCCTTTGGCATCCCTATGCGTGATCTCATTTATCCATTATGGGAAATGTATTCGTAACATCCTGATGAAAATCACTGCCAAGTTAAAACCTACAAACAGGTTTTGACGGACTGCTGAAAAAGAGAATGATGAGGCTTGCTTAGAGTCTTCTAGATTCTTGTGAATAGACAGCATGAAGACAGGATATGGAAGGCATTTATTTAGATTTTGTATAATGAAGTTTTGAAGATAAAAGTAATGATTAATCAAGAAAATCAGTAAATCTGAAGTTAGAAAAATGGTCTGTAATGAATTATAGCGCTCAGCCCGGGTTGTGACAGATGAGGGAGCAGTTATGCGGGTTAAAAAAAAAAAAAAAAAAACTGAGGAGAAAGGTAAAGTAAAAGAGTATTGCAATTGTCCCTAACTTGAGTATCACAAAGAGTCTTTTTTGATACTGGTATTACTGAAATTAATAGAAGGGGGCACAGAAAATAAAGAGAAAAGGATTACATAGTCCCTCTACATGGTTACCAAACTAGAAATGATTCATGTTCCAGTTTGGGGCATTGACTCCTGGCTCTGTTCACATTTTCTCCCATAGATTTAACTGTTCACTGCTGTATTAAACAGAATGATGCAAATTCTACTTTGAACTATTCTCCAGGACAGGCTTATCACTGACAGTCTTGTAATTTACACTGAGTCTGTTGGGAGTTCTATGGCTTCTCCTTGAGTCTCTGTCCTTTTCCTCTTTTTTCCTGACTCTGGGCTTTTTCACTGCTTTGAATGGCCTTCCCCAGAGATTGCAGTGGGATAATCAAAGGAGAGGAGAGATAAGCCAGACAGTTTTGTAATGATTTGTAGCTCTTATAAAACCATTTCTCTAAGGGAGGAGACTTTAATGAATTATTGCCATAAGGGTTTGGGATTATCTGTGATTTTTAATTATTTCAACTACCCAGATCGTTTTTGCCATAAGAATTAAGACTTGCCTACATGGCTTGGATAATTGCGATCAGTTTCCTGATGTGCTGAGTAATTAAAAGCATAACTGATCCTTGAATCACTAACTGCATATGTACCGATCTCCTCTATTACATATCTTCTTATATCTGATGCATAGTGCTAATTTTTAAGTAGGAATCTTGTTACTTTTACTTTATACATCAATGAAATCTCTAAGTTAATAGTATGCTTGGGTCAAATCTTATTTGCATTAACCAAACTGAAGCCGTTTCTTAAATGTCAATAAAAGAATGCATATATTTTGACTAGTTTTTATTTTCAACTGATTGTGTGTGTGTGTGCGTGTGTGTGTGTGTGTGTGTGTTTTAAGAGAGCCTTTACAGCAAATGGCAATTATCTTTGCATTTACATATCACCACTTTGTAAGTGAGTCTGCAGTGATAGGTAATTCTTCCATTGGTATTCAGGAGATATTATCATAGAGTAATAAAATTATAGAATGAGTTGCCCTAATAGGGATTAGAGTGTAGTGAACAAGTGAAAAAAATCAGTCATTGCTTCTTGAATGCAGTCAGGCCCCAGTGAGGCAAAGCTTTAGTTGCTGACAGCACATTTATGTTTTAAAGAAGTTAGATTGGAGAGGGAAAATAAAAGGTAAGAGGAAAAGTTCACCAAGTCAAAACATGGGAGCCCACTAAGGCTATTTCAGAGATGGAAGGCTGAAAACGATAGAATTTCAGAAACACAAATGGATCCTTAGCCCTTGGGAACATTTAAGGGTCTGAAACCATCAACTTTCAATCTAAAAAGTAGGTTGAGTTGAACTAAAATAATAAAAAGCTCCAATTCCTATCGGAGCATTCTACACTTGCTACCTTAAAAATAAGCAATATTCCCATAATAATAAACAATGAATGTGATCCTGTGCTTGGCATCCTGCCTCATTGAAGGTACAGCATCCTTTTCTCACCTTGAAAGACAGGTAGAGCTCAAGATTCTCCATTCTCAAAAATCAAAGTTTGCTATTCACACTTCTCCTGCCTTATTTCTTCCTCCCTTGCTGTAATCTGCATGGTGACCAGCTTTAGCTCCTGGAATAGAGAATTTAAATGAGGTGTAAAAATAGAAACAGGTAAAACAAAAATGTGGGAAAATAATATTTTATTTTCATGAAACTGTATTCTGTGTACTAAAAAGGAAACATAAAAGATTATTATTTATATAAATAAAGGAAAAAGAAAATGAGTTATATATTACTATTTTCTTCAAGTTGTCTTTGTTTTTAAAATCCCCCAGGAAATGCCTAAGCATTAAATGGAATCTACTCTGTATACAGACATGTATCCTTTATGATTTACTCTTACATTAAAAGTATCCTTACATACTTCATTTTTGTTCTTTTTTTCCTTTTCTTTTTCTCCAGTACTTTAAAATAAAGTGACTCAATATCTCAACTTTGGTCATTTTTCTGGAAGATCTTCCCTTATCAAGCTACTGATCAAATAACTAAACCTGTTCTGAGAACAGTTATTTCTAAAAATTTCTGTGTCTGTCGGTATAGCCATAACTGGGTATTTCCGTAAGACAGGAAAACATTTCAGGCAATGGTGATAGTTATCTTTCCTATTCCGGGAATGTGGACCATTGTAGATACAAATAAGTAAACTTATTCCTAAATTTGTATGTTTTTCAACAAGGTAGCAAAAGGTGGAAAGTGATCATAAAAGGAGTTGCACAAGCTTTGATATGTGTTACCAGTGACTGTACACCCATGCTTCAGCTGAGCAAAGTTGCACCATTACTAATTAATAATGAATTCCAAGTGAGAAGATATTTCTTGACCTTGTGAATACATCTACCTAAAACTTTAAGGATATTTTAGAACATACACTGGATATATGCATGGAAAAAAAGTGCTTTTCTACTCTGCAAATGATTTTGATTCCTTATAGGAGGGTTAGCTGTTGCTAGTGTTGGCTGCTACAGTAAATGAAGTATAAGGGACAGTGTAGCGGAATTTCTAGGTAACACACTATGGTCCATACACAAGGTCTTGTCATTTCTTTTTTCTTTAGTAGGATGAATCCCCTTCTCTTGGTACTTATCTTAGTGCATTCCCTCCTGAAAAGAAAGCAAAAATGAGGATATGATGGTGGAGAGAGAGATGCTGCCTTTTTTTTTTTTTTAAGGGGAGGAGCTTAGAAAAGAGAACTCAAAGTGAGTGATAATGCCCCATGCTGTAAGCTGGAAAACATGAGGCCTAGAATTATGGGCTCTGACACACACAAAAGGTAAAATGACATGATGTAACCCACAGTGTCAATCACTTTAACAACCCACGAAGCAAATTACATGATGTAAGTACTGCTTTCCCCCCAAGTTAAGGAATCATGTCAATCTGCTCCCACCTCCACATAGCAATTACTGCAGTTATTGATCGTGTCAGCCAAAAGATAACCAGGGGTGGCACCGTGTGCCCCTCTCTCCTGAGTAATAAAAATAAGAAGTGGAGAGGTGGTGCTCTTTGGCAATGAATTTCCTTTGGGTAAGAGAATGTGAGGTAGGAAAATTGACCTGTTTCTTTTACTTCTGGGTGCATTTACACATTTTATCTTCAAAGATGACTTAAAGTCAGTTCTGCTAAATTTACCCCAAAACACTTGGCAAATGATTGCAGGCCATGTGTTGACACACACACACAGACTACACAAGCACACCAACAACCAGAAAGGTCCTTTTACCATTAAAATAACCAAATAATTTAGAAGGTTGTACATATGTTGAATATTTTCTTTTCTATCTAATGTTTCATTCATTTAGTTGTTCAGTCATTTATCACTAAGGGTTTCTGTATCTTCACAGTGGCTGTCCTGCACGAAATGTGGCAAAGTGAAATATTTTCTCCAAGACATATCCATCTTTTACTGTTACTGCTTTACTCCTCTCCCCTTGGTTACACTCTAGGATAAGCAGAATTTGCCAACACATCATTTATTTGTTCTTTATATATTAATTTATTCAACAAATATTTGCTGAGCATGGTGACCTGCAATGTACCAGCTGCTGAGCTAAGGACAGTGGGAAATGCAACAAGAACTAAAACCTGCTCCTTGTAGTTGAGAAGCTTCCAGGCTATCGAGTATTAGCAAACTGACTCCTGTTTTTACATCCTTTGGGGGTAGGAGGAATGTGGAGAACCTATGGACATCCAGTAACATGCTTTCACATGTATTCATTTAACACATATTAAGTATTGGGCACAACAATGAATAAGACAGCAGCTAATAGTCTAGAAGAAATGCCACATTGTATACTGAAAGATCAGTAGTTCCCTTAGCATGGCTAGTACATAGTGAGCACCCAACAAAAATTTGTAGGATGAATGAATAAATGAATGAATGAATGAATGAATATGCCATGTTCCCTCTCATCTCTGAGCCTTTCAATGTATAGTTTTCTTTGCCTGGAATGCTCTTCCCATACTTCACGTAAACTTTTACACCTCATTTGATTCTTCTTGGTGTCATCATCTCTTTTTGACCTTCCCTGAATACCCCAAGTGACTTACATGCTCCTTTCTCTGTGCTCCTTATGAGCCTCATATATCTCATTCACACTTCATTTGAAGAACTTAAGTACAAACATATGTGCAACACATATGTTTTCACATGCAACGGTTAATTGCTTGAGAGCAGGAACCATTTCTGTTTTAGGGCTCTCCCAGCACTCAGAACTGGGGCTGGTTTACAGTGGTTGGTCAGTGAATATGAATCAGTAAATGAGAAGAAATTAATGAAATAAATTACTCCCTAACAAGTGATTTTGCATCTAAGGCTTACCATGCTTTGGCTTCAGATTTCCTCTCTTATTTCTCCATGTGTCAACCAGGATCCAGCCAATCTGTTATTTTGAATGGGTCTCTCATTTTCCCATCTTTATGCCTCTCATGCACTGTGTCCTATAAATTCGTCTTATACTATTACTAACCACTCCGATTTCAGAGCCCCTCAAATGCTAACTTCCATCCCTACTTTAACCACTCTGTTCACATTCCTGACTCACCAAACACCCCCTCATTCTTAGCATATTTCCCATCTCCCTATGTGAAATGATCTCATCTTCCTTTGAAGAATTGTTACACTTTTCTTATAAGGTCATTGAAAATTTTCTCCCCTACTATAGTTTAAGTTCTTATCACATCTTCCATGGTTAATTTCAAGCACCTTGAAAGGAGGAACTGTGCCTTGCACAGGAGCTTGCAAAGAGGAAGCATGTATAGTAGTCCCCTTTTATCCATGAGGGGTACATTCCAAGACAATCAGCAGGTGCCTGAAATTGTGTTGGTACCAAACCACATATATATCAGTTATATATCTATATCTATATCTATCTATATCTATCTATATATATATCTATATATATGGTTTGTTTTTTTACACATATATATATGTATATGTATATGTATATATATATGTATGTATATATATATATATATATATGTTTTTTCTATACACACATACCTATGAGTTTAATTTATAAATTAAGCACAGTAAAAAATTAACAACAATAACCAATAATAAAATGGAAATATCATAACAGTATACTGTAATAAAAGTTATCTGGTTGTGGTATGTCTCTCTCTCAAAATGTTTTATTGTACTGAAGTCACCTTTTTTCTTGTAATGATATGAGATAAAATGTCTATATGATGAGATGAAGTGAGGTGAATGACATAGTCATTGTGATGTAACGTTAGTCTACTATTGATCGTCTAATGATATGTAACAAGCATTTTGAGGCTTCTCTTCGGCCTATCTGAACTGCTAGCATCACTACTCTTGCCCTTTGGGATCATTAGTAAGTAAAGTAAGGGTCACTTGAACAAAAGCTCTGTGATACTATGATAGTTGATCTGAAAACTGTAAAGGCTCCTAATTGACTAATGGGAGGGTAGAATATATAGCAGAGATACACTGGACAAAGGGATGATACACATCCTGGGCTGGACAGAGCAGGGTGGTGCAAGATTCCATCACACTACTGAGAACGGTGTATAATTTAAAACTTATGGATTGTTTATTTCTGGAATTTTCCATTTAATGTTTTCAGGCCACAGTTGACCATGGGTAACTGAAACCATGAAATGTGAAAATGCAGAAAAGGGGGTACTACTGTAATATTTATTCAAGTTGAATTTGTGCATTAGTTTCTCATTAAATTCAGGCAGACCATTCAGACAAGTAGCTACTTTCTCTCAGGTATATGCATTATGGGAAAGCAGGTCAAAAAAAGGGGAAAGGGAATTGTTTTGATAAATTCTGGAGAATACAAAAACTGTTTTCTGCTCTTTGATTAAGTTATCAAATTATCAGTTTCATTGAGTAGCTGATTCAGCAGCAGCCACCAAAACATGTCATCATAGCATTTCAAATACAAGGGATGAAAAGAAGATTCTGAGAAACCAGGTCACACCCAGAAGACAGAGAAACAAAATGGCATGGGCTCACTCAATGGCAATATTAGAGCTAGAAGACCATGGAAGGATACAATTCTTAGGGAAAAGTATTTTCTATCTAGATGTCTATACTCTAACAAAACTATCAAAAGTTTGAATAGAGACAATTCAGGGTATGCTGAAATCTCAAAACTTTCATACCGTGCATCCCTTTGCAGGAAGTTACCAGAAAATGTAGAATGTGTTTTACTTAACAAGTAAATAAACTAAGTAGGAGAAAGATGTAGAACCCAGAAAACAGGACATCCATTATAGGAGAGAGTGAGAAAAAAATAGCAGGTTGATGACAAAAGATGATAACTGGGAAGGTGGCTGAGAGAGCAACTACTTCAGGTTGGAGCAAGAAAATGGAGAACTCTTGGAGTTCTTTAAGATTTTCTAGATTATTTAACAGATTTGGCAATATAAAATCTTATGTCAAAAATCACTTTTCAAAGCCTTCAATGGAGAATATTTGGCCATACATCAAAAAAATCCAAGTAAATGGAAAAAATTAAAGGTTATTATAAATTCGAGATGGAGCTAAACATTGTACAAAAACATTTATATAGAAAACCAAGAGTAATTCATAATACACTTAAATCAACATAGAACAATATGTCTGTAGTCATAATTGTGAAAGCACCAAATAATATTGAATCAAAACGTATAATATAACTATATTAAAAGAGTAAAGAAGAGAAAGGGGGATGTATAAGAGAAAAATGCTAATGTTCCACACTAAGAATTCAATGAATAATGTTTTAAATCAGTGAATCAAAAGATAGATGCATACAGTATTTGGAGATGTGGAGGTAAATAACAGATGGAATAGCTAGGAATAGGGGTGGTTGCCTCTGGCAAGCAGGATGAGGGTGGAAGAGAGGAAAAGTGGGAACCGGTGTGGGGACAGAGCCCCAGAGAGCAGTTTCCAGGCTCTCGGCCTCACGTGGAGGGGTGCTGGCTCAGTAGATGGCCGTCAGCTGTGGCTAGTTGGCCGTCAGCTGTAACCAGTGAGCCATTGGCCACTAATATAACTGCCATGGCTTTGCTAGCAAAAAATGGGGGCTAGCAAGAAGATGGTGGCTGAGCCTGCAAGCGGTGCAGTGAGGGTTGAGAATTGTGTGGCTCCTGTTTCCTGTGTCTCCAACCCAGCCGCCAGCGAGAGTATAGTGGTATGACTCCCCTACTTATGGCTCTGTGGGTGTTCCTTTTTGGCCTCACCATGTCCTGCGTTCTTATGTGGGGAGCGGGACCAGAGACCCTGCGTGACTCCCTGCATGACAGCAGGGAACTGCTGTTGTTTGTGATAAAGCTATTATTTGTCTTATTAAGCCATGTGAATATATTACTTTGATACAAATAAAAATCAATTATAAAAATAAACACACCTTTGGACCCAGTAAACCGATGGATATGGACATAAAAGTTTGACAGTATGTATATGGTGGTTCATCACAGCATTCTGTTGTCAATGGGGAACCAATGATTTTCATTTGTGTAACCTTATAGTGACATTAATGTAATAATTTGTATGAAATATATGGATTGCCACTACAGGGTCTAGGAAGGATACTGCTTGATATGAGGGTTGGGTGGTGGTATGTAAACAATATGGGTGTTAGAATCCATAATCCTCCGGTCCTAGCTTGCTAGCTATATATCCTTAAGCAGATTGCCTAACTTCTCTGAGTGTTCTTAAACAGTGCTGCTTCTCATTTTATATGAGAAGAGTGACACCTATCTCATAGGGCTCTTTAGGGTTAATGCTCTGATTGCTATAGTAACAGGTGGCACTATTAATATTGCTCTTAACACTGATTCTTTCGCTATGGCCTATTTGGAACTTGACTTATATATTTTAAATTCTTGGGTATTGGGAAAGGATCCAGGTCTGATTCCACAACTCCCTGAAAGGGTGACCTTGGGCAAAACACTTGCTCTTTAAACCTGACTGCTCTCAGCTGTGACATGGGCAGAGAAACAGTGCTGATCTCAAAGGATGGTTATGAGGAGTGAATGGAGTGAATGAGGTCATGAATATAAAGAGTTTAGCAGTGAGCTTGACAAACAGTCAAGTGCTCAATTCACAGTACTCTTTTTATTTTTCATTTTGTCCTTTTCCTATAGTAAATCAGCTTTCTTCTTAACCATATCAATGGGAATCCAAATAATTCATCAGAGATTTAAAGAATTTTCAAAGTATCAGGCAACGAAAGATTTCTACTCATGCTTCGCCTCCACCCCCGCTTTAATTTAGTTTTAACCTTTACTAAGATTTTAAAAGTGGAATCAACCAGAAGGTGAAGATGGGGGGGAATAATTTTTCAGTACTCATTTAAACTCAAATTTTAGATTCTGCTTTCAAGTAAAACCAGTATTTATTTGTTGTTTACAAGGTTATTTCTGAGTTGCAAAGATTCTCTGCATGTTTTCTTCTGTGTTCCCCTATTCATTATTGGCTGCCACAATCAGACAGATGCACAGAAAGTGCACACACACTTGTTTTCTTGCATCTGTAGTGGAAACTTAAGCAGCTGACAGTAACTGCTCCAAGTCTGTTGAACAGATGCAAATCATACTTTTTTCAATTAGCAGAGACGAGCACTTCTTTGTCCTCCAGTGTATAATTGCTCTTTCATCACTTTATGGGCTACATGGTTCTTGAAATGTGGTCCATGCACCAGCAGTGCAGGATCACCTTTGTATGTTAGAAACACGACTTCTCAGATCCTACACCAGACCTCTTGAATCGAAAACTCCAGGGGGTGGGGTCCAGCAAGCTGTGCTGGAAAGAGACCTCCAGGTGATTCTTATATATGCTAACATTTGACAACAGCTGGTCTAGAGCTTTCCAAGCATAGCACCAGAAAAAGAAGACAAAAAAAAAACGGAAATGTTCAAAATGTATTTGCACACCCCATGAGTAACAGGCCAGCTGTATTCAATTGTTCCTTCCACGAAAGTTCTCTGGGCCCCTCTTGGTGCCAGGCATTCTAATAGTCACTGAGTATCAGAGATGAATTTATCAGGGTATAGCAGACCTTGCCCAGCCCACCACGGTTTTCATAAATTCTTACTATACAGCCTAGTGGACTCAATTATTGTTTTTCTTATAAATTTGGAGGCATTATCTAGCCATCTAGCATTATTTCCTGGGCTGTAGCTTTCTTAGTTAAGTGATCATATTTTCTGATGTCTCATGTCTATTCCATGAGAGCTGATATATTGCATGTAAACTCGTCTGCCTTATTGAATGTTTTACATAGGATTTAGCTATTAAATCAATAATTTCCTTAATATTTAATCCAAGTAAAGCACATTCCTGGCAGCAAATTGTCCTTGCCCTTCCATGGCTATCAATTGGAGATGATCATATCTAGGGTGTTTGTGATCCTTCATGACAAATTAATCCAAAAGTACATCCTTCTCTTCAGTCATCAGAGGCAGTGCCTGGAAATAGTGGTGTTTTGTGTTTTCTTTTTTGTAATTGCTCTGAGACTCAGTGTTCCCAAGTCCTTAATGAGCTACATATATGCCATTGCTACTTCCTGGCCCACATAAAGTTGGAGAGTTTCCAAGAACTCAGTTTTAATAAAGGATAAAAATCAAAGTCGATCCATCTTAAAGTAGGAAATAAAATAATAGAATGTGGGTTGTGGAGGAGGAAAGAAAAGAGGAGGAGAGAGAAAGGCAAAGAAATAAGCATAAGTCGGCATTTTAATGGGAATGAGTCAACAGTCTGCACTATAATAAATCTCTTAGGCATTTGATCCCAATAAACCGTCTTAATCCTTAGGGCTATTCTGGCAGCAAGAGATAACTGCTCTGAAACCAAAATATATTTAGCATAAAACTCACATTCCAATGTTTACTGTGTATCTGCTTTTTAAAAAATAAATTGAAAATCCAAACGTCTTTGAGGTGGTGTACGGGAAGCAGCCTCTTAGGGCTCCTTCTGTGTGTCCTCAAGCACCTACCTGCACAGGCAACACTTGAATGCCCACTGGCTGGGGAACTCGAGGTCTTGTTAACTGAAGCCCTTAAAATCCACTCCTTTATCGGAGCATTGTTTTACTGGCTTGGGCTGTGGAGACTTTCCCTTGCTCATGTACATGCAGAGGGCTTTTTGGTGAGGGTATGGCTTTCTGGAATTTCTTTTCCAGAGCTTAACAAAGTTGACTTAAATAACTCAACAGTCCTATCTCAACAGATGTATGTGATGGAACTATCAAAGTCACATATCAATGTATGGCTGATCTGTAAAATCCTTGATTAAAAAAAAACAAAACCCATTTTCAGTATTAGCTATGATTGAAGAGTGGTCTAACTTCCTTTTTCTTTTCTGTTTCTTCCTTTTCCACAACCCGTTAACTTATCTATACCTGGTATTCTTAAGAACACACATATGCTAGCTATTGCTACATAACATCAACTTGTCTAGATACAAAGGCCATTACTCAGCATGATGTCAGCCAGATGGTGAAATAAGTGGTTCTTGTCTACAGTTGCCCTCAAAGAAAGAACCACTAGCAACTATCCACAGACAAGACACCTTTCTGAAGATCTCTGAACCCAGGAATGAGGCAGAAGCACCCCTGGGACCACAAAAACTGAGAGAAACCACATTAGAAAGGTGAGAGAAGTGGTTTTACTTTGACTGCATTGCCCATCCCCCAGGCCAGTGCGTTACACTGAGGAGTCTCTCTCGATCTGCAGTTTCTCCAGTTGGAAAAGGAGAGCCCAAGGTGGACATTCAGCTCCTCCAGCACACTGGGACACTTTCAGGGAGGCCCCCTTAGATACTGCCTCATGGAGATCACGGGGGGAATCAGCTAGAGAAAGAAAAGGGGGCAGGTCCAGATGAGCTCATGGACCTTGGACCATGTTCCTGCTGGTTGTGGCGCCTGCGTGGAGATCCCAACCATTGGTTCTGCTCATATGGAGCGTTGAACTAGCAGCCCCATCTGTCCAGAGAGCTCAGTCACTGAATCTTCTCAGTTTGGGTCCCTAGAGAGCAGTTTGTCCCAGCCACAGAGCACAATATGGAGGCCTGTGCAGATAGGGAAGCAAGTCAGTGGCCTTGCTCAACTGCTGAGCATAGCCTCCAGCTCCACCAAACCATGCAGTCTGGTCAGAGATATCAAGCAGCTGTGCAGCATATCTAAAGCCTGAGCCTGGGCAGTGAAGCAAGTCAGTAGCCCCACACCACCGCTGAGAAAGGCTGGAGGAGGAGACTGCTGCCTCAGATGTGCAGATACCAAAGCAAGGATACAAGGACCATGAAAATCTGGTAAATATTGAAACCAACAAAGGAACTAATAAAGATCCAATAACTTACCCTAACTAAATGAAGATCTATGTGCTGTCTGAAAAAGAATTCAGAATACTCTTCTTAAAGAAATTCAGTGAATTACAAGATAACACAGATACACAACTACATAAAATTAGGAAAATGCATGAACAAAATGAGCTCAACAATTCAAAAATTAGCAAAGCTAGAGCTGAAGATAAAATGACCGAATAATTAAATGAAAAGCTTCAATAATAGACTTGACCAAGAGAAGAATGTGTGAACTTGAAGAGATGTCATAAAAATTATTCAGTCAGAGGAGTGAAAAGATAAAAATATATATAAAAGGGTGAGGAAAGTTTATGTGCATTATGGGATATTATTAAAAGAAACAATTTACACATAATTGGAGTCTCAGAAGAAGAGAGTGAAAACGGCAGAGAGATTATTTAGGGAACAAATACCTGAGAACTTTCTCAACATGGGGAGAGATTTGAGCTTTCTAGTTTATGAAACTCATAGGTCCCCCCGAATTTTCAACTCAAAAGATATTTTCCAAGACATATTATAAATAAAACTTTCTAAAATCAAAGACAGAGAAAGAGCTTTAAAATCAGCAGGATAAAAATAATTTCACACATACGAGTCACCCTCATAAGGCTAATAGTGGATTTCTCAGCAGAAACCTTGCAGGCCAAGAGAGATCGGGATGATATATTCAAAATTCTGAAAGAAAAAACTGCCAAACAACTTTACCTGACAAAGTTGTCCTTCAGAAATAAAAGGATAGAAAAAGACTTTCCCAGAGAAACAGAAGCTGAGAGAATGCATCTCCACTAGAATTGCCTTATAAAAAATGCTAAAATATGAGATGCTAATTAGTAACATGAAAAACATGAAAATATAAAACACTGCTAAAGGTAAATATACAGTCAAATTAAAAACACTTCAATACTGTAACATGGTGGTGTATTAATCACTTAACTCTAGTGTAAAGCTTAAAGGGCAAAAATGTTAAAAGTAACTAGTTAATTTGTTAATGGATACACAATATTAAAAGATGCAAATTGTGACATCAAAAATATGAAATTAGATTAAAACAGTAGAGTTTTTGTATGTAATTATAATACGTTGTCATCAGCTTAAAATAGACAATTATATCTAGAAGATACTGTATGCAAACCTCATGTTAATCACAAAGCAAAAAACTTCAGTAAATACACAAAAGATAAAAATAAATTAATCAAAACATACAACTATGGCAAATCATGAATTAACAAAGGAAGCAGCAACAGAGAAATAAAAGAACAAAGGAACTATAAAACGGCCAGAAAAAAGTTAATAGGATGACATTAGTAAGTCCTTGTGTATAAATAATTAATTTAAATGTAAATAGATTAAATTCTCCAATCAAAATGCATATAGTGGCAGAATGGGTTAAATAAACATGACCTGATCACATGCTGCCTACAAGAGATTCATTTCAGCTACATGAGTAGGTTCAAAGGAAAGGGATGGGAAAAGATATGCCATGCAAATGGGAACCAAGACAAGCAGGGGTAGCTACACTTACATCAGAAACAAATAAAATAAAAACAGACTTCTAGTCAAAAACTATAACAAAAAACATAGAAGTTCATTATATAACGATAAAGGGATTAATTCATCAAGAGGATATAATAATTACAGTTTACCTTATACTCAATGGTAAAAGGTCGAAAGCTTTTCCTATAAGATCAGGAACAAGACAAAGGCACCCCTTCTGACCACTCCTATTCAACAAAATACTGGAAGTCCTAGCCAGAGCAATTAGGCAAAACAAACTAAATAAAAGTCATCCAAAATGAAAAGGAAGAAGTAAAATTGTCTCTGTTTGTAGATGACATGATCTCATATAGAAAACCCTAAAGACTACATCAAAAATTGTTAGAACTAATAATGGATTGAGTAATGTTTCAGGATGCAAAATCAACATACAAAAATCAGTCCTGTTTATACATATTAACAATAAACAGTCTTTAAAAGAAATCAATCTCATTTAGATTAGTATCTAAAAGAATAAATGCTTAGGAATAAATTTAACCAAGGAGACAAAAGACCAGTAAGACGCTTTCTGATGAAGAAATTGAAGAATACACAGATAAATGGAAAAATATCCCATGTTCATGTATCAGAAGATACATGATTAAAATGTTAAAATGTCCATACTACTCAAAACCATCTATAGATTCGATGCAGTCCCTATCAAAATTCCAATGGCATTTTTCACAGAAGTAGAAAAAAATAATTCTAATATTCCACATGAACCACTAAAGACCTCATACCTAAGCAATCTTGAGAAAGAAATAAAGCTAGAGGCATCATACTTCCTGATTTCAAACTATATTACAAAGTTATAGTAATCAAAAGAGCATGGTACTGACATAAAAGCAGACAAATAGACCAATGGAACAGAATAGAGAGCCCAGAAATATGTCCACACATATATGTTTAACTAGTATTTGGACAAGGAAGACAAAAATACTCAGTGGGGAGAAAACAGTTTCTTCAATAAATGGTGTTGGGAAAACTGGATATTCACATGCAAAAGAATGAAATTGAACACTTGTAACATTCACAAAAGTTAACTTGCAATGTATTGAAGACTTAAATGTAAGACCTGAAGTTCTAAAACTCCTAGAAGAAAACAAGGAAGAAAACTCCTAGACATTTGTCTTGGCAATTTTTTTTTGTTTTTTGATTATGACACCAAAAGCACATACAACAAAAGCAAAAATCAACAAGTTGAACCCCATCAAACTAAAAATTTCTACCCAGCAAAAGAAACAATCAACGAAATGAAAAGTCAACCTATAGGTTGAGAGAAAACATCTGCAAACTATATATTTGATAAGGGGTTAGTATCCAAAATTCTTAAAGATTTCTTGTAACTCAATAGCAACAAATAATCTGATTTAAAAATGGTCAAAGGACCTGAAGACACATTTTTCTAAAGAAGACATACAAATGGCCAACAAGTACATGACAAGATGTTCAACATCATTAATATCAGGGAAATAAAAATATAAATTTCAGTGGGGAGAAGTGAGAATGAGGGGATGGAAAAAGGAAAGAGAAATCTTATTGTTGTTATTGCTCTAATTCTGCACCTATCTTCTGATGTCACCTCACACCTATTTGATTGGCTATCAAAAAGACAAGAGATAACAAGTACTGGCAAGGATGTGGAGTAAAGAGAACACTTATACACTGTCGATGGGAATTTAAATTGGTATAGCCATTATGAAAGATAGCATCGTGGTTCTTCAAAAAGTTAAAAATAGAACTACCATATGATCCAGCAATTCCTCTTCTGGGTATATATACAAAGAAAATGAAATCACTCTTCTGAAAAGATATCTGTATCCCCATGTTCATTGCAGCATTATTCACAGCCAAAACAGGGAAACAACATAAATGCCCTTTGACAGATAAATGGATTAAAAAATGTGGTACATATATACAATGGAATACTATTCAACCATAAAAAGAAGGAAACCCCGCCATTTGTGACAACATGGATGAACCTTGATGGCCTTATGCTGGGTGAAATAAATCAGAGAAAGACAAATATCGTATGATTTCACTTATATGTGGAACCTAAAAACTCTGAACTCATTAAAACAGAGAGTAGATTGGTGGTTGCCAGGGTGGGGTGGTGGCAGAAATAGGGAGATGGTGGTCTAAAGGTACAAATTTACAGTTATAAGATGAATAAGTTCTGGGGATCTAATATACAGCCTGGTGACTATAATTAACAATACTGTATTACACACTCAAAAGTCGCTAAGAAAGTAAACCGTAAATATTATCACCACACAGTACAAAGTTAAGGTAATTATGTGGGGTGACAGATGTGTTAATTATCCTTATTCTGGTAATCATTTTGCATTCTGTACATGTATCAAATCAGCACCTCATACACCTTAAACGTACACAATGTTATATGTCAACTATATCTCAGTAAAGCTGGAAAAATTAGGATTCATCAAAACAAAAACCAAAGAAGCAAGTGAAATGGACACACTGCAGGGAGAAAACTGGTTGTCCTGGATATTTGAGAAGCTGGTCGTTGTAATGGTGTGTTACTTCTTTCTTACCATCGTTAACTCCATGGTGCAAAGTTATGCCAAAAGAATCCAGCAGCGGTTGAAATCAGAGGAGAGAACTAAATAAGTGGGAAAACCTTTTAACAGCGGAAATTATATAATAAATTATATAAATTATATATAATGGATGGGATCTGCCTTAATTGGGAGGACTGCAAACCAGGAAGGAAAATTCCTTTTTCCATCCTGGATCATTTTTTTCTTTTCCCTGAAAGCAGTTTAGTCCATATTTTGTACCGGCATACTTTTCCTTTGTGTGCTAAGGTAAGGTATCCACCCTCAGTTCAAGTTGTATATTATTAGGGTGCAATGTGATGTTGAGCAAACTGAACAGAAACTCTCCTTCTATTTGTTACTTTCAAAAGGGCCCCATGATACAGTTAAAGATTTTCTGGACACCATAAAAAAAGTTCCTCAGTATGTTAAATATGTCAAGCTTTATAGGCTTGTCACAAATGACTGCTTTGTTTTTCTAAGTCATCAAAATGTATATAAATTATACTAGATTGGAAAACAGGCTTGTATGTCTATCATGGTAAAATTTAACATGCTACCCTGCCCAATCCTTCCTCTCCCACTTACAAAAAAGGGCCATTTATGATGCATTGCACAATCTCTTGGGAAATTGATCTTTAAATTTTGAGACAGTAAAAGGAAAATCAGATCGGTGTCTCATGAATGTACTGACACTATTTTTTATTCTGTATATTTAGAATGAAGTCATGAAAAAACTTTATAAAGACCTTTTTGATCATTCCAAAAAAAAAGCTATTGCTCTGGTGCATATATATGTTATCAAATTGCAGCTTGTCACCTGAGGAAGTCAAGAAAGTCCTGTCCAATCACACAAACATGTGATTTATGTTCTTACAATATATGTCAGGGGAACAGTGTTTATAATATTAGGGTGTAAGGACATTTTAAATTTAAAAGAGAAAAAGATAACGAAAGACCAGCATAATAGTTAAAGCATTTTACAATTTATTACTATACAAGTATAAGCACCTATTTTTTTTCTTTTGTACAAAAGAAGGGCAGAGTGTATGTGTGTAAACTCACAGCTTTTTGTTAACATCAGACACTATTTCTGGAATTCGATGGGTGCTGGGAGAAAGGAAGGGTGGAAAGGAGGGAGAAAGGAAGGAAGGAAGGGAGGGAGAAGAGGAGGGGAAGGAGGGTGAGAGGGAGCAGGGACGGGGGAGGGAGAGGAAAAGGGGAAGAAGAGGGGGAGAGGGAGAGAAGAAGAAAGAGGAGGAGAGGAAGAAGACAAAGAGGAAAAAGAAGGAGGAGACTGAGGAGAAGGCGGAAAAGGAAAGAGGGAGGGAGGAAAGAGAGAAATCTCATTACTATTTTAGATACTGTAGTTCTTCTGGACTTATCTTGTGAGTAAGTACAAACCTTAGTTGCTTAGGAGCCGCTCTTCTGCCTCTGCCCTCCTCCTTTCACCCACATTTCCCTCTTTGTTTGGTTTATGACCAATAACGATCCTAGTTTTCCCATTTCAAATTTCCCGTTTCAAATTTGAACAGATCTGGTTACTCATACCCATGCATGTACATAAGCACATTCTCCTGGGTGATGGATAAACATTGAAAACTACACTGTAAGACCAAGGAAGTTTCAGCTTTTCAGTTTTATGACACCTTGAATTTAAGCTACCTTTCTATCCCACTCCTAGCCCTGCCTTAATGTACTTTCTTGCAAGCCTTGATAATCCTTTTTTGGTTTGTTTTGTTTTGAGAACAATGCTTATGTCTGTTTTGCTAGGTTCCCACCCTTCCAAAAGTAAGGAAAAGGGGGCATACTGGTCAACACGCAGAAGGAACAAGGACATTATTTACTTGGTAAAACCTGCCATTCTACTTTTCATTGTGGCCCATAAAACCAAGAGGCAAAAGTCTGGCTATTCTATCCATTTTTCCTAACACTTAGTTTGACTTCCAGGTAGAAGAGAATATGCTATCAAATAGTCTATAAATAACTATCTTTCTCTCTCTGACTTTCTCTCATGATACTTTTACCATGAAAATTCTAGGTCAAAACTTGCAGGAGAGTGAAAGCAAAGAAGAGAAAAATCGCCATTATCAACAGAGCAGTAATCAAACCATAACTTTAAAATGCACTTAATGAAATATCTCATCTATATAGACTCATGCAAATTCACTGTCGGTACAGCTATTGCAAATACATGAATATAACCATAGGAAAATATGCTAATAGACTTGTGATCATATTTCTAGAGGTAAAAGTGAGTATTTCTTAGTTTCCACAGGTGCAAGTGTGTAGTATTCGCCCTTACCCGCTCCCTTGAATAAAACACACATTCTGTTCTAAGATGGCACATTTTACAAGAGACATGGCAGCTGTATATAATCTAGAGACTTTTTACTATTTCAAAAAGTAATTGAGCACAGCTGAATTGAACAATGTACGAGCTGAAAAGTCCGTTCAGTTTTCAGGCAACCTCATTAATTGATGAAGAATCTACTCAGCAGTTAATCGCCTCTTTCCTGGTGTCTTTGAACAGAGAACTGGAATCATACCATTACTTGTCCACCAGAAGGAGCATTAGGTTTAGTTACTCTAAAACACGTTGAACAAGACTCAGGTCAACAGACCCCAAATAACTATTCTTTTAATCCTCCTTTAAAAAAAAAAACAAAAACAAAAACAAAAAAAACGAGAAAAACATTGTGTGGTATTAAAAGGTATTCTTTCATGGAGACATTAGCATTGATGAAACAATAGCAAGAGACTAATAATTCTTGAAACTAGATGATGCATGGGGATTTGCTATACTACTTTACTTTTGAGAATATTTGAAAATGTTCACAATAAAAAGTCAAATTAAAAACAAACCAAAACAATGCATATCAATAAATGGGTACAAGGTTTTCTAAAGGCCCCTTGGCTTCCTAGTGCTTTATTGATCAGTTGCCATGGGAGAGCTGAGAACTAGAAAATCAGGAGAAGAGTGAAAAACTTCAGGATGTGAGGCTTCCCTGGGCATAACCCAAGCTGGGGCCTGGAAGCAGAGAACCAGTAGTGAAGGAAAACTTTGGCAATGAAAAGGCAACCAAATTTTATATTTTCTTGGTAAATGAAAGAAGTAGGAAAATATTAGGCTGGTGGAAAAGTAATTGTGGTTTAAAAGGTTAAAAATAATTGCAAAAACGGCAGTTACTTTTGTCCAACCTAATACTCAGAGTGATTGCCTAACTTCTATATTTTTACGTACTTTTTGGTACTGGCTAGTACCTAGCAGCTGCTACTGTGCAAGTAGCAGCTATTTTTGGTCTTGCCTGAGTGAGGTAACAAGACTAAATTGTAATAATGACCAAGATTTATTAAGGTTTATTACATGGCAGTCATATGCAAAGCATTTTACATGAATTATTTCATCTTTCCTGATGAACCAACAAGGTTGGTATAATTTCATTTTATAGGTGTGAAAGCTGAGCCTTAGGTGGGCTAAGTTATTTATCTCAAGTTATAGCTCTAGAATGAATACAAGCCATGGCATCCTGGCACTAGAAACCACGTACCTAACCACTAGAAGAGTTCAATCCTCTTGAAGTTCACACTGTTCATTTAAAACATCTCCAAATCTGAGACTGGGTTCCCTTACCTGTTCCTGTCTTCCAGGGCCTCTCTCTTAACAACCCTAGCACTGCCTCCGAATCCTGGCCCCTATTCTTGTAATCCTATCCTACTCTGTGGTCTAGTCTCTCATGATTTCTTTGCTCTTCTGTGTAGCCCATGTAGACACTCAACAAAACTAGAGTTGCTTCTGGATTCCTTGACTCCTTTGTTCTTTAAAAATTTTTACGTCACCAATTGCTAACACCATGGACATCTGTGATGGGCTGAAATGTGTCTACTTGCCCCTCCTCCACCCCACCCCCAATTCGTAAGCTGAAGTCCCATCCCCCAATGTGACTATATTTGGAGATAGAATCTTAGGAGGTAATTAAAGTTCAATGAAGTCATAAGGGTGGGACCCTGATCTGATAGGATTGTGGCCTTATACAAGAAGAGGAAGAGATCTCTCTCTGTCTCAGCATACCCACAGAAGAGAGGTCAGGTGAGGACAGTGCCAGGAGGTGGCTATCTAAAAGCCAAGAAGAGAGCACTCACCAAAAAACAAACCTTGCCAGATATTGATTTAGGACTTCCAGCCTTCAGAACTGAGATATAAACTTCTGTTGTTTAAGCCACCCAAGCCTATGGTATTTCGTTATGGTAGCCTGGGCAGATTAATACATCATCCTATCATCCTCTTCCTTAGCTTCCACTCCAAATGCTCCTGGAAAAAAATGCATAAAATGGCTTGTTTCTCTACAGTCAACAGTATGTAATTGAAAGAGCTCTAAATTTGGAACCACATGATTGGATTTCAAATCATGAAATGAAAAAGAAATGTAGCAAACATACAAAGTGTTACTATTTAATGCCAGATACAGAAGGCTGACCCCTCTTACTGACATGTTTATTAGCTGACTCCTAACAGGGTTGTCAACAGACGTCGGCCATGTGCTCACAGCCTCACTGTCGGGCACATGACTTTGCCTTTGATTACCTGGGACAGCGGGGCTCTCTGACTATAGCTGTCTCAGTTACTGTCACTTCCCCTACAATATGACGGCTTCTGATTCCATTTTTTTTCCTTCATTGCTGTATCAAAACAACTTATCTCCTCCTCTGTTCAGAGTAACACCTCTCTCTGGAATCTTGATACCTGCAATCATCTTTCACCCTTTCTGAGGATCCATCAGTTATTACCTTTCTCTTCTATGTCCTCTGCACTCCATGATAAACTAGCCCTTGACCTTGAGAACGTCTCAGGACATTCTCCCATCTCTCTCTTCCCTTTCATTGACAAAATTCCCCCAACCTTCCTAGCCACGTCTTCCTTTAATGTACTTTCTATAATCTGT
Organism: Rhinolophus ferrumequinum; assembly: GCF_004115265.2. Taxonomy (NCBI): domain Eukaryota; kingdom Metazoa; phylum Chordata; class Mammalia; order Chiroptera; family Rhinolophidae; genus Rhinolophus; species Rhinolophus ferrumequinum. The sequence continues at coordinate 19,622,681 of NC_046289.1, forward strand.
GATCCATCCACATTATGGTTTTAATCCTACTTGCTTCCACTTCAGTGTTTTGCTTGGAGTGCCATGCAGCCTTGACCTTGGCCTATCAATTTTTCAAAGTTTACCTAACATGTCACCTCTTATATGAAACACTCACTCCCTTAAGTGATTTCTTCTGAACCCCTAAAGAAGTTTGTAATTTCTTGATAGCTTATCAGTATCAGTGTGTGTGCACCCTTAGTAGATTACAAACTCCTTAAGGCTTTCAATTTAATATATTGCAATCATTTAATAATGTTTAATAAATATATCAATTATCAAACTAACCTCAAACATTAGCATGAAGATTTGAATTTGACTGGGAAAAACACAGTGTTCAGAATTTTTGGAGAAGACCAAACTTCAATTTGAATATAGGTTAAGAGAACTTGGGCCTGTATGGATCTATACAAGAGATAAAAAGGCTTAAGTTCCCGTCTCCATTTTCTGTCTTCATTGAGACAAAGTAACAACAGCCAAAACTAGATTGGTGGCACATAACCGTTCAGTAAATGTTGGCTAAATTATCCAAAGAACGACTGCTTAAAGTGGTTCTTGGATTATGTATTCTAAATATGTGATATTTAGACAGTTTATAGAGAGAAAACAAACATAGAATTTGGAAAGGGTATCTCAGGCAATGACAACTCTGTAATTTGGGAAGCATAGAAGACTGTCCTGTGAGGCACAGAACAGTTTAGCATTTGAACATTTCCTAAGGTTCCTATTCTAGAGGAATAGGAACCTATTCCTATTCTAGAGGAATGGTTGAAGTGCTATACTCATTTCTGGTGGAAGACTCAAGGAGAGCTCGAAGAATTACTAAATCAATGTGATTTCAAATGTAGGTGAATAAAAACAATTACAATTTTAGGTTCCAGAAGTACAAGAATTATCCTGGGGCCCTCTGATATGTATCCTTTCTAAACTTTTAGAAAGAATTTTAGCTTATTTTTTTTTTTTTATCCAGGATAATAACAGATGATTAAAAAGACAATTTAGCCATCATTGTTTGAGGGCTACAGGCCAGCCACAGTGCTTACATCCAGGCACTTATATTCACTTTAGGTCATTTAATTATAGAACAGCCAAAGAGGAGGGCAATATCATTCCAATTTCATGGATGAAGCCAGAGTCACTGTCCACCTTACTCAAGGCCTAACAGCTAGTAAAGGACAGACCCAGGATTCAGAGCCAAGATTGAAACTAAGTTTTCTGAATCCGAAGTCCATGGCCAAAGTTAAACACATTGGAAAGGAATAGTATAGTCTCACCACTTCCTCATGGAAAGACAAGGACACATTATTTCTGTTGATGGACTTTAATCAATGTATCTGAGCAAATGCCACTTAGATCACGATGAATCTACCACATGAGGCATCATCTGGAAATTTATCTGGGAAGCTCAACATTTTCTCAAATCTATACTCCCTTTTACTCACCCTAACTTCTGGCCACTTGTTTAAAAGGTGCTGTCAGACTCTTACGCTACCAAATGTCAATGCCGCATATTTAATAGTTGCAATCATGCTTTCAATCAAGTATTTTATTAGAAGAGGTCTAGTTTTCTTAAGTACAAGTAGTAAACCCTAGCCATAATTTGGTGACATTGCCTGACAACTACTAAATACATCTCTTTATTGTAGAATTTCAATTCTAGAAGGCAGCTATCATATAGACAGTTGCCTAGGACTCAAAGTGAAGAAGACTAACTTGCTGAGCCCCTGCTCTGCATCAATCACAATTAGAACACTTTATATTATTTCATTGTTTCCCCTCAAACTACATTGAAAGGCGAGGTCATTGAGATGCCACATTTTTCAGGCGAGGAAGCTGAATCTCAGAGACGTTGTGAATTTTGCCCATGCATAATGAGCAGTCCAGCTGGGATTCCAACCCGGCTCTGTCTGGCCTCACTGTCTATACCCTTTCCATGACGTCCCACTGACCTCCATGCCAGCAAGACCTGACTTCTAACATGATTAGAAATGTATTAACCAAGTTGTCATTGAGCTCTTGCTGTCTTTGTTTTCTCATCTGTAAATGAGGAAAATATTCTCTACCACTCAAGGGTTAAACAGACAACACAGATCCAAAACACTTAACACAGTACCTGTCACATCATGAGCATTCATGAATGATTGCTTTACTTTACATAAATTATCTGAGACAGGAACCAGAAGAGGAGCTTTCCATAGCTTGACATCATTGAGCCTCATTTTTTTCCATTCACATGATACTCAATAGCGTAACCTTTCCATTAATGACATCTGAAGGAACAGGGTTAATTACATTTATTTTGAATTCAAACTCTTTGAAAACTGGCAACCAATGTACGGATAGAATACAGCTGTTCAGTAAACCCAGATTTCTGGATCATGGTGGAAAATAGGGAGCATCATGATGGATTATCCAACTGGTAAAGTAAGCATGTGCTTAGGGAACCAGCAAATCAAGGGCCCCTGAAATATAATAAAGGTTCCAAAGATAATGAACGTTTGCAGAATTTTATAATCTGAAAATCTAGAAAGAAGCTGTTAAAATTTAAGCACTCATTTAAATTTTGTTTTTGGATATAATGCTTTAAAAAAAATCAATAGGGTGGGAGGCGTAAAAAGAAGGCATCTAAAGCTTTTCCATTTTTAAAGCACTACATGAACACGGTTCTGGAGAACTGTTCAGTTTGTTGACTTACAGGAAATACTTAAAAGTTACCAACCACTTTTGAAAATATAGTATCCAATACTCTTTTCCAGAATACAATGCTTTTGTCACCTTACCTGTTTTCTTTCCTGGTTATTCTATCATAGCAATCTAAATAATAATGCCTCAGTTGACAGACAATAATTGTTTAGCCCATACATATGCCACTTTTGATAAGTTTACATAAGTAATTAGTAACTGGTTAGAATATTTTGTTTCACGTGTAAGTGGTCCTAGCTTACTTGGCTTTTAATAAGATATGACATGTTTAGATTTAGTATAAGATCTTTTACCAAATGTCTAGAAAATAAAAAATGCATCATCATACAAGGTTTTGGGAAGAACATTTTATTGCTAAGCATATCCTTGAACGAAAATGCAAATATGAAATAAAAGAGAAAAGAAAAAAGCAGTAACATCACAACATTATGAAATAAATTCCTTAAGAGTCTGTTCATAAAACAACAGGAATATGATAGAAGCTCACATACAGAATGCACATGTTCCCATAAAATTGTCCAAATAGAACTTACACTAAAAGGAATGTAACAAATGTATTTTTACTCAAATTAAAAAAAAAAAAATGTAAAGAAAGAAAGCAGAAAATCAGTTCACAAGACCTCAAGACTCCAAGAACAGCATCTTTTAAAGACATCGAGATATAATCAATTTCATATAGGTTGGGCCATTTAGGTTATCTAAAATCGTGCTTTGACATCGCTTTATAATCCTGTCTTTTTTAATGACAAAAATCCCAAACTCTTAACATATTGAAATATCAGAGAATGAGGTACATCTCTTTCCACACACATTAGTAAAGGCTGCCATTGTTTAGATTGCACTTTTTGCCCCAGGTCTTGAAGATATTTTTTCAAAGTCAAATATTCATGCAACTTACAACGACCAGCAAGAGTAGATTTCTAAATCTAAACAGCTGATTGATTTTCATCTGTACAAAAGAAATTGTATATATCTGACCCTCCAGAGGACACACTTCATTTTTTGTGTGAATATTTGTCTTGCTTTGTCTCTTGCTTTTCAAACAGCTATGGCCACACAACCGACCTATTGTTTTTCTATACATTGTTTCCTCTTTTCAAAAAGAAAGACAACTGGAATATAAACCAAACACACTTAAATAAACGGATAGAAAGGAAAGAACAGTTCTTAAAGCAGTATGTACATAGGTAGCTAAGGAATTAGACCAGCAAAAATGTAGTAAAATATGTAAACAAAATCTGAGAAGAGTTTTTTTATTCTCTTTTGACACAGTTAACTGTGACAAAACTAAAACTCACACTTTCTTCACATTTTAAGGTTTACTTTTTTGTTGTTTTTTGATTTTCTTTTGAAACAACATTCTCATTCCAGTTCAAGACTTTAACAGTTTTCCTGTTTCAGTCATCCCATCAAACATACCATGATAAATATATCTGTATATATATTTATTTATATATATATTATACTATTAAATTCCTTTTGTGTGTGTCACAGCAGCTTTACTCATTTATTATTTAGTTAGTTAGTTTTAGAAAAGATGGGTGAAGGGAGACATGAGCAAATGGAAGGATAGAGTTATCCATAAGTGTCAGGCTACAAAATTAAACCACTACGAAAAACATCAGCATGTTGGGGACAGGGGAAGAACTATAGATTTTGCACTCTTGTCATGCCATGTTTGGCTTGTGTGACCTTTTGTGGTTCCATCACAAGTTGAACTCCCCTATTGTCTGTTTTGATTCTTTAACAGACTTTTAGTATTGTCTTTTCTTCTATATTTGCATGCATTTCAATCAGTCACAGATACAGCCCACGCCCCCTTCCCCCTCCCTTGGAAAGGCTCTGTTTTAGTTTGTGGGGCTGTCTCCTTTACCACAATTTGGCTGGGCTAATGGACAGGAACAATATTGTTAAGTAAAGCCAATAGCTCTGATAAAACCAACCCTAACACCATCTGTTCTGGGTTTGGGTGGCAAATTCTGGAATTAGATCCTGAGGGACCAGCTTTTCAAATCAATATTACCATCCATCACATAATTTTTCTGTGTTCAGCAAAGCATCATATAGGAAACAAACAACAGATTTTAAAAACACCACAACCTGATATGTAGAGTGAACACCGTGGTAGCTTTTGAGTTCATATGGCAAGAGTCTTTCTTGACTTTGTTTTCAGAGTTTTTTTCTTCTTCTTGAACTTATGTCCAGTCATTCTCAAAAAATAAACAAAAACCCAAAAGCCTTTTTTTTTCCCCTCAGATCTTGAAAAGTTACAAGTACTGGCCAGAACCAGACAAGGGTGTTTGGGTGTTTTTTTTTGTTGTTGTTTTTAACATTTTTCTTTTCTTTTTTTTTGTTTTTGTTTTTGTTTTTGTTTTTTACATAATTAAACAAACAAACAAAAAAGAAACCATTGTTACAGTCAAGCTTCACAAACATTGTTACAGACTCACTTGGAGTTATGGAACAAGTAAGCCATGAAGTCTTCTACCTTGGGTGAAAGGTCCTCAAGAGAAGGGTGCTCCCAAGTCCGCGAAAGTGGGGAGCCATCGGCTTGCTCCAGAGCGCAAGGTGTGTGCTTTATGATACAGCAGGGCAGAACAGATGTTCTGTCTCCCGGCGATGACTGAATCAAAGCAGCCATGGCTGAACTTGAAATGTAGGTACATCATGATGTGTATCCTTTAAAAAATGGTTTTCCCCACCATCGTCATGGTCTACCCCATCTCACAGTTAGGACAGTTCTGACATCTGGTAAATCTCATTTCGCAAGTATTTATATAGTGATATAGAAATAATTCTGTTTTAAATTCAGGTATTGTGAGTGGTGTCATGTGTTACACGTAATACTCTTTGTCCTTGTTTTTCTGTTTCTTGTGGCCGCTCTTCGAGCTCTGCTGCTTCTCCTTAAGGAGCGTGCCGTTGCTCTGGGCCGAGTTGCTGATGTAGTTCCGCGTCTCGTCCACTTGATAGGACCCCTCGTCCCTGTTCCTGTACTTGTACATGGCGTACAGGAGAATCAAGATGCAGAGGGCGGCAGCAGCCACAATGCCGACGACCATCCCTGTTGTACTGCTCGACTCCCGGATCACCTCTGAGGCCCCCGGGACCCGTCTGACTCCCGGCTCCGTGGGGTTTGCTGTGGGCACATTACGGAACATGGGGGAAGTAATTAGTGGGCTCTTCAGTTTGGTGCTGTCTAGCTCATAGGCAGTGGGCAACGGAAGCAAGACTAGATCAGGCTGGGGTTTGAGATCACGGTTATTCATTTTGCCAGCTGGCAATTTGGGCACCATCCCAGACGAGGAGGAAGCTGTGAAGCGGATCAGCTCAGGGGACAAAGATGTGGTAGTAGTCCTACTAGTTTCGGAGACTTTGTTAGGTCTAAAGTCCTTGGATTCCCACTTGGGCGCATGTGCTTTGTAGCCACCTTCGAAGATTGAAGTGGAAAGACTCTTATCTGTTACCAAGGAGAAGGTGGTGTAAAAATCTTCATCATCAGTAGGGGGCAGGTTAGAGTCAAAGGTTTCCCCTGAGCCATACCCAGATATCACCAAGCCATCATCATCACAACCATCGCTGCCTTGGTCCGACAAGCAAGGTAACCCCGCCTCAGAGGCCATGGACAGGGAATCTTTGGTGTTCTCAATAATGGTGAGGAGGGGACGAAAGGTAGGGGGGAGTGTAATGGAAGGTGCACGAGTAGCAATAGGAAGGGTAGCTAAAGGGTCTTCTACAAGAAGAGGGATAACTAATTCACCTCCTGGGATTGAAAAGAAAAAGAAACACAGAATTAGCATATTTGCAGACGAACATAATTCAGTCACTCTCAACTAGGAATGGAGTTCATAGCTTACGCCTCAAAAGTTACAATCAAAGGACCTGGATCCACCTATGGATTCTTTCTGGTGACAGCCTAACCATTCTAGGCTGTTTCCGAGCCCATGATATGCCTCTTGCCACCAAAACCCGAAATCCACAAATTGAAGGGCATAGATTTTAAAGATACTCTCAAGTAATGATTTAAATAGAATTCAAATAGGCTGTTTCCAGGATCTGCTTATGGGCTGGTAACATTCAGTTATACTATTGCAAATACTATCAAACTTGTGTGTGTGTATGTGTGTGTGTGCACGCATGTGATTAATTTGAAAACCATTGCATTTCTTTATTGCCTTCTTGGGTCTCTACCTTTTTGCTCCCATGAGGATGAGAATGACATATTTTCCATGTCACCGAGACCAAGATCGGGGAATATAAAAGACCGTGTCTTTAGTATTTGAAGTTACTACCTTTTCTTTCACATGTATCAAATGCAGTCTTCATTTACTATATGCTAAGTGAGGGGAAGTTATAAGTGGTTAACATTGTTCATCTGACAAACCCATTTTGACTGTGCTCTTCCAGAAATTCCCCTGACTATTAAATGACAACTCGCCTGGCATTGGTTAACCTCATGTTAATGCACTGCTTTTATGTTATATGCAATATAGACTGAGCTGGATGCTAGATTTTAAAAAAATACCCAGCTTAGACAGCTATGACTTATCGGAAACGTACTTTTAGATTCAGAAATGTAGAGATAGCAAAGTGAGTTTTGAAAAATAGTGATTTTTAACTAGAATGGCAAAAATATAATAGGGACCCACAGACCCTAACTAGTTATTGCATTTATACACACGTGAACTAGGTCGGGAAAGAAAGTGCAGAATAGTTCACTAAATCATAGCGTCTTGCAGATCACAGGGACCACAAATATTCTGTGATGGATGTTAGTCACCTAACCGGAAGGCCAAGCTTATTATTCTTGTATGCAAGCAAGATCATAAGGGTCTCTTCTCGTCTCTTTACAGTGTTATTTTTCAAACAGAGAAAAAAAATCTCAAAAAGTCACAGTTCATGTCTCTTCATTGAATCTTGTCCAAAATATCTATTCCAATTATTGTTTTTAAAAATCTTCTAGCAAGGATGGCATGATGTTCACCTGCCCCAGTTAGTCAGCTAGTTGTGATGTTAATGTGATATCCTTGAAGGCCTCTTTCTGAGCTGGGTCACTAAGTTCTCAACCAGGTACAATGTTCTTGTGTATTCTGTTCTTAGGAGTAACTTTGCCCTGACGGGATGGTTGGTGTTTGAGCATCTGTTATCAGCTATGACTTTGCTGAGGTGCCCCTCCCTGTTGGTGACAAACCCAGACATGTGGCTCAGGACTGCAAAGTTCTAGGGACACTCCAGGTATACAAGCCTTTGAGCTTACACAGTCTTCCCAAGTTCTTCCTGTAAAGACTGACTCACACATTAGAACTCCCTGCTCGGCTTTCCACACCTTGTATCTTTCAACAGTTCCTGTGCCTCAGTTAGAACTGCTGCATCTAATTTGTCCAGATTTCAGGTGTGCTGAGAAGGGCCACCTGAGAAGAAAGCTATTGCAAACCTTCATAGCACCTAAGAAGAACTGCTGCACCCATGCCAGAAGCCTTCACTGCCTCCCTATGTAGCCATTAACAGTGTGTTACACAGAGAGAAATAGAGCTAGGGAGCGTAGCAATGATGTACAAAAAGAATATTGTTTAGAATGGAAGGGACTATAGAGCATCTCTGGCCTACTAGATAATGTTACTATTCATGGGGAAATAAAATAAGAATCTGTATGAGAATCTCAAGATGATAATTTGGTCTGTGCTTCTCTTCTAGAGCTCGGAGTTTGAAACTATTGAGCAAAATGATCTTTGTGGATTTGTCAAAGCTTTAGACCAGCTTTACTGGACCAGCATGCCTATTTTTGACATGGTGAACATATATAATTCATATATCTTGCAACTTATTTAATGCATAATTTACACACTTCTGCTAGTTTTTATAAATGGGACTTGGAGCATGTTTCCTTACAGGTAAGCCAGTCATAAACCTAACCTGGGCTAACTTTTCTCCTTATTCTTCTAGTACAGGGACCTGAGTGTCATGTGTAAGGTGATACGTGGGAAAACGTAGTGTTTGAATAAGAGAAGAGCAGTGGGAGAGAGAAGTCCTGTGCAAACTGTTTAAGGGTTCCCTAGAGATTATTCGGGGATGCTTTTACTTTCCTTCAGAGAACAAAACAAGAGTTCTTCCCCATCTCACTTGGAACAAAGGTTTAGCATGTGTGTTCTTTGCAGGCACAAATACTGAGAATCACTTGTTCCTTAGGGCAATGATAAAAATCTACCCGTGTGTAGAGAGGAAGCTGGGATAAAGGACAAGGAATAATTGATTTGTTGGGAGACAGAGGCCTGATGCAAATAATTTAAATATAAAGGCAAATCGTTAAGTAGGATGCTAGTGTCCCTTTAAGTGAGATTACGATCACTGTCTTCATGACTACAGAGTGGCATTCATTTGCACTCATAGTGTACCATCTGTGACACCCAAGTGGAGTCTTAAATTTTCCTTCCCCCTCCCTTCAATCCTAGCTAAAGCTTGCTTCCACAATACCTTTGTTGTTAAAAAGCTACAAAATCTACAAACTGCTCACTCTGCAGCTGACTCGCCCCCATTTTCCTATGCTTATTTCCTTCTCATTCAACATCCTAATGCAAGCATCTCTCTTGGATTACCAAAAATAAATGAATGAATGAATGAATAAATACCATTCTTTTACAATGTGATGGAAAGAGGGTCCTGAAGCTCGTTAACTTCTAAATGTTGGTGAGCCGTAAGGGAAATGATAAGAGCTTATTTCAAAACTAAAACGATGGGTATGCTATTGCAGAGTTTTAAATAACGGACACGGTCAAAGCTACTAATCATCAGTTATCGTTGCTGTTTTGTTATTAATCCTGGTAGCAGTAATAAAAATGACAAATGAGGCCCCTTATCAGGAATATTTGAGCCCAAATTCTGGTGGTATTTAATCACTGAAATGGTAAAAACTTTCATTAACCCCCCTTTCCCGGCATCTCAAGGAATTGGAAAAGTGTTTTTAGCTTAAAAGGAAGTCAACTGGGATGTGGGGTCATTATTACAAGTAGGAATTATAATGAAAATAGGTGGAACATTTTAGGTAAATGTAAATGTGGAAGCGGTGTGAGTTGGAATGTAAAATCAATTTTAATATCAAATCTGCCTTTAAGAGTTGAGATAATTATAGTATCCCGGGGAGGCCACAGGCACAAATCATTTGAGATGAGGAGGCCAGGAATGCATTTCTCTCATTATTAGATCCTTAATAGAAATGACTTAGACTGTGGAAGCCTATTTAAGACTTTGTTTATTTGTTTTCATCCAAAGTGACTATCCTCAGAAATTTTGGAGCAGCTGATTTTTTTCACTGCCCAAAGATTATGGAGTCGGTGATCTACCAGATGTCTGTTCTTTCAAAAGTATTCACAGAAACAATAAGCCTAAAGTCATAAAGGGTTACAGGCAGAGTGATACACAATCTATAATCCATCAAAACTTCGACTTCCTATTTCATCCCCGAATTTTTCTTTGACTGGGAATAAGATCTGTATTCCTTAAAGTTATCATTTTAAATCAGGAATACATACGCTTTTTTGACAGGTTTGTGCTTTTTTTTTAAACTAGAGAGATCACTAGGGATATAAAAGGTCTATTTTAGCCCTGAAGGCTGCCCTGCTTTTTTGCTTTATGATTGTATTTATAGATATATAATTCATGTGTCTAGGGCTGATATCCAGCAAAAGGGGCTCTCTGCCGTCGAAAAAGACAGTGTATGAAAAATTTAATAGAACTCTTCTGAACTGTGAGAATGTTGTAGGTGATGGTGAATGTAGGGGGTTATCTAAAAAAAAAAAAAAAAAAAAAAAAAAAAAAACAAGAAGAGCAGCATGAAGTTTCAATGTGGCTCCAACCTTTGCCTCTCTGGGGATATTTGACTCTAAGAAGTAACAAAAACACCAAAACAAGGACATTGAAGAGAGAGACTCTGCTCCAATTCCTTGAATTTATTTTATGTATATTGAAGTTCTTTACCTCATCTTTTATTTGCATTTTTCTAATTCTCTGCTGGGAAATTCACATAGAATAGGGAGAAATCATCCTTTTCCCCACAAAATTAGGTACTGAATAATATTCATTTAGTTATTTGGTGCCACAGAAGTGTGCACGTGTAGCACATACATATTCCAAAGCTTGAAATCATGAAACTGTTCTCCATCCATCTTTAGGAAAAATAGCCATGGACCAACATGGCAAGTACCTGCGGAGAAGACAGCAGAAAAATCTCAAGTGTCTCAAAGGGGCTTAAGTTATATTTTAATAAAATGAGAATCTCTAGGTGGACATTTTTCTCCCCCCTATTTTGTCTGAAATGGGTTTGATTCTGTAAGGCTACAGATTCTATTTTTCAACATATGCCCAGGTAAGATGAGCCATAGCCCCTTGATATCATTATCCATTGTAAAAAAGGGAATGTCAAGCGGAGTTTTTCATTTGCTTATGATTAAGAGCTTCTCCTCTGAAGTTACTCAGACTCAAGTTAACACCACCACTCTGTGGCTTACCAGCCATATGAGTTTGGTCAAATTTCTTAACCTGTCTTTAAAATGGGCATGATAACACAGCCTACCTCAAACCACCAATGTGGATAGAAATAATGCAAGTTAACGTCAATTATAATGCATGTTAAATATTTAGCACAGAGCCTACTACTGCTCTGAAATGTGAGTTATTAGTGTCATTTCTACTATTTTGGGCCTATAAACACTGAAGCCATTGATAACTTTGTTCTGACCATTTTTTATGTAGTAGTTTCATGCTAAGCAGAAGTATGATAATATAGGATGCAGATTATTAAGGCTATTTTAAATGCAGAATTTGAGGGATAATTTATTATAGTTCAAAGAGCTTGTATTTTTTTTCTTTTAAAGATTAGCCTTTTATTAAATTGACCTATAGATAGCTCAGTCAACAAAAATAAAAGCTTTCAATAAAGTTAGATAAAATAGCACCCCATTGAGGAATTTCTTAGTTTTAAACCTAAAACATAATTCCCAAAGTCAAACAATATAAAATCATACAAAGCTTGGTAGAGAAAGCCAAACATTAAAGCTGCTGGGTTGGAAACATATCTACTATCCACCCTTCAGTTTGATAATTTCTTTTAACAGTTTCAGATGACACTAATATCTAAAATTAAGTGAGATAACTAACCTCTTTATTTCAAACTTTTATAGCACTTCTTACCGACTATGTTTCCTGGAGTGAGTAAGACAACATTGATCCAAATACCTTTAAGGTCAAGGGGTACTGTCACCCTAGAATCACACAAAATGGCAATACCTACCTGAAAAGTTTTCTAAATAAAATTTAGGTGTGAAAATCATTGTGTTTCTTCCTGGTAGAATCTACCTTAGGATCTTTGTAAAGCTTACCTGATTAAATCCTTGAGAGAAATGAAAATTATTAATAGAAAGGGGGGGAGGAGAGAGAGAGAGAGAGATTATGTGCCTTCTGCACGTGTGTGTTTTCACCAGTACTTAGTTCAATATGTTGGAAGCCATCATTATAATAGGAGAACACTTTGAACACTTGAAATTCTCGATGTCTTTATTCTCAGTAAAATTGTTTTGTAGCCTGAGGTGGTGGTGACGGTATCCTGGACAACCAAACTCAACCATAATTACTTGAGAGTACCTTATTTCCCCATTTGCAGAAGGAAAAAAAAAAAAAAAAAAGGAACAAAAAGGACTGGTTTCCTTGAGTTCTTTCCCAGGAGTTAAATGAGGTTGTAATTATCACTGACAACACTTGCAGTTAACTCATTTTCATCTGCGGTGCAAGCCTCGGGGAGGCTGTAACCATTCAATATCCCACATCAGACCCTGCCATTACTTTCAAAGCTTTAAAGCTGGATAAGCAACGAGGCCAGGACTCCTTTGGATGTCAAGAACAATATACCCACCCCCTTCTACCAAGAGTAGAATTCACATTGATTATTAACAGCAATACAGCACAAACGTAACACCGAAAATTAAGCAAATAGACACAAATGAAACAAAATATTTAATATTGTCTTTAAAATCATATAGTAGAAAATAAAATTAACTTCAGGGCCAAAGTAAGCTAGAGGGAAGGAGAGCAAATAACATCAACAAGGCATTCACAAGATAAAGACGGGAAGAAAAGTAAAAGCAAATAAAAAATAGAGGCTGTTTTCAGAAAACAAAGAAAGAAATCATTTCCATACAGACAAAATAAATTTTAAAAAAGCATACCGTATTAATTTATAGTCAACTTACATCAACAAATTGCCCGCATGTTTTTTGGCATGAAAGAAAAATTTACAAAAGAAAGTTGTGTAAGAATGCTCTTGGACAAATAGAATTGCCACATTCTTGTAACTTGCTTTTTTTGTTGTCATTTCTTTAAAAAAGAACTTTTGAGCAAAATGTCTAATTTTTCAAATATAATAATTTACAACAGAGGGTGATACAGGGAGGCAACAACACATACATCCACACCACATAACATAAAAAGGAAAAAAAAAATCTGCACTTTAACAAATTTTTACTCTAAGGGGCCTGGAAGGGCATCGATTTTGAATTGGAAATAATTCCGATTGCGATGATTTAAAAATTTTTTTTTAAAAAATCCTGTTTACCTTTATCATTTGCCTTAAAAAAAAAATCTATGAACGTAGAGGGTTTTGAATGAATGTCTGCACTGTTATAGGTTCTCAGATATATAGATATACTTGATTTTTTAATTTTTTGTCGTTGTTGACACGTTTTAGACTTTCTTTAATTTAAGGGGATGGATGACAGCACATACATCTGAACAATGCTGAAGAAAGGAGGGGTATGGGAGGGAAAGATGCAGAGGGGTAGGGTTGTGTCTATGAGTGGACTACACAAGAGATGAAGATGATGGGAGTAAATGTGTAAGTGAGTCGCCATGTCCATGTAAGGGCGGCGCGGAGTGATCTAGCTGCATTAGAGCTTCTGGCTGTAAGGAAGGGATGGGCAATATACAAAAACAAATGAGCCTACACATGCCCTTCTACAGAAATAAAGAACAGAACTCTAACACTGACAATCTCACACACCCTAAGCTGCAACTTCTTCACCATGCAATTACTTTAAAAAATCATTACAGTTTCATTACAGATTTTCAAATCATAAAAACAGTTAAACTATTTTTTCCTACTAAAAATAGTCAAAATACATAAAATAGTACTACTCGTAATAGTGATCCAAAGGTTAAAAGCAAAAACAAGGAGACTAGATTTATGCATTCAGGTTGAACAACTTCATCTACAGCCCACAGCCCCATCTAGAGATGAGGGAAGGGGTTTAGAGAGCTGCAGAGGTGAGGGAAAGGCCAATTCGTTGCGGTGATAATTACGTCCCGACACAGAAATGGTACAGCGGGAATGACCTCATTCATTTTCCCCATGCCACCCACGGTACAGGATTCCCAAAGAGACTGGGCTCTTTTGAAAGATGTGGATGTGGCGATTCTGCAGCTGAAGTTGTTCCACATTTAAAGAGGGAGTGGGGAAAAATTGCAGAAAACAATTCATAACTTTTTCTCCTCATAATTTTGGATAAAACCAAATCTAAAGATCTAACAATTAAAAAGAAACACATTGATATATTTATATATATATATGTATAGATAGATATATATAATATGAAAAGCACTTAATTCCCACACAAGAAGGGAGAAAAGAACCAAAAAAAAAAAGTTTTAAAGAAGTAAGTATTTCACACACTTTCAGAGATGAACAACCAGATGCACACGCTGAGGAGGCACAGACAGAGCAGTCAGGGGACACTTTTATTGCTTTGCATTTTCTGGCTTGTTGATTCCCCTTTTGGTGATAGCCAAAATGAAAAACAAATTTTGCATTTTTTTTTTAAATAAATTTTGTATCTTCTTAATTTTTTTTTAAATTTGGTTTTGCTTCTTTAAGACAATAAAAAGGGCGTGCAGTCTGGATGTACGTCATAAGTAGACATTTAAAAGAGAAGAACATGGCTAAGACTGACAAATGGGTAATCATCTATTATCCTTCAATTGTAGGAATATTAATCAAGTTAATACATGCTTAAAGTAAGTTGCATTTAGGGAAAATAGGAAAAACAGAACAGCAAGCTAGGGTTGGGGAGAAAGTCAGCAAGACAAAACTGATTTGGGGGTGGGAGAAAGGTATTGGATTTGGTTTCACATCCTTCCAGTAGGGGTAAAGGACATCCCAAGACTTTTTTCTAATTCCAAGAAAGAAAGAATGCACGTGTACATGTGTATGAGTGTTGGGGGCTGGGGTAGAGCCTGTAGTGGCAGGAATGCAGGTAAAAATATACATGGGTTCGTAGGTTCTGCTCTAGGAAACATATCCCATATTCATTCATCGCCTAAGAAGACATATTTTATAGGGCATAGAGAAGTCACAATTAACATTGTTCCATAGTTCTTGGGCTTTGACAAATTGAAAGAGCACCATAGGTGACAATAGGGAGTTAATAAAATGAGCTTGCTAAATGAAATAGAGCATTAAATATATTTATATATATAATATTTTAATAATATGAGCAAAACCCCTTTTCACTCCAAAGAGCACAGTGGCACAGTGGCAGTGTCTGTAAACTATAGGATAGTCAGGAAATGAGCATGGTTTAATTGGAGTACACTGGGGAAAACTGTACCAGTCTTCTAGAGACCATGTAGGAAACAAAACGTTCCATTCAATCTGCATTGAGAAAAGGAGAGGAGAGAGAGGGAGTGTGTGTGAATGTGTGTGTGTGTGTGTGTGTGTGTGTGTGTGTGTGTGTATGTGTTAAGGGAAAGATACTACAGAAGGGACATGAAGGAGGAGTTTTTACAAATGGCCTCAGCCTCTACTGGAAGAGATGACGAGTGTGATATTCCACATTACATCCTTGTGAGAACATTGATGTTCAACCAATGAACCAATGACTGGGAAACCTGGACAGGCGAACCACAAAGGCAAGACACTCGAGAGCACCTGGTTCTGACAGCCAATTCCAGTCACTCCCAAGAAATTTTGGGGGGTGACTTTGACAAATAGAGTAAATTGAGAGGATGAGTCAGGCTTTTGCCCCCTACGGGACGCCCCTTTTATTATTTTATATTAAAATAATGATAGTAATGTGTCCCCATGGGTCAGTCCATACCAAGATTTTGAGTCTCTGGTTTAATAATGTTACTCATTATTCTAGGAACTTCACAAAGGGCAGCTGGGAGGTTTTAGGAGGTACACAAAAATTCCAGTAGCGTAAGAAAAACCCTTGTTGTCATTTAGGTTATTTTTTTTGACTAATTATACTTTTAACATTGAATTTTATTGTATGAGAAGACCCTGTAAATGTTCTTATGGCCTCACCAAGTATTGAATGACTTCTGTAGAACAAAGATAGTTTTGATAATGTCCATATGGGCTGTTTTGGTATCATAGGCAATTTCTTAAAGTGGGAAACATAACTGGTCTAAGTATGAGACTTAAAGAGTAACACACTTCCAGTGTATACACACTCCTGGATAAGACGTGTTTTGAGGAAGATATATAAGCTTTCTACTGAGTAATTTACCTATTTCAAAATAGCCTGCTTTAAAACTCATTCAAGGAGGATACCACTTACACTTACATTCTGGAAATCACTGGTTTAAACAATTAAACATACCAAAATTTATGGTTGTCACTTTGCAAATAAAACAATGTATGTATTTTTTAAACCCATGGAAGCCGCAGTTTCAAATGAAGCCAGCACAGCCTATATGTAGTGCATATACATTTTTATCATGTAAGTCAACCATCAGGTAACATGCACACAGCTTATTTGTTTTCTAGTGTAAGATACAAAATAATATTGCTAGCAGCTCATAATCACGTCACAGTTTCATTTCATCTTTCATTAGCTGTCTACACAAGGGTTTTATTCTCAATAACTGCAGGGTTCTGTATCTATACCTCTAGTGGTGTAAAGAATGCTTTAGGATTATTTTTGCCACTGAGATTATTTTTGCCACTGAGAACAATATAATAATTTGACTTGAAACAGCATATTTTGATGTGACCATTTTTATCCTATCATGTCCAAAGAACCCTGTCTAAATATAAACTCAAACTTTTAAAAACATCAAATTCAGTACGATGATCACTGGTCAGCATTCATCTTGGAGAACGTACTTTTTCCAAAGAAATGTTTCTAAACTGCTTGGAGTTTATAAGGTTTATATGACTGAGAGTTTTGAATGTGAAAGTGCTTATACATTCTAAAGGGCTTTTTAAAAATGTTTGTTACTGTTGTCTTCAAAGCTGACACCATAGCATCAGCTATAAAATGAGGGTTTTATATTCGACAGAGGAGGCTGAGTCCCAGACAACTGAGGTCAGCGCCACTCCAAGTGTGACCCTTGGAGCATCTGCTTCAGCACCAAAGAACGAATAACCTCAGTCTCAAACCCTAACCCAAAGTAGCCATTATTCTACTGCTTTTGAACCTCTTTCCCAGTCCTCCAATAATGCTAAATTCCTAAAGCTTGATTAGTTCATCTTTTAGTGGTGATTTGTGTTATCTCTGCATGTAATGATACATATATGTGATTCTTCTGTTGGTGAGAGTTAAGCTCTGAAGAGGTCTTATTTTGAAACATTTCCATAAGAACATACTCATTTAATGGTAGGAGCACGCACCTAGTGGTGTGGTCTCGCCCTCTATCAATCCATGTGACTTGCGACAAGTCACTTTCTCCTCATCCCAAACCCTGGAGCCTCAGTTTCCTCATTGATACAATTATGAAGACTTTTGCTCTTTAACTCATAAATTTATGAGTGTCACAGTTCAAATTACCTTGGAAACTGTAAAATGTTCAATTCAAATGCAAGAAGATGTTATTTGCTGGATTCTATGAGTTCACCACTACTTTGTGCTACCGAAGAGACTAAAGAGATGACAACAGCAGAGGAAATCTCAATACATCTCTTGGGAACACATATCCCAGCAGATGTCAGCATCGTGGGGTGAGGACAGGAAGGAATGGAAGGTCAAGGTATTATTTTAACTCCTTTCTCCCCAAAGTGTTACTAGTGGGTAAGGTACATAAAAGGGAAAACTCAGAAATTTCTAGGAATTAGTATTCTTCTTTTCATTTTGTTTTAATGATAATCAGGTATCAGTATAAATAATCAGTTTTCACTCAGGATAAGCTCCTTGATGCTCAAGTTGAATATTTATGCTTATTTTGTATTTTTCAGTCCGTCTAGCATAGAGCAGGGCACACCTTGGTCTTCTATACGTATTTGTTGAACTACAAAAATAGAACAGCTTGCAACATTTGGATATCAGCTTTGTGAAATGGGTGGGATTCAAACAAGCAATCCTGGCTAGCATTAATGTCCTTAATCAAGAGGGAATTATCTTCATGAAGTGCAGCAAAGAGTAAAGGCAGTCAGTGTAAATATGGCTCAAAGGCATGAACTTAGCAACGGCTCCCCTGTTCTTAGCTTTGTCTCTGTGTGGGTTTTTAGGGGTAATGTATGCATGTAGCTCATTATTTGCAAACTATTAGACCCTTGTAATACTAGTCTAGTCCAACACATTAGATAATATAAAAATATTTATTTTATCAACATAAAAAACCACCTATGTGCCAGTCAGAAATGAAGGCTCTGTCTGAAATACTTTGTTCCTTTAGCTTTAACAGCCCAAAACTTTTCCAGCTTTCTTCCTCCAGCACTGATCCCCTCCCCCCCATACCTCCATCTTTGGCTGGCCCCAGGCGTGACCTTAGGCTACCTTATTCTCTGGGTGATCCCATCCAGCTCCTTGGCTGTAATACCTACCATCTGTATGACCATGATTTTCAGTTCAAGCCTCCTCTCAGAATTCCAGTTTCCTATATTCAATTGCATACTCAACATTTTCACTTCAATATCTAAGAGGCATCTCAAATTAGAAAGGGTTAAATCAGAACTTTAGATTTTACTCTCCTCCTAAATTTATACCTTCCCTCAGATTTCCCATCTCTTGGGTTTGACCCAGATGTGCAAGCCCCTAATTAGTCATCATACTTGAGCCCGTACCCCAACTCACCTCTACATATCCAGTGTACCAGGAAGCTCTGTTGACCCTACTTGGGCAACAAATGTCTCACATATCAGTTTTTCTCCACTGCCATTATCCAGGTTCTAGAGTAGTAAGTCACCATAATTCCTTGCTTGGACTCTGCAGTAGCCTTCCAAATTGTCTCCCCATCTCCGTTTTTGGCTCCCTAAAATCCAATCTCCATAATGAAACCAAAGTGATCTTTTAAAAGTATAAATTATAAATCAGATCAAATAACTTTCTTGCTTAAAATCTCCAAACCAAAATTCTGTACTTTGACCACGTGTAAAAGTCCCCTGTGATCTTCAGGCTGCCGACCACTCCAGTCTCATCTCCTACAGTTTCGCTTGACCCAGGACATCTCAGACTCTGGCCATGCTCTCTAGCTTTCCTTCCAGGAACACTCCTTTTCTTGCTCTTTGCCTGGCTAGTTCCTCCTAGTAGTTCAGATATCTCCTCCAATTTTACTCCTCAGAGAGGCCTTCCAAGACTTCCCCAGTAAGTAGCAACCTGCTCGCTATATTCATTTCTCATGCTTCTCTGCATAGAATTTACTCTTGCCATTTATATATGGAATATAAGCCCCATGAGAATGAGATTTGCCTCATTCTCCACTATACTTAGAACAGTGCTGGACCCACAGTCAGGGTTCAAGGCGGCCACTCCACTCTTCTCTTGCAGGCTTCCATAGCTCCCAGCATGGCACTCTTTCCACACGGGCGCTGAGTAAATGTTTCGTAAACTATGAAAGCATTGCACTCTCTATTCTGTTTCATTTTCTTTTCTCTAAACCAGATGGGATTTCCCTGAGTTCTAGTTAGCAGTTCCAATGCAAATTGGACCTTCTCATCCACAGCTGGCTTAAAAAGCCTCCTGTAAAATATGCATCACTATCTAACTCATTCTCCCTTTCATAAATTGGTAGTGGGGTGTTTATTAAAAACTCAGGCTTTCCTTCGAGTTGTGAAAGCTAAAGATAAAATAAACACAAGAGTCAGATCAAAAGCTGCCAGACTTTGATGACTGTCTTCAGGCAATAGGAAAGAATGGGCCAAACAAATTAAGAGTGGGAGGAATGGAGATCAGGGTAGTGAAATTTACTTGGTTATCTTTGCCTCCTGTGACCCTGCAGCCACTGACAGCAGAACCCGGCAGCAGCGGGACCTATCTCCTCAATTGATGCCATGACACTTTACGACTGTGTTTATATAGTAATGAATTATTCAGTACGGTTTATTTTGCTTCTATTTTCCACAAAAGGTTCTCTACTCTTGTCATTATGCAGAATTCTGACCGTTTTCTTTGTGCTGGTGTTTCTTTGGGTGGTAGCAGCTGGGCATTCCAACCTGTCCCCTCCTCTCTGCAGAGCCCCTAAGTTCTCTAAGTCATCCACAGGAAACCGCTGAACTTGACAACATATTGCAATATAAATCATCATATTTTGGAAACGCCTCTTTTCCCCTAAAAATCTATATTAATTGCAAGGAATGTATAGTGTTCATAAAATCAATACCACCAAGGAGTTTTTGTAACAAATGGAAATTATTATAGTATTGTACAGACACAATGAAAAGCTTGCGAGACTCACGCAGTTGACATTAAGATGATGTACCATGAGTACATGGCTTTGACTGTGTCTGACCTGAGAGACTCAAGCAGCTGGTTGACCAGAGAGGAGAAGACTACAGAGATGGCTGGGTGGGCAAGACACATTTCATGAGATTATTTTTAATTTTTATAAACGGAACGACTATTGATCAGGGAAGGAGCTATGAGAAATTTCCTAGTCATTCCCAAAACTCAATGCATATGAGCTTCTAGACTAGTGAAGCTATATGCTTAGGAATACATGTACACGATCAAATAGTGAACATAGTGATTTCCTCACAAATATGGGAAAAGGAAAAGAAAAGGTAAGTTATAACTATAGAGTTAAAACATGAATTAATCAGAAGCCTACTTCGGAAAAGAGGTGTTCTTAAGAGTTATGGAGAACTTACTCTCTGCCAGACATTGTGTTAAGTGCTTTAGAAGATCTTGTTTTACTCAATCATTACAATCCCATCTTACATATCAGTAAACTTGGGCTGAAAGAAGTTAATTTACACCAAGTTACACAACTGGAAAGGTGACTAGCTCTGACTGCACCAGATCTTATATGGTTTACATTAGACCACAATGCCAGTCTTAAACAGGATGTTTTTAATATGCAGTTTTGGGTGACTAATTACATACAAGCTAATCTTTAGGGCACAAAACCAATTTCCACAGGCGATCCTAGGATTTCTACAGATTTATTTCAAACTCTTATATCTTTGAAATGATTATTGCACGATGAGATATTCAGAGGATCTCTCTCTCTCTCTCTCTCTCTCTCTCTCTCTGTCTCTCTCTCTGTCTCTCTCTCTTGCACAATCTTAGGTCACCTAAGCCAGACCTACTAAATCAGTCTCTCTTGGGAGTAGTGGGAACAGGATAGCGGGCAGTGTCTGGATATCTGCATTTTTAAAAAGTTCCCCAAGGGACTCTTATGCAAAATTGGGTTGAATTTATAGTCAAAAGACCTGGACTAAATCCCAGTTGTGATCCACCCTCTGTGACCTTGCATAAACCATAACCTCTCCTGTTTGTAAAATGGAGATAAAATAAAGATAAACTTCATTGGATGTTGAATTAATCAAAGGATGTACTGGATATACACGTATAAGCATTTTGTAAGGCGTAATATATATGTACGGACTTTCAGAAATGTTATAAGCGTAATAATTATCTTACTGAAACATCAAAAGCTACCTAATGGTTTCTTTCTTTCTTTTTTTTTTTTTTTAAACCTCAGGCTGGTTGGCTTATTTATTTATTTATTTATATATATGAACTATATTAAGATGACATTGGCTAGTACAATTACATAGGTTTAAAACGTACATTTCTATGACACATCATCTATATATTGCATTGTGTGTTCACCTCCCAAAGTCACTTTTCCTTCATTTCCATATGTTTAAACCCTTTTGCCCTCTTCTATCACCTCTCTCCCCCCTTGCCCTCTGGTAACCACTAAACTGTTGTCTGTTTCTAAATATGGGGATTTTAGTACCATGCAATGAATGCTTTTGGATATTCTACCTTTTCTAAAAGTAACATGGTAGAAATGTCATTTATCTAATAAGTACCTATCAAAACAGTTTAAAAGATTTGATTCCTTTCCTATTGCCTTGAATTGTTAAATTGTAAGTGTTCTCTGAATATCTCTGTCTCATATCATCTTTTTGTTCCCTACCATATCCTAATCCATCATTTACACTACACAAACATTTTTAAAAAGGCCCATAAACCAATTGGTGGAGAAGATCATCATATTGTTCTTTTTTCATACCCTGTTATTGTATTCTACATTTTCGGCGCAAACTGGTAGGCGCCACTAATTGTTCTAAAGCATGAAGAAAAATGGCTTCTTCTGTACTCATTGGACAGGCACAAAGGCTTCCAGCACAGCATCCGGCAGGCCACAAGACACAAGAGTTAGCTTCCTACTGTGTCCTTTCAGAACCACGGAGCCTACAATGTCTGTTAGAGCAACATGGTGTTAGGACGGGGAAAAGACACTAGCCTGACTGCAGATTTGTGTTTCAAAGTGAGAAAGAGTTCTAGGCAGCTTTGAAAACAGAAGTGCCAGCAGCCATTTGGTCACTTTGAATATCTCCTTGCCAGACTACAGCCACTTTCCTCAATGTGGTCTCCAACACTATTTCTCAATGGTAATAGCAGATAGATCCTAATATATTTTGTTTGTGCTGTTTTAGGTGGATGTTACTTGTTTATTCAGTTTTCACACTATGGTACATAGGATGACCACATGAGGTATCTGTTAAAAAAATATTGGAGAAACATGAAAAGTTTTAGTTTTAGCAATGGTACCACATTTAATTAAGATAGCTAGCATGACCACGTACAGTCTCTATCTTTATGCAGAAGTTTAATGTGCTCGCATGTAGTGACTCCATTAGATTGTTTGTTCATTAATTTTATTCCTGTTTCATAGTGTTAATCTATAGTTAATGTTTCCCCCAATGCTATTAGCTAAAGGGTCATATTTGTTTTTTTCAAATGGATGGATAGAAATGAAAGCTGAAACAAAACTCCGAAAGTATTAAGCATTGTCTTTGCAAAATCACAAGGCCTAGGGCTAGGTTTGTTTGGATCCCTCTGCTTAAAAACAATAAGGCTGATTTTCAAATTATATATTGCCAGTTATTCAGTATAAAATATATTAGCTCTAATGTAAACAACTCAAGGAGAATTCTTGTTATCTTGGGCTACTAGGCAAAATGTTTCAATAAAGCTGGTAATCACCACCATTCTCCTATTTTAAAGGACAAATGGGTAAGGTCACCAAGGAAATCCAAGATTGAAATTTACATTAGATTAATGACTAGGGCTGGAGCAATGTCATGAAAACTTAGAGGAATTATTTTATCATTATCATATCAATTTTGTTTTTGTTTTGGCTCAGCTCAAATTTTCCTTGCAGATGAGGGTGAGTGTCCTATTTCCTTGGAAATGTTATTTAGCAAGAAACAAGATGACATATTGTTTTGGTGCATGTCTGTTGGAAAGTTAGGGCTGCCTCACTGGCCAACTCCAGGAGACACAGCTCCTATTATAGTCCATGTAAATAGTGTCCCCAGGAGCACAAGGCCTGCACACCCACATGCAATATCCCCGCTCGTTACCTCTCTTCTTACGAGCAGCTTTTGTAACTACTCTGAGCAAGCCTACTCACTTCGGGTGTTCTCCCTTTCACTTTCGCTGAGGATAGCCAAGATCTGGACATGACAGTAGCACAGAGTGAACAACAGGTCTTGCTCACTGCTACTTCAGGTTGTAGTCAGGGTTGACCAGAGATGGGTAAAGAGAGTGACAGAAATGCGGCCATAGCACATAAGTACCCAATAAGTAATTACCGAAAAATAAAAAAAGGCATTTCTCAATGTACCCAGTGAATCTGGCTAACTGGTACAAATCAAGACAGAAAGATACTGTATGCAGAGCTTAAATATTGGAAAATATCTGTGCATTTTAGCTTCTAAACAGTCTTCAGATTTGAAGAAATTTGATTAATCCACAGTCCTTAGGACTTACTTCTTTAGTTTAGAGGGAAAGAGTCTAAAAGCAAGGATTTAACCATGTGGAAGTCTCGAGAGAATAACTCTCCGGTTACAGAAAGTGACTTTTACAGAAAGTGACATCGAAAAACTTTTAGTGATGGAAAGGATAACTTTGTAAAGCAGTGGCGTGCACTACTTGTGGCCCAAAAAATAAAAGAAGGAAGGAGAAAGAGATGGGGATATCTATTCAACATGTTTCCAGAGAAACCAGGGAGATAAGTAAAATCAAATGTTGCTGGGTCTTTTCCCACAGGTTATACAACCAGTAAAGCTTCCAGAAAGTAAGCTCTCCTGACCTTCCTAGAGAAGACATAACATTAGGAAGCAGGACACAGAGGCAATCTTATTGGTTATGTAACCTCAAGTAAGTGACTAATTCTCTAAGCCCCATTTTATTGCCCATAAAATATAAGTGTTAGATGACATGATCTTTTGAAAGAATCAATGACTTAAGGAAGGTAAGTGCTATTGTTAATGGAGCTCTAAACTGTTCCAAAGTCAATACTATCATTTCTTAAATATTTTGAATTGACTATAGTTACTGTTTACCTAACACCGTGTCATTCCACAATGGAAGCATATGTTTTATGTTGCTTTTTCTCTTAAGAATCAAAAGTCAATTACATAACCACTTCACAATACTCCCTTCTTAGTGGGTCCCAGGAAGGGATAATAATGCCTGTGTTTCCTGCGGTTAGATGACAAAATTCTGGGATAGAGTATTAAGAGTATTATCTTGAATATCAGGGATATAGAGCAGAGAAAGAGGGAAATGTAGTAATCCAAGGTTGAAGGTTTGAAAGCTGATTTCCTACTGTGCAGAACCCATATGGAAACCAGGTAGCAACAGAATGATAGACAAAAGAGACGATATAGGAACTAGTGGGTCAGGTACGTTTTTTTAGGTGTTACATAATCACTGATAAAGTTTCAATCTAGTAACTCCAGCTTTTAGAAGAAAGTGGTGGGCACAGCTCACTTTTATCACATTGGGAAGCTCTCCACCTCTAACTTTTTACTGTGCTAATGTTCAAATACATGAGGTTCTTGGAGCCCTTGATCCAAGGTGTTCTGAGACTGCAGGGCAATAATTACCCAGCTGTATTCTAAAGCTACAAGCAGCTCTTTCTCTGTTGGATGGCTCATATTATAATGGTGACCAAATAAAAGAAAGCCACACAGAGTTTGAAAAGCTTAGTTAGGAAGCACCACAGGCAGCTCTGTGTCCTGTGGGTTAGTTTTATCTGTTGTCCAGAAGAGTGGATGGAACGAGAGCCAGGCTTGACACTCACAGGTTAACCTTGCCTAGCTGAAGAAAGGCTCTTGGTTTTAACAACCTTAAAGTGTATCAGATACCAAATGGCAAGAGTTTCAATGAGAACAGCTCAGGCTTAACCCTTTGGTCTTAAACATGGGACTGGTTGCTGCAAGAAAACAACTAAAAAGTCAAAGTGGGCAAAGCACGGGCTATGAAAACAATAGCGATGCAACACATTTAGTACCTTCTTTGCCATTTGCCAGTGGGTTCCTTCCAGTGCACAGAACCATTTCAGTCCAAATTCTTTGCACTGTTAGTAGCATCCAGTTGAACTTTGTTCAGAAGTATAACTTTGCATTTGTTCTGCTTTTCTTTATACAACATTAGAAAAAAAAATCTTACTGGAAAGCCTTCTGCTGTGATGATACAGAGCTTTAGGAACTTGGAAATCAATTGCAGAGGACTGAGTTCTGATTGAAATTTACTATGCAGTTTTTAACCATCCAAAGATAAGCTGGGCTTTTCCATGCATGCCAGGATTTAAATTGCATCCTTCTAACAATGGCCAAGTCTGATAGAGTGATGTCAAATTTCTTCTGTAACTATTATGATCATCAACCACAAAAACCCATGTCCTCTGTGCAGGGATGTTGTTTAGTGTTGAAATCCTAACTAGCTATGCTTATACCGAATCCCAAAACATTTTGCTTATGAAGAAAAACATGAATCCTGGGACAATGGTCACATACCAATTTGAATAATTACATTGGTGGCCACAGATTTCTTCCATTCAATCCCTTAATTATGTCATCTGGGATGTAGCACACAACATTTCCACCCCCTAGAAGCAAAGGCTCTACCAAAAAGGGGCTCTTCATGAGCAAGAGTAGGCATAAATCCTAGAACAGAAAGAAGCCTAAAGGATGTGCAAGGAGAAATCAAAATCAAAATCTTCAGATGCTGAATTTTTTTCGAAGTTAAGAAAAAACCTATTCTGAGAATAATATTGATATTTATTTTTATATATCTTTAAAATAAAAAGTATTGTAGTGCAGATAAAAGTATTTTTAAATAAAATAGTTTTGCAGCCTCACAAAGCCCAATGGCTGGCAACTGCGTATGTCACGTTCTGAAGAGGGACCTGGTTTCCTATTTTGTCACCGTGGTCATGGAAACAAAAAGAATATTCTCGCTTTTGAAAGGGACCCGATAAGGTGGTCTCATTGTTTTGGGAAAGTACCATGATTCCATTTGTCCTCTGAATAAATTAGGGTATGAAAATAGAAATGTGCCAAAGGAAGAAATGGTTATTTGAATCTGGCCGCTGCAAGTCCTGGTGAAGTATGGTTGGGAATGAATGCAAACTTTTCTGGTTTTGATTTTGACTTTGTCATGTTCAATTATTTGTTACTAATTTAGAATACCACTCTTGGCAAAATATTTAACTAGCCCGTTTTGTGTCAGGTTGAGTGTCACAGTCTTTACGGGAATGTAAACAAGTACAGACACGTGGCTATATTTTGAGCGATACATAAACAATGCTTTCAACAGTGACAGTTCATGCAAAATATTGTTGTGTCTTTAGCTGTGATGCTGAGCAGCAAATGGTATATAGTTAAATGGTTGGTTCAAGAAATGGAAAGGTTAAGAGAACTGGGCCCTCCAGGAGACTCAGATGAGACATCACATCATCCATACTCTGTGCTCATTTAGCAGTTATAAGAACAGTCCTCAGAAATCCTTTATCAATTGACAAAAAGGTGGCAGAGATAGCAATAAGAAAATAAAGAGAATGGGCTCTGGGTAGAATGCTGGCATTTGTAATGGAGTTTGCTTTTTCAGTGGTACTTTAAATCTCAGCAGCTGGTAAGAAATGTTGGGTATCTGTGGGTATTTTGTTGTTGTTATGTTTCTTAAGGGACAAGAGCATTTGTTAATATTGTTGGTGGGTGTGAGACATTCTGCTTATTGAACTATCAGCTGTCTGGATTCCCAGTCTGTCTATATAATTGTTGTTTTACAGTGGGAGTTTCAAAGCATACCACCTGAGAGTTTGTATGTACTGTAATGTGCATGCTCTTTCATGTGTATTTTCTTGGGAGGACGGCCAGAGCTGTTTTCCATGGCCTGTTTACACATAAGATGCTGTTAGTTGGCAGATATATGTTGCAATCTTTGTTCCAGATTGCAAAGAGTTTTGTACGCTTGGGTTATTTTCATTCTGAAAGTTTCAATTAAATAATATTGTGCTGCATGTGCATAATTATTCAATTTAGCTATATGACAAAGCATCCAATCTGAATCTTTAAAAAAAAAAAGTGTGTATGTCAGTTAAGAATTTCAAAACTATTGACCAGTTGCTACCTCTAGAGATGATATGCTAACAAACTGATAGAATAATTACTTATGTAATCACTTATGGAGGATTTGGTGAAAATGAGCATGTAGGAGAAGGTGAGCCTTTATTTTAAGGGTAATTTCTCAACTTTTTTGGATAACAAACACTATTGAATAACTGATAAAGACTGCATGCTCTTTTCCGATAAAAATGCTCTTGTAAATAAAATTTTGTGAAGAAATGCAGGGGATCTTGTCCATGGATCCCGAGCTTAAATTTTAAGAGGGACTGCCTTAACAAAAATAAGCAAGAAGTAATATCTGTAAAAAGAAAATGACTTGTAAATTCTAGAGTCATATATACATACGAAGCAACTGCACGGCAAAAGCAACAAAAGGATTCATTCTCATTACTACAATACTGATGTTGGAGTTTGGTTCCGGGGAATTTAATTCATTTTTTTACTATCTCTAGTTATCTGAGTTAATATAAAAGGCCATTATTAAGCGTCTAGTCTAAAATCCGCCTTCACTGTAAAACACATTTTATGCTAATATGATGTGGCGAGATAGTGTTCAGCTGGATATTCATCAGCACTAGTTAAATGAACGCAACCTCAGGTGCAAATCTAATAGAGCTGAATCTTAATTAATGTGACCCAAACAGCTTAGCATTTCAGGCTTGCTTCTATTAGGAATGATGGGCTATAGCTGTTCGCAAATAGAAAAGCCTATCAGTTGTATGGATTCCAATTTCCTTTACCTGTATTAGTTACCAAATGGTAGGTTACTTCTAGGATTAATATTTTTTCATTGTATCTCTTTATGTTAGATAATTAGTTTAAAACCATAAAATTAGGGAGCAAGTTTCAGTGGATGTATTTATTATACTTTAATCTGATAGTTTCATTTATAACTTTTAATCTCGGAGAATGAATGCATTTCCTCTTAAGATTCAATTTTGGTGTCCGTATGTGGACACCAAAAGGTGGTATTAATATCAGAGGTATTAATATCAGTGGTATTAATAATGGAAGGCTGCTTTATGTTTCATATATATTTGAGCCCCACAAGAATCCTCAGATGAATGGGGTAGATAATATTTACATCTTAAAGCGAGGTTTCTCAAACTCATCCTTACTGACATTGTGGCTTGGGTAATTAATTCTCTGCTGTGGGGGCCATCTGAGCACTGCAGGATGTTTAGCAGGATCTTTGGCCTCTACCACTAGGAGACAATAGCATCTCTCAAGTCGTGACAATCAAAAATGCCTCCGGGATTGACAAATGTCTCTTTGGGGACAAAGCTGCACTCAGTTTAGAACCACTGGGTTAAAGGTAAAGAAACTACATTGCAGAGAGTTTAAGGCACTTGTTCAATGTCATGAAGACACTGAATAACCGAGCCAGGGCTACAGCCCATGTCTCTGACATCCAGTTCTCCCCTCCTGCCCTGGTCCACAATACAGCTTAGGAGACACTCCATACTGTGATTCTTTTAGTGTTTCTGCTGAACCATGAATATCATTATTATAGATAATATTGTATTACCATTAATATACGTAAACAGCAAGAGGTAACATGCATGGAAGTACTTATTTATTTCTAAAGTATTGTGAAATTTTCACATAAGCACATGCGAGAGAGAGAGAGAGAGAGAGAGAGAGAGAGAGAGAGAGAGAGAGAGAGAGAGAGAGAGAGAGAGAGAGATTGAGAGAGGATGAGAATCCATTTTGAGATAGACCTTTGGGGGAAATTGCAAAACACATTAAAAACCCAGAGCGAGGTAAGCAGGAAACTAGAAGGTGGATCTACCACTGATTTCAAGTCTGCGACTGCAGAACTGATCTTAAATGGTAGTTTAAGTATTTAATGCAATCTGGCTCCTGTTGGCATCTTTCCCAAATACTCTAATAGCTGTTGCAAAGGAATTTTGCCAGCAGCCATATTATCAGTTTAGGTAGTTTCTAGTGAAGACCAGGTACCAACAATTAAAATTCATCCTTCATGTTTCTGAGAATGGCGGAGCTGTGCTTAACTGAAATAGCTGCATCCTCCAGCTACATTAAAAGCAGCTGGAAAAACCCTCATGTTTAATAAGATAAAAAGAAAATCCACAAAAACCCAGACGTACGTCTAGGCCCACAGAAACCTGGTATCTAAGGGATCTGTAGTTATAGCCTCAGTTCTCAGGATCACATGAGCTCCCCAGAAGCATGGATGAAATGCAGAGGACAATCCGCACACCTTAATCTAACCAGAGGAAGAGCTTTCCCACCTCGTATGTATGAAACACCATAGCCTGACCCAGTTCTGCATTCACATCTTGTACGTGACCAGATCTCACGGGAAACTCACGAGCTCCTGACACGATTATGTACAAGAGAAGACAGCCGTGGAAATGGGTCTGCAGTTCTACTACACTTCAGAGAAAGCATTAAGTTTCTTATCCCTTTGAACAGAATGACATGGCTGGTGACAAAGCAAGCATTTTTCTTAAAATGCTCCCAACACCCCCAATTTCCTATTGAATCTAAACTTCTCCCTCATTTTTCTTTTCCTCACAATTCTCTGGTGGTCTCTCTCTCTCAAAGAGGACTGTCGACCCTTAAAGACTTCATAGCAACACTTCCCTGAAATGAAATGAAACCTCCTAGGAGTTTATCCGTCAATTTAATATTTGTGTCATCTAAAAAAAAGTGAGCTTATTCAGCCTCCTTCCCACTTCATCAATCAGTGTGAAAGAAATAAGAGAAAGGACTAAAAACAGGTGGCTTACAGCTATTACCAATGCCTTCCACCAAATAACACGGAAAGTTCACTAAGTTGCCTAAATAGTTAGCTGAGCAAGTCTCCTTTTACAGAGTAGATGAGTTAGGAGGTAGGCACAGAACACGGTGGTTTAGTCCATTACAACCAAATGAAGAGATTATTTGCCTGTATCTACATTTATCCCAATTCTGGTAAATACAGAGTTTCGGTATAAAATGGACAAATAGATGGGTTCTCCTCCATTGCAATATGAGTGGATCTGTGCCATTAAAACAAAACTTCCTTTTCCTAGTTCTGGTATCAGGCAGGGGTCTGGGAAGACTCCCGGGCCTGTGGGCTCTCTCTAACTCCCAGGTTTTTGTATAAAAGTCAACGCCCTCCTTCCGAGTCTCCTTTTCCAGTTGACTACTAGAAGAAGAAAAACAGTCACATACCAAGCTAGTCTCTCTTATCCCCTTCTATCACACAAGAGCCATACATTTTGAGGTTTACTAAGTATAATTCCAGAAATAAAGGTGCCTCCATTCTAAAATTGAAAGAAAAAAGCATTTCGTTCATTTCGTTTGTTATATAGAGCCACGGAGCTGGACTCCCAAGCCTGCTTCTTGAGTCTAAATCTGAACTGCTTGGTCAGATAAAGGATTTTACGTAAGTACAAAGCATATCCGCCCCCCACCACCCTGCCACCCCAGGAAATAGAACAAACTACTTCTAGATTCTAAACTTATTTTTGCAAGCTTATTAAAAAGTCTCACAAAGTTCAACTAAAGTCCTATAGTCATAAATGTTCCCTAGAACTTCATTCAGTTTAGAATGATTACCCTTCCCTGGACAAGTCATACCAGAGGCAAATCGACAATCATTTGTGTGGTAACAATGGCCTTCTCCACCCTTCCATGCCAGGCCATTGTGAAGGAGTGGCCGTGATGCTTAACGCATTCTTATCAGCGTGAATATACCTCGTCACTAGTCTTTCAAACGCTCCAAGTGTGTTGCAGACAGATAAACAAGCCCTGCTTGGAGGAAGTGCCTGCATTTGAAGCCGCCCAGCATATCTTCTTCATTCGGAGTGCAGTGCGGTGCATGAAGCAATGCATTATAATGAAGTACAGTAAGTGGTATTATGGGTATGCAGGCACCTTCAGTTAAAAAAAAAAAAAGTCATTGGATTCTGTGGCCACGGTAGGCTGGGTGTGTAGATGATATTGTCATCACAACTCAGCTCTATTTCACTGAAAAAGATGCTTACTAGCAATCTCTCTTAATGAAGAAAAACTTCAGAGAAGTCTATTATCTCATAGAACTATATATATTTCAATATTTATGTACATATATTCAAACAAACAAACAAGTGTTTTCATTCAGGAACTAGAACTCAGCGTTTGTAGTAGCACATATATTGATCATTTTGTGGGCAATAAAATAATTCATTTATAACTGATTCAGGCTACCAGCACTGACCTTGATGGTTACTGACCCCAGACTCCATAAAACGTGTCGCTTAACAAATCTAAATGGTAATCAGCACTAATCTTATAAAGGGCAACGGGCAGGAGAAGTGATGGATTTCTTATAAGCAGAATGTGAGCCATACATGGGCAACGAGAGGTATAAAGAAAAACTGCTGTTTCCCAATTGATGAAAAGAACATTTAAGTTCCAACCCAGTATTGGGATGCTGTTAGCAATACAAAATGTGACTTAAAAAACTCTTGTGGTCGGAACAAGCATTCTGGAATAGACTTCCTATGATTTCCTTCTTGGAAACAGTGTATTTCTTTATGATAATAATACTTATTATTAATAATTACTATTATCACTAATAATTATAATAAATATATGTAATAAATATAAAATATTATTATTATATTGTTTTAGTGCAAAGCATTTTTCTCTTATTCCAACTATAGAAGTACAAGTGAATTTTTATTGTGGGGCTAGTAGTAATAAGTCAGACACACATAAACCATTTCCTTCCAAATCATTAATCACACTGGGAAGTGATCAGCACCTTTAAAATGGCATATTCAATTACTGAACTGATATTGATAGCAATGGTGAAGGTGATGGCGGTGAGAAAAGGAATGCGTTTTCTCTGAAATGTAGACTTGTGTAAATTAGAAGTAGATCGATACTTGATTTCCACTTCCTCACTATCATCACCAGTATGAAATCTTATCTCCAGCACAATCCTTTGAAGCAATATCTGTTTCTTTAAAAAATTGGTATGACTAATTATTTATCAGGCTCTGTAGGATGTAAGAATGCCTAGAATTTGCATGCTGTCTTACATCTGTCATGCCCAAGTTGTACGCGCTCGAAGAAATAATGCACAATCACATGCCGAACTGTAAAGTGTCATCTCCGACACTCAGAACCAGGAAATGGCTTTGGTGACTGTTCTAGTCTAAAACATATATCCCTGTCACCTTCTCCTTTATTGGTAGGAATCGGTGTACAAGAATTCAAACTCACTGTTTTTTTTTTTTAAATCAACTTTCCTCCAGAATATATCATTTTACTAACGTTATGTTCTTTACAAAGCCCACTCACTCCCCACCAAGGGGCAGTGCAGGGTCACTAAATTCACTCTCGTATCTGCTCACCCAAAAGTGCAAACAGACACCAAAACCTATCTGGGTGAAAGATCTTTCTTTTCTAGCTTGGACAAAATCCTGTGAGATAATTGCTTCTCCCACATGACACCCTCTCAGAGATGGCTGATTTTCCCTAATGTCTAAAGTCTCTTGCAAGCTCAAATGCTTTTTTTTTCTTCTTTGCCTAGTTAACTTCCACTTATCCCACACGTAACTCAACTCAAATATCATTTTCTCAGAGAAAGTTTCCCTGCCTCCACAATGCATGCTCACCCCTCCACCCCTATCTTGTCACATGACATATTGTTTCATAGCTCCCATCCAAGTTCGTCACATGTATTTAGAGATCACTTGATTATTAATGACAGCCTCCCCAGCTGGACTCACCAGGAGCCGTCTCTGTGCTCATTCTCGCATCCCTGTGCCTCTGCTAGGACTCAGAATATCGGAAGTGCTCAGTAAGCAGTTGTGAAGTGAAAAGTGTTAAGGAAAAGCATTCAGTTGGTCAGAGATGACCTTCGTTTATTAGGGCTCTCTAAGTAACAAATACAAAAGAAGCCTCAATTTCTTCCTTGATAGTGTTCCAATTAATTCTAAGAGAGGGCATCTTGCTTGTGTGCTGAAGCACAGGCTTTGTCTTTCTGCTTCCTCACCAATCCACCCAGCAGGACTTGAAGAAATTTACTCACTCTCCCTGATCTGTGACCGGCACAAGTATGGAAGTAAAACAAAATAACCTCTCAGGAAAATGCTTCAAAAAATTGCTGAGCTGGGCAACTAAATGGAGTGTGTGATCCTGAATTGGCTCATGGACTAGAAGAAATAATTCTAAAGCCCATTATGCAAACATTGGTAAAAACTGAATATGTATTGGAGGTGAGATTTTATATCAAGGTTACATTTCTTGATTTTGATAACTATACTCTTGATTTATCCTTGTTCTTAGGAAATACACACTGAATTATTTAGGGTAAAGAGAATGATATCTGCAATTTACTCTCAAATGTTTCAGGAGGCAATCTATCATCTATCTATCTATTTATCTATCTCTCTATCTATCATCTATCTATCTAGATGCTTATATGATTTTTTTGTACACACACTCCCAAATGGCTCAGATATATGTTTGTATATATATGCGTATACATATATAAATATTTTATACACACACTCACATATAGAGAGGATAAGCAAATATGGCAAATGTTAGTAGTAGGTGTACCTGAGTAAAAGGCAGAAGGGAGCCCTAAGTACTATTCTTGAAACTTTTCTGTAACTTTGAAATTATTTGAAAATCCAAAGTGAAAAAAACATCTCTGAGGGAGTATGTCTGTCTGCATAATTTTGTGTACATATGATGCATAAATGCAATCATAGTAATACACACATATGCAGGCTCTGTGGTCAGATTTCCAGTGTGAAAAGTGCTAGAGGATCTATAACTCCCACATGGAGTTATTTTTACATCCAAAACATCCATGAAAATTACTGAATGATGCTTTAGTGCAAGTGTATAAAGACAATAATATATATATTTACCTATCTGGGTTGTCAGTATTTGTGGTCATGTTTGCCAGGATCAGCATGATAAGGGGAAAAAAGTCAGTCTCAGACTATCTTGTATAACCTCAAAACTATTCATCAGGTAGGTCAGTTTGGGGTAAAATAGCAAAGGGATGCATTTGTAGATGTGTCGAGTTCTAGAAAAGAGAGGTTTCTTTAATTTATTTAAGGAAAAACTGACAGGGAAGGATTTTTCAAAATTCTCAGTTCCATCTATCAAGTAAGCATTGTGCCCCACGGCGTGGGGGGTGAGAAGAGGGAGGAACTGAAGATTATTCTTTGTACATCATTTTAAAATGGACCTTTCTCCGATGTGTAAGATCTACTAGGTCCAGCATGGTGACTAACAGTCCTTCAGGCACTATTCCTGACAGTTTCTTAAATGAAAGTAGAACCATAATGAAGAAAGTAGAGGAAAAAGCCAACATGAATAGCAACTGATAGGACAGACACCTGCTTATCAAATTCAATGATAACAAATCAGCATTTGTGCAATGCCTGACCCAGAGAGAGTCCACAAGTAATCTGAAAATTGGAACTACTATAAAAAATATAATAAAGAATTATTTCACCAATAGGTGTGATAAAGAAAGCTGTGTAATGGCATTTGGCAGTGGCTCCAGAACGAAATAATTCAGTAAACAAATGAAGTCATGACAAGGAGAAAGAGGTCATAAAGGAGAATCTGAATATGGCATATGAAAAGTGAAATCAGATTTTTTACTGGCTAGAAATAGAAATGTCTGTGCTGTAGTAGTACTGTCTGACTTTTTTCAAAACAGTTCAGAAGATCAGTGATAACTTAAATAAATTATGAACTTCCCATTTCGATATCATGGGCTACACAGAAATCTTATCAAATAGAAACATTCTTCGAAACATAAGACAAATTTAAAGAAATCCATTATATGTAAATTGAAAAATTATTTCTGTGTGATAGTTACAATTTTAACAATTTGATGGGCATTTTCTGACACATTCATATACTAATAAAATCAAAAGAATGAAAGAAATTGCCCCAGAAAACAAAACAGAAATCGAAAAGCCTAACTTAGCAAGCGCTCCCATCTCTTCAATGTAAGTGGGGATATAAATACTAATGCTGATATGTAAAAATAGCTGCTTTTATCTTTAAACAACCCTGTTGTTTGAATAGACATGCTCCAGGCATCACATTTGGACCATTTGTTTTACCAGCTGTTTCTAAAAATATGCTCATCATGGAGACCTTTTCGGTATATCTCCAGAATTGCTTTTGTTGAAAGATTTTCTCCCCTTGCACAAGGGAAAGGGTAGAGATATGGAAAACAACATCTGCTGAAAGATCTCACAGCTTCAGGGAAGGACCACAGTCCTAAGCTTCACGTGAAAAAAAAAAAAAGAACTACCAACAAATCCTGATAAGCTAAATGACTGAAGAGACTGCTGCATTCTTTTGGATTAAAAGTAATCAAATGTTTTAATTCATTAATACAATCTCTGTAGCGGCAGTGACAGATGTTCCCTACATGGAAGAGAGTCTCAATTAATCGACAGTTGGCTTAATTTTCTGGACATCCTATCAAGGGAGAGAGGGAAGAAGGAGAGGGAGGTAGAGAGAGAGGAATGCAAAGTTTTTAATTACTCATTGGCAACTGCATGCTTTCATTTATTGATTATATCTAACAAGCAGATGTACAGATGAGGGCTGGTTA
This sequence comes from Rhinolophus ferrumequinum, assembly GCF_004115265.2. NCBI lineage: Eukaryota > Metazoa > Chordata > Mammalia > Chiroptera > Rhinolophidae > Rhinolophus > Rhinolophus ferrumequinum. The sequence continues at coordinate 19,658,854 of NC_046289.1, forward strand.
GGCTGTGAGAATGTACACAGCACCTAGAGGCTGGCGGAAAGCATCGATCATATCCCCAAGTGTCTGTTGAAGGCCACTTCACATCCCATCTGTGTCCCTGGTTTCCAAGTATAGATTTTAAACTTTCTGGTAATGGGTCATTTGCAGGCTACCTCCTGCCTGCTGCTGCTATATGACCACCTGGTGTGTCCATGGACCATTTGTCAGTGGATGAACAGGACTGACCTCAGGGAACTGGTGCATATTCTAATATACGGAGTCCTACATATCATCATCTTCATCTTTGAATTCTTCCAGCAGCTTTCCTAGCAGGACCTTACATTAGGGACTTAATTCAAACTCATGAGAAAGGCAGGATTCACTAGTTTTTCAAATTACCGGTATGGCTGAGTTCCTATATCTAAATATTCACAAAATTTCTCTTCTTGGCCTCCTAATATAGTCTTTTTTCCCCAATGTAGTCTTTAACATTAATAAAAAATTTAAAAATACATATATATATATATATATATACATATATATATATATATATATATATGTATATATATATATATATATGCTTTCCTCCCAATTAGAAATATGATACATACTCAACATAGACATTTTGGAGTATGAATGACAAAATAAAACTCACCCACTGGCCACCACTTACAAATGACCACTGCTACGTCTGTTACTCATAATATAATCATTACACCTTAGTTAGGACACCAAACCTCTGATTTCCAATAGACACTGAATAAACTTGGCATGACTTCTTATTAGGCTAAATTAAGTGTAATATTTTCAATATTTACATAATAAATTTCATGAAGCAAGAGGTTATTGGTATAGATTGCCCAAGAGACAGAAAAGGTGGGAGGAAATGAGAACTATAGATGCAAATTTGGTAACTGCCTTTAGTATAGATCACATCCTTTCTTTTGGCTGGGGTAAGGTTTTTATACCTCTTTACACAAAAATGGACTGTGTTCAAATGTAGGCAAATTCACTCTCTAGAATAGTTTTTTCTACTTTTCAATAAGGCTTAAGAAGAGAAGAAATTCTAGACTTAGATTTGAGTTCTTAGAAATTTCTATTTTTGTTTAGTTTATGTATATTTATAAACTGATGTGGGCCTTCTAATTACATTTATTCTAGATTTAAAAAAAAAAAATATCTCCCATTCTGTTTTTTTGCCTTTAATCTATCCTTTTGTAATGAGATTTCAAAAAGTTTCTTAATACTTAATTAATATCTAAGTGACCTATGCTTAGGATAATAACTTCCTGGGACCTCAATGAAACAAATGGCTTGATCTTAAGATCATCTGGTTCATAATAAAATTTTACACTTAGAAAGATCTCCAGTCTTCAAAATCTACTCAACCGAGTGTGGCAACATAGATAACACTCGACATCTCCTGTTTTCTGGTTTTTGTATGTTGATTTATTTGTTTCCACACACGAGTAAAACGTCAAAGAAAAATCTGCAATGAAGGGATAACATACAGTTGCCAACTTTTATTTTGCTAATTAAAGATGCTACAAACAGTGACAAAACACTGTTTTTGTAAAAGACATTGAATTTAACCACTAAAAACAACAGAAGATATAAGTTCAGAATATAGGGCAGTCTGTAAATTTAACTTTGTGAAAATTCACTATATTACTCTTACTTACTTCATTTCACCATGGATCCATGAAAGTTTCGGCATAGCTCGACACTTTTTGTATTTGAGCTTGGGAACCACTGCTCTAGTTTGCCGAATGTTCTGTCCTCAGTGTGGGAAGGTGCTATCACTGACAATCGCTAGAGCTTACACTGGTTGAGTCTGTCCCAAAGGCACTTCCAGCCCCACCTAACTGCTTCACCATTTGTCCATAATATCTTAGTTGTTTCCCCTAGTGACCTATAGACTAGAGTTATAGATGTGACCCTTAAATGGGTCAATGATATTCTTGTGTGGCAGCAATGACCAGTCGAAAGTAGATAGCGAATTTTTCACACATCTTCTGATTTCTCTGTTGGATACTATCTCAACTTAGGATAAAAACCTTTCAATTTTTTTTTTTTTAACTTGATACACCATATCAGTAACATGGTATGAATTATGGATTTAGAACATTTGGAATTTAATTTCAACTCTAATAGAAACTAGTTCAGCGACCTTGAGCAAATCAATTTACCTATATAGGCTTTAGTTTTGTCACCTAAAACTAAAGTATTAATTGCAATGAACTCTAAAGTTCTGCAAGCTTACAGTCTTGGAGTTCTGTAAAGTTTAAAATAATAGTAAAAGAAAAAAAAAAAAGAGAGAGATGCAAAAGGCCTTTAAATTTACAGGAGTCTGGAAGAGGAATTGCTATGTTCAATTCTATACTCAATATCACCAAATGTTTTCTTAGCAGGAAATTTTACTGAGAGCACATTCTACAAACAAAAGGAATTTTAAAAAACAGAATTAAAAACACTGTGAGTCTCACTGTTGTACCTCATTTGACGTTCACAGGGTCTATTTTTATTTCACTGTTTTTAAAATATTTATTTTAAATGCTGTTAAATGAGGGCATGTTCTTCCGAGGTCATCAGCGTTCTTGTTGCTCACTGTCAACCCTGATCTGCTTCATGCATTCGTGTCACCCAGCCTGCCCCTGGGAACCGAGTTTGCCCCTTTCCTTTATAGGATAAGCTAGCAATGACTAAGTGGAAAGAAATAAAGAAATAAACAAGCCAACACACAAATAAATAAGTAAACAAACTCATCGACCATACACTAAAAGACCAGGCTACAGCAAGCATAAGGAGAGAAAAGGAGGTTGTGACGCTATCAAGTCATCAATAGTACTTACTTTACCCTCGTTTCACTCTTATTTTCTACAATCCTTCTGATCTCAGTGACTTATTAAAACACAAATTCCAGATTACATTGTTTTAAAAGCCAACCCTTGCACCTCCTCCCCCAAAGATCCTCCTCCTTGCTTAGTCTCTCTTGCCTCCTTGTATCAGCTCTGCGTTTTCTTTTTCTCTTTCTTTTTTTTTTTTGCTTCCTTTTTGAGCCAGTTAGGAGCCTTACAACTCCAGACACAATACCACACCAGGGGCCCTTGCTAATGGAGAAATCTCATGATGTTATTACTTCGCCTCCTGGCTCCCCAAAGGTAATCTTATGCTCCTTCTGGGGTTGGGCTTCATTAGGATCTGGCTTCCTAGTTTACCTGATGTTCCTGTGTGAGTCTTTTGTATTTTTTCCCACCTTTTTCTAATGTTACAGATGCCAAAGGGACTAAGCACTAATTTATTAAATGAACTCCTAAAGTAACAAATGCCATTTTTGCAGTAACACTAAATGTGGCTTTGAACCTGCGTTTTCATAGCCTGCTCCTGTCTAATCTGCTGCCAGGTGGTAGAACACATTATTCCCCTCAGGTCATAGGAGGCTCCTTCCTGCACCCCACTGTATAATCCGGATATAAATAAATGCTTTTGCCCACAATGCAGGAAAGGGACCTATATATTGTATCCCTTCAATTTTGTCCTCCCCATTCATTGTCTGTGTCACCAAGAATGTGTTTCTCACTTTCCCCACAAAATTCATAAAGCTACAAATCAAAAAGTGCAGGGAAAGAAGAGGTTCTCAGCAGGCTGCAAATATCTTCTCTCAGTCATTTAGACGTTTGTCAGCTCAGTAACCCACAGCCGAGGCTTGGGGAAGAATTACTGGGATGGGACAGAGTATGTGAGCCAGAGTCGGGGGAAGCTAAGGCCAAAGGAGACTGACAGCTGGGAGAATGCAGCCCGCACCCCAGCTGAGGCAGGCGCTGCAAAGGACAGATCTGCAAGAGGAAGGCAAAAAAAACATCAAGCTCTCACAAAAAATGCAGGGTACAAGCTGGATGGAGGGGGTCTGGTTTTGTATTTTATTTTTCATCATGTTCATATCTGAGATAATGACATACTGAAAACAGTAGTGAGAACGAAGCTTTTAATGCCCTGTCATAGCCTGTATGCTCTCATGTGCTTAGTGGAGAACTTAACAGATGTTTATTAAGATGGACTATAACCAGGAAAAGATAGATTCATCTATGGACAAAAAGACAACAGATTTCTAACCTAGCAGATTTCTCTACATCAGGGATCAGCAAACTAGGGGTTGTGAGCCAAATCTAGCTTGATGCCCTCTTTTAAAAAATAAAGTTTTATTAAAACACAACCACATTCATTCATTTATGTGTTGTCTTGGCTGCCTTTGTGTTACGAGTTGAGTAGTTATGACAGGAACGGTAAGACTCTCAAAGTCTAAAATATTTGTTCTCTGGTCCTTTACAGAGAAAAAGTTTGCCAGTCTTTGTACTGGGTGACTGATTGGATGAATTTGAACACTTGGCAATATAATATTGCTAGCTTTCATGATCTTTGAGTAAAAAGGGAGTCTCTGTGCTTCAAAACTAAGATGGAAGCGGAACTGGGCAACTGAGGTTTCTCAGCATTGTTAAGTGGACAAAATTTTCCAGTTTAGGTTCTGGCTTCAGGACTGGTCAGGACTAATCTAATTTGTAATGAGACCCTCAGATCCCTGGGCAAGTTATACTTTCCTTGGAAGGATTCTACTAAAAGGCAACATGGCTTTAAACCGATATTCTTTTTCATCGTGAATGTGAGTCCTTAGTAACATCTTTTAAGTTTCTTTTCTGGCACAGAAAGTTCAAGGGCCCCAAAAAGATTTTTCTGTTAGTTTATGTTGTTTTTTTTGTCTGTTTGTTTTGTTTTTTGTTTTGTTTTATAGTTTGAGATACACAATGCAAGAAAATAAGAAAAACAAAAGAGAAGATAAACACGTGGGTATGAATTTAAGAAATGTCAAGAGCACACAGATGTCAGAAAGAGGCTAAGAAATCCATCCTGTCACTTATTTTGTTGCTTTCTATTAGCTATAACGTTTAAAACATTGTGTTCCAAGGAACATAATTATTTCTGAAATAGAAAAAATACAGCCTTTACCATAGCTTTCACTCAGAGCCTCTATTCTTAGAATCCTAATATCAGTTAGAAGTGGCTGTTGTCTGATCATATGTTCTAAACATAACTGCTAATGAGTAATGAGCTAGAAGCCCCCAGTGTACAAATTATTACCTAGGTGACATCAAGAGTGCCTAACCTCACATGAGTGATGGTATTTATCCTAAATATTGGAACCATTCCATCTCACAAAAAAAAGGGCAAGTCATTTCAACCACCAAGGTTTTCCAAGCTTTTGAGATACATAGTAATTAATCCATTTAACAAGTATTTCCTGACCACTTAATATACTCCATATACAAACTTTCTTTTATTGCTATCAAGAAGGCAGATAGCTATTCCATATATATATGGGTTGATGGAGAATAAGCACTACATATAACATAGTGACCTGTGTGTGAGCTCAGGGGACACACAGTTGGCTTGGGTTCAAACCCTGTTTCTTCTACTTCCTTGCCGTGTGACTGGACAATTTATTTAGCTCTTTTGTGTCTAGATTTACTCATCTTTAAAATGAAGATGATGATAATAATAATAGCCCCTCACAGGATTGCTATGCGGATTGAAGAAGTTAAAAATGTAAAGTACTTAGCACAATACCTGACTATAGTAAGTGCTCAATAAATATTTACTTAATGAAGGAACAAAGATGTGGCGTGGCAAACCGAAGGTGAAGGCCTAGAAATCACTTCAAGGGACGTCATTCAATATTATGTGTATTGTTATTGAAAGTTGACTACAGGGTAACTAAACCTGACACTAAATCGAAGTAACATATTGCACTATCAGAAACCCAACCAGAGAATCTATCTTGTCAAATTAGAAGAGCTAATACGATCCAGTACGTTCTTTTTAATTCCTAGATCTCTTAAACTCTTTCACAAAGAAATGAAGTATCTCAGAGAAGAATGATTTTTTTTTTAAGCTGCAGTCATTTTCTGCAATACAATGGTTCTCATGCTGTTTTAAGTGTTAATGTACTAGTTTACTTTGTGAGAAAATGTCGAAGTGAAGGGCATTGATATATTATTTCGCTGTGCAGTTGGTTAATTAACATACATCAAATACTGTAACTAAATAAAGTTCATTATATTTTAAAAGTTACAGAAACATAACAACTGAGTAATGGAATCATGCTGGAGATTATAATTACGTGCTAAGAAATGCATCTATGAGAGTTTTTCCAAAGCTCAAACAACAGAATTTGCAAACCTAAGAATTATACTGTTCATCTTCAGGGGTACTAAGGGAGGAGTATTTGCAGTTCTATTCTGAAGAGACAAAATCAGTCAAAGCTCCACAAATGAGCACATAATAGTCCCCAAATTTAGTGCTGTAAGTGTTTGAGCTTGATCCTCTGTGTACACTGCAATAGAAATAAAATGTATCCATTTTCAAACAAGTTGGGATTTAAATCTTAACTCTATGCCCAAATACCTGACCTTGGAAAAGCAAAATGTTTGAGTCCCCATTTTCTCAATTGTAACATGGCCACAATAGTTTCCCCCCTATAACTACTTAAAATGAGATTTAAATAAATACATGTTTGAATGCACCCAGCATGGTACCTGGGCCAATTCTATGCTAAAGCCAGTTTATGACAGCTGATTGCTACATTTTCAGGAATTTTTGCGAGTCAGTTGCTAAACACGGCCATTATCAAAAATTAAAATAGATAAAATTACAATCAAATGCAGTATATTAAAAACAAAGGTAATAAAAACGTAAAATTCATTACGTTCTAATTATTTTACTTCATTTTACTATGATCTATGCTCTTGACATTATTGATGTCTGTAGTGTCTGTGGAGTGAAAATACTGTTAGGTTGGTGCAAAAGTAATTGCGGTTTAAAAGGTTTAAAAAGTTGCAAAAACTGCAATTCCCTTTGCACCAACCTAATACATAATCATGTGGTAATGAGCATTACTTCCCAAGTCTGAATTTAGTGTTGTCATTTTTGTGACTTAAAATCATTCAAGGTGGGAATGTTTCACACTACCGAATTGGCTAAGACGACAATTTTGGGCTGTGCGTGTGCTGGGTCTATTATTATTATTCTTATATATTAGTTTCAGGTGTACAAAACAACATAATGATTAGACGTCTATGTCCCTCATAAAGTCGTAACCCCCACAAGTCTACTACTCCTCTGATATCATATAAAGCTGTTACAGTACCACTGACTATATGGTTAACATTTACCTGCAAGTTGCTTTACCTGGCTCATCAGAAAAACCACTCCCTCTTGCTGTATCCACCTCCTCTCTCTCCTTCCTTCTCTCTCTCCTTGCCTTCCTTCATTAGAAAGCTCTCCTTAGTCCACGGAGCCTATTAATTTCTTCTAGCTTTTCTCTCCCCGCTTACCCTGAAGAGCAGCAAAGAGCTACCCTGATGTGACAGAAACATTACATCATAAAACCACCTGCCTTGAAATGCTGTTTCTTCTCCAGATTAAAAAAAAAACATGAACTTTTTTTAGTTTAAGACCTATTTTAAAAATCTTTAATCTAGTATCCCATTGTATACCTATTTTATATTCTCATGCTCAGCCTTTTTGAATAAAGAGGTGGAGTTGTTTGATACTGTTAGTATCAAACAAACTAAATTATTCCAAGTTAGGCAGCAAATTTCCTGGATAATAACAGGTATAATCCAGCATCTGAATATTTAACTGGGTGCTTTCTTCCACTTCTGTCTCAAGACTTTCAGACTTAATCCCAGAACTAAAGCTATTGTATATGTCATGTTCTTTGGAAAGAAAAGGGAAGGAATGTATGTCCAAGTGGAAGTGTTGGCTCTCTAATGCTTCCATGAATTAAAAAATAAAACATATACCATTTGATTCAGAAAGATCAAAAGATAATCTTACCTCGAAATATGCATTAGTTAGAACCAGTGAGCTACGAAGTTAAAATGCTTTTTTCTTCCCCTTCAGATGCCTTGCCAAACATATTTATATTTTAGGTTAAAATACATAAACATTAATACATTTTAGAATAAAACACATTCAGATTTCCACAAGTTTCTTACCAATTCAGGAAAAGGCACTGCTGTATATAGCTGAAATGGAGATGCTCCCTCACTAGCATTTTCTGAAAAACATTTTATGTTGATCTGTTCCTGAAGAAAAGGTTTAACCAGAAGATTGATAATCTATGGAAAACTCTGAAAATTAGCTCTTATATGAAATCCCTTTAACAGTAAGCCCATTTACTCATGCCAAAGGAATCAACAAGGGTTTCTCATTGTTGTTGATTGTGTAGTTTTTTTGGCTACAATCATAAGTAGTTTCCCACTGTAGGTTTTGCCTCCTTAGCCAGGTAAAAAGTGCAATTTATGACTTCCAGATGCAAACCACAGTTATCAGGCTTAAAATTTGACTCAAACTTTGCTTTGCTTCTTTGTGAAGTTCCCTAGGGATAAGGCTAAAAGTAGAAACAATAGGGGAGTGAGAAATAAAGGGAGAGTATTTCAAATCACATATTACAAACAGAGAACAGAATCACAGAACGATACCACGACAGTGAACTCCAAGACAAGATGGCAAGACAGATATGCCAGACCAGAGACACATGCTTGACTGCCGTGCCAAGGAAAGCAAACACAAGAACAAAACCATACACAGATGCTGCGAGAGCAGCTCTTGGGGCTACTGTGACCCAATGGAAATAATAATAGAAACGAGAACTCATGAAATTATAACTACAAAAGAAAGTTACCCCCACAACTCATAGAGTGGACTTGTTGGGTTAGCCTGGATGTGTCATTTGGATGAAACAAGATGGCATCATTACAGCCCATGCATTGGTGATGGAGGCCATGGTTAGTTGATTAGCTGCAAAACTATCACTGCATGCTACACAATGATCCTGGGCTTGTCAGGAAATAAAAGATACAACAAATATTCTGTATCTGCAATAAAATTCTTTTTATGCCATCTGAAATTTGTGGAGGGGATGTGTTTCTTTGTTGTTTCTTCATGTTTTTCATTATTTATTTATTTATTTTCTGGCTCATTTGTCCTCCTTTCACTCGTTATAAAGGGGAGAGTAGAGGCAAGAGGACTGTGCAGATATTTGGGAAAAAAATAAAAAGGGCAAAGAAGGGAAATTAAAAGGAAAAAATATAGAGAGAGGAGGAAGAAGAGGAAAACACAGCATTTCATTCTTTTGTACACAACTTTCTTGAATTCTGTTGGTATTTGTTTTATTTTGTGCATAAATACTGGAGGGATACGCTGAAAGGGGAGACATTTGAGATTAGGATGGCAAGAAAAGATTTTGTTGCCTTGTTTAATTTGTATATCTATATCTCTCTCAGTACTTAAAAATAATGATTATAATTACTCATAGAAAGTATAGCAATGAATTAAACATAGCCATAATGACCAAAATACTAAATATGAATCAAAACGAAATAAGTAAATTGAACCACCAAAAATTCATGCGGCACAAGATGAGGTGAAATGACAGAAAATGTTCTTCAAATATATACAAGGCATATATCTATTTATACATATATACACAGGAATGTGCATATATGGATAGATATATCTGTATAATTTTTTCTCTCCACCCCTCTCAAGGAAAACTGAATTATGGAATCATCATTGTAATTATGACAAAGAAGAAAACAAAACCGAAAGAAAAAGGAACATGCTTTATTCACCAAGTTAAAACAGTATCATGCATGTTTATGTTGGCTGATGTGAGAATGATGGTATGAATTTCTGTGTAAAACACATGACTGATGGTAGGGGCTGTTGTTAATCTCTGTGTACATTACCCTAATATCATTTATACTGTGTCTACATATATATGGAGAAATAGGCAACACATATTTAGTATACGCACATATATAAATATATACATATATATATACACACAGTACATAACGTGGAGCATATGGGAGAAAAAAATACAGAAGAATAAAAGAAAACCCATAAAAAACTTCTCTTTAAAACCCAATCCCTCTTTATTCGTTAAGTTTTTTTTTTTTTTAGGGGGGTCTTGCTTAATGAAGCTCACTATTTATCAACCACTTGCACTGGCATTTGAAATCAGGAAGTTCTTATGAGTTTGGCTTGAAATTCTCCCTTCAACAGGCTCATCCGTAACCTACGGCCTAAGAAACCCTGGCCTTAGGCCATACTGTATAAATGGAATTCAAGGAAAAGTTTATGACTGAACTGTACTAATTTTTCAATTGTAATGAATCAGAAATTCTGTGTCCCCAACCTAAGATGCAGAAGAATGCTCTTTGGGGTTACTTGGTTCTGTCACGGGCTAGCACCATCTCCTGTGATTTTTCTTGCCCATCTTTGGATGGGCTATGTTATTTGCTGAATTAGAGACATTTCCGTAGAGTTCTGATCATGTTCTAGGCATTTCCATTCGTTGTCCACACTGTTTCTCCCCTTCCTATCCCTTCTTTCCTTTTTTTCCTCTCTCTCCTCCTTTTTTATTACCCCCCCTAATAGACAATGAGTTCCTGGAAGGAGTTCTATCCTATTTTGATTCTCCTAGCACATATTCCAGTGCACACACACAGTAATCACTGGAAAAAACAAAGTTTTATAAATAAGTGATTTATTAAACTTTCAAATGAAAGTGTATATATTTATATATTGATCTTATTGATCCCCCCCCGCAACATATCAAAAAATCTTAAGTAATGGAGATGAATAGATTTTTTTTTACATTTTTGTTAGATTTGTTCTTTTTGTTATGAAATCCATGATAATGGTCAGTCCATGAGCCATATACTTCGTGCACACTATGCCTGAGCTAACAATTCCCTGATAGCCAATTAAGACAGTTTCTTATACTTGTATTTCCCTTATTACTCTAATTTTGAAAACATTTTATCATTAGGGATTTAAATGCTCTGATAGCTTCAAAATTAGCTTCGGTTGGGGTAGAATTGGGTTATAAAAAAGTGATACAATTTATTACTGAGTGGGTTAATGAATAAAGAAACTATACCATTAAATGTGGAACATTATGTGCCAATGAATGTATTCTATTAATTTATAGGTTGACAAAGGCAATTCAAAACTGGTAGGATTTAGCCTAGACTTAAATATGTGAATAATTGTTTGCTTTTGTATATATTAGAAATATATTATAACTCAAATGTAAAAATGACTAATGTTCATAGTCAATAATGATTAATTACATAAATGAATTTTATATCTATTTATATTCCTCTTTCCAAAGCTAAAACATTTCTCAGATTATTTCCATTATCCCTTTATTCAAAGTGTTTTTAAATGGACCTGAGCTCTTCAAGGTATAATTCTGGATACTGTGATACTCACATTCCTATGGCATTTTATTTAGGCATTTACTGTTCTACTATACACTGAATAGCCACTTGGCTAGTAACATTTAAACATGATTCTATTTACAAATCACGAGTTTCTATATGGAAAAATCTTTCTAAAATTAAATAAAAATATCTTTGTAATAAAAACGTAAAAGTTGTTAATTCTTCAAGCTTGCGCGAGACACTAAAGATAAAAATGTAAATGTGTTTCTATAAATACATAAGATTATAACTATCATATTTAAGGCCAATGCTCAGCACATTAACTTTTTTTCATCTATGGATTCCGGACAGCAAGACTCTATTTCTTTTTATCCTTCATTAGAAAAGTATTATTGTCTTAACATTGCAGCTGCAGGTCCCACAGTGTTCCAGCAAATAAAAACTCTAATGATTTGATGAACTTGTAAACAATTCAGTGCCAGATTTTCATATTATAAATATTTTACTGAAGCATCTCAAACTGATAAAGATTAAGAATCCAATTCCACCTAGAGAATACAAATAGGGGTAGGCTGTTGGTGTTTTGCCAAATTTAAATTTGACCCACATTAGGTTGAGTATTCTAGTGTAACTAACAATAGCACCAAGTGCAAATGTGAAGACTGTATTTTTGAAGAGTAAAAATACATCTGAGAACCACTCTGGGAATAGTAATTATTTTGTGATCTCAGATTACTGCCATTGGTTTAACCATCTCCCTCAATCCAACCATTAGAGAAGTTGCTTAGCACAGTCCTATTGATGGATGAATGTGTTTCATCTTTATTTCCTTTTACTGTCTGCCCTCTGGTGGAAGTGCTGTCCCTTGGTGTTTGATCAAAGGGCATTTAACAAAAGTGGAGGCAAAAAGCCTGGATAACTTACAACCAGAAAAATGTATCCCTGGATAATGGCTAGATAAATCAATATAGTTAATTATTGCCAGGTCCATTTCTCAAGTGTAAAAGGCATTTTTTAAAATTTTTTCTTCTGCTCTTGACCCCTGGCCCCATGACTTTTGGATCTTGAGACTATAAATACATGTAAAGTTCAGGAAGTTGATAATTTCTAATTATGTAAAAACCTAATCAAAGAATACATTTGTTTTGATGTTATTTCTATTTCCAAAGATGGAGACACTGGGGCTAGGAGCAGAGGGGAGGAAGAGAGAAGAAATGGAAAGTCAATTTCATTAATTTCTCTATGTTGCAGAATTCATTACTACATATCACCTTTGTGATCTAAAGATCTTAATTGTTATTTCGCTTCCATAGTCTCAGGAAGGAATCCTATTTTCTAATAGTTATTTGACTCCTCTCCAGCTTGTCTATTTTTTGTTGTTGTTGTTATTGTTGAATCCAAAGATGTAAGAAAAATGATGAAATAGAGTTTACTGCACAATTTAGTATCAATAGAGTATAATTGGAAAGAAAAAGGTTTATATGTAAAGTTGCATATCTGAAATATTAAGTAGATAGTTACTTCCTTTGTGGGAAACATAATCAAAGTTTATAAATTAGGAAAGTTAAAATCCTGACGCAACTTTAGGTACTTAAATAGTTATTCAAATATTATTCTGAATGCTTTCATTTGATGCAGATTGCTTTATTATGATTTTATATTCTAAATGCTCAAATCTGAGTTTTTAAAGCAAATGCTCAGACAATGTAATTTTACCTGTTACTCAACATAGAAAGATCTAGTTCCCAGGATAGAAAAGATTGGGAAAGTAGAGAAGTACTTTTTGAAGAAACGTGGATTTTGTTAGGGCGATATTTACTTATGTGAAATCATAGATTTTAAATAATTCAACAGGTTTTATTTAGCTGTTTAAGGGAGCTGAAGTTGGAAGTATGAAAAATCTCCAATTTTAATTTAAGATTATGAGGTACTTTGAGAGATATAAATTCAGTCAGCAAATGCTAACTGAGCTTTTACTCTGTGCTTTGTTGTCATGGTTTAAGGTTTGTTTTTTTTTTTTTACTTTTTCATATTTTCCAGTGAAAATATACAGAGAATATTTGAGCTCTATTAGAGTTACAATGTTTCTAGACTATCACGAACCAAACTCCAAAAAATTTTAAGTTGATGCTAAACACGACTAAGCTACACCAAACCAGGTTGATCCTTAGGTGCCAAAGGGGGCTGTTGGTGTGAAAGGCAATTGCTTACATCTGACTCAAACCAGCAGCTTTGAAACTCATGTTAATTTAAAGAAAATTAAATAAGAAAACTGATTTCATTTAAAATTTGACCCCTACATGAAAACAAAAGTTGTTGAATACAGCATATACTAAACTGCTCAAATTGATGAAAAGCAAGAGCTTCTAGTGGGCCTAAATTAATCAGGAAAAAACTTATTGAAGTTAAATGCCTTATAATTGAGACAGCTAGAAAATTACAAACTTGCTAACACAGTGAGAGAAGAGAAGATAATTGTTAAGCAAGATAGAATCAGTCCTGGATAATGAACCAAATTTAGGGTCTCTCCATCAAACATAAGGCCTGGGAAAGAGTAAAAGTTTGGAAACTGAGGCAGCAAATTAGGGTGTTCAAAACTAGAATTTTAATCTCAACATTCACCTAGAATCTCAGGAGTAACAATTGATGTCCAAATTATGTAAATGTCACCATTATCCACTGCTGCTTGGGCAATGGGAGCCTCTGCCTCAGATAGTGCAGGACCCAGGCCTAGAAACAACGGGCTTCATTGTTTCTGATTTTTAACCTGTAATGTTTTGGAAAATGTGGGGGCTATGGAGGTACTTCCTGTGTAATGCTAAAAAGGGCATGATAGCTCTCTGTTGTGTAACCTTCCTCAGTGTTAATCAGTTCCCCGGGGGCAAAACTTTTGCATCATTTGGGATATGTATGCCCTTCCTGTACTAAACATGCCGCTGGCATATTTCCCAGTGTATGGGAATCCCTTACCAGGAATGCATTGTGGAGTAAGTACATTGAGAAAAAAGAAACACTCATCCTTCAAATGTGCTGAGCTGAATAATCCCAGGCAAGGACCATCAATATCAGTCCCTTAGAGCTACACGTTAGCTCCTTCAGGGTGGGCACTCTGTCGCCTGATTTATTTATAGACCCCATCCCATACTCCCTTGCAGAACACAACAGATTGTTTTAAAACTGCTCTAACCCCCCTCTTCCCCATCTGCTCCATGTAATCATGTTACTCAAGAACATGCTGGCATTGAGTTTCTGTCCTCTGCCTTTGAATCAGATGAAACACCTGTGCAGCCACTAAAAAGCAAACGGGCTTAGTTTGTTGCCATTCAAGTTTGGGCCTGTTCATGTTGAACACCAAATGGCAACATGGACCTACGACCCGGGAGCTGTAAAACTTGTGAATCTGAGATCTGGAAAAGCCTTCTGTGTTATTATGGAGGTTGCTATGGATATGACTGGGTGAGAGAGGGGAGGTAGAAGGGAAAGATAGTGGTAATAATGTTCCCGAATGGTCAGCCTCAATTTTTATAAGATGACTTACAGATTTGATAAACATTGTTGTGGCTGCAGACAGATATAGATATCACTGCTATCAAGTCAATAAAACCAGAGGAAGAATAAACAGGGAATCCGAATGAAAGTCGAGGTATCTTAAACTATTGGCCACAAAATCAGTTAATTTAACATATGTCTTGGGGATCATGCCGTACGTATTCGTATTTGAATCCTTAATACCTAGCACAGGCCTAACACACAGCTGACCCTTCAAAGATATTTGTTGAACTGAACTGTGTCGGAGAGGTAATTTAGATAGTAAAGCTCCTTATTCTATCTTCTCGGACAGTTCATTTATGAGAATTATTAGAACAGGGCGGACTCAAATCTAGAGATACATTGTATCCTGCCTGCATGCTAAGAAATATTTATTGAATGAATGACTAGATGAATTAATTAATAAAAACTTGGTGCCCAAGTGCTGGTATAGATTGCACGCATCTACCCTTTATTTTTTCTATTTTATTTAAGTATAGTTGGTATACAATATTAGTTATATTAGGTTCAGCTGTATAATACAGTGATTCAACATTTTAATGCCTTACTGTATGATCACCCCACTAATTCTAGTAATCCTTTGGCACCCTGCAAATTTATCACAATGTCATTGACTATATTCCCCTTCAGTTTTTTCACCCGTCTACCCATTCCCCTCACTCTGTAACCGTCCCTTTGGTCTTTGTTTCTGAGTCTGTTTTTATTTTGTTTTGCTTACTCATTTATTTTGTCATTTTTTTTTTGTTTGTCTGTTTGGGTTTTTTTTAGATTCCACATATAATGAAACCATATGGTATTTGTTTTTCTCTGTCAGACTTATTTCACTTAGCATAATACCCTCTAGAGTTAAAACCTCACTTAGTATATTGAGATAACTACCCAAAAATTAAAAAAAAAAAAAAAAAATTGACTAACCAAGTTAGTTACTTTCCTTTCACACAACTGAGGTCCCAAAGGAACAGATCACACTGAAAAATGAGAAGGCCCTACATATTACTGCTACATCCCGATGTAGTGCTGAGGACAGGAACCCACAGAACTTCCTGGATCCAAAGCCACTTGCAAGACACCAAGCAGTCAGGCTCCCACAAAATTTGAAAAATTGTAAATCATTTTGGGGTAGCAAATGGAGGATTTTTACTTTCGTTATATTAGTTCCTCATGAAGCTTACATTTCTCTAGAATTAGCAAAAAAAAAAAAAAAATTTAATGGCTTGCCTTTTTTTTTAAAGAAAAGGGAAAAAAAGCAACAGAAAGAATCAACTAGAAAATTCTATTTATTTCTCTTAGCTTTTGCAGAAACAAGATCCTGACCCAACTCCAGCTTTTAATTCTATTAAACATACACAGAAATTCGATGATATCTGTTCTCTATTATATATACACACATAAATGTTTAACTTGTAGCAAGTTTCAAAACGGATGACTTGGGAACGTTGATAGGAAATAATCAGGGACTGCAGTTGCTTGCTGGACATTATATCATATATAGCTTACTATAAAGAAAGACCATAAAAACATCAAAATGTATCTGGGTGCAAATGGGGAACACACTGAAGCTTCTAATTGCCAAAGTCCTTGCAACTTCAGCACAGCATAGATACATTTTGAAGCATCTCAGCCGTTGACATGGCATGGTTCAGTACTAATTTTGTGTTTACCCTGCTATATTGCTGCACAAATTCTCTAAACACACAATGAACAAAATTAGTATAAATATAATACCATGTTAACTGCTGTTGAAATCCCATGGAAAACGTCTTTTTTTTGGTGTAGTTGCTGTTTGGTTTGGGTTTTGAATTTTGTTTTGTTCGCACTTAGGCTCAGAACAACTCATGAGGTTTAAATGGCTTTTATGGCTCTTCTTTGGGTTCATGCTTTTTGATGTCATTGCAATATAGGCCTCTTCATGGCCCCATCCCGTTTCAGTTTCATAGCTGCCACTGGCTGCTATACATTTGTAAATCATTTTGGGGTAGCAAATGGATCTGCTACCGGTGGTGGCTCATCTGATTGTCTGATTCCTCAAATTTAGGTCGGATATCATGGATTTTTCTTTAGCTATCAAGGATCTGACTTTAAATTTCCTTGGGATCTTGTTACTCCTTCCATGGGATTTGATGCTTTCGATTATATATTAATGTTTATATATGTATGCTTATACATATATAGATACACACATTAACACACTATAATATAATATATAAAACACATGTATATTCACATATATGTATGTATTGTTTTTTGCAAATGAAAAAATAAAGCAAGCAAAACAAGACTGACCTAACCTACCTGTACTCGGCTCACATTCAACAAAGTCTTCATCATCGCTTGAACATTCAGCAGATGATACAAGGTCATCTGATGTTGGCTGTGCATGTGAAAGAAAAAATAACGGGGTAGGAGGAAGAGAGAGGAGAGAGAGATAAGGAAACCAATGAACAAAAGCATAAAAGACTTATCACTGTATCCTGCCTCCATCATTATTACTGTTTCTCTTCTCTAAAGAGAGCATGCTGTAGAATGGAGAAGTTTTAACTCCTGTGTAGTTGTGGGTGGCTCTGGGTCCAGACAATCTGTGTAGATCTTACGTGAAGCTGAGGGACCCAAAGTGGTTCTACGAGGCTCAAGCCTATCCCATTCCATCACATTGTACAGCCTGCCTCTATTCTGACTTTAATTTCCATTTTGAGGACAGGAAAGGGGCTGCTGCAAATGGTGGGCAATACAAAGAGTGCAAGCCAGCAAAGAAACGCACTGCAGCTTTGGGAGGGTTTCAAAGGCATATGGTGTGTGCTCTCAAGTGTATGTTTTGGTGGCTGTGAATCTATAGGCTGGCATAATTAATGAACGTGGTGGAAGCCAGTCTGTTCAAGAATAGCATAACGGCTTCTCTCGCTAGCAGTGATTTCTTCATGTAATTGCTGCAATTAGCTGAATTAGTAATGTGGACCAGCAGAGAGGTACCACACGACGGTCTCTGGACACAGGTAAGGTTATTTCTGGTGAGCAGAAAAACTTTCGATTTCAGTAGTAGTAATTCAACTTGAGACAACTTTTATTTCTGTTGACTCCTACAGAAACTCCCCAATGCCAGAGAATCTGCTGCAAGAAATATAGGGGACCGTGGGTGTGGGCAGTAAGAAGGTCCCTTGTTACACAACAGATGAGAAGATCACTTTCTGTGCCTGGTACGTACTGCATGCACAACAAATACTGTTCAATTCATTACTTAAGTAATTAATACAAATCTTATATGAAAAACAAACTTTTGTCCTGTTATGTGTGTAAGGGTACTCAATATATAGAGTATATACTGGTTTACTGCTCTAATTCCCCGTGCATCGAGGTCTGAATCCATATTCAAAAGGAAAAGCAATTACAAGCCAGACGCTGTGCTAGACATGTATATATATTTATGAGTTATAGTTATTATTAATTAATTAGAAATAATTCACATAACAGTCGTTTGGGATAGGGATATTATACTTTTAAAGAGAACTGAAGATCAGAGAGGATAAGTGAGTTGCTGAAGGACATACAGCTACTAAGAAACATAGTGGGGATGTGAACAAATACATTTTAGTCAAAGTCTGCATTTGTGGCCCCCATAGGCTTCTGTATACTCTTTCTTACATGATGTTAAGGACTGATTTATGTCCCCCCCAAAAAAAAAATCGTATATGGATGTTCTAACTCTCACACCTCAGAATGCGACTGATATTTGGAGAAAGGGTTGTTAAAGAGATTATGAAGTTAAAATGATGTCGTTAGGGTAAGCCTAATCCCATATGACTAGCGTCCTTATAAAAAGAGGAGATCAGGACTCTGAGAGGGATGACCTGTGAAGGCACAGGGAGCAGAGAGCCATCGAAAAGCCACGGAGAGAGGCCTCAGAAGAAACTAAGTCAGCTGACACCTTAACCTTGGACTGCTAAATTCCAGAGCTACAGGAAAATAGATTTCCATTGTTTAAGCCACCCAGTCCATAGGACTTTGTTATGGCAGCCCTAGCAAACGAATACACATGACAACCCATACACTTAGCATTTTCAGACAACATCCGTTTTGCAATAGACACGCTAGGCCTGGAATTAGCAGACACAGCGAAGAATAGTAGAAAAACCGCACTAGGTAATTGATTCCACTTAACTGACAGTGGCAGAGAGACGCCTTACACCGCATTATTGATCTTTATTCTACATCTGACAGGGAGATATGTCAACCCCTGCTCCTCCCTAAAGTTAATAGGAAAAGAATTTTCAAACATACTTTTTTTTTTTTTTTCCAATTAGACATTACTGGAGTGTGCATTTCATTTCCAGCAACTGATGCTGGCAGTTGGATCCTGGCGTACCATCATTCCTGTTAGAGAAATGGCGATCCTAGTCCTCTGGAGCTTCTTGCTGTGATGGGGTCCTCTGCAGATCCACTGCCAGTTATTTAGGGAAGGGAGGTGGCAAGGGAATAAATGCTAACTGTACACATGCAGAAGGCAATTATACGAAGGAAACATCATCTTTGGAAGGACCACAATCATTGTTCACTAGGTCTAAAGCATGCATTATCTGTGGGGGGGATACCTCTCCCCAGGCAGCAACAATTGCTTTGGGTGCAGGGAGCAGATCTTAGATATCACATGGGTTTATGACCTACCAAAAGTCCACAGTACTTAAATGGATATACAGTATATCTATGTTATTAAAATTTTATGGGGTAAGCTCAATTAGGGGGAAAATGTCTTAAGAACCTCCCGAGAGGTTTGTAATAAAAAAGAGGTTGAGAATACCCTTCTAAAGTATAATCAATTGGAAATTAATTTGTTGGTGACCTGATTATAAGGACCTTCTAGAATCGCCATATACTGATTAACTAGTGTTGGTCCCTAGAATTGAGGGAAACCTGATGAGTTAATGAAAATCCCATGCGCTCGTCTCAAGAACGGAAGTCCAGGTAATAAAAAGGTCAGTGAGCAAATGAATGAAATCAATGCATAAGTCGAATAGAAACCAAAAAAGGCATTGACATAATTTAGTGGAATCCATAACTTAATTCTAAGAAATTTATCTTGATTTGTATTGGCCAAAGTAGTGATGTAAAGTGATTTTTCAAGAAAAGTACTAGACTCTGAAGTTGAAAGGATATTTACTATGATCCTCGGAGCTTCCCCTACCTCCTAATTCTACACAAGTTCTCTCTCCTGGGGTTTGGGGGACACTATCCATAGCCCCACTCTCCTTTCCTAGTACCACCTCAACTTCTGTCCCCAAAATGGGCCCCTAACTCACACTGCAGACCCAATATACGTCCTCTTCCATGTTCTCACTCCCTTTCTCCCCAGTTCACTGTTCTTGTACCCCAAATCACAGAGATTTGTTGTCTGCTGATCTCCCATATGAATATGGTTGAAAACAATGTTCCTTCCTGGCAACAGAAGCACTTTTTACCAGTAGCTCCTATAAATGGCGGTTAGACTCGAAGAAGGTCAGTAAGAGGCAGACCAGCAGAGTGTGGTAAGAGCAAGCCTGACTCTCCTCAGAGCACGGTTGTGAACCCCAGCGCCTGCGCTTTCCGCTGGTAGTCTGGGGGAGCAAGTCACTTGCCCTCTCAGAGCCTCCAGTTTTTCATCTGTGAAATGGGATAAACAGAGTCTTGTCGTGGACTGGGTAGGTGATTTCAATGTAATGTTAAAAGTGAAGCTCTGTTCCTGGCATATGGTGCCTGCTCAATAAATATGAGCAAAAACTCCTTCACTCAGTGCCAGCAATTCATCTGCCATGAGGAGTGATCAAGAAAAATCTACTCATGAAGATGCCAAGAGCTTAAAAAATAATTGAAAGATGGTCTGTTTCCCGTGGCTCTGAGTCCAGACATTCTGGGGATCTTATGTGAATTCAGCTTCTTCTTTTCTTTCCCTTAAACCTCATCACCACCATTTACAGCCACAGACAATGAAACTCCCAAAGCAATTACAAACATCTCAATGCCCTTCTTGCCCTACACTGTAACCAATGTTTGTTTATCTGGAGAAACTCGCTTTCAACATCGCTATGCCTGCCACAGAACACTGCGTAGTTTCAGAAAAACTTGTTCTTCCAGGGGCAGCAAGCTTTGATTTGCAAAGGACTCAGGATTAATAACACTATATTTACGGATTTCTTTCTTTCTTTCTTTCTTTCTTTCTTTCTTTCTTTTTCTTTCTTCTTTCTTTCTTCTTTCTTTCTTTCTTTCTTCTCTTTTTCTCTCTTCTCTCTTTCTCTCTTTCTCTTTCTCTCTTTCTCTCTTTCTCTCTCTCTCTCTTTCTCTCCTCTCTCTCTTTCTCTCTTCTCTCTCTCTCTCTCTCTCTCTCTCTCTCTCTCTTTTTCTTCCTTCCTTCCTTTCTTTCCTTCCTTCCTTCCTTCCTTCCTTTCTTCCTTCCTTCCTTCTTTCTTTCTTTCTTTCTTTTTTCTTCTTCTTCCTCTTCTTCTTTTTTTTTTTTTTTTAAACTATTTTTGGTCCCTGCCATCTACAAAGGTTCAAAAATTACAAACCAACGTTTGGGATGATATGTGATTAGAATCACATCCTAAAGTAATGACAGTTTGATTCAAAATTACCCTCAGAAAACTCAAGGGTTTCTTTTAGTAGCTTTTTAGTTTTCTTGTCTGTGTCCTTCCTCAAACATCAGTAAATGCAGGGTCTGACTCTGAACCTTGGAAGAAAAGGCACACTTCTTTGATTATTGGTTCCCACGGCTAGTGTAATGTTGCAGATTTAGACAGATGGCAGACTCACGATACAATTATTATGAGTAGAACAGAACTATGGCCTTTTGTTTTTAAATAAAATGTAGTAGCCCTAGGCTGTGTGTGTGTGTGTGTGTGTGTGTGTGTGTTTTCCCCAAATCACAATCATTTTTTATAATTATTTCTAATTCCTTAGGAAAAAAGTGCAGTTAGTACTCTTGAGAAGAAAAAGATATCTGAACTATCTAGAATCATGCCCACTAATAACATTTACTACTTATTAAACACTTGCTATATGTAGGCTTCGTGCTAAGCAGTTAACATATATTATCTCTTTCAGTACTATAATAACCAAGGGTGTAGACATTTATAGTGACATCTGCTATATTTAATGGCTCACCCTCCATTCTCCTTCAAGTAACAGTATTGCTTTAGGAAACTCCTCTAATTGTATAGTTATCTCAAGTGTGTTCCTCAAGGTGCCTTCCGTGCCATCTTCACATTTTTGCCCTAACAATGACTGTTTGTCACAAGCTCTCATACTTCCCAACGGCTAAGCTTAAAGTGGTTACATAGTATGGTTCCCATATGTCAAATACCAACATTATAAATCATTCAAAGAAGAATAAAATAAGCATGACCACCCCCAGACCATATAATTTGACAGTGGCTGGGCTACTAGATTCACCATCAGTGATATACAACTATCTCATCAAAGTGTTTTGTTCACTCCTGTAGTACTTTAATAAATATTCATTGAACATCTATGTGCCAAGCACCGTAACAGTTTCAAGGGATAAACTGACAGATAAAGCACCGTTCCTCTGCTCTGGGAATCCATAGTCTCTGAAGAGACACCCAAGTGAACAGGCAAACTCAACCTAGTAAACTGAATGCTATCGTGAGCATAGCCTAAGGGAGCATACAGCAGGGGTGCAGAGCTGCCCCCAGGTAGAGGGGACATGGGTCATGAGCCCTCAGGGACAGGCCATAGTGCAGCAGGGGAAAGCTGAGAGCTGTGGGCAGGAGAAGAAGGGGATTCTAGGTGAAAGCAACAGTCTTGCAAAGGCTCAGAGGTATGTAAATGCAGAGTTTATTTGTGTCCCTATGAGTAGCCCAGGATGACCGAAGTGAAGGAATGTACTGTGTTTCCTTGAAAATAAGACCTAACTGGAAAATAAGCCCTAGCATGATTTTTCAGGATGACATCCCCTGAACATAAGCTCTCATGCATCTTTTGGAGCAAAAATTAATATAAGACCTGGTCTTATTTTCGGGGAAACACGATACTAGAATGACCGTTAGGCAGCTACTCGAATTAGCGTGTTCTTCTTGAAAACTTGGATAAAGAGCATGAATTTAATATCCTGTCCTATCAGACTTCTCTCCTTCTTCCCCTCCCCCTAGCTCATCATTGTCACCTGATGCATTTCCCGTGGACGTGAACACACATGGTTTCAGAAGGTACATGCGTCTGACTGCACCATTTCTCCACAGTACAGATTCAAGACCTTCCTTTGTTTTCTCAAGGGGAGGAAAATATTCTCCTGCTCCTATATATTTACCACATCCTATATTAAAAGCAATAATTCACATTACCCTATTTTACAATACGTATTTCATCGTTTTAATTCACATGTTGAAATGACTTGGTTCTGTATTAGGAATCATAAAACTAAAGATAGATATTATAATAACTTTCAATAAACTATCTGTATGGCAGGGACCCTCTTAATTCCTTTCCTGAAAGAATGTTTATTGCATTTATATTCCTTTTTTCCCCTTACCAATGCTTATTGAAATTACCTTAGAATAAATGGGGACAGAAGAAAGCTCAAAACTCGACCCACCCAAGTAAATTTACAGGCAACTTTACCTTCCGATTCCCTCAGTTTCACAAACCTGGATTCTCATTTTCCTCCAATGAGTTATTCTTTCTATAATCACCTGCTTCTAATGATTTACTCTGAAGCGCTCCGCCCCATCTCAGCACACAAATAGTTCCACATCGTTCGTCATGGCTATCCATCACTTGACGTTCAGAAAAACGTCTGCTGCTGTGATCAGAACAGCTCAAGATGTTTTCACCATGTCCCCTCCTTACTGCCCAGGTGCCTATTTGTGACTTTAAATTCCATCCTTTAACCCTTTAAATTATCCTGAGGAGAGGCTAATCATGTTGAGGGATCATCATTTTTCTCCATCCAGCCCCTTGGAAGTATGGTGATTTGACTGAGATTAAGCACAAGATACAGTAAGTTCTACCACAGAACACCTTTATGAAATTATAAATAACATACTCTAGAGCGATGATCGCCTTTCTTCCAGTGAAACAGGAAAAGAGAAGGGCCCATAAGTATTCTGAAGTCCCACAGAAACAGCCATATATCTCTGCACCTGTTTCATGCTAAAAAGAATTAAATTCCTTCAAATGCTTAGGGTTTTTGTTTTCCTCTCTGCACTTCCTTTCTGAGACGGAGTTGGCATTTAAAGTAGCTCATATGAGGGAGGTCTCACCTAGGTGCATTATGAGCATTCATTCTCTGTGTAAACAAAAGGATGTATGAGATACTTTTAATTAAATAAGAACCCACTCACTCTCGGTAAGTCAGTATCCTTTAATGAGTTTTGAAAAGTTTGACTATTTCAATTTTAATTTATTTATTAGGCTTTTCTTCCTTAAATTCTGGCCATTGCCTAGTCCCATCTTTGATCAGTGCTAACAACTTCTTCCTCCACCACCACCATCACCAGAGAGAGAGAGAGAGAGAGAGAGAGAGAGAGAGAGAGAGAGAGAGAGAGACAGAGAGAGAGAGAGACTACTGGATTATTTTTAGACTGAACCAAAGATAGAAAAATCCCAGAACTTGGACAAGCTTGTTAGAAATGATCACCTCACCCTCGCCCCAACAAACACCATCATTTCACCCAATTCTAACCCAATTCAGAAAACAACCTTAAAGCATGGTTAAGACTGTATGGATGTGATTATCTATACCTCATTTTATTCTCAGTCAAGTTCCAAAGAAGCAACTACTACGATTAGGAGAAAATGAAAACAACGATTTTAACTCATCCTCAAGTATAACAGACAGGGGAACATCGGAAGGCAGGTTGTGAAGAATGGAGACACAGAGACAAAGATCTAGTCTGCTTAAGTTGCTTTCTGAGTCTTACCTCTACGTGCCTAAGTACCTTTATAGGAACAACACCCTGTGGGTTTTAAAACCATCTTCTGAGGTTCATGTTATTGTGGTTTTTCAAGATAATATTTCTGTCTCTTCTCTCCATCTCCTCCTGGAGATAATCACTTGCCAAGTCAGATATGACTGCATACCTATTTTACTTTGCCTATATTTCTATGGAATGAGAAGGCTTTAGAGAATTGCCCTGGGCTAAAGGTACTGAGCTCAGCATAACCCAAATGAGTTAACTGGAATACAGCTCTCTAAGAAAAATGAATATTAAAAACCAAACAAATCGATACATGATTTTATTTATGCATGCATTTACTCATTCAATCAGTCTTCCTTCAGTGAATGTCTGTGAACTGCCTGTGATGTGCCAATCACTGAGTTGAGGATTAGACAGACCCCGTCCTGGTCCTCATGGATTTTACAGACAACTGGGATTTGAGCCAGGCCAAACCAGAAAACACTGGTTAGTCACTAAACAATTAGTTACAAAAACTTAAAGTGAGGTTCATAAGTGGTAACCACTGTGAGGAAAATGGATATTTACCAGCTGCCATTAAAGATATCAGTTTATATAATAGGAATCCAAGCAAATGGTATCATGAGCTTCCCGTTGAACTCTGCCCACTCCCAATAGCCTGCACATTCTTCCTCTTCTTTTCCACACTACATACACTGGAACAGGATACAGAATGATATGATTTCGAATAACTTTTGCTAATGAATTAACCTTTAAGGAAATTCCTTTGCAGACTCAAGATTTAATTAACGGTAGAAAAAACAGGCTAAGCTTTGCCAAATTTTGTGCCAAGGATTGGGGTCCTTTATTGTTACCCCTGAGGTCTTCTTGGATTATACAAATAAATGTGGTTAGGCATCGTTTTCCCCTCCCTTCCTTCTTTCCACTTTTAAGATTTTTCTTCCATCTGCACAAAAAACGAAGGGTGGATCAGGAGAGAGGGGAGGGAGGAGGGAGAAGAGAGTGGGGAGAAGGGGGATTAAACTATCTGTTGTTCAGGCAGCCTGACAGAGGGAAGAGGAGTATTGAACCACAGAAGATTAACCAAACTTCAATGTACCTTCCTAAAAGCAGGAGGAATGTAATGCTACATGGTGTTCCACTGATAAGCAAATCCCTCTAAATCCTTTCAATTTATTTCTTGGCCTGGAGAAATTACATATTATTTAGGAGGCAGGGGAAAACAAAACAAACAAAAAAAAAAACAACCAAAAAAAAAAAAACCGCCCACCAAACCACACACCATCTTTAGAAATGTAGATCTCGCACTTATTGATCACATAAGGCCTGGCTTTCACGGCCATTTTCCTTATTGGTTCTGTCCCCTCCTGGACCGCTAATTCAGAAAGGCTGAGCTGTGTTTCCCTCTGTAAACGCTTTTGGTGTTCACCACAAACCTTGTTTTGAGCACTTAGGCTCTAACCAATACAAAGGAATGCCAAGAATTTAGCTGAAGCTCCAAAGACCTACTTTTCTTTGTTGCTTGCTTACCTTCTTGCCTGACTTTCTCACTTCTTTTTTTTCCCTTAATTATTTTTATTTGAATTTGTATTTCCTTTCTAAGTGAGCTCTCTAGTCCAATATTATTAAAATGAAGCCTCAGTTTTTAAAGTGGATGGTCACTTGGTGAGTGACCAAGACCAAATATTAAGGGGCCCCACAAGTACTGATGTAGGTAGGTATCAGTCAATGGAGGTTAAAATTATGAACACATGTCTTCATCATGGAGAGCACCGATTTTTGTTTTTGTTTTGTTTTTTTTTTGCTAAAAATGTTGATATGATTCATTTCTCCATATTCTTTCTTGCTCGATAGTTCAGGGAGAAGAAGAGGTGGGTTTTTGAAAAAAGGGGGAAAAAAAGGAAAAAATGGGATCATATTTCTTTATGAGATGGTCTTCCTCTTGGCCCTCTATGTTATAGTTTAACCTTACCATCCAAATCAGGAGAAACAGCCCTTCTTGACAGTTTAGGAGCTCAACTTAGAAGACTTAATAAGACTGAAATATTAGAGGAATAAAGGAGTGGCAGGATAAAGCCAGTTCTGGATCTTGGGCAGCAACTCTGAGAAAGGATGGAAGGTAAGCTATTCAGAGTAACAAGCAGTTGTTCTCGATCTTTGGTCTCGTGATGAATCCAGACAGGCCAGCTGAGCAGGAAAGGAGCGGGAGAGCAGCAAAATATTGGGAAACAAACATAACCTAATATTTATTTTGTTTCTAGGCCACTTTTACTGAAAAGAGTGTGCAATGGAAGTGAACATCTGTCAGGTCTGCCGATGTAGAAAGGAGTTGAAAATGGTCCCCTTGAAAAAATAAGCATAACTTAATAAGCATGCTTAGTAAAGAAGAAACAAATGTAAGCTCAGGATGTTGTAGAGTGAAAGCAAGAAGGAAGATCATATGAGCGCTTAGAACTTAGTATGTGACACAAGAAACTTACCCAGAACAATCAAATGCAATGAGTTGAAGGTAAAATACAACCGATAAAAAAGACAAGATTGCCTTTTCCTTATTACCCTGAAAAGAATATCTCCCACTCAGCCATGTAATGTAATATTACAAAAGTCAGACAGGTGCCAGAGCAACAGCAACGGTTAAAGTAAGGTTTGTGCACTTGACATGATTTAATAAAATACTGAGGGAGTTACAGCTGATCTGCTGTGAGTAAGTCTGAGTCAGAATGTATGAGAGAAAAACGTGGGCCAATTGAACAAAATTTCAAACCCCAAGAGAGGGAAAGTGCAAAGGATTTGGCTTTGGATTGAGAATTCATCCAAGTCATTCATGTCTAGAAGACAACACCAATCTCCTACAGGGAAAGATTGGGGGATGGAGTCAAACAAAGCTCTTTGACTGACATTATAAATCCCAAGTTAGAGAAAGTTTTCAGGTAGTTAGTACTACATGAGAAATTCAGGAACCCTGATGGACTCAGCCTCCAGACGTCACTTCCTTATTCCCAGGCAGCAACTAGCTTTAAGAAGATAACCCCATCTTAGATGTTGATTCAAAACAATTTGCAAAAGCACACAAAATAGAACTTCTAGGTGGGAAGAGACAAGACTGTATTTCTTATTTCTGATAGATAGCAAGGCTACCAATTGTCCCTGTCCTTGCTTAGAAGCAACTGCATAGATTCACTGACAAAGTGGGTGTTGGAAATGCAGCAGGGATAGTCCCAGGCATGAGACCTTTGTAGCCACACAGGGTTCTGTGCTCACAAGGCCTTGTTTCTGGTTTAATGCTCTGCTCTCACCATCTTGAAATTCTGAGCCATTTTATTTTTGAACTTGGGTTTTAAAAGTGAAGTTCAATGGGAATAAGCAGATGAAATGCATGCAATGTGTGTGTCCACTCCTGTTCCTTACCACTACATCTACATGTAGAGTTTCCGATGCCCCAGGAAAACAGGATTCTGCGGACCCACCACGTATGGCAGTAAGAACCAAACAGATGTATTTGAATGCAACCTGCAATCTCTCTTCCTGGAAGGCTGGTATTTTGTTCTAGACAAGAGTGGCTAGGGATAAATTCTCAGTCCAAACTGACCTCATTTGCATTTCCCTCTTCTAGGATTTCATGCCACCTCTTCTGAAATGAACACAATGGTAAGTGTATTATATCTACTTTGAACCAGAAGTTGCTTAGAAAGCAGAGAAGGCAATGTTGTTCCAAGAAACATGAACAACCAAGGAAACCCATCACATCTTTTCTTCTCTGTATCAGCCATCCACTTACACTAAAAACAATGAAATAGAAAGAGAAAGACAGGGTAACTCAGAGATCTCTTCCCTTTCAGTACTCCCTTATTCATCAGTAAGTTGAAGTTAGAGGGTGCTCGTGGAAGGTACATGTATCAAAAAGTGAAATAAAAACAGCACTTTTGTGCAGCGTTTCCACGTTCCTGGTAAGAACAAAAAATACAATGGCATGTATGAGCTGTGAAATACCAGTTGTGTTATTTTGGTGATTCTGCATTCGAGTTAAATGCTCTTATACTTGCATTTAAAACTGGCATTACACAATATAAAGATGAATGGTAATAATAGCCATGCTAATAATTTAAAAAATAAGCTTTTCTTTACCTAACATGGTATTAAATAACAAATTAAAAAAACAAAAAACAAAAACAAAAAACACCATGACAAGTTGAGAGACTGGGGAAGTAAGGAAAAAGCTTGCTACTTGAATACTCTTAACATCACATTTTTCCTGCTCTTTGAACACGGGGCCACGTACTTTTATTTTGCACTGGTTCCCACAAATTGTGTAGCTGCCCCTGAGAACAATTCTGCAAAATGTTTTTGAACAGGCCAAAGGGATCTGATACGGTTTTCCGAAACTCAAATTATGACCAACAGTTTTTACTCCTGAAACGGAGTCCCTTGTGCTTCACTCCTGTGGCCTCAGGACTGTGGGTCTTAACTAGCCTTACTCCCTCCAGGGAACTTTAAGAGAAGGAGCACCCCCAGCTTCTAAACTGGTACTTCTGATGCCCGTGCCCACACCCCCACTTCCCTCTCTATCTGCCTAGACCACTGTTTCATAACATTCTAGGGACTATCCTGTAATAAGGTCCCGACCCTTGTTTAGTCCCACTTCTTTCCCATTCTGAGGAGAGTTTCAATGTAATCACTTCAAAAAAAGAATTGTGATCGCAAAAATTTCTGAAAAATTTATAGTGTCCTTAAATATACACAGAGGTAGTGTGGTGGACGGCAAAGCACAAAGTGAGAAGCAACCATACAGAACCAAGGACCTTTACTCGCATTGCCTGTGAGGCAGACGTGCCTGTGAGAACTGCAAGACAGGTGGATCTTGGGCAAAGTGGGCTGCCCTTCCGAACTGGCCCTTTTAGAAGTGAAAGCCACCAATTCTGCTGAGTCGGTGGCATCTTTAAAAACTGTGTCAGAAGAGTATTTTTAATTTACACTCTGCCTCTTTGAAAGAAATCAATATGTCATTTGCTGAAACTTCTTTTTTTTTTTTTTAATCCTAGCATCTTTACTTAGCTTTTCTGTATATTTTCCCCTAGTCTTCTAGGGAGCAAAGAAAAAAAAAATGTTTTGTTTGTATTTCTATTGATTAAACCACTTTGAGCAAAAAATAAACAACTAAATACAGCCAAGTAGTTTTAATGACAATCTTTTAGGGATCAAGATCTCTGAGCAACACAGTTTCTTATTCTAGGTGATTGGAAATAAACAGAAATCAATAAAGCAGAATTACTGGGCGATAAACAAGAGAAGCTACATTCATAATTTAAGAAGCTTCTTTTTATGCATTCATTACTGAAGAATGCACTCGAGCCCCATTCTATTTTTACAGCAGCTTAGATTTCCTCCCAGCATGTCGTCTGTCTCCTGCTTTTTTGAGGGGTGGGGGAGGGAAGTGCTGAAAAAGAGTCGCTCTAGCATACCTCCTGAAGCTCCTACATTCCTAAGGCCACTCAAAGGAACCAAAGACAAAAGAAGGTGCTTTGTACACTAGGCAAGTATTGATTCCTCAAACACATCCTACCCCAGACTCCTCTGTGTCTAGCCAAGTGCTGGGTGAGTCAAGGCCATGGCATAACATGGGGGTGTGGGGCCTGATGCAACATGGTCCTTGCCTTCCAAGTCTTTCCAGTGCAGCAGGAAAGGCAAATGTGAAGAGACATTGTCAATATCCATTCTAATCTTCCTCCTTGCTAGGGCTGGCAATGTGACCAGCCTAACCAAGCATCTTTTGCAACTACAGGTGGCCATATGGCATTGATCTAGACAAAATGATCCATAAGGAAGTCTGCTAAAGGTTCTGGAAATGTTTGTTCTATTCCTGATGAAAGAGGACGACTTGGCTGGTCCAAGTGCTTCCTCTTCTGCCCTGGGTTTGGATGGGATATTTGGAGCTGCAGCAGCTATCTTGTGACTACAAGGTGGCCAGTGAGAAGGAAAAGCCAAGAAAAGACCTCAGAAGCTAACTCTGATATTGTCAAATATATATGAGCCCAAGCAAACAGCTTTCTACTTTCCGGACTCCAGAATTCTTGTGCGGTGAGAAAATGTATCCCTTCTTCAGTCACTGCAGGTCAAGTTCTCTGTTACTAAAAGATGAAAACAATCATACTGTAGAGAGAGCACTGCATAGAGAGCAATCAGAGCCAGAGACAATACAAGGCACTGCGCGAGCAGTCTCTGCCTTTGGCGCCTATCAGTTCCCTGAGTGGCGGTTTAGTAATATCCAACTGGGACTTGGAAAGCTCTACAGTCGTTTCAATACTCTCATCTACCAATTCTGTGGCCCAGATGAAAGTCCAAAATGAGTTCCAAACGGGAGAGATCATTTTGGGGTGGGGAATGTAGAGAGAAACATTTTTACTGTAGTAAGGGAAAATAGTGTCAACTGAATATTTTGCAACTATCTGCAATCAACACATGCCCGACTGAATGGACCATGTCTGCTTTCTCCTGCTGCATTTCTTGCCTCTGCCTTTTGAGGCATCACCCACCAGGAACAGGCCATGCCCTCAGGGTCATCTTTGAGTCTGCCCTGCTGAGAACCACACCTCTAGGCACCGAGCTCAAGAAGCCCACTCTAAAAGGTTGCTTTTTCCTTTCTATGGCCCTGACTGCCTTCCTGACATTCTGTAACCAAGCTCTCTGCCTCCACTTATCTCTCTTCAATAAATGAACCCCAGAAAGTATCACTAGAATAAAAACAAAGCTTTCAATGTGCCATGTTGCTGGTCCGAATTTATCCCATTGCCTATCAAATATGTCCAGACTTAATTTTTTTTTTTTAATTTAAGATCCTGCACCTCTAGATTCCAATGTGACTTTGTAGCCCTATCTTTCCCTATGATTTTCCCTGATAAGCACCTCTACAGTCCAACTATATAATAAATGTTTGCCATGTTCTGAACAAGCCTGATAATTTCCCGACAGTGTTCTGGCTTATACTGCTCCTTTCCCAGCACGGTTTGCACTTGATTTTGTAAGTGCATTTATACCTGGGAAAATTCTACAGATTCTTCTTTAAGGCCCAACCAAAATGCACTTTTCATGCAGCTTTTTCCGGATCTCTATGGCTGGAAAATAAAATACTCTAGCATGCCAACTCAGTACTTTCGGCAAATCTCACTTAGCGTACTTATTATACTCTGACTTATAATATATATCTGACTTATATCTCCCATCTACTTGATTGCAACTTGAAGGAAGGAACGGGCCTCGTCTAGAGCCAACTATGCTATCAAGGAAAAATTGTTGGGTTTGGGGTCAGAAAGCAAGGTTCTGTCCCTGCTACACTCAATTTTCCTCTTCTGTAAATCAGAAACAATGACTTCCACCTCACGTGATTGTTACGTGGATTGAAATGAATACCATGACTCAGAGACGTTATTATTCTGTGATGTTTTGTTAATATTATGACATTATTTATTGTTGGTTTGAAATCACCCACAAGACTACGACAGTGTTGGACCAGAGTTTGGTTGCACAATATATATTTAAATGGATAGCAGGTGCTCTCGAAATGTCTACTGATTTTAAATAGAATTGGGTAAGCCAAAAGTCATGTTTAAAGAGTGGAATGATAGGGGATAGAGAGGGAATTACTTCCCATTCTTGTTGGATGATTATTAATTCTCACCTTTGGAGGTGTCCGGAAGGAATACTTTTATCAGCTGTTTGTCAAGAAAGAGGGTTAGTTTGGAAGAACATATTTGCTTTCAACATACAAAATGTCTCATTGGTCCAGACAAAAATACAAAACGTCTCATTGGTCCAGACAAAAATACAAAACGTCTCATTGGTCCAGACAAAAATACAAAACGTCTCATTGGTCCAGACAAAAATACAAAATGTCTCATTGGTCCAGACAAAAATACAAAATGTCTCATTGGTCCAGACAAAAATACAAAATGTCTCATTGGTCCAGACAGCCCATAAGCGACTTATTTTGAAATTCTACAAGCAGGTACTGGGGAGTCAATTACTTATTTGCAAAATCATAGGTTTAAAGTAAGTCAAATATCATGTAGCATTCTGAAAATTGGGGCAATTTAACATTTTAATAGACCACCTTTTGCAAAAAAGCCCACTAAGTGCCCATAAAGACATTTGGGTTTTGCTTCTTGCCAACAGACCTGGCAGAACCGAGATCAGGAAACACACCTACCTGTGGTTCTCTGGCCACACTAGTCCTGTCTCACTTAAACCTTTAAGTAGAATTCTTTATACAAAAGAAAGAGTAAGTGTAATGGCTCTGAATAAATGCCCTGTAAAATGACTGTAGCAATTATGCTGTTTGTAAGTACCTCAGAGTCCATTAAGATAAACATCTATCTTTGAATATTCACATTAATGCACTAGACTGTTCTTTCTTAGATAAATCTTACTTGAACATTGTGCAGTTAACACAGTTTATCATCCTTTGCTCTTCTTCCTTTCAATGCACACATTAATGCTTGCAGGGGGAGAGCGTTTAAATGGTCCTCGTCTCTAAACATCTTTAAATGCAGAATAAATATACTTTAGGTTTTAAATACCTTCATGGGCTGTACACTCAGGAACACATTGGACTGGACTCTTAATTTCTCACATAAGTAATATCTTACAGGCAAAGGCAATAGATGCTTGTATTTTAAATAGTTTTTAATATGCTTCCAATTGCTCAGCACACAGAGGTCAAAATGATATTGAATTCCCTAGTAACTCCTCTATGAAAAAAATTGTATCACTTTATTTACACCATAGGATATATCTATAGCTATATCTGTATTTTAAGCGTGGGCCCCGCTTCCATTAACTTTTGCAGCCAAATTGTGAAAATGCTCAAGAATCCCCAGTACTCATTCAGAGTACTAGTTCTTCTCTGCTGAAATGAAGGGCGGATCTACCCGCTAAAGTGTGTTGGGCTTTAACTGTCCTCTGTGGGTGTCACTCTGGCTATAAGAATGGTATTGGCAGGGATAATATAACATTTAACAGTCAGTATTTCACAATCAGTGCAGCAGGAGAACTGATGAATCAGACAGTGGCCACAGGGCAGGGCCTGGGTCCCAGAAGCTTCTGCTGCCCCAGACCTCAATCTGTTTTATGGTCCAGACAGAGAAGAATCCTGCTGGGAGGGACTTGGGTGGCCTGGGAGTAGAAGACACTTGGGGACTTGCGGCAGTGGCTATTTCCCAACTGGTATCAAAGTGTTTCAATAATTTTAACAGATTTAAACAGATTGTTTAGCAGATGATGCTAAGGACACCAAGGTGATACATTCAATTTGTCTAGGAACAAATCCCTGTGCACTGAGAAAACTTCTGTTCCGTGGTTTCCAGGGTATTTCCAGCTGTGCCAAGGAGCCTGTCTCATCATTCACAGATTCAACAGTCTTTTTGGAGCTAATGCTTTGAAGAAAACAAAACGGCATCTGAAGTGGCCCCCATCCTCCAGAAGCTTATAATTAAGTAGGTAAGTGTCTGGGATAAATGTCCTTAAATAACAGTAAATAGGAAAAAGAAGGGGGTGGCTCTGAGGGAAGAGCAATGACTTCTGACTGGAACGCCAGAGAGCAAGGCATGGAGATAATGGTCTCTGGGTTTGGCTTTGACAGGACAATAGGATATTAATAGGCAGAGGTCGGTACAGATTGTCCAGGTGAATGGCACAAATTAATGTTTGGAAGCAGGAAAGTAAAAAGGAGCGGGTGGGAGTAAGAGACTAATTTGTTTGGCTTGAGCATAGAGTAAATAAGGAGAAGTTGGGTAGAGGAATGGATATATATGTTCCCATATACAGAGCGAGGCAGAGGGAGGAAGAGAGAAGGAGGGAGGGTGAGAGGGAAAGAGGGCAGGGGGTGGGGACAGAGAGAGAGAAAGAGACAGAGAGAGATTGAAAGAGAAAGAGATAGACACAGAGATACAGTCAGAGACAGAGAAAGGGAGAATGAGAGATACATGGAGAAAGAGGGAGACAGACAGAAGAGGTATTGACGGCACCAAGAAAACCCACCTCTGTTAGCTGACAAACACACCAGGTCAAATATACACCAATGGTGCAAAGCGATCTTGTTACACGAATGACAACACATGTTACATGTTTAATCCCAGAAGGAATGCATGTTGAAGGCATTTAAAGAAAACTGTTACTCCAAGCCAATTTTCACTGCTGGGAACACAGCTGAATAAGGCATGACTATGTACACTCCAGGGATGAATGAATGGCGCGCCTGTTCCCCGTCTTGAAGGAAGGCCTCTATGAGAAGGTGGGCCTTACAGAGGATTCCCATCTATGCGTAAGAAGTCTACTCTCTGTTTTGAAATTCATCCTGCAGAGTATTTTTGTCTTCCTACTGAATAAAATGTTTAGTCAGAGAGACAGTTAATGAAGCCCTACTGTTACTTGCAGCCTGTCAGATGTGATTAAATGCCATACATGATGAGTGGCCAGGTTCATGCCTGTCTGTGTGTCTGTATGTGTATGTGAGAGTGTGTGTGTGAGAATAACAAAAACATAAAAGGGACAAAGTCAGTTTTAACAGCCCAAAAGACGCCCAGCTGGAACACACTTTATGAAGAGAAAGTTACATAAAAGAAACTTGGACAGCTTTAAACACCATCTGGATCATGCTGTGTTCGTTTGAGCTTTACCTGTTTTTTAAAAAAAAAAAGCAACACAACAAAAAGTACCTACAAATACAACTAGAGAAGAAATATTCTGGATCTTGGGAGATCAGATAATCCTGCCTTCAAACATTGCAGCACATGTCCTCCAGTCCTATTTGATCCAGGGATACATTTCTTTTTAAAGTGGCTGAAAAAACCTTCTAAAGTCAAGTCGCAAGCTTTGGAAGGAAAAAAAAAGAAAAGATGTACAAAAATAAACCCAGTACCTATTGAACCTAATTAAAAGAGATTTCCACACAACTCAATTGCTTTCTCTAGTCTGTGCATCCCAAGCACCACAGTTAAAACATGGGTGTCTCCAAACTTCCAGCATCATTCACCAAAGAAAGAAAAGCAAAGGCAATAATGCTAAAGGCATAGAACTGAACCCAGGTCTAAAACAGCAGGGGAAAAAGCACAAACACACTAGGCCATCCATTTTTTATTTTTAGAGTCAGTGAGGGCCATGGTTGAAATATTTAAATTCATAACCATTTTAGGGGTAGAGGTACTTTTGGCTCTTCGGTTTCTCCGCAAAACAGGATTCCATTTCCACCTTTTGCATAAAAACAGCAACACATTTGAAGGAGAGAGGTTTTAGGGAGGGTTTAACTGTATCCTTTTATTAAAAGGGAGAGTGATATTTTCTCCCAGGAGACAACTTCCATGTGAAGTTTTAATTGCCAAGACTCACAGCACCCGTCAGATCATTTTTATTTTCTTTTTGCATTATAAGGGCCATGAGATTACTGAAGAGGCAAAATCTCAAAGGTCATAGAATGAATCAAAAAGAGGAGTAAGGATTCATACTTTCCTCACAAAGTGAGCGCAAGACTTAATCAGCAAAATTCCATAAAACACAAACCGCTATGCGAAAGGAAATTCTAAAGACATGTGTGACACTATTATAATTTTACCTAACATGATATATGCGATGACTTACTTTTAATCACATTTTCATTGTTTAAAAACATTACTCCAAACCTGCTTAAGAAACTGCATGGCAGGCAGACAAAATGATTTCCTTTGAAAATTTTAGGAATTGCATTCTCTGGATGGGTTTGAAAAATGCTTTGAAATGTCTTCTTTTTAGTGCATGTCAAAATAGTGAGTTTCTAGAAATTAAAGAATGAGATTTGGGGACTATAGCCCTAGCCCCATAATCATCACCATTTGGTCTTCAAGAGACAGGACAGAGGGACTGTAAACAGACACGTAATCCATCATAACCGAGTTATCTTTTTTTCTTTCTTCCTTCATTTTCTTAAAGTTCTCATCTGAGTCATAAAAAAAAAAATGCAATTTGGAGCATTTTAATTTCTTTCCACACTTAATAACAGTAATGACCTTCTGGGTCAGATATTTCCTCCTAGTTAATGATCAGTTAGCTGCAAGGCTGGGTAACAGAGACCTGCAGGCTAGTCACTAACTGCCAATTGACATTCACTTTATCAGTCAGCGCTGTTTAAATAAAACAAGACATATGCCAAGCTACCCGCAGAGGGCTGGGTACCCAAATCATATCATTAAAAACACACTTCCATCAAGCCAAAGCTTGTGGGACATTTATGCTATCACAGCAGTCGTTTTTCTGAAAGATAGGCAAGTGGCAATGTGTTCCCTTGTTTCAATTCTCAGCAGAGGGACCTTGTTGGAGAAGTCAAATTCCCTCATCTGCCCCAGTCTGTGAGAGAGTGAACACCAGACACCACACAGAGACTTAAAGAGGACACTCAAGGAGGATCTGCTGAATCTCAGCGCTATGCTGTATGTGGGGCCACAATCCTTATCTCTCTGGGTCACGGTAGACCCCCTATTACAGTCATACTGTTTGAGAGAATAAATCAAAGAAAAAAATCCAAATTCAGACAATTACATCCTATGGGCTTTCCCCTCCAAGTTTAAGTGGAATCAACCTCTTTCTTCTCTATATGTTGCAAGCTCTTATAAGTTATATCTAATAGTCAGCTCTTCAGCACTCCTAGGCAATACCTTGGAAACTAATACTGTTAGCTACAGGTTTCCAATCATTATTGGTTAAGATTTTAGAGCTATACTGCAAGAGATGATAAAATCACTGTCATGTACTAAATCTCTGTCATTAACTTTTGAATGCCCCCAAATATTTCAGTGCATGTTGGAATGGACAAAATCAGTATCACTCATCATGGCACTCCACACACTAGTCCCATTAAATGGGCGACATTGTTCTAAGAATCTTCAGGGGGTTATAATAATTGCACTTTTCACTTGTATAGGGATTTCATTCCCAGAATACTTTTTTATATATGATGCAAAGTCCTATCATAGCTAGTCAGAGGTCATACTCTTAGTTGTGACACAGATGGGACCAAACCCAGGTCTTGTGTTCTCCTCCACTATTTTTGCGTCATGACGCTATGGGAAAAGTAACAGACTTAATAGTTTGTGGACAGGAATCTGGCTCATGGCTACCACAGAGAAGAGAAAGGGGAACTTAATGCATTCTACATTTGTTATTAAAGCTTCCTTGAGCTTTCTCTTTAAGTGACCACTTGTTTAAAATATGTCCTTTTAGGAAATAAAAACACAATACTTATAGTACATGATGCTTTCAAGGGACAGGGGAGTTTTCAAGCTGTGGAAGGAGTCCAAAGTTTGTTAGCTACTAGTGGTTATGAATGAGGCAGGTTTGTTCTTATGCAGGGAGTACCTTTTGCAAGACGCTTCCCCTGCAACGAGGCAGGTAAAATAGCAATCGCACTACTTCAAAGCTTGTGAGGCAGCATAGAATGAAACTCTGTAAAACACAGAAGCCTTTTCTCCCTCACCTTTGCATCCATGGAATATACTAGTGAATACGTTTTGATAAGTACTCCCAGTAAAACAACAAGAATGATCTTGGACTATTGCTATCAGCAATATAAACACTTGAAGGTTAGCATTGGTGGTGGTGGTTCGGGGCTGGTTATTAGATTTGGGTAGACAGCTGGTTCCATAGCAGTGCGTCCAACTTGTACGCTGAGGCACACAAAATGCCAGTGGGTGTCAGTCCTTACTTAACTTCATAGTTCCCTGCTCCAGACTGAAAAAGAGACCTGCGCCAAGTGAAATGTAGCTCTTTCTCTCTTTCTAGTACACTTAGCATGCTGTGATGAGGCAGGAAATCAGAGTGCTGGGACTGGGGGCCCAGAGAAGAACTGAGAGGTGATATACATTCTTCTTGCCTGTATACGTCCATGGAGTATGAACGAAGGATGGAATGCTGAAGTCAGATGCCGTCACACGGTAATAGACATCAGCTCACCATCTTCCTTTCTTGGCTCCTTGCACCGTCCAGCATATCATACAAATTACCAAGCGTTTTCGTCCTACTCTTTTCCCCATGTCACACCACCACTAACTTCTCTACTTCATATCTATTCTTCCCAACATATATTTTTCTTTCCTTAGTCACAGGCCAGCCATTTGAATTGGATTAACCAACCTATGGTACAGAGTTTGGTTAGTGATCAGGAATTAAATAAATAAATGGGTAAGCAGGAAAACTGAATATCAAGAATCAGGAGAAATAACTCTTTAGCATCTAATAAGATAAAACTATACTAACCTTTAAAGCAGTGGGGTCAATTTACGAAGCAGAAGCAGACCTTGACTGTTTCAAGGGATTCACCAATTATTGTTTTAAAAACCAAATTTGCTTTCTGAACTAGAAGTTTCAATGTGCTTGAATTTAAAGAGAGAGATGCATCTTACACAAAAGTCAAGATAAGGTCAACAATTTGGTGAAAGATGGAATTCCCCACAGGGTTTTTCTGAGATGGTAAATGCTACAGATGCAGCAGCTCAATTTACTACGTTTTCACATTTTAGGGCACTGAAATGACTTCTTGGCATCCAAGATCCTGAATTGAAGTCAAGTGACCTTAATTACGATTTTCTAAGATAGAAAAGATTAACGATATACACTAGAAATATTTCCACCAGCAACATTTTAACAAGGGGTTTTCTGTTGATCAGGATATTTACATGTCTTGAGTATTCCAAACTGAGACTGTATTGGACCCAGCTCAATACATAGTCAACATTTGATAATTATTAAATAACAAATCCAGATAGATTTGAAGGCAGTATATGAATGAGAAGTACAGAAGTTGAGTAGCTATCTCAAAATGGATAGCAGGGACATAACAAACAAATAATTACTTCCTCAAAAAGTGTTTGTGAATTGTTTGGTTTTCCTTCAAAGGCCAGAGGTACCTGTGGAGACGTTAGTATATATTTTGGTTCTTTGGAAGTCAATAGGAGTATAGAATCATGGACCCCTTTATGAAGATGTTATAAAGAGATAGAATATTTAAATTATACAGGCCAAGAAATTCATTGTGTGCTTTGCATTGCCTTATTAAGACGTAAGAAATACTCTAGTCTATTTCAGAGCAGCAGCTCAGGATGAGACAGATTGCTGTAGGATTGATGGGTGAGTACAACTGAGAAGCTTGCCTGAAAATCTATGGTGAGAGTTGATGGGATAGGAGGCAGAGAGAGTACCTAGAAAGCTGGTGATACAGGCCAAAGAAGGTCTCTGCATCCATAGGAAGAAGCTGGTGATACAGGCCAAAGAAGGTCTCTGCATCCATAGGAAGAAGCTGGTGATACAGGCCAAAGAAGGTCTCTGCATCCATAGGAAGAAGATTTTTAGTCACCTGCTATGACGGTGGAGGATGTGGCTGCAGAGATTATGTGGTTTTTAACAAAAGCCCCATAGTCCAAACAGAAGGAAATCTGATAGTTACAAAGATCCAGAGACAAGCTCAAGTCTCTACGTAGAAAAAAAATGTCGCAGGGTGAATTTATTTAAAGCAACTTCAGTAACAAATCAATAACAATTGCATTCGATTTATTAAGCACTTCTGTGTGCCAAGTACTGTGCTAAGTAGTTTATGCTTTCTCCCCAAAGCAAGTTTTACCACTTATATTTTGCAGAAGAGGAAACTGAGGTACAGAGAGCTCGAGCACACACAGGTAGTAAGTTGCAAAGCTACAATTCTGACCCAGTTCTGTCAGATTCTAAAGTCCTTCACTGAACCACTAAGCTGTGGTCAGAGGCAGAGTTGGAAGGTCAAAAAATGTGTATAACGGGCTTTAAACCCTAAGCAAATCTAAGAGAGTGACATGGTTCTTATGAGGCTCAGATATAAAGTAATATCACAAAATAAAAATGTATACATGTTTGGATTTGTATTTTGAATGAGACAACCTAAGAATATGTATAGACTCTGTATAGACCTGAGAATCCATACATCTACATGTTGGGCCTCTCCCCACACATTGCCTCCCACCCCCCTGTTTTTTGGAAAGGGCCTTTATAGGTAGTCTACAAATAACAAAGCAAAATTCCTCTCCATTATTTCATGTAAATAATATAAAGTGCAGTTGAAACATTTTCCAGGTATCCCGAGTTCATTCCCTCACATTCTTCTGCAGGGTAGTAAAGGCAACAGCGTGTTCCACACCATCAGCCTGACAGCCGTCCTGTCAACCTTATCTGACACATTTCTACATGGAAGACACTCACTCATTCAAAGGGGGTATGGGCCAAATTGCGGTGGGCCAGGCCGTGGAAAGGAGCTTTACAGAAAAGTTAGGGAGTGTAGAGAAAAGCCTGGACCTGGGATAGGATAGTGTTTGAGAGAAAGTCTTTCTCTCTCTCTCTCTCTTTTTCTTTTCTTTTTAAACTTTGAAGTAGTCATAGTCTCAAGTTCCTAGGGAGGAGAAATGTGATTCTGAATACCACCAATCTTGGTATGCAATCTTTTAAAGTTTTTCTCATGCTGACAAGGAAAAAAAATTCAAATAATTTAGACATCCTAATATTTCCTGGACTAATTCAGGAGCGACTCCACGTCCAAAATTCTGATTTCACTAGCTTTGGACCAGAAAAGCTATTCTGCTGGGTCGAAAACATTGGATTTTTAAATAAATACCCTTCAAAATACATACAAATCAAGAAATCCATGTCCTTCCATCAATCTCTTCATCCATCTACAAAGTGATTTTTACCTGTGATATATTCTTCAACTCCATCTTCTAAATTATTTCAGGTTTACATGCCAGGTATTGCTTCCAGCAAAAAATCTTCTTTCTTCATTCCAGTACTATGTTCTATTTCTTATACCAATGTTACAAGGGTATTTTCAATCTCCCATGGAATCTGTTCCCCGACACAGACCTGCATTTCAATCCTGCCTAAATCTCTCTTTACCCCCAGGCTCCTGCGTTATGATTTGGAGGAAACATTCTTTTTTTGAAAAAACACTCTGTATCTGTAGACACGGTAAAGACAACTCACATGCCAGTCAGGAGCAGTAGCTGCCTTGTAGTGCATGTGGTTTTTCTATCCCATACTTTCAAGAAGGAGAAAGAAGGTCTGTATCTTTCATCTGGTTCGTTTCCGTAAAGGCTAACAAAAATTAGATTCAGATAAAGGCCTAGCCAAGACAACATGCTATTCATTATAGCCCATGCTGCAGGAGTCCATATACAACTTCTCCAAAGATTACTCTCTTGTCTTCTGCTTACATTGCCTTCCAGACAAAAACAACCTTGGGGGCTGGAAGGGTGGGGAGGGAAAGAGAGAGGGAAGGAGCTGGAGAGCGAGAGAACAAAAATGTAATTGCTTGCCTATCAGCTCCACTATCATAATTACTTTCAAACTCTGACATGAGTTGAATCAGATGAACAACCAAATCAATTTTTGCAGTTGGCGATCAGTACATTCTTAGCTTATAAATTAAAATGTCACTACTGGAGTACAAAATGATGCCACTCCTGGGCTCCCCAGCACATTGGACAGAAGAGAGGAACTCCCGTCTTCTTGCCTTGCACAGTTTTTTGCTCTGCCCCTCTTATCCTCTGACCAGAGTTTTCTCAGGGGTCTTAGCACCCCTGTCAATGCACAGCATCCCTTAATAATGCATAATTCTATATAGAGAGCTCATTTCCGTTCATCAGAGGAGTGCATGAATTATGGGGCAATCTAGAACAGCACAAATGGACAATCTCCTGCAATATATGATTTTTGGGAGGTAAAGGCAGAGATGACCATGCCCACACAGAACCCAAAGGATTAGATGAAGAAATGTTGATATTGAAAAAGTTACTGCTCTGATTTGGCAATGTGACTGTCACATGATCACAAAACCTCCTGGTCTTATTTAAATGAATGAAGAAGCATGGGTCACAAACCACCCTGGTACATTAGAAACTTTACAGACTCAGCTCGGTAAATATTTACTGAGTATCCAATCTGTGCCAGATACTTTGTGCAGTACTATAGGTACAAATCAACAATACCAATGGT
The DNA here is from genome assembly GCF_004115265.2 of Rhinolophus ferrumequinum. Taxonomy (NCBI): domain Eukaryota; kingdom Metazoa; phylum Chordata; class Mammalia; order Chiroptera; family Rhinolophidae; genus Rhinolophus; species Rhinolophus ferrumequinum. Next base: position 19,701,596 of record NC_046289.1, read on the forward strand.
CCACCATTTCACAGTGTAGGATGCAGAGCGATTCATCAAATGCAGTTATAATATGACTGATAAACACTATTAAAGCAGAATAAATGATCACCATAGGAACAGAGAAGAGGCGTAATTAACTCTGAAAGTTGTAATGAAAATGTGACATTTTGAGCTCGTCCCTTACGGAGGCCAGCTCTTGTCTGCAACAGTCACACCCCATCTGTCCCAACATTTTGATCATTGATTCATCCACTTCCATTCATGCCGTCACTCACTCCTTAACCATTTATAAAGCATCTGCTTAGTCGGGCTCTGTACTCAACAGAACCAGTTCTAGAGAAAGTGATGGGAGTGTATCATTTGTTGTCTACTGAGCGGTAATTCTAAATTGGAAACAATCTATCTGTGGCTACCATATACACTGAATCAACATGCTTGGAATCAGACAGAACCACCTCTGAACTTAGTCTTTCTACTGAGGTTCATATCATGAGATCCCTTTTCTGAGTTGGACAGAATGTCCACTTGGTCTGTTGGTGCCCAACTGCCCCTTCATTTACCCCTTCCTCCCTGCCCCCTGTCGTCTCTCCCGCTCCAACCTGGGGTGCTAAGGTGGACATTTGAAACTCTAGCTCTGAAGTCCAGTTGACATGTGAACTTGGCCCACTCATTCAGTTCCTAAGGGATGCTGATTCTGGTTTATCTCACTTAGAGCCCAGTCCTCTACAGCACCTATCTAAATTTTTGTGGAATTCATGGTAACCTTTATTCTCTAGGAAGAACTTTGAATTTAGTCTCACCCATCTTACAGCTTTCCCTATGAAGAATCCTATCTTTATCTGACACTGAGAATCACCCCTAAATCCACATCCTATATCCCTAATTTGAAATTAGAAGACTGTGAATAATTATTACTGGGTTTTATATGTTTGTGGAGGCTGTCCAGATGCCTACAGTTGTTTCTAGGTCAGAATTTGCCCCTTCTTCCATCAATTAGAACACTCAACTCTAGCATGAGTACCAACATACATAAACATTAATTTCATTGTTTTATATATCATATATCACTAGAGGATATTTAAATATTAAGTATTTAAATATTATTAAATATTAAATATTTAAATATTAAATATCCTCTAGTGATATTTAATACAAAGCAGTACAATGCACAATCCTATACAAAAGCCAGCTAACTGGAAATCTGCACTGGTTGTGACTTAGACAGTCACAGAATTATACACTGTATTACCACCGTAGCCCAACACTGCCTTGCTTTTTATACTATGTTCCTTTTTTAGCAGTTAATCCAGTAGTCATCAAGTATCTAAGTCACCACCCAAGTCAACAATTTCAATGTTGGGACAATCAAACTATAATAACTTATTTATATATATATTATATTTCACTTCCTGCCCCCCACCAATATGAGTCACAAACCATTCTCCCCACAACACCAAATGCTTCCCTTACATATTTTTCCTCATATTTTCTGTAACAAATTCAGAGCATAGACTACCAAGTAAAATTGAAACATCAGTCATCTAGTTAGCACTGTTTGAATGCCATTGATAATGGCATAACACATATTTAGAAATTACATGAACATTATTATTTACAATGAAATGATAACAATTTGGACAGATTTTTTTCCCCCCGATCTCCCAGCAAAGGGTTTGTGAAGGCAATTCCATTAGGTGACTGAATATGCTTTACTCAAGTCTGATAATGCAAAGGGAGTTCAATGGTCTGACTGTGGGTTTCTGATAACAATCCAATGTCTAAGGTCGTAGAACTAGTTTCAATCATTGCTCTACCCCTTTTTATCTAGAAGTCTTTTCAGACTCGTGGGGAAATCTCAATGCATGAAAATACAAAGCTGTTAAGTACTTCTTGTACAGAGATGAGAATGGAAAGTAATTTGCTTTGGGGTAAGCAAGATCACCACAGACTGGAGAGACCTGGATGACATTATCATTGACCTGCTCTCTCTATTTTAAAGTTTTCAAGGAATGTTTCATTTATAGGAAACCCTTAGCAAATAGAGCATAATCATTCAAGATTATAAACATCAGCCTAAGAGATGACAGACATTGAACAAACCCAAAAGTCAATATTGGGAAAAGTCACAGTGATGGACACATAAAGCACAGAATTTTCTCTTTGGTTAACATCGTAGACGGTTTTCATCACAGATCACATAAAGTACTGCAGGCTTTCTCTTTCCTGAGTCTTCTCTAGAATGTATTCGTGTCAATGAAGTTGTCTATATGGTTCTTCGGTGCCATGGCCAATTGCCCCCAGTTAAGAGTTGGGCATATATGAAGTTTTCATTAATTAATGTATTTAGCATTATCATGAATTAATGTACGTACCCATTCATAATTTCAACAAATATTTATTGAACAATTACTATGTGTAATTGTTACTAGAACTCAGAAGTCAGTGGAAATATAGTGGTTATGAGTTAAGATTCTGGATCCAGTCTGCCTGGGTACAAATTTGAGTTTATCACTTAGTAGCTGTGTAACTTTGGGAGAGTTACTTAACTTTTCTATTACCTCAGTTTTATCATCCATATATGGGGACTGTTATGGGAATTAAATATATATATATATACGCCAGGGGTGCCAAAAATATATATATACAAGTGGACATTTTGGTCAGTGTTGCTCAAGCAGTAGTTCACCATAATCAAAAGTGTCTGGATGCTGATGGTAACGACTTTGAGCATCTCTTGTAATTGCCGAAGTCACCCGGGACTTGCATTCATCTTTTGTTATCACTATATATTGAGTATTACAATTTTAATACAGTATTTTCCTATCTTAAAATAGGTATACATTTTTAGCAATATATAAATATATATGCATATATGTGTATGTGTGTGTATATATATATATATATATGGTGTGATAAAAAATATGGTGAATGTTTAAATTAAAAAAAATTATTACAGTAAAAGACACGTTGCCATTAATCCACCTGAAAATACTCCCCCTCACTTCAAACACATTTATCCCATTGTTCTTGCCACTTTCTGAAGCAGTTCTGGAAGTCCTCTTTCCTGAGTGTCTTTAGTTGCGCTGTCATGGCTGCCTCGATGTCCTGAATCAATTCAAAATGTTTACCTTTCATGGTCATTTTGACTGTGGGGAAGAGCCAGAAGTCACACGGTGCCAGATCCAGTGAATAAGGTGGATGAGGACACACTGTAATGTTCTTATTTGGCAGAAATTGCTGTACCAGAAGCGATGTGTGACAGGGAGTGTTGTCATGATGGAGGATGATTTACAGCACACTTTAAAACACACCTTCTCTCAACCATAGCTCATACCCAACTGACTGCACCAAACAAGTTGAAACTTGTCTCACACTTTTTCTAAGGTTTGATGCGCCATTTACAGCCTTGAAGATCCCTGCCTTTCTGTGAGATGGCACTTGGCAGCAGCATTCACCATAGTTTTTGATCACACCTCATATATAAAATGCTTAGAATGGTGTGAGGCACACGTAAGCACCCCAACAGATGCTGGCCAATTTATTTGATGATGCTATTGATGATGATGCCAGTTATTAGGAGGAAACTGACCCTGGTCAAATAATTATATCAAATATCACTGACAATTACTCCTCTTACAGTACTGTGAAAGAGAAGTACATGTTGTTACAAGAGCATGTACGTGGGAAATTAAATCCAGTCAGGGAACTCGGATAAGAATTTCTTGAGTAAAAAATAATTGAGCTGAGACCTGAGGGATAAGAGAAAATAAATGGGCAAAGTAACGGAGGGAAGAGGGTTCCACATAGCGTAACAGAATGTGCAAAGGTCCTTTGCCAGGAGTCAGCAACACTGTCCATTAGCAAAACTCAAGGGAAGTCAATATGGCTGGAACACAGATAGGGGGGCTCAGGAGGAAGAAGGCGGGCCTAGTGAAGAAGGAGACTAAAGAGGCCCGAGATAGATTGTCCCAGACCTTGTGGGATGTATTAAAGATTTAGTCTTCTCTAAAAGCAATGGGAAGCCATTGAAGTGATTTTTACGGATGAGAAAAAAAATTCATACTAAGGTTCTAGTTCAATGCTCATCAAAAAACCAAGTGAACAAATAGTGTGATAAGAGCCATGGAGATGTAAGGGCCTCTGTCATCTGCCCTTCCTGGTATGCTATCCAGCCTCATTTCCCATTACTCCTCAACTTGCAGCCCACCTCCAGCAAAGCCAGACTATTTGCAATTCCAGATGCTCCAGGTAGGTTCACCATGGCATCCTGTGCATGCAGCTCCCTCCGCCATCTTTGCTTTCTTCCCTCTTACTTGCATGGTAACTCTTACTGGTCCTTCATGGCACAGCTTCATCCTCTGCAAATAACATGGGCCTGGCTACAATTAGGTACTCAAGACACGTTTGCACAGATGAGTCTGTCCTTGTTCTGCTATAAGGGCCCTAGACAGGATCAGCTTGCCCAAGGGCTAAGAAGATCTTTGTGAGACCACACAATAGATATGACCAGCAAGGATGTCAGCAAGAAGCTTCTACTTTTTAAGTTCCTTATTTCAAAAATTGTTGTAAATTTAGTTTATTTAAAAACATGAATCCCCTTCTAGTGCTATGGTTGACTCTCCAAGTTGTGAGAGTCCGTTCTCTGTCTTTGCTGTACCTAAGGCACTTTTGTCCCCCCTAATTTGACCCAGTCCCACAGAACAGTGAGTTGACAAGGCCCTTGCCCTGTTGTCATGTATATCAGATTAGATGCACTTACTCTCTATATGAGAAGACTCAGCCTTTGCTGCCATCTGATCACAGGATTTCAGCTCAGGAACAGGCTTTTTGAAAAGTAAGTGTCTCTCAGGGGTATCAGTGAACTCATTGATAAATAAGAAGCATACGACCTTTGATGTGCTTCATTAATCATGTCACAGGAGCTCATATTACTCGTCACTAGATAATGTGGCAGCTACTACTCCCAGAGGAAAAGCCCATTCCTGGAGGCAAAGAGGCAACTCACACCAGATAGCTACACTGAAGTGGACACCACGTGGGTCCAGTTATCCTGACCAAATAATTAGACAAGCACACAGAGACACTGTACTAGGACTCTCGGGGCAGGTCTTTTCCTTTCCTAAGGATCATAATAACGAAACATTAGAAATAGCCGAAGTAGCCAACAACAGCAGATTGCTTAAATAAAAATAAATGAAGAATAAAAAATTTGCCTCAACATAGGTATACAAACATGCATCGATATGTTTAAAAATTGATTTGTTCCATATACGCTATTATGAGACCTGTTTTGTTTTGTTTTTCTACCTGACATTGTACTGGGAACATTTATACACACCGATGCATATGTGCACAGTCATTATTGAAATCCAACTATAGGACCATATAAACACTGATTTTTTAAATATTTGAAATTTATATAACTTTTTGAACTAAAATGGATATGTAAAGAGTAATAGAAGTTTCCTTCTTACTTCCTCACTGGTCGGGTTGAACGTGTGGTCTCCTAGTGCAGAGAGGGTGAATCCCTGTCTAGGATGACCCTGCCCAGGGTTCTCATGACTTAGAAGCAGGATTTCATTCATACGGGCAACATTGAGTTACCTGGCACTATGCGATTTGCTAAAGATACAATAATGAATGAGATAGAGTCTGATGGGGAAGCAGTAAATAACTGAGCAATCTGTTATAATAAAGCATGGCAAGGATACCACGAGGCACACATCTCTGTATCTCTCCCTTCACAGTAGTACAGAAGCCGCCATCAATGGGATAGTGTCACACCACAAAGGGTTCCTGCAACAGTCAATGAGCCAAATGTAAAGTGCCTAAGTGAGCACTTGGGCTACAGTAAATGTTCAACAAAGAGTAGAAAGAAGAAAGGAAGAAAGCTCTTCTCTTGAAAGAGAATTGGGAGTCTGCGTAAAGGTACTGAGAACAAAATTTTGGTATAAAGGTCAAATTTGCAGGATTTGGACAGGTTACCAGTGAAATGCTTAGGGACATTTTTGCTCAGCCCTCGTTCTTGTCTCTTACCTCCTACTGTATAAATAAGCAACACTGTCTGATAGGTTGCAGCTTCGCTTCCTATCCAGCTAGAAATAGCGTGGTATTTAATGCACTTAAATGTCTGTGGCTTAAAGCATGGGCATTCCATTCAACTTGTCAAATCATAAAATGGAAATCCTAAAATTATTTAGACAAGATTATTGGTTTAAATGACTTACAGTTGTATGGTGTGTGTGCGACATGTCTGTATACGTGACTGTTGGAAGAAGATGTGGAAGAGGGGAGGGTAAGTCCAACTTACTACACGTGTAATAATAACAAGTCAAAATCTTAGTACCATAGTGGAGAACGAAATAGTATAAAGGCACCCCAAAAGGGTCAAGGAAAAGAGTTTTCCAGACTTGAAAGGAATCAGCAGATAAAGTAGGATAAATACTGCCTTAAGAAATGGTATGGCTTTGCATGTTTTAATCCTATACTTTTTCATCTAGATAAAGTCACTTGGCTAATTGTCTTCCAGAACAGACTATCCTTTAACATGCCATTCAGTGTTCTCTGTATAACAGTACCATAAAAGTAGATAAGGAAATGCTCTATCATAGCCATTTCTCTTGCTTAAAGTTCAGAAGATGAAGGTATGGGGTCTGGAAGAAAAGAAAGAAGCATGATTTATTAGGTGCCTCTAACTGTCACCACAGTGTATTCTGTCCCCAGACAAGGCCCTCATTCCAGCACAAGGAAAGAAGGCGTCAAGCAAGATAAACAATGAAGCGGTTCCCTCATTCTCTTTCGGTTCTCTGCTTCTTATCAGCTGTGCTAATATTTGTAATGTAATTATTGCTTTCCATGATTAAACATTTTCCCCCTTTCATATTGTTGATTTTCTTTTTGAAGGCTGACTCGTCCTCCAGGGAAAATCTTTTTCTCAGTGGATTCCACTGCCCTTCCTGAGCTTTACTAGGATGAAAACAAAGATTACAAACATGGCTGCAATTGATGCAGGGTTAAAAATGAGGGCAGATGTTCCATATTTTAGTGTTTAGAGGACTAAAGATAACACCATCACACCCCTAACCGCTCCCCCCCCCAAAAAAAAAAGTAACCTCATAACTTCTTTCCAGAGATAAGAAAGCTAACTATCGCCAGACAGGCAAACTATTATTTAATAATAACTGTATTTACAAAAGAACTAACTTTCACTTTAGAAATAACGTATTGTATCACTGTTACATGTGGCTAAATATTTCTTCATTTTAAAAATAGATGAAGCAGAATAAAGGTTAAATAACTTGTCCAAGGCAAGTGAAAAAATTATGTGGAAATAAGGACTAAAATTCACCTTTTCCTGACTGTCACGTTCCCGTAAACTCAAGGTCATCATGAATGGCATTAGCCAGTTTTTCTGTAACCTGCGGCTTAGTCCTATTGTTTTTAAAAGCAACTGAGGAAAAACCAAAACAAAACAGCACACGCCCATTTAACTCCTCCACAGAATGTTTGAATGATACAATCACTTTGCATCTGTCCTAACAAATGGTGATGATGAGAATAATATGAAAGATGGCCACTATTACGCATTGGTTCTTTCTTTGTGTCAGTCATTGTGTTAAATAAATAACATGGGTTCCCACATTTAAGACTCACAGCAATTCTACAAAGCCAGTTCTCTTTATGAGATCCTCCTTTTACAAAGGAAGAAATGGAGACTTAGAGAAGATAAATAAGTTGATTAAGATAATAGACCTTTTAAGTGATGGATATATGAAGCCATGCTACCTAACATCAGAGGGTGAACACTTAACTCACTGGAAAATTAATTTTTCCCTCAGAAAAAAAAAAATCACTGGGAACAAGGTGAGACCATAAAACTTCTGAAAGCTCTGGGTTATGCCAATGGACTAGCCATTTTATATTACTTTGACATTTTACGCAACCTTCTCTCCTCAGGACATCATCTAGTTCGGCACGTTTTTCTTTCTAACTACTTGTATATGCAAGTGCAGCATTTCACACACCGGATTATGTGCAACTCTCATCCAATCAGTGATAGGCAAGAGTTAATGCACGGATTTGCTTACAAGGAATAAATTGCCAGAACCTGCTTGATTTAGTAGTGCTAACATTTTTTACAATATTTAGTCTCATGAAGTCATCAGACTGATTCCTCTAGAGTGTGGTAGAAGTGAGAATAGTAATATGCTGAGTTACAGAACTCTAAAAAGGCAGTTCCAAGTCTTCCACCTAACTTTGTTTCCAATATGAAATCAGTATTCCCCCAGACACTTTATACAAATGCAGGATGCCAACTATTGACACAGTGAATTCATATAGCCACACAAGAGTGAATGCTAGAAACACGTGGCTCATGTCAACTGCACGACCAGGGTCAGGAATAAGTTAAAGTTTCCCTGAGGTATTTAGCTTCAAGGAGTATCGTAAGGTACAAGAAGTGTCTTAGAAAGGCCTTTCTTGTAAACTCGGGCCTTTAGCCCACATGAAGGGCTAAAGAGTTTCTTTTTGCCATATGTGCTGATTCAGTCATTACAATGATACATATACTCAAAATATAAATTATTTGCTAGAAGACTGGATATTAATGCTTCATTGGGAAGAATTCCGGTGACATGCATTTCTACAGACACTTGACGACTGAAGATTTAAATGAGATTCACCCCATTGTGGCTCAAACTTCCATGTCTAAGGAGAAAGGTTTTTGGAGAACAACAGAACACTTGTATCTATTGGTCAAACAAGCTGTGTTACATCTGAGGGAAGAATATTGTTCATACCCAGCTATGATACAGGATAATGGTGTTGAACGGAGCATTAAGTTCACTGTCTCTTTATCAAATATTATAACAAGAAAACCAGGGAAGGAAGGTCCATTGGGTGGCAAAATGCTTGCATTTGATCCTAGTGGACCAAAAGCTGGGGTCAACGACAAAAAAAAAAAAAAAAAAAAAAAAAAAGACCAACATTAAATCTATAAAAATGTATTTAAATATATTTCTGTCTTTTTGCATTCTCTCTCAGGATTCTATTACCTCACCAGAGGGTTCTCACTCGTGCTCGCTCTCAGCCATATCAGCTTCCCAGCCCTCAGACATCACCTCAGAAGGTAGTCTTTTTTTTTTTTTTTCTATTGGATACAGCCCATTTTCTATTCACATATTACGGTGAATAGTTATGAAGTGCATCCAACCTGGAGGCATCACCAGTGACCACGGTGGGGCACTTTTAAGCCAGGGTCTAATGAGACAGACGTGATACCAGGCTGTCATCAAGATTTTTCTGGCATGCCCACGTACATCTCTGTGCTGCTGTAATTTGTGAGAGGTGCCCTTTTTACAGTGTGAGGAAAAATAAGCCATGCTAATCCAGAAGAAAATGTATGCCACTGGCCTCTCTGACACTCTCTTGCTGATAGCAACTGATCAAAAATCAGCAGAAGGGGGAAGAAGCAAAGTCTTTCCAAAAAAGGAGAGAACTGGGAGATTTACCCTTGGTAATACTTTTCCTTTTCATGTTAAGCAAACTTATTTTTGTTTTAAGTTCTCCCTTGTTATTTGTGAAATAATTGTTTTAGTCATATCCTCTGAATATTTTTTGAGTATTTTTTTCTCCTTATTTCTCCTCACATTTGTTTTTTTTGTCTTTCTGCCTTCTTTCCTTTCCTCCAAAGAGAATACTTCAGGCCAAAATGCTGTGTTACTTCTTGAAGAGGTTTTTAAAACAAAGGTTAAGTTATTCAAGCTTATACTTGAGGGCTTAGAATTTGAAATAATAATCATTTTTCAAATCCCTGGGAATAGAACTGATATTTGCATTAGGAAGTTTGGGTTCCTTCTTCTAGCCAGTTACTAGCTTCATTTCTAGAGATAAATGGTCTTTGTACTGTTTCAGAATAATTATTACTAGGTCTTAGATCACCTTGCTTCTTTCTTAAGGGAAGTATCATGCCTCCTGGCTCACTACACTTTTGCTCTATTAAAAACTGCCTTTTTCACACTGGGTAAGTCTTTTCCATGTGTTAACATCCAGTTCCAAGATGCATCTTAGTCATGCAACATATAGGATTTCTTTTCCCAATCCCATTCTCATGTCAGAGGCTGAAAATATTCATAAGAACACATTCTGTGTACCCACATAACCCCATTTAAATGTCATACAAATATATTTTGGTGTGACTTCCTATTGCCAAATAAACAGCACAGATTCCTTTTTTTTTACAGTGAAAGGAATCTTTCATTTGTGGTTCTTTCTGATCAAGACATTATATCCCATCTTGAGAATAATCCTTATCATTTATGGAATAACATTGTTACCTAGCTTGTTACAACTTTATTTTAGGAACACCAAACTTTTACTTTGAAGTAATAGTCTAAATCATTTATCAAATCAAATACTTTACTAGAAATATGATTTTAAGTCTTTTCATTGAATTAAGCAAGTGTGGCATTACAAGCAGAAATATGACTTCTGGGTGGGACTTGCTTTCCTTGACAAGACTGAAAGAAGAAAGCTATTTTCAACTGTTCTGAATAAGAGACTTTACAAAAATATGCATACCGTGTTTTTCTATTTAATCTAAATATCCCTAGGAGCAATGATGTAGAAAAATAAGTTTTACATTTTATTGGACTTTTTGTTATTGTAAAAGTAGCTGAGAAGTTACATTGTCAATAGTGAAATATAAGACCTATGGAAATGTGTTATGTCAATGATAAAGATGTGTTATTTGGTGGTTTGGGAGAATTAGCAGTTGGTCTTCTTTCAGCTTCAGCCACTCCCTATTCAGTAAGAAGCATTACTCAATTTATTATAAAGAATTTTGTTATCCAGATATAACGGGAAGTTCTGACATGAAAGAGTAAATCAGCTTCCTTAACTTCTTGCTCTCAAGGAGTTAAGTTAACTACTGACTGGATCATTATGCCAAACCTCAAAACATTTTATTTTACTACTAATTTAAAAAATCTCATTATCCTCTATTTGTTTTGTCCTCACTGTCTTTTTCTGAGCAGATTTCTGAAATGCTGAAAATGTCTAGTAGGATAAGAGGATATTAAGGCAAAAAAGATTGAAAGATAATTGGGTCCAATTTCTTTCTCCAGTGGTTGAGAAAGCTGAGTCTCTTAAGAGTTTAAATGGCTTCCCTGGGCAGTTAAAATTGGAAAACCTGTGACAGAAAGCCAAGTCTTAGGAGGTGCAAAATGTTTTGAACAATGCGTTTGTGGTTGGACTAAAGCACCTGTAAGGCGTCTTCCAACAGTGAGTGTGTAAAGTTCATTTCACTTTCAACTTGGCCATTCTATCTCTGGTCCTCTCTGAATTTCTAAAATAGTGTTGAACGTTTTCTAAGTGCAACTGGGGATTTGTTTAGAGATATAGCAACCAGATGCAGTTCATAATTTTTTTTTCCCTTTTTCGTCCTTTAGGAAGTCAAAGAGGAAAAAGGGGAACAAAAGTCATTTGGAAATCACTCTAAAGGCCTAAAAATAAGGGAATTTGCTAAACTTACTCCATGAAGGTAATCCTATTCTAGTCCATAAAGGATTACCTTCCTGGGGAAAAAAAAATAACATTCTTAACAAGTCCCTATAAAGTTAATAATACCTAACACACTCTGCTTTAAAGGAGAACACGTATTTAATGACGGGAGGAAAGTATATTTCTTACTGCCCAAAGATTTGAAATAGCTTTGCAAGCTGGCAACAGCAAAAAATTAATATGGCTGAAAGGTTGTGTCCAAGGTCACACTACCGGTTAGTTCCAGACCTGGACAGGAATTTGGGAGGGCTGACTTCTAGTCCAGTATTCTTCCCACTGCATCATACAGCACCTACTTTGAAACTAGATGGATGATACCAAATGCTTTGCAGACTTTTTAAATTAATGATACAAAAATACACATATGCTTGACATTAAAATGGGAGGAGAAAAAGAGCAGAGCTAATTAAAACTGCAGGGAGAATTTATGATAACTCATCCAGACTATGTCACCATTAATTTGACCTGTCTTTCTCAATAATGTCAGGAAATCCATCAATGGTCAGAGATGGCTATTACCTCTGCTTGGGCCTTTCAACAAAATGGGATCACCAGCACACCGGGGATGAAAGCACCAGCGTGGTCTGATTTCACTCCCATTGCTGACAGCAGTGCACAAAGAAGACCAGACGTATTACATCACTTGCATGTCCTCCTTTCACAACGGCCTTTGCTTTTGCTTTCTTCTGAATATGCTGCTACTTTGAGAGCAATAAATAGCTCCTGAAGAAAACTCATTTGCACACAGCTGAAGTTCATCAGCCTGCTTGGAGAGGTGTGTCCGACCCAAATACCTTGCTCAAATGGAAGGCTTGAGCACCTGTGGGACAAGCCCACCTGGTTCTGAAGGTGAAGCTGGATCTCTGAGTTTTAGGAATCACAACTGATAGAGCACTCCAACTAGGGCTCAACCTTCAGTGGGAGAATTTCATATGGACACGAGACATTTGCTGACCAATCATGAAAGCAGGATCAGTGGAGAATACCCTTTTCTCTTTTTTCTTCCCCAATCGCTAAACTTTCAGATTCTCAGTAGTAAAGCCAGTTTCTACTTTTGGAGTCATTTTCAGACCTCCTATGTGAGCAGACTTGAAAACTGGGTCAAAGAGTGACTCCAGCTCTGATTCCCTGGGCAAATTATTGTTCCTGGGAGCAGATTGGCCATAGATGCTTTTTGAAAGGACCAAGTTCATTAGGTTTACTGAAGTTGAACTGGAATTACCCCAGTTCTCATTGACATTTTCTGTTTTGGTAGAGTCCAGAAAACAGCACATTATCTGAAGCAGGATATTAAGATATAGTTCTTTGATTTGACTCAGTAATGATGTGACAGTGAAAGGAAATCGATAAGAGTACATTTTCCAAATATGTATTTAATGGTAAGAAGGCAAGTCAAGTTTCTTCACATTTAATTCTGAATGATAATATATTTCATTCAGATGTTTCTTCTGGTCCCAGAAGCAGAAATCCTCTCTAAAAGCAAAATAATCACTACTTTCAGAAGAAGAAAAACTTTCTTCATGAATGACTCAAAGGCAAGATGACTTATTTCTCATTCATATGATGCTACCAACCCACAGTGGGAGAGGGAGAAAAAAGTATGTTTGAGAATTAAATGCTCAAATCACTTCTATATTTTGTAAGAAAATCATAATTTACTACAATTTTCCAAAAAAGTCATCGATCGTTCATTTAACCTAGCTCTGGGTGTCTCATTCTCTAATATATGCTCTGCCTGTTTTGTTCTCAGACTGAAACAGAGATATGATCATTTTTCAGGGACTATTATAAGTCCTCCAAGAAAAAACCAGACTAAAGATAGAAGAGATTTTCAGGCATAGAAGCCAGAAAGTAAATGAAAATTACCTAATTTTCAATTATAAGATTGGGGAATGACCATTAAGATAACTATACAAATAGGTACTGCAAGCTTAAATGTGGAACTCAGGATTTGCATAGAAGGTAAGGTAAAGAGTTCTTATTTGCTTTGGAAAAAGGTTCGTAATGGGTTTCGTTCAAATAGCAAGTTTTTCCACGTCCCTAAGCAGTGACTTGATTTCCCAGAATTCAGTTCCTGCCTACCTCTTCAGAAACCTGCCCAGCATATAAAGCAGGCTGCCCCAGAGCCACACAGGCAGGTGTGAAAGTTGTGGTTACCTGCAGTAGTGGTTGTTTCTCTAAGATCATAGAAAAAAAAATGCTGGAAAACAACAGGAATGGTGGAAAGGTTTTTAAAATAGAATTAAAGAGGAGTAGTAGAGAAGGATAGTAAACTGTTTCTGTCAAAAAAGAAAGAAAGAAAGAAAGAAAGAAAGAAAGAAAGAAAGAAAGAAAGAAAGAAAGAAAGAAAGAAAGAAAGAAAGAAAAAAAAAAGAAAATCCTTAGAGTCTTTTGTTTATGAAAATGCTAACAAGGTTATTTCCAGACCAAGGTAGAAATAAAGCCCTTTTGACAATCGCTGAAGATCAAACAGGCTTACACTGTGGAATAATCTAGTTTATGTTTTAAAGAAAGTATGTGTGTGTGTGTGTGTGTGTGTGTGTAATTAGATATACATATACGTGTATATATATACGGTTTAGACATACAAGAATGTCTGTCTTAGGTAGCTGGATAAGAATTTAAGGCTCTATTCAGAGGGATAATGTTAATCTCATAATGAGAACAGTATATTCTCATGCCGTTTTCTAGGAGGAAGATCCTTCCTGGATCTTCCTGACCTCTTACTTTATTATTTTTTTTAAAAAATTATTACCAGAATTTGTACATAGTATCAATGACAAAGTCAAAGATAGCTAATGAGGAACAGTCCTTGTGGCTCCACAAAAGTACTTAAGGACCCTGACTTTGCAGAATGAGAGATGGATGATTTAATCAATAAGACAAGATGGCATGAAATTCTATACTTGCCCCATTGAGGGGTGGGAGAGAGCAGTGGGGACGGCTGCTACTTAGTGACTAGAAACATCAGGACCGCTGGGTACTGCTCCCAGGTCTCACGTTGACTTAGCTTTTGTGACCTTCATTAAACAAATTTCGTTACAGGTGACCTTGCAAGATGTGCCAGAGGTAGAATTGAGAATCATAAAGACAACTTGTTGAAAGTCTAAATTCAAACAGAACAAGGACAAAGAGAAATTTAAGTCCAAAGGCGGCAGTGGAGAGGGCTACACCCATTGTATAGTCTATTGGTGAAAGTGAAAATATATGGACATAGTCAAGTTAACCAATTATTTCAACAATGCTACCCAGTAAGGGTTTATTGTACAAGATAAATTTGAAATGATTTGCCTCGTTATTCTTCCTTAGCTCATCACCCAGCCTCACCCTGAACATGCCCAGTGCACGATTTTTCCATCTCGGCTGAGTCTCCATCCCCTCCCAACCCTTAGTACTAATCAGAAAATGGGGTATAGAGTTTGTCCTAATCTAGCCCCTCTCTGCTGCCAACCAACCCTCAACTATCAGGTACCAGTCAATTATAAGGACAGGAAATTCCACAGTTTGTTAAGGACCATCCTGCAGATATGTGTAAACTGAAAAGCATGAAATCAGAGTCATCAGAATTATCAGGAAGTGAGTGATTTTTGACAATCCACAAGTCACAAGCTAGCGTCCTGGGCTCTCAAGATGCCCCTATGCCCTCAAACCATAGTTGTTCAATTATTTTGGTAATTCATTTACTTTCAATTTGCTACACACCATGCATTGCTTTCAATTCTGGGATACACACTATATACCCTCATAGAATTTATGAACTACTAATGAATATATTTAAATATGAAAGCAAGAAGTCAGTTTGGTGCATTAAACGGTTTGAATGAGATTTCAAGGTATTAGAAGAACATAGGGAGTAACCCTAACCTCCAACATCACGAGGGGTACGAAAGGCTTCCCAGACTGGTGACATCTAGTCTGAGACCTCAGGCAAAGGGATGAAAGGTGAAGACAATGGTGATGTTATTGCAAGATTGTTTCAGTTAGGGGAATAACATGTTCAAAGCCTTGGAAGCAGAGAGCAGGAAGGTGGATAATCACAGTTTTGGGTTTTTTTGTTTCTTTTTTAAATTATCTTCCTGTTTGACATAAATTATCTAGCAGTGACACTATTGATAGGTACCATCTGGATGCAGGTATGCGTTTGCTTGTTCTGAAGGGTACCAGAATTTGTAGCCCCCAAGTATGTCGCTTTGGCACCTGGATTATTTTGAGCAAAAGGCATTGAGAACTCTTAACAACTCTTATCAATGAAGAAGGCACTGACTTAAATCTGTATCACAAACTTTGTTAAACAACCCTTGTATACTATATCTTTCCTGGTAAACTTCCCCTCACTTGCCTCCCCCACCAAAAATCCAAAATCTCCTTTTCCTGTATTTCACTTAAGATGCTATATAAGCCCAAATTCTAACCACCCCTTTGGGCTACTCATCACTGAGTGCTCCCAGGTGTACTCACATAGTGCACATGTTAATAAACTTCTGTTTCTTTTGCTCTTATTAATTTGTCTCTTGTGGGTCTAATTAACAGGGGTGCTGCCCAGGAATCTAATACAGGTAGAGAAAATATGTTTTCCCCTCCCCTACAGTTCTCATGCACCAGCAGCCCCATGGTGAAAGACAAACAACAGAGTACTCTTTTCGTACTCTGTAGTGCAAAATGGACAGCCATCAGATACCTGACAATCTCTCCTAACAATGCCAGAGATGATTAACTTTTCATGGCTCGTAGCAGGCAGATTCTGGAGGAGCTGGAGAACTTTCAAGCACACTTCAAACAGCTCAATTAGATCAAGAGAAAAGCCTCCTGAAGCAGTTCAATAGATTTACTGTACATTTTCCCTCTTCACAATATTAAAAAAAAAAAATATATCATCGGCTTTTTCCCGACCTGGAGTTGAAAGGTTGCCCCAACCTTTTGCAGTGCCTCCCTTTCAATTTAGCTTGCTTTCCTTTTTAATCTGCTGCAATCACAATGTCTGCAAACTCTTCAGTCTGCGGCATATTTATGGGGGAGCAAAGCCTCCTTCTTTCTCAGCCAGCTCCAGAAACCATTCCACTTCACTGAGTATGTACACATTTGACAATAGCACTGAGACAAGAAAGGGGGTGAAAGAGCAAAAGCACCGGTTCCGGCCGTCGAAATCACAGTAGAGAGAACAACAAAGAAATAAAAAGATGAGTCGACCTTCCAGCACCCTCTTTTTTATCTCGCTCTGGTATGGTTATTAGGTATATGTGGGGAAGACAGAGTGAATATATGGCTTCTAATACACCGTCTATATTTCTGCATGGTGCAGGAGGCAAGCAACTCTTCATGTGGTTGTCAGAAGGGGGTAATAAACACTCTGTTTTATTGGGCAACAATGACCAAAAGGATAGAGAGTGAACGTTTGGGTGGCTTCGCAAAGGAACTATGCAGAGTATCTCTAACTCTTTAGTCTTCCATCTTCAACCTCTATAAGCCACATTACACTTTCTCCAACCCTAATCTTTTGCTTAATAATTTAGATAAAATTATCAGTGTTTGTTAGTAAAATAGCCATCACAACACTCACTTACCAAAAGGCTGTTGTGTGCCCTATCCTAGCCCTTTTCATTTATAATCTAATTTACACCTCACAACAATCCTACAAAGTAAGTACTATTCTTCTTCCTATTTTATAGACGAGGAAACTAAGACAGGGTTTCAATAAACCACCCAAAGCCACCCAGCCAGGGCATGGCAGAACCACCTAAGTTTGACTCCTGGGCCAAAGTTTTTACTCACTGTGTACTAATTGATTATAAACATCAGTGACCCAACATTGAATGTATGGAGAGTCCTTTAGTTTGCGTTTGTTTTTAATAAACCGGTTCTTACAATCTGAAGTCAGTGGCAATATAATGTTAGACTTGGTTGGGTTTTGATACTTCAATTCGCTCAGTCATACAAATTCCTAAATCTACTCTGACTTTAGTCGATCAGTCCCTGTACATTGCTGAACTGAAGGGGCAACTACCCTGAGCCTGTGAAATTCCACAACAGCATAGTGTGGACTGGGAAACGCAGGGCAGGAAATGAGCCACATTTTCGGAGTCTGTGGTCCTCCTACCGCATTATTTTCCTGGAGAAGTGGTGACACACCTAGCTTTTCCTTGCCTCTTCCAATCAATCCACTTTTAACCAACAGCTATCATAATTTTTAGAAATGAAGTTCTTGTCATATCACAGTCTGGTTTAAAAGTCTTCAATGGCCCCTCACTGCACTGAAAATAAAATCCTAGTGACAAAGTTCTCAGGAAAACGATGTCCCAGCTCCTCCACATTACAATTTCTGAAAACTACCTGCCCTTTGAGCAGTTATATATGCAACTTTTTTTGAATCCAGTCGCCTCATAGAAAGCTTTGAAGTCTCATTGCTTCCCTGGCTGACTTTTGGCATTAACTGCTGAGAGTCAAATGACCCATCTGGTACCTGAGGGATGATAGAAGAGAAACACAGTGGCAGGTAGCTTTTGTTTCAGCCCTGCTCAAGGTAGGAGAGCAGAGGGAGTCCATTTCGACAAACTTTTGTCTTCTCTAAAGGAACACCTTCCAAGTCGTTTTAGAGGTTCTTAAATCACAAAACAAACAATGACCCAAAAGTAAAGGATCCAGGGAGTAGAAGATGCTTGTTAAAACATGGAAAACTAAATGGAGGACAGCTGTCTGTTGCTCCCTCTAAGGACAGGAACAAAAGAAAACAGGTTTACCCCTGGGAAAAAGATGAGGAGAGTAAAGGACAGTGGGATGCAAGAGTCCCGATACTTTAACTTACGATTAGCATGCTGGAAAGAGTGTATATGTTGAGATCAGACCTAGCTCCAACTCCAGCTCCACCCTTACTTAACCCCAGTTTCTCCGAGCATGCAACGAAGATGACAAGAGCACGTCCCGGTATTGATGTCATGGTTAAATGAGATGGCATGTGCAAAAAGTCTTTCACAGCCAGGAATCACATGGCAGAAGCTCAATAAGTGCTAGATCCCCTAACTCCCTGTTTTCCAAATTTGCTTGATCATGAAACGGAACTGGGGTACTTGTCAGAAAGCAGATTCCCAGGCGTCTTCCTTAGAGATCCTGAATCGGTACGTCAGTGGTGAAGCCCAGGAATCTGTATGTTCACTAAGGGCCTCTAAGGAGTATTTTGTTTCAGCAAGTTTAGAGAACAGTGCCCTAGCTCAGGAGGCCACACCCCATGGATTTGGGTCTACACTGGATTAAACCGGAAAGGTCTGGAAAAGCCTACTGGTATGGGTTGAATGTAGTCCATCCTATAAATGAACTTGCTTGGAAATAGAGAGGTTGCAGATGTAATTAGTTAAGTTAGATGAAGTCATACTAGAATAGTGTGGGGCCCAAATCTGATACTACTTGTGTCCTTAGAAGAAGATAGCCATGTGAAGGCAGGGATGCTCGGGGAGAGGACCCTGTGATGAGGAAGTCAGAGATTAGTCATGTAGCTGCAAGTCAAGTGCTATTGCCTGAATGTGTGTGTCCCTCAAGATGCATACATTGACATCCTCATCCCCGATGTGATGGTATCGGGAGGTAGAGTCTTTGAGAGGTAACCAGGTCATGAGGGAAAGGCCTCATTAATGAGATTGGTACCCTTATAAAGAGACTCCAGAGAGATCTGTCCCCTTTTGCCATGTGAAGACATGGAGAAAAGAAGGACACCTGTGAACGAGGGAGCAAGCTCTCCCCAGACACCTAATCTGTGAGTGCCTTGACGTTAGACTTCCCAGCCTCCAGAACTGTGAGAAATCAATGTGTTGTTTATAAGCCACACCGTCTACAGTATTTTGTTATAGCAACTCAAACGGACTAAGACACCAAAGAACCCCAAAGATTGCTGGCAAACCACCAGAAGCGAGGTAGAGGGAAGGGAGAATCCCCTTACAGTTTTCAGAGGAAGCATGGCTCTACTAATAACCTCGACTTTGGACTTCTATCCCTCAGAACTGTGAGACAAAAATTTCTGTGAAGTCACCCAGTTTGTAGTCCCTTGTTACACCAACCCTGGGAAATTATTACACCTACTAAAAATCTCTCCCAATCCCAAATTTAGGACTACATTACAGCAGACCCATATGGCTCTGTAGATTGAGAAGGAGACGTGAATTCTCCCCCATTTTCTGCTGATTGAGTAAATTTGTAGTTGACTTTCCATTTCAGTATAATCCACCCATGGTAGCCCTTTCTGTTTATTGGTTTACGAATGAACATGTGAGTTAATCCTGACCAATAAGGTAAGGGGAAATTGGGATTGGTGGTGTTGGAAAAGTTTTCCTTGCACCTAAGAAAATGACATAGAAGGAAGAGCTGCTTCTTTCTTTTGGATATTGCCATTTATAGACCTGATGTCTGGAACTGCTGCAGACATCTTTCATGCAGGAAAGCAAGTCTAAGGGCACAGCTGGCATACTGAGGATGGCAGAAAGGACCTGGTCTATGATGGCATCTTTGAGCCAACTATAGAGCCCATGTGACATTTGGACTTCTTGCTCTAATTGCTCCCCCAGTTCTATATCATTCATTTCCTTATCTCCTCCTTCTTCTTTTTTTTTTTTTTTTTTTTTTTTTTTTGGATTCATGTTTTTAGACCTGTGCTTTTTCTAGAGGTAACTAAAACTAGATATGTCTTCCACTGGTTTGGTTTTCCCCTTTAGATAGGTTTTAGGTTTTTTTATATTCAACTTTTGACTTATATTCAATGTTTGATCTTGGCTAGTAAATTTATCTTCTGAACAATCCTGGTTCTGAGGCCCTGCCTCAGCAAGGTTTTCCAGTGGTTCCGGATATGCCTGACTTGGTTCCCTTTGAGGATGTCTGGACTATTCCAGATATTCCAGGACAATAGGAACAGAGCCTCTTGGTCACCTCACCCTTATATCCCACCTACCCCGATTTCCTCCAAAATCAGTTTTCCTTAATTATAACCCACTCTATTACCATGTTTCCCTGAAAATAAGACCCGGTATTATATTATATTATATTATATTATATTATATTATATTATATTATATTATATTATATTATATTATATTATACTATATTATATTACCCGGTCTTATATTATATTAAAACAAGACTGGATCTTATATTCATTTTTGCTCCAAAAGACACATTACAGCTGATGGTCCAGCTAGGTCTTATTTTCGGAGAAACATGGTACTAGTTAGAACCAGGGGACTAGCTAGAATCAGGGAATTGTTTAACTTATCTGAAGGTAAATGCAGAAACAAAGTCTACAAAGCTAGGGCAAGAACTGTGTTTCTAGCAAGAAAGTCTTCTTAAAACATACAACGCACTGAACAATTTCATTGTTAGGAATTTACCATCTTTCCTTCATATAATAGAAGCAAGCTTTGATGTTGGCAGCAGGAACAAAACTATGGAATTAGAAATTTCTTTTAATACAGTACTTAGGTTTTGAGGCATTTATTTGTGTGGTTCATATTACTTTACATGTCACCCTTAGCTCTGCATCATTGTAGTCACAGAACAGGCTATCCCTTCCAGTGAGATTTACAGCACGGGGCTCACGGGGCAGAGTTAGGTTCTATTCTTTGACTAAGAGTCAGTTAAAATTTCATTTAATTCCTTTACTCAGTAGTCAATTTCTTAAAAATAAGTGAAGTATTAAACACATTTATAGGATGGTACAGTGATTTCTGAGCTCGGAAAAGCTTTGAAATGAGACAAAGCACCAGCGGCAAAGCCGTTTGGTACAAACTTCCCCATTAGCACCGCCAAATGTTACATCCCGCAGAGGAGTTCGTTTTCCTATATATTCAGGGCTCATTGTAATGACATGTTAACATCTCCTTATTCTTCCTCTTATCAATACCATATGGAATCAGTTGGAGTCACAAGTATGGTTTTTTCATCAAGTCATTTCTCCTAGGGTAAGAAACTTGTAAATGGATGGAGGGGAAAAGAAGAGGGTAACATGTCAAGGCTTTGACCGCTTTTCAGCTTTACTTATATTCTCCTCTCCTCAAAAATGTCATTTGGGGCCATAAAACTTTTATAATTTCTAGGTTTCGGAATAGAAATCATAACAAAAGTTTGTGGCTTAAAGTAATGAGGGCTAGTGGGGCCTTTCTGACCCTGATTTATGTCTCCTTATTGGAGGCAGACATTTATGACAATATTTTTTCTCACATTCACATCTAAGCCTTGTTCACTATGCAAAGAAGCTTGTTAACCAACAATAACAGTCACCTAATTCCTGCTCATGTAGCATATAGGTGTTCAGTTAAAAACAGGTGGAAGAAAAGAAAGACTCTCATTAATCTCAATTTATTAATCTATCCAGTAGGAGCAGGATAAAGAATAAAACTCCACGCAAAGGAAGCAACGCTAGAGACAATATATTAAAATAATTTATCTGTTTTAAACAGTCAGTGTAAAATTGATAGGCAAAATTTAATTGGGGAATTCTTTCCCCCCAAAAGATCTCTGGATATATATTTGTTTATACAGAGTTGACTATTTTTCTTAGTAATAGCCCAGAAGTCTCAAATATGAATTCTAATGAAACCAGAGTCTGCTCTGCCTTGCTTCATGATTCAAAGCAAGAAACTTAGCATCCTTTTCTTGAACACTATATACTTGTACTTAAATGACCAGTTGTCCAGAAAATGGTACAAAATAGAAAGCAGAAAAAAGCTAATGCTAGTGTAACTCATGGGGTGTGAAAGTTGGAAGGGACCATGGGGTGATTTAGAAAGGTGTTTCTCAAAGGGTGTCATGTGTACCCTCTTTGGATCCCTTGGGGAACTTTTTAAAAAATGCACATTCTCAGAACGCAGCCTTGACCTAGTAAAGTGCTGTAGGGTACAGGGCCTTAAGTCATTCTCTGTCACCCTCAAATTTGTGTGTATCTAAGGAATGATGGTATCACAATTACTTGACAAGTTGTTTTTGAAATGCATATTCCCCTTTATCTCCTAAGTCCAAACAAAATTCTGAGCTGTCGCTGAAGTTTTGAAAAGGTTTTCAGGCAATTCCATCTTCTTGGGAACCACTGATCTTATCTAACACCTTCATTTTACTGACAGAAAAGTGCAGTCTAGGAAGTTGAGATCCATCTAGGATCATGTAGCATACGCTACTGGCAGAACCAGGATGCTAACCGGGACCCCTTGACATGTGTTACCCTACAGATATTCTTTTTAAACACCTTTTTATTATAGAAAATGCCAGACATATACAAAAATAACGAAAGTCATATGATGAACCTTCATGTATCCACACAGGTTCAACAATGATCAATTCGTGGCTGACTTTGTTCCATTTATGTCGCGAACCACCTGCCTATCCTAGTCCTTGTTTGTTTTGAGGCAACTCAAGAATCATAGCATTTCATCCATAAATGTTTGCTTTATTATATTATTATAAGGAAGAACCCACAAAATGTTGCTTAGCTTCTTTGTACTTCAGTTTTTGTGATCTAAAAAAAAAAAAGAACCATCAAGTATCAAGCTTGTGAAAGCATTTTTTTGTGATCTAAAAGTGTTTCTGAAGCATACATTGGTTTATTTGACCAACTCCATTGTTTAATTTCAGCGTAGAAGAAACTGTGGTAATATAGGCTCTGAAATATTGAGCCACTTTGGGCAAGTTAGGGACAAAGAAATGGAGAAATAAAAATATCAAGTAAGGAACCAGGTTACGGCCTTTCTTTCACAAACCAAAACATAATTAAATCAAAGTAATAAGTCAAGTAGCAACCAATCACCGAGGAACTAGGTGGAGATATTTTGATTGACATAGCAATATAGGGAAAGTCTTTATAACAAATCCTGTCGGACTGTATGTAAGATGCTTACTTACAATAAATAGGAGGATGGAGGGAGGACAAGGAAGAGGGACAGGAAGAGAGAGAAGAGTGAGAGAAAGACTAACTCATGCACATATTAACTCCATTCAGTACAAGGAGTAAATTATCATTAGGGTAAATTATACAGCATATGAATCAAGGTGATCATAGGGCAATCATCTCTGTCATCAATTAACAAGAGGTACAATATCTTGTGAAAGTCCAAGAGGTTTACAACGCTTTCTGTTATCACTACCTAATGGTTAAAATGTTCAGAAAAAAATTGATTTTGGAGAGTCGTGTTAATGTAATCCCTTAATCTAACGACAGGATAGTGATTCTAAACCAAAAGAATTAATCTTGTATATTGCTCAATCTGCCACAACATATTGGCAAGGGATAAACAGAATGGAACAGAGCATAATGACCACAATAATACATTAGGGTCCTCTCTTTTAGATTTTAAGAGAAATAGTGGCTGACAAAGGTGTATGAGGATTTTGATATGAGACAAGCTTGTGAACTGGTGTTTTACATAAACAGTGCAACACTCTTATAATGGCTAGAAAACAAATTTATATGTATATATGTGTGTATGTATATATATATATTACACATTTGCCTATATACAAATATATATGTATGTACACGTATGTGCATATATATGTACTTAATGTGATATATATATGATTACGGGGGAAATGTCGTCTGATATATTTCTTAAAATTCTGAGAGGAAATTAGAATAATACTGAATTATATTAAATAATGCCTTTCATATTGCTTTCAGAAGGCATGCCATTGACTCTAAATTTTTTGTTTTTGTTCGTTGTTCTGATGTTATTTTTAGATTTAGTATGGAACCAAATGCTGTGATTTAAAGGAACACATCAGTGAATCTCTACATTTAAGGAATGAAGATGTCATCTATTTCACAATATAGTAAACTAAATCTCATGAAGAATAAATGATTTGTCTCAGGTCAGAAAGCTAATTATGTGAGAGCCTCATATTTTTATTTTGTTAAGAAGATGTATCAATTGAGTCATCCAACCAAGTATTTGTTGTGCAATATATCGAAGAGTGTTTAAGAGTGCAATATAATACATGCTCCCTAACCTTGAGAGGGTCACAATCTAATTTGGGAGATAAGATACTAGAACAGAACTAATTTTTAAAATGGTATTAAATGATGTACTATACAACATTTTGGAGCTGAGATAAAAGGGAAAAAGCATTAGTCAATATGGGTAAGGTGACATTTAAGCTTGGTTTTAAGGGATGAAGTCATGCATTTTAGCCTCTAGGAATTTGCAGTCTAGTACTCGAGAAAGGGGAAGATAGATATGGAAACAATGATCTGTGTCAAAAAGCAGATGTTTTATTGTATAACTAAAAGCAAAGTCTAGTATAAATACAGTAATTAATAAGCGTCATTAGCAGAGAGAAGGAAGCAAAAGGTTTCATGGAGTAGTTGGACCTAGAGGGACAAATAGATATGTCAGAAAAGATGGGGTACAGAGGAAGATATCCCAACAACAATATGAATAAATTCAAGGAGATGCAGAAAATGGCAGGCGTGTCGCTTGAGACACAGGGCAAGTATTGGTATGTGTAGGGGAGAGATGATTGGAAAGACAGACTGAGACTGGGTTGTAGAGAGCTATGAATTCATGCTTAGAAACTGAGACTTTTCCTGCAGGCCCCAGTAGTCACTGTAATTTTCCTAGTGGACTGACAAGTTGTGATGGTGTTTTGGAAAGCTAACTCAGGAGATATAGGGGATTGGACCATCAAGCAACTAGAAGCAGCGTGGCCAGTTGGGAGGCTATGCTTATATTTCAGAAAAAAGATTAGGGCCCAAAGTAGGACAGTGGCAAAAGAAATAAATGTGAGAAGAAAAGAAATGAACACGAGACCATTTTATCTAGTGAACATGAGGGGGCATCCAGCAACCATTAAGGAGGCAGTAGGGAACTGGAACTTAAGAGAGAATACAGATTAAAAAAAAAAAAAAAAAGGTTCACACCCATGATATGACACCATGAAAAAGGATGCATATTTGAGAATACGCATTAAAGATAAAACAGGTTTTATTAGGGGATTTGTGGTAATCAACATTAGATACACAAACTTGGCGTTGCCCCTGCCAGAAGGCCCTTTCCGACAGTCGGTGCTGCCCTCACAGCATATGCTAACGACAGTAAGCAAGAAAGCCTCCTGCTCCATCTTTCCATCTGAGGATGGAATTCTACATGACTCTCCCACATTTGTACGTAGGACCTCATCCAACCATTTTCTTACCTTTCTCAGGTCCTTTACTCCTTTCTCAACTTCACTCCTTTATTCTTTTCCTTTGCATTTTATGTATTCATAGTATTAGCTCCCGGTTATGACTTTGAATTTTTCCATTCTGCCTGACACAGAACATATCCTTGAAACACCAATGGGTCTCCATTGAAACTCAACCCATAGGGAGTGAGTGATGCCTTCAGAATTTCTAAGCAAGAGCTAAAGATCACCGGTGCACTTCGGAGTTCAGGAGACTTATCTTGAAACTGCAATTTTCATACTACAATCCATTTTTAATTACATCGTATGTTAGAAGAGTAGAACTTTCTATAAATCCATTTACTCACACTTTGTATACCTTTCCTTTTTTTGGTAATTGCTGTTGCTACCATTGAAGGTGTCTGATGTAATAGTTTCCTATGGTTGCGGTAACAAATTTATGCAAATCAGGTGGCTTAAACAGAAATGTATTCTTTCGTAGTTATGGAAGCTAGAAGTATAACTTAATACCACTGAACAGAAATCAAGACTTCAGCAGGGTTGCACCCTCTCTGGAAGCCCTAAGGGAAAACCTAATCCCTTGACTCTTCCAGCTTCTGGTGGCTGTAGCATTCTGTGGTTTGTGGCTGCTTCACTCCAATCTCTGCCTCCATCTTCACCTCATCTCCTCCTCTGTGTGTGCAGAGAAAAATCTCCTTCTACTTCTCTCTTATAAGTATACTTGTGATGATATTTCGGGCCCAGCCAGACAATCCAGGATTATCTGTTCATCTCACTATCCATAACTTAATCACACTTGCAAAGACCCTTTTTCCATATAAGGCAAAATATACCCATTGCAGGATTTGGACTTGAAATATTTGGGGAACATTTTTCAACCTACTATAGGCAGGTGGGTTAATGCCCCCTCTCTCAAGCTATCTCGTGGTGACATTTCCAGCTAGTTCTTCCTTGTGGAATCCTGAATGTCAGGATGCTAGCTTAGATACGAATTTTGATCTAAAAAGGATCTGGACTTTGATATCAATGTTGGTATAAACCCATCCCTCCTAGCCTTTCAAACAGTGGCACCATGTGATGGATTCCATATGAAGCCCACAATTTGTAAAAGCACTCTCAACTTTGTTTTTAAATATTTGAACAGTTTCCGAAGAACACTGCACAATGGTGTGACATATGGATTTCATGATTATGCCGAGACTAAGATAATCAATTCTACTGGTGACATTAAGATGAAATCAATGTTGTAGGCCACAAAATATGCAACCTGACAAAAAGTGACAGCAATTAGAAAATTGTTAAAATGAAATACATAACATAAACTCTAGGTTGACATAATATATGTGGCAGAGATAAAGATTTATTTAGTGACATAATAGTTGCTGGTAGCAATGAAATAGTACTGCAGTTAATTTTTTAAATCGCTTTACTAAAAAGGGGGTCAAGTGGCATATAAGATCTAACAGCAGATAATTCAACATTTAATTTTTATTAGGTATGTCAAATTTTCCGTTATTTAGTTGAAGCAACTTTAGAATAATATTAATATTACATCGCACTTGTTAGACATATTCTGAAGTTATCGTTGGGTAACTGGTGAGTGACTAGGAAAGCCCTTAAAGAGCCAACATTTCTCAACACCCATACCACAAAGTGGAGAGGCCAGGGGCCAATAATGAGCTCCCCATAAACCTGGAATGATGTTATTACACTTTTAAGGAGTGAATTTTAAAGTAAAGTTTGGATTCTGTACTTGGAGGAAAGGAATAATATATATAAGTGTAAAACTTCTAAATAAAAGTAAAATAATTGAAGCTTGTATGTTTTGAACATCTGGATGTTTGATGTACATCAAATAGCTAAGAGGATTAACTGAAACTTTTTACTTCTTTTTTTTTAATTTGAAAAGGCATATTTTAATGTTAATAATTTTTTTCCATTTTTTTATTAGTTTCAGGTGTACAAAACAATGCAATAGCTAAACATTTCTTTTTACTTCTTAATCTGTTGGTTTTCGAGTCATGTGGACCTAGCTAATGATTCCTTTTAGAGAGACACATTAGCCATTTCAAATTCATTAAGAAGCTACATCTTTCCTCTCACCCATGGAGTCAGGCCTGTTATTTCATAAGCTCTATTCATACATGTCTATACTCATCATTGATACACCTAAGCATTCAGCAGAGCAAACTCTCATTTATTTTGCAGAACATTTAAGCCATGTTTGAGCATTGTAAAACTCCTTGTGCAAGTCTAGTACACATTTTTAAAAGATTCTTAACCAGGCCAGGAAAACCAAGAAATATTTTTAACGTACGTACCCTGATAACTCATCTAGGTTATGTTTGGATGGTTGCCCTCCTAAACACTCATGAAAATTGTATTGGTGGTGTATTTTGTTCACCATAAAATATATTTTATTATTATAATTTATTATATTCTTAAAATTAAATTCATTTGTTTCTTTTAAATTTTCAAATGTGGCTACTAGAAAATAAAAGATAGTACCAAGCTAGGTGGCTGGCTAGGTAAAGAGGAGTATTAATAAAGGTTTAGGATCGCTGGAACAAGGTAGGACCCCAGTAACTGGAATCCTGGCCTGATAAGAGAAGCAGAGGTGTTTCCTTCAAGAAAAGTAAGTGGCTGAAGTACTGAGTTCCCTAAGTCCAAGAGAAGCGGCAGCAAGACTGAGACAAAGCTCCTCCTGGTCCTAGAACAAGATGGACCAAGCCAAAGTCCGGGCTTGGTGAGATCACTGATGAGAGTGATCAGGCCCAAAAAGATTATAGGAAACTGAGCAGGACATCCCAGTGGAAACCAGCAATAAATTAAGAGTAATAGAAAGACTTCCCCCTCAAATACCCTATTAGACCAGAGAAGAGAATGTCTCTTCAGCATTGCAGGAGTTCTTTAGGAGCCTCACGTGAGAAGTGTTTACATACTCCAAAACCTTGTTCTTTTCTCACTTACACCCACTTATTCCTCTAAGGACAAAGGCCATATGTGAAGACTGAAGTTTGAAAGTTTCCTTGCTTTTGAGTTGTTTGTACACAAAATACCTCTAGGCAATATGGAAAACCCTTTTTTTCCCTGGTTTCATAACTCACAAGACAGTTGAGCACATTCTAAAATTTTCCTTTCCACCAACAATGAATTTAAGCCAACGTCAAGCCCAGGAAGTCTGAGGCTTTAAAATCTGATTTTTCAAGGCATGTTTATTTTTAATTGGGGCTTCCTTCCAAAAATGCTATCAATATAGTTAGCTCTCCCTATTGCTATAAAAAAAAAAATCCTGTGTAATAATTGACAATTGATGTATTTGCATTGTAAAATAATGTACATAATGACCACCTTTACTTATTTTTCCAAATTTGTGTACAAAACCACAAAAGTGGTAATAGATTTGACTTTTGCCTTTAAACCACAAGGTCTTAGACTTAAGCCACTAAAGATATGGAAAATACTGTGCAACAGAGTGGAAGG
This sequence comes from Rhinolophus ferrumequinum, assembly GCF_004115265.2. Classification (NCBI taxonomy): domain Eukaryota; kingdom Metazoa; phylum Chordata; class Mammalia; order Chiroptera; family Rhinolophidae; genus Rhinolophus; species Rhinolophus ferrumequinum. The sequence continues at coordinate 19,730,762 of NC_046289.1, forward strand.
GAATTTCAACAAACCTTAATATTCTATAGTTACAAGATGTTTTATCCGGAACAGGGGTTCAATGGGTAGAACTCAAGAAGGGCTAGGAAGTGAATCCATTACATTTTTCCCCCCAAATATTCGTTAAATTAAATAACCAACTAGAATTTTCCAAAGTTTAGGCTATGGCTTTGGTACCACGTAGGTTTAATCAGAATTCTTCAACCAAGGCTTTAAAGCTTGGTGTCTAGCTTTCTCAAGAAGCCACTGGCCATTTGGTCCAGTCATTTACTCAGAGGGGCACCAAAGAGTGGGCTCCCTTTTACTTTATAATCTAATTCAAGAATAAGGAGGAGGGGGGAATGGGGAGATATTGGTCAAAGAATACAAACTTTTAGTTATAAGATAAATAAGTTCTGGGGAATGTAATGCACAGTATGGTGATTATAGTTAATAATACTGTATTCCATACTTGAAAGTTGCTAAAAGAATAGATACTGAATGTCCTCACCACAAAAAATAAAATGTATTAATTATGGGATGTGGTGGTTAGCTGACCTAATCTTTTTGCAATATATAAGTGTATCAAATCAAGATGCATACTTTAAACTTATAGAATGCTATATGTCAATTATATCTCAAAATGGCTGGAAATGGTTTTTGTTTCATTTTGTTTTGTTTTTTAAGGATAAGTGCTTCTGGAATTAATGCTGACATGAAAATCAGGAGGTGGTGGGATTCTCACTTCTGTCATTAATTAGCTGGATGATCTTAGAAATCATTTAAGCGTCCTGGGCCTCAGTTCCTTATTTTTCTAATGTAGGAGTTTAAATTTTGAAAAAAGTAAACACAAACTCTATATTTACCTTCATAGACAAACATCAAAAATAGAGACTGTGAGTGATTTTTGTTTTCTTATGTAAGCAATTTCCAATAATTTTTTTTTTTAAAAGCCAACCTAATTTTTAAAAAAACGTATAGGTGAGGTGATTTCTCATTTATCTTTCAGGGGTAGGGTCCCGAGACTGAAATATACAAAAAATAATGTGTATCACGTGAGACTGCCTGGACACCTGCCATCTAATTACCAGCCAAGCTGTCTTGTCTCTCAGCTTGCCATGACATCTGGATTGTAAATGTCATGACATTTCAGTCATTCAGCATTCCCAAATTGATATACCCTACATCCTGCTTTGGTCCCTAAATTAAAAGACAGCACTTACTTTTAAACAGAATTCCAGAGTATATACAGAATTTGGATCTCCTTTAACCAACGGCAGAAAAGAGCTACTTTATAAATTATATGGGGATACTGGAGTGGTGGTTGGGTGGGCAACGAAAGGAAGAGGAGAAATAAGTCTGCTCAGAAATGCACAAGGTTGGGGAAGGTACAGACCATGAGCGGGTCAAAATAAATTTTTATTACCCCTAATAAAAGACATTTGGTAAAAGATTCAGTACCTCCAGTGGCTGCAAATCGATGAATATTAAATAAATGATCTAAAAAATGTTGTGGTGACAGGACTGTAATGCAGCTAGCTAGAATCATGTTTATAGTTTTAATTAATTGTATCAGCATTGGGACCAGAGCCTGGCACATTCTCAGAGCAAGGCGATGGAGTGTCCTTGGTTCCTATAGTGGCAGGACCATATTTGTGCTAAAACTCGTACAGGGAAATAAGGATGCAAGTACCAAGATAGACTTAGATATTCTCATTTTCCCCCCTACCTTCTTACATATGGTGATTAAATAAATTATCACATGGTATGATTATACCTGCTCTTACAGTTTTTTTTCTTCCAACTATCATTCTGTTAAAAAAAAATAGTAGTCATAAAATAACAAACCAACAAACCAAATATCAGTTTTATATAATATATAGCCAGTTCATTGGTTGAGATAGAAATCTGTGAATTCAGCAGTTTCCTACAGCATGAGGAACTGCCTGCTTTCACACCTCTGCTCATGTTGAGTGATAAAGAATTATAGCAATTCTGCACAGAAATGGACCAACTTCATTATTATATACAGTAAAGGTTTTAGTGGCACATTTTCTCTTTGCCTGAAGGAAAAAAAAAAATGATACCCTTGATAACCAAGAACATTATTAAAACTAGTTTCCCAAAGAGTTTAATGATAACTAAATTATTTCTCCTTAAGAAAACCAAATTGTGAATACAGTTATGCATGTTACATTTGACACAGTAAAGTTTATGCTGGCTGCTGAATGGCAGGCAGATATTTTTGTTGTTGTTGTGCAGTGCCTAGAATTATTGGAGGACAGGCATTTAAAACACATTTTCATTTTAAAATTAATTATGAAGGCTTTTATGAAATACTGAGTCTGTCGCTTCTATTTTCCTTCCACCACCACCTCCCCGCTCCAGTTTTTATACTGCTGTTGTTGGAAGTAACATCTGGATTTAATTATTCATTCACTGCATATTTTGCAATTTGGTCACAGTAGTAGATTCATGAGAAAGATTTAATTTTATCCAAGGGCAAGACCCTTACATATAACACTTATTTAACAGTTGAACCTGTTAATATTAATAATACCACACTATGGATTGGACCAATTTCTTTTGAGCCCTAAAGAGTCATTGCTCTTTTTATCATTTCATCAAACCACAGTAATACAGTGTAAATAGTGGTTAAGAGTATATGGGTTCAAATCCCATCTCTAAAATATACCAGCTATATGAACTGAGAGAAGCTTCTTGAGCTTTTTTATTCCTTAATTTTTTCATACATGAAACGGAGACGAGAACTGTATTCATAGGGGTGTTGTGGGAATTCAATGCATTAATAAATGTAAAAGTATATTAAACAATCCCTGGCTCATAAGTTCTCAACACATGTCGCTATTATTATGGTGTCCTTCTGAATGAAAATCACAAAAGACCCAGTTTTAAATCTAGGCAAGTTCCGTGTTCTATTACCTTAGATGATTTCAATTCCCACACGGTACCTTAATTTATCCTAAAATAGGTTGCAAATTAAATTTCCTCTTGCCTAACAGACAAGGCTGGCCTTGTATGTGAGCAGATGAGCTACAAGGTTGAGTGGCACAATTTAATCTCCCGGATGGGCCTCTCACATAAAACACCCCCTTTTTTACCCCCCGCCCCATATCCCCCTCCTCCATATACACGAGGACTTACAATTTTCAATCAAAAGAGCCAAGTAACTCGATAGAATTTAGGGGAAACTGTAAGACCTTACTGGTTACGATGACCTTAGCTTGAGTTACTTTATCAGACATATCCTGGGATCCTGAAGTATTGTGTGTAGGATAGATCTTTTATGGTAAAAACAGAAAGTTAGAGACAAGGTGAGTACTGACAAGTGTACTCTATGGTCTCAGAAAAATATTCAGTTTACCTGCCACCTATGTGCTAGAGATGGAAACAAAGACTAAAGGGCAAGATAAGGCACAAAATGTTCACCGATTAATTTAATTTCTATTTTTTATACCTATAGGTGAAACTTTTGGGGGAGGTCTGAGGGGAGGACTAAAGGGGTTACAGTCAATTCATGCCAAACTATTTCAAATACTGCAGAAAAGCCACAAAAGAGGACACTTTAGAATCAGGGCTACAATAAATGAAATAATAGAGAGGATAATCTAGGTAATTATGATGAAAAAAAGGAAAATCAGAGATGAAAGAAAGAAATTCTAATTTAAAGAAGGAAACTGAAAAATGGGTCATTTACAGAACCAAGCAGCTCGCTGAGTAGAAATATTTAATGAGTTCAGGTCTATTTCCTTAGTTAAGAGTTTTGTGTTTAAATGGCACCTCTCAATTTATGACAGTTTTCAAGAATGAGTAAGACCACATCGTCTAAAAGGAATGGATGTTAAATTGGAAACATAAAGATCAGTCCTAAACAGGATGTGTGGTTTAAAGAATGCCTTTTTTTTAAACCATTTTGCATGACGCTTCTGTGAAATCTTTTATATAAAAATCTGAGGAAATGACTGAAACGCAAGTAAAACCACTGCTCAGAATAAAGGTGGTTCTTTCAACGTGAGCTTTGTCTCTTTTACAATTTATTAGGCATCTCTGTCAAAGCCAATCGGCACTTTGGCGTTGTAGTGATTTGGGAAATTTCTGGAGAAGCAAACCGGATAGAAGCAGAACAAGTGGCTGTGGCTTGTTATGTTCATTTGATCTACTCTGCACAGTTGACTCAAGAGCACAGAAAACATCACTGTTTTTTCCTACTCCAACCACAGAAACCACACTCTATAGCAACCCACACACTGCCTTCCTGTCGTGGGAGATTTTCATTCAGTATATTCCTGAGGTGTGGATTTTTCCAAAGGGAACATCAAGTCAGATGATAGAGGAGACATTGAGGTCACCTTGCTGATCCAACATCCCCACTTAGAATCATTTCACAGCGGTGAACTAGACTTTCCTTTTCAGAGAGGCAAGCTATCTGCCTCAGGCCAGAGGGGTAATTTAATGACCTCCTCAAAGCTAATATTTAAGTTTTGGGGGATGATTGGTCACTTTACTAAATAATTTGCAATAAGTTTCCTTTAAATGTTTTTCTAATCTGGGGTATTCCAAAAATATCTATTAATACCTAGTAATAAATTCTAACTTATAAATAACTCATTCAGGAACACACTTTGGGAATTAAATAGTTAAAATCTAGAACTCATTTTTTTTGTTCACAAAAATACCATCAATGTAACAGGATACAGGAAAAACAAATGCACTCACTGCATCAATCTTTTTTTAATAATTATAATAAACCTCTTTCCACAATTCACCATACAGAGGAAATCGAAATGCCAGATGTGATTCGCCAATGTGTCTCAATAAAGACAATTTATTGAAATCCCCACAGTGGCCAGCTGAGTTAGTTCCCAAGTGTCTAGCATGAACCATTCTAATTGGTAGGCTCTATCAAGTGCTTTGCAATCTTGTCCAATCACAGCGCACACAGGGAGATGGAGGAGGCCCACGTGATTAGAAGGGACTTGCCCAGGAAAACGATGACTTCAGGCCCCACTTAGCCACCTGGTGTGGGGTTCACCAATGTTCCAAAGGCACCATCTGGGAGGCTGCGGCCTAGATTTCCTGGGTCTTATCAGAAACACTCTCCCTTCAGTGCAAAAAACAGAAGCCCTTCACCATCCAGCCCCATGGTAGTGTAATTTGGCTGCTTGCCTTAGTCCATTAAAAACATGTGTCTGCTTTCCTTGGCCCTGTGCTTTTCTCCCCTGGCCAGCATCCCCCTTTCTTCTAAGGAAACATGCCATTGCTGATCTCTCTACAACAGAAGTCTTCCCTGGCTACCCACCACTGTCCAAGCCTACTGTCTTGCTTCTGGCTCACGTGGCTCACACCATGGTTTGGTTTGGCCCAATCAGCACATTTACAGCCTCAAAGGCATAGGATTATGGGCTTGACTCCACAAACTGCTTCTTAGAACCATGCCCTGCTCTCATCTGCATCCAGTGTAGGGTCAGCACCTGATGCTTCCAGATAAAAGAAACTGGCTCAAAAAAAAACTCCCACCATGGTGTATCCCATATGGTGGAACCTAGGGAAGACCAATGCGCCTTCAGCTGTTATTTTGACTTTGGATCTAAAGGGGCTCTACAGCTCGCCTCTTTCAATTCCCTCATTTAATAGGGAAGTTTAGGGACGTGTGGAGGAATTTACCCAACATATCTGTGGCAAAGATTGCTTCTTGTCCCCAAATATCCAGGTTCTCTTGGTTCTTTTCGAAAAATCTCAATTGGTTTTTAAGGGAGATACATGGCTTTCCAGCTAGTGACTGTTGTTGTCTTGCCGTTCTTGCTTTGCAGACAATTGTGGTCCGCGGATATAAGCAAAGTGATGAGTGCTACTTCAGGGTCTTACCCTTAAATGTGACAAGACATAATCTTTCCTTTTCCCTTTTTCCATTGTCTGGAAAATAGGAAAAACTTGAATTCAGATATGGGAGCTACATGTTGGGAGTGGCAGAATGTCCCTTTAGTCCTAGACCACTAACCTCTGGATTGTTACCTTATTAAGCCACCTGGCATTGGTGGTGGGGCAGGGAGGAGTTCTTTTTATACAAGTTGAGCCTTTACAATAACTAGTGCAGACTCTCCGTGAAACGCAGCTCTTCTTTAGGTGACGGTACAACATCATTATAGCAGCTTGGGGTATTTTGTAAAGGTGAAAAGCACTTCAGAAAAATGTATGACCCGCAAGAGACTACCAGCTATTCCAGAGCAGGAACCATCAGTATCCCCAGCACTTGGCACATAGTAGGTGTTCAAGCAAAACTGTACAATTTGGCACCTGGAGCTAACATGCCACACCCCTTCTTCTCTCTCATTGTATCATCTCCTTTTCCTGTCAATGTGGAGCTAATTTCTCAGGAGACAAACGAGGAACTGACTTCCCCAGCGCGAGATTAATTATCCCATGCCACTGCTCACTCCCGACCATATCAGTCTTTGACAGTGTGCAGAGATAAATGGTGAGGCAGCCATTTGAAAGGAAATCATTATGGCACCTCTCTGCTCCGTGTTATCACATTCATATCAGCATGGGAGATAACTTTGAAACTACTTGTACTGCACTGAGAACCAATGTTCTGGCTGGGGCCTGCAAAGATGAAAAAGCCTCTTTCTGCTTTCAAAGTCTTCCTGTTGCATTTTGCCTTTCAAAGGCACCGACTGCTCGTGGAAAGGGCTGCCCTGGCAGCAGTGGGCACCAGCGACCTTCTCCTCTTAAGAGATACCAATTGGGAGGACAGGGGGCTGTTTCTTGGCAGGGGAGAGATGTGGGCAGATATGAGCAGGACTGGGCCTGTTGACTGTTTAGTTCAAGCCTGGTCCCATGCTGAAACTCCTACCACCACAGGCACTCCTCAGGTAGGAAGAAGGAATGGGGGCTGTATAGGCCATGGGCTAACTGGTCTAAATTTCAAATAGACTAATTCTCTGCTATTCCATGTAGTCGTTTTTGCTTTCAATTTTCTACTCAATTAAATATGTCGTAGAAACACCGACAGACTCAGGTGACATACTGTAGCTAACATTCTAGCTCTCAAATGGTTTACTCTAAAGCAGAAGCTGAGTTGTGTAAAGGTTCAAAGAAGCATTCCCACTTTGCCTCAGGGAGAAGGTACCTCTCAGTTGAGGCCGGCAATTTGAGAGGCAATAGTCCATTTTTCCTGCAAAGGGGAACCCTGTAGAATTTCAGTGTTGGATTTGCCCATGTGTGGAATGCCTCACTTCCCCTCCCCAGGACTCTGGGGAGCTGACAGAAGGACCCCAGCTTCAGGTCAGGGGTTGATAAAAGGGTTGTTCCTAACTTAACATTTCCTTTAAGATCTGGGTGAAAAAAAAGTTAATCCAGATTTCTCTTGTAGCATCTTCCCTCCAGGCCAAAGAGATGCGTATAATATTTGCACAGTGGGCGTTCGTTATTTTTATTTCTTTATTGTCATAAAGCAGCAACAAGAAAATAGGGGTCATTCACAGCAGATGGAGTAAAACAAAACAAAACAGAAATGAGACATTCACCAATACAATTTCTTAGTCTCAAAGGTTAGGCCGGCCAGTTTTCCTTACATCTAGTCACCTGCAGGCATTCACAGGGCTGCGACCTGATCCAAGTAAGTCATCTGGGCCGTTCTCCTCTACCATTACATCGTTCTGGGCCTGCCATGCAAGCTTCCCTGCTACGTGTGATTGCAGTCACTGTCCCTTGAACTTTGCTAAAAAGTTGAAATGACCCAAAGTGGCATTTCAGGCATCCACTGGGAGGGGGCTGGAAGTGGGGGTGTCTTGGAAAGTATCCGCCATGGATGAGGGGAACTACTGTATATTTAATTGTTTGTATTCCAAAAGCCTAAGGGACTTTTCAACAAAGGGTTACACAAAAGGCTTTTATCGCCCTGGACTCTGAACACATTTTGTGACTTACACTTTGATTTTCTCATCTATAAACTGAGGAAATAATAGTCCTGTGCATGCAAAGCTCTCAACTTCATGCATGGCACCTGGTAAGCACTGTATTCAGGGAAGTGATAGTTATACCCAGTTGGTACTCAGATTAAGTAATTACAAAACCCTTTGCTAGCACCAAGCAACTAACTTGCACTAAAAGAGCAACTCTATGTACTTCAGATTCCACACATTAGTCCTTTTATTGAACTAATACGATGTGGTCTATGTACAAAGAGTTGCAAATGGAGCATTTAAAACTTTTTTCTGCTGGTTGAAGTATTAAAATTAAATGAAGTATGTGAAGCAGTTCTACAGCCAAATATTGTCACTCAGACAGAGCATGTCAATTTTATGATAGAGAAAACAACGAGGTAGCTATCACTCAGGGATGGAAACTGAGTCAAAGAGAGACAGTTTGAAGCAAATACTTGCTGCAGACTTACATCTAAGTCTCTAAGTCACATCACTGACTTTTCATTCAAATTTGCTTTTTAAAATAAACAAATGAGACAACAAGAGAAACAGAAAACTCTAGTCTCGTTCTCTGGTTTCTGTGCTGCAAATGCAAAGAGATTGGTAAAAAATATTCCAGGAGTCTTTCCTTTGCAAAGATAGTAGGAATTTCCCCTAAAATGTATCGGAATTCTACTTCCATAAGTTCTCTCAGACACACATTTGTCACTGTGGAAACCATCTGCCTCTAGGTAGAGATATGAATCAGATTAGCTCCTTGCCTGGGAACAATTCACCTCGGGGCCTTACTCGTGCAAAAAGTGTACCCAGATGTTAGCAAACAACTGCACTGTCATTTTCCCCCTTCCAGAATCTCTGTCAAGAAACACTGTAGAGTTATGGCTTTACAAATATGCTACAAATGACATGCAATAACAAAAAACTGGTGTTGTTTATTCATAAGGTATACCAGCCCATCAGTGAGAACATAAAGCTGCTGGCATTGCTTATTTCAACATTTCAATGAAAGATCACAAAATGTGCCTTGGATACGCCATGTTTTCTCTCACCTCTTTACATGGAGCAGGGGGAATCAATATATAAGGTTAGAGCTGAACATGATCTGGCCCAGCCCAAGCTCTGCATTGGCAGTTTGGCCCAACGTCACTTGGCTAGTTAATGGTGAGTAAGAAATGGAATTCAAGTCTCCACTCCCAGTCCTTCAGTTCTTTTGTAAAACCACACGCTCATCTGACAGCCAATGGGATCTGGAGCTAAAGAAGAACAATCAGGGGTGCGCCTGCTTAAGAGAAAGGAGCAAGTCACACACTGATTTCATGTTTCCTTAAGGAACTCAGGTAGTGGTCTGTGTGTCTAAAATCCCACTTCTGCTAATCTGAGACAAGGGAAGCACCTAAGATTGACTGTCTCCCAAGCCCACTTGTCATATTTGCATTGCCTTGCTTTGAAAAATGGAAATTCTGACATGTGTCAATCTGAGAGTCCCTCAGGAGTTCTAAATTTCTTGGCTCACATCTTACGTTTACTCATTTTTCAAGACCCAAAAGAGTCATGCTAAGAAACAGACCTGAAAAGACTTGAAAACCAGATAGACATTTCCTCTTCGATTTCCCACACAGTCCTACAACTACTCTGCAACTGGCACTTGCCAGGCAAAGTTTGAAGGTTTGACCATGTGTGCAGGCAATGGGCTTCACTTCCTCATCCCAGGCTCTCCACCCTCCACGCTGCCACACACCCGTCAGGATCAATCAATTCCGTCTCTCTGCTTCCTCATTCAGTCATCTCAGGATGCAAGTCAAGTTCCTCTTTCTCCATTAAATCTCATTGGACCTTTCTAGCCTTCATTGTACCGTCAAATTCAGTACTGAATTTAAGCACATCCGATGTCATCCAACGTTGGTATCTCTGTGTTGTGTCCTACTAGATTGTAAGTTTCTCCAGTGGACTGTAAGTTCCTTAAAGACACAGTCATGCCTTTTTTTTTTTTTTTTTTGCGGTTACCATACAGCTTTGCATATAGGAAGAACTCAAAAATCAAACATTGATTGATTTCCCCCCTAATGCTTAGAGAATAGAAGTTATAGCTTATACTTTCTAAGAATCTCCCATAATATATCAGGCTGGATTTTATTTGATTTATATATTCCAAAGTTGATGTACATTATAGGATGTGTAGTCCTAATCTATAGTCTCTATTCACTAGATACCGAAAGCACTTTCACACACTCCCCCTACTCCAATCGTGACAAACAAAAATGTTTCTAGAAATAGCCAAAAGTCCCCTGAAGGGGTCTGTGTGTGTGTGCGTGCGCGAGTGTGTGTGAAAATTATCCCTGACTGAGAAACACTGACTATATTACATTTACAACCATAATAGAGGTAATAGTTACAAAGAGTATTCTGTACCTTTCTGGATCTCTGTGGCTTAGAGGGATAGGATCTCAATAAAAGTGTAGCACAAACAGGACTGAAGCTCCTTCTCACACATCTTTTGGGCAGACTGTTTTAGGCAACTTATCTCTGAGGATAGGGAAGGACTGTGTCACATATGCGTGCCAGGATTCCCTGTGTACACCTCAGCAGGCTTAGTAATGTTCGTAAAGAGGTCAATGAGAAATAGCTCCTTGTCTTTCAGCTCTTGAACATAATAGCAATCTGACAAAGAAGAGAAAAGTGCTTTTCTGAAAGAATACTCCTCCTTTCTGGAGCTTGGGAATAAAATTTCGTATATGTTTGATCTCAGAGCCAAAAGAAAAGAAAAACAAGTTAGTCTTTAAAGGCAACTGTGGGCTGAAGACCAACATGGAGGCACCATTCTATCCTGACACCTCCACTGATTGGTGTTCTAGCCTCGTAGCAAGCTCCTGAGAGGGGAAAGCAAAGTTTGACTCTGTTTTAGAGGTTCACTGGTGAACCAGTAAAGAGACAAAAATGAGTAAACACTTCCTGAAAAGGTAACAATTAATTCTAAAGATGGCAATTTATCACACAGCTGTGAAGGGACACAGAAGACCCTGGGGTGTCCTTTTAGGTAGCTATTCATTGCTGCATCTGAAATTTCATTTGTCGCTCTTGCACACACATACACAAAAGAGTGAGAATGGAGACTTGGCAACAGAGAAAACAAAGGGGAAGGAGAAAGGAGAACCCTGCTCAGGTTATTAATGGAGTGGACTCGAATTTCATGAATCTTAACATTCTGCTCTTGGCATGGGCAATCGATCATCTCAGATGCAACAATGCACCCAACAATTAGGGCAAACTAGACAAGGGGGGGCCAGCCATTTGTGTGAGGGTTATACAGCGAGGCTATGGGTGAGTACCAGAGAGGGAAAAGGAATGTGCAAAACAAAGTGTGTTTTTGTGTCTCTCTTTCCCATTCCTACCTGTGTTCCATTTCAGTCCCTTTTGTCCTCATTTCTATCTCTCTTTAATCAGAATTCACAAAGCATTCAGTTGTAAAAATGAAGGTCCATATTTACCTATAATATAAGAGTATTTTCAAGCACGGCTGCAAGGCTACTCGATTGACATACTTCTCTCTGCTATGTGCTCACAAATCTGCCAGGTCTCCTAAACTCCTGCTGTTCCTCCTAGACTGTAATACATTCCCCACGTGACATGGGGACAGAGGTGAGTGGTATAAATCTACCTCAATAACTGAATAAAGCTCATTCAAGAGCGTGGTTATACAACCAAGCACATTCCTTAATTTCAACACTGTAGTGGAAGAGGTCATTAGTTAATGATCTCCTGTATTCCAAGTATTTTGTTACACTCTATCCACTACTCCATCCATCCATCCATCCACCATTTTTATTAAAAAAAATATGTTAAATGCCTACTAACTGGCAGACACAAATCTAAGCATCTGCCCAAATGAAGCCTAAAGTCTATTAGAAGCAGCAGATGTAAAAAGACAATTACAATATATTAAAATGAACAGTAGAATAGTAAGTGCCATTACTATAGAAATACACAGGACAGGTAAAATAAGGTATCTCAAAAGAGGTAAAATCTGAAGTGGTTTTTTTGAGGGGAGGGTGGGGAAGAGGATGAGCTAGCCAGAAGAGAAAGAGTGAAGGATTGGAGTAGAGAAGGGGTTCTCAGCAGGGAAAACAACTTGTTTATGGCATAAAAAAGGAAAATTCATTTGGGAAGTCCTGCTGATAAGCAAGTCAGTGTAGCTAGAACATTATGTGGGAGGGGTGGGGCAATATGAGTTGGAACTAGAAAGAAAGCAGATGCTAGTGTGACGTCTGTCTTCCTAAGGGGATCAGATTTTATCCTGAAGGCAATGGGATCCTTTGGGGTTTGAAGCTAGGAGATGGTTTAATCAGATAAGCAAAGCGAAATGTTGTCCTGACCACATTGTGGAAACTCCTGAAGATGGGCAGGACTGGAGTCCAGGAAACCATTTAGGAAGCTACTGCAGTAAAGAAGACAACAGCAGTGATGGTGGCGAGGTGGGGTGGGTTTAGTAGCTATTAACTAGGTAAAAGGAGATGTCACAGTGACTCACGAAAACCTCACCTCAGTCCTGTAAGGTAGATGCTAATACCCACCTTTCGGATGAGTCTTAGCAAGGTTAAGTAATTTGCTCAAGGTCATATAACAATAAACCAGTGGAGATATAAAATCTCCGATGATATCTAACTCCAAGGACCATTTCCTTCTCACTAAACTGAGTGTGATTTATCTCTCTATGGAGTTCTTATAATGTGTTAAATCCTAGGAATTAAAAATGAGTAAGAAGTACTTCCTGGCAACCAGTTGCTCAGAATTGAGTAAGCTATTAGAAACTTCATGCTACCATACTCTGTCTCTTGTTTTAATCCACGCAGTAGGTTCTGGAATAGCACTTTTATAGTCTAATAATTCTCATAGTCAAGAAAAGAATCCAGACAGACATCGAGTGTACGATTTTCCTCCCTTGATTTCATTCTATTATCTGGTAATCCCTTGTTCTGCTTCTAGCTAGCCACTTTCAAATTTCTGTAGCCCATAATGTCATTTCCTTTGAGTTATCACTTAGCCAAACTATACATATTTAGCTCCCTTAATTTTTCTTCATAAGTCATTCCTTCGATTCCCCTAATCCTGTTGCTTCTGGCTGGCCTACCTCCAATTTGTCTACATTTTGAAAGATCCTATGGAAGCAAAAGATACAGTGCTCTTATTAATAATTCTGCTTCTCATCATGTATTTTCACTGTTTTCAGGCCCTTTTCTATTCCTTGGGAAATTTTGCATTAAAATAACTTGATATCTCATGAGAAGCCTGTGTACTCCAACTGTTCATTTCTCCAAGGAGACTCACACACCACCCACCTGTTCTATCCCAAAGCATAACGATGTCAAAGGAGAAGGAATGGTAAGCGTGATTAACATACTGCTAGGCAGTAATGATCTGTTTCTGGAATTAGTTAGTAGCAAGACTTTTTTGTTGTTGTTCTTTTAAGGCTGCAGGAGGATGTAGGAAGAATAAAAATAAAATTTATCTGCAAGATGTTTCTAAATGGAATGCATTTATGACATTCTTATAGGGCTTATTTGCAGCTCTTTAAAAATAATTGACTATCTAATTAGAGAGATAGATCACATCGGTATAGAACAAATATATAGATAAATACCGCTTTTTATAGCTTCCACTACCATAGATAGAGAAACACACAGAGTGAAATCACTCAATATTTTAACTCTTAGGTTTTCTCTGTCTACATATATTATCCACAGTGGGGCTTCAAACATGCTTGAAAAGCTCCCTACTTTTAGCATTCATTTAAAAATTATTCTCTGATCTCTAAAGACAGAAACTTCCCATGGTATACACACACACACACACACACACACACACACACACACACACAGTGAAAACCATTCTAAATAATTTCTCTCTTGTTGGTTAAAATAGTCTGAAAAAACTGAGAAAAGGATAATAGGTTTAATTTTCTTCATCTTTAGGCAACTTATTTATGGCCCATTCATATCTGCTTGAAGTATCTCAATAGGAAGAAAGACTTGGAAATAGACTAGGAACTTAATTGAGAAGTCATTATAGACTCGCACAGCAGCACAGATGGTTTTTCTAGAGGCTCAGGTGTTAAACAGCAACCCAACCACTGCTTGATTTGAGACATGGCTAAAGTCCTGAAATTCCCTACCCCGATCTACCTGTCTGAGAAACATGAAGAGGTGCTGATATAAAGTATGCATAGATAGTCACTACAACAAATAAACCACTCGTGAAGGCACTGAGAAAAGGGCCCTGACTTGAGCATGGCAGCGTGAGACCAGGAGGCAGAGACGGTGGGTAACTCTCCAAGGAGACAGTATTTGAACTGAATCTTGAACTAACTTTTCCAGGCAGAGAGCATGACCAAAAAAGCAAAATCAATAATGATAATGACAGCTAACATTTACTGAGTGCTTACTATGTACCGGGCACTATTCTAAGCATATGGAATATGCGAACTAATTTTCTCCTCCATAACCCTATGGAAATGTGGATGTTTTTATCATCATCATTTTACAGATGAAGAAGTGTGCTCTTGTACATGCTGTATGTTCCCAGGTAGAAAGAACAACACGTCTGAAATTATTGCAGGGTGTAAATGTTGAGTGTACATGAGCAATATTGGTAGATGAGGAAGAAAAAGAAGGCAGTGATGGGAAACCATAGGAACCTACAAGTATGATTCTCCCTGGATGGTGAGATCATGGTTGGAATTCACTTAACTGTGATTTTTCTCTGCAATAAAAGTGTATTACTTGTTTAGAAAGGGAAATCAATGAGAGTATAAAACTCAGGAAATATGAGTATGGGGAAAAGAAAGAGTGTCCTCATCTGGGGACAGTATGTAGCTGATGGAAGGGGTAGGAGACAGTTTCATAGACAGTTACTTTTCAGTATTTTGATTTTGCTTTTAAGATGGGAAAGCTCTGGATATATTTATAGGCTGAAAGGGATGAAACTAATGGCACCAGTGGAAAATGAAGGCACTGAATGATGTCACAATGCTTGGGAAGAGGCCAGGGTAGAGGGATGATGAGCACAAGATCGTGAACAAATCGATGAAGAGAGACTTCTAAAGTGAACACGGATGTGGATACACTTAGACATAGAGAAACTTGAAGAAACTCATGATGGATGAACGTTTTCTTTTGAAAGAAAGTAGCATTTGAAACTTGGTGGTGTAGAGGCCGAGAAGGAGACTGAACTGGGGGGTTGAATGGATGCTGATCAAGAACGTTACAAGTGATAGGTTGTTGATCAAGAAAAACAAAAGAAAGGCTTCTAGGACCAGGCTCAAGGCATGACTCCAGTTGGGTAAAGAGCAGCATCTGTTTGGAATAATCTAGAATGAAAACAACAGAGGGAGAAAGCCTTGGAGGGTGGTAATGAGAGGCAATTATAGACTAATGGAAACTTGCTGAAGCAGGAAAGCAACTGGATATAAGTATGAGACTTGGGATATTATTAGGGTTTAAGGTCTTAGAGAGTTCACAGTTCAAGGCACGGTAAAGACATCGGGTTAGGCCATCAAGCTGGGTTGTTGTGTACAAGGGGTCTGGTTGCTACCCTAGTTCAAGAGTATATCCTCTCTTACTTGAAATAATGCCCAAGTAATATGACAGAGATGTATAACTCACCTCTTGCTCCTTTACAATCTTTTTAAACATGGCAGCCAGAATGATCTTTAAAAAGCATACATCACATCACGTCACTCCACTACCTAGGACATTCTAACAGTTTGCCACGAAACTCTACTAATATCCCAATTCTTTTCCATGGCCCACAGGCCCTGTATGAGCCAGCCCCTCGCCACTCTCAGACCTCACTTCATACCACATCTCCTCTTGCTCTAGCTATATTCCTCTTCTTTCGAACTCCCCCAACATGTTTCACCCTCAGGGCCTTCACATTAATTATTTCCTTTGTTGTAAGGGTTCTTTTCCCAGACTTTACAGGCCTGAGTTTATCTTTCAGGTTTCAGCTTAAATGTTTCCTCCTTAGAGGGACTGTCCCTAAAGTAACTAGCCACATACCATTAACCATGTGTAACAACTTCCGTCCCTCATTTGTTTTCGTGATAGCCTTTGTCTGTGAATACTACACTCTCCTGCTAATTTATTTTTTGATAGTCTCCACTCCCGCTCCCAGAATGTATGTCCCGTAAGAACTAGAATCACAATTATGAGTTTCTGTTTTGTGTTCGTGGCAGCTTTAAAGTCTAGAAGAATGCTTGGTCCATAGAAGAAATCACCCCACCTTCCTCACCCATGTTTGTTGAACGAGTGACCTGAGAAGAAGCTAGGGCCTTTGAAAGGTGGTACACTCTGGGATTCTGAGGCACATCTTTCATTTTATAGACAAAGGTTTAATGGTCTAAGAGGCTGTGATTCAAGATGAGGAGGACTGGGAAATTGTGTCAGAGAGCCACAGTGATAAACAAAACCAAGATAAGGTAGGGCATGGCGATAGCCTGGGCACCTTAAACCTGGTGATGAGTTGTCATCATTATTCTTCCAGAACGTCCAAGGAACATTATTTTGCATAGATTGTGTCACTGAGAAACAAATTAGGACATTCATAATTTAAAATGTCAACACTTCACACACTCAGAATTAAACTGCATTGTTTTCTTCTGGTTTGCTGAAAAGATAAAGTGCAGGGTAATAAAATAACAGCCTTGACTTTCCACCCAGCCTCTCTCTCTGATCTCTTTTCTTGAGTGATCTTACTACAAATGTAGTTTTAAGCACTGAGGACATATTGAGATTTGAGTTGGGGACGCAAGTGGGAAAGAATGCACGTGTCGCTGAGGGGCCAGAGCCATTTTCAAGTTGGCTCGACCACGTTGCTGCTCTGTTAGTGAGAATTACGAAGACACCTTCGACAAAAAGGCAGGAAAAGAAGTCTTGCTTTTGGAAGTAGCACAGGAGTCAAAGCCATGTGTGCTTTTGAGGGTGATGACCTGGGGCCTTTCTAAGGAAAAGACTAGATAGCTGATAGACACCCTTTGCCAGTTCAAATACTTCTTCAAATACTTGTTACCAAAGAAAACTCCATTGATATCCACTAGTTGGTGAATCCTACCTGGGGAAAACATACCACTTCTCCACACCAAGAAGAATCTTCTAAGAAAGCCTGGTTTTCTGAATTATCTAAAATATCACTTAAAAGTAACACCGGACACTGAATCTCCACGCCATTAAAGAAGGAAGGAATGATCTGGGTTAAAAAAAACTACAACAAACTGAGACCAGAGACAAAGACTATGAAAGCTAGTATTCATCTAGGTTTGGGTGGAGATGTCCATTATTATTACTAATAACGAAAACAATAGTAATAAATGAATTTAATCCTAAAGCAGGAGGCGTAATTGACAGTGTAGGCATGAAAGTCTTATAATAACCCAAGCCTCAGCTGTGTCTGGGCAGTGAGAGTAGGAAGAACTAGGAAAAATAATTGCAATTAAAAAGCAATTGACATATATGGATTGAATCGGGCACATTATCTCCAGCTTCTGGTTCAGCGTTTTTATGAAAATTAAATAGAGAGGCTAATTAGACTGCAGGAAAACATCCACTGAACTCCAGTTTCCACCAAACAAAAAGAAAAACCAAGGCCAGGTGTGAGAAAATAGAAGAGGAATCAGAAGCTTTCTAATTACCGATTTCTGGTTACTAGTATTCTAATGAAGGAACAAGTGAGTAAAATGCAGGATGGCTGTAAAGTCTGGAAACCTAGATACATATAAACAATAAATGGTTTCTTGATATTACAATGCACGACAGTTTTTGTGACATTAGTGATAGGACATCCATGACAACTATATGACACCTTCAATGTGTATGATCACTCATTAGCAAACGTAGTTCAAAACTGTGCAAAGCACAGGTACTGTGCAAACACTGTGATAAACACAGCGCATTGCCGCCTTTCTGTCAGTCCTTACACATGTATCTGTGAAGCTTTGCCTGAAATTATTCGTGTCTCTGATTTTCACTGAAGAAACCTGTGTCTTTGGCATACCACAGAGGCAGTAATCAAGAGGGATCAGAATAGGAGAACGTGAAGCCAATTCAACCTGGTCATGACATTCAATCGAGCTTTGGAAACTTTCATTCAACCAGTCCCATATCACTCTGTCGTAATAATGGGACAGTGCTTCATCCTGTTGGAAACCCTTTGAGTGGCCTTCTGCTAGCCCTTCAGGTGTGTGCCTTACCTGGATACTTAATCCGGTCAAATCTGGTATATTTCCAGACCTTAGAGCGAAGCTATAGAACAAAGACTGAAAAAAATGATCCAGTACGATCCCTACAGCAAGCAAGGCCTTAGCATAGGTTGTTCTCATTGCTTGGAATACTTTTCCTTGCCCTCCTCTTTTGCTTACATAACTTCTCATCCTGGACAGCTCCTAGACTGCATCCTCGAGAAAATATTCTCAGATCACAGTATTAGTTCAGGTCCCTTTCTGCTTTCTTAGCAGCTTGTCCTCCTTCGTCATACTCATCATGATTGTGGTTAAACAATTATTTGTGAAATTGGTTTGTGTCATGCCTTCTTCCCTTGCTTCATGCTCCATGAAGACAGGCAGCATACATCTGTCTTATTCACCCCTCCATCTCCTTCCAGATCCTTCCATGCAGTAGGCAGTAGCCATTGACTGTTTACTGAGCAATCAATCTTCCCCCTTCAGATCCCTACCACCATCTTGAAATCAATGAAATGCTGAAAAGAAATAAAAGGACAACAAAGACTCCCTTTGCAATCGCTGCCTCAGCCTTACAAGCAAAACCAAAAATACAGGTTTGCCAGGGTCTCCATAGTCCTTTAAGAAAAAGTAATTCCACCCAGCCCCTGGGTCTCTCTCGCCTCAGGGAGCTTAGTTTTGGGGGAAGGCTGGGAAATCTGGCTGAAGCCTTGTTCAATTGTGAAATCATTACCTTGGCCTCATTTACTGAGCTCTTCAGGACACAACGTGACTTTAAGCGCCAGACATGACAAAGCCATCTCTGATATTTTCTAACATAATCGCCTTTCATTGTACATTGCAAAAGAAAATGTCTCTTGAATTTGAAAAGGATGGAAAAATGTTTACAACAGAAAAAAGAGGAAAACTCTCTTACAAAAACACCCAATATGGTGGGGAGGAAAACAGAAGAATGTAGCTCACTGCAAACGAGGGACAGAGGGAGAAAGAGAAACACACCTTAATTTTCCTCTTATGAATGACATGAGTGGCATTGCTTTATGTGATTTATATTTGTCTCTACTTATTATGCACATTACTGATTAAAACATAACAAAAATAAGTTGTCTAGACATTCATACCAAATCCTGCAAATTAAAAATCATGAATCTCCCTGTAGCTATTGGAGTCAAAAGAACATTTTATAGGTGCTTTCTGTATGGCATTGAGAGTCAATTTTGCTATTTATCTTCTTCCTTCTTCAAATATTTAGATCTACTTCAGAGGCCCCAACAATCTTTGCTCTCTGGTTAGAGGTGTTGACAGAAATAATTCCCCATAGAAATAGCCTTGGGGATATCCTTGCCATTCCAATTTCCCCTGAAACCTCCTGTTCGTGATTTTCTCACACTGGCCTCTAATCATCTCTTCTCCAATGGATGTAACCTTTGGCTCACGCTTAGTGTAATTACTTAATCAAATCAATTTTAGTATATACTTGTATATACATATATACACACATGTATTTAGCATATATATTCATACATGTGGATACATATATATCTATATCCATATCCATACCCATATCTATACCTATATCTACATCTATACCCAATATTGATTCACTGACTTTTTTTTTTTTTTTTGGTGGAGACTCATTTGTGTTCTTAGAATATATAATTCCTCTTGATAGGCCATGTGTATGTGGGTATAATCCTTTGTCTACAACACCTACCAACCAGCACATGCAAAGCAAAGCTAATAAATATATTACAGCGAGAAAGCTGAAGGAAGCTGAGAGCCAAGTGAACAGACTTTATCACCAAACACTGTATGATGGAGCTCAGTGACATACAAACACACTGACGTTTCACAGCATAAAAATTCCAAAGCGACAACTCTAATCCTAGCCCCGTTCAAAAACATAAGCATCTGGTGTGAAGCAGAAGACTGAGCTATGCTCATTTCTGGATGCAAAATGTTCAAAGCACTTAGACAGATTATTCAATTCATATTCCCTTCGAGGTGGCTAGAGAATGAGAATTAGGGTAAAAATAGAAATCAAACCAAAACAAAAACCCCCCAAAAATAGAGGCGCCTAAGGGAACACAAAAAAGAGTTAAGTTTTAAAAGGAGGTAGCAGCACAATAATCTTTACTGAAATTTTGCATTGATAGTAAGTTTCAATATATATATAAAATATAATGTATATTATTAATATGTTTTATTTATGTTTATTCATATTAATACATTAACATGTATCTTTATTAATCTGTTTTTATTAATATGTATTTTATTTATGTATAAATATGTATTTTATTAATATGTTTATTTATTCATATTAATACATTAATATGTATTAATGTATATATTATATATATACCGAGGGTGCCAGAAATGTATACATATTTTAAGAAAGGAAAATACTGTATTAAAATCATAATACTCAATATATACCAATAACAAAAGATGAATACAAGTCACGTTTGACTTCTGCAATTACAAGAGGTGCTCAAAGGGGTTACCATCAGCATTATTTTTAATAGTTTTTTCCTTTCTTAAAATGTGTATACATTTTTTTGGCACCCTCTGTATATATACTGAAACATATATATATTGCCCAATGCGTTCCATGTGTTACTCTCAAAACTCCATGCTTTTCTGAAATTGTATTCACTGTGTGTGTGTGTGTATGTGTGTGTGTACACACGTTTTGTATATGCTTAGCAATAGCTTGACTGAACAAATTACATCAAAATCAGGATTCTAACAGAGGGCAGATAATTGGCAAGTAACAACAGAAGTACAAGAGCATGAGGCTTAGAGGGCAGCAGTGGTTCTGCAGACCTGAACTGTAAGTGCTAGTGTGAGGTCTATTGATAAGGAGTTGAGATTTCAGAAAGCAAAGCAAAACAAAACAGGTGAGTTGCAGGAATCAGGCATCAAACTGTTATCTCAACAAGTGCACTGGTAGATGCCTAAAGACATTGGACAAATCCCTTCACCTTTATTAGTGAAAATGATTTCCAACCTACAAGTCCTTCCCAGGTAGACTGCTAATGAAGGGTGAAGATGGATAAGACATTCTTCAGACAAGTGTTCATGCCTGTACTTTTACCCGCCCTTTCTCAGGAAGCTATAGGAAGATACACACCTTCAGAATGAGGGAGAAAACTACGAAAGACCAAACTTGGGATTTGACATACAAATGAAGCCCAGAGATGTCCCAGAATGAGAAACAGGGAAGATGCAAGATGACAGTTACAGGGCAGGCCCACAAAGCACCTAGGTCAGACTCTGGCAGGGTATCTCCAAGAAAATGTGTAAATGATAGACTTTCTGTGTGTTTATGTTGAGAGGAGTTTTATAGTTGTGTTAGCTATAACACTGGTAGGTGGTTAGAAAAATAAGCTAATGAGATAATGAGGGTAGTCACTAACAGGAAGTTGCAGAAGAGAGGAATATAATCATAACAGTAGAATGTTATGTCAGGAGCAGGCATTTATTCCATTTTTTTTTTTCACTGCTGTATCCTTAGTCTGGCATATTTGAAACACACAGTGAAGATTTTTGGAATAAATGAGTGCATGTATAGTCTTACATTTTTCTCAATAGATGAAAGTCATTAAAATGTAAACTCGGTACACTGATTCAATCAAAATGTGACAATTTTATTGGGAAATTGGAGGTGAGAAAGTGTATGTGGGTCGGGAGATGGAGGAAGTGAGAAAGCTCAATCTTTTTCTTCCAGAGTCAGAAATCATTAGTTAATATGTAAAGCTGAAAAGTCTAGAGATAGAAGTAGGTTATTAGAAATACGGAGGGAAATGTCTGAAAAAGCATCTGAAAGTGTACCAGTGTGGAGCAGGTCTCCAAAGCATGGTGAAATAGGGAAAGACTTCTGTTCTTCTGTTTTTGCTTGTTTTCTCTTAGGCCTCTAGATATTGCCTTAAGTTCGGTTTCTCAGGAAACAGACTCAGAGACCTAGTTTAATGAGTGGGAAGTTTTAGGGGGCGTGCCATTGGAGTCTGGAACAGGAGTGAGGTAACCTTTGATGCAGTTGCAACAAAGACCTCAGCTGACCCCAACATTCACAGGGAGCTCTTGAACTGGGAGGCCCTCCCCAGTTGTCCAGACTCAAGACAAGGGATTGGGTCTTTACATATGCCCCAGTCCATCCACTAATCACTAGACATGGGCCACCCCCACAAAAGGGCTTGACCTTGGGTAAGGTGCTTCTTTAGTGAAGGGCAGCTCCCGCTAAAGGTCTTAGCTGAGAACCAACAGCTAACATTCCTAGCAGCTGAAATAATGGTGCATCTTCCCTAAAGGGGAATCTGTGTGCTATGTGAGATTTGAAGCTGTGCAAATGTATTATTCACAGAAAATTTAATTAAAACATGAAATTAATACATACTTATTGTTTAAATAAAAAATGGCAGGTAAGCAATTTACGCCTGGTTCTACAGCTTTGAATGATAAACCAGAACTTGAAACCAGGTTGGCCCGTCTCTAAATCTCAGCTAGTTGTGTGTGTTCAACAATTACACAGTCTCCGACATTCTGCCAATATGAACATTCCAAGAGACTGTGATTTCAAACCAATCAACAAAATATTGGCACTAAACATTGTAAACTCAGTCCTCGAGACCAAAATGTGTTTTAAACGCAATCACTATTGCGACCTGGTTTACTGTTGATAGTTTTTAGTCAAAGAAGACATTGTTTACATTTGAAACTTGTCTTTTTTGAGTAGAAATTAAGACTATTCTTTTTGATTTTCCAATCTCTTTTTTTATAGTTTATGTTCCCTGAATTTTATTATTTATTATTTTTTATTCCCGTTCACCTTTTCCATCCTTTTTAATTTTTCAATTACAATTGACAGTCAATATTATTTTATATCAATTTCAGAGGTACAACATAGTGGCTAGACATTTATATAATTAAGAAGTGAACCCTTGACTAGTCTAGTACCCACCTAGCACTATACAAAGTTATTAGCATGTTATTGACTATATTCCCTATCTTCACTTTACATCCCCATGACGATTTTGTAACTACCAATCTGTATCTTTTAATCCCTTCACCTTTTACACACTACCTCCCAACCCCCTCTCATCTATCACCCCAACAAATTTAGTACCCATCTGACGCCATACACTGTTATTACAGTATTATTGACTACATTCCTGATGCTGTACCCTACATCCCCATGACTACTGTGTAACAATCAATTTGTACTTCTTAATCCTTTCCCATTTTTTTCACTCAACACCCCCAACCCTTCCCCCATCTGGCAACCATCAAAATGTTTTCTGTATCTATGAGTTTGTTTCTGTTTTGTTTGTTTATTTTGTTCTTTAGATTCTACACATAAGCAAAATTACATTGCATCTGTGTTTATTCTTAGCATTGACCCATAGAAATACAGATGCTTTCTGCCTCTGCAACTATAATACCGTGTTTCCCCGAAAATAAGACCAGATCTTATATTAAGGTTTGCTCCAAAAGATGCATTAGGGCTTATGTTCAGGGGATGTCATCCTGAAAAATCATGCTAGGGCTTATTTTCCGGTTAGGTCTTATTTTCGGGGAAACATGGTAGCAGATCAGTGTGCTAAAGTTTCCGTAGAAAATTGACCTAAAAATGAGTCTTCCCAGATTTAGGAAATATTTAAGAACCCTATTAGACTGTGTTTCTTTAGGCAGAAATATTTTCATTTTTTTGTTTGTTTCCCCAAAGCCTGGCACTCATGAGGTAACGAATGATTGTGGAATAGGTTGTATGCTCTATGAGAAAAAAAGGGTTTTTGTCTGTTTTGCACACTTCGGTAGACCATGTGACTAGGACAGTACCTGGCCCATACTAGGTACTCAATTTACTCAAATATTTGTTAACTGATTACAAAATCCAACTAAAATTGAACTTAAATCTGGGCACCACAGCTATAAATCCCCGGTCTTTATAGATTCAGCTTTGAAAATGCAGCATTTTCTAAATCAGATTAAACTCTCTAAGTTATGAATTTGATATTTTATCAGTAGACACATGTGTTGTGATAGAGCTTTTATTATGGTCCCATCTTTCCAACAAGGACTGTCAGCCTTCCTAAATGACAGAGCCAGGAATTACTTAGCGATTACCCTTTTCTTGAATGAGAAACAGGAGAGAATCAGATACTGTGGTTTGTGCAATACAGACATACAGAATTTTTTTTTAAAGTAGCCCTTTCAAGACTTGAAATCAATTAGGATATGGAAGCAATTATATTATGGGAGTTACAAAGCAATGAAATTATTCTGTCTAGTCTTTTGCATAAGTGGCCAGGAATAACATTTGCATAAGTCATATCATATTGATTCTTACAGAGACTCCAATAAAGACAAAAAAAAACACATATGCAAAAGTAAATGCCTGGTGGGGGTGGTATACAGAAGATACAGATGAAGGCATCTCTTATCTTCAGCTTTAAAATGAAAACAACAAAAATAATAAAACAAATAAATAAACCCAAAAATAAATGACAGCAAAAACAAAACCCCACACCGGTCAGTTCTCTTTAGTAAAAAGTGTCTATTTCTTTGTCCTTGCTCATTTCCCTCACATGAAATCCACTTTCAAATGTCATCCCTTCCCCCTTGCCAGTAGATCAAGCATCCTCTAACAGGATAGATAGGGCAGTAAGAACTAATAATGATAATAATAATAATGAGAAATGGCCTCAGAGATATATTTCACGTGTCTTCCTCTCTCCTTGTCTTTCTTCAGGAGAACAGCTTCGCAGCCAGTGGGGCATTAATCATTAGAACAGCAGCTCTGAGATAAAGGCTGGGTGAAATTTCATTGTGCATTATAGTGTGAGCTGTGTGTGCATGAATATGTCTCTCAGTATCACAGGAGGAAGTGGAGAGGTACAGGAGAAAAATCTGTCATTTTATATATTTATACTGCTCAAGATGATTCGCCATTGTCTCTCCGGATTAAAATCCTTCACATCGTTCTGCTTTCATTGGAGGTCACCCGTCAGAAAGGGGGGTAAATATTATGACAAGTTAAATTCTATCTACCCTTTTTTTCCCCATCTGCCTTGGGGGTATGTAGCAGAGTAAGGGACAGGATGAGGGGACAAGTGGAACCAGGAGAGGAACGTCTGATGGGATAAGTTTTTCTTTGCTAATCCTCTGTTGGGTATCCACTCTTTCACTTACATAATGCTTCAGGTTAGCAAGATTTCCTGTCTTGAAGAGCCCTGAACTAAATTTCGGGAGACCATTTGGAAGAGATAGGTAAACAGATGCTACAACGACTCAGCAGGAACTGCAAATATCTACTACACCCATAAAATGAGGTCCACATACTATGGCATGATGTCATCTGGGAGCTTACTAGAAATGCATAATCTCAGGCCCCACCCCAGAAATGAATTGCAATTCACAATCTGTGCTTTAAGAAAATCACCCAGGTGAGCTGTACACACATAACCATTTAAGAGGCACTATTCTAGATAATACATACAAATATACCTGACCTCTTTCACTCTCTCAATCTCCTTCCCTTCCTCCCTCACTTCCTCTCTTCCCCCACCCCGTCTCTCTCTCTCTCTCTCTCTCTCTCTTTCTCTCTCTCCCACCCACACACACACACACACACACCCACACACCCTCAGATATGATGAGAGATAGAAGAGGCTGAATTGTGTACACAAGTCAATCAAATTTCCAGCAAGTCATTCTCTCAGCAATTGCTATGTAGTTACCACAGATACGGTGTGCAATTACCTCCCCAGCAACTTCATCCCTGGATGATGAGAAAACCAAGGAGAATTTTACATTCTCCATTTAGCTAATAGAACTAGCTCTCTAGACAACCCAAGGCATTAATTAAAAGGTTTCAAAAGGCAGAGCTGTCATAACAGCCTCAGTGTGTTTCTAATTTTTACAATCATTTAAACATGCACCAGAAAGGTATGAAAGCACATCCCACCCCTCCTACTGTCTTGTCAAAGACAGGGTAGAAATATCCATCTTGAAGTCTGGCTAGCAATGATTACTGCTGGAAGTCATTTCCCTGTCATATATAAATAGAAAGAAAAAGATGTGTTTTCAGAGAAAAAAAGAAATAGAACCAATTCTTGGACCTCAGTTTAAACTGAAATCATTGATTCTTTTTGATGACTCAAGGGCCATTTATTAAGTAGTTTATCTTCTACATAGGGGTGGACATTGCAGAACCCCTTCTGACAGCTTTCAGGAAAGAGGGGGGATATGGAAAGAAATCACTATTTATATTATTATTTTAATTACATCAAAGATATTCTATTCCTCTCTCTCAACCTAGTCATTCATTCCATGAAATGGGCAGATAATAATTTTTACAGCAAAGTAATTACAGAGTATTTCTGTTTGTTCTCACTTCTTTCCTCAACTGTCCTTCCCCTTCCTCCATCTAATTCATTGATCCAACCATTCAACTGTCACGGTGTGCGAAAAGCACCATGTTAGATACTGTTTTAAAAAATAAAGATATTGGAGATAATGTGAATCTACTCATGAGGAAAGTGTGGAGAACCAAGGCAGCCAATGGTCGTGTCAGAGGTTAAATGACTAATTAGTAAGAAAATAAAAAATAAAATTTAGATGCTAATGAGACATGGATTGGAATCTTAAAATACAACAACAACAACAACAACAATAATAATAGTCTTTAATTAAGTCACACCAGTTTAAGCCCTTATTTTTTCTTCACCTATCCATGAAGTTGATGTTTTAATCTCTCTATTGCAGATGATAAAAGTGAGCTCCAAAAAGCAACTTAGCCAAAATCCCGCAGTACTAGTAAGGGAAGGTCTGCCTATAGTAATGGATTTAACTACTATTTTATCCATGAGTGAAGTCTCCCAATGCCTCCTTCGATGTACTTTTTTCCTTCATACCGGGCTGCTGTCTCAGAGCTTTCTTTGTCTCGTTCAAACATGAATAATACTGCCCCTTCTGCAGATAAGCATTCATTTACTTAATACATTTTTTTTCTTCAATAAATATTTATTGAGCCCCACTTTGCAGCAGGCACTGTCATAGGCCCTGAATATTGAGTGATGAACTACATGGAGATCATTCCTTCTCTCAATCTAGCGGTTTCTCATAGTATTTTCCATCCATATTCTTTCAAAAGATCATGAAGAAAATAGGTAACTATGGAGCTGGCTGAATCATAGGGTCGTGAGCAGGAATAAATGCGTTCACACTCAGCCATAAGGAAAACAAAAAAGGAAACTAAAAGCAGATAGAAGACTCCCACTGAACTATCCACACACGTACAACCACATTAATTTTCTATCCATACTAACAAATAGAAGCAGTGGGCCTTTAAACATAATTCTTATTTGCTTATATTTAAAGTTTGGTTGTAGGAATTAAGAATTAAGGGAAAGGAGTAAGGAGAAAAAAATTAGAGAGGGGAATTGGAACTGCATTTCCAAAAGTGCTTTGAAAACTCTAAGTGCTAGAAGCAGCCCTTCCTAACAAATAAGTCCAAAAAAAAAAAAAAAAAGAAAGAATGAAAGAAAAGAAAAAGAAAAAAAAAGAGAGAGAGAGAACTGAAGATCAGAAGCCAACAAAAACAATCTGGCCCACCAGAGACAAAGAGACATCTCTGGGACTCCTCATTCTTTTTTTTTTTTTTTTTTTTTTTTTTTATTAATTTATTTTTAATTTATTGGGGTGACAATTGTTAGTAAAATTACATAGATTTCAGGTGTGCAATTCTGTATCACATCATCCATAAATCACACTGTGTGTTCACCACCCAGAGTCAGCTCCCCTTCCGTCACCATACATTTGATCCCCCTCACCCTCATCCCCCACCCCCCAACCCCCTTACGCTCTGGTAACTGCCAAATTACGTTCCCCAGATTAATTTTCAAACCCCGTGGCCATCCTGTGGTCACTGACTGCCCTCCAATCCCCTCACCCTCCCCCCCACCCCCCACCCCTCCCGCCCATCTAGAAACCCTCAGTTTTTCCTCATTGTCTCC
This sequence comes from Rhinolophus ferrumequinum, assembly GCF_004115265.2. Classification (NCBI taxonomy): domain Eukaryota; kingdom Metazoa; phylum Chordata; class Mammalia; order Chiroptera; family Rhinolophidae; genus Rhinolophus; species Rhinolophus ferrumequinum. Next base: position 19,758,928 of record NC_046289.1, read on the forward strand.
CAAACTGTTTCTGATTAGTTCATTCACTTATTCTTAAGACAAGGATTCAAGAGCAGCAAAACCATGCTGATGACCTTGCCCACTAGTGAGACTCACCAGAGAGAGGGTCTCTGGGGATTGGAAATGAGATTCACCTGTAAGTATTAAGAGGCATGTGTATTCCCTGGGAAGGTGCTGGAGGATGGTTACCCATGCATATGTTTCGACCAGTATTGACTGAGGGTTAACTCTGTGCTTCTGTGCTCTCATTGTACCTGATACAAAGATCTTGCTATCCTAGAACTCCCATTCTAACGAACAGAGACAGTACACCAATACATGTGTGCTATAATGTCAGGTATGGGTAATTGCAAAGAGAAACAATAAAGCAGGACGTGAGAGAGAGTGCTATTTTATGAAGCATTGTCAAATAAGACCTCTCTGGAAGGTGCCATATGGGCAGAAACCTGGATGAAGTAAGGGAGTCATGCAAATAGCTGGATAAAGCTTTTCAGGCAGAGGAAAAGAGCAAGTGAAAAGACACAGATGTGCCTGGGATGGTAAAGCAGGGTTGGGTCTAATGAGACACTTACCTAAGGTGTAACATTTAAGGGGGTTCCCCAAAATTCAGTTACCAATATAATTCGTATTTTATTGTAATACTTGAAAATCAACATCAATGTAAAAAATCCATGATAAAAAAAATATCAACATTTAAATACAGACAGGATCTGACTCTGCAATTGTACAACCCTACCTCAATCTTCTCTCCCTTATCCTGGGCCTGGCCCAAGGAAGTTCAGGAACTGTGTGCTTGGAACAGTATTGTAGAAAATATGGTCAGAGAGACAGTAAGGAGGAGATCTGTGCTGAACACGGTAAGGATTTTGCCTCTAGATTTGGCCAAGTAGTCTGTTAGGCGATGGGAAAAAGCACCCAGAGCTTTAAAAATATTGGGGCACTTCAAAGTGAGTAGCCAAGAGCTGACCCCATTTCCCTCCCAGCTGTTCAGAAGGCTCAAAATAAGATCTAGCACTTTCTCAGCGGTTCCGGTGGAAATTCCACCCTAGAAGTATCACAACCTAATTAGAAGGCATCTGTACAAGTTCTCCTTGCAACTCACAGGCTTCCAACCTGTCTGCTGTGAGGATCTTCTCAGAGGACCCTTCAAGTGACTAAAATCAGCTTTGGGAAGTGCTGATCTCATCCACTAAAATCCAAGTATTAAAGAGGGGATGAGAAGACACTGCACTGCATTCTCTTCCCTGGTTTATTCGCACTGTCAACATGTAAGTCTTTAAGAGGGAGGTAACACATCAAGCTCCTTTTTTAAGCACTATGCAATTCCAGAGAAAAAATGTTACTGGAGAGTCTTACCAGGTAATGAGTAAATTAGAGTCCAATTTCCTTCTCCCCAAATTATTCTCTGAGAAGGAAAAAGAAAGTATCTGCATGAGGGTAAGGAGGAGACAAGATATTTCTTGGCTGGCAGCGGAAGTCTAATTAGACTGACAAATCTTCAGTGCCTTCCCCAGTTATGAGGCTTGGCAGGAAAGGAACGAGCCCTGGAGCCGCACATTATATAAGGCTGTTAATCAATATTAGTTCAGCCCTGATCCTAAAAATAAACTCCCCCTGGAGGCTCTGTTGTCTAATGGTAAAAGTGAGGGACTAAAAACTCTGTGGACGCCTTGTCTCATTTCAATGAAGCTGGTGGCAGTAGGGTAAAGATGGAGGGGCGCAGAGGGGAGAATTTTCGGGGTAAGTATAACCATTCTGATACAACATGATTTACATCCTGTTAGAGGATGGTATTTAGGGTAAGGTGGATTTATCTTGTATCCCAATCCAAGGCAGTTGGATTATTCAGAGAACCTTGAGACATTTTGGTGGTCTATTCAGGGTCTCAAAATGTCATTGATAACAACACACTGTAAAAGTGTCCTGTATTTTGTTGAACCATATAAAATGGCTGATATTTGACCACTTAGTCGACAAATAGCAATGTCAGGCACTTCAACCATACACAACACTCTGTGTGTAATAACTATTCAGCAAAGCCAATTTTCATTCCAGAAAATGAAAGAATATCCCATAGAAATCTCTTCTAATTGATGAGTCCACGGCTCTGGTTCAATCTGGGACCCTTAGAGTAAATGCTGGGTAATTGTGGGTTTGTATGGGTGTAGAAAAAAATTGTTCTCCTTGTGCTTACCAAACATATGGGAAGGCTAAGCTCTGTGCGGCTCTGTGAGTTCTGGAAGAGTCTCTTGGGTCAAAGTGCTTTCTTAATGTCTAGCATTTAGTGAAAACTTATGGGGAAGGTCATGGCCGAAGTTCTTTCCACACATCACATTTATTTCTCAAAACAAGCCTATAGGGAAGGTACTGTTATTGCCCATTTTACAGATCACGAAACAGAGGCTAATTAACCTGTCCAGAGATACACAGCTAAGTAACTGGAAGAACCTGGGGTTCAATGCAGACATTCTGATTCTGAACTGTACCCTTCCCTTCAACATGCTGGAACTATACTTGGAACATGCAGTATGAAGGATCAACTTTTCAATCACACGTTTTTGCTTGTTTTGTTTTGCAGTAATCAATATCAAGGCTGAAATGTGCTTTTTATTATTCCTAGCTGAAATCTGAAAGCAGACCAGAAGGAGAACTTCGCACACAGGTACTCTTACACATCCTGAAAAATTCTGGCTTCCCTCTGGAATTTTTGAAAGTGGTTCACATTCGACCACCAAGTTTGTGAGTTTGAGTTAAGAATGCAAGTCCACAAAATTCTCAAGTCTTTCACTTCTACTTTTTATTAGGATAGTTCTAAATGAGGCTGAGCATTGTGATTTTCTGGTAATTTTCTGGGTCACAGGGACTGGACAATGTCAAGGTGACTTCATCAATGCCCAACACAGAAAAAATGGGTCATGATTAGTATTCCTGCTAACAGCTTATAAATGATTCCAAATAGTGACTTGCACAGAATACAGCTTTTTGTTTTTGTTTTTGTTTTTTTATTGATAACAACTCAGTCTGGACGCCCAAGGTAAGAAAATACACATTATCCTTGAAATTATTTTCATTTTGGCTCTTTACTGTCTCACAGGAACATTTAGGTCTTGGTGGCTGAAAGTTATCACTAAAAGATTCATTTATCACTTTGCTTTCCATCCTGAATGAGAACTAAGGAATTTGAGTGAGAACTAAGGAAGTTGAACTAGTTCAACTTTTCTATTTTAGAAACTGACCTATCAGAGTCATGATAGTTACCCACTGACATTGGGCTGTAGTGTAATGGAAGTGCCTGCACAGTTGTTGGGGGTTCCCTGGTAGGAAGACCCACAGGGAACCCAATCCAGTTCTCCCCTTTTGTTCCTCTCCCATTTGGGGGAGGGGAAGAGGCATCAGACCAACACTCTCAGAATCTGGATCTCTTGCCTCTGACTAATTCCCCTTATGCCCTCTCTGTTCTAGTCGGACATGACTGTTAACCTCAGGAATTACCATCTCTGACTTGAACAACTTAGCTTCTGACATTCCGCCAACCTGGCATTTGTGCCTCTCACCATGTATCTGATTTTACTCGTTTACTAGGCCCAGTTTCATACCTACCCCAGCCATGAGAGCCAGCCAAGCTATCCCTTACACCACCCCTCACGCACTCCCAACATGCCACCATTTGTAAGTCACTGCCTCATATTGATAGCTCATGTCAAGCCCTCTTGCCCTCTTTAGATTACAAGCTCTATGAAGGGAAGGATCCTGAATTCCTCTTCTTTGTAACTCCACAAATATATGTGGGTAGACGTATTTCAGAGCAGAACATAGTCTCCAAGAACTGTAGAACTCCAGGATGGTTTTGAAACAAAAGGAAAAGTTAAACATGGATAGTGAAATATCAGAGACTTGACTTCTTAGAGACTTTTTATTTAGCTTCCAAATTCTACTCTGACCCTCCTTCAAATCCCTATCCTGCCAGATAGGGTAATTAGAGTAATTTAGCCCCTACTCTAAATTACAAACACTACTATCAGTAGAAACAACTCCATTTTCTGGGGTAGATTCTTGCTGGAGAGGGCATTGACTTGCATACCAAATGTTGGGGATAGAATATAATAAGAAGGTTAAATAAAATGCATTCAGTCTTACTCTTCATACTGTACTTGTTTTAAGCATTTTACTTATATAAACTCAGTTATCCTCATAATACTCATATGCTGTAAGTACTAGTAGTAACTTCTTCCCCAACTCCACTTCCCTAATTTTACAATGCAGTAGACTTAGGTTGGTTTCGAATTCTTGCTATTCCTCCCGTCAAGAAGTGAGGTTTATGCCTCCTTCCCTGAAACTGAGACAGGTCTGTGAATACTTTGACCAACAGAATGTGGTGGAAGTGACACTGTGCCAGTTTCTAGGCCCAGGCTTTAAGAAACTGGCAGCCTCGACTTCCTGTCCTTTGGAAAACCCTCTCTGGATGCCCTGAGCCTCCATGAAAGAAGTCCTGCTACTTTGCTGGAGGGACTACATGGAAAGGGAAAGGGACCCAGCTGAGTCAAGTGTTTCCGGCTAACCCACCAAGGCCCAAGGTATGTGAGTGGAGTCAGACCCTGCAGACCGGAGCAGCCACTGAGTAACCCTGGAGTCAACTCCATGTGGGGCAGAAGAATCGCCTTGCTGAGCCCCGCCCAAATTTCTGACCCACAAAGTTGTGAGATCCAATGACAATTGTTGTTTTAAGCCACTGAGGTTAATGGGAAAGTTGGTTTCACAGCAATAGTTAACTAGAGCACATGTGACTTGCTCAAGGTCACTAATCTAATATGACGAAAAACTAGATTTTACACCCAGGCATATCTGACTCCAAGCACATACATTTAATTACTCTGTGATAGCCTTACCACTGGAAAAAAAATTGAAATTGTCCAAAGCACACAAATCATTCTAGAGGGAAGACATTTCACAAGCCATGCCACTTCTAGTTGTTAGATGATGAGAAGGTATGGAATAAAGCCTATCTTGTTTTCTGGTTTATTCAGTAAATATTTACTGAGCATCTTCTAAGTGGCAGAACTTCACTTGAGAATTATCATCCGCACACCTGCTTTCTCAGTCTTAACTTTTTTTTTTTTTTTTTTTTTTAAATTCGGAGAGCACCTAGAGACATCCTTCTTAATATAGGGTGATGACCTGAAGCTTGGGCACTATAGCTGTGAGTAACTTAGCATAGTCCATGTAATTCACAAGTAAGTCTGTAACAAACTAGGTTACCAGAAAGATCAAAGCACCAATTACTTCCAGTGGGTTGCAGCCCTCACTGGTGGGCCGTATCTACTCAAAAACTTCTTGTTCACATTCACACAGTTAAGAGCAGCACTGAAAGCACTCTGCAGTTTTCTTTTCATCACAAATCAACACTAACCAAGGTCTATCAGAAACGAACTGCTCAAATGATGTTTTCTTGGCGTATGCTTTAAGAAGGAACCAGTCGATTTTTTAATAACCAGGGTTTTATACTTGTAGATTGACATGCTTTTTCGGTTTCTCCTAGAAGCCTTAATTTAGGATGATCCTGCTCTAGCAATGTTATCAAAGCAAAGTAGGACACAACAGAGTACTGTTTGGAAAAGTGAAAAATGGGCCCAATGAATACGAAATCCAGTCTTCCCCACTTCTGTGTTCTCCTTTCTGAAGTATCTCCCAGAGTTCAAATCTTTATGAGTCTACTTTATCCAAGAAAATTCGTTGGATCACACATGGCATGTTGGAGCTTCTGAGACCAACCTTCTTCACCCAAAGTATTCAGCGTCTGGATATTGTCCTCAACCTTTGATAAAACCCAAAGGTTGTTGGACCCTAGTTCTAACATAGGCTCGATGTCGTCTACAGAATGTACTGGAGATCAGAATAGGCTTTCAGACAAAGCAGACAATTAAGTTTTTACAGAGCTCAGGACAGAGTTCTTGTGGTTAGTTGGCAAGAACAAAAATGCCCCCAACCATTGGCATAAAGTTATTTCTTCTAGCTAATCTTTACAAAGAACATGGTGCTTTTTTTATACCTTATCTCATTCTAATCCAATTCTGCGAGTCTGTTGGCTTTCCTCCAAGAGTATGTATTTACACATTCTTAAAAACAAAGAGCATCAACAGATTGATAACTCATTTTTATAGCCTGGATAGAAGCAAAAGGAAAGACATGTAGATGTAATCCAATTATTCCTGGACTCAAAGGAAAAGAAACACACACCAGACAGGAGGCTGTTAGAAAGCATCCTCCAGCTGTCCACATCCTTTAAAATGAGAAGAGGTTCTATGGTGTTTAGGGTCATCATCACTGGCAAGATTTTTGTACTTTGTACCCTACATGTGTCCAGAAGCTCTGGCTTTCTCAGTTTGTGGAAACACCCAATCTGCTCCCATTTATGTATTTGCTGCAGGAGGGAAAGCCAAAATCCAATAATTACCATGGCTTAGTCCCTGTATCCCTGGGTAACATTAAATCCTCCTGAGGTCAGTGAAAATTTGGCCTTGAAAAAGACTGCAGGGCTAGCCATTGCTAAGAAGAAAAAGCCATTTGCTCCTCTGCTTCCCACAGAGTTAGTGGAATGTATTCTGACAGAAACAAAACAAGTCTGCCAAGACCTGTGCAGACAGAACTATCCTTTCACTGACAATAAACAAATCTGCTCTTGAGCTATAGAGAGTCATAATAGAAATATATATTGCCTTTTATCTTCTTTTCAGTGAGTAGAGTGAAGTGTCAGGAGTTATTGCTTTAATATCAGAGAAAAAGTTTTTTTTTTTTTTTTTTCGTTTTTGAGCATGGGTGTAGGTATGCATGTAACAACACATGTGACTATGAGACTGCTATCCTAACCAGGTTCTTGTAGCCTTTCTAATACACATAAAATTGGCCTGATAATATCATCAGTACATACAGTCCCATATCATTCCTGTGGAATCATGGAAGGAGTTGTCTGGGTATTTTTGCTCGAAGAAAAGGAAAAAGGAAGACAACACTTTTAACTCTACCTAACTCACATAAACTTAATTCAGAGGAATGGGAGCACATAGGGAGTTTAATTGATTATTGACTTTAAGTTTACAATGCCCACTAACGTCAATGGAAGGGTGACATCAAAGACTCAATTGAGCCCCTGGATAAGGTCGTCAAACGAAGAAACAGGAGGAGTTTCTAATCTACTGAATTTTTTGCAAACACTAACTAGACTGTTTCCCCCACAAGCAATTGGAATGTCTTATTTTATGCCAGCGCATTTAAGGCTAATAACTGGATTAACCTTCTACCCCCTAGTAACTAGATTTATGAAATGCCAAGGGAGTCAGCAAAGCATTAAGTTTTAGCTCGAGTATAATTATTTTTAAGTGAAAAAACAAAAATGTTACTACAAAACTAAGGACTTCCTACATAGCTAAACTCAGACCTTCACATTTTCTAATGTAATTAGGATCTTGGTCAAATATAAAGGAAACAAAATGGACGAAAATAACACGTGATTAATCAACACAATATCAAACACAAAGACTGTATTTTATAAGAATTAGTAGAACCTCTAGCTTCAATTGCCCTTGATTTATTGATGTCCATTGGCTTCAAAAATGAACAATTCGTATTCCAGGAAAGCCATGGGGAGGATGTGAGTAGAATCACACTAGGACATAGTCTTTCTTATGATAACAAATTTTCCACTCCCCCTTTTCTCTTTTGGCTATTGAAAAGAAAGGTAATAAAATAAGGGGAGGGTATATTTCATACTGAAAGTGTTGACCACTGCTCATACCAAATAATAGCTTTACCATTTCAGCGATAAATATGATAGGAGTAATAACCCATGAGTTCACACAAGACTTTAATAACTTCTTTAGCAATGACTTTGTCTTTCTCTACTTCTGGGTCTCACCACTACGAGCATCTGTGGGCATACTGCCTATAAACATAGTAATTCAGACTCTCTCTCTCTATAGCAACACTGAGCATGATAGCAACGTCTAAAGACAGAGAAGCAGAATCAATTAATAGTTAGAGAAAGGCTTACCTGAATGCTGGCTGTCGAGCGATTCTTGCGGGTGGTGGTAGTAGCCATTGTCGTGGTGGTTTCCATGACAGTAGTAGACATTTCTGGTGGCATGGCGGTTGTCTGCGTTGTTCCCAGGATTGATGGGACTTCTCCCACCAGCCGGACACTTCCATTGATTTTAATATTGGGGTTGTTCTCAGCCGCCATGTTCAGTACTTTCAAACCATCATAATAGAGCCCAGAGAGCTGGCCTTGGAAGAGGCGTCCTTTGTCCTTTCCTCCGATGGCTATTTGCGCCTGGGTGTTGAAGATGGTTAACTGCCGGCCTAGTGGGTTGGGTGGAGGAAATGTCATTACTCCCATACATTTTCTCTTTTTACCTTGCCTGGTCTGAATGGACTAGGCATAAAAACAGGCTTCCTTGAGTAATTGAAGGGGAGAAAATTAGATAATAAAAGTTCAAGGCAGATATTAGCAAGTAACATTTCACTATGTTTATCTCTTCCACTGTCTAGCTGAATATCCCAGATAGCCTGAATAATTGAGTCTCTATTTCTTTATTGTGAGGAAGGAGAACCTTGATTCAATAATGAAGAGTATTATAGTCTTCTTGGGTATGTGGTTGTAGACAAAAGGAAGAAACTCCCAAATTAAGTGATGATAATAAATCATAAATGCCTATTGCACTGATTTTTAACATACAAAGTAACGTAACAACTAAAAAGAGTTCTATATGCAAACGAAAGCCTCGGTGAGGTAACTCAGAACACTGAATTAAAAACTAGGTCTGATAATTAAATTAAAATAAATTAACTGAAATTAAATTAAATTCTAATTAAGAGACTTGGATTCATTACATACTTATAAAAATGAATATTAAAGTCATCAAACATCTCATTTCCTTGGAATCTTCAGAGAGCCTAATATTCTATCTATATTTGCTTTTTAATAAACAACATGACAAATCATTTCTTATCTCTATTAATGTTAGGGTGAGAGGATTATGGTCACGCAACTAAATGTATTCATAAAATATGGAAAATAAGTAGGCATTGATAATGTGCCTTGGGGCGGAGGGTGGAGATGTCATTTCAAATCGATGCATTTAAAAAGGGAGGGGGGTTAATTAATGAAAAAAGCAGCACATAAAACTAAATTAAAATGTTATAGAGGTATGTTTATGAGTTGAAGGACATCAGTAGCTCACTTTATTTGGAGTTCCCATTTGGGAAACTATTTATATTTCTGTGGACAAAAAACTCTCAGAATGAATTATGGCAGAATAGAGTTTAGAATAGTGTAACTCAACTTGTCTTCCTCCAAACCACTTCTAGATTTTTCCCAACAAAACCCCAAAAGCTTTTTAAACATTCCATTCTATTATTTCTCCAGATTATTTCCTTCTGCTTCTCCCTATGGAGAAGGGGAAAAAACTCATTAATGGAATTAAATATATCCTTTCTGAATTTTTCTCCACTTTAGTCAGTGAAGAGACAATGCTCTACTCATTCTTAATTTAATTGTCTGAATTATTTTAGCTATAAATAACTGGAAACAATGTTTAATAAAACCTGTTTAATAAAAGGGAGCATATTTTTAAAAGACTGAGGTTTTTGTTCCACAGTCTCTAATATGAATAGAGGCAAACTATGATGTTTGGGCTCTTAATCTCTATTGCTATTAAAACATGGTCTTTACGTCCATGATGATTAGCTATCCTTACATTTCTGGTGTATAATGTGGAATACTTTCTTAATGTATAACAATGGACAAAATGGAAGAGGTAGAGAAAGGCAAACCTATCTTCTCAGAAGGAAATCTTTCTATAAGAGTCAACTCTGCTCATCGGGCAACTTTTAAGGGCATATTAGCCAAGTATGACTTATAAGTCATATGACATTGGAAGCTTCAAACCCTGTAGTATGGGGAATTGGCCAGAGAATTTTGTTATAGTGAAGAGGATCTTCACTCAATAAAAATATCTGGAGCATGGAAATGAAATCTGCTGGCCTTAACGATAACAGAATTGCCCAGATCCTAAGGGTGCAATCAAAATAGATCTATTAGATTTCCATTATTTTCCCACCAGTTCCTTCAGTGCCCTGTGCATATGTACCACTGCCTGTCCTTTGGCTTCTTATTTCTCACACAACATGCAGCAAAAGTTCAAAGCACAAGAACACTGGGTAATGGCCTGAAGCTCATACCTCTTTACCGTTTGTTTGTCTGTTTGTTTGTTTGTTTTTGGCAACAGCTTTAAAGCTTACTGCCTCAGAAATGCCGTGATGGAAGGTGAGGATAAATATGCCCTCAACTTCATATAGGCATTTGGGGACCTCTTAATATAATAAATAAGGAGAAGCTGCATGATAGGAGATCTCTAGGACTAAAATTTAGTATCTTATACCAGATAGCCCCAATACAAAACTATCCCTTCCATTCACACAACTGTTGTCCAACTATAATGTTTATTCATCTCTTTTTTAGTATGTAGTCCAGTCCTGATGATTAGCTAATTGTTCTAACTACTATAGATAAAACATTTTATATTTCTAATACTCCTGAAAGTACTTCACATCTATAATGGTCCTCATCTATTTCCTGGTGATATTATTCTGCCAATGTTTGAAAATAAAAAGAGAGTCAGAGAGAACTGAAATGCAAAGCTGAATTACATTGGCTAGAAATGCTGGAGCTCCTTTATTCCAGCTGCCATATTTAACTCCACAAAGTGGAGAAACCCAAGCATGGAGAAAGGCAAGATGTTTCCTGGGCTATAAGATTAAGCCACTGCTCCACTTCTAGCTATCGCTGCCTTTCCAGAGAACTATGACTAATCACTTCTTGAGAACAAGATAGTTGTTGAGACAGGGAAGGAGGCTATGTTTCAATTTTCCATCACGCCATAGGAAGTACTTAGATTTTTATTTGCTTCTCTGTGTCATGGTCTATTTCTGGCTAGATCTGCTTTTCTTCTGTTTCAAAACCCTTGCCTAGCCCTCTGTACCTTGTATTACGTGGGTGATAGTAAAGCTGGCAGTCAATAAAGTAGTAGTGGGATACTCTCAGTCTCCTGCCATCTCTTCCTCTGATCAATTTATCTCACTCAGCTAAGCAGGAGAAAGTGAACAAACATGAAACAGCCATCACTACCCTCTCCCTCTGAAAGCTGTAAGGACTGGCTGGAGAGAGTTTGATCATTTGCCCAAGATTTCTCAAAATCAATGCCAATCTCATTATTGTCACTCATTAGGATCAATCATGTTTTTTATAGTAAGCAATGATGATATCTATGACTACGCATATATTCCAATCTGAGAACCATTCTAGCATCAATAACACAACATTTGGTTATAACACCAGTACAGGATTTGTAGCAGGTTACTTTTTGTTTTGTTTTCGGTACCTATCCTCTTGGAAGCTACTGTTACCTCATTTGGACATCAAACTCACGTACTGCTTAAATGAAATCTTTGCACGTCTCCAGTCAATGTTACACAAAGACTCATTAATTAAACCTCAGAACACCCTTGGGGAATAAGCAGTATTATTTCTCCTCTCCTCAGATGGGAAATCTGAGATATAAAGAGGTTAAGTGGATTGTCTAAGGTCAGAACGTCAGTCAATAGTAGACAGAGTCAGAAAACACACTGGGGAATGCTGCGCCCCAGACATCTCCCCCAGTGACAGAAATCACTCTAAAAAGATCTTCCAAGTACTTCCTAATACGTCTGCCTAATCACCCTTCTGTCTTTCCCCTTTCTCACTCACTGTCTTTACAAGGTCTTTGATAAATATTTTTCATTTCTTTTGAAGGGAAAGTTAGCTAGACAGAGGAAGGGGTAAAGCAATAGAATGAATACATGTGACATACCCTAATTACAAAAAAAGTAATTTCAGTTAAAATAACGTAGAAGACAAAACCTCCCAGTTGGCAAATGATTCTTTTCAATATTATGTGCACATAGAAACAGATACATATATGATTAAGAAACTAGAATGCCTCCCTCCACCCCGGCCCCAGTCCCAACCCCTCCATTTGTTGTGTGCTTGAAAGCATCTTTTTATATGAAAGCCAACTGATAACAATGCTGTCATAAGGAAAACTAAAAGCCTACTAATAACTTTTTAATGGCTTATACAAATGAAAACGCCTGGCATGCTATTAAACTTAGGCTTCAAAAGGCAATGGAGTAAAATAAAATATTATTAACATAAAATTGAAAGAAACAAAAAAGTTCTCTCAGGCACATGAGACTCAGACATGCATCTAGTTTTCATTTCCTTTTTAAAAAGTGAGGCAATCATCGTATTTAATGTTAAAGGGACTTTATAAGCTAGTGATTACTAGACAAAATTATTTGCTTTTTAGAGTTATTCTTAATTTATTTTTAATTAGACCACATACGTTAAAAACAGGGCAAACAGTTAAGACTCAGTGAGGATTTTCCGTGTTCAAAGGTCTGAATGTTTTCTCCCAGTTAAAACTGCAGTAGTCCTTTGCTTTTTAAGTTGCATACTAATATGCCCAATTACTTTTTATATATAACTCAATCAAATCTCTACATATTTTAAAAACTCACTTAAGGTCTTGAGACAAGAGAAGCTTATACTGGCTCAGGAAATAACAGATTAAATAGCTTCTTAAAGACAGAAACTTTTCTTCATTGAGAGATAGTAGTTTACATCCCAACAAAAAGAAGCCACACAGAAAATTCTAACATCAGGTATAACCGCTGCCCTCTTTTTATTAACAAAGTGGTTGTTTTCTCCAGCAAATCAGAAAACTGCTGTTTTGCCTTTCATGGGCCTTTCCTTTTCCAACTCATTGTCCTAACCACTTACACTTTTGTTGCATAAATATCAAATACAAGGGTATCACACAACCAAAGTGTAAAATAAGTGTGTTTTTGTTTTTAGTTTCAGTCAGCTACTAGGACACAATTAACCTCTTATGAAACACTTTTGCCTCTGTACGTTTGAAGCTAAAGGCAAAATTCATCTTCTCATTCTTTTCTTTGTTTATAAACAAATGTAAAAAAAAAAAACAACATCGCTCCCCTTATAACATTTGTTTTAAGCAGTTTAAGTTACAAGAGTCTATCTATGATTTTTTGTTTTTGTTGTTAACCACGCTACAGAGAGTAAAGCCAAAACAGCCTCAAGATGTAAGTTTAAAAAGTGGTTTTGAAATTTCTTTAGAAAGCTTTGGTAATTTAAAACAAATTAACAAATAACATCATGCAGTGGTTAAATTGCCATAATACATTTCTTTGTTAGAGGTTCCTGGAATTTTTTGTTTGTGGTTGTCAGGCTGATAGCAAGCTAGATGTTAGTCCCTTTAACTGTATTTTAATGGCAATGTATTATAGCATGATTTATCAACATATGGCAGGTGGAAGCTGACACAAATTATAATGAAAATTAAAACAGTCATTTATGCAGCAGGCGATTATCATTTAAGGAACATTTATTTGCAGGCTTTAAAAATGAGGGTTTAGAATCAAATGAATTTAAAATGAAAGTTTTAACGACGGTTACCTTTTTCCTGCAGCCACTCCTCTACGGGCCGGTTATATTTGAAGGGGATTTTCTGTTTTACCATTTGGAAGCGTTCATTATCAGTGTTGCCTTTAAAGTTTAAAAAACAGCTTAAAAAACAATCTGAAAAGTGAATAAGTCGTTAAAAAACATCCTAGGTTTTTTGGTTTGTTTTATGACGTTTTTAGAGATAGAGATCAATTTATCTTTAGTAGAGGTGGAGTCGAAGTCACTCTGTCCTTGGTTAACAGGTCTGAGGTCAGGTTAGTCTTAGCTATGCAGTGCTCCATTATGTTTTAGCATTGTGGCATGGAATGGGAGTCAGTGAGAAGCTTGGCCATTTACAGAAATGGGTTTCCCTTCACTCTTCTCCATCTCACCCTACCTATACTTTAATTGGGCCAATGGAGGCACAAAGATGTCCTTTACCTGTGAGTAATGCATCTGCCCAATCAGTGTCATCATGTGGTAGGGGACTCTCAGTAGCTCAGTCATGCATGCTCTATTCTCACTCTACTGTCTCCAACCAGAAGCATGGCCCATGTACTTCCTTATTCTACACTCAAGTGTTTCTAGCTGCTCCATCTCCCCGCAGAGGGAAGCCAAAGAAGACAATTTAAGCCTTGGTGGACAAGTGAGACTCCTTATTCCTTAAAGGATGCCCTGGCATCCCTATGTAAATAGGTGGAGTATTACAGATGATCCCTTTGTCCATATTTGTTCCACATTTGAAAAAGAAGGAAACCCAAAGTATGTATCTTTAAATAAAAGCAGCTATAAATACAATGATATAGCATCTGCAAACTTTTGAGCACCCATACTTTCTTACTACTAATAAATACATTATTTATATGTTTAGCTAGTCTCTCTCGTTCTCTCACCTTCTCGTGAGAGGTCCATCCTGAACAAGCATCCATTCATAAAGCCTGTAAGGGCTACGTCTCCCAAGCATACAATATCTAATTAGTTTTAAACCTCAAACATAATGTTTTTAATTGCTAGTATGCCCCCTTCTTTGTTTTGTAACTGGTGTTACCACCCCTGGATGATTTCTCTCTCCAGGATAGACTTGGAGAGTGGTGTTATAGATATATACCCCTAATAAATATGCTTCAAATCACAACATACCAAAACCATGCTTTGGGAAACATTCTGTCTCATCCACTAACCTCACAGTGATCAAGCAGAACTAGTGAATTCCAATCCATTACTTTTGACTCTTAGCCCTTAGGGAATCCCATTCCAAATTACCAACTTTAAAAATTAAATCAAAATCTCAAAACAGGCGGCTTGAGAACCATTCACAAACAAAAGTTTAAAAGCCAGAAAAAATATCAGAATTGAATATATCATCAGGTCAGGTGACTAGAAGTTTACCATGGCATTTGAATCTTAGGGTCACCTCCATGTAAGAGTGATTGGCAGATTCCACATGTGGCTAAACTGGTACCTGCCTTCTGTGAGGGGTAGGATGGCCATGGTGGGAGATGTCTGCAAGATTCCCCATTCATTTCTCCTATAAACAAATTATTTTAAGAAACTGACTCATTATTCTCACTACCCAGAAATAAAACAACAGTAACAAAACTCATGAAAGAGGCAACTATGGATCTGTTTTTAGCCTGCATTCTGGGATACTAGATGGCTGGCATAAAGTATAATATATAGATGTATCAAAGGAAAAAGTGCAAAGAATGGAGAGAACAATTAACAATTTTAGATTAGAATGTATAATTTAAAGTTTTCCTTAAAGTATTATTTTTTTCACAGAAAAAAAGGAGGGTGCAGGCAATGAGAGAAAAACAGAAAGGCTATTTAACTTCTTGGTGTATCAATAAGCCTATGGTGAAAGAAGCCAGTTATACCTATTAATATAGCTACAATTAGAGATCATTATGGTCTTCCCTGGTACTCAGAAGTCTATTATTCCAAAATAAAGTTGCATAAATTCTCACATATCTTCATAGAAAAGGAGCATGCACTTTTCTGAAAAGAACCCTCTATAACTCTTAATTCTACCCTACAGCAGATGGATATCTCAAGGGATGTCATCCATCTTCAGAAGCTTTGACTCCTCTCAAGTTTCAGTCACCACAGAACAGTCTACTGAGAAATGGCAAATGAGTTGTGCCACATTCACCTTGAATATATTCCATTACTTTGGGTTTTCTGTAACTCTCATCTTTGGCTACAACATTAAGTATAGTAACGACCTTCATTCTGCTCACTGTGCAATGGATGAGTGCAGTTGGTAGCAAATATAAAGCTACAGAGTCTTAGTAACAGCAGGGCAAAATCAAAAGTACCCAAAGTTGTGAACTGCCAGAGTTCTATCTGCAGCAAATTAATTAAGCAGCTGCCTGGATTCACTTCCTCTAAATATATAGGGCTTGGTCCTTCTGAGCAACCCTTCCTCTCCACCAACTCTCTTTCAAACATAAAGCGCCATGGAAAATCATTTTGGAATATGGTACAGGCTAGTAAAGGAGAAAACTACGTTGGACAATTGAGTGATATGTTGGGAGGACAGCATAGCCACAATCCAACCTTACACCCTGCAAGAAGTGCAAGAGAGAGTGTCATTCTTCTCCATCCCAGCTTTAAAGACATTTAGAAAAAAGGTTTAAGTCTTCCACCCCAGATTGATAGTCTCTGGCACTAAGGATAGTGATCTTGCATACTGTTAAAAGCTGTGAAAGATGGAAGGTCAGTTGGAAAACCCAATGGGTTTAAATTGCCACATTAACATTGTTCTTAGTTTCTTTTCATGTTCTTGTTGGTTTTTATTTTAATTTATCTCAAACATTAGAGAGAACTGTTTTAGAAACATGTGCATAAGAATGAGTTCATTTGCCCCGAGCCCCATTTGCTAGACTGATCGAAGAGCAAATAACCTTCTAAATATCAGAATTCATACATAGGGACTACTCTGAAAGCTGAGCAAGCCTCATCAAATTCACATACATACATTCATATTAAATCCTTAGTAACATTCAGTTGTACATTTCATAGAGCAACCAGTATGAAAGTTTAAACAAAGACTGAAATCAATTCTTCAACAGAAAGTGACTACCCTCAGAAAGAGTGGCCTCGTGAATAATAATTCTGCAATGTCATTAAAAGAGGCACGTGGGCATTACTACTTAGATAAAAAAAAAAAATGTAATGAGTTCAGTTCTCAACCACATTGAAAAATCTATAAGTTGCACAAAAAGATCTTCAAATAGATAGTACTTAAATTATTTACATGCATCTGACACTTACTTAAGTAGAACTGAATTTTAGAAAAAAAAATATTAGTCACTTTCTATTCTACGTCAAATAAATGTGTGTGTGTGTGTGTGTGTGTCCCCACCCGATTTTGGTCAGATATTGAGATTTTTATATCACTGGCTTCCTGTAGTTATTTGCATTTGTACTATTGGTTCTATTATCAAGTATTTCAACTCCTGGAGACACATACAACATGCACTGTTGAATTATAATATTGTGAAGAGCAGACTATTTTGAGGTGCAATTATTAAGACCCAACTGGTTCATACACATAGTTCCAATATTTATGCAGAAATACCTCATGTTTCTTACACTTGGGTGAATCTATTTGGGATAAAAGGAATAGAGACCAGAGGAAGATGAGACAAAGTAATCGAGTTGATCCTTGAATAGGTCCCCAATGCATCACTCCCTCTTTAGAGTTCCAAAAGAGTAAATTTGAAATGTGTTGGCAGTCCCAAAGGAGTAACATTTTTTAAATTGAAGAACTGAGAGAGAAAACTCTTATATAGCACAGCAAATAACTTTTACAACACCATTTTTACACTCTATTTGCCCAAAAACAGATCCTACTCATTAGACATTATATTAATTTTCTTAAAGCCATAATCAGTACATCATAGAAGTTAAGACTATGAACTTTGGACATAAACTTGACTTTGAGTTCTAACTTTATCATATACCAGCTGTGAGATAAGTTACTTAGCCTCAGTTCCCCCATTTCCTAATTCACCATAGGGTTCCGTCTAGGATTATAAGAGGTAGTGCATAGATAGAACCTGGGGCATGAAAAACGTACAACTTATTTAAACTATTATCATTAATATAATTGAACTCTTTCCCGATGATATAAAAGAAAGCACACTGGTACTATAGTGTGCTTCCCTTCTCTCAGAACTTGATCAGGACTCCATTCCGGACTCCATTCCATATGGTCCCATGGATTTTGTCATCCAAAGATCAACTGACCACAGGAAAGAAACATCCTAAATATCCCCCAAGCCACCTAGATGTTGCTTTTTACATTTCTATATCTTCTGAAATATACTCAGCTAACCCCATTTCCAAAACAAAATGGGTTTCTATACCATTAAAAGTAAAAGAGCAATTCAGGCATTGATAAATGTGATTTCATGGTCCAGCCACAAGTAATGATGATATACTGCTGCTAAGTTGAGGAAGAGTGGCTTAAAGGTTCTAGCAATTTGCACCAGGCTGGCAGAAAATGCTTTCTTGCAGGTAGACCATTAATACCCTCTGAAATATTGTCAAGCATGTGGGCATGCTAATAGGAGTATCGTAACAACATTCATCTGTACAAAATTAATGCCAGGGACATATTTGCATTTTGTTTTGAGTCCTGGAATAAAGAAAGGAAAAGTTTTCTTTATTGTTTTGTTGACGTTAAAAAATGAGACTATGAGTCAAATGAACAGTCAAAGAATAAATATTATGTATTAGAGTCAGAGGCAAAAGAAAATCGATGTGGGTAAGCTCAAGTCCTGGGGATTTTCAGAGGTGCTTACAATGTCTCTGTCCCCAAAGAACACTTTATGAATTTCAAAGCAAATATAAGACACTAAAGAAAAGGAACTGGCTCCGGTCTCGTTCTTGGCATTGACGCAGATGAACTCTGTTAGAGACAGAAAGGGGGGTGCTGTACACTCAAAGGTCATCTAGAATGTTTGGCCATTTGTAAATGATGGATGGACCTCAACAAATAACTAATATCTTATATTTATAAAGTGTCTTTAGAACAAGGAACTCAAAATGCAATTATAAGCATCATTTCATTAATCCTCACAACACACCTTTGGGGCTGAAGAAAAAAGAACTGTTTATATTGTGAGCTTTGATCCTTCAGCGTGCCAAGGTAAAGAAATTAATCTCTCGGAGCAGAAAACTGATCTGCTGGGGAAGTAAATTAATAGACCCAGAGCACAGGGCATTATTAAGTAAGGGAGCTTCTCCAGATTTGCTAAAGTGGTTCCATGAGCCAGGGAGAACCACCTTTCCGAAGTGATGTGACATGTGCCCCAGGCATAACCTGGATTGGTTGATGAAGCTCAGTACCTCATGTCTTCTGAATATGTTCAGAAATAGAAAATATACGTGGACAGACATATTATCATTCCCTTCCCATATCAAAGTCATAGTATCAATCCACCATTTCTAGGCTATAGGAGTTGAGAGGTTCAAGCAAAGAGTAGCTCAAGCACGGCTTTTAAGTCAGACAGTCTTATCTCAGACATTTACTAGTTCTGTGAACTTGAAGAATATACCTAACCTAGATGACTCAGCTTCTTCACTTGTTTAAAAAAAAAACGATGAGGATAATAATACCTCTCTTGCCAGATTTTATGCAAATTAAATGTTATAATCCAGGCAAGGATGTTGTTCATAGGGAGTAGCAAGAGGCTGGGAAAGGGGACAGTTTGTGATTTATTTTAATTCTTATGATCTTTCTCTAACGTGTGTCTAAGGCTCCAAAATGGAAGATCATTTTTTCAGTAAACAGTAAAAGGGAATGTGTGTGTATGGGGCGGATGGGTCCGGGAGGATGCAGCCTGGAGAACCCTTCAGAAACCTTCCAGTCTTGATGTTTCCATTGAACTCTGGTCTCTGCCTATGTTCTCCCACTGAAATGCCTATCCACATTCAGTCCTCATATCCGAATACCTTATAAGCGAGGGGATAGGAATGGGGACCACGCTAGAGATGTAACTCTGGTGCTCTGTATCCAGGGATCCAAGTGATCATGTCCCTATTCCTTGACCATCGTCAAGACTGGCTGAGGTGAGTTTGGGTGCAAACAGGTTAATATTAAACTTCTCTTTCATATCCCTAATCTAAATCAAAGTGCCAATTCTGTTGAAGTGTTATTATACTAAAGACCGTGTACCCTGATGCAACAGTTAGAACATATATCACCAATGCCTATCCTTTCCTTGTATTTTGAAGCCGTTCTCAAATCAACTCTTTTCCTGACTCATTGCTCCTAGAGTTTCTCCTCACTGATCCTCTCTCACTAAGGATAATTTTACTTAGAAAGATTTAAAAAAACAACATCCAGGTGACTATAATATCTTTATTTGTTTTCACAGTTTAAGAGAATATTTTAAGTAATCTAATGGAACTTTCCTCAGTATGATAGCTCTTAGCTCCTATTTTTTATTTAAGAGCCACTTTCAAAAATGACATGCTATAAATTAGCAAAACATAAACTGCTTTCCTTCCTCAAATGCTGTCACTTTTTTTCCTTCTCTGATTATTCCAAAACATGCCCTGAAGCTAGCCTAGTCAATTTCAAAGTCTGGATTTTTGTCTAGGTCCTTTCTGGTAAACAGGTTAAATATATCTCTCTTGGTGTGTCTTTAAGCTTTAGTTTCTTCATATATAAAATGAGGATTATAATAATAACTGCAACATAGGGTTGTGAGAATTAACTGAGAATTAAATGTATGCAAAGCATCCAGCACAGTGTGTGGCACAAAAGAAGTGTTCACAATATGATTTAGTACTATTGTTATAATAGTACCTGATTCGGAACGGTTAAACTTAAAAGATGGCAAACTCAGCAAGAATTAACTTCACTACACACTTTTTAGTGTCAAATCTTTTCAAATTTCCTTTTCAACATGAAGCCTTAACGTTCCGTCTTCAGCCGTTTGACATATGATCCCTTCAAGCTTCCCCCAGGTGCCCTTCTTCTTATCGCTTACTTCCTCCTTGTGGCAAAAGCCACGGTGTTATTTTGGGGCTCCCTCTTCCCCATGACCCATGCATTCCTGTATGTCCACCCTCTGCGTGACCTCCCTGTTTCTCTTTCATCTTGCTGGTTTCTTTCATTTCTCTCTAGCTACCTTCCTCCCCTCACTCTCCATCCGTATTACCTTTCATTCTTCTCACTCAGAGGATGTCAAACCCAAAATATTTAAAGCCAGAATGTTAGAATATTTGGTTAAAAAAAATTTTTTTTTTTCATTTAAACCTTTATGTGTGGTGTCTCTGCACAGCTCAGAGGACAGGTAGGGGATTTGAGAGAACAATTCCAATGGGCAACAAATAGGAACATTTTCATCCTCACGAGTAGGAAAGTCACACGAATGTCAATATCTCTGATAGCATAATAAACTTATGCTGTAGTATTCCTTCTGTTTAGATCTTATGGAATCTCTTGTGTTTATAAATTATAGGTCTTTTAGAACAACCTTGAACCTTGTGCCTACAAATGAATATACTACTTCTAAGCGATATAAAAATAACAATCACTGTACCAGCCACTGTTGACCTGGTTAATATACTGGTTTGAACAGTTGTCTGAACAACCACATCACAGCACAGTCACATACTGGGTGTGTTTCCAACAAAAACCCAAGATAGTTTCCAATTAAGTTGCTTTTCAGAAAGCTTGGGCCATCTTGCATTCATGCAACAAAACATTATGAACTTCAAAACAGGCCTTTAATTTTAATTACATCCCATTAAATCCATTCTTTTTTGTTTCATAATAGCATTCCACCTGATAAAAAAAGTGTTTAACTCTAGGTCTTTTGTTTCTTGTAGGAGATACCGTTCTTAGCTTTGTGTCATCTGCAAATTTGATAAGCATATCTTTTGTGAATTCATTCTAGTCTCTGAAAAATATACAGAGTAGGAGGCTTATGTAGTGGCTTCAAAAATTGACAAATTCTTTGAAACTCCTTCCTCACTGTAAGAGGTGGAGTTTGATTCTCCAACCTTGAATGTGGGCTGGACTTAGTAACTTAATTCTAAATAATGGAATATGGTGGAAGTGCCAGTGTTAGACTTTAGAAACTAGATCAGAAAAGGCACTGTGATTCTGTGCCTGTTCCCTACCACTATCCCCTCCCCGTTCTTTCTCTCATCACTTAGTCTGGGGCAGTTAGCGTTATATCACAAGGACACTTAAGAAGCCCTATGGAAAGACCCACAAGTAAAGGAAATGAGGCCACCAGATCTCTCAAGTCTAGATAAGCCTTGAGACGATGGTAGCCCCAGTTGATGCCTTGATTTCAACTCATCAGATACCTTGATACAGAACCACTCAACTAAGCTGCCACCAAATCCTGACCTACGGAATCTGAGATAATAAATGTTTGTTGTTTTAAGCCACTAAGGTTTGGGGTAACTTGTTACACAGCAATAAATCCATGATAACTAGAGAGCTTTATCTAAGTGTTTCATTTCTATCAGAGTCAGAGTTTTCTTTCAGGAAAATGAAGAGACACTATATTTATAACATTCTCCTCCTCATCT
This sequence comes from Rhinolophus ferrumequinum, assembly GCF_004115265.2. NCBI lineage: Eukaryota > Metazoa > Chordata > Mammalia > Chiroptera > Rhinolophidae > Rhinolophus > Rhinolophus ferrumequinum. The sequence continues at coordinate 19,781,048 of NC_046289.1, forward strand.
GTGCTAATGCTATTCCCCAAAGGGAACTCAGACTAGTTTATTAAGACTTGTGTTTGGTGAGTCCATGTTTGTCCTTAGCCATCACCAGAATCTTTGTTAAATGTGGTTTAAGTGCATACCAACTTATCCGCCAGATGAAATTCTTGAGAATTTTTATTTATTAGCCCCAAGTTTAAGAGATCTATCCTTTCACACAATATAAAATTTAGGACACTTTTCCTAAATAGTTTTCTATTCTGACTGACTCCCATCATTTTTTCTGAGTACACATTAACAGGGGCTAGGAGTTCAAATTCCTTAAGCACCCTGGGAAGTTATTCATGTAAGACCCAGAGACCTGTGCTTTGATTAGTATGTCTTCACTCTTCAGTTCATCTGAATTTTCCTATTTATTTTGTTTGTACCAGACTTCACATTCTGAAGGAAATCCTCCTTGGTAGAGAACCCGTTGGTGACAGATGACAATGTATGCTTGTTGTGGCGGTGGCGTGAGTGAAAGTTCAGATAACCACTGAGGTCCCACTTCGGCAAATGTTTTTGTGCTTTATAATTAAAAAGCAGTTTATGGGAATAGAGTTCATTGGAACTTACAGTTTATATTTTGAGAAGAGTATACAATTTTAAGGTTGAGGAGAACTCAGAAATCATCTAAGAAATATAGTTTCCTTATTTTAACATTTCTCATTCTTCCACTTAGAAGCTCATTAGAAACAGGACTCCCGGCATAGGCAAGCATCAGAGGATAGATCGTGAAGACCATCCTTCCCCCACAAAGGTGTTAATTAAAGAATTGTCTATACTCCTACTTGTTTGCTTATGTGGCATTTCCAAGGCTTTTCAAAAAATGAACCAGCTGGCAGCTACGCATCATTTAGTACAAAATTCAAAGGTCAGGGGTACAATACTGCAATGTGGTACAAGAATCAAAATTTTCCCAGTGAAGAAATAACCTCAGGGAATGCAGTCATTGTACTATATCTTGAATTTATATAATGCCTCGTTAACTCTACGTGGCAAATTAATTCAAATCGAATTGTTTGTGAGAATGCAGCATGCCCTCAAATCTGGCTACAAACAAAGAAAACTGAAAAACAACAATGTTTTGAGCTCAGAGAAAATGTCTAGAGAAAAGTATAGATCAGCATAGGACTGTTTTTATAGTGTGACTGTCTTTGTGTTTTTTTTTTTTAAAGAAGAAAGAAATAAAAGGGAGAACATAGCCTATACAAATAAAACATATTTTATAAACAATATTGAGATATCATAAATACCCCAAACAAAAACAGGTAAAGTCTTTGAAAGCATCAAGAGGGACTATTTAAGAAATTAAAATGGACATTTAATTTTTAAAAAATTTTTAAAAGAAATAATTAACTCATTTTAAGGCAAAATAAGACATACTTTGAAAAAATAAAAAGAGAAAAGGTGCATGTGTGATGTGGCAGGAAGAGCCAAGTTTATTTCTAAAAACATCATACCCTAAAGAAAATAAAAGACAATTCATCAGTGACAGTCACCAGTTTCCAACTTCAGCTTGAGGTCTGGATTTAGGATTAAGAGGGAGAAAATTAAGAAGGAAATAAAATTATAGCAGCCAGAGCCTTTTCCAAGTTCTCTGCCAATGCGTTAAATTGCAAAATAGCTATACTCCCATTCTGATATCCATGCTCCTTTGCAACGGGACTTTGTTATTTCTCCCATTAGAGGTTGAATTTCTTTTTCCACTCCTTGATTCTGTGTTAGCTCTGAGACTTGCTTTGTTTGGCACAGGGTGTGTTAGCAAATGAGATGTAAGCCGAGGTTTGAGCAGCACTTGTGTGGGAGTGCTTGCCCTCTCGTGCTGTTGAAGCCAGAGATTGCCACATGAAGAAGGCCAGTCTAGGATCCTGGAAGATGAGAGACCATGAGAAGAGAAACCTCAGCTATCCAAGCCTACTCAGTCAGCTCAGACAGCTCAGTTGAGGCCCCAGACATGTGAATAAGGCCATCAAGTTTACTAACTATTGTCATTCCAATAAACTTTAATTAAAAAAAAAAAAGAAAAAAAGAGTTCATCCAGCTTCATCTCAGCCATCCTGGAACAGAAAAAAACACTCACATGATGCATGGAAATCTGAGCCAATAAATAACAGTTTTGGAGGGTTCGTTTTTGCAGCAAACACTAAAAGACGCATCCAGGAAGTCGGGAAATCCAGGAAGGAAGAGAAAGTGAGATTGCATAAACGAAGCATCCTCTCTGTGAGGATTTCCATCAGGGCCCAACAGGAGGAGGGAGAAGCACTCAGAGGCTATCTGTGGAGTCAAAAGAATTTGTGTGGTAAGAGCCTTAAGAGTCCTGGAAGAAAGACAGGGAGATGTGGGTCTCTGTTACATATCTTTCGCCCTCTTCATTCTAAAGAGAGAATTATCAAATCCAAGAGAAAGGATGCAATGATGCAGCTCCTGAGAGGAGAAGGAAAGGTCAAGGCTGAGGGAGCTGGGACAGGGCAGGAAAACTAGAGAAGGACTGATACTTCTCTGATCCCCACTGCGAGATGCAAAGGAAGGGAGGGAAGATGGTGGGGATTGACTCTATACTTGGTGTGATCAGTAAGTACTGTGAATGTTTAAATAAAAAAAAAACACATTATGGTAAAAGATGCATTGCCATAAATCCCCCTCGCTTTGAACACACTTATCCCATGTTTTTTGCCACTATCTGAAGCAGTTCTGGAAGTCCTCTTTCATGAGTACCTTTCGTTGCGCTGTCCTGGCGGCCTTCATGCACTGAATCCATTCAAAACGTTTACCTTTCATGATTATTTTGACTTTGGGGAAAAGCCAGAAGTCACATGGTGCCAGATCATGATCACTGTAAGATCACCATAAACTGACTTTCACATTTCGTGTGTTTCTTTAGCCCTTTTTTGCAGTTTGAAACAAAATTTCATGCATTGTTCATGATCTGTGATTTATGGCACACTTTAAAACACACCTTCTCTCAACCATAGCTCACACCCAATTGACTGCACCAAACAAGTTGAAACTTGTCACACACTGTTCCTAAGGTTCGACGCACCGCTTCCCGTATTGAAGCTCCCTGCCTTTTCTGTTGGATGGCACGTGGCAGAAGAATTCACCATATTATTTGACCCCACCTTGCAGCTAATAAGGAGTAGAACTAATAAAGGTTCAGGGAGCCAGTTATCTGACCCCCAGCCATCATTATTCAGATGAGGGATGGACAGAGGCTGGTAAGAAGAGCAGTCTGGACTTCCTGGTAAGATATTGTGAAACTGTAACCCCCAGCCGATCAATGGATTTCCTACTCCTTGAGTGATTCTATGGGGAACCTAGGGTGAACGCCTTCACTCCCATGCCTCATCCCAACCTTCTAAAAACCAAAGCAAACAGTTGATGTTCCTGTAGGGTCTGAACAATCACTGGCGATGAATAGCCTTACTTACACTTAGAATAGAAAGATATTGCCCACCACAGTCCCTGCTAATACAAAACAGTAAAAACAAAGCAAAACACTGAAGACCAAAACCAGACAAAACCCAGTCCCACCTCACAAACCTGGCTTTTAAGAAAAGCATGCATTGCCTCTTCAACCCCTTTGAAAATTTATGGATTAGCATAAAGCAGCCTTTACAAAGTCATTGAACAGACTCTAAAAGTCATTTTTCTAGGACTTAAGAGCCGGTATCAGAATTGTTTTACATTGGCATGTGTGTGGTTGGACTCTAGAGAAAAGCATCAGAAATGATCAAAATATAGGGACTACAGAGCTAAATAAAGAATAAAGGTAACTAACATTGCTAAATGTTTTGATTGACAAACACAAATGACACATACTTGTCAATAATTAGAAATACGTTATGGTTAACGTCATGACTCAAATATTAGTCCATATTATAAATGTGATGACCAGAACAGCAACTTTAAAAAAAAAAATTAGGGCTTTTTGTTACACTTTTACGAAAGTGGTTAATGACTACGTAAAATTATCCACATATTTAAAATATTTACCTGTCACCTAGACTCTACTATCCTATCCTGAATATCAGATTTCGCAGGCATATGTTTTTTTTTTGTATGAAATTATAATCTCTTTAGAAGCAAGGTTTATTTTTTAAATCTTTTTATACCATCCTCTTTCACAGTCCCCTCCTTAACATACAATGACACCAAATGCTGACATATCTTAGGTGCTTAAGAGTATTCATGAAGTTGATGGCTATAGCTACCTCAAACAGAGGTGAGTGTCCTGACTCCAACTAATTATTAAATTATTAGCTTTGAAGGTTTAGATGATTACTAAGGTTCTTACACAACCTCTGAAAAATCTACAAATTTGAGACACACAAAGAAAATAATTTTCCATTGTGTAATGGTTAGCACTCTGGACTCTGAAAATAATTAATGACTCGTACTTTAGCCATTTACTATAAGACATTAACAGATAACATTAAATCTTTGCTATGTGAGGAATAGATTCAAAGATCTGTAGGCTATTTTTAAATTTAAATATATTTATCTGTACGGGTCAGTGCAATTTTTTTTTATAGTTACCCATTGATGTGTGTGTCCTGTATAGGAAGAGACATATTTTATAAACATCTCAAAGGAGAGAATGCTTTCGTATGTTCTCCATAGAACCTTGTACCCTGCAACAAAAAATAGCTCCTAGATGTCTGTAAAAAATAAACATCCAGGATTTAAAGAAATGATTCAGAATAATTTCAAATGACATTGCTCATAATAATCATGTTGAACAAAAGATTTTTAATAGAAGCCAAAGAGGAGAAACCAGACAGATCTATTCTCTTGGTGAAAGAAAGGCAAATTCTATCCTCTATAACATTTCAAATTATACTAGTCAAATTAGAGAAGTCCATATTGTGTAGAAATTTACAAACCAACCAGGGAAATGGACCAGATGACCTAGTATTTTCACCATTCTAACTGTTAGGTTCCTTTGAATTTTACTCTTTCAGAAACCCACTTTTATCTTTGCAATAATGATCCAAGAGATTAAAAGAAGGCCTTCGAGTGACTCAATTTGCCTACGCAAGTCCATGCAGTATCTATTGATGTACCATTGCTGTCTTGTCAAAAATCTCTTAGAACACTAGTAAGTATAAGGTATATTTAGGACAAAAGATGAGATGAGTGAGAGGAGAGCAAGCAGTTTTCCTGGCTTTACTCCTATGTTTCCATTTCTGATTATCAGGGATAGTGGCTTATTTAAATCACACTGGAATCCTTACAATTGTGTAGACTTCTACACAGGAATTGACATTTCCCATCTAACCAAAACTCAAGAGTGTTGCCCAAAGATTGATTTATTTTTTTCTTTCAAAGATTTACTTCTGAGTGTGACTCAAAAATGGAACCTATACACAGTGAGTAGTGAAGAAATGTGTAGATTTCCTACTTACTTAGTCTGCTGGATTTAATATGTTCTAATTGAATAATGACACAATTTCTATTATGCAGTCCCTAGTGCAGAGACTTCCAGAGATGGATGCTTCAACTACTTTTAGAGAAGAATTTGAATGGTTTCTGTTAACAAAGGAATGTAGATACCAGGGTTGCTTCTATCCCTAGAGGTTGTCTGTGTCAACTGTGATTTCAACGGGCATTACCCTTGCCAAGGCAGTGAGGTTTGAAGGCACACAGTTATTGCTCAAACTCTTGATCCCTCTAGTCAACAGTTGGCTTATTCTAACTAGCTACAGAGAGGTGAGTGGCACAAATCAAGGAATCCAAGTTAGAAGAGAGAGAAACAATGTACATTTATATTGATTGTTCTATTGGATCAGGAAAACAAATTAAAGCAACACCTACCTGACCGAATGATGCAGCTGTATAATGATGCAGCCACCAGCGCGCTGGATTAACTGGCTAAAAAGTTTGTGAATGTTTTGGCTGATGTGTGCCTGGAAGACATCTACAGCTACTACTGCGTTTCAACTAGCCTGCTAGGAAGGTGGGCTTGGAACAAGTGTTGCAGATAAATTGCACAGGACTACTGAGACTTAAAAACAACAACAACAAAAACTACTGAGCATAGAAACAAGACCAGAGTATTGTCATGAAGTTCTGGGATGAGGGTTGGTCGGGACTCTGAGTCAGCATGTTGGCATAGCACCTGGCTCGGTTCAATTGACTTATTTCAAGAACAGATCTGTTAAGAGTAATTTCAAAAGTCCCTTTATGGACCTACTTGGAGCTCAAAATTCTCTGAGGTCACAGTGGGAGAAAGTCACAAAATGAAGCAAGACTATTAGATTTCTCTTGGTTTATCTCCTCTAGGAGATCTCAATTGCTCCCTGAGGACGATATATGCTTTACCCCTTATTTCCTTTATTTTTACCTCTTCTGGAGGTCCAGCTCCATCCTTACCACACATAAAATTTAATAAAAACTCGAGCTATTCATTTTGGAAGTCTAAAAGCATTTGGTTCTACTTCAGTTTGTACTTCACTTATATAAATTCCTATGTTATTTGTAACAGCATCTCACAACAGTTGCATATAGGTTTAAAAATGAAGTATTTCTAAACCTTGGCTGTCTGAGAAGATTTTAGATTTATTTTGACTTTACATTTATATTTATGTTAGATTTACATTTGAGGTGGTTTTTTTTTTTTAAACTTTTGGGGATGCATAAATATTCTCCTTCTTTCCTTTTATCATTCTGTCCAAGTATACTGAGAAATCTACCCTTTGAGACCTGCAGAGAACCACCTCAGCAATGTAAAAATATTTTAATAAAATCAGATTTGTTTCAACAAAGAAAAATTTCCCAGTAAAATTCAAAAGTTATTTATAATAATATATTTGATATTTTCCTTCTGCTTTTAAAATACACTTAAGTATATTTAATGCTTGTAAAGCATGCTCTTTATCTTGGTGTATATTCTTATTGAGTATATGCAGACAATGAAATCAGAAAAAATCTCTAATAATCTCAGTAGAGTTTTGCTGTTTAACATTTATTGAGCAACTAGTACATAACCACTTTGATTCAAAATAAAAGGGTGTGTGTGTGTTAACCAAACTGTGACTACTTTGCTTAAGCTATAGGAAGCCAAATCTGATAATATATGCTTTCTATTCTGGTGGTGGGAAATTTGATTTTTGATTGACAACTTTATTATAGTTAATAGTCAAATCAGTAAATTGTGAAAGGATCCCTATTTTGTATAAATAAAATCTGGTCTGCTTAGTTTAATTTTTAAATATTTATTTTAAATTTGGGAATGCTTGTGTATACGTACACACCCATAAAACCTCATAACCTGGTTCTTGCTCCTTTAATAAATAGGGAAACCAATTCTAAAATCTCTAAAATTCATCAGCAGGAAGATGAGTCACACATGAGGAAAGTCCACCCTCAAAATGGCAGATCAGTGGCAGGAAGGGAATTGAAGCGCCAGCAGGAATCTCCCATCGGCAGAATACCCCTCAGCCAATGCTGAGAAAAGGAAGAGGACGTTCTCCAGGACTTAGAAGATGGACATAGCAAGGAGCAGGCAGAAGAAGACACAGATGCTGAGAAGTTAGTTGGCATCTTTATGCAGAAGGGAAGAGAATAGACTAGGGAGGTGAACCAGTGGCTTATACAAACCCATGCATTCAAAAGAAAAGCATGTTAACTCCCCTAAGGAGAGAGGGATGAAAGTATGCGTATATTTGAATCACCACAACTTTTTGTTACTAAGTAGAAGTAACAGAACTAGAGAAATAATAATGCTCTCTGTTTGCTACTTTCCAGTCTTGCTCTAAGCAATGCCTGGCATGACACAAATAAAGGTGGAATTGAATCTCTGTCTTTGGTGTTCAGTTAGGAAAGCAGTGTATGGTGGGGTTTTTGTTTATTTAAGCACAGGTAAATGGATTGCCTGTCCTGTTTATGTAGTTCTTTACCCTGAATTAACCTCACCTGTGGGTCTATACTACTCTACTTAGCAGTACTATATGCTCTGTGTCTCTGGGATTTAATTTATCCACTTAGAGATTATCCTGCTCCCTTTATTCTAAACAGAGATGAGACAATCCACAAAACAAAGCTGATGGATCAGTAAAAACAGAGCTACAGGCTTCAAAACATGCATGACCTAGAACAAGCGTCCCCCAGCTACAACTAAAGGACGAAAGTGGCTCATTGCGGTTTTTCGTTTTTGTAAATCATGTTATTAGAACACAGCTATGCCCATTCGTTTATGTATTGTGTATGGTTGTTTTTACACTACAACAGCAGAGTTAAATAATTTCAACAAAGACTTTATAGGTTGAAAAGCCTATAATATTTATTGTTTGGCTTTTTAGAGAAAAAAGTTTCTCTAAATAAAGGTGTCAGGGCCTCCGTGACTCAATATTCAAGTCCAAGTTGGCCCTATCACCTACTAGTTGTATGATACTGGAAAGTATGTTCCTTAATCTCTCTGAGACTCAGTTTTCTCATCTCTAAAATGGGAATAATACCAGAGTCCCTTTCCAAACTGCTGAGAGAAGGATTCAATGTGATAATGCACATCCTATGTCAGTGTTACCTCTTATTAAGTAATACTATTTCCCTAAAATCCTGTATGCCAGGATATTTTATACTATCCCCTTATCCAGTATATATATACAGCTCTCAGATAGTTGTAGGCATTTGAAATGAAGATTTCACCATTGCACTCTGAGAAAATCACATTTCTGTAATGTGATTAAAATGAAAACAAATCTAGTTGAATCAAACACTGAGACCGCAAATGGTGCACTGGGCAGACACACATCTCTAATAAATGTTTAATAATGTGACAACAGCATGTATTGCATGCACTGGGAGTATATTGCATGCATCTATACACAGATGTAGCATGTATATCTACATCTGTCACCCAAATGAATCGGAGCTCTATATACACTGTACACTGAAGTGCTCCTGTGAAAGGGGTGGAAAAGTGGGGTAACAGAAAGCAACAGGGTGCAGTGACTTATAAATCTGTGTGGAATCCCAGTGTTGACACTTTCTGGCCCTAGGACTGCAACAAATGTGCTCAAACTCCCTGAGCCTTGGTTTATTCATCTGTGAAAGAGGGAGATTAATACTTCCCTCCTGCAGCTATTGGGCAGATGACAGTAAGTGAAATAATGTATGAACAATGCCGGCCAATTCGTTCCCTCAGGGTGAAAGGTTTAGGTTGTCACATCACAGTTTCTGCTTGTGTATGTCTAGGCAGGGGAGTGGTTTGTCAGCATTGTTTTAGACAGCCCAAGGTCACAGCCAGATTTCATGCTATGTCCACCACCCTTGTCTGGTCCTCAGGCTCCATCAGGCACTTACGTGTGCCCACTGAACCTGGATCTCACCTGAATGAAAGCACCTTCTTGCATTATTTGAAACTGTAGGGACACTGTAGTGCATTGGAGCACGAGGTTTGGCATCCAAGAGATACAGGCTTGAGTTCTGGGTCTTCATATACTAGCTTATGACCCTGGGAAAGTTAATCTTAAATGCCTGCGTATTCCCATTTGTAAAATGGTGATAAAAATACTCTCTACCTTTTGGGGCTATTGCGAAGATTTAATATACAAACTCAGTGCAGTGCCTGGCACTTAATAACTGCACAATAAAATTTAAGCATTAAAATTATCTCGTTTGTATACATGCATTCCTATTCCACTAGAACATAAGACCCTTAAGGGCAGAGGCTATGTTTTACTTCCCATCCGAATACCCATGTCATATGGTATGGATTTACACGTAAAGCAGATTTTGAATACATATTTGTTGAATGGTGAATGAATGAATGCATGAAGAGATAACTCCATGCAAAACCCGCTTCACTGATGGGGTCGTGGGCTCAATAACCTGTTTTAATAGAAAAGCCAACACCAGTTAGTAAAAAGATTTCTGAAGTGTTTCTGCTTCTTGAAAGTGCACTATAATGACTTTTTCTGGCTTGTTATCAACACATTTCTATCATTTGTTTTGCTATGACCTTTAGCTTTTGGCTTGAATTGTCCTTTTCCAATTATGGACCTCGTCCCTCAGTGTTCTCAGGTAGCACTGCACATCAGGTATCAGCATCTGGCAAACCCCTCCACCCAGGTCAACACAGGTCATCAGGGACTACTGTGAGGCTGCAAAAACACCATGAGAAAAAGAAACGCATCCCCTGGAGCAAACTGTACATAGCACTGGGAATGTAATCCAGTCCACATTAACTGCATGAACCGAAGATTAGATATGCCGCTTTATCCTTCACTCATTCTCTCCTTGTCCTCTGACCCTCCTTTCCCTCTGCTTCAGCCTGCTGGGGTATTGACAGGGATTTTAGAGGAGTGGAAAGTCTTTATCTCGTTGAGATGAGCTGCACTATGATTATTATCGATTGAGTGATTTACAGTTTAGAGCGCCTCTTTCATTACTCTCTGCGCTTTACAGAATTTTAAATGACACAGTGCATGTGGATATATATTATTATTATTGGACGTTTATGTACCACCTTTCTCTAAGAAGCTAAATGTTCTTTTCAGATTTTAAATAACTAGAAGGGTCTTGCAACCTTGTGCCAAAGTTAAATTGAAGAGACTGAAACAAGAGAACTTTTCCAATAAATAAAGCTATGCTCTTGCATGGGCGTTGGGAAAGTTTATGTTCATTTAATTCTGGGGCAAAGGGAAAACAACACAGGGTAATTGCATTCTATGCTTGCAGTGATAATTCTAGGTTTTCATAATTAAAGACAAATTCTGCATGCCAGAGTTTTTATGTACTACCTAAACTGGAGCTTCTTTGTGACAACAGGACAAAAAAACCCCACAAAACAACAACCTTGTAATTCACTTAGCCTGGCTTTGAAATGATGCAATATTTGATGATTGTTTTAATTTGGGAGAATTTGTGTAATTGCAGATGCCTTACATAGAGTAAGATGTTATTAGCATTTTATGTCACACTATCTCAAGTGAGTATAATTTAAAAATCACGTAAAGGGTGACCACATTGTATTTCTAGATTTGAAAGTATTATTCCATGGATTTGGCTTAATATAAATCAACTCATTATTCATAGAAATTAAGAAATATGTTTCCTTAGTTAAATGGTACCTCGAAGTGACCTTCAAATGTCTCATTTATTTCACTGAATCCCTAGACTTTGTATAATATGTAAAATATTTAACTTTATAGTTAAACATTTATCACGTGGCTTTTAATTTGTTCAAGTCTATCTTCCCCTTTAAATACCAAAGTAGTCTACTAAAGATGAGAAAATCATTAACCTGGACCTAAGTCTAAGTTGTGCATCTTACAAAGTCCTATAGAAGTTTCCAGTAAAATTATTCTTTTGCTCAACCACTCTCTAGATCAAAAGCACTGCCCTGTTCACCACTCAATGCTGGATCAATAATATCTTTCTTTACTATAATTGCTACCATATTACTTGATGTAAATCTTCATCATTATAACAAGCTCCTTTGTGTGTTATTTAATTATTTTATAAATAACCTTGAGTCGTGTTTTAGGTTAATGTCTCGGGGCCATGTGCTTTGTGTCATGTGCCATGTGTTTATGGGTTTCCTTTCCCTCTACTCCAAATATTCTTCTCTTCCACCGGCTGTCACTCACACACACACACACACACACACACACAAACATCCTATGTTGACCATTGAACCATGTGGGAGGTGTTCAAAGGTGCCGACCCCCACACAGTTGAAAACCCATGTATAACTTTTGACTCAACTTCCTATAGCCTACTGTTAACCAAAAGCTTTACCGTTCATATAAATAGTTGAGTAACACATATTTTGTATGTTATGTGCATTATATACTGCATTCTTAAAGTAAGCTAGAGAAAAGAAAGTGTTATTGAGAAAGTCATAAGGAAGAGAAATACATTTACAGTATTTATTGAAAAAAATCCATGTATAAGTAGACCCGTGCAGTTCAAACCTGTGTTGTTTAAGTGTCAACTGTATAGTCTTGTCTTTGTGTCTCCTGGGTAGTTACATTTAATTTTAGCATGAGACAGAAGCCTACAGTTTGCCTTGAAATACTTATCAGCTTCTAAGAGACACTGACATGGAGAGAAAGGCTCTGGGTTTGAGAGCAGTAATTGCATGGATGGTCCTCAACTTACAATGATTTGAAGTACGATTTCTCGACTTTATGATCGTGTGAAAGTGATACTCGCAACAGAAACTGTACTATGAATGTTGACCCTTCCATGGGCTAGCGAGGTGCGTGAGGATACTCTCTCGCGATACGGGGCAGCAGCCGAGAGACGCAGCCCCCAGGCAGCCCCGCCGTGACCAGGGTAGACGACCGATACTCTATAGTGTATTCACTGTGTTAGATGATTTTGCCCAACTATGTTCTGAGCATGTTTAAGGTAAGCTATGCGAAGCGTGATGTTTGGTAGGTTAGGTGTGTTAACTGCATTTTCGATTCACAATACTTTCAACTTAGCTGATAAATATTAGATAAATATTTAACTAGGATGGGTTCATGGGGATGTAACCCCATTGTAAGTTGAGGAGTGTCTGTATTTAACTTGTGAGATACGAGGCTATTCACCTTGTAGCTGGGAATTCACAGAAGAGAAAGGTTTACCCGGTAAAATAAAAACAAAATTAAACAAAAAAAATCCTAAGCACCCTCTCCCTGCTCTCCCGCTCCCTAAGCAAGGCTGTTAAACAGTAAAACAGACTTTCATCTAATAAGGCTCTTCCTGTCTACTTAGATACAGCGCTAGAAGGTAAAATGGGATTGTGAAAGGCAAGAGGCTGCCACAATCCCAAAAGGCCTAACCGATGTTGTGAAGGAAGCCAGATGCCATGGGAAGGGCTAACTTCTAACTTGGCAGACGTTAGAGATTTAACTTGAGAGAAACATTCTACATTGTCAAGATTTAGGTTAAGACCAGAATTTCTGCATCATGCAAGTGCCCCAGGGTATCAAAGGGAATCCATGGAAGGAGCAGAGTGTGATTAAAAACTGGGGTTCTCAACTCAGGGGGTCTTGGACTGGAATACCAGCACTTTCACTCATGCTGGGAACCTGACAAGTACCTAAGGTCTCTAGGACTGTTCCTGATCTATAAAATGAGAATAAAACTAACACTGACCTCAAGGGTTGTAGTAAGGCTTAATAAGATGTGCACAAAGAAGGGAGTGTATAGTATTCGGTTGGTGCAAAAGTAATTGCAGTTTAAAAGGTTAAAAATAATTGCAAACCCCACAATTACTTTTGCACCAACCCAACAGTAACCATCAGTTTGTTCTCTGTATCTATGGGTCTGTTTCTGTTTTGTTTCTCATTTATTTTGTTCTTTAGATTCCACATACAAGTTAAATCTAATATGATATTTGTCTTTCTCAACCAATTGGGTGAAGAAATTGTGGCACACACATACAATGGAATATTACTCTGCCATAAAAATAATTGTGGTTTATAAGGTTAAAAATAATTGCAAAAACCACAATGACTTTTGCACCAACCTAATAAATGCCCAACGGGGGCAGCCATCACCATCTGGATGAATTGGCCGAGAGACGGTAGCAGCTGCTATTTCTTATAATCTCTTGGGTAACATTCCCGTGAATCCAGTGGATTTATTACCCCAGTGACTGTGTGATGACAAAATACATTCGATGAGTTCAGAAGGTATATGAAGGTACAGGCCCCTCCATTTATTAATGATGGAACTGAAGATGTACATTATGTACAACAGGTAAAAAGAAGGAAGAGATAGAATATTCCAGTTCTGCGCTGTGCAGTACCAGTCGCCAGCCACCAGCCTCATTGTGCTGGCCTGAGAATGCAACGAGAAAATGTATGTAAATCCCTCAGGGCCTAGGACATAATAACTGCGCAATGAAAATAAACCTCCAGGGCCTGAGTCATACCAGCCACATTGCAAGTGTGGCTACATGTGGTTAGCCGCCACTGTGTTGAGTGGCACAGTCTGAAAGGAGAAACAGACACATTTTTTTGCTTTCTAAATACCAGTGGTTCTCAAACTTAGCTGCATATAGAATCACTTGGGAGCTTTTTAAAAATATTGATGCCGGGACCAGTGCTATTCAAATTTTACTCTGCACGTGAATCACCTGGGTACTTTGTTAAAATGCAGATTCTGATCCCGTAGGTCTGGAGTGGGCCAGAGATGCTGCATTTTTAACAAGCTCCCAGGTGATGCTGTCACTGCTGCTGCTGATCCACGGACCACCCTCCAGACCAATTAAATGAGATGACCTGGAACTGGGGCCTGAGCACCCGCAGTTTATTAAAAGTTCCCAGGAGAATCTCATTTGCAACCAAGTTAAAGAACACAGCTTCTCTCCTTGTCTCCCTCGTTCCCTCTCTCTCCTCCTCTCTTCCTTTTCCCCTCTCTCCCACTCTCAGATTTTTAAAACATTTTTTTTCACCAAAGACCGACCCCAGCAAGTTGAAAGTCCCTTGTCAATAGAAACTCACCTGCTTGTGCCTCCTAAGTCATTCCTGATAAATGAAAAAGATTGACGATTTAGCAGTGCAAATATCTAGGCTACACTGGTTTAACTGATTAATTGATGCATTTGGTGACCAAATGTTGCACCAACTTCTTTATAAGATGGTTTTAAAATGTATACCTAGCAATGTGCAAACCCACTCATTACATAAGCCTCTCTCCAGTTGTCATTACATCTCTGCAGTCTGGAAAATCATATTCAAATATGGCTTTCCTCCTTGACTGTATTTATACTTCTCATTCTCTTTACAGGACTTCACGACCTATGTTTCTTCCCCGCATTGAACTGAAAGTAACACTAGTCCTGAACAGATGAATAAGCAGGTAGATGGGGCTTGTTTCAATGTGTGCTTCAAATCTGGCAAGGCTTCAAATGTTTGTAGCCAAAGACAGAAAGACAAAGAAAGAAAACCTCCTGGTTAGGAAATAATGAAAACCCAAGGCCTGAGAAATGTCGGCACCACTCCAAGTACATAGACTTGTTTTTAACCCTTCACAGTCTCAGTAATCTAGGATGAGATGTGCACAAAGAAACTTCTCTTAGCCCCCATGCACACTGTCTACACTATAAAAGGACAATGAACATTTGAAATAAAATATGTTGCAGGCTTTCTCTAACTCAGTGCATCTCACCAGGAGATGGTTTTGCCCTCCCAGAAGACACTTGGTGTTGGAGACAGGCGACTGGCATCTGGTGGGTGGCAGTCAGGGGTGCTGTTAACTATCCTCCAATGCACAGGACAGCCCACTACAGCAAAGAATTACCTAGGCCTAAAACAAGAGTGCCAAGGTGGAAAAACCCTGCTGACGGAACTAGTCCAGGCAGGGACTTCTATTTGAGAATACTTTTGATGGAAAAACAAAAACAAAACAAAATCCAAAAAAATAACTAGTGTCAGTATCAATAAAATCATGACTCTGAGAAATAGAGGACCGTGCAGCAAATGGGAGGTAGTAGAATCTGAAGACCGGAATAGGAATCGTGGCTCTATCCGCTAAGCTGTGTGATGCACGGGAGGTTATTTAGCCTCGCCGAGCTTCAATGACGTATCCTTAATATGAGTATGGTGGCAATACTAATACCAAACCCTGTCCCCCCGGGGGATCGAGCGAGGCTCCCACGCCACTTTGAGCATCAGTAAGCACTACAACAGTGTTGTTACGTTCAATCCCTGTAAAGACAAGGTTTTGTGGAACCTGACACATTCAAATACAAAGAGGGAGTTTTCCAATCTAGTGTCTGAGAAAGGGAGCCACTTCGATATCATTTTCATGTCCTGAGTCAGGTGGTCAAACAGGATTTAAGCTTAGGTCATCAGTGGGCATTTTATTGACTGAGGAAGGGCATTCCAGTCAAGAACACTTCAACCAAATTGGTGTGCAATATCAAGACTAAAAGAAAAAGAACTGAGACCCTATTCTCCTCAGCACCACCTGCCGTAGGAAGATGGAAAGCCCTACACATGGGAGCTGCTTATCAGTCTTCACTTTGCAGGAAGCCTGGCTCTGACCTGGAGAACCTCTTACTGTACCGTGCTCAGGGTTCTAATGGCCCTGATGACACAACCAGCCACCCACTCACCGCAGAGACCAGATCTTTAACAATCCCATTCAGCCCAGCCTCCCAGGGGGCCTAGAGCTGGGGCTAAAATTAATTCCTCATGCTCAACTTACCTTTCACCTCCCCTCCCTGGTTCCCACCACTGCATTGTGTTAAGACAGTAATCAGAGGCTTCATAAGGAACATTTATCAGTGCCTGGATGCCAGCTCCAGGCTGAGCTGTCTTTTATTTCCCTCTCCTGTTCCTTAGCCTTTCTATTTTCAGGTTCAAAGAACGACGTGGCTTTTGAGTTCTATTTCCCAGAAGTAAGTGATATAAGATTCCGATGGCTATAGAACTATTTTCATTGTGGATCCTTCCTGATTCACAAAGAGCATGTATGCTACATGCCCCGTGCCCAGCTGGTTTCTAAATATTTCACAGTGGGATGTTGCAGTAGAGCCACATAAAACCCCATAAAAGCCCATGAAAAGATTCTGGAGTTGACCCATTCATGCTGACGCACGGGGACTCATTGAGTAGGAACAATACCCTGAGAGAATGAGATCACGTCCATAAATATTCTATAGGAGCTACTCTATTTACTATTTAAACATTAGCAACATACAAGTAGCTCAACTGCACTCCTCTGGATGGTTTCTATACTTTCTGTTACTATCAATAACATAGAATAGCTTGGGAAAAGGTGAATACATCACTTTTGTAGAAACAATGTCAAGATTGCCAGACCAGGTGGCTTTGTGTTTTGATGTCCAGATACAAGGGGTATTTTGAGCTTTTGGTTTAATACAGATTTATTAAACAATGCCAGGTTGCTCTAATGATGCTTTAAATTTCCTTCAGTGGATCCTTTCAGTTGCACAGGGAAGCAGAAGCAAGAGAAAATTAAGTATCCAAAGCTCCAAAGGTGAGCCACTCCTAGGAAGTCTTGAAGGAGTGGGATGTAAAACTAAAATGCTGCACTTTCCAATAGGGCTTTCTGGTCTAGGCAACAAAGTATCATGATAGCTCCTTTCAATACTCAGTATTCTTTCAATGGCTTCATGGAAGCACACGGCCATTGTTGGCCTGGCGGACAGCTTGGATTCATCACAAATGAATCTTTTAGCACAGCTGAAAGAACTTTTTGTTTTGAAAGGAGGATTTTCAACTCTACATTGTTGAATAACTACCTTTGTGTGGTTATTGATATTAACCTTTGTGATACGGCACTTAAAAAAAAAAAAAAAAGGACAAACCTAAGACGACACAAGAAGAATAATGCTCATTTCTACCTACGCACTTTTCAAAATGTCCCCCAAATGGCTGTGGGAGCAATAGTGGAAATTGTGCCCAGCTGAGAACTGGAGAATCTGGTTTTAGTTCTGTCCCTCGTTTACTATGTGACTTTATGAAACACATAGCCTCTCCCTGGGTCTTTTTTTAAATTTGAAAGGTAGACTAAAAGTATCTACTCTATCCAATTTAATAGTCAAAATTAAGTAATCCATAGCAGTGAATATGTAATAGTAAAAAGATGCTACCCAAATGTTTGGTAGTTCTCATAGTTAACATTCATTGAATATTGACTTAACTGACTCCGCATTATGTTGAGCATTTTACATGTATTCCAACTCACATAATCTTCACATTAACCCTGGAAAGTAAGTAGTATCATGTCCCCATTTTATGGATTATGAAACAGAGGCTCAGGAGGTTAGATAACTTGCTTAAAGTTTGGAACTGGATCACCTAAAAGGAAGAATAAGCACTTATTTAGAGAACAAAGAAACCAGAGTAAAAAATAAGAATATAGGGAGAAAGAATCTGATATAGTTTTAAAGCATTACAATAATCATCAGAGAGGAGAAATCAGAATTGTTAGAAATTCTTACACTTATTTTATGGTTTACTGTTGTATTTTGAATTTTAAATGGAGAAAGACAACAAATATATCAGTGTTTAGGGCATTTCAAGGTCGTAATCCAGCCTGCCTTTGGCTCACAGCTGATGGCACCAAGATCCCCACTCCAGCCAGCTGCCTCCAAAACCCATACTTATCACTGTTATATTGTATCATGTCCTGTAATAATAACACTTAGTATTACTAAATAACAGTTACCGACAGTTACTAGTAATAATAGTTTTCAATGGGAAGCAATGCCATTAAAGAAAGCTTCCCCCTACCACCCGCCCCCACCCCGTTTTGGAAACATAGGAAGTAACACAAAATGTGGAACTGAAGATACAAAGAAGCACACAGCCAGGGTCACTGGTTTTCTTACATATCTGTGGCTTTCAAATGACCATTAAGGAGACTGCTACTGCGGGCAGCCAACTCCCAGATTCTATATTAGCTCAGGGCAAGTGGTTAACATCAGTTTAGAAATCTTTGAAATTCCTTATAAAAACATAACAAACCCTACAGCAACACTAGCAGGGCCAACGATAATATGCATGGAGAGACATTGATTTTTCCTATGAGCAAATAAACAGCTTTTAAGATCTCAGGCTGTTTTGCTTCTCCCCATCCCCCACCCCTCTCAACCACCAGAGTTCAAGCAAGAAGCATTTAAAAATCAGGTCTATTAGTGTCTAGTGAATTTGGACGACGATAAAAATTCATTGTAGCTGTTAACACCTCTGGCTGTCTTCATAGGATCAAAGATAATTGCATAAGGTCATTTTTGTGCCTTAATTTAAGGAGTACGAAGAGTATGACAAGAGACTCCCTGCAAAGGGTGACTGGATAGTGTATGGAGACCGAGAGGGTAGGCAAATGGGTAAATGGGGCTTTCTGCTTCAATAACTTGGGATTCTTATAGGCTGTTTGTGGATGCTACCGTAATTCTTAAAACAGACACAGGAAGACTGGCTATTTGGGGGAAAAAAACAGCAGCACAGTTACTTTTGATTGGCCAGAACATTTACGATCAGGGTTCAGGGCTCTTTTCCTGGGAGAAGTGTGAGATGAAAGGGAACACTCAGGGATTATTTAAATGATCTCTTTTAAAGAAGGCAACCTTTCCTCCCACTGCCCTTGATTGGGCCATAGGCTTTGGGAGTTTGTTGGCAGATGCTCCTTGACTATAAAATGTAAACAGGTGATTAACCCCTCTCCCTCCCACACCAGCATGTTGGCTGTTAAAACACTTACTAGGACCAGTTTCTGAATATCAAGGCAGGCTTAGCGTAAATGGAAAAAAAAAAATTGCGAAGTCAACCAAGTAAATGCAATTCCACCTGTAATTTTTCTCTCTCAGTTGTTGCCCTGACTTGTTGTTCATCCATTCAAGTTGAGTAAACCTCCTTTCACAGTCTTTGCAATCTCTGGCCACCTGTACCTTCGGCTAAATCACACCACAAAATCCAGATCTCAAATTGATTATTCCATGATGATGGACAATAGTGCGTGGTAGAGATGGAGTCCCTTCCCTTCACTGCTCATCATGTGTGGTGCCCTGGGAAACCTACAATAATTGTCTTTGGTATGAGCCAGTCAGGCAGTATTGGGTTAACAAAAAAGTTTCAGTGCATAGTTAGTAAGTCTCCAGAAGCTGCCTACACTGGATCAAGTCCTAAAGAAAGAACTTATCTTCCCATACAAAATCAAAAAGAAAAGAAAAACAAAAAACAACACATGGATTTGTGCTTAATATTTGGTGCTTTATGATTTGGGGATGGTCATGAGAAAAACCACCATTTCAAAGTAAGACTAGGAAAGCAAAAAAAAGTATGGTCACTGAGAGCAAAACATGTACCTGTGGGATAATGCTCATTCACAGGCCAGTTGTCCACCTGGAGGGTGGCGTTGCCGCCGTTTCTGGTGAAGCGCACCACGTGGTATTTACCGTCATTTACAGGGGTTCTTTCCTCTTTGATGGAGATATCAACTGTGCCAATATTGAAGACAACTCCAATTTTCCCCTGTTCCTATAATAAAGAAACACAAAAGGCATAGTTATCAATAACCACAAGGTTTTCTCCCGTTAGAGTCGATCCTCCAACTAACAGTGAATGTGTAGGTACCCGAAGGGGTCCAGCAGCATGAAGTTCGTGGCAGTTGCCTGCATTTCCCCCTGGGCTTTCATCCTAAACATCAAAACCCAAGGTAGAAATCTACCCAGATTGTTCTCACAGGTTTCACTGCTCAGGTTCCATCACTTGATTGCCCTCAACAGCTATCAAAGCTGGAACCACAGAACTACCTAGCCACTGTGGAATGACACTGAAAAATTCATTTCTGTGAGGTGAATTAGGCCTGTGTTCTAGGAGAGGCTAATAAGACACCGGACCCTAGATCTCCTCACAGTTCAGATTTAGGATGAAAGAAGCCTGCTTGCACATTTTGGGTCCAGGCCAAGGGGCTGGGTACAGAATCGTTAGGAATCAACAGCAGAGGAGCTAGCATTATGGAGGAACTCCTGATGCACCTTCCTGTAGGTCAGAAACACAAAGAAAATAAATTATCCTCAGTAGAGGCCAGTGACACTGAGCTGGTGTTTTCAGAGTCAGATCGCTGTCACCCTTTCCATACTTGTAGCCTTACTCCTAAGACTAATTTAAATACAGATATGATATTCAGTGCTACAGCAGAGGGTATCTCTTTGGCCCCAAAAGACTTCTGGGAGGAGAACACAATGGATGCCAGAAGACGAACACTATGGTAATGAAGGTGATGACTCCGGTGGTGGTGGTGGTGGTGGTGACATCATCCACCTCCTGGGAAGTGAAATATTCAAGCATAAATAACAATGCCATGAAAACTCTTACTCTTCTCTAATAATTGGCTACAACCAAGAGTTGGAATTAGTATTCTGATAAGACATAAAAGTAACCTTCCTGATCAGACATAATCAGTCTCTCTCCACCTCTTGGCAAGGTGTCACAGCATGCAGTGTCAGAGGGATGGAAGCAAGGAGAGAAGGGAGACATCTTTCTCCATTTCTCTAGCTGTCTGACTTATTGGCTGAGAAATAGGTTGGACACTCAAGGATAATTTAATTTAGCTGTAATTCTGATGTTCTACAAGGCTGAGTCACAACATTTGCTCGCATAGTCTTTGTTACCCGCAGTTTCATAATTGAAGCAGAAGGAGAAGGAGGAGGATGAGTAATGGGATGAGGGGTGTGAGAGGCAGGGAGGAGGAGGAGGAGGAGAAGAAAGAGAAGGATATGGGAAAAGAAGTCCAGAATCCACATAAACTAAGATGTAGGAAAGATTTCACTGAATCTCAGATTTAGTAATTTGGTTCATCCATTCATTCAGTACATAAACATAACGTTGACTAAGCACTCACTGTGCTCAAAGTCAATCAACTAAAACTTCTGGTGCCATTTTAGGTGCTGGTTTCCATATAATTTGGTACGCTTCACTTACTTTTCCAAAAGACAGCTTTTCTCAACTTGCCAATTTTCCTTTAGTATATGAACACATCTTGTGCACAACCAAAGGAGGGACGAGTACCCAGGAGTCTTGATCTTAGAAAGCAGGAGTCTAGGCTGATCAATACAGCCTGCTTTCAGCATGCATGGATGCTGATACAGGCCGGACACCATCGCTTCCTTTATGCCCTGTCACATAGCACACAACGCAAAATGACGTCTGCTCTCTGGGGAAGAAATTCTGTTGCCTCCCTACACGGTGACTAAATATACTCATGATTTCTAATATCCTTGTTTATTGTGACGTTATGTTCTCAGTTTTGCTTTATTTTATATTTTTCACCTCTGCATTTCCACCACTACACGGTACCTAGCATTAAAATATGATGCGTGGCATGGATACATGAACCTGAGGACAGGATTTTGTGTTCCTTTCATGCCCACAATTAATAATATTATGATCCATTTTATTCTTACTCATTAACTCTCAAGGAATTCAGAAAAAACAGCATGGCTTTCCTGCTTTCTCTTGCTTAAAGAATTGGCATTCATTTCTAATGGTGTGTGTGTGTGTGTGTGTGTGTGCGCGCGCTGGTACTTAGGCACCCTCATCCCTAAATAAGCAAAGCTAGAATAACCTGAGTCAGAATCTGTTTAGCAGAATGCAAGGACTGGGGGAGTGAGGAAACCATGACTGCAGATACCATTTTTCCTCTGCCCACCCCACAAATGTGGGTTGTTTATTGCACCATGGTTCTTCATTGAGAAACCATTGTATAAATCCTGAATACATGGAAAGGACTGCTGGCGATTCAACTCACTTCTGAGTCACTAATTAATCCTGGATGGCGAGCAGTTTTAGGGTAGAGAGACCTTTAAACCAGCATTCTGCAGCTTTTCCGCCACAGCGGTGGCAAAGCCCAGTTCTAGCTCAGTGAGCTGACTGATCAGCGCGATATATACTTTGGAAGATTCTTTGCAAGATCCATAATAGATTCGGGGACAGAAAAGATTTAATCTCTGCCAGAATAAATATTTGGTCCTTATCTGAGGCGCCACACATTTGCCACTGTAATCACTGTTTCAAAGAGGTCTTTCTAAACCAGCTAGCACGCTGCCCACGTCAGGAGAGACCCTTACCCAAATGTTTCATTGTGTTTCCTGCGGTGGTGAATGTGGCTGTGCTAGGCCGCAGATGTGGTCTCTTTACTCGTAGGAAATTTCATTACTGCAACCTCCTGGTCATGGGACCACAGCGGCATTATAATCTGTGGCTAACTGCTTTGTCTCAGTTCATTATAAGCCTTGTGACAAATAGCCATATAGTAGACCAGGTTAGAATCCATCACGCTCAGCTGCCAGGAAAATAAACTCTGCTGGTTCATGTGTCCAGAGAGGAGAAGATATGCCAGAGAAAAACATTGGTTTTGGAGTTAGCCCTGACTGACCTGAGGAAAGTTACTTAACGTTTCTGACCCATTTGTTGATAATATATTATGGAGACAAGATACCAGCTTTACATACTTCATAGAGCTCTTACAAGGCTGAAATGATATGATTAATATGAGAATACTTTATAAAGAGTAAAATATTATACAAATATAAGGGATAAATGAGATCAACAGAAGAAACCATCCAATCATTTGACCATCTGTAACACTGATAATTAGACAAATCAATTGGTTCAAAAGGATGAACACGGGTTTTAGCGTAGCATGATTCAAATAACACCTCTGACTCGGAAAACTGCATGACCTTGGGCAGGTTATTTAACTTCTGATTTTCTTGCTAAAAAAGGGATGTGTGGAGGAAGGGAATGGCTACGTCTGAAGCTTGTTGTGAGGATCTTAGAAGAACACATATGTATAAAACACCTGGCAAGCGGCTGTATCTACTTTGGGACCTCAGTAAATATCAGTCATCTATTCCCTTATTTGTGTAGTTGAAAGTAGTAGCATGAGCTGAAGAGCTGTTGGTTTGGCCACTGTCATCAAGAAATAGTGTGAAAAGAAATGTAAACTTTAGCAAACAGAATATTAAAAAAACAACATTTGTAAAGTTGATATCCTGTCACAATTTGGTAGTTGCTCTCTCTTCATGTTCCTTGGTGCCTTTTATAAGCCCTTCCAAGACAAGCAAAGCGTAGCTGCAAAAACAGCGTGACTATAAATTTTCATAACTCCATACCCATCACCATTAAAGTTGCTACGAAGGCAATCACTTCAATAGATGTTCTTCCTCAATATTAAAAACAATGACAAGTGGTAAATCAGAAGACATTACCAAAGAATCCTCAAGAGCATGCAGGAAAAAACTGAATGGTGCAGAAAACAGCTGTGTTGAAATAGCCGATAAGTCATCCTTCACCAATAATGACTGTTTATGAGCCCACCTGGTTCCTCAGATTAGTCAGGTTCCAGTTTTCTGTTCCTCCATCAGCCATATCACGGTTATCGCTGTGGAAGTGACCCAAGAGATGCTACCAACAGTGGGGTCAGATTTCAGCAGCAAAAATGCACAGGGACAAGAAAAATCCTCAGGAATAAAGATCTCCCTGAAGGCGATCGCTTCTTTCATCCCCAAGGGCTCCCTGGGAAGGCAGGATGCACCTTCCACTATTGTAGAAAATTGCAGCTGACAGAAACAGAACTGGAGCTCTCAAATGCGTGCCAGGGACATGTGCAAAGGAAGTAGCTCTCAATGTCTTAACTTCTAGGTTTCCCACAGAATTGTGCTAGGCAGTGATGCAAGGAGAATAACATATATGTGAACTCTCCTGGGTCCAGACAGTGCCAGGTCTGCCTTACTCATTTCAAAGTCTGGGTCATAGTAGATAAAGTCACCAGTGGTGCTGTTTACCTCATGCCATGCATTTAATTGTGGATGGGAGCTCCGCCAGAGTTCTCCCACTTTCTCTCAACCCTATACCAAGCAAATTCCTGGCAGTGGCTTCTTTGTCAGCCTATGTCATTGAGTGAGGATGGCAGCAAGCCAACTTGCAACGGACATGGAACATGACTGAGAAACAATGTGTGGTTGATTGATGTCACCAAAAATTGTAAGCTGTTTGTTACTGCAGCATAACCCACACCACCTTGATGGACAGAGTAGGTGCTAATAATTCTTGAATTCTCACAATTACCCTGCAGATTTTATAAATTAAAAAGATAACTGGGAATTCACCATCTAGTAGGAGACATATTCAGGTCTGTCTGACTTTAAAACCCATGGATTTTCTACCATGTTATATTTTGGTCACATTTACGACATGCTGCAATTGGAATTATTTACATAAGATAGTATATAGATTACATATTATATATTTTATGTCTGCCTAAGCTAGACAGACAGCTTAACTTAATTGTGTGTATCTCAAATATAGGAATCCTAGCAGGTGCTAGCAAATGTTTGTTAAATTAATGGATAAGTGAATCAATTAATAAAGAATTAGAATGTGTGGTGGTGGTAGAAAAAAAAATGTGCTAATAAGTTTTTATGCCATGGAGGCTAAATAGGATTTGAACAATATAGGATAAAGTAGAGAATTGGTCACTCACATTCAGACTTTTTGGCAACAAATCTTAGGCAAAACATATAGTCTCATTGTGCTTTATATACACAATCAGTAAAATACAAAAAGACGAGGTACAAGTTACTTGATTCCTCAGATAATTTTGGCTGAGAGAGGATTTTATTGAAGTTCTCTAAGGTAAGACACCCTGCATTAGGACACACTATGGGCTCTTTTTGTGGCTGTTAACTCTTTCAGCGAAAATCATCAGTGCATTCTTTCAATGTTAATAGTCTTCTTGTTCTAGACCCAGGACAATGGTTTGCTAATAGCACTGAGTGTGCACTTTGGGTGTTCAGAGCCTTGTACTGTTAAAGGACTCAAGAGCTCCAAGAGATTAGTCGAAGTCTCCCTCAACAAGTCTAAGATAGAGAATAAGCCCATCCGGAATCACCCGAATTGACAAGATGCCAGCTACGTAGCTTGGAGAGCGTTGGGACCTTCACTATCCTGCCATGACAACGACCCAGTCCCTTCCCTTGAGGAGCTTCAGTGTGGCTGTGACAGGAAGGGCCAGGGAGAAGAAAACGTCTGTTCTGAGCTCCAGCAGCCTTTAAAATTTAGAATCAGAAGACTTGAGCCCAGTCAAAGCTCGGCATCTTGGTGCAGAGGTCATCCTGAACAGGTTCCTCAACTATCTGTATCACAAGCTATTGGAATGAAAAAGGAGAAGAACAACAAGAATAATAATACCTGTGCTCAACGGTACTTCAAAGAAATGAATAAAATCTTGGCAAATTCTGACGTGCTCTGCAAAGGATGATGTGACAATGATGGGAACGGTGTGGGGGGTGAAGTTGGTGGTAATCGTGGGGACATTGGTTTTGCACCTACAGAACGCTTCCCTGTTTGAAATGACTGTCTCCCATTCAAGATCATCCACTCCAGAATCTGTATAGATTGTCCCAAGAAAATTCACATTAAATGGCTTGGAAACTAATTCTGTTTTCCTGAATCTGCACGGGTCTCGATGACCTTTGCACCCACCCAGCAAAATTGCCTCCACTTCTCCCCCTGCCTGCAACTGCACTTCCCCTGGTGTTTTGTTGATGTCTGGTTGTGTGAGGTCAATCAATTAAAGTGGATTAGATCCACAGACTGAAATACTAACAGAGGGCCGAGAGAGATAAGACTGATAAATAGCTCAAGACAGCTTCATCTCTAACTATGAGAGAGAGAGAGAGAGAGAGAGAGAGAGAGAGAGAGAGAGAGAGAGAGAGAGAGAGAGAGAGAAAGCAGGGATGACAACTTGACAACTTAGGACAACAGGAAGTCTGACCTGAAGGGAGGAAGCAAAGAAGGACAAGTCAGCTGGTGCAAGTAAATAAGAGGCAAGTCACAGCCACGGCTCTAACAGTCACTGGCCACAGACTGCCATCCTGAGCGATCAGGTGCTTCAGACCTATTCTGAGCATTCATTTCTCTTCCCAGACCCCAATGTCACACTGCCTCGTTTGGTAGTCAAGTTTGATGACACCGCAAACATTAAAGTTCATTTCCATAGGGGGCCCAGTGTTATACCAAGACCTGGAGCAGTCTCCTGGCAGGATTCAGGTGACAGCTGGCAGGGCAGTGCCGACTGAAACCCAGTGCAGGCAGAACATCTCCTGTAAATGCCCGGCTCTCCCCCCAGATTTCTACCACAGCTGTGAGGACACCACCCGATGACCATCGTGAAGAGACCCTGCATCCTGGGCTCACAGTAACCTGTCGTCCGCACAATGAGGAAGCACGTTTGAAACCCCCTATAATTCTTCTCTTGGAAGAATTATATGGTCTTGTTTCCACCATGGTAGTGATTTCAACTGGAGGTGTTTTTGTGCCCAAGGACATGTGGTAATGTCTGGAGACATTTTTGGTTGCCACGACTAGGCGTGGGGTGGCATCTGGTGCGTACAGACCAGGAATGCTGCTTAGTATCAGATAATACACAACAGAGAACTATCTGGCCCATCATATCAACAGTGCCACTGCTGAGAAACTCTGCACTAAGGACTACACAGCTTTAGTCACTCAACAAACATCCATAAAGCGTGTACTGCATGACAGAAACTGTTCTACAAATATTTACCAATCTGTTTTAACGTATTCCCCACAACACTCCTTCTATAGGGCATGTATGCATGTATATAACACATGTACACACAACACACACAATACACATGTGGACCCCAATGCAGGCCTGTGTGTGCACACATATAAATTTCAATACCTTGCACCTAAAAATTGTGGTCTGGCCCTCAAAGCACAGGGAGAGCACTGAGCATGTGTGGATCATCTCTCGGACACCCCTCCCCCTCTATGTTGTGCTCAGGTGTCCATTGTATAAATGTAAACTTGGAAATGAAAGCTCACTCAGCCAGAAAACAGCAAGTCTGAAATACATGCCCCATGTCATTTTCCCAACCCGGTCTTGGTTACCCCTTTCTCTTTTAATTTGTAGTAATGAGTAAGGTAGCCCCTAAGAAAGTCTCTCAGTGTACAGTGACATTAGCTGATAGTTCTAACTCTAATTTAGTCCCATGACTCTTCACTACAGACTAGGTAATTTTAGTCAGTTCCATGAAGATGTATGATCAGTTCTGAACGGGCCGCAAAGACACTCCCTTTCTTAGAAAGCAGGAATTCCCCTAGGGAAGAGACACCAGTAAACAGCCAGGAACCTTTCAAGATCTACTCTGTAGTTGCAAGGAAACCTTTAGCATTTCTCCAAAGTGCTTTACTGTTTACCTACTTTTCAAGCGACAGATTGAGTTCACATTATGGCTTCCAGGTGGATGGACCTATGTGAAAAACAAGCATCAACCAATAATTTTTGGTTTAATAAGTAAAGCATTCTCAGTCACTCCCACAGATGAATTTGCACAGATGAACAGTCTACACTCTGCCATTTTCTAGCTAACGAAAAACAAAATAGTATACACATTTTAGAATTGAGAGATTCAATATTTGGGGTTATCAGAAAATATGATGCAGATTATTGCATTTTTTATGATGCCTTTGTAGAATGGGTATGCAAACGTTGTAGGAGGCAAATTGGCCTGAAGCAGGAATCAGCAAACTGTGAGCCAAATCTGGCTACTGCCTGTTTATGTAAATAAAGTTTTATTGGAACACAGCTGTGCTCAGTCATTTACATACTGTCTTTGGCTGCTTTCGCACTTGAAAAGCAAAGTTGAGTAGTTACAACAGAAATCATGTGGTCTAAATGCATAAAATAGTCAATCTCTGGCCCCTTAGAGAAAAATTCTGCTGACCCCTGTTATGGAAACTTGCATAATTTAAGGCTAATTATGATTTTTTTTTTTCAGTTTTTGACCAATAGTTTATGTGTAAGCATTCAGAATAACTCAAACATGAGTGGGAAGGTCAAATGGGAAAGGAACCTGTACCTGTTCTTTCAACTATTACCTGGTAAATAGAGTACGCTTCTAATAAGCTAAGACAAAAATATATAAAAATTCCGCCAATTTAGGCATCAACTACTCTAGCTCCGATTCCATGAAGAGTGGTGTAGATACTAAAATCAATTCAACAGAACGCTGTTTGAAGGTGAGCAGCTGCAGATACAGAGAAATAAATTAGAGGCTTCCGGCAAAGAAATGATGGCAGCTAGGAATAGTCTTGTAATGGAGGAGATGGAGCGAAGTTGTACAGTTATTAAAATTATAATGATATGACATTTCTTTCTGAAAATTTATTTAGTTCTGTGGAATGAATCATGCCCATGTTAAAGGCTCAGGACTCTAAAAGCCAGCACACATCACTCCGATGCCAGGACTGCAGTTTATTACATTAGATGGAATGAGAAAAGAGAATAGCATCGCAGCCCAGTGAGTATCTCAGTCTCCGGGGCTTCAATGCATCTGTAAGACACTCGAGTCCCTTGAGTGATAAATGGTGATTAACTAGGCTCTTTTGCTTTACCTGTGAGGAGATTCTACCGTGTCATCATCTTGGGACGAGCACACTGAAATAGGGGTTCATTTTTCCTTTCCTAGTTATCGTAAACAAAATGGCCAGCAGACTCTAATATATCAGCAGTATCTGTCTGCACACAGGGATGCTGGTGTGTGTGCCCTGGAGATAGTGTGAGGCGAGGTGTTTTATCCACGTGATAGTTTATGGTCCTCCTCTTTGTCTACTATCACTACTGTAACATTCTCTCTTGGATTGTATCAGTATTTCTAATTCAAAAAGGTGATTCTGACCCAACCACCATAATAAAAGCAACAGAGGGGAAAAAAAAAACAAACAAAAAACCTTAGATTTAAACCACTGCAGCACATCAGGAGAAGGCAGCCCCGCTAGCTTCTGTGCCAGCGTCAAAGCCACTATAGGGGAGAGTAATCTGGACACCTGAGCAGAAGTGTGAAAAGAAGAATGCTTTCCCTGGGCCCCGGGTGAGCTTAGTGACAATAACCCAAATGGTAAACTTGGAAACATGTCACAAGGAGCTGATTCATGCCTTTGGAAAGGCATCCAACGTACCAGCACTGAGAACGATTTCACAGCCTCCTGCTCTTTTGATAGAACAATTAGAGAATACATCTTATTTTACTTGAATTCATTATCCCCACCGAATTGTAAAGTGAGTAAGTTTCAGCAAAATGGGGGAAACACCCTGAGGAAACAGGAAGCCATCGCTCCTCTGTGACATGGCAGACTCTGAGCCATCGGGAGCCAGTCACAGCTTTGGATACACAAATTATCCATGGCGTTTATAATAAATCCATATACAATATGAAGACATATTTATGTTATGACATTTAAAGGGACAGACATTTCTTCTTTTCTCTCTTCTTTATGGGTACACAACAATTTTATTCATTGATATAAAGATGCTAAAAGACTTCATCCAAAAGCCTAAGGAATATAATGTTAGAGAAAGAGTTCTCTGTATGTGTGTGTGTGTGTGTGTGTGTGTGTGTGTGTGTGTGATCCCATGTAAGTATATACACGTGTGTCTGTGTTTGAAAAAGACCTTAGAACTTAAACACTCAAAAGCTAGTTTCTATGACCCTCCTCTCTGCTTTTTTAGTAAAATGAGAATGGCTCAGGAGACTCTAGGCCCCTCTGCGTCCATGGGAGGGCATCTGTAGTCAAGATCTAATCCAGCCCTTGGGTAATCCCTGGACAGTCGGCAGAGTCTTTGAGGCTTCACTTCCCCAGAAGGTTCTCTCAGGAATGTAAATCAATCACAGACCTGACTAGAACAAACTATAGATTTCAGAGTGAATCAAACAGCAGGATGATCTAGAGTCAACAAGAGCTCCAGGGAATGCGACTTGTTGGTCATTAGGGAATCACTGAACAAGAATGACCCAAAGACAGAACAGATATCGTAGGCCTGGCTCAGCCCAAAGCTGCATGAGGTTCCTTTTCCTATGTCAAGAAGAGACTTCCTCCTGCCAGATAGTCCAGCTTCACTAGCCAGTGTGCACAGGTGTATAGAACTGAATACAATTCTACACGAGCTATCTTTGATTAACTGGATCTATCCTCCAGCTTTGTCACAACCTCTCCAGTATCTATTCAACAGGAAAATCAATTGTTTGGGTTGATTCATTTCAATTTTCTTTAATGAAATGATTCTTTTCCCAATTAGACCATGAACACTATGAGGGCAAAGAATGCATTTTTATGTTCTACGTCTTTCTCCATAAAGGGGGTTCAATAAATGTTCACCTGAGCCTCTGACACAATGGTGAAAAGTATCTTTGTATTTGTCACCAAGCCACACTTTGGTGCAGAGTATAACATCTCCATCCATGTTTCATTTACTACTTTTCAATTTTTTCCATGATTTTGTTTTGGGAGAATGCTTTTGAAAATGTGGATGATGACTACATCACAGGTGACTGTGGCCATTAACTTATTTCACATAGTCTACTGAACAGTCTTGAGGATATGTAACAAGTCCATGTGGCCCAAGGAGAACTCTTCCATAGACTTGGAGGTGAGAGGTTCAGTCTTCTATCATAAAGGCCGTCAACCCACCACGCTTCTTTATTTGGACTAGATTCACTCCGAGGTCCTGGAGGTGGATACCCCTTCACATTACCAGTTCCTTGAACCACTTGGGTCCCATTAAACACCGTTTGATCCCTTGAAGTATCCAAGATGCCAGACTTCCAGAGAAACTCAGTGTCATTTTCCTGCCTTCTCCTATACTCCTCAGGGCAGTGAGGGACTGCTGCTCAGTAACGTTTGAGCCCTACCCTCTGGGAGGCCAGCCCCCTTCATAGTCTTGTAGGGCCACCTCTGAGTAAGCTGTACTAATAATGACCACCCACTTTCAATTTTCACTAGACTTGCCAAATTGAGGGTCTTGATACACGGTTATATTCTTAAAACAATGCCTTTATTTCTCTAAATCCATGTTGCATAAGTCAGAGTCAAGTCTTAGAAGTTTCACAAACCAATATCTACTGATCAAACACTCTGCACAGGGCATTTTGTGGGGTCCATGAGAAGTTAGAAAAATATATTCAGCATCATTCAGTGTTCAAGAGTGTAAACTCCACTTTGGTACAGTGAGAAGGCCAATAGCCCTTTGAGTCAGAAGGAGTCAGAAGACTTGGCTGTAAGTTCTACTTGTTCACTGAGTGGAGGTCCTGAGACAAATAGTCTGGGCATAGTTTCCTCATTTGTAGGACACGGATGGCATCACTGAGCTTGGTGGGTGAGGATGAACTTGAAAAAAAAGATATTTGTGACAGCAATTTTAAAAAATATGGGGCCCTGAAAAACTCTCATAACAAAAATAAATGAAGATAAAAGACAAAGAGAAACAAGCACACAGTTGCCTAAATTAAGAAGACATAAAGAACATTTCCATTTATTATTTCCCAATAAACATCCCCAGTCAGTCCTTGACAAATTGCCCAAGTGACTGGAGGCAGAGGATTCATCGTGTGCCCTTCAGGACAAAAAACGCCTGATTCGGGAGGGGTCAGGCCAATGCTGGAAAAAAGTGCATTTAACTAAGACCTATTTTAGGTAGATGAAGACATGGAGGTAAGGAGGAATGGGGGAAGTTTAGAAGGTTGAAACTGTTGGAATGAAAATAAAACTCAGTGACAGGGAAAAAGAGGAAATACTTGGTATAAAAAAAAAAATTAGATTATCAACCTGCTGGTCTGCTTTCTAAAAGTTCACTAATTTTGCCAAGACAAAAAAAACCTTTGCACGTTAAGGTAGACTCTCAGAGCTCAACATGTACACACAAAGAGAAAGCATTTTCTAAGGTTCATAAACAAGTTAAATCTTAGAGAAGATTTTCTCTTTTGCCCAAAGGACCCTCTCCATATCCCCTGGCACATGCTTCCTTGATAATGGCCCAATTACATTCCTGGGGTTTAGAAAACTATAGACTCAAAATAAATAGGAATAAAATCCTTTATTTCCCAAGTGTGCTCCGTGGCTAACTCCCCTGCTTTCTGTGGTAGGCACCCTCTCTCTTCCAGCAGGAAAAGTGTTTTCACTGTTTACAAAGGCAATGATTTGTGCTGCACTTATATGTGACCTTGGTCCAGAGGTCCAGAGTCCATTAGGGAAAACATCATCCAAGTGACGCGAGAGCAGCCATGTTTCAGCCTTGTGAACCAACTTTACTGTTGCTACCTAGTCACACACATGCCCAGTGATACCTGTGAGTCGTTTAAGGTAGTGTTTATGGTCAGAAGCTAGGACAAACTTAAAGAAGAGAAAATGAAGTAATAGTGATACAGACAAGGAATTAGATGAGTGTAACTAAATCTATCCAACAAACCTGATCTGAAAGAGTACAGAAAAAAAATTCCTCAAACTCTCAAACATAGAAATATTTCTGGCTACTCTACTTTGTACTGATTTCAAGAAACTTTCTGCAGGCAAATACCTAAAGGCAAATACCTTAGGAAGCTATCTACACGCAGAGATACCTTCCTTAATCAGACTGGTGGATGCATTTCTGATTAAATGGCCAAATGATGACTGCTGATGAGCCATACCACCTTTGCTCACCAGACAACCAGGTCTATCCAGGGAATACCTGATTTGGGAGGGGTCATGCCAATGGTGGAAGAAAGTGCTCAGGGCATCTAAACAAGTGCTCAGGGCATCTCAAATCCAAGCGTCCATGACACACACATCTCATCTCCACGCTGGTGAAGGGCAGAGAGAGGACTGGGAGTCCTGCGCCTACCCCCAGAGTGGTATAGTACACAAATGTACTAGATCTGGGGGACATACTTCTTAGAAGGGTAGTGAAAACTGTTCTAGGTTTGATATTTGTCTGTTGATGATTTTTCCCCAGTAGTACTTATTAATTGCATTGCATAATGCAGAGGGTACAAATTCAGAATGTACAGCTAGCTATACCAGGCCCTCAGATGCATATAATTTTTATTTTTTAAAGGGGTGCAACTCAAAATTTTTTTTAAAATGTGGATTAGTTTTCAGCATTTAAACATCAGAAGGGCTGTCATGAATAGTTAGATTGATTAAGTTCTTTCGAAAATGGTAAGATTTAGCAACACTGGGATAACATTTCAAAAACAAAAGGTCAGGGTTGGCTGGGGAAAAAGGCACAGGTTCTCCAGTTCACGACCATCTCCGCCACTCCCTGTCGCGTCTGTCAGATGCAAAAGCTGAGGGTTGGTTGCCATTTATCATGTTTTCCTTTCTTTCCTTCTTTCTTTCCTTCCTTCCTTCCTTCCTTCCTTCCTTCCTTCCTTCCTTCCTTCCTTCCTTCCTTCCTTCTTTCTTTCTTTCTTTCTTTTTCCTTCCTTCCTTCCTTCCTTCCTTCCTTCCTTCCTTCCTTCCTTCCTTCCTTCCTTCCTTCCTTCCTTCCTTCCTTTCTTCCTTTTTTTGTATAGTAGGATAAAGAGGAAAGGGAAATAATTTTATCACCATATGACTAGCACGTTCTCTGAACCTCAACAAAAGCTAGATCAAGAGGGCCATCGGATTCAAGAAAAAGAAAGAAAAAAAAGATTTTTCTTATACCCCATTCCATTTTAATCACTTGTGTTATCAGCCTGCTTCTTGCAGACATTTCTGTCTTTGAATTTCCAATGTACTCTACCCATCACAGGCTTCTGAGTAAGACAGGTCTGGTTTTGGTCTCTAACTCCATCATTTACTATGTGTTCTTGGCCCAATTGGTTAAACTCTCTAAGCCTCAATTTTATCATGTTTAATGTTGGGAAAATATTACCTACCACAAAAGCTTGTTACGAGGATAAAACAAAATATATAGGCACCTAGCACATAATAGAAAATGCTCAAGGAATTTTAGATCCCTTCCCCTTTGAAGGATTGGGATGAATTAAGTGGACTCGATAATAAAATCACATATGCATCTTCAGTGCCTGCCAAATTGTAATGACCCAACTGCTGCTTCAGAAAGACGGCTCAGCTCAAGGCTTTAATGTACTTTTCATGGACTGAAGCTCAACAGAAAAATCTATCACTGTTAGGCTGCCTCCTACGAAGGTCCGAAGGTCCGATTTAAACAAAATAGACTTCCTTCTGAACACTGAAGTGTGGTAGCTATCTTCACCTTAACTCAGAAACACACTAACAGGAATTGTACATTTAGCCAGTAAACAATCATATTAATAAATGCCGGCAAAGATCACGATAACAAAATGCATTATTGAAAGTTACATAAGAGCAGACCACTCTGTGTAGAAAAGTACATATAAATTTTATGCAAGCACACTTTTAGTTCTGTGAGCTCATATATATCTATAAGGCTATAATCATCAAGAAAAAAATTAACGTGGGCCACTGCTCTAGAACTACCATTTAATTTTGAGCAGACCATGATATTGAAAAAAAATTTATTTTAGTTATATAACACACTTGCCAAATAAATCAAAAATGTTCATTGCAATCTAACAGCTAGAAAAACAGAATTGCTACTCTACCATGTTCAGGTTTAAGTGGGCAATAAATCAGCCCTCTCCGTTCTGAATTCCAAGCCCAACTGAGCAACAGACACAGGCTAAAGGACCAGCAAACTTTATAGCTTGTGGAGCTGAACTGGGGAATAGGTCTGGGACAAGATGTGGACCTGGCCACACATCAGGCTTCCTACTGATATTTCTAGTCATGTTCCTTTCTGCTATGTCCCTTGCAAAGATGAAACTAGCCTGGGGGTGCCTAGTGCAGGCAGATGAACCGTCTAAACAGGATAAAGAAAGGAAAGGGGTCTCATCAGACATGTGCAGACCCTCCATCCAATCCCACCAACAAGATAAGGGATGAGAAGGCACAAGGTGTATCACCCAAATATTTTCTTTCCAGGGAACAGTAGTTACTTCATAGTATAGTACAGATGGGGGAACCATCCCTTTTCTAACATACTAGAAGTCCAAATTAACCATCTCCAGGCAACCCTACCAATAGAGATGGACCCTTAAGAAGAGGTGGAGAGCCAATCCTCAGGCATCTAAAGAGGACTTGTTATTTGGAGTTCGGTATACATTTGGGAATTTCAAAATGTTCATTTTATGGCCATGGTGAAGCTACATCTTATTAACCAGTTTAACAACTATCACTGCGTCTGCTGATTGCTGAAATTCTTAGCAATATGCAGCTGTTGGATCCAGATGTCTTAGAGTTTTGGACATTGGAGTTGCAGAAAAAATATTAGAGAGAGGAATGTTAAATTTGGCTTATAAGCAAAGTAATTACAATCCTAATTGGTACGATTTTCAGCAGGCCTGTGGAACTTTCATGTCATGAACTTCTGCCTCCTTCCTAAGGGGCCCGGAGATCTCTTTTGCTGTCATTTACATTAGGGCACCAGCCCCGACTTTTTACACAGCCCAACTACGCTGTCAGCCCAAAGTTCCAAGGGACGCATATAATCACCATATTTACTGTGATGGCCTAGAAAATAATGATACCCACGGCCTGTAATGAAACTAAAGTATACGTGTCATATTGGAGTTGCTACTTTTTCAGGCAGAGTTGCCTGTCAGCTGTCTCTGGCCAAGTGATACAACCTGCAATTTAGTTAACAAACTGAGACATCAGAGAAATCAGTGCTTTTAACAGCCTTCCTCGATTCGCTTGGGTTTTTTCTGCCTGTCTTACATCTCACAAGTCTCCAGCAAAGTGGCACTGGTGAGAGGAGGTCCCGGTGGAATTTAAAAGACAAAAACCAACAAAAAAAAAAACCACAGAACGCCAGGAGTTTGCTGAATTCTAAAGTAGAATTTGCACTAGAAGTACAAAATCCAGCAAACCCATTTCTTGGAGCCAATAATTTTAAGGTTGCAAACTAGGCAAATTTCAAGCTGTTCCGCCTGGTTTCCCAGATCCTCCAGTATCAGGAACCAACCTTTGTTTCCAGTATTCTTACCAAACTTTCTGAACTTCTGCCCTGTCCAGAATCACCGAATAGTCTAGCCATTTATTAAGCAAGTATGTATTGAGCACCTACAGGATACTGTGTTAGGCATTCATTCCAAAATGAGTACAATCGTCTCTACTTTTCAAATACACCTTCTGCTGATGCTGAGTCCCAAGGATGAAATGGTTGGTGGCAATCATCAAGAACAATGGAAATTGGAATGCATTCCAAGGACCTGTTATAAGTAAGGAAAGAATACGGAAACCCACCATAGGCTTCCAGGGAATCACCTGATAGGATAATCTCTGGGTTTTCACAAGAATTCTAATTGATATTTTATCATCTATTTAAGGACAAAAAAAAATATGGAAGAAGGAGAACTGGCTTTAAATTAGAATGGTTTGAAAAGGCTTTATAAAGGAAATAGGATTTAAATTTAATCCTGAATCCAGTGTTGTGGACAGAATGTGGATGGTTCCATTTGGATTCTGTCATGTCAACAGAACCATAGAGATGCAAGATCTCTACACTTGGATTTTGAATCCAGGAAGCCTGAGTTTAATCCTGGACTGTTTCATATGAGTCATGTAACATATGAGGATTTGGCCTGAGTATTAGCTTTCTTATAAAAATGGCAGCAAAAATACTTAGCCTTTGTACTGCAGAGAGTAATTATGAGAACCAACTGAGATAATATATGTAAAAGTTCCTGGTAAGTTGTAATGCACAATACACATAACAGAAGATCATTAAATGTTCTACATTAATTGTTGATTTGATTTGAAATGTACATGGCTCTTTCTTTTTCTAGCTTTTACTTTGATAATTTTTAAAAGGCTGTTTTCACCCTCTTGAAAACCTTCAATGGAAGCTGGAAATGCTTCACTTCATACCTACCTATTTCTTTTATCAGAGAAAATCAAAGTGCTCCTTAGAAATCTTCTCATTAATCTCTTGGAGGGAAGTAAGTAAGGGGACACATATTTTGTACAGTTGTATATGAATCTCAGTTTTACAAATGGAAAAGCACAAGATATACTTCCCTAAGTTACATAGTAAGTCAAAAGTAGAACCAAAAAAATCCAGGCATCTTTTTATCTAGTTCTCTGCTCTCCCCATCACATGTATCCATAAACCGTGCTCTCTCAGGAGACTTCCATGTCCAGATCTGGCTTTCCAACTCTGAAATAAGTAATACTTTATTTATTTAAAAACGTTAGCCTCTGTTTCTTCATCTAAACAACAAAAAACAAAAAATCTGCCAAACTTGATCTTTAAGGAGATAAAAATGGAGTAACACATATGCAATACTTATGAAAGAGACTTAGTCTAGTATCTGTAACATACCAGATAAAAAAAATAAAGGTTATTTTCTTTTGTTTTACAGGGGGAGTATTTGGTTTATATAAATCTCAATAGTGACTGCACTAACATATAGGGAGTTGAGTGTGATTTTGAAAAATACTTAGATTGATAATTATTAATGCATCTCAGAATTAATTATTTTATCAGTCCATAAGCATTTATTGAGCACATACTACATGCAAAGAATTGTGCTAGATTTTAAAGATGTAAAGATGGATAGACATAGTGCAGACTTTCAACGGTTTTACAATTGAGTAGATGAGATAAGACATGAGAAAATAAGCTGATAAAAATACAGAAAGTGGTCAAGGCAATAACACAGACAAACAAAATTCAACAGGATTTCAATGGAAATGATTATTTAGCTAGGGAGAGCAAGGAAGGCTTCATGGAAGAGGTGACTGACAGGCTAGGTTTTGAAGGACATCTAAGATTTCAGCACATGAAAGGAGTGAAAATGAGATTGATGAAATAGCATTTGAAGCAATGGGACTAGGCTGGCCAAGTGCAAAGATTAAGAGAAACATGAAGTCTGATCAGTGGATGAGTTTGGCTAGAGCATAGTATATATAGGCTAGAGAGAAACTGGTTTTGCTGAATAAAAAGGTAATTTGAGGCCAAAGCATGCTAGGCTTTGAATGTTGTATTAAGGAATATAAACTCTCTTCAAGTCAGTATGGGGAAGCCCTTCAGTGAAATCACCAAAAAAACGAAAAAAAAAGTCAGATATATTTGAGCATGTTGTGAGCAGATGGGGAGGAGGTAGAGGAGGGGAAATATAACAGATAAAATAGGGATGCGGTAACAGATGGCTTGAAATCCCAGAAGAGACAAAAGGGCAGGAGGCCAGGGACACAGGTAGACTCAATTGTGGAAAGGGTGCTAGCCAATTTTTCCTCTGAGACAGAAAGGAAGGAACAATAGTAGCAGCTGCACCATGATATGGTGAGATCACCCTAGTTTGATGGATGTAAAAAAAAAAAAAAGTCTATACAATCATTTGTTAGAGACATAGTAGAGGGGATTTTTCAGTTGAGTTGGGACCTAAACTGGGACCTTTATGGTCCTCTGTAAATCTATGACAGGAGATGTTCTGTCATATGGTCCTGTCAATATGGTCCTCATTTTCAAAATGGAGAAAGATATGCATTTACACAAGTAACAGACCAGTAAGTTTATTTTGAAGAGGAATCATAAAATGGTAGGTAAAATTGGTTCACATAGGGATTTTGTTCAACTGGAAAATTCTTCTAGGCGAAGGGTGAACGTTTCTGTTCATAAAAACAGCCTTGCACCCAACTTCTGATCTAAATATTTACTACATGCTGGGCCTTTCTCAACATTTGAATTTGTGATCTCTGGGCTTTAGAAACTAAGACGAGATGCAATGAGTGAGCACAGCTTCATTAAGAATAGTCACAACAGCTTTCCTGTCGCCAGTTGCATGGAGTCGGCTTGCAAGTTTCTGAGACCCGAAAGTTGAGAGCTTCTAGGCGCCCCGGGGTCTGTGCCTGGTGTCTAGGCGGTGGTAACTATGCCACAAAACAAACATATTGAGTTACACCATAAGCACTATGGATATTGTTTGGATTACCATGAGAGAAAGAGAAAGGAGGAAGGTCGAGAGGCTCATGAA
Organism: Rhinolophus ferrumequinum; assembly: GCF_004115265.2. Lineage (NCBI taxonomy): Eukaryota > Metazoa > Chordata > Mammalia > Chiroptera > Rhinolophidae > Rhinolophus > Rhinolophus ferrumequinum. The sequence continues at coordinate 19,820,391 of NC_046289.1, forward strand.
CGTTCAAAGAAGGTAAAAAAGATGATTGGTCTCAAAGATAAACTCTACCATAAACAGCGTCATGCTGAGAAAATACAGAGGAAAAAGACTATCATGATGCAGGAAAAGAGAAACACCAAACAAAAGAATGATGGAAAGACTCTACCAGGAGCAGTACCTGTATATCCACTGGACAAAAAGGGACAGTCCCGAGGTAAAGTACTTCCCAATATGATTAAACAAAAACAAAAAGAAAAAGCAGGAAAATGGGAAGTCCCTCTGCCCAAAGTTCGTACCCAGGGAGAAACAGAGGTATTAAAAGTTATTCGAACAGGAAAGAGAAAGAAGAAAGTGTGGAAGAGGATGGTTACTAATGTCTGCTTTGTGGGAGACGGCTTTTCTTGAAAACCACCTAAATATGAAAGATTCATTAGGCCAGTGGGCTTATGTTTCAAGAAGGCACATGTAACACATACTGAACTGAAAGTCACCTTTTGCCTGCCAATCCCTGGTGTAAAAAAGAATCCTTCATCCCCACTTTATACAACTTTGGGTGTTATTACCAAAGGTATGGTCATTGAGGTGAACGTGAGTGAGTTGGGCCTTGTGACACAAGAAGACAAAGTTATTTGGGGAAAATATGTCCAGGTTACCAACAATCCTGGAAATGATGGATGCAGTCTTACTGGTTTGACGGCAGTTTCATACAAGTAACTCCTTATAATTATTGAAGACTACGCACCAATCAAGAAAACCACCTTTACTGTGATGTTTCTGAATACTACTACCAAACAGCTTACATGTCTGCAGTCAAGAGAAGTATTTATTCTATTGTAAAAAAAAAAAAAAGACATTAAAATATTAAAATGGCCCAGTTTTACAAAAAAAAAAAAAAAAAGAATAGTCACAACAAACTAATTTCATTTTTTTTTTGAAAATATATTTACCAAATGGGAAGCAGAGGAGATGATGTGAACATAGTATAAAAATCACAACAAAGCATCAGACAATGTATTTAGCAGTATCTCTGTGATCACAATGGAGAAAAATGCTTACACTTTACAAGGATTTATTGATGGTCCACTGAACAGATGGCCAGAACTTGCAGGGTAAATCGCAGGATTAAGTCCTTAACAACTACCTACCATGTCAATATCTATACCAGTGACTTGGATGAAGAAAGAGAGGCCATGGTCCCAAGTTCATACCTTCCCCATATATGGGAGGGATATAATGAATGCCAGAATGCAAATGCTACAGAGTATTGAGAAAACAGAGAATAAAACAAGATAAAAGTTAGCAAAAATAGAGTCATTTATATAAAATAAACAATTGCAAGAGCAGCCGGATGGCTCAGTTGGTTAGAGCGCGAGCTCTTAACAACAAGGTTGCCAGTTCAATTCCCACATGGGATGGTAGGCTGTGCCCCCTGCAACTAAGATTGAAAACAGCCACTGGACTTGGAGCTGAGCTGCGCCCTCCACAACTAGATTGAAGGACAGCAACTTGGAGCTGATGGGCCCTGGAAAAATACACTGTTCCCCAATAAAAACAAAAAAATAAACAATTGCCCAGGTATAAGATCGGGATGATTCCATCAAAATGGGGTTCAGGAAGAAGAGGTGAGGTGTTGAATGACCATGAGCACAATCAATATGACCTAGAAATGCGATAGAATCTCTATTAAAAAAAACCCAACAAAACTTTTACGTAAACTCTTGAGGCATGGACAGAAGAGTGTTGCTATTGGAGACAGCAGAGCTCTCCCTCTGCTCAACAGGAGTCAGGCAAAGGCCAGAGCTTCCCGTTCTCTAATAAATACTCCGCCAATAGCGTCACCCATAGGCTTTAATGACAGTCCATAGGAGCATGACAAGAATGGTGAAATTTCGGGAAATGCTTTCACATCCTTTGAGGAAGGATTATGAAAACTAGAAAAGCCGTGACTTTGGGAGGGAAATGTACTAGCTGTCATCAATAACTATCCCATGAAGAAAGGAGTGTATATGCACCTTCGTGTCTGAATGCAGACTTCTGAGGAGTGGGAAGAGTGTATAGCGAGACAGCTTGAATAAAAAGTAAGATTTCTTTTCCACCTTTAGAATTCTCCTACAATAAAGTAGGCTGCCTTGCAAAATCATGGGTGAGCTACTGGAAGAACTCTCTAGCAGCTCCTGAAAATGCATCTGTCGGGACTGCTGCGGAAAGAATTCCTGCATTTGGAGAGAGGTTAAACTAGTTGACTTCTAATATCCTATCCATCTGGAAGAGTCTAAACTTGGTTATCAAGTGTAACCAAGGAGGTAATTAGAGTTGGTCGTGTGGTAAATTGGATTATTGTCCCATTTCTTTACTCTCTGGAATACTGTGTAACTTTACAGTGTCTTTCCACTGTGGGAAGAAAGTACTTTCCCACCTCATGACTATGGCTTTTCACCATGACCTGTCTGGCCAATAGAATGGAAGTGAATGTGATATAAGCAGAGTCTTTAAACACGCTTCTATAGTTTGGGTTGCCCTTTTGTGCTCTAGGATGTACCATGAAAAGAGTGTGCCCCGGGAAGCCACTGACCCTTCAGCCTGAGCCCCAGAATAAACACACATAGAGCAGACCTGTACCTAATTTCAGCTTGGAGCTGAAATAGCCCACCTGCGGCCTAAAAAAGATGCTACCATGCTGAGCCCAACTGAGAAAAGACAAACTTCAGTCAACCTGCAGTCCTGTGAATTTGGGAATAAATACTAGATTTTCTAAGCCACTAAATTTTGGTGTGGTTTATTATGCAGCATTATTAATTAAGCAATAATGAATATACTCAGCTTCAGGAAACAAAAGGCTACAAAAACTTTCTGATTGGTACAGATTTTGAAGTCATGACCCAAATGCAAGGAAATGACCATACACATTTTTTCTCCATATATGTTAAAGAAGAAAGTATCCAGTTGTATACCTGCTTTGCATGTAATTTAAATCTTTGAACTTGCAAAATTTTGGTATTGCAATCCATTCTAAACAGCCACAAATAATATAGAAGGAAAGTTAGCTGACCGATTGTTCAGCTTTTCTTAGCTATTAGTAAATCCAATTCTCTTATCTTAAAGCCTATGGTAGTGTCTCCTGGATATGCCATGGGCTTAGAAGACTTCTATTTGTGACCATCAGTCTATTTTGCTACTGGTAAATCAGTGGTCAGAATTATTCCTGTTTCCTCTACATCATGATAATGTAATTGTACTCTGACTCTCTTAAAAATGGATAGACCATGTCAAATGGAACATAAATCACCAAGAAGCTTCCCGTGTTTGAACTGAAGCCAACCTTGAGCTTTTAAAGAGTGTATATTTTTCACGAAATTCAATTTTCCAACAAGGCCACAACTTGTTTTGTTTATAGGAGTTAAAATATATGGAGGTACTTTTGGTACTACATTAAGGACTTTGCAAAAACCCTATTGGTAATCAATATAAAAAGAGAAAGGCCAAATTTTTAAAACTTAAGCAAAAGAAGCAGGTGTACCAAAATTATGAGCAACACAAGGTTTGCCCATTATAGAGGTTCAATTGTGTTTGTTAGTAATTGTCAAGTTAGTGTGGAAATTAGGAACGGGAAGAGTACTCATTGCTAGTTTGGGAAAGGACATTAATTCCCAAAACAGACATACACGTTCTTTGCCTGAATGTAAAAAAAAGCATCAAAAGTGTACATCATAGAGTTGCTGAAGATAGCTATATAGAGGCATCCTTATTCACTTAAAATCACATACAAGCAGTGCTTCACAACAATTTGCCGAATGCTTCCATATCTTAAAAGCAAAGAATTCCACCCCATAGCTGCGAATATTGCCAGTTACTTCAAAATCCAAGGAAAAATCAATTCCCTGCTTTATAAAATTAATTTGGACTCCTTGGCATATGTAAATTCTCCCTCTGCTTCTTCTCATTCCATCTATTGGACAAATGATTGCTCTTTGCTTTCGACTTCAAAGCATTATACTGTGGGCACAACAAAATGAATAACCTCAGCAATATCCCTGTACAGATGACCGTGGCACTCGAAATGCCCAATTGCTGCTTTTACTAACACCATTCCTCAGGAAATCTCGGAAGCACCTGACTCATTCATCTTTCCCTGAGCAGGAGAGGAGGGAGGGAGAAGGATTTATTATCTGAAATGGAAGCCAAAAGGTAGCAGCCTCGCTTCAAGGTCATATCCAAAAGCACAACACCCAATTCTCTGGCTACAATGGCTCTTTCCTTAGCTACCAATAACAAAAAAAGAAAAAAAAGAAAAAAGATTTCATGACTCCAGCTATTTCAGGGTACCCAAACTGTTCCTAGAAGCAAGCAACTTTGCAATTTGGTGCACGAGGTTAGTCCTCAATTTGTTTCTCCTCCGAATGCAGAAATAACTTCATATCCTGCTCGAGACCGTCATTCCTATCTCTGTTCTTTCCTTGTCTGCATTTCAACCCTTCACACCTTCACTGAATGCACCGATCGTGCCAAAATCTTAATGACAGTTAAAAATTTTAATTACGATATAGATTTAAACTACTCCGTGAAATAACGAAAGCCAATGAGCACGCCACCGTGACTATTCAAAAAGATCTCTCTTCCCAAAAAGTCATAATGCCTAACCTGTCCAACGTCTCTTTAAATTTTTTCTTGATACAATATCTATAAGTGCGTAAAATGTATTTTTGTTCACTGTTATCCCTTTGGGTGTGTGCACATATATCTCTGGGTGGGGGGTCAGGTGGTGGGAGAGGGAGGGAGTATGCAAATGGGGTAGCATGTATGTGAAAGGCCCGTGACATAGAACCACATTACAGATGGAAGGGTGAGCTACCACCTTGGTTATGCCTCCCCTGGCAATTCCGTTCTGTCCGAATCACTCTCAATTAATACACCAGGCAGAGACATTTCACATTTCCTCCTTAAGATCATTCTGACAGCTCACCAGCTGTTCCATGCTATTTTTTGCCATGATGGCATGGGCAAGCCACAGTGCCTTCTCCGCTCCTCTGCCAACAGCAGTGCTGCCTGCTGTTCAGTGTTCCAAGTCTGTTCCCCGACCCAAGCTCTACCATCTTGTCCATTTCCCTCTCACCTTGCACAGCAATGATTTTAAGAGTCATCATTACGTGGTCCCTTGAGGAAACCTAGATGGTGGGGATGACTGAGATACTGTATGGAAAATACAGTTAGGTGTACAAGTGTGTGTTCATTCTAAGATTAATGATTAAAAATACAAATATCTACATATTGCAAATACCTATATTTTTAATCATTTTCAATATTTGCGCAGAGTGCCACAAAACAGAAAGAATGTGGGTACTGAGTTGCACAGACCTAGATTTTCAATTCCTGTCTTTCTCTTTTCTAGCTAGATACCTCTCTGAGTGTCAGTTTCCCCATCTGTAAATGGGCTTTTGTTTCATCTGAAACAAAATCAAGAGACTTGAACAAGACCACAAAATACGTAGGAAAAAAGAAAACTTGAATCTGAATTTCATAAATCCGATTTCAAATGTTTCCTCTATTTAGAGAGCCCCTCAGTGAGGTAAAAGACAAGGAGAATAAAATAGCATGGGCTTGATTTATACTAAAGTCTCACAGCATGGTTATCTTTTCTTCAGGCTAATTGCATGTTAGAAGCCACTGTCTAGAAAGGAGACAGGTGAGAGACATTTGTCCAGAGGCACATGCACTCATAATACAAGAGAGGGCATGTGACGTGGATATAAGAATGAAAAACAAGCAGTGCGGTATGGGTGTGTATACTCAGAAGTACAGAAGTCAATTTTCTGTATCCCTCATCAGTCCATTAGAGCATCAGAATTACAACAAAATCATCTTCATAATTTGCCTTTGGGGTCAGGGGTTCCAAACCGACCCCTCGTCATGGACGAGCTGATAAATCTCAGCCTTCCTTTCTTGACCTCCCACTGTTTGCTGCCAGCCCCAGGATCCTTTTCTCTGGAAATGTCCCGGACTCCACAACGACTGGCCATGCTTTCGGGAGGATTCCCTATGGCCACACGCTGGGTGACTGTACGCTCAGCCTGCGCTCATCTTTGCTGTCCTGCCCCCACTGTAGCTCCCACTGCTCTGAGGTTTCAGGGAAGTGAACACACCTCCACAGTGCAGTGGAACGTCCTACGTTCAGGTCACTCTGGTTATAAGGGAAGGATAACAATAATAATAATTGCATCAGCTCTTCCTTAACACTTTATCTCTGTGAAGCAATGTCCTAAGTGCTTTCAATACATTTGAATTTGACCCTCATGTCAACTCGGTGAGGCAGATAGTATCATTATCATCGCCATTTTACAGATGATGGAACCTGCCCCAAATTACACTGCTTATGAGTGGAGGAAACAGGTTCCAAACCCAGGCTGTCTGGCTGCCCTCTTAATGTCTGCACTATTGTGATTTGTATACCAACCACTGCATGTATTAAAACAAGAAAGTCAATGTTTTATCACGTAAAGGGGCATGAATGAGCTATACGGCCTTCCTTATAGTCTCACTTGTATGTGCTGTGTCCTGGTTATCCACCTGATAACATGTAATTTACTTGAGTCATGTATCCTTCCTGAGCAGTGAAATGAATAAGACAGACCAGAGGTCCTCAAACGCCTTTGCTGAATTGGCCATCTATGCCCCTTTAGTGGAGGAGTCCAGGTCCCTGGTGTGTTGCTGCGTCTGCTCCATGGTCTCCTCCTGTCTTCCTCTGCACTGACAGCCAGAGCACAGTGGATAGGACACTCCGAGGCATTTTACACTCAGCATAATCGGAACAGAGTTAATGTTTCCCTTAGGGAATAGTCACTTTGACTTCTGGATCATGTATCACATCCATGACGCTTCTGCGCTCCAGATATATAATCAAAAGATAATCTCAGAGAAGGCATTTGGGTCTCTGCCTTTCTGCCCTGAGTTAGGTACCTGAAAGATCAAGGACTTAGGTTTCCCTTCATCAGAGGCCAACCCACACTCTCCGCATGACACACAGACGATCCCCACTGATGGGGAACTGACAACGACAGTAGAGTGTGATGTGATGGGAAAAGAGACTCCTATGGCTGCCTGTCATAGAGACCGATTCCCTGGACTTCCCCACACCTCAGCATATTAGCAATAACGAATTTGGTGACCGTGGGCACAGACACACAGCAATTCTAAAGAAACACAGTCACAACTTGGTGTTATGGGCTGAATTATGTCCCCTCAAGAGATATGCTCAAGTCCTCATTCCTGGTACCTGTGAATACGAGCTTATTTGAGAACAAGGTGCTTGCAGATGTAATCAAATTAAGATGTCTTTAGAGTATTCTCTAACACAATATGACTGGTGTCCTTATAACAGAGAAATGTCACGTGAAGAAGGAGACACACGAGTAGAGTTCCATGTGATGAGAAAGGCAGAGGTTGGAGTGATATGGCTGCACGCAAGGAACAACAAGGATTAATGGCCATCACCAGAAATTAGGAAGAGACAGGGAAAGATTCTACCTGAAACCTTTAGAATGGGCATGGTCCTGCCTTCATTTTGGACTTCCAGCCTCTAGAATATGAGACAATAAGTGTCTGTTTTCTTAAGCCACCTCGTTTGTGATACTTTGTTATGGATTAATACACTTGGTGAACCCCAGCCCCACTCTACGTTTGTAGGTGATTATTTAGTCTTAAGTCAATTTCTCTCACCTTGCACGTCTGAAGATTCGGGCAAGAGTTGAACCCTGATGTTTCTACCATCAAAGCCTGATAAAGAAGCACAAAAGGGTCTTGCAGCTCAGCAAGTGCTTTTGCTTTTTTGACACTTGTTTTCATCTTCTTTTGTTTAATATAAAACCAGTGCTCTTGAAGTTGGTTGGCTTTGTGATATGTGTCGACAGTAAAGGAAAGAGCGTGGCCACTGGAGGCAAATAGACAAGGAAAGGCCTGGAGGGCATCCAGCTCCCTGTTAGCATGACCATAACACGTCTCTTACCCACCTTGAGCTTCCATTCCTTTATTTGTAAAATGGGCACAATCAAACCAACTTCACCACAGTTTTGTGAGTTTTAAATTTCTTGCTTTGAGAAACTGGCTTGTTTTCCCTTCAGGCATGTTTCCCCAAAAGCAACATAGTATCAAAACCCAAAAAGGGACTGTCCTAATCAAAAGGTAATAAATGTTAAGGACATTATTTTCACTTGGATCTAACCCTAGTGCCCGTATGAGGCTTTTTCCATATGTAACCTGTCAAATGCAAAACTGAAGAGGTTGTAGGTATACATTTCTCTCCTCTCTCTCTCTCTCTCTGTGTCTCTGTCTCTCTCATTTCCTGGACTAACATCTGCCTTCCCTATTATCTAGTCTCCGTCATAGACAACGTGGGATAGATAAGGACGCAATGTGAAACAGTGAGTTGGCTAATGGGATTGCTATGGCTAACCACTGTGTTTTCTCTTTAATCTCTAGATTGGAGTAGACATATTTTTCTTTGTATCATCCCCCAACCATTGCTATTTCAGTAGAAACATTATTTTTTTGTGAAGAGCACGTCCCCACTACAAAAATGTTCTTTGGTTAGAATTACAGGTAGCAAGGGCAGCCTAAGATCTTTTCTTTTTATTTAGTTTGGTTTTTTGTGCGTGGTATATTTCTTAGCATGTAAGAAGTGACACTGATTAAAGTACAAGATGCTGAGAGGTTCAGATAGCAGAGTTTCCTGGAGCATATCACATCCTGGAAAGGACCTGTTTGGCCCAGGTGAATTCTTAGAGCCAAACTCAATTAGCAGAGGTTAAAAATACAGCCAGTTAGTTCACTCAAGAGTTAGAGAAGACTTTGGGTTCGATCTTTCCATGGGGACAATAGGAACATCAGTTGGCAGAAAATAGCACAGTTGTATTGCCATCCGTCTTTTGCTGATGTGTTTTCTTATCTCAAAAGACAGTCCTATTATCTGTCTCATTAAGAATATTCCTGCGTGGCTTTCCAAACCAATTTTATCAACTGCTTGCGTCCAAAAAACAGAGTAGCAGGGATAAGGTATTTCTCAGACTTGCTGAAACATCAGCTACTCTGATAAATATTTACTGAGCACCCAGTCTATGTGACACATTAAGTAGCTAGATGTTACACAGATGCATACCTGAGGGAGATACAGCCCTGTTTTTCAGGGAGGGAGTAGAAAGGATCAATTAAACATGTACAAAAATCATCGGAACCAAGGAGGAATAATACAAGTGCCATGTGGACCACCTGGTGGTAAGGTCATATTGGGTTCAGACATAGCATGAAATAGCTCATAGAGTCTGTATGATAGGGAAAAAGAGAATTGGGTAACAGTTTACCCAATCGGGAGCATGAAATTACACTGAGAAAACAAAGCATGGAATACGAAAAGTCCTGTCCCTGCAACCCATCCTTATCAAGTTGACTCCCCTGTTAGCCAGACTCTAGGTTTCCAGATGGAGGCACTGATGACATTGGAAGATAAGGCCTTAGACTCAGATAGACCTCACTCTGAACCCCAACACTGCCGAACACCAATGTTTGACCTCGAGTAAATCCTTTGATTGTTCCACTTTTCAGTTTTCCTACATGCAAATTGATGAGAATAGTATCTACTCCATGGGGCTGTTTTGTGTACTGAGGCAATAGGTGTAAGATATTCAGGTTAGTGACTGGCACACAGTACGAGCACAACGGTAGTGCTAGGAAAGTGATATAAAAGCTTTGAAGTAAATCTATGGCTTTGTAAACAAGCCAACGTAAGATTTACCCAGGTTTTATAACTTACTAGCTGTATTAAATCTTGAAAAATTGGTTAATTTCTCTCAATCTTGGTTCCATTAGTACGTAGTAGTCGTGTGAAAATTAAATAAAATAATCTATACACAGTTATCGCTTAGTGTCCACAGGGGACTCGCGGATTGGTGCCAGGACCCCCATGTATAACAAAATCCACAGACACTTAAGTCCCTTATATAATATGGCATAGTATTTTCACATAACCTATGCACATCCTCCTGTATACTTTAAATCATCTCTAGATTACTTATGATACCTAATCCAATGTAAATGCTATGTACATAGTGTTATACTGCATTGTTTAGGGAACAATGACAAGATAAAAAAGTCTGTACGTATTCAGTACAGACGCAACCCTCGAGCCATCATCAGCTTTCCCACATAATACATGTCTGCAACAATGTAACTTTTTTCAGACATTTGTATCCGTGGTTGGTTGAATCCATGGATGCGAAACCCATGAAGATGGAGAGCTGACTGTAAAATACTTAACACTTGTGACTAGAATATAGCAATGGGTTTAATAAATGTATCGCTGTTATTGTTATTTAATAAAGGTCTTAGGCAAAGATAGGAAAAAGTAGAGACATCATTTTATTGTCTGAGGATTTTATAAAAAGTGGGTGCAATTGCCAATGACTGCTGTCAGTGAACAACCGTGTACTTCAGGAGCCAGCCTCTGTTTTCTTCCTACCGTTCCCCTTCTCACTCCTCTCTGGCCACTCTCGTCTTCTTGTTTGCACCTTTGGAGTCTTCTGCTCCCTCTGTCCTGAATTCCCTTCTTCTAGGTCTGTTATCACTGGCTCCTCTCCTCTCTCAGATTTCAAGTTGGAGGTGTCCTTCCAACCACCAAAACAGTACCCCTATCATTGTTCTGCTCCTTTCCACTCTAGCTCTTACTGTTACTGGCAATTGATTTACAACTGACCTATTTGAGTATCAATCTGCCTCTTCTCACTAGAATATGGCATAGACGGTGACAAAGACCTGTCTGAATTTGTCCCGTTAGGACCCTTATGTAAACATAGTAGGTACTCAGTAAATAAAGGACAGAGTGAATGGATGACTTTAATACACTACAGGAGGTCATTTCAGCTAGCACATTATTCAAAGATTGTTGTTCTTTCCTTGGCTAAAGTCAGGATGCTATTTAAAAATAATCATAATAATAAAATAATAAAATAAAATAAAACGAACAAACCCCTCTCCTATCCCTGCAGTATATAGCAGGGAGACAGTTCAAACAGAGGTGTTGTGCGGGGCACGTACCAAAAGAGAATTACTCTCTTTCAACCCAACAATCTCCAGACAAAAATACAGCGACAGATTAGCAACCCCAATAGCAAGAGATAGAAGAATTGAGAACTTTGAACATTAGGTTTGAACTTGAACACTGAGCAATAATCCCAAGGAGAGAGACGGAGACTCTTTGGCCTCTGGTCTAAATTCCTTATTTATGGAAGGAATATTTTCCTGCACAATGGCCTAGGGCTTAGAAAAGAATCAGCAAATGGCACATAAAGTAAGGAGATAAAAGAACAGGAATCCCAACACAGCCAAAACTCTGAAAATTCCCTCGGCCCTACCTGGCTAAGATGGTGACCGGCACCTTGGTGAAGTGAAATGAATTGGTATCAGTAACACTGTAGGTTATGTATAGTTTGGCATGCAATTGTCCATCAAACCTTAATATCATACTCTCAACTAAAGGAAGCTCCACGTAGAAGAAACTCCTTATTTTTAACTTGAACCCAGTGGACCAAAATGACAACAGTCAAAAGCCCCCTCAAACCCAGTGTGGGCCAAGCTAGTAAGCAGTGCCCCTTGGAGAAATGCTTTGTGAACTAGGCTCATTCTGCTCTGTGGGAGGCACACATTATCAGACATCAGCGCTTTCTTTCCACTCCTGGACCTCTCAAAAGTGAGCAGGCTCAAAGTTGTTCTTATGCTGAAAGTGGGGGGTGGGGGAAGGCAAGCATGTTTTTCTTCATGGTTTTGGCGGCACATGCCCTTTTACCAAAAACCAGCCGCATTCCCTTTGGACCACAACGGTGCCATTTGTCAAAGCACTATTCCAGTGAGTTAAATCATACCCCCATGAACAGAAAAGTGAATCTTTTCCTAAAGAGCCCCGTTTCCACCCAGGAAGGAGCTTATTTGCATTGCAGGAGCTGACTCTGTGTTATTATGTTTCCACAGCAGCGACATTCGTAGGTTAACCACATGGCATGTTAATAACAATTTCTTTTCGTCCTTTTAAAGTTATTTTCATTTCATTAGCTCCCCCCTTGCTTTTTAATTATTCTCTGTTTCGGTTTTGTTGCTGCCACCATCAAATTTCTCTCAGGGGAAAGGGTTGCTACCTTTAAGTTAGTGTGTACACACTACACACACACACACACACACACACACACACACACCTTCTCTATACCATGCTTTTGACAAAAGCTCTGCTGATCTTGTCGATCTCTTTATGTTTTCTTTTTCCTTGTTTAGGCCTTGGGATATCACTTCCTTCAGTCCTTGCACACTTTGCCACCCTGCCTATCTCCTACTAGCAGCTTCTGTACACTGACTGTCTCCCTCCTAAAGTCTGAGACTTCACAAATCCCCATGTAGGCTTGTGCCTTTAATTAAATTCTAGTCCCCTACCACCTCTGCCAAGATTCATAGATGCCCTGCAAGGTTCAACATTAATTAACCAGAGCTCTGCAAACTCTCCAAGCTGGAATATTAGAAGATGAGGGCTGGTAAAATTGTGACATATTAGGATTTCTAACAGTTGCGTGTGATGATACTCTTGAGGGACGTGTTGCAGAACCAGCAAGAAGTCAGTCAGATAAAAGGGAAGTTGAGCATCAAAAATGACTCCGACACCCCAGCACAGTGGTATGTTTATTTTAAAAATTCAATTTATTATTTCTTTTTCCTTTTTATTGGGAAATTAAATGTGATACCTCTTTCTTCCCTGCTTTCTCCTTCCTTCTCCTTTCCTCTCTCTTTCTTTAACAAAGTGGAAGAAATCGGAATGATGCTAACTAAGATCAGTAAAACCCCCAATACCGTCTGATCATTCTTTAAACTGATCTCAGGAGTTTTCTATGAGAGCAATACAATAATTAGCCATCACCTTTAAGTGTTCTGGATTTCTATATTTTTTTCATAAATTGCAAACGGAAAATTGTATTGGTACATCAGAGGACAACTTCCCAATGGAAATAAGGTTAAAAAAAAAAACAAAAAAACACGGATCTAATGTAAACAACCATTGAATCTCTAAGAGAGAGGAAAACTATAGTTATCAAGATCAAAATGTGTCTGATGGGCGAATTCCTGCAATACCTCTGAAAGTATTTGCCCTTTCTTTTCCTTCAGTACCTCTAGTGGTGAGGAACTCACTCTCTTTATAAGGGAGTGAGAAATGCTACAACTTCCACCTATTACAGTGTTTGGAGGTCTCATAGAGCATGAATGATGGCTTTCATTCTTCAGGTTAACATTCCAGATTTCTGACGTAATGCTTGCCCGTGTGCCCGATCATAGGGACCTGTTCTATCTGCTAACTGCCAGCGTTCTCTAAGCAGAAGGCTTTGGCTATGCCGTCAGGTTCCTGAGCTTCTCAAAGGGCTGTAGAACATAATTCTCATCCTCCCTTCCAGTACCTGTCTTCGCCTGGACAAGTGAGGCCTGGCCTGCCAGGGCCTGCGTCAAGTCATAGTTCTTCCTCTACAAATCCCCTGTAAAACCTAATCTGAAGAATCTGCAAGTTGGTTGAATATAGGCATCCTCTAGAAATATACATATTTAAAGACTCACATGATTGATATCTTAGAAAAGAAGTGGAGACTTCAAAAAATATCACAGGTATCCTATGAGGAAAACCAGCTTTCAGCTTGTACTTGGCAAAACTCCTCAGCGTCAGACTTTCAGAGCCAAAAACTCTCTGTCCCACCAAAGTGGTATTTAAAAAGAGAAAGAGTCATGCAAATTCAGTCCACAATTCTTGATTGATTATACAAGAGTAAGATATTATTTCCAATTTTTCCCAAAGGTGAGACCCTTGACTACTTTTTAAAACCTCTAAACTATCTTTTTGTGGGGGAAGAAACATGCTTTCCTATCTCAACCATTTGCCTATGAACTTTCCATTATTTTGTATTCCAAACAAATCTCAGTGCTTGCTTTCATCCCTATTAATAGATCTACCAAAAGGAAACCTACCTTTTTTCCCTTTTAATTTTTGCTTCTATTATAGTAAGAAGGAGGACAAAATTTAATTCCTTGGAATTTTCAAATCCTACAATGGAATTTTAAAGCGCCACTCTGAAGACCACGCAAATACAATGGCTTCCTAATTGTCACTCCATACACTCTCCAAAAAAAAATATAAGAAACATTCTTGTCAGCTATCATCTCTTGAGCTCCTCTGACATGTCAACCTCCTAGAAGCTGTATAGATGGAACCTCATTTAATTCTCCAGTGACCTGATGAGTTAGTTACTATTGCTCAAACTTTAAAAATGAAGCAACTGAAGTTCAATGAGGTTAATAACCGTATCCAATGTCACAGAGATAGTAAGTAGTAAAATCGCGTGGTGACCCAATTCGATCTGATAGTCATTGAAAAAATAATTGAACTGATACGAGGATAGATGAATAAAGCCTGTACTGATTAAAATGCACCCCCCCTCCCCCGTTAACCCCAGCTCTCAGTGAGCAATTGGTAAGTGATAATATTGCCAAGGTGGTATAGTCTGGTGGTCTAAAGGAACTCTTCCCAAAACTGCACAGCCATTTTGTAACTTTTAGCAAGTCCTTTATTTCTATCGCCACCAAACTGGCCAGAAACTCACCTCCAGAAAAGGCTATGAAAAGTCATGAATTGCCATTTTGAAAACTATAACACTTACTTCTTACAGGTACATGCTTACAGCTTCCAAAAAAGAGGTGCTTTCTAACTAACCCATATGTCATGATTTTATCTTCTACATATGTATGGGATTCAGCCAAGGCTGTCATTCTTCTTATTTCTTCTCCAGGCTATCTGATCAGAAAGCTACCTGTGAAATCTAGGTGGCCTGATAATTCGCTAATCTGACCCATTAGTCTTACCTGTCTTTCTACCTCTTTGCATCATTTCCTTTCCTTTCCTTATTTATTAAAGATGTAAAATAATAATCCTTAAACATAATTGGCATAGAAATGTTACCCTATCTCAATCACCTAGAATCCTTGGAAGGAAAGGATATTATCAGGGCTAAACGTACAGAAAAAGCTTGGCTGTGTACACACTCAAGTTGAGTAATTAGTTCATGAAGAGGCATCAGGGCAAAGAGAAATAAATCTGGGCAAGGGATAACTTCTGCCACAAATAAGCAATGGATCAATCAAAGCAAATGTCGTATTTCAATTCTGTTCAACACTGCAACATTTGCAACCTGCAACTCTGCAGAATAATGGCATTTCTGAGCTAAAGATGTGAGAAAATGTGGGCTCGTGAGAGGTTTGCCATATTTCTGTTGCTCTTCTTTAGAAAAAGGAAGAAAACTTAAAACTACAATGACCATGAAAAAATTGAGCATGTGGGCTATTTCAGAGGTGAAAATGTAGGAAAAGGACTATTGAGGCATCCACAACAAATGAAGGCATAAGCCTGAGATCCATGAAAGTCCCAGGACACACTACCAGGGCTTCAGGCCCAGGCGGTCTCACAGATCTAGCTTAGACAGCCATAGGACTATTTTAAAGACTACTCCCCAAGGGAAAAAGTCTATCTGGAAAGTGTTTCTTTGACAAGTTGTATACTTGAAGTGAATACTTACTCACGGATACATTTATTCATTCACTATCCATGAAATGACTAAACGCAGAGCACTGTGCTATGTTATAGAGGCACAAAAATAAAATGCTTGCCCTCTAGAATTACAATGTACTGAGTCAGACATGTAAACTAATAAGTGACGAAAATAACTATTTACTCCATGTCTATGTAGGGCTAGTATTATACTTGGTACTTCATACCAACTTTCTAATTACATTTCATTTAATCCTCATAATAAGCCTATAAGACATGGATTATTATCATCTCTATTTTATAGATAAAGAAACTATGGGTCAAAGTCTAAGTCTATAGAGCTGAAGTCTATGGAGCTGAAAAATCCCAAGTTTATGGAGCTGAAAAAGCAGGAATTTGAATTCAGAACAGGGTCACAAAAAAGTCTGAGCTGTTGATCCCCACTCCCTCATGTAACACAGCTGTGTTGTTTATAGATGCTGTGTCTGTAAAGCTGAAAATGTAGCACAGTTTGGAATAAAGGAGCATGTTCAGATTCATCCTGAAGGCAAAGGGAATCTAGAGAGGTTTCAAGAGAGCAGCCATGTAGGATGTGAAGCCCTAACTGACTTGAACAGTAGTTTACCCCATACATGTCTATCCCATTTTGGAAATGGAATATGAAATAAAATTCAAAACTGGTATATACAATGAGTCAGTAGTAAAACTACAAATGAAAACATTTTGTCCTGTCACCCTTTGCACCCATGAAAAGAAGTCACATTGATCCTTTGAACATGGAACTGATACTAACCTTAGAAGAAACCATTTAGACCACATAATTTTAAAGCTTTGCATGAAGGAACAATATTTTGAAGGAATGATGTGACTTGTAGGTACGCTTTTGAATTTTTAATCCTTATCAGTGGCTCAGCCACGTGAGGAATGCAACGTTTGCAATGTCACCTGCTTTGCACCCAGGAGGAATGCAACCATTGTGGTGGGTCATGGAGTTAACAAAAGGCCACCCTTACCTTTAATAAACAAACAGGGTTATGACGGGAAGTTAGGCATCTAGACAAAAGCATCCGCAGGCGACGTATAGAGTCTCCTGTCAGACCCTTCCGAGACTATGGAGAAAGGACTCATAACAGTGGTGGAAGAAGAGTGAAAACGAAAAATAATCAATAAAACTGAAGTGCTCTAGTACTTTCCAACTTCAGGAGAACATAACTAAGGCATCAAGATTACCTTCATGGATTCTAGCATATGAAAACTATAGTATTTTAGATGAAGCAAATTAAGAGTTTCTTGCAATCTCACTAAGGGAGTCAAAAGATGTTAGAAATGGTAGTTAATGGCTAATAGGCCAATAGTTCAGAATTATAAATTATGAATGAGACCTGCGGGACAGAATGAGCTAGCATTCCTTTAGAAGCCATCGCTTGCATCTTCCTGGAAAACGTGTAGGTTACAGTCAGTGACATCATGTTGACTATGGCTGCATAATAGCAGAATTTACTATTAGGGCGGGGAAACCATCCATGCTCGTACTCAATTGAATGGACTCATAAAATGGGAAGACATTGTGCCAGCTTGTCCTTTTTTTGCTCAAAGTAAATAAACTAAGTTTCCACAGCTGTCATGCCTTAAACTAAGTTGATGCACTGAGTTTAATTAGATTGCAAAAAAACAGAAAATAAACCAGATAATTGACTAAATATAAATGCAATAAAGCCATTTCCATCCTAAAAATGTGTTCCTGGAAAATGCAAAGTAAGACGAATTGTGGCAAAGCGGAGTAAACATGTGTCTATATGGTGCTAGGTTCATCTGCTCAGAACGACTTTTGCAGCTGTAAAAGGCACTTGCGTAGTGGGGGGATGGTGAGCTGATGGCATTTCTTTGAGAAAGAAAGGAGAGTTCGTCTCAAATGTAGCAGGGACAAAAGGAGTAAACAGTATTACCAGCCACAGCACAGAGACTAACAAAATTGATTTCTAAGTATCACCTGGATTTCTAATATCATAGTATTTGTCAATATCGCTGAACTTAAAATTATTGAATTTTGCCCAAATTTTTACTATTCCTGTATAAGAGATTAGATAATAAAGAATTATGATAAAATAATAACAAACTGTGTAATAAAAGACAAGTGATATTTATTGAGCCCTCACTAGGACCCAGTCAGTGTGTTAACTACTTTATATACCGTAGTTCATTTCATTTCCCAGCCACTGTATGACACAGGTACCAAAATTATCCACATTCTGTGATTGAGGAAACTTAAGCTTTGAGAGGTGAAAACAATGCCTAAAGTCATGTGGTTAGCAAGTGACAGAAATTTTATATAAACCATCTATGAAGCAAGCTCTTTGCCGATATTTCTGATTTCTGAAAGGAGTCTCCAGGTTTTACTTGCTTCTGAGTCTAGAAGCATTTTCCAGTGGCAAAATTATCACTTCCACCCCTATCATTAATAGGTCAGAGTCTCAGTCTGTTAGGGCTGCGATAACAGAAATACCATAGACTATGTGGCTTATAAACAACAGGCATTTATTGCTCACAGTTCTAAAAGCTAAGAAGTTCAAGATCCAAGTACAGACCCATTTGGTATCTGCTGAGAGCCTGTTTTCTAGTCAGTCATCTTTTTGCTGTAACCTCACATGGCAGAGGGGCAAGGGAGCTCTCTCAGGGCTCTTTCCTACGGGTACTAACGCCGTTCACAAGAGCTCTGCCCTCGTGACCTAATCACCTCCCGAAAGCCTTACCTTCTAATAGCATTTTCATAGGGGTTAATTCTTTAACACATGAATTTTGAGGGGACGTAAACATTGAGTGCATTGCAATAAAAATATTCCTCTGTGTGAACCCATATCACATAACTCAGATAAGAAAAACAGTGGTCTCTTGTACTAACTGTGACCTCCACACATGGACTGTAAACAGAACCATAATCCAAGATTGCTTCCTGATGCTCAGACAACACCCAGTGGCAATGTGGAGCACCGGGGGAAGGTGGCTGAGTTCCTCAGCCCTAACTAACACAGTGTGCTAGCCCAGTCGCTCTCCACCTACACAGTTTCCCTCAAGTTCTGGCCAAATGCAGATTCTGGTTCAGTAGGTCTGGATAGGGCCTGAGATTATGCATCTGAAACACGTATCCTAGTGATGTCCATGCTGCTGTACGTGATATCTACTTTGAGTAGAAAGGACTGGAAAAAACCTGGATTCAGGCAAGGGTGAAATGATCCATTTCCTGAGGGGCAAACAGTAGCCCTGAGAAAGCCACTGAATTTGGCCAAATCCTGTTTTTGCCATGCTAATAAATAACGTACCTGGTTTCCTAATTTGTAAAATAGGGTCTAAAGATCAACTGCTGTTCAGGCTACAGAAAATACCCATTAATGCAAAGCCATTCTGATGTCTTTATTGTAGAAAAAGTCAACAAGAAGTGTGTGTACACTGGAAAGATATAAGACCCTGGATCTTGGCTGTTCTCTCCCAAGAATCTGCCCCTGCAGGTTTGAGCCAAGGAACAAAACATAATAATTATACAGATTCAATACTCTATGAACTGGCTCAGCAGATTTTATGTCTAAGGGTAAAATTTCATGTTAGGCTAATCTTATCATTTGTATCTGACTAAAGGCTCACAGTGCTCACTTTTTTTAGAGCCTTTTTACTGTGTAGGCATCTTTCTCATTGAACCAATATGATAAAATGGCATTTCCCTGCTTGCATCTTTATCTTTGTATTGACACTGATCTTTTTGAAAGTGAGAGTTGCATCTTATTCAAATGTGTGACTAGCAAAGTGCTCAGCACAGTTGGGTCCTGATTAGTAATTATACTATTTACAACAGCAGATATTGTTGACTAAATGCTGTTCTTGCGCCTAGTCTCATGCCAAATGCTTAATACATGTGATTTCCTTTAATCTTCAGAACTACATCATAATTATCATCCTTGATACACAGAGGAGAACATCAATCCTAACGTTATTGTTTTACTGATTTCTCTGTAGTGTTTTAATAGAGCTGATCACTCCTTGCCTCCTGAAATGCTTTCTTTCCTGTAGGTCCCACTTTTTTGTTCCTTTCCCTTCTTTACTTCTTTTGTTTTTTTCTCTTACAGCACATTTACTTGATCCCACCACCACCTAAATATAGACTTCCCCCAATGTCTGAGTGTTATCCTTTGATTCTTGTCTCTATCTACATCCGATTCCCTTCAGATCCTACACATTCTCAAGATTTCAACTATTTCCTCCATGGAAAATCTTCAAACGTCTCTTTTCACCTTTCTTGGTTTCGGACTCTAGTCCTACATGTCCAGCTACCTCCCAGGTATCTCTGCTTGACTTTTTCTCTATCATCTCAATCATATCAGAAAAACCCTCATGTTCTCTCCCCCAAGCCAGTTCCCTCTAAATTAATGATCTAGGTTTAGATATGTCACTATCAATTTTCCATTCATCTGGTCATGAATTCTCTCTTTCTTCCAAACTCCAATCAGCCGTCCTGTCAGTTAGATTCTTCCTTCAAAATGTTGTCATTTTTTTGCACTCTGATGCCACAACTTTAGTACAAGTCTTTATAACATCCAGTAGTAGTATCATCATTAGCTTTTCCTCCATTCCTTCTCTGTTCTCATGTATCCTTGCACATGCCCTTAAATAGTTTCCGATGAAGTCACTTCTATATTCAAAATACCTTTATGGTTTCACCTTGCCAAAAAGACTAATTATTGACATTCAAAATTCTCCAAGAGTCATGGATGGCCGGATGGCTCAGTTGGTTAGAGCGCGAGCTCTGAACAACGGGGTTGCCAGTTTGATTCCCACATGGGCCAGTGAGCTGCTCCCTCCACAACTAGAATGAAGACAATGACTTGAGCTGAGCTGCTGCTGATCTGCCAGTGGATGGACAGATGGCTCAGTTGGTTAGAGTGCGAGCTCCTAACAGCAAGTGCTGGTTCAATTCCCACATGCGATGGTGGGCTACACCCCTGCAACTAGATTGAAAATGGCGACTGGACTTGGAGCTGAACTGTGCCCTCTACAACTAGATTGAAGGACAACGACTTGGATCTGTTGGGCCCTGGAAAAAACACACTGTTCACCCAATTAAAAAAAAAAAAAAATCTCCAACTGTCCAAATAGCCATAGGTAACGCCCTTCAGCAGAGAATAATTCCTGGACAGGTACATGCTGAGCGCAGTCAGCAGCAGAAACACAGTCCAAGCAGCCAAGTGTGCGGATCAAAGGGTTGTTAGGAGGGGTAGGAACTGGCGGTACACTACAGCGCCCCCTATGAGAACTGTCTCAGGCAAACAAGGTCAGGACTCTGAGGTAGAAGGGAATTGGTTACTACTTAAGGGTGCCATGATCCAAAATAAACGGAAATGAGAGGCATGGATTTCGCACTGTAAGAAACTAGCTGAGTGACCTGAGACCAGTCACTTCAATCTCTCTCAACATCAGTTCCTCATCTATAAAAACAAGGGAGCTTGACTGTTCAAACAGTAAACTCGCCAAACTCCTGCCCTGTGCTGATCTATGATTTTATGAATTTCAGCGGCTGATCCACATTGATTCCATAGAATACATGAACTAAACGTTTCTAGGGATTACCAAGTCCCTTGGAACACTGAAATTTCTTCATTCTCCCTCACAAGCCTGTCTCTTCTAACTTTCCTCCCTCTTTTTCTTTTCCAACCCTTCCCCCTTGCTTATTTCAAGATACCTGGTTGGTTTGGGATAGGGACAGAAAGTCAGAACAGTAGATTGACTGATTATAATCCCACATCCATTACTTCATTCCATTACCAAATTGTGTCAAATGCACCCTTAAATATTTCTTGTATTTTCCATCACCCCAGATGTTCTTCCCATGGCTCAGACTCTCACCCATCATCTCTTGCTTACATGTGGCAAGACTACTAGAAAGCCTTGATCTCCTATCTTCCTGTTCTGGCTATCCTCTAATCAATTCTTCTGTCTATGTACACAATAATATTTCCACAATGCACATCTAATCTTGTTCTTTCTTCTCCTTCTCCTTCTTCTTCTTCTTTTTGGACTCCCCATTGCCTACAGATTAACTCCAACCTCCTGGCATGACCAATACGACCCTTAATCATCTAGATCTGTCTTCCTTGCTTATCTGTGACTTCTTCATACTGCTGAGTCTAAATTCACGCTCCGTTATTTATTAGCTATGTAACAACCAAGCAATGCCATTATATTCTTCAGTTTTACAAAACAAATATTCAAAAAGAATCACATAGAGATTCACCTAGCTCCTTGCTTCTTATAAGTAGCCAATTAGTAGTATCCAATACAGATATTTGGGGTATCTCTATAAACAGTTCACACCATGGACTATCGGCTTTCTCCTTACAACTGAGAATGGAGTCAATACCATCTTTAAATCTAATCAGATTAAAGAGCCAATCCCTGAAACCCCAGAACCAATTTAAAAAACTCATTTTTAAAAATCTGTTCCTTTCGAACCATTCTTAGTATCAAAGTCTGTATTACTCAGGGTTCTCTAGAGAAATCATCTATATCCATGTATTTTATAAGGAATGGGTTCGATCACATAGGCTGAGAACTCCCACGATCTGCCTGCCATCTGTCACCTGAAGATCCGGCAAAACCAGTGGTGTAAATTCAGTCAAAGTTTAAAGGCCTGAGAATCATGAAGAGAGAATTTTCCTTCCTTAAAGTCCCCCTTGCCCTGTTTTTTGTTCAATTCAGGTCCTCAGTGGATTGGATGATGCTCACCAACATGGGGAGGGCAACCCACTTTACTGAGTTAATTAATTCAAACACTAATCTCATCCAGAAACACCCTTACAGATGCACCCCAAAATAATATTTAATCTGGGTACCTCATGGCCAGTCAGGTTTACATATAAAATTAACCATCACAATTGAGGTAGTTTCTTAATCTCTCAGTGTCTCATTTTCCTCATTCATAAAAATGCACATATCTCATAGAGTAGCTATGAGGATTAAATGCTTTAATACATATAATGTGTTTCAAACCAGGACTAGCACCAAACTGAATAGGTTTATTACTTTTATTTGGAGTTGCTCTAATTTTTTGGACCCCAAGGCCAACGGCTAACTACCATCCTCTAAAAGTGTAAGAAAGCCATACTGTCAGGTATGGAGGCATGAGTTAGCAGTTCTTGCATACTTTCTTGGTAAATAAGAAGTGTTATATTCTATTATTAGATTCATAATCTAATGTTTTAACTTAAACTATATTTACAGTACAGGGTCTCTAGAATAATTTTGGGGTTGATGGATAAATTGAGCTCTCAATAAATGCTAGTCATTAGCATTACTTTTTCTAAAATATCCTTCTCTACTACGCCTGCCTAATGAACTCCTACTCAACCTTCCTCAGCCAACTCAAGAGTTAAATTCTCTTTTAAGATTTTGATGAATATCTGAGTCTTCTGCAATTGCAGCATCTTCTAAGTTACCAAGGTACCTTGAACATACATCGATCAGTATACATTCGACAGTTATTATAACTATTTGCTTACATTTTGTCTTTCTGTCTACCTAGTCTTTAGCTCTTTGAAGACCAGACGATAGAAGCTCTCAATAAATGTCTATGGAATGCTTTCGTCACCTGTCACTCTCACGGATGACTTCATACAGATCATATCAATGCCTCACTGGGTAGCTGTTTTGGAAAGGAATGAATTTGCATTATCCCAGACCAGACTGATAGAGAATTTATGAAAGAGTTGTGTGAGTAGATGCTAGGGACTCCAGTAATGAAATCTCACCAGTTTGTTATGGAAATTGAATACAATCAGCTTGCCATGGGTATTTAATGTAACGTTTCGTTGGGTACTGGAGAAGCAATTAGGCTGCTGAAAATTGCGTTTGCATTCCCCATAATTCAATACTGACCACTGTTAGCAGTGCAAGATGTGACAGGACTGATAATTAATTTTGCATGCAATCAGTGTAACAAGAGGGGAGGGAAAAGCAAGGAGGGGAAAGCAGAGGGAAGGAGAGGGATTTGTATTCAGAGGTAGATTCAGAGGTACCTCCAAAGGTCTGATAATGACTTCTGCAGAGCCAGTCTCTGGGTAGGAGAAAATCCATCCAAAAATCCAATACTGAAAATGAGTTGCCATGCTTCACATGGAAAAAAAAAAGTCATAAAGGACACCCATGACCATTTTCTCTCTTGTGTCTCTATCTCTCTTCCTTGAATTAAAGACTAATCTGGCTTCATTTACATGTATAAACAAATGAACAATAAGCTCTTCTAAGACCAGTAACAAACCTTGGGCCTTCTGTTCTCTTAATGCTTCTCCTTGAAGGAATTGCCTATTTCAGACTCTTTGTGTGTATGTGAGTATATGTGCATTCTTTCTCAACAGAACTCTCACAGAGGTGAACTGCCTTGAAACATCTCTTATCTCTTTACTCTGTTCTCTATCAGATTTCAAGTTTGGCATTTTTAAAGGACTCACGGCCTCCTAAAGTTTTTAACAGCAGCAACAGATACCTTTGATAATAGTCAGATAATTGGGCACAAACTGCTATCAGAAAATAGAGCATGGGCCTTTTGATATCTGTATCTTTATATCTATCTATCCACCTATGTATCTATGTATATCTGTCTAGCTATCCATGTATCTATGTATGTATGCTTCTGGCTGTCTATCTATCTATCTATCTATCTATCTATCTATCTATCTATCTATCTATCTATCTATCATCTATCAACGTATCTATGAGAAAACCTTAAAACGCTAGCATTGGAGGAAAAGTGATTTCAACTAAGTCTACTGTTAGATGAACTGCACTCGGTGTAGTGGAGGCATCACCAGTATGTTAATTTCAGCTCTGATTTAGTATGTTTCCTGCTATATTGAACTGCAAGCTTGACATAGAACTTTTTCAGATTCATCGCTATGTATTGTGAACCTATCTAGCTCTTGGTGGGTAAAAGATGATTGACACATATTGTTTGAAGTAAGTAAGTATGTGTGAGTATTAGTGAATCAGTCACTGGTTAGTCAGTTAGTCTCTTTTAGGATTTCATAGGATTTGGGACCATATAGGGTTTTAAAAAGGTCTTTGGCCTACAAAGTTTCTGCTGAGAAATGAGCTGACAGTCTTATGGGAGCTCCCTTGCAGGTAACTGACTGCTTTGCAGGCCAAAGGGATAGGCACAAAATATTCAAATCAAAGAGATGAAAAACAAGGACCTACAAACAAGATTATTCTACCCAGAAAAGCTATCATTTAAAATTGTAGGACAGATAAAGAGCTTCCCAGACAAGAAAAAGCTAAAGGAGTTCATCAACACCAAGCCAGTATTACAAAAAATGTTAGAGAGACTTCTTTAAGAAGAAGAAAAAAAGAAAGAATACTATGAATAATGAAGTCTCAATAACTACATCTTTATCAACTATTACTTTAAATGTAATAGATTAAATGCCCCAATCAAAAGACACAGGGTGGCTGAATGGATAAGAAAATCCATACATATGCTGCCTATAAGAGACTCACTTTCAGATCGAAAGACACACACAGACTGAAAGCAAAGGGATGAAAAATATTTCATGAAAATGGAAACAAACAAAAAAAGCTGGGGTAGCAATAGTTATGCCAGATAAAACAGACTTTTAAAACAAAGGCTATAGCAAGAGAAAAGGAAGGACCCAGTAATACCACTTCTGGGGATTTATCCGAAGAAACCTATCATACTGCTTCGAAGGGACATGGAC
This sequence comes from Rhinolophus ferrumequinum, assembly GCF_004115265.2. Classification (NCBI taxonomy): domain Eukaryota; kingdom Metazoa; phylum Chordata; class Mammalia; order Chiroptera; family Rhinolophidae; genus Rhinolophus; species Rhinolophus ferrumequinum. The sequence continues at coordinate 19,845,723 of NC_046289.1, forward strand.
ATCCATATATACATTGTAGCATTATTTATAATAGCCAAGGTATACAGGCAATCTAGGTGTCCACGACGGATGAATGGATACAGAAAAGGTGGTATATTGAGCTGTGATTTAAAAAAATATGGTGAATGTTTAAATTTAAAAATAAAATTATAGTAAAAGACACATTGCCATTAATTCTCCTCAAAATACTCCCCCTTGCTTTGAACACACTTATCCCATCATTCTTACCACTTTCTGAAGCAGTTCTGGAAGTCCTCTTTCATGAGTGTCTTTAGTTGTGCTGTCATGGCTGCCTCGATGTCCTGAATTGATTCAAAACATTTACCTTTTATGGTCATTTTTACTTTGGGGAGGAGCCAGAAGTCGCATGGTGACAGATCCACTGAATAAGGTGGATGAGGACACACCATAATATTTTTACTTGACAGAAACTGCCATACCAGAAGTGATGTGTGACACGGATCCTTTCCATTGTGATCACAAAATATGGTGAGTGCCATCCAAAGGAAAGGCAGGGATTTTCAATATGGGAAGTGTTGCGTTGAACCTTAGTAATGATGTGTGACAAGTTTCAACTTGTCAGCGCTGTCAGTCAGGCATAAGCTATGGTTGAGAGACGGTGTGCTTTAAAGTGTGCCATAAATCATCCTCCATCATGACAATGCTCCGTGTCACATATCGCTTCTGGTACGTGGCAATTTCTGTCAAATAAAAACATTTCAGTGTGTCCTCATCCACCTTATTCACCGGATCTTGAACTGTGCAACTTCTGGCTTTTCCCCAAAGAACAAATGATTCAGGACATCGAGGCAGCCATGACAATGCAATTAAAGATACTTATAAAAGAGGACTTCCAGAACTGCTTCAGGAAGTGGCAAGAATGATGGGATAAGTGTGTTCAAAGTGAAGGGAGTATATTGAGGGGGACTAATGGCAATGTGTCTTTTACTGTAATAATTTTTTTTTAATTTAAACATTTACCATATTGTTTGATCACACCTTATATATACAATGTAATATTACTCAGCCATAAAAAATGAAATTTTGCCATCTGCAACAATACTAATGGACCTGGAGGGTATTATGCTGAGGGGAGTAAGTCAGATAGAGAAAGACAAATATTACATGATTTCATTTTTATGTGGAATCTAAAGAACAAAACAACCAAATAAAACAGAAAGAAACTCATAGATACAGAGAACATTTTTGTGGTTACCAGCTGGAAGGGGTTTTGGAAGTTGGTGAAAAAGGGGATGGGATTAAGAAGTACAAAATAGTAGTTACACAATAATCATGGGGATATATAGCATGGTGCAAGGAATACAGTCAAATATAATGTAATAACTACGTATAGTGTCAGGTTGGTACTATATTTATTAGGGTGATCACCTCTTAAATTATATAAATGTCTAATCACTATGTTGTACACCTGAAACTAATGTAATAATGTATGTCAACTTTAATTGAAAAATAATATATAATATATATTTTTATATAAAAATAATATATAATATATAATATGTTATTTTTATATATTATATATATTATTTTTCAATTACAGTATATATTGTATATTATATATTACATATATAATATATAATATACACAATATAGTGTATATTATATATATATATATACACATATATATATTTTTTTCATTTTTTTTTTAAGATCTTTGGGCGATGCCCAGTCAACTGGTTCAACCCTTGTGAATTATTTGTGAAAAGAGAAGTCAATGTTAAGGCCAATGTTATTTCTGCTACATGGAACTCAGAAGTGGTTTGGCTAAAGAAGGCTAAACCAGGACAGTGTCTGAGTAGCTCTCACTATGCTTTCTGAGCTTGGAACATCCATACCCATGAGACAGCTTAGAGTTAAGCTCATTCTTGTTGGAGGCAATACATTAGATTGGGACCTGAGCAAAATTTATCTATGTACTAATTTGAAATTGAGCTCAGTGTGAATGATAGTGATACAAAAAGTAGTCGTATAAACACTACAAAGATTTATTCTCTCACATAAAAAAAGTCCAGCATTTGGTAGTTTAAGGCTGACATAGAATTTTCCACAAAATCATGTGAGACTCAGATGCTTCTATCTTTGTCTTTGTGTTCCGCCATTGCCAGCACATGACTTCCATCCTTACAGTTACTTTATAATCCAATATGGATGCTGAAGTTCCGGTCATGATATCCAAGCAGCAAGAAAAGCAAAAGATGTGTTCCTTGCCCCTAAGTCAGATCCCTTTTGTATGCAGCCTTTTGTATGCACCACTGAACACTTGAGCAGACATGTCATTTATCAAACTTTAAGTCACATGCCCACTTAGCTGCTAGGGAGGTTGGAAAATGTTTTATTTTAAAGCTGGATGCATTGTCATTGTAAGTAAAATAGAGAATATAGTAATGAGAAAATGGAATTGGGGTGGGAATTAGCAGTTTTTTCACATGGTAACATAAAGCCTGCCCAACTTTTCTATCTCTTTGTCCCCTTTTGGGTGCCTTTCCTTTCCCTTGGGGACTGTCTAGTCACCAAAAACAATCATTGTACAGCAGAGAAGGGAAATACCCCTGAAGGATCTCTTTATCCACTTGGAGCATGCTGCCAGATCACAAGGCAGGCCCCTTGAGGTCCAACAACCCCCCTGAAATGCTCACCACCACCACGGTTGAACCACTGAGCACTCACAATTGAAAAACCATAAGTAGAGGTGATAACGGTAACAGGGCAAAATACAAACAAGGAGTGCAAAAGGGGGAATCTTCAGGTGTCTCAGGCTTTACAAGGTAAAGAACTGGCGTTAGCACTGATTCATTTGGGTTTATGGATGTCTCTGGATTTTATAGTCTTAAATAATTATGTCAAAATACAGTGCCTGTCTCTTTATCGCCATAGCATATATTTTTTTCACAACTTAGCTCAATTTTCTATGTTAACAAGATTGAAAGTCTCCTGATCACCTCAATAATTGATGTCAAAGAAATTATACTATTTATTCACCACTTAGTACTTCTGTGTATTACATTATGCATGATCCATGTATATTTGAATTTGATCCTCAGATACTTCCCATTTTTTAGATGAAGCAAGTGTAACTTTCTCAATGTCACATGGCTATTCCAAAAGCTAGGATTCCATTCAGGTGATTGACTGCACACGCTAAACTTTAAACCACTGAGCAGTAATGCTTCCTAAAGGTAAGGAAATTTCTCAGAGCTGATTGGTGCTATCTTTGTAGCCTTCCTCATTTTCCAATACACTCAAATCACTGTGCATATTTTGAGCAGAATTATACCTCTTTAAATAATGTGTGTTTATTTTGGTTAAGTTTTTACATAAAGTTTTACATAATTTATAAATCATAAACTATTTTGTGTCTTGCTTTTCTCGCTTACCATGTACCATATACATTTTCTATAAGATTTTATTTCCATATCTTTAGCAACTGAACAGACATGTTTGGATTGGTCTTGCTCTTCTTACACTTTTTAAAAGAAAGAAAAATATACTGTTATTACTAACCGAACCTGTATCCTAAATTTGATTTTTCCCAAAGTGGAGCCATTCCATAGTGAAGTGGCCTGGTCTTTCGCCGGGTAGCAATCCAACAGTCCAAGAGCTGACTGTGCCACTTTTAGAAAACCCCATAGTCTAGAAGGGGCTTCATCCCATCCCATTGGCCCATGGCTGTCTCCACAGGAAGAAGTTACACCATTTTCAGGCATTGGCAGCTTGCAGCCCAGAACTTATAGCATAAATATAAATGGACCCTGTACTTGTCTTTAGTTCCACAGAGGCTTTGATAAATGAGTGAGTAACTACACAAATGGTTTTAGTATAAAAATGACCAGTTCTCTGCTGTGCTTCTTCAGGAAAGTGACATAGCAAGAGCTATTGTACCTAAGAAAAAAGAACATGAGTCCCTGAGAAAGACTACCTTTACTCAATTTAGAAGTAGTTTAAATTACTAAGTGAACCAGCACAGATGTTTGTGAAGCACCTACAAATGCAAAATAATGTACTAGACAGTGTGGTCAGATTACCAAGAGCATCAGAAATGGTTCCCAACATTCGTATTTAAATGAAATAACATAGGTTTACAGCCTAGTGCTGTGAGTAGCACATAGTAGATCAACAAATGCTACTTCTTCTCCCATCCTCTTTTTCTCATCCTTCCCCTTAAGGATTTTACATTTACATATGCAAGCTGTTAAATACCAAATATAATTTAAATAGCTACACAAATGATTTCACATGTTAATTACCTAATTACTAAGCTTACTAAGTGCTTCATAGGACTTTCTAACATGTAATAAACCCAGATAACAACATGTTTCTTTAAGAAGAAATTGTTAAGGAGTGCTGTATATTTTTTAATTTTGTTCTGATTTTTCCATTCTCTGGGTATCAGAATCTTGACTCTGAGTTAGGTCACGTCCTCATCGCCAGTATACTGGATATATCACTAGTTGTATATTCTAGTTTAATTTCAAAATGTCTATACATTGTAAGCTCCATAAAGTTAGATAGCATGCTTGGGTTATTCATTTTGGTAGTCCTCATGCTAGCAAGGTAGCTGGTTTACAGTGATGTTCAATCAATATTTGATGAATATATGAATCAATCAAAATCAACTGAGTCCACACTGTGAAGGGAAAAATTATAACACAGTTTATATAGGAATATATAGTTTATATATGAGTGATATATAGGAATCAATAAGGGATGCCCAGTAAATTTATCAGTCTCTACTTTCTCTTCATTAAAGATCTAGCGATAACCCCTCACTAGTGTTGCCAGAGTTGATTTGTTTTGTTTTTCTAGTTGCATATGATAGAATTCCTCTTCTTGTTTCAAAACCTTATTATGAATATTTGTCTTTTCCTCTATATACAATCAAAGCAGTGTCTCTGTGTAGACATTAATCAACCTATCAACTGATTTCTTCCTAAAATTTTCATCCAATAGGCTCATTCAAAGGCCCTATTCTCTGAAGGGATCTATATTCTGGTCTTGTGATTGTGGCAAGGAGACCTCAGGCTCTTTTGGGGTGATGAGTCATTTCCATTTTGGAGTATAGACTGATAATGGTTTTCCCATTTGCGTATCTCTGGGACCCCCATCATTACTCTTTCGGGTAACTCTTTCCATCCAGAATCATGTAGTAGACATTTTCCCACACAAATTCCCCACACTGAGTCACAGTGAAGGAGACCTAGGGGTTGAATTATGTGACTAAACATGAGAATGAGAAAGATCAGGAAGTAGAACCTGGGTCTTCTGATTTGCAGCTCAATTTTCTTTTCACCATGACGCATTGCCTCTCTTTGAGGAATGGAGTCAATACAAATTATGGTTCTATTGGAGAGGAGGATCATTGTGAGTTGAATTATATAGGAGAACATTTTGAAGTATATGGGCCCTAGAAGTGGTTCTTGAAATATGAGGCCTAAATTGAAAAGGGCCAATTAGTAAGCCCCTTTATCAATGCAGTACCTTACATTCTTACGGAAAGTAATTTTTAAAAGTATACGAACTAAAAAACAGTCAACAAATAAAAAGGTGTTTTTCAGTTTACATGTTTTGGAATTGTGTCCCATTTCCATTTGGCACTTTTATTCATTAACATATTGTCCCATGACATAAGAAACTAGCAGAGCACAAGGCTGCTGGACACCATCCATTGCCAGGCAGGGTAGCAGCTGAGCTAATACCAGCAAAAATTCACGGGAATGAGATTCCAATCCTTATCTGCAGAAAGGCTCTCCTTCAATCTCCTCTACAAAATGGGGATATGATGTAGCTGCTACAGAGAGATCTAGAAGGAAAAGACTGCTGGTACTTTAATTTTCTTTTTGTTTTCTTTTTAAGTGTAAAAGGAAAAGATAACAGGGATCAATGTCTACCAATGTCAGAGAAATCAATTTACCATCTCCAACATCCTTGCTAGTTTCTCTAACTTTTCTAAATAATCATCCATGAACTAACAAAAAATGACAGCATCATCCTACCAACTCTAATAGCCATCACTGCCCTACTCAACCTGTACTTCTATATACGACTAACATACACCACATACGCTACTCATTTGTCACCCATCCAAATCTAATCCTAAAATTTCACAGCATTATATAAATATGAGGAAAGACAAAATAGGTTGTAATTTTACCCTAAGGACACCAAATTCTCAAACTTGCCTCTTCACCACTATTTCCTCCAGAATAATTATATTGCTTGTACAAAATTTTGAACCTTGCTGTTTCCAGAACCATTTATTGTGTCTAATTTTCAGCAAATGTCAAGACAAAAATACAAACACTGAGTTGAAAGAAGAAGAAAAGTAAAAAAATCCAGCACTATTTATCAATGAAATCATATATCAACAGCCTGAAAATATAATCAGAGTGACCGTATGGGGTGGGGGACAGTTACAGGATCAAAGAGCCTAGTCTGCTATACAAGAAAGAAAAAAAAGTGGTTTTCTGGATTAACATCTAAATATATGGGTCAAACTGCTATTTTTGCTGTGGTCTAGAAAAAGTTTGCTCCCTGTGCTTGAATTACCTAAACTCTATTTTCCCACAAGAAAAGATGTGTTCCTGAAAGGAAAAAAAAAAAAAATCTAAGTTACAGGCAAATCCTGAATCTCCCTCCTTTCAACTGTGGGAGATGGTGCCTTCTTAAATTACATTTGTGGAAATAGCTAGAATATTGCATCTGGACCTCCACAGTCTCCTCCTATCTCTCTGGCATTGCAATTCCACACACTGCTGAATATTTATTTTTTTCCAAGGGTTAGAAATGTGAATTGCAAGCCAGGAGGAAGGCGGTCTTTGTCACAGCCCCAGTGTTTTTCATCTGAAAAGACTATTCACGATTGACTACTATAGTAAACTTTTTAAACAAGGATTTCAGAAAATAAAATTATGTATATGAAATGTATATAAATGTTGCTTTCTGAATTCTGTGGTGTCTGTCACATGGATAACTTTCAAATATGTTTGACTGCTAAGTCCAAATATTGACATATTGTATTGTGACACAGTATAACCACAGACACCGATGCAAATGAGTTATGCACATATACATAAAAAACGCACCCATACATAACTTAAACAAAAGTTTCATGAACAAGATTTGCCCTATTGTCTTACTAAATTCCCCAGTCAAACTGGATTACTTATAGCAGCATAAATTGTCATAGGCACCTGCAACATAACTGCCTCTGCTAAAACTTTCTTCCTTATTATTTCTTCCTAGTACCAGTACGTCATAGAAGAGTGTCCAAGCCGATCATTTCCATTTTGCCACACACATGTGCCTAGAACATTGGCATACACATATTTTACATATTTATTTTCCCTATTCCACTGAGTTCCTTCAAAACTATAACTCTGGATTAAATATCTTAGTGTTCCCCATAATCTGGATATCATATGGCACATAACAGATGCTCAACAAGTACCCATTGATAATTCATTCATTGGGAATTTCAACATGCACACAAATCAGTAAAACACCGAAAACTTAAAAGCCCAGGAGAAAATTACCCTACTTTGTAAAAATCAAATTCATGCAGAGTCTTATTAGAGAAAAATGTAACTGTGATGAGATGGTCCATTCTAATTGAATTGAGTCAGGTGACTGCCACTCGTCCCACATTTGCATTCACAGACAATGCCAGCAGCTGCTGATGGACATATAGTACATAAATAACCAATTTTGAAATAATCAGGAACGATTGCATGAATGCAGTGTATTTAGAATATTACCTGAAGACTGTGAACCTCACAGCCACTTCTAACTAGCCCTTTCTCTCCAACCTCCATTACTATTTTTTTTTAACAAAGAATAATTTACTTATTTTTATTTTTTTGGCCTCCTCAGTAATTGAGTGTCCACTGGGGAAAAAGAAGGGGGAAGACTGAAGAGGTGGAACGGCTGTGAATTTCATCGTGAAGATTTATCCGGAGGTAACAAAAAAGACATTTGTTAATTTCCCTCCTGAGTGGGTTTTGGAGGCTTTCCAATGCTGAAACAAAAAGAACATCATTAGCTAATTCCAGACTAGACAACTGCTACAAAGCTGCAGCCTCGAGTTCAGGCCCCTTCTACTATGGGAAATCATGGCGCCCCTCCATCATTCCGGCATGAATAACCAACAAGAACTTGACAGCGTGCATCCTCCTACAGACCTTTTGATCCACTGCTTTGGGTAACAAATGGCCATTTGTCTCCTGCCCGTTATTCCAGCCAACAAGGGATTACAGCCTGGGCACACACAAGGGTGAGGTACCAATGACGCTGCCCATCAAAGCTACGCGATATCTTGACAGCATATGCAAGGACGGCAGGACCTGTTGAGCCAAATACACCCAAGGCAGGATCCTATGCAGACCGAAGGACACCTTCTCTTAGACCACTTAGTGATATGCAGGATATCACCTAAGAAAATGATAATCTTACCAATGTTCCCGATGAAAATACTATCTAAAATAATGCTCTACGAGTTCATCCTGACATAGGCCCAGGTACCACCTTGAAGACAGAGTCCCTAGATCATTATCAAGGCAGGAGTCAAGGAGACCACAGAGGTCCACTCACATTTGCACTTGTTAATGATACTTCAGAAGAAAGGCTGAGTCCTCTTCAGGCCATAAGGAAAGATTAGATGTATAGTTCACACTGAGTGTAAAATAAAATCATCGTTTTAAAAAACAAAATGAAGAAAGAGCCTCTGTTCTGAGATATAAAAGCAATAGGGTTTTGTTTGTTTGTTTTTCCCTATTCCAAATGGTGTGTGGTTACCTGGTTAGATAAGGGTGGGATTTTATACCTCAATTTCATCTTATTAAGAAAGTTTTCTTTGAATGAACTTTGGAGGGTAAAAGGACAGTTGAAAAAAATCAAATAGAAAATGGTTCTAAGAATTTTTCACTGATATTTATACTTCCTCTCTCCCACTCCTCATGGTAGACTCTTCCAACGCCTATAAGAAAGAGATATCTCATAGCGTATGGTAAATACTGACAATTCATTTCCCCTTGGTTTCACCAAATTTTCATTAATAGGAGAAATTTCAACTAATTATTAAATTTATTTTCCCCCAAAATTTATTGACTGTCTTCTCTGTACAAGGTACTAATTAAGCCCAAAGATGAAAAAGACTTGGGTCCGAATCTCCCCTCAAAAAGGAGAAAATGTGGGGGGAAAAAAAGACGAAAACTAATGTCTAACTGTAGTAAGTGCCATAAGACAAGCATAAATTAGGTATTAAAGAATGCAGTGAAGCGAACAAATATCCTGCTCCTCAGAGAAGGAAAATATGAACAAGGCATGAGCTAATCCACGGTAAACCAGAAAACGTGCTGAGGTAGAAGGGATAACATGGAAAAAAGGCACAGAGGTCTCAAAGAGTGGAAGATGAGAGGGAAAAAGAAGACAAATGCGGTTGTCCCTGGGGGCTCAGGAGGGGATGAAGTAGGAGATGAGGCTCCAAAGATGTATTAGGTTTGTGAGGGGTATAAATGTCTAACTATTACGTTGTTTTGTACATCTGAAACTAAAAAAAAGAAAAAAAAAGATGTATTAGGCGTCAAATCCCACAACAAAGAGCTTGCACGTGCATGTACGTGGGTTCATGCGTGTGCTTTCTCCCACACCCTCAGCCAACAGTGTCTTGACAGTCTTTTAATGAAACAAAGTTATTATTCTGTTTTGAAGAAAATGACTTTGGAGAATTTGTGAATAATGGATCGGAAAGGAGGCAGTTCAGAAGTAAGAGTATCAATTCAGCAGCCACTGGAATAGTTCTTGTAAGAAATGGAAATCCTGAAGAATGACAGGACCCTCGATTCCTTTCCAATGTTGATTAAGTAAGGCTTGGCGACTAGTCGGTTTGAAGGCGAGAGATGAGTCAGGGTTGATCCCCAAAGCTTCCAGGCTCCAGACAGGTGAGGTAAGCAGCATATGGAATAAAGGACAGGAAGCAGACTTGAGCCACAATAAAATGCCAAAAGGTCATTCCAGCAGACATACCTGTCAGGTAGTTGACAATATGATCACAAATTAGATTTAGGTTGGACTCATTCAAGAATTACACAGAATAGCTGATGCCCAATGATAAGATCGGCTCTGGAAAGCATATTTTAATGAAAGTCACAGAAAATGGATTTATCTCTAAGTTTCAAATATCTTCTAGTGCTCAGAGGCACTGGTTAAATCTTTTCTTAAATACAGGTTTTTAACAATACAGGTTTTGTCTTTTGGCTACCTTCAGGTTAGTCAAGTCCCATGTAACAAAGAGAGGAGACAAGTAACTGTGAAATGCCACCGTGAATTGGCCTCACGCCTCCAGGACGTTAATTACACTAGTGGGGACACATCGGGAGAGAGACAGGAACAACTAGAAGTAACAGAAGTTGAGATATGGAGAAGATCCCTTTAAGAAAATAAGATGAGAAACAGCACACTACTGTAAATCTTGGAATTGAAAAGAAAGAGTTGCGCGAGCCTTTGGTTTACCGTTATTTTTTTGTTTTTCTGAATTCCAAAATAAGTGAGATGGAAAGAAACAATAACCACTGTCAACTAACTCAGGAGCTGCTCTCCCTTGGAACTGTAAAATGATCTTTCAGTCTGCACAGTCTTGTTATGAGATAGCTCATTATGGCACGATTTCATATATACGACACGTAATAACTACACGGTTGCTATGAAATTGTTGGCCTATAACTGGGATATTAATCTTGTCCACACAACACAAGGATTATGAAGACAATGTACTGTGCTTCTCTTTCTTTCTTAAATTTAGAGGCGGTCCTCTTGGATTAGGTGTGTAATACCTTGCTCCCAGATTTGTTTTATGTAGCCTACTCAGCGCTTTATGTAAGTTTTAAATAGAGGTAATGAATTCAAAGAGTGAGGGTCAAGTCTTGACCTCTGGCTTGTCTTCCAAACTAAGAAAATTTCCCAGGACTGGACCATGATTCCCATGTGGTAATGATTGGTGGCCACTGAACAGTGGCTGCCTCCTTGAGATTAGGTTCCCCAGTATGCCACTGTCCCTACTACTCTCTGTGTCTTTCACACGGAGGCCAAGAGTTAGTGCCAGTCTTGCCTGAACTGTTGTTTTCCTGACCTCAGCCCCAGCTGGCTCATTTATTTTATATGCCCCCCTCTAGGCATACCAGTCTGTGACCTCTGTTTAAATGTAATGAACAGAATGTGACCTCTAAGATTGCCTTAGAATGAAGACCATCATGATATGGTGTCTAGATCTGTTCTTATCTGGAACCCAATGCCCTGATTGTATAATATACTGGAACAAACAGTACATACTCTGGTGAAAGAGGGGTCAGAATGAAGCTGATAGAAACGAGGGCTTGACTGGGACAGAGATAGGAGTGTGTACCCTGAAAATGAAGAAGGATGAAGCTCAGATAAAAGTGTAGGAAACTCAGGCTATTGCCCAAAATGATGAAGAATATGAAGGATCTATTTGTCAGGTGGGATCAGAGTACAAAGTAGAAAGTGTAGATATGTCCTTATCATATGGAAAGTTTGGGGATCCTTGGACTTCCATCAGAAACAGGACAGCAAACAGAGGCAGAATCTAATCCATCATAGAAAGGGCTAGTAAATTCATAGAAGAAAACAGAGCCTGATTCCACTCACTGGAGTTGAGAAGAGCCCCCTACTAATGTTGGAGTCAATACCTTTCAGAGAGGACAGGTGTCTGAGAAACTCTGTGCCCGAGGGACTAAGGGGGAAGGGCCAAGGAGACAGCCTGGCTACGCCACAGGGACATTCAAGGGGCCCTCTCTCTGTCTCTCTCTCACATTTCTAAAGCATTTAGTGCTCCATACCTTAAGAAAGAAGTAGCAGTGTCAATTTATCTGGAATGCCAAGATGTGAACATATACAGCAGAGCCTGCACAGCAATCTTACGTCATTTTAGATCCCTTAGTTGTTACGCTCTAATTGATATTGCCCCTTTATCAATGCATGAATTCATATAAACACATACTCACATGCACAAGCTGTATTATGAAGGATGATATGAAAAAGTTATTATCTTGAAATTTGAGACCAGGGATTATTCCAGGAAATCAGAAACTTGCAGATAATGAATGAATCATAGGGAAGAAATGGGCAGTTGTAGTCCTTTGGTTGGCCTTACATTAATTTTGTTATATCATTATGTCAGGGGACCTCCATTATCTTACCTGCAGATGTCTCCTTTTAATGATGATAACATAGGGTACCAAGGCCACTTCCCCAGAGACTGACTGCCTGTCTATCTATCTATCTATCTATCTATCTATCTATCTATCTATCTATCTATCTATCTATCTATCTATCTATCTATCATCTGCCTGCCTACCTATCCCTCTCTCTCTCTCTCTCTCTCTCTCTCTCTGTCTCTCTCTCTCTCTCTCTCTCTCTTTCTCTCTCTCTGTCTCTCTCTCTCCACCGCCCACCCCCCGCCCCCTTTGCACTTTCTGTCACTACAAGAAGTAGCAGTGTCAAGATGTTCCAGGCTCATCTTGTACATTTCCTGCCTGGTCCCATAATTAGCCATTTCCCCCCCAAACCCTTGTTCCTTTAATTGGAGAATGGCATTAGAAACCAAGACATAGATGCTGGGGTCCCTGGTTTTTGAAGTTGTCAGGAGAATTGGGAATCTCTAGCCCACTCTGTGCCCTTCTTTTGGTATCCTGCTCCTCAACCGAATTTGCAGAGCCTGTCTTCCAGCTAGACTGATTTAACTCTTGGTCTCACATTGCTCCCCTGCTGAATCACCTTATGCTACTGACTTGCCTTTGCGACTTAACCAGGACAGTGTCTTTGTAGATTCTAGTTTCCGACCTTAAAATATTTGGAGTTTTATCTTCCTTTGAGTTTTGTCATCATTACTTATTCTGTGATACTTTCTCCTTGAGGCTCTGACCTCGAGCTTGGACCATCTGAAGTGGGTTTTACGTGATGGAAAAACACTCACTCTTCCATTCAGAGACTATCAGAGGACCTAAAGAAATTTGAATGGCCACATTGGAAAATCTCGAAGAAGCTCAGGGTTTAAAAAGATATAAAAGATAAAGTAAGGTTCACAAAAAGAGGGAAGAACATGAAAGCATGCATGCTCCTATAAGTAGACATTGTAGCCGAGTGTAATGAAAAGACCACGGATCTTGGAGCCAGACTGCCTGAATTCAAACCACAAACCTTAGACCTATCAATTTTTGGCTTTGTGTCTTTGAGCAAGCCACTTAACTTCTCTCAGTTTCAGTTTCTATTTCAGTAGAATGGAGATATTAATAATACCCACCTAAGGCAGCCATTGTTAGTGTCAACCGAGTAAATAGAGAGGGTGCCCAAAAAATGTAGACACATTTTAAGAAAAGGGGAAAAAAAACTGTATTAAAATTGTAATACTCAATATATACCAATAACAAAAGATGAACACAAGTCATGTGTATACATTTTTTTGGGCATCCCCCATATATATAAAGTGCTCAGAACAGTACGTGGAACAGAATAAGCCCTCTATTTGTTATTGTTATAAATGGTATTGACACAGGTTAGCTAGCATGTCCCTAGGTAGACAGGGAGGTCCCTGGTGGAATAAACAAAGGCAGCCATATCCTAAAACTCCAGGTTTTGAAATCACTCCTTCACTCCAGGACATAATGTAACAAGGCCTTGAGGTTAATCATAAAATTCATTTTGGCCTGACAAATGGAGCACATCTGATAGATAAGAGTGGGTTACTTTGCTAATTCCTTTAGGGTGGGCAAGCAGAACAAACCTGGTAGACGAATTTCATTAGAAGGCGCCAGTTCCCTTCTTCAGACAAGTTCCCTTCTTCAAACAGCTCCCCTTCCCCAAGCAGGCAAGGGAAGGTATAAAAGTAAGAGCTTTTGCCTCAGTCATGGGGCACCCCCATTCGGGACTCCCTCCCGCTCGGGAGCTGCAACCTCTTCTCCTGCCTCTAATAAACTATCCTCTTTTTAAAACTTTTTGCCTCCCCCTGGTCCGTGTTTCCATTCTTCGTCTTCACGAGACACGATCCCGGCCCACACTCAGAAACTGCCGGCAGATCCAACATCACCTACATCAGTATCAGGTAAACTGGAGACTGGGATCAACGAAGTCTTGCACAAAGTCCAATAATAACCCATCAGGTTTTGTTTTGCTTTGTTGTGTGTTAGGAATGTGGCATTTATGATCCGTCTGAAGCAAGAACAGAAGAGGTTTAACGCAATTGCTTAAAACAAAGGTGTGAAGATACAGAGACACTTTTCATTTTTCCTCAAAAGAGAAATGATCTTCACTTTAGAAAAATCGCCATTGGCACGGTTATCAAGGGAGATAAGTTCAAATAAGTTCAAGGTCTGACAGGAAAGAATAGGGGAGCAATTAGGTTCTCCCGATAGTTAAAAGATGAGGCCCAAATGAGTGTTATTCTGGGATATTGAGGAGACTTGTATATATGATTGTGGCACCACTGTCCGGAGTCTTTAAATAATTATGGAAATAGTTTCAGACAATGAGGGATGGGAAACAATGGCCCAATTTTCGAAAAGGGGGCTGGATAGTGAGTAGTTGTCTTAAAAATTTCGAAAAGTCAACATGGGGAGAATGATTACAATTTATCTATTTATTTTAAGACTACAGAGTTGGGCTCCATCAGTGTAATCAAGGAGACAAACAGCAGATTCATTTAAGAAAGACTTTTCTGAGAATTAGGGCTGTCCAAACACAGAAGAGACTGCACTGAAAAATACTGAGATTCAAAGTAGGTGATTGTTAGACAGCGCTTCCCATCCCAAGTCCACCTCTTCTCATCCACTTCTTAGCTCTTCGTCACGGAAAGAGGGTTTGCTAATCTAGTTTAGGATTTGAAGCCATGTATTTGACCACAATTTACTATTGGATGGAGTTGCTGTACTTCAAAAAACACAAATATGCTCTTTCTCTTCCAGATTTGACATGGTGTCACACTCTCCTCTGCTTTCCTCAAACCCATGTCCCACTGGACACCTCCAGTCTTGCTGGAGCTAAGAAGTAGGTCCTGAGGGAAGTAGAAGAAACTGCTTAGGCTTCAAGTCCAAGTACAGACTATTCCAAAAGCTCTGCTTTGTGGATAACAGAACCGCTACAGCGATTCATAGCATGGGGCTTTGACATTCTTTCTTCCATATTGCCGGTCTCCCTCAGGAACCCTGACAAGCAGGTACTATGCTCGCAGCTTCCTGTATAAAATGCCATCAAATAGAGCCCAAACCCCAACTTAAGCTTCAGCAGGAGACCCCGTCACCGGCACATGAGGTAGAGGATCTTCTATCAGGAATGCTCAGGAGAAAATGTCTGCTCTGGACATGAAATGGGAGTAAGGGGCTCTTTAAGATTCTACAAGGATCATGACCTGACTTTGTGAAGATGATGTTGCACACAGTATCTCTGACTGCATCTCTGCCATCACAACTGAATTTCGCTCCCAAATCTTCAGTACCAATGATGTTAACACTCCAAAAAAGAGTGTGAGTTTATCTATCCTTACAAAATAGCTTCCCTTTCCTATTCAAAGTACATCTGTCTTAAATCTCACATCACCTTTGAGTTTTCCATCCCAGCCCCTATCACTACATATTGATTTGAAAGAAAATCATCTCCTACGTTTCATTTTCTTGTTTGAGTATTCAAATTTTAGTATAATTACTTAGTGTTTATGATGGGGGCTGGGGAGGCTTTGGATAAAGGATCTTCTTCTAATGGATATCTTGGAATGTTCAACCTTTGATGTTTAAGTGCATATTGGTCTTTGTGCCTTGAGATCAATCAGTTTGACTCATTCTCTTCCTCTGCCTGTATGTATTTTACATTCAAAGAAGACTGACTTCAAATGCCATGTTTGAGTTATTATTTTTTTTCCCACAGGCCCAAGAGCCTGACTCAGTCTATGAAATATTTACCTAAGTTCCCAGAAAGCACTGTCTTCCAAGACAAAGGTCACACTGACCACTCCTTTCATTCAGTTCTTTCTGACACCAACAGATAGGAAGATACAGGGGTAATGCGTTTTGTTGGGACCAGTCACCCAAACTGGGAAATAAATAATAATAGTGATACAAATGGGACATTAGAGAGCATTGTGGGGAAGAATTACGGTTTGACTAATAACATGGTGCTTTATGATTCCTGTGAATCTCAATGATTTAGCTACTTACTAAGAAACAATCACCTGACCCGCTTTGTTTGTTCTGCAGTATTGAAGGAATGAAGAAAGAAACTTGTCCCTGGAGTAACATTTTCTTATGCAAACTAATGTAAATCACACATCTCTGTGTTGAAAGCTTGTCTGACAAGCACTTCTAAAGCACAAAACAAATCTCATAACAGGTTAAGTTGCGCTGGGAGGTTGTTGGTAAAGAACTTTTTCAGAGAAGGCTGTAAAATGACTTCCGTGTGAGGAAAAAAAAATATACCCACATATTATGCTGTATTCAGGGATAGTGCTCGCTTTAAATATTGTTTCTTCTCTTCACAATCAGGGACACTCTTTTGATCTAATCTAAGTAGTAATTTTAATGTGAATGGAAGAACTGAAAGTGTTGTACAGAGTATAGAAAGAGGGATGAGGTAATAGAGAAATGAGATCTTCCTTTTACCAGGTAGGGGATCAATTTGGTAAGCCGGTGCGTGTATCGGACTCACCACTGTCTGTGTTTTAACAGTTATGATTCCATGTGGTCACTAAGGAAAGATAGAAATTTAAAACGTAGGTTGTCTTCATTCAGAACAACTTGAAGACCTGCTATCTACTGGGTATTTTCATATTTCTTCTTTCTTTTAAATCTCATTGATTTTGATACCTCAAATTTCCCTATGAGGTATCATTTTTAGATGAAGTAAACTCAAATTTAGAAAAAGCAATTTCCCCAAGGTCATGCAGCAGTTACCTGGAACAACCAGGATTCAAACTCACATCTTTGCAACTCTATTATGCAGACTCATTACTGCCTTTCTGAATAATAAGCTCACCTCTCTTCATAATGCACATTTCACAGACCAAAAAGGAAAAGTAGGGAAACAACCTTTAAACCCATTGCCATAAAGGATGTACTACACACAAAGCATGGGAGAAAACTTTAAAGAACGACATCATAGGTCAAAAAGGATTGCCAAGCCCAAGCCTGGTTCTCTTATCTATTGGGAAAGAGGCCCTTTCCCTCATGACACAGATCATGAAGAAAACCTGCTGTCTTCAGATTTGCATAACTATCCTCATCCTTGGATCAGTGTTTTCTCTATGAAACCATAGAAGAATAATTGCCACACATTTCAGAACATTCTAGATCAGCTTTACCCAACAGGAATATAAGGTGAAGAACCTATGTAATTACAACTTTCTTAGGAGCCATATTTAAAAAAAAAAAACAGAACAAAGAAACATGTTAATTTTAATAATCCATTTTATGTAACCCAATCTATTCAAAGTATTATAATTTCAACAACTAATTAATATAAAATTATTGAGATAACATGTTTTTTTATTACTAACTTCAAAATCTAGTATATATTTTACACTTATATTGCATATTGCAATTCAGACACTAAATTTCAAAACTTTAGGTAAAACATAGCCCTATCAGAACAATAAAGTAGTTTTGGAATTGTCTAATAGATAGTAAAAAAAGAACTGAAATCATGTCTTGGAAGGAGATGAAGAAACCAGCCCTGTTTAATAAATACAAACTTAGACCTAACGGAGGTCCCAAGACACTCAGGTGAGCTCAAAGGCTACTTTCCTTATCTGTTATGTAAACTCCCACAGGCTCAGACTTTTTCTGCTTTTCAGACACCTTCCGTAAAGCTTATGCGTATCTCCCATAGACTTTCTGTCTATCTTCACTCAAGACCTGGACCCCTCTTTACTCTGGGAGAAATCCCTGAAGCCCCCAAGTGATGAGAAATTGATGTTCAGAATAGCAGTTGCTGAAATTCTCTAGGAGCCGGAATTTCTTCTTAGGCTTGAGATGGCACTTATACTACTGTTGACCATAACTTATTCCAGGGACCATCTTCATTTAAAATGAGGTAGAACCAAAAGGATATATTTATCCTAAAGGATACAGTATCTCTTCATCATTTTTTTCTTGGCCCTCAAATATCTCAAGGATCCAACACACTCTGATGAGAATCAGCAGCTCTTTGTGGCACCGGTTTTCATCAGAGCAGGGAAAGGATGTGTCATTTAATCACCACCCTCCCCCCCCACAGCCCCAGTGATTCTGATAGCCCTTCTCCCACCTGCTCTAGAGTGAGAACTACTAAAATATCAACTTTATATGTACAGCTAAATTATATATGCTTAGATATGATTTTCAAAGAAACTTTTACACTTAGAAGGATGTGTCACTTGTCAACAAATCTAGTATGAAAACACCCTAATTTACAAAACAGAGAAGTCAGTATTGGTTTTTGCATTATAAAAGAAAACTTCAAAGGGATTCTCTAAGCAATGAGTTGCCCTAAAACACTTAAATGATTATTCAACTTTAAATAAAATGATTACACACAGCACATTAGGAGGATGTCTATTGTAAAGTTAAGTGCATCTGTACCAGTGTAATAATTAGGTCTTCTAACTGAGTTTATTACCACTTTATTATTCAGGCCAAAGAGCTGTCCTGATTGTCTGTGGTGCTGAAGAGACTACGGAAGGCATATGATATCAGTTAACATTTTACTTTTTAAAACACTGTAATGAATCTTCATTAAATAAGGATTCATCAAATTGAAAGTTATTATCTCTGCTACCATAATTAAATTTGTGTTTTATTTAGAAATGGGTCAATGAAAAGCAATATATCTGTTGGTGCTTTTTTGGTTTGCTTTTTTATTTACCCCAAGTTGATTTTTTAAATGCTGCCATTTAAAACACACATATAAAAATACATACCTACATAAATATTTTCTGAAATACCTCTATCCTCTCATTTTATAAAATTTAGTTTTATTTTCTTACAGATTTAAATAATCATAGTAGTTTTTTCTCATTTACTGAATTGATACTAAAAGCAATCCATAATGAGAGGAACATTGCCTCAAAATGAAGTGTTTTTTTCAAGGATTCTATATGAAAAGGTATTAAGATAGGGACTATCAGCCTAATAAAACTCAGTGCAAAACCAAAACTTGTTATCACAATGGACATTCAGTATCAAATAAGGATGTTAAAACAAGTAATTACTGTATATATTTTACCTTTAAAATAGCAAAAAGTGAAAATATATAATCACTTACTTTTCAAATAAGACTAAATGATGTCAGGTGTATCATTGTTTTTCATCAAACCCACAGCTGGAAACTTCTGGACTTCACTGCTATTCTTATAGGCATTCTTCCACTTATTGACTCATTTTTATTTTTCATTTTGAGAAAAAATTATTGTTATTGTTTGTTGACAGATGATAAAATCTATGCTTGACTTATACTTCAAGTTAAATAGCTAGCTCTTTAGGATTTTTAGCTAAATGATCTAGTCTTAATCACATTGTTTTTCTTCATTTAAGAAAGTGAAGGTTTTGGAAGATCATGTTAGCAAGTTATTTACAAAAAATATACAAGAAAGATGAAACTAGGTAACTATGCTGTTTGCTGATCTTACTATTAGTAGAAGTTGATGCGCTTCGCCAGTATTTAGGAGTCTGAGCACGGACATAAAGTCTTTGTGACTTGTCTTTGGGTTGAGGTCACAATTAGGCTAAATAAGTTATTTAATTTTTAAAAGAATACTGAAATTTCAAGGCAATAATTAGAGAATATCAAGAACATTATTTTATTTCAATGGTTAAAAACCCATCTCAGGGTCCTCAAAGTCACTTAAACACAGAGTTTCAGCTGCATCATTCTGTAGCTAGCAAATGACAAAGTCTAATTGTATAAGAATTTATTATGACTTGCTCACATCTGTGAGACTTAATTGTACGTATATTATTAAAAAGCAGTTAACCAAATCTCAAAAGCAGTATGCTGAGTAAAAGAAGCCAGACCAAAAAGGACACAATATACAAATTCATTTTTATGATATTCTAGAAATAGGAAAAATTGACGTTAATAGAAAAAATAGAAATAGAAATAGAAAAAATATAGACGTTAAATATTGTGGCTTAGGGGGAAGGGAGAATTGGGAATGGGCATGAGGGAACTTTCAGGGCTTATTAAAAAGTTCTCTACGTCATATTACTGGCATGGGGTACACAATTGTATGCATTTATCAGAACTCAGTGAATAGTGTACTGAAGAGCTGAGCATTTCACTGTATGTAAACTATACCTCAATAAATAAAAGTTAAGACTAACCAGAGTATAAACCATTGCTCTATCCAAACATGAAAATAAACCCCAGTGTAAGAAATTGGGTTTACCATGAAAATGAGTGTGAACCAAAAAGAGTTCACTTGTATGGAAGGATGGGCAAAAGTATATTAGAGGGTGCTCATCACACAGAAATGGAAACCCTATTATTACCGAATCCTTAAAATACTAAGTTAGAAACCTAGGAAGCCATGACAATAAGAAAACAAACAAACAAACAAACCTAACTCGTTCATAAATACATAAATTACATGAAATTGAAAGAAACATAGAAATTACAGTTACCTCAAATAAAACATATATGCTAGTTGTAATGTTTAAATTTGGACTATTAAATCATCTACTTTAAAAAACTATTAAAGAGGCTTATGTTTGTAATTCTAGGAAGATTTTTTAAAAATTATTATTATTATTATTTAAGCTCCCCTTTGTGCTTTTCTGGCGAGCGTGATTCTGTGAAAATACTGATTCAAGTATGGACCAAGGTAGAACAAGAAATAATTTCCATGCATATTTTAAATGATTTTTAAAATGCTAACACTAGGTTGCTTATTGACAAGGATAAAACAGGCTCATGGCTCAAATCAGAGTAAATTAGTAATAACGGTGATTCTTAAATGTTAATTTCACTGAAGGCATGCTGATTGAAAGGTGAACCTTCACAGAAAAAAAAGAAAAATACAAGAAAAAGTGAATTCCTTTAAATTTCATACCTTGTTACATGAACAGTATGTTTTATATCTAAAAACATAAGTAGCATATTTTTCAAATATATTTTTTCATCTAAATGTTGCCCAAAGCCATAGACATTGTGAATAAATTTATAGCAAGGCTGTTGGGTGGCAGTGCTAGGGCCCCATGCTGTTAGTGAAAATGTTACCTCAATGCTTTGTGTCATCCACCGTCTACCACTGTACCCCTTTGCTCCATTGATATTCACAGGGAATTTGTTTTGGAATGGGAGAGAAGAAAGCAGTTTTTGTGAGAGATAAGGCCCTGAGAGACCTTGGGAAAATAGAGGCATGGTATGGCTTGAGAGATGATGGGTTGAAGGCAAAACCTGAGAGAAAAAATAAAGTGCAAGAGAAAATTTTAAAATCTCAGGCACAAGCAGAACTTCTTAGCCCAGGTAATGCTCTGTGGCACAGACCATTGTTCTCCTCTCTGTGGGAAACTCAGCATTGCTCTGATATACGCAGGGACTGCAGGTTGGCTGAGATATAAGCTGCTCCTGTACCAGGGGCCTATGTGGCTCCTGTGATGGATGGTTTTCATGGTTGGGCATATACAATACGATTTGAGGACACTGCTTCGTGGACAATAGGACGTTGGAGAAAGAAAAAGACTAATTTGGACACCATACAATGTCGGAAGATGATTGACTTGGTTGTGAGTACATGCGACACTCTCCTGAAGGATGTCCCAGAACTAACTAGATAACATTTTAAGAGTGTTAATTTCTGACAATCAACCCAGTACTGACTCGTGTCATTGTAACCTTGACAATAGTTATAGGCTGGTGGAGTCTAGGGCATTTGAGTTATATGTTGATATTCTTTTTAACAGATTCTACAGCTCTTTTATTATAGGAACAAGGTGAATGTGCAAATAAAATATATATGACTTACAGAATCCACTACAGCAAAACAAAAGTAGGCTGATCATGTTTTTGTGGACAACAATCTATTACTCATGTTTCTGCAAGCAACATGTATATGATATATTTTCTATTTCATGTCACAAATCTGATTTCCACTCCGCAGGCACTCAGTAGCATTTACTTAATTTTTATTACATCCTTATGCAATAGTACTGTTGTTATTTCACAGTAAAGTTTAAGTCAGCTCGATTTTAGCATCAGAGACTCATTAAGAGTGAGCAATTTGGTGCTTAATGAGTTGTTAACCCTGAGTAAATATATTAAAATAATAGAGTGATAAATTTAAATTGAATTGCATTGGGCTTGATTTTTGTTTAATAATGTCTTCTGCAGCAAGAGAAAGTGACACTTAAAAAGCAATTTTTGATGAAATATATTCTGAATCATTTATACTTACTTCTCACTTACTATCCACCTCTTCCTTATTTGATTCTTTTCTTAGTTATCCTGTTACCCAGTCTCTCTGAAATTTTTATTATTCTCAATATTTCCCATTTTATATCTAAAAGGAATAATACATTGGGGTCTACACAACTGGAACACAGCACTGAATAAGTCTTGGATTAAAAAAAAAAATTTCCCTGCGATAACTCCACATACCAGGGGTGCCAAAAAAATGTATCCAAGTGGACACTTTGCTCAACTTTGCTCAAGCAGTAGTTCGTATAATCAGAAGTGTCTGGACGCTGATGGTCACCACTTTGAGCACTTCTTGTAATTGCAGAAGTCAAATGTGACTTGTATTCATCTTTTATGATAGGTATATATTAAGTATTACAATTTTAATACAGTGTTCCATTCTTAAAAAGTGTATACATTTTTTGTACCCTCTGTATTTGAAAGATATTACTGAGTAAATTAAGAGATTTAAAATCCAAAGTGCATTTGCTAACAATGGGTTTGTGGATAGACAAACATAGAACCTCTCAGTTCATTTGGTATGCACTTAAAACACGTGCAGTATGACTGTAGTTAACATCTCAGCCCTCTGTGGTCAGAATCAAGACTGTCAATGTTGCTGACAAAAAATTCTATGACTGTAAGTCCCACACAGTCATAGGAACAACTGAAGAGCAAAATGGAATTTAATCTGTCTCATTGCTTATCAACAAAAACTGTCAGTTTAGTTCAAATAAATCCCGCGCCCCCCCTCCCCCACCTCCCAGTAAGAAGCCAACAGGGTACAACAGGGCTTAAAGTTCACAGGTGGAGTTTGAGGTGGCAGTGACATAGAAAACTAACCTCTGGTTAAAAAATGAAGCAGATCTGAGTTGGGGCCAATGGAGGAAGGCCAAATACGCAATTCTAAAACATCCATATTATAACCACTTATATGACCATAGCAATACTTTGATTTATGATGCAGAATTCACACAAACCTCAAATTCAAGAACAAACTATTTGTTACTGAGAGCCATCTCTATAATAGAATGGGGAAAATGTAGAAATTGCTCAGAACTGACATCTTGACAAGTGACATTTTCCTGGGATGAATCTGAAGTGAGCCATAATTATACTTGATCACGACTGTGAGGTAAGTCATAGATACGTCATCGAAGAATTTATTCCCCAAAGAGGAACAGGAATTCAAGGGCAAACTACCAATAAGAAGGAGAAGTCAAACACAAACACAATTTGGGGAATTCAAACTCAGATCACCTTTTAAAATGTCACATCTCTATCAATGAAAACAGATAAACATTTAATGTTAAAGACGTTTTCCTATTCAAGTTGTAGGTCTTGTACCATCAACTGTCTACTGAATCGTGCTCACCACGATGTGCTGGTGTTTGGAAAGGCAGCGTGAATGTATCTACGTACCAAAGCACTGCATATCCACACACAAAATATGTCCACCTTAGCTCTTCCTTTATACATAAAGACTTCTCTCTCCCCCTGTCTCTTGCTCTCGTTGGCTCTCTTTTTGAAATCTATATATGCATGGTAGAATGTATATTTGAAAGCATACAGATTTACATATATGTCTTAAATAAATTTGCCATCTAACTTTGACACATTGTTAGCCAGATTTTTAAACCACGCAATTAAGAGAGGTGGTGACAGCACTTGAAAGAAGGGTCCAGCAAAGACACACTGTGGCGGTGATCCAAGGGCCTCCGTAACAGAAGCGTGTGGTGAAAACAACAAAGATCTCACAGTGAAAGCTGAAATAAGAGCTTTCCAAGAAGAAGTCAAGGGAAGAGATACATATTATCGTGGTAGAATTTTCTTACAGAACAATTCATCCTGCTTTAGTTTTTAAAAAGAGCAATACCGAGTTTGCATAACACCTTCCACTCAAAAGAAAAGGAAGTGTTCCCAAGCAGTTAAGCTGATTTTAAGATATGAAGCTCTGTGAAAACTGCCAATGAACTGCTGCCATATTCCGTAGTGAGGATAATAAAGGCTTTAAAAATGGCTTCTAGTGAAAAATTCTGGTACAATCATTCTGAGGGGAAAATCAGGAAATCATTCAAACGTGGTAAGGAGGGAATAGCACTGAAATGATAATCAGTGTGACTGAAGTTATTGACAAGAATGGGAGTTATTAGTATTTAGTTATAAGCAGGTTCACTTGGGTCTAGAGATGACAATAACGTAATAGCTTGATGCAGCCTGCAACTACTATTGTTAGGCTAATAATTTGTTTTTGCCAATTAATCAGTGACAAAGAAACTAAAATACAGGGATATACATGAACAACTAGTGTTGGTGTAAGAGAAAAGTAGGAATGAATAATAGTGTCACAAAAATCTTGGATGAAAAAATATTTCAATATTATCCTCTCCTAAAGAACACACAAAAAGCTATGCTGGACCTGATTTTAATGTGCACAGAATTTCAAGTGTCATGAGAGTAGAATTTGTTGGCATTCTGTCCTCAACCTACAGTCAAGATGTGTTGTACAGGCATCTCTCTACCGTAGCCACAGGCTAAGAAGGCAGGAGAAGGAGCATTATGAAAAGGAAGAGGAAGAAGGCTAAGATTGTGGATGGAGCTTTATGATTAAAAAGGGAATTCCATGCCGGTGAATGATTTGTCTTACAGACCCTTTCTTATCCTACTTTTCTCCCCAATATTGTGTGCTGAAAAATAGATCAGTTGGCTTTGTTTGTTTTTAAATAAGTGAAATGTGTTCTAATCTAGACTCTACCACCAACTACTAGGGAATTCAACAAATTATTTAACTTCATGGAGATCACCCAAATATGCCCTCTCACTCACTTGATAAAGGAGGAAATGGAATCCCAGAGAATTCTTTTAGCTGAAGCTCTAACATGTAAGTGGATGATGACTTTTATTCGTTAAGAATTGTAATAGCAATAGGGTGCCATAACCAAAATGGAAGTGTGGCTTCTTTATCGAGGACATTTTTTTCCCTTGTAAAGTGTATCAATAGATTTTGAACGAACACAAGTAGAAAGTAGTTATATACTCACCTGTGAAACATTAACTACACTGAAAGCCAAGTCGAATCAGACTCCAAGGACAAAGTCAATGGAATGGCTAACTATATCATTTTTTCCACAGTTAATTTCCAATAAACCTCTCACCCAGTATCTGACCACATCCAACATTACACGATAGACGTTTCAAAATAAAACAATTACTCAGAAGAATAGAGTTTCAAGTAAATCTTTATATTTTATGTGTTTTTTTTTTTGATTACTCAGTTTATCCAACTTTCTATTAAAATAAAACTTCACAAGATTGTTATACATGGAAAATGTGAGTTTTTCTGATTTCTGGGTTTTTTTGTTTTGTTTCATTTTTTTGTTTTTTTTTTTGCTGTTTTCATTTTACATTTGCTCACACAAATAATATAAAACATGACATGCCCTAGCTGGCAATGCACTTTAATTTGGAATCCTAATTATGAAAGACTCGGTTACTAAGAATGCCAAGTATTTGGCACATATATCTCCCAGGGCCCGGGGAAAAGAAAAATGAAAAGTCAATTTCTCTGTTGCTATGATTAGATAAGCAGAGAGACAGGCAGTGTACTCATTTGAAGGAGCACCATATGCTAAGCCACACGCTTGGCCTTCATATGCTGCAAAACCAATGTGCACGCATGGCTAAGACACAGGAAACCAGTGGTGTGTGTACACTAATTAATAAGTCCATAGCAGTTTGCTGTCTACTCATAACTCGTATTTAAGAGACTATTACTAAAACGGAATGTCAAGGTTCTTCACTATATCAGGTTGTGTATTCAATGTCTTCCTAAAACTAAAAAGAATGTTAAACTTCTATTCAGTCCCTCTGCACTTGATTAGCAAGAGTTATTCAGTCTTTATCAAAAATTTTACACAAATTTCACCCTGATCTTTTCGGGCTGTGCCATATCCTTGTAGAAAGTGCCATACCCTTCCAGGTACCATCTTGGCTATGACTTGCCCTGGAGGTCTGGCAGACTAGGCGAGAATGAGTCTGTTGGTTATAGGTCTACCAATTTCCTTCCTTTGACCAAACTCTTCCAGGTGTCCTGAGCATAAAATCACTTGAGTAAAATTAACTCAGTGTTTTTGGGCAGTTCCCAACACAAAAGAGGTCATTTGTCATTCTACATTGATAGGAGAAATGAACATTAAGACATGAACAGCCTGTTCCCTTAGAGGGCTACATCTGTCCTCTAGTCTCTAGCACTTAAAAGTTCCTCTGAATTGGAAAAGAAAAGAACTTTCCTGCTTTGCTTGTTTTATTCTCAGAAGTAAATGGAGCTACCTGACTTCGGCTATGACTCAAAATCTTCTCCACTTTTGTCTGGGCTGAAAAAGAGTTGTACAAGCTCGTTGGCAACATAGAGATTCCTGTTTAATTCCTCCTGTTTATTCATCCCTTCGCTGATTCCTCTGCTCACATGGGGAGTTTCCTGCTCTGCAAAACCTCAGTGAAAATCCAGATCTACAGCCTCTGTAGGCTCTTCCGCTGTCACTCAAGCAAGGCAGGTATATTCAGGTGGTCAGCTGAATCCCAAGGATGCGGAAGCAGTACTACTGTCAGTAGTCGGGTGGGAGAAAATAGTCTCTTCTCCATATCTGTATAAAACACTGTGCTCTGGGCTTCAGAGTTGCAGCGTTTGTGTCTCAAGTCAGACAAGGTTTTGAGTCAAATTGCTGCCTTTAGCTCCTGCCTGCATTCTCTATTCCTTAATCTCCATAGTCCTTCCCACCCTAATCACCTTTGTAGTTACTTCCCCACGGTCCCCCAGTTAAAAATCAAAAGGCCATGTGCGTATGTACTCATGTACATAAACTCCCATCTGTGCAGAGTAGGGTATTTTTTATTTTTATTTTTATTTTATTCATTTATTTATTTTTTTTTTTTGCTTGTTTCTTTTACTAGACTCACTAACCCAATCTCGGTGATACTCTTAGAGCATTCATCTGACTTTTGGATTGCTACGATGTGCTCTCTCCTTGAATTTATTTTTCCCAGTTGCCCCTGGCTATGGGTTTTATCCATCATACATTTCTACTTGGCCAGACTCACTAAAGGAAGATGAGGTGGGGAGAAAAAAAAAGCAGTTTACACCTGGAAAATTGCCTCAATTAAACTCCCTGTCGAATCTGCTGACTATGTGTCACCCTGGCCCCCCAAAATAATTAAAATGTCCAGGAAAGAAAATAACCTAGTAATGGCCTGAAACTCTACTACTTAAAAATCTATTTTCTCAAGTAATGGATTGCAAGTCTATGATGACTTCATAGAGTTGGAGCAGACACTGCTTCTACAGGAGATAGCACTCCAAAGATGCAATCAGCTCAATCCTGTCATCTAACAGTCATTATCACTGAAAGAAGGCTGCCTCTCGCCAAACAGGAACAGCCTGCAATGATTTTGGAAGAACTGTCCACAGTGGCTGCACAGTCACTTTCTGGAGTGGCTTGAGGAAAACTTTAAGGTCACAGCAAAGGAGGGAGGGAAAGAGTATACACAGACAGCAGAGATTTATTCCAGCAGACAATGCTGTTCTTCCCTCAGCCCAAACATACCTTTCTCGACCTTAATAATAAAAATCATGTGCAACATATACATTTATTAGAATAAAGAGGGCCATGCTCAGAACTAATGCCCAAATGAGCACAGGAACAATTCTAAGTGAATTTCACTAAAGAAGCTTACTTCTGACTGCCTCCCTGCAGAAAGGGGACAAAATGCCTTTCTTCCCTACTAATGCTGGCATAATAGTAGCCATTTAGCACATGTACTTCCAGGCACTGTTCTAAAGGCTCTGCTTAGATGTTCTCAACTGATCCTAACCAGTTTGGGAGGCAGGGACTACTATTTTCTCGGTTTTTAGATGAGAGCACTGAGGCTCAGAGAAGCACCCGTCTCACTTTTACAACATTTACCTATATAGTCCTCTCTTTAGCCACTTGGGAATTTAGAGAACAATTACCCACCCTCTCTAGATTTGTTATGTTGAGAGCACTCTTTGAATTAGACTATTGCCTTTTATGCCTTACTTGATTTTTATGTAATAACTTAAAGTGCAATGAGGAAACAAAACAGTCTATCAGTACTATGGAATTTGCTTTAAAATAACATTTGCTATTGCAGGAAATATCACTAAGACTATCTTGCCCTTACTGTTGCTATTGGTTCCTGAGAGAGACGAGTGCCATTAACAACATGGTTTCATTTCTCAGGTTCCTGGCAGGTGCCCTGAAAATGTCACAGTGAAGATATATGGAATTATTAATAATGTTTGCATAGCACTGTTGTCATTCATTCATTCATTTCCTCATTCTTTTACTCAGTTTTCAATCCTTCAGTTAACAGATATTATTAATTTGTAACCAGTTCCAGGCATTACAGTGGGCATAGAAATTATAAAAGCAGCCCTGAGCTATGAAAAGAACATAGGATATAGTCAGAAGTCCAGCATTTTCAAATTTGGATTAAATAGTTACCAGTCTAGTTATTTGGGGTAAATTATGTACCCTCTTGAGCTTCTATTATTTTACCTCTGGAACTATGCATAATATTATAGTTCCTCAAAGGGATGCTTTAGAGATCAATTAAGACTATTGGGGAAAAATCTTTCATAGGCTACAAAATACGATATAGATGCAGGTTAGTTATATTCCTGACACGACAACGCTAAAGGGCCTTAAAATTAGTTGGTGAGGAAAAGTATATGCACAAATAAAAATAACTAATGATCTAGTTAGTAAATGCTAAATGAAAAGCTCAGGCATTAAGATTTAAGGAATTTAGAGTCAGGGAGAAAGTAATTTCCAACTGGGAGAAATATGATTTGACTTTGGCTTTGTCATACAATTAAGAATTGGGAGAACAAGGCTGAAATGCCAAGAAAACAAAGACATGAACAAAAACAATTCGGCCACAACTAAAACACCTTATGAGTTTGGGCACTGCCCATTTGACTAGAATTCATATGAGCCATGGAAAACTGGGCGAGTTAGGGTGGTGTGTTGATTAGTAGAGGACCACAGGTTGTGTTAAGCACAGGTTAAGAAAATGGAAATTTTAAATAGGTAACTGAGAAATGCTGCCGGCTTTTGAAGAGACAACGCAGGATAAAAGCTGAACTTTAAGTGGATAAGTCTGGCAGCTTGTACGGGGGGAGGAAAGCTGAGGGCCAGAGAATCAGTGGGGAAACTTAGAACAAGAGCCAAGATTTGGGGCGCTGTGTCTAAAGGTATTTTCTTACTTGCGAAATCAGGGATTTGCATCCAGGTGATTGGGTTAAGGTCAAATGCTGTTCCAGTCATAGCATTGCCCCTGAAGCTGAGCTGACACCTGTACTCTCCACTGTAGGGGAAGAGAAGCCAGCAGATTCCCACTCCCTGGAAAAGGCATCCTAACCAGAGGGCAGAAAGACAAGTCTCCCACCTGCCCTGATCCTTGAACAGACTGACTATCACATTATAGAGGAGTGAAGTGAACTGATTTTTCACAGACTGAGAAAAAGATTAATTTGAGTTGTTTTCAGAAAAAAAGTTGTCAGACAGGATTAGGCTCACATTTGTTTTTTCTTATACTACTCACACACACCCTTCCCCACTTCTACGTTTTTCATTTCGCTTTCCTTCTGTCCATATTCTGCAATGACTGGGAGTGAGTCCTCTTTGTTTTTTCCCCCTTTGATCAGCATCAGGGGATTTTCTTTTTTAAAGCCAAAGCAGAATAACAAAAGCAGAACACATCCTGAGTTAACTGAACTTCAAGAGAGAAGCTCAGCGATGCTCTTCCCACACACTGAAGGAACAGATAAAATGGACCGAGCTATTTATAGCCACTTTCCATTTCTAATAATCTTCCATTTAATTCGGACTGTAAATAGCACCAGTGAACGCTTTGCAGTATCGCCTGGGCAATCCTGGTCTCTCCTCAGAATACACCACGCCCTAGGCAAAAAAAAGATATCAGAGTGACTTCCACAGCTCACAGAGACATTGAGTAATGGGGAAAAGCCAACACCTTTATGCTACAAAGAGGAGAAGGCTGAGTTTAAAGAGATAGGAAATTTAATTCTACTTTCCCTCTACAATTCGAAACAATGTCAATGATAAAATCCTCCACACACACACACACACACACACACACACACAAACAAATCTTGTTGGTCAAAATTTTAAACAACTGCTGCAGACATTGTGGCATTTAATATTATATATGCCAGCTTCATATTATCATATTTTATTACTTATTATTTAATAATCATTGCATTCCACATGAAAGATATTTTGGAGAACTGCGAATTATAAAATCAGCCCCCAACACCCATTAACTTAGCTCCAGGTACTCACTTGGAGAGTAAGTTTATAATGTTCTAGAATCATTAGAAGTTAATTTAGGTGCAATGTATGTCTCCAACCCTGTGGTCCTATAACCCTTTGTTTAAACAATGAATTTAAAATGAAAAGCAATGGTACAGTGACTGTTAAGACAAAAAAAAAAGGCAACGTGAGTTGTTCAATTCTGTCACTCCATAGGTTTACTCAGTGAAACAGAGAGAACTGTGTTGTGTAATATTTTTTTTGCTAACTTCACGTCTTAGGCGATATATGAAATATTTCTATAGGATTTACGTAATACCTTTAAAGGTAAAATGCATTCTTCTATTTTAACTCTGAATTATTTCAAAACTAAAGAACCAATACACATAATGAAAGCTACCAAGTTATTAAAGGATTATTACTGAAACTAATTTTGCCATCGAGAGGAGGGATAATAAATGACTTCCTTATTCCAGGAATGCCTTTGTATACACAGCCGCCTGGCTGAAATGGACTTGAGGCGATTTTTTCCCCTGTAAACATATCCATCGTGACTAAAAAGTCCCTAAAAGCCTTTTCTCGTGCCATGTTTCAAGCTGTGGAAGCAGGATCAGATTTCCAGTTTCTCTCATTTGGAAATGATAGGTTTGGTAAGACCTCTGAGGAACCGCCTAACATGTGAAGGACATTGGAAAGTAAAGAATTTAGCATTGCCCAAGGAGAGGTCTGGCCTTGGCCTTCAGCTTCCAGGAGGTCATCTGGAAGCCTTTGAAATGCCATGCCTGGTAGGAGCATTGTCTGTGTTTAGGGTGGAGATGACATGCCAGAAGGTCTAACACTTTCTGATTTATGGTGATTTATGGTGGGGTGGCGGCCACATCAACTCGGGATTTGGGCTAGGAACTCTGGGTCACTTAGCCTCAGCTCTACCTCCGAAGGAGCTAGAGACTGAGATGAGCCACATGGACATTAACCCATGTTAATTGAAGGAACACCCCCACCCCTAAAAAATAAAGCAACTCTGGACACAGAAGCTTGGGTGAGCTTCCCTGGTTGGCAATATTCTGTGCATATCATCACACGTCATTACTGCCTGTGACTCCATGGCAAGAGGACAGCTGGAAACTCCACATTTAGGTCCCTGACTCTGCCTCATGTATCTCTTCCCATGGCTGATTTTCATCTGCATCCTGTCCCTATAATAAGCTATAATGATGAATATAATAGCTCTCAGTGAGTTGTGAGTTCTTCTATTAAATGATCAAATCTGAGAGTGGTTTGGGGGAACTCCTGACCTTGTAGTTGGTGTCAAATGTGAAGGCAGTCTTAGAGACTGTGCTTCCTCAAAGTTTTCACATATAGATCATTTGTCTTCACCCCAACTTGGCATGGTGACAAAGGGCATATTGTGAATGTACCTGGCTGTCTGAAGCTAGAAGACCCCAAGCAGGGGAACGCACTTTCAGGCAAGATGGCAGTCCTTCTCTCGGACAGTACATTAGTGTGGGACATTGTGCAGTTCTTGTCTGTAAAGGGAAGTATGATCCTGGCCCAGCACTGATCCAGCTCTCTAAGTATACACCATACATGTATCTGCCACCAGCAGCACGTCCACTCGTTCATTCACTCATTCATTCAGTACACATGTATGAAATATCTACTGCATGCCAGGTCTTGTACCTGAATGCACACACATAAACAGCACAAGAGATCTGCACTTGAGTGATCTATTGTCTAATGGGTGAGAAACTCATGCACATACATGCACATACACAACCACCATACAGGTATATAAAAGTGTGATGCTGTTTACACATGGAAAGTATCTAAGCGTCTGAAGGGGTGAGTCACTGACTTCACAAAAGAAAGTTTGAACTGATTTTTGAATAATGAATTGGCAAAAGGGGAGAATTGGTAATCTCACTGACAATGTAGCAAAAACTGAAAGTAATCCAAATTTAGCAATAAAACTATATTTGATGGACTGAAAAATTAGAAGCTATGAAAAAATTAAAACTTCCAAGTAGGCTTTATTAATTATACTGGGGAATGCTAACAGCTGATGTAAACCATTGCTTCATTGCTATCAGGAATCAAGCAAAACACAATGGATTTTATTATATACTGGAAGGAATTTAGATGAGATATTTGGAAGAACATTCTTATTGTTAGATTTAAGAAACACTGATGACTACTGGAAATCTTATGGGTAGGTGTCACATCTGAAAAAATTCAGGATACTATGAGAGACATTGAGCTTCCTCTGGAGTCTGGGAATTTATGGGAAGTGAAGGAAAAAAAAGATAAAGCCATGGGATAAAAGTAGGATCAAGAGAGTGAGTCTCTGATGAGTCAGAATCTAATCCATAGGCAGCCCACAAAATGAAGCCTGAACAGACAGGAGGTGACAGCAGGGCCAGAAGGCCCAATGCCAAAATGAGAACACAACCATCCTTCCATTTGTCTCTCTCCTGGATTGAGAAACCTTCTCCCCTATCCCATCACACAGAATGCAACTCTTCAAATAAACAAAGCCTTTACCATTTTAAAGTTTTATTTTGTTTTTTAATTTTTCTGCTTCTTTTTATACACTTGAATTTTGACATTTGTGGCCTAAATAGATGAACCTCCTCAAATCATCACATTCAAAAGAAATTGTTGTGCTGTCATGACTCTCTGCTTCATTTCTTTACTACTCTGATATCTATCCTACTTTGGGCACATCATGAGGAGGCAGGGTTCTTTGGAAAAGAATAATGCTGGGGGAGATAGAAGGCAGTGGGAAAAGAGGAAGACCAAATAGAAGATGGATTGACTCCATCAGAGAAGCCATAGGCATGAATCTGCAGGAGCTGAGCAGGGCTTAAGGACAGGACATTGTGGACGTCATTCATTCGCAGGGTCGCCAAGAGTTGGAGGCAACTCAACGCACATAACACCGACATGCATTTAAGAAGGTAAATAAATGGAAGGGAAAGAATATCCAGGACAGCTTTTGACCTTTTCTGATTTCCCCTCAATATATATTTACACACAGTTGGCAAAAATTGGTGGAAGAGAGCATTTGTGAATAATGTTCTTGGCGCCTTTGAGAAAATGCATTTTTAATTTATTTCTGCTTCTTTTCTTACCTAGATCAAATAAGTGGATAGTGCCACAGAGACAGGCGCCATCCCAGCAGCCTGAGAGAGAACCAATTACACATTCCTTTGCTCTCCCTTGAAATCAGCACAGATAAGAAAAATACCATTTTGGCAGCACCTGCTGCTGCTGGTTTCATGACTTTTTTGTCTTCTTCCCAGAAAAAAAGCAAAATTTAAGTTTAAACACACACACACACACACACACACACACATCACTTGGCCAGCTGATCAATTTTACAGCAGACTCTTGCAGCAGACGGACTATTGTGTCTGAATCCTATCTTCCCAGTTGGATTATAAATGCATGATTGATTGCAAATACTTACAAATGCATATGAAAAACAGGCGTGTCCTCCTCCCTTTCTGCATGAAAATAATGGACACAAAACTCAGATATATCTATTCAGATACTTAGGCAATAATTTCACTGAGGGTTCCTGATGGATATTAGGAATTAAAAGCTATCATTGACATAGAAGGGGGACTAAAATGACAGGACATTCTGCTTTAGAGAGGGGGGAAAAAACATTATAAATTCCGTGAAAGTTGAGTACCAAGAATAATATGCTGCCTTTTCTTAGTTATTTTTATATTAAAAAAAAAAATCCAGGTCATTTCAACTCGGTATTTTACCCTTTGTTTTTCCTTCTACACCTCTGCCTTTAGTCTGATGCTGTCTCAGCTTGTTTCATTTTCTATTTGGTTTCTCTGAATCCATCCTTCCACGCTCCTCACCCCTGCCAACCACTGCAACCGTATTTCACTTGCTTATGCCTTGGGTTCTTGTTCTCTTCACCATTCGTCAATCTTCTATTGAATTCTTGGACTCCAAGCCCCAAGAGGGTAGGCAGCAGGCCTACAACGTTTTCTGTTTCAGCAGCAAACTCAGTGCCACGCACAATTAGGTACTTAATTGCTTCGTGATGACTATGATTGATGATGTTTTCCACATACACGAATTCCAGTGAGAAATACACTTCCCTATCAGATGGACTGCATACAGATGAGTACCCCAAACACATGCAACACATAATTCTAGAAAAAAAGATCTTCAGATTTTTACTAGGTATATTTTATATATTTTACACACACACACACACACACAAGAAATCTAAGATGACACCATTTTTATCATATACTTTTCTAAAGCAAGAATGTCACGAAGATAGGGGTTTGGGGGGAAATGGGGTTTGGGGAGAAATGCCATGGGACAAGTTATACAACTTACTGTTTTCTTGGGCTTGTTGTCTTAATTACATCATCTGAAAATTGAGGCTATAACCCTTTGCCTTATGTCGGTGGTCAAATACGTCTGCAAATTCTTTAACATTCTTCCTTTCACAATGTTGAACCTATTTTCACTCTACTGTGGGCAAGATGTAGTGCCCCCCTTCTGCTAAGGAGATACGGTAGAAGTGAGTGTTTTTGGCTGGTGTTCTCTCTCTGTTTGTCTCTCTCTGTCTTTCTTAGTTCACTCATCCTAGGGGATACCCGTCACCATGCCTGAGGATACTCAACCAGTCCTGTGAAGACGCCTGTGCGTAGAGAAACAGAGGTCTCCTGCAAACAGCCAGCACTGACTTGCCAGCCACGTGAGTGCTCCATCTTGGAAGTATAACCTGCAGCTCTGGGGAAGCGTTCAGATGACTGCAGCCCTCGTGGACACTGACTGCCACCTGGTGAGACACACTGAAGCAGAACCACTCAGCTTAGTCACTCCTGAATTCCTGGCCCACAGGCTCCATGAGACATAATGTTGGTTGTTTTAAGCCACAACATTGCTGGGTAATATTTTCTCCAAACCAGATAACAAATATAATCCTTTTCTCATAAGGTCATTCTGAAGCGCAAAAGAGATATGTAAAGTTGCGGACATAGGATGATAACTCAGTATAACTTAATTCTTTATTCCCATTGGGCAGTGATCAAGCATGATTACAACTGCACTAACTTCATAGACACTCTCTAATCCAACAAGCTCTTAAAGTATAAGTAGAACCCTGCCAAAGATAGAGGACGAACAAGCCTACATGTGTTTAGCCTAAATTCTCTCTCTTATTTAATCCTTCTCGATGTTTTAATTACTAACCCAGGAAGTCCATTCTAATGGCTTCTAAAATTGTATCAAGAAAGAAGATGGCACATGGTTAAAAAAAGAAAAGCAACACTCAGAAGAAAATACCATTGAGAAACTGAGGGTAGGGTTTAACTAACTGCCTCAGGCCCATCAATAAAAAAAATAAAACAAAGAATGAAAACATATCAGAGTGAAAACTCCAACAGTAATATTTATGCCAACAGTAACAATGTTTGCAATGACTATAAAATGTACCTACCACCATGGTAGACAACTTACCTGGAGTATCTGATTTAATCATACCTAGTAGTACAAAAGGTAAGTAATATTATTATGCCCTATTTGTATATAAGAAAACTGCAGCTCGGAGGCTAAATATTTTGTAAGGCTACATAGGTAGTAATTGGTGTAACTCAGGTAGAATGAAGCCAAGTTAACTTTTATGCTACATCATCTTCCCTAAGAAAATGGCCACAAAACAAATATCCACTTTGGAGGAAAAATGTAAGAGATTTGCAAACCAGTATCACATTGTTGCTAGAAAAGGCTCATAGTCTGCATTGCCTTTTCTACGTTTTGTTTATTCCTTTATGCTCCTACAAAATCCTTCCTGATTCTGTTGACACTGGGATTGCTTGTAATTTTTAAATATCTTTTCCTTTTATACTATGTAAATTGTATAGCTTTGACTAAAAAAAAAAGTCTTAGGTTGGCTGTATAACTTACACTATAAAGATGCATTATTATTGTTGTCTGTTATTGTTATTAATAATATCTCTTATTATCACAATGAAGATTCTAACAGAGATTGGATTGGATATGGAACCACTTAATATTCTGTTCTGTACCCTCAGCCTGGCCTTCAAGCTGTAGAGGGAATTGATAAAGGATTACAAAATCAGATAAGCAACTACATCATGGACATGGCAGCCCTCCAAGACAACTTCATTATCATATAAGCCTTATGAATGGCCAAGTAACCACAAAAGCAGCTGAGAACACTAGAGTTTCCTTATGGTCCTCTTAAGAAAGCAATACCCAAAAAACACAAAACAAAGTGACATCCCCTGTAGAGCCCTCAAGGCAATGGAGATGCACGTGGTCCATAACCTGAGGCTGGACACTGTCTTCCCAGTACCGGCCCATGAGCGGTTTGCTACATTTTGAAGCAGTGTCTAACTTTCACAACCTTAGAGTTCCACATACATTTTCACATTTCTATTTGTTTTGAAAAATTACAAACACGGACCAAACTGGTTCTACATGACAAGTGGCTGACACTGAAAAGCTGCTGCCCACTGTAGAAGATTTGCCTGCTCTCCAGTTGTCTTCCACCTCCATCACGCTCTGTTGTTATGCACATGCCCTGGTACCCTCTTTTTCACCCTGTTGCATTCTTTTAGGCATCTGGATTTATGATTTCCAAGCAGTATTGAAAACTCTATGATGACAAAGACTATATCTGTCTCAGCATAGGGTCCATCCAGGAGACGCAGGCACTTAAATAATAATTGCTAAATGACAGAATCTGTATCTCTCCTTTCCCTTCATGCTAACAAAAAAGGCACCTGACTGGATCAATCAAATCTGTGATTTGAAGAGAAGATAGTTGGAGTAAAGACAGTTGAAAAATATCAAACTGGAAAAACACAAAAAAGAGAATTTATCTAGCTTCTACAGAGCCTTGCTCATAATACACTGACAAAATTGGGGCCTCTCCATAATTTGCATTCTAGCCATCCTGAATGATGTACCCAAACATAGGACCTTGGTTCATACCTGTGATTCTTTGTACACATTGCTCCTTCTGAATGGTTCCTTTCTGGTCTGATTAACTCCTATTTGTTCTTCAGATCAAGAAGGTAACACCACATCAATGTCATGTCTTACGAGAAGCCAAATCCCAATCAACAGACAAATCCATCTACCTTTTATGCTACCTCCAGTCTTTGTGCGTATTTATACTGTGACACCTTGTTATACAGTATCATGACATGTGCATGTCTTCTTTCTAGAATGTTAGTTTATTAAAGGTAGGTTTTGCCTGTCATTTATCAATATCCCCAACTCCTAGCATAGAGCCTGGGACAAAATAAAGATGCGATGAACTTAATCTCTCCTCTTCTCTGAAGACTCAAAGCTGAGTCAAGGATTGTCTACTATTTTCAGGGTCCAGGAATCCTGGGTTGGCTTGTACCTCGGCTGCATCACAAGATAGCTGGGAACCACCCGTGAGGACACAAATGTACAAATGGGGAGAATCAGCAAGTTACCCAGATCACTGATGACAATTAGGATAAACCCAAGATAATTGATTACACGGTAATTGATAGTTCTGAAGAGCATTAGAAAATAAAACTTAGTTTTCCAAATATTTCCAATTCACCCTATGGATTCTTTACAAACACTACTGTGTATGGTAGGTGTTACTGAGAGACCAAGTGTCCTATTCATCCTGTCAATATTAAACAGAAGAGTTTCGATGGATTTATGTGAAGTCCACAAAGTATATGTTTGCGGGGTGGTTGATACAAGTAATGAAGCAAAACATGATCCATGCACTAGTAAAGGGATAGACAATAACCTACAGTTCTTATGGAAAAGGATTACATGATTAAAAACAATAAGCAAGAGTTGTCATGATAATATGACCATCCTCAGAACTCAACACTCATCAGCTTATTACTCATTATTTTAGTAGCCACCATTTCAGGCCTTACACACACACAAAGTTTCCTCATTGATTCTGCAGAGAAAAATCTGTTGGAAAATAGCACATTGAGTTACTTCTACTGGTGACCAGCTAAATGGGTTCCTATAAATTTTGTAAGTTAAACTGAAGAGCCACAGATATTTTTCTATACCTTGGGTAAGGATAAATACTTCCTGCGTATACTCTCTGCGCTCTGGACTCAGTAATTAGGAATTTTCTACTTTAGAATTCAACAACTATCTATACCCCCCACGGACACACACATGCTTGTGGACATACTCACTACAATTATTTTCTGTAATTAAACTAACTTTCAAGATTAACAGTGTAAACTAATAATATCAATTGCTTCTCCAGAGGTCTGACCTACTAGAGAAATGATCTAATGGGCCACTAAATTAAAAGACTGGAAACAGAGCCAAAGGCCCAGGGGGAATCTTGCAGAGGCCCACAAAAGCCTGCTTTTGTTTTTATCATCACTCCTGGATGTCATTTCCTATTTTAGCCACATGTGAGTGAGGTCATTATTTGCTTTAACTTGTTTTATTATACTTTCTGATGTCCTTTGTGTTGAAATGGAATATTTTAAATAGCCTATCTCCAAGTGAGGGTATATCTGGCAATATCAATGCCTTTTTACCTTGCCTATGTAAAAATGGGACTTTGTTTATTTTCATGGGTTGTAAAATAGTCCATTTGACAATTAAGAGCTAGCTCAAGCTAACATGTCTGTCTTCTCACAGTCATTAAGCCATGCCATAACTTATCTAAAGTTTCTGATGTATATTACAGTCACCCATTGGGTGGCAATTCTGTATGCCAGCATTTGGATAGTGACTTAAGGAAGAATAACAGAATTGTATCAATGGTCCCTGATGAGTTTAAATGTGGATTGTTATTGATTCATTTATTTGTGTCCCCTTAACATTTGTTAAAGCCCTAAACCCTGGTGCCACTGTATTTGGAGACGGGTTCTCTAAGGAATTAAGGTTAAGTGAAGTCATAAAGTGGGGCCCTAATCTGATATGATTAAGGATCACTGTCCTTATTAAGAGACACCACAGTAAGGGTGTGCCCTTCCCTCCCCTTCTCTCCTCCTTCTCTCTCTCTCTCTCTCTCTCTCTCTCTCTCTCTCTCTCTCTCGCTCTCTCTCTTTTTACCTCCCCACCCCACATACACTTAGCTCACCTAAAAGCTCTCCAGTTTTTCTTCCTTAATCTTCTTCTCACAGTTTTGGAAATGCTACACTAGAGAGTACTGCGGGGAACATGTACATTTCCAAATTTGGGTCAAAACTTACCCCCAGAGCTTGCATAGCAATTTTTAACGCAAGATCAGTATCATCTATCCTGATCAGAGTGAGTACAGAAAATCTGGGATGCAGTACCTATTTGTTCTTTCGCTCACAAAAAAAGGGGAAGACTTTTTCTAACAGTTTTCTCCATCAATGCAAGTAAGCAGTGACATGAATAGATGAATATTTTTCTCCTAATCCACAAAGTTACCCAGCCTTCTGTTCGTAGAAAGCAACGATATATTTCTAGTATAGTCGCAATAAGAATTATTAGCAGGAGGTGTGTGTCACTAGATTTAATAATAATAATAATAATAATAACAATAATAATAATAATCGGTTAGACAAATAGCCACACAGAAAGTAGCAGGAGTGTCTTCAGATCTCCAGTAATAAATCTTAGTGGGTTTTGTGGGTCATTCTGACATCAAAATCTTTCCTAATATCTTAAAGTCAGAACATTCTGAAAAATACCCATTTTATTTAATTCTAAGAGCCACAATCACATGTTTAAAAATGCATTTCATCAACATAGCAATTTTGAGTTCAATGGATGCTCAAGAGATGCCCTACTCTAGGAGACAATTATCTTTACCCCATCTATCTACCCAAATGGCCATTTTGAACACAATGATTAGCCCATGTTCTTCTGTTATTATTACGCCTTACTTCTATTTCAAATGCTCCTTGTGAGTAAATGGTGTTCTTAGACACAATAGAAGCAATTTGTTCATTCCGATGGAATTGAAATATGAAGACCAGCAGTGGAAGAACTGATGAAACGGGTTACTTCCTCACTATCTGAGTCACAGACAGGGCATTTGAGTCACAGTGATGCAATCTCACAGGAAACGATATTTGCTTCACTAATGAAATCCACAGAAAGAGTCCTCCTATCTCTGGCTAAAACACAGTAAAACAGAAAATATAGGGAACACTGTCACCAAGTCTTTCAGACATTCTGTTAACCCTGGTGAGGTGATTAAGTCAGAACAGAACGTCTTTTTCAGGTGGTAGTTTGATGAACTTTAGAGTGGGTAAAGCTGAGGTAAAAATCTATACGTTTAGCATGTGTAGAATATACAATGCATGATATTAGGGATGTCTATTTCTTGAAAGTTCTAAGCATTTTGCTCACCACGAAGGCTCAATCCATACTGAGTGGTAAGGAAGATGTGT
Organism: Rhinolophus ferrumequinum; assembly: GCF_004115265.2. Classification (NCBI taxonomy): domain Eukaryota; kingdom Metazoa; phylum Chordata; class Mammalia; order Chiroptera; family Rhinolophidae; genus Rhinolophus; species Rhinolophus ferrumequinum. The sequence goes on from NC_046289.1 coordinate 19,886,926, forward strand.
CGTTCCTATGACATTGCTAAGGAATGAATAAAGTTTCACTTAACTTATTTCACTAAGTGATTATTTTACACTGAGCTTAGATTACAGATACAACTTAGTGTTCCTCCTCCAGAACTCCAAGTCATGCCTCCCAAATCAAGGCTTAAGTCTGAACAGACTACAGAACAATCTTGTTTCCTTCAGAGGGATGCAAGCAGTGCACAACACCTGGATAGTATTTGGTCCTGTATTTTAAGGTGAATAAAATCTTCTTGACCCGTCACTTTCTTTTTTCCTGCTCTTTAGCTCCATTTAATTGTGATCCAAAGATTCAGAGTACGCTCTACTCTCCAAAATATAGACCGTCCTACTTTGGGAAAGCTTCAGATCATGATGGATCCTTAGCTGGGTCTAGTTGTGAGTTAACTTTCATCTATCTCTGCTCTATGTCCTGATATTAGCCCTAGAACTGGGGACACTGAAAATCTTAGAATCCATTTCTGAGTTGTCACAACCTTCTAATGAATATGTCATGGACGACTGGTGTGCCTAGTGGTTCCAAATTCTCAATCACAAACCCAAAAAGTCTGTATGTTAGATTGGTAAATCACATTCCAGCCTAAGTAGCTAAAATTTTTACAGGACTTTTGTTTTCTGACTACAGAAATAGTAATAGTAGTAGGAATAGTAATAGTAATAATAATAATAAGTAGTAGTAGTAACAATAATAGTAATAAAATAATAAAAACCAATCAAACCAAAAGCAAACCACACTGAACATAGACACAGAAATCAGCAGATGTTCTAACAGCCTCACACCAAGAGCATTTAATAGTTAAATATTGCTAAGTGAAGAAAAATAACATTCAGAAGCAAGCACCAGGGGAATTAGGTGGACAGATTGTAATTAGCAATTACCTAAACTGGATCATGTTCAGGACATAAGGGCTGACATCACCTCTACCATTCTAAGAGGTGCCCTGGGATTCTTAATCAACTCAAGTAACTAGGAGCCCCTTCCCCAGTTTATTTCCTGTTAACATACGGAAGTCTAGTCCTATCGTGTACCCAGAGGTCAGTTCTGAGCAGTGTGGAGAATGTTTTGCATGAATACAAAAAAAATGTTGTTGTTGTTTTTCCATTTACGTCATGCACTGACTCCAAAGTCACTAATTTAAAAATTTGTGTCAATTTGAACACAAGATAGCCTGAGCTAGGTTTAAAGACAATACGTCATTCAAGTGTCAGAAAAAAATCACTGTCCAATTCATAGCTTAAACAAAATTATCAGAGAACAACTGACTGTAATACTTAGATGCAACCTTCCACCCACGCAGAAGGAGCTGCAAAGGGAGCAGGAATCTGGAAGATTCAGGAGGGAATTTTGGCATGGTGCTAATCACGTGCAAATCATTATGAGATTCTTAAAGCAGGATCTCTCTAAGCAACCTTTTGTGATGAGTGTACAACTTTTTGAAAATAATAACCCTATTTAACCCTATTTCTTTAAAGATAATACACAATTATTACCAAAGCAAACATCCATGTCCCGTCAATTAAACAAAATGATTGTGTCTTTACTGCCCATGTACAATATTAGGAATATCATGATGATGTAATGATATCGAACTCTTCTGACATTATTAGAGAATGACGGAAATGTTGCAGCTAAGTGATTGTTACAGATAACTGAGAGTTATCTATGTAACATTGTTCTTTATGTCGGAGGGGATGAAAATTAGTAAATTAAAATGTCAAGTATTTATTGAACACATACCACATGAAGGGCACTGGGCTGCGCCTAAAGTGGATTACATCATTTCATACTGAAAATGATTTAACCTTGGTGATAGATAGCTGCGTAGTTATGGTTATATGACTCTGTAATGCAATCAAGGCCCCGGGGTCGCCCACGTTATAAAGGGTTAGTTGTTCCTGTAATACATGTTTCTCCATGGGGGCAAAAATCACAGCAAGATTGGGCTTTAACAGTTTATGTCAATATAAATTCTGGAGGAAACTGCAGGGTTAGGAAAACAAGACAATTCAATGTTAACTGAAAAGTGGTAATGGGTCAGGGAGAGAAGTAAGAACGGAGGGGATAAGTAGATCCCTCAAAGGGAAACTAAAAGCAGTGAAAGGTTCTGTAATCTTTGAGATCCCTCCTTGTTCAGCTTTAGCCCCACAAGGGAACAGTGCAGCAAAAATAGGCTTCTCCTCATACTTTAAGTGAAATAAAGGGGATTTGTTCCACAAGGTAATGACTTGAGATAAGTGTGCCAACGTAATGCCTTTGTTCTGATAAGGGTAAGAGACTGATTTGCCCCCAGCTCTAAGAACAGAGAAGTGTCATGCTCGGAAGCCACACAGTTGGACCGTACAGATTTCCCCTAAAGATCCCCCCAAAATATTCAGAGTAAATACAAAACTGAGGTAGAGGAAAAAAATCATGTGACGCTTCGGTTAAAGTGATAAAGCTGTGTGCCTGGGGTTTGGTGCCCATATTGCTTTCATTCTTGTGCTAAATTGAATTACGTTTCTTAACAAATATCAAAGATAATAATTTGTGTTTACCAAGTAGTTCATGCTGAAATTTTAATAAGACACTATTTATGAAAAGCATAATCGGCTATCCCCTGCACTATGCCTTTTGTTTCCAGTATCCCTTCTAAGAACAGTCTAGGTACGTAGCTTTATTTCCTGCACACAAACACATCTCTTTCTCTCAAAAGAATCTACCAAATTGCCTTTGAGTTAATATTCAGCCTTTTACAAAATCAAACCTAATATGTACTAAAAGAGCAGTCTTTTTCTGGCTAAATGTACATGTGTATATATATATATATGTATATATATATATATATGTGTGTGTGTATATATATATATATATATACACATATATATACACACACACACGTATATATACACACACACGCATTCATATATATTTTTCATAGCCCTACTGAAATCAACAAACAACTGTAACTTAGGGGAAAGAGAACACAGTAAGAAGAAAACCCTAACTGCTGATGTTAACACCCCGTTGAGTCAGTAGGCTCTGAATATCTCCTCTATAGGACTTTCCAAACTTGAATAAAGTGCAGGCCCTTTTTAAAAGAAATAATAATAATAAAAAAAAACTCTCTTGGGATTGCCCAGTGATCATTCCAATTTTTTTCATTTTAGCATTACATAAATATATGAAAACATAAAAGTAGCTACAATCCCCTTATGCTTATAACATTTCTGCAACCAAAACAGATTTGCAAATTGAATACAAATAAATGTATAAAAGTTGTAAATTTTCAATTAACAATATTTAACATGACAGCTGAAGCGCTTAGTTTAAATAAAATTACCCGGCCCCTAGTAAAGATAATACCCCTTATCTCTCTGGCCAGGCTCTTCTGACCTCGATATTCTCATGTTAAGCAAAACTGGCTGTGATTCTATTCTCCCTCCATTTTTCTCCATTTGAAATACTGTGAAACCTTTGTTTTGTAAGGACATTCTGACATCATTTTATCTTTTGCATGGCACTAATACATCTCAAATGGAGAAAAACGGAGGGAGAATAGCATCACAGCCAGCTTTGCTTAACATGAGAATATCGAGGTCAGAAAAACCTGGCCGGAGAGATAAGAAGTATTATGTTTACTAGGGGACTGGTAGTTTTTTTCTCCATTTGAAATACTGTGAAACCTTTGTTTTTTTAAGGCCATTCTGACATCATTTTATCTCTTGCATGGCACTAATACATCTCTTATATTCTTAACCTGCCTCTGTTCTTTTCTCATTAGCCCTCAACAACTAGAGGATGGTTTGGTCCCCATGTGGTCCTGAGCATAACTCAACACAGGCATTAAAATCCTGTGAATACACCTGGTGACTAAGTGATTGGGACTAGATCATTCAGAATATGCTTGTATTATCAATTTTTTGGAGTGTCATCTGCCACTTGCAGAGAACTTTCAGACCCATGAAAAGGCATCCTTAGAAAACTGCTTCCCTGTCTAAACAACTTGTGTCTGTGAGCTATCTACACCACCATGCTTCACCTCTCTGAAGTCCAGATAAAGCATGGGGGGTGGCGGGGGGCTGGCATGGGTGGTGGTCATGAATACTTCTTACTATGGTGTTTCCCCAAAACTAAGATCTAGCTGGACAATCAGTTCTAGTGTGCCTTCTGGAGCAAAAATTAATATAAGACCCACTCTTATTTTACTATAATATAAGACCGGGTCTGTAATATAATATAATACCAGGTCTTATATTAATTTTTGCTCCAAAAGACACATTAGAGCTGATTGTCCGGCTAGGTCTTATTTTCGGGGAACTTCGGTATATTTAGCAATTAGTTAAGATCCTCAGCTAAAATTTTCACTTTGGTCTTTTCCTGAGTAGATTCGCAATACTTTTGAAACTCCAGCTTGGTCATTAGATAAATCAAATTCTACTGAGATGCATGGCAAATTTAGATAGCGCCAACTGCCATTACAGGTCCTACTGCCAGCTATTTGAGGAATGGTGTCTGAAACCCAAACCACTTTCTTTTCCTCAACAGATTCCTTTATTCGCAACTCTCTTAAAAGTCAGTATGACCCTAAAGTTGACACACCTCAAACCACTAAGCAAAAAAAACTAACAAAAAACCAGAACCTAGGAACACCATTTTTTTAAAGATCCTTGATATGTGTTAAATTATACAATGTATAAACGCACTTACACAAGTAAGTGTAGCTTTACATATTATTAAAAACTATAACCCTTGGTCACAGTTCCTCTGCTACTTTGTTGCCTGACCTCCCTGACTATAATTCTCTTCTTTCCTCTAGGGTAGATTCTGTTGATCACATATTCCATAAGGATAGAGACCCATGAAGTAGCCCGGTCTATCCTAGCCGCTGCTTGGACACATCGGGGCAGCAATTTGGGCTCCCTACCCAGAGAAGTCAATAAGGCCCAGCTATTTGCAAGAGGGACGGCTGCTGGGTCCCAGTCAGAATCATTTGAGGCCATTTTCTCTCACTGATAGAGGAGAGACATCCACTTAGAGGAGAAATGCAGTCAGCTCGCCCCACTGAATCCAATTACCCAGCCCTGCCACTGGCCATGCAGAGCCCTGCGGTTTGAATCAGTGGGAACAGGATGAAAGGTTTATCTTGCTTTCTCCTTTCTGTTTTTTAAGAAAAAGTGTCATTAATTGAACTTGTTAGGCTCATATTACTTGAGGGACGCTCCTGTCTGATAGGATGAGGTTTACGTAATGAGGCAATTATGACAGTGAGCACTGTCAGAGGAACATTCGTACAGTTAATGAGTCAAAAACTAAGGTTAATCCCGATCAATTCTATGGTCACATCCTCCAAGTTTGCACTGGGATTTTCAGGAAGTTAAACATGTTCTTACATCACTCCCATGTGCCGCTTGAAATTGATATCCACAAAAGATCTTGCTTCCTGCGCCAAAAAGGAGCATCCTTCATGAAATGAGCTCCTCGATGGACATCAGGGTACAAGTGAAAGGTCTGGGTCCACTGGGCTGGGCCTGAGTCAAATCCTAATTTTGATACCTGGCACCTGGTAACTTTTGTTTTCTCTAGCCCTCAGGTTCCTATTCATAAAATGGGAATGCTAGACTAGATCTTCATTATAACTTTATCCACTACAGAGAAGAACAAGCATAAAAGAAAGTTTCTCATCTACTTTCAAAGAAGTTACATTCATGTAAGAACTGAAAGGGCTTTGCAATGAGCGAGGCTTCCAGAGTGACTCTGCTGAAGTCCCTAATGGCTCCTCAAGAGTTTACAGTGAGTAGAGCTTATTAGAGCAGGTTAAACATCTTTCTTATGCTCAGGGTCTTCCATATTATGAATTACTATGAATCAAAGTTTCTTCCATGCTAAATGAAGAACTGACATTCTTAATTGATGAACTGAGAACACATTCTGATCGTCAGTCATAACACCTTGCAGGAAAAAAAAAAAAAAAAAGATTACCCCTCAATAAATGCTGTTTTTTTATTTACATTTTCTTAGATTTGTAGATTCCTAGAAATACAGGATAGGGGTATATCTGAAGGACAAGTACAGTTTTTAACTGACTTTAACACAAACTACAGCTTCTCTAAACTCTAACTTCTAAGCTGAAGGGATTGCGATGTTAAACCAAGTCTAAAATGGTATGACATTTACATGAAAATCAGTGGGACTTCAAAGTAGCTTTATCACTGGCTGTGGGGCAGAAACTATTGGGGGAATAGAAGAGAGGCTGGCAAAGAGACAGCAGTTTGGCAGGGCTGTCACTTGTGTTGCTACAGTGGCTGATCTGTATACCAGACAGTATATTTCTATACGATGCAACAAAACTGGTAGATTGCACAGTGCCAACTGCCATCGAGACCAATGATCCAAGTATCCTTTTCATTTCAATAATAAAGGCAGCACTGCTGGACATGACAGGCTGAACACAATGGAGTGACCACAAGGGAAGACATTATTCATCCATTTAAGTGACAAATGACATTCACATGCATCCCACTGCAAAGGTAAGGCCTGTGATTTGCTTTATTATAGCACTGAATCGGGTTATTAGAGTAGTAGAATAGGGATAAGGACACCTGGGTTGTATGCCCAGCTCTCATATGTTATATGACTCCGGGCAAATCATTTCAGTCTCCTGCGCTTCAAACTGCCCTGGCGAATTGGGCATATGGCCACCTGCTTAGCAGAGGAGAATCCTATGAAAGATTTGACTTTCAAATGATGATTAAATATGTTTCAGACCGATTTCACTTGAAAGTCCACTTTATAATGACTGACTTGGACTATTTTTGGAAAATAGGTAAATGCCGTGAACTGTCTTTAAGCCTTTTCTGAAAGGTTGATGATAAAGAATGTACACGAATGTTATAGGGGATATCACATAGGAAAAAACCATTAAATAGACATTGTCTAGGATTGTGAATAATTAGTATGAATAAAAATTACATGACTATTTGGTTCTGTTTTTCAAGGCTCCTTAACCAGAAGCTAGGTTAGCTATTTTCTTCTTGAAGACAGATTCCAGTTAGAATGAGAAGGTCCCTCACCAAATCTAATTATGTGGATTGATCATTCTCAAGTGTCTAGCCCTACCTTAGGATAAAACCATGAAAACAATGCTACAGATAAATAAATAATAGATGTCAACAGTTGATAAAACTGGCCAAATTATGGGGACAGAGACAACTGACAGAAAAATAACAGTAGTATGTATAACTAAGGAGGAATTCTATCGTATTTGAATCAAATTACAGAGTCTATCAATCTGAGCCAGGAAAAAAAATAAAATAAAGCATATACATTTCTCCTCAGATCCAAGAAGGAGGAAACATCAGTAAACTTGCAAAAATGGTAGATTTGTACAACTGCCAACAGATATAATTAAATGTGTCTTATTTCTTGCTATATTCCTATAACATTATTGCACTATGTAGTCAACATCACAATATGGCTTTGCTGTCTATTCCAAGAAAAGTAAGATCCATATGTTTGCTTGCTTCCTCTCTCTGTCTCTCTGTCTCTGACATCTCTTTCTCTCACGCTCTTTTTCTTTTTGGTTTTATACAACAGCGTTACTAGTTTTATTCAACAACTACAGAAAGACAATTTGGCAGCGCTCATCTAGTGCAGCATCCAGACCAAACTGCTTCTTTCTCTCCTCTCTCCCCAATGAGTAGCAGTTATTAAAAGCTCAACGGCTCTAAAAGCAATCGATTCAGAAACAGTGTGGTGCAATTACCAGCCCGGATGGCAACAAAGACTTCCAGTAAAGTAAAGGAAAGACAAATACAGTCTCTGCAGTAGGATTGGCCTCTGGTGCACAAGCAGCTGTCTGGTCATAAAGAGGTACCATATGGTACCTAGCATGACGGAGGAGGTGAGTGGCTGGACAGCAAGGGGCTGGGGAAGAGATGGTTCCTTTAAGAGCCTAGTGGATTGTGGATAAGCGGGTTATTTCAAGGTCATAGCACCCCAACATATTCTATATTGGACCTGTGACCTCTTAATAGATTTTTATGTAGCTTTCCATACAAGGTTTCCTGCTGCACAATACCTACTTCATTACTTTCTACTACAAGCACATCCCTGCCACCCACCCCCATAAAGCGAAGTTAATGAAACCGAATCATTAGACCATCCATTCATTCAGGGCTTCCAAAGCCCTGAGAGTGACCTTAGTAATGTGTTCACTACGCCATATATTTTGTATAAAATTTGAAAAGTAAGATATCTTAACTGCAGTAGGTGAAGACCCCAACACCTTTCTCCTCTGACTTCCTCTCCACCGTAAGTCCCCTCAGGTAAGGCAATGATGAAGTAGCAGTCAACTTATCTGGGATCTAACTAATGGGAAGTCGAGGTGGGATACATTTAGTTCTTTGATGGGATATCTTCATGTAGTTCACAATCATATCCCTGTAGAATTAAGTAGTTGCTCACTGTCCAGGTGTAGAAAAGGCTTCCAATAGTACTGCTACCACCTCCAGAGCTACACTACCCAGTCGTCTGCTCTGGTTGTCCAGGACCAAAGTTCAAATCTTGGCAGAGGTTTGCCCCACATTGAAAAAATCCTTAAAAATTCATCTGACTTTACCAATATAAACTTGCTTAAACTATTAATAATAATAATAATAATAATAATAATAATTAAAAAACACAGACTGATCAACGAGACTAGAGGAAAGATTGAATTACTTTTGTCTTTTATCTGCAGAAAATGATACTGCAAACTTGCCATATGAAAAGTCATTCAAAGAGAACACAAATAATATTTCAGGGAAAAGATGTCATAGTAGAAGTATGTCAAGCAGTTAATTTAAAACTACTATGTTATTGTGTGCATTTCTGTGATGTTCAGGATATTTGTCAGCTTTTTACATTTTATAAATTTTCATCATTTATTTAATCACTCTAAATTAAATTTTATATTCAGTTTTGAACTCTTTTTCTTAAAGAAGTCACACACACAGTATAATATTCAGGTATCACAAATTAGGGAACTTCTCTTTGTTCCTCAGTCCCATCCTCAGGGAAATCCTTGCTAACCCTGAGGCATGATTCCCCTCTCTCCTTTTTCTCCCCTTCAGAAATGCCAACTGGCCTGAACCTCCAGCACGAACACTTTGACCTAGTTTATATAATGGCCCACCAAACACGAAGAGGTTTAAAGTGAAAATCTATCCAGCTAATGTTTTCATACAAAGCATTATCCACTATTCACAGTATGAATGCTGACTTGAAAGGCAGCATTTCCCATAGTGTGTTCAGGTTTGCTAATAACGAGGAATGCTGATGTGTTTTCATATACAAGGTCTGACAATTAACTTTGCAAAACTTGTTTTCAACAATATTGCTAACCTGTTTTGATATCAGCGGGATTATGCTTTATGAATTTGTACCAACTGGACAAACAATTCACCAAGTTTACTACTTGGAAGTGCTGAAAAGGCTGCGTGAAAAAGTTAGACAAAAACGACCTGAACTTTTGGCCAACAATTCATGACTCTTACATCACGACAATGCACCAGCTCAGACACTGTCTGTGAGAGAGTTTTTAGCCAGTAAACAAATAACTGTATTGAACACCTCTCTACTCACCTGACCTGGCCCCCAGTGACTTCTTTCTTTACCCAAAAATAAAGGAGATATTGAAAGGAAGACATTTTGATGACATTCAGGACATCGAGGGTAATACGATGACAGCTCTGATGGCCATTCCAGAATTGCTTTTAAGGGTGGACTAGGCACTGGCATTGGTGCATAGCTTCCCAAGGGGAGTACTTCAAAGGTAACTATAGTGATATTCAGCAATGAGGTACGTGGCACTTTTTCTAGGATGAGTTCGCAAACTTGATTGTCTGACTTCATATAATGAGTTCTATGAACCAGTGGGTTTGAGAACCATTAGGTGTTCAGGTTGGAGGGGATGAGGAGGCGGTTCTTTACTGCAGAAATTTTCAGTCTTTAATATGTTAATTGGCATCATGGATATCCAAGTGAGAGGATACAGTAGTCACTATTTCCAAAATTTATTTGATTATAATTTTTATTTTTTATGGAAAGGGGAATTTTTTGGTGGGCCATCCTGTTGAAAAGAGAACAGGCAGAGACCTGAAAACCATATTTGCCAAGTTTACAGCAAAGCGCTATCAGTTTTACTACCAATCATAAGAGGTAGGCACATTAGTGTAGCACTTAACACATAATAATAAAGTTACATGAAGCAATCTTCTTTACATCACGGGTCCATCCCAGGCAAGGGCCATGACTTCATGCCACGATCTCATTGTTGTTTTGTTATACCAGCTATTAGGGACATAAAGATGACCTCAATCTGTTATAGTCAGGTGAAGTAGGTAATAAATAGAAGAGAATGTGGGATAGAATTCTTTAAAAACCAATATAGTAGAGTAATCATTGTGTTTGCAGGGAGAGGTAAAGGGATATCAAACCAAACCACAGAGTGGAGGTGACATGTGGGTTGGGCCTTAAAGATAAAGATAAGTTCGCCAAAGATGAATTGGGGGTAAAGGGATCCCAGGGACAGTGAAGAATGTGAACAGAAGCGTGGAATTACATGTATTTTATTTACATCCATACACCGTGCCCCCGACATAATGACTAAAACATAATACATGCTCAAACACGCTTGCCAAAATGAAGTGATTTCATCTTTCTATCCATCCATTCAGTAAGCACGTTTTTTACTCAGTTTCCCCTTTTACAAAATGGTGATTCTGCTTGTCCCTGCATGCCTCACAGAAAATAATGCATAGAAAATGCCACTTCGAAAAATGAATGCACTAAAGGAACGGAACATCCTGGTCACGCTCACATGTGGTGACTGTAACAACAGGTGTGACACAATGGCCCACTCTCCTAATGATGTTCTGTAAAAGCCAAGCATTCTTCTCTCCTACTCACCACTGTGGATTAAAACAGTGCCTGTGGGAGATAATGTGATAATGTTCCCGGCCCACCTACACTCTGCTGCTGAAGAGAAAGGCCTGCATTCAGTTCTGGAGCAATTTGTATTTCTCTTTCCAGTCTCCATTGAAGTTGGCTGTAAGGACACAGCCAGTGGCAGCAGCAGCTGAAGACAGAGATGATACATTTCTAGCACTATTTTAGTGGGGTAATTTGGAAAAACCACTATAGAGAAAAGCTGGGAAGTTACGGTCTGCGAACAAAGCAAGTTGGCAAGGTGAAAATATGTAACGTAGAATGCAAATGTGCATTGTCCCTGGCTTCAATGAAACAGGCTTTTGCGGTTTTTTTTAGCCAAAATAAAGAGAAACATAATTTAGGGCTATACTGTGCCTTTCAGCATGTTCTCGTACCTGGAATGCCTCCTCCATCTTCTCAACCTGGCACACTCCTAGACATATTTCATCACCTGGTTCAGACCTCACTACCTCTGGAAAGCCTGTCTTGCATCCAGCAGGCAGAGCAAGTGGTTCTGTTCTGAATGCCCCCTTGATAAGGGGGGCATAATAATATCCCATAATCATATCCCTATCATTCTAGAATAAACTTGTGTTATAACTGCAACAATGACTTAGATTCTGAAGACTTAGGGTCAAACACCCGATCTCATCTTTCTCTAGATCCCGGGTACCATTTACACTGACTACCACCAATGTAAGCTCAGTAAATGGCACCCTTTGTTACTATTACTTTGTAGGGTAGGGTGATATAGAAAGTATATAAATGGGCCAGTTGAGTTTCTGACATTGTGTCTATTCAACAAGTCCAGCCTTACCATGGTCTTACCCTTCCAAAAAGCTGTCTCATCTAGATAATTTGTTTTTTTTTCTTATTTTTATTCTATTTATTTATTTATTTAATTTTACTTGAACGCATAATGCTTTTGACTAGAATGCTCCTTTCTACCCATTCAAATATCAGCAATAGTCAAATCCCAGATCAGAAATCACTTCTTCTGAGGCAACCTATGGAATGGGAGAAAATATTTGCAAACCATATACCTGATAAGGGATTCATGTCCAAAATACATAAACACATACAACTCAATAGCAAAAAATAAAACAAAAACAAACAAACAAAAAAAACTAAACGAATTCAATTTAAAAAAAATGGGCAGAGGGACTAAACAGACATTTTTCCAAAGAAGACATACAAATGGCCAACAAGTACGTGAAACGATGCTGGATAACACTAATTATCAGTGAAAAGCAAATCAAAACCACAATGATATCACCTCACACCTGTTAGAATGGCTATCATCAAGAAGACAAGGGATAACAAGCATTGGCAAAAACATCTGAGAAAAGGGAAACTTGTGTACTGTTGGTGGGGATGTAAATTGGTGCATCCACTATGGAAACTAGTATGGAGGCTCCTCAAGAAATAAAAAAACGAACTACCATAGAATCCAGTGATCCCACTTTTGGATATGTGTCCAAAGGAAATAAGAACAGGATGTTGAAGAAATACCTGCACTCTGATGTTTATTGCAGCATTATTCACAATTGTCAACATATTAAAACAACCTAAGTACCCATCAAATGATAAATAGAGAAAGAAGATGTGGTATATGGAATATTATTCAGCTATGAGAAAGAAGGAAATCTTGGCACTTGTGACAGCATGAATGAATCTTGAGGGAATTATACTAAATGGAAGAAATCAGACAGAGAAAGACAGATACTGCATGATTTCAATTATATTTGGAATCTATAAAATCCCATCTGGTACAGAAAGTAGTTACCAGTGGCTAGCAAGTAGGAGAAATGGGGAGACACTGGTCAAAGGGTACAAACTTCCAATTAGAAGATGAGTAAGTTCTAGGTATCTAAAGCACAGCATTGTGATTAAATGCATTAAATACTTGAAAGTTGTTAAAAGAGTAGATGTTAAATGTTCAGACAACAAAAAAGAAAATGACACTTATTTGATGCTACAGTGGCAATCATTTTGCAATATATAAATGTATTCAATCAATACATTGCATACCATAAACTTACATGATGTTATGTGTCAATTCTATCTCAATAAAACTGAGGGGGAAAATTACATCTTTGAAGACGTCTCTGGCTCCTCCAGACCTTGAGGCGGGTTTTCTCCACTGAGCTCGTACAACATTACGATGACATTCGCCTTTTATAACTGTCAACAGGACAAGAATTTTTCACACTGGCCACCCAAATATTTTATAGCACATAGTTTACATTTCATTGATGATGCCATTTTTATTCTACTTCCACGTGACTCACGCAGACCACCCAAACCACGTGGAGTAAACTCCTTAAAGAAGGAAAGAATGCTGGGAATGTCACGGGATTGCTCATTAAAAAATAACTGCTTAAATGTGGGGGTGACTGCAAAAACTGGGAGACTAGGATTCTATGCTACTTGCCCCGTTACCAGTAAAGTCTGAATAAAAATGTTGTAAACTTCTCTACACGCTATCCTAACCCTAGAATTCTCCTAAGAGGCAATTTTATGCTGGGATGGGCACCAAGGGACCCTGTGTGTCTTCCACAGAAGAGACTGGTGCTTCTGGCGTCCTCTGGCTTTCTCATTAGGATGGCTACAGTTTGACAGTGACTCCCACCCGCGTGGCACTCTCACAAGCATTTACTGCTGGCTAATTTCCCAGATGACTTTTAACCCATCTCTAGAGTAAGGACCAAAGTAAAGAAATAAAAGTAGACATGAAAACTTTTTTTTCCCTTCAGTATTTCAGGATTGCTGGAGGAAACACCTCACTGTTCTGACGAGTAGGAAAGATGTCTGAGTAGCTGGATTATGTCACATTCAATAAGGAACTAAAAAGCACCATGAATTGTTTGGCAGAAAATTAAGGGTAGATAATGTGTTCCAACAACCCTGGGTTACATTTTGTGAGTCTCCCGTGTCCATTTCAGTACCTTCACTCTAGCCTGTTTTCTGCCTTCCGCCCAAGATTTCATGCATCACATGCAGCCCATCAGGTACCCTCGGGTGTTCTTTGGCTCACTGAGCCACCCTCTCTGTTGTTTATTGGGAGTTTCCTTTCTCCATTATTTTCCCAACTTCCAACTGTTGAGATCAAATTGTCTTTAAAAAACCACCACCACCACCACCACCACCACCACAACAACAAAAACCCACAGTGATATCCATCAAAATATAGGTCATTCACATAGAAACTGACCTTTCCTGGTTTCCTACCCTCAAAGCATTGCTTTCATCTATGATACAGGTCTCCCCAGAACTCCCAGTCAGAACTCCATAAATAACATGTCTACATCTCAATGGAGAGGTTCCTGCTCATTCCTTCACAGATATCTCCCCTATATTACGCTGAGTGTTAACAAAAACAATAATAAACAGGACATTGGGACTGAAATCACCTTTCCCAATTCTGTCCCAGTCGTTAGCCAAGGGATAAGGCGGGGACTCAATGAAAGGACGTTCAACTGAGCCTTCGGTGGTGTGTCCAGACATTCCCCCACAGCCCTGTGCTTCTGGTGACTGGCTATCTTCTGAAGTCCAGCGGAAGATCCGGAGTGGCCAGCGCCCTTCTCCTGCATCTGTGCTAACTCTCCAGCTCGGATGTCATTTAAATAAATTTCCTGGCAGCCCGTTCATAGGACAGTTGTGTGCATGTAGTGATCACAGAGTGGGAGTAGGAGTGGGCTGAGGTAGGTGCGGTGGGACGGGGTGAACTAAGTAACTACTTTAGTACGCGGTAGTTGAGAGGCTGAAATCAGACAGATCTGGGTGTGAGTTTAGACCAGGGCTGTCCAAACTTTTTTCAATGTTTTTCACCAAGGGCCATATGCCGTAAAATACACAAACAGCCGGGCCACTCACTCGAGGTGAAGTACGTATTGCCTCACCTGGTTTATTTAAGTAAACTAAATATATTTTTGGAATTTGCTGCGGGCCAATTAAACATGGATTGTGGGCCGCAGTTGGCCCGTGGGCCGCAGTTTGGACACCCCTGGTTTAGACTGAACCCCCTACCAGCTGAGTCTTTAGCTAAATTAAATGATTCCATTCCCTGGGTCTCATTTTTTTTTTTTTTCCATAAGAGTTTCTCTCAATAGTGACCAACTTGTATAGGTCAAGAGTGTGACCCTTTATATTACAATCATATTCAATCTTCATGACAACCCTACTAGCCACTATAGTTAAGTTCATTATACAGAGAATAAGGAAGCTCATAGGTGTAAGTGATTGCCTGGAGTCACACGGCCGGTAAGAGGCAACCCTATTCTCCTTCCAGAATACTGGGCTGCTTCCCACGGTAACATGCAGTAATCAAACTTGCACACCTTGTGGGCTTGCAGTGAGAAGGACAATAAATATTATATAGAAGGAAGCTCTATCAGCATCTGCTTCATAGCAGGCAGCTAACCCAACAGATGTTTGTTGCTTTCCTTACCTTTTGTCTTGTATTCAGTACACTGTGCTATTTTGATTCAACGGAAAAACACATTTTGAAACAACAACATATATTT
Source organism: Rhinolophus ferrumequinum (assembly GCF_004115265.2). Taxonomy (NCBI): domain Eukaryota; kingdom Metazoa; phylum Chordata; class Mammalia; order Chiroptera; family Rhinolophidae; genus Rhinolophus; species Rhinolophus ferrumequinum. Next base: position 19,902,418 of record NC_046289.1, read on the forward strand.
GGAAATAAAGGCACTGAAGCATTCTTACACACAAAGTAGAAAGAAAAATACTGCTAGCTGGGCTTTGTCATTTCGAATGCATCTCAGGAAGAAAGAAATGCCACACTCTGTATGCAAGAACCCACAAGGCTCTTTGTCCAAGTAATTGGGAACATCTGGACAGATGAAATGCTAGCAGTGGAAACCAGGTGTGTCACCTGGGTGTTGCAGGAAAGCAGACAGTTTTTGGCTCTTGGTACTGCAGTTTCTTCTGAAATCAAATGCCAATAAAGCTCTGGTGCATTTGTCATGAGCTGTGTGCACCCAGCCAGGTCCAGAAACACTAGAAGTTTCCCACCCCCTGTACCTCCCAGGGTTTAGTAGTCCCCACCCCCTTAGAGTGCATCCGTTTCACTGAGAACAGCTTTTGCCCCAAACCCAGTGCCTGTCTAAGTCCCCAGGGCATGAGCTCACTGCTGTCCCCCAGGCCTGTCTGAATGAGGACAGACAGCTCATCAGCTATAGCTGCACGTAGGGTTCCTCTAGGACTCTTAGGGAAAGAAACACAATCCTGGGCCATGAGAAATCACCCTCCAGATTTTTTTGAAACAGAGAAGGAACGTGGGAAAAGCATTTGGAGAAATGGTGATACAGCAATCATAGCCAATGTTTCCTTAAAGCTGCATTTTCCACCCAATACCATTAACATAAAATACTGCTGCTTCTCTTGGGTCTCTTGGTCCTAGCTGCTTGGTCCACACTCCCTCAGATCACATTACTTGGATTTGCTTTTCTTACTATTTCATTGCTCTTTAAAAACAAACAAACAAACAAACAAACAAATAAAACTCTTTGTAAGTAATCTCTTAACTCTCCCTCTTCTTCTCCCCTCCCTCAAAGATGTTCCAAATTCGGATCAGAAGATAAGGGGCCAGGAAGTGTATGTATAAGCACGTGTGTGTGTGTGTGTATGTGTGTGTGTCTGTGTGTGAACTAATGTTTATTAAGCACCTGTTAAAGTACCATACACTGTTCTGAGACGTTTGAAGTGAACCTTATTTTAACAATCCCGGGAGGTAGCTATCATTTAGCCCATTTCACAGCTCTGAAAAGCAAGACTCAGGATGCAAATAACTTCTTCAAGGTCACACAGCTCCTAAATGCGTGAGCTGGGGCTCTAACCCATGCCTAACTAACACAGTTTGAAACGAAGAGTTTCCTCCTACTCTTGGTTGTGGGCAAGGGGAGTGGAAAGAGTGTGCGTGCTCACGGCTGTATGATTGGTGATTAGGGAAAATTACAAGGGGAATACACTGAATCCAGATAGATCTCCCCCATCGCTCCCCTGATAAAAAGTCACTTTATTTGCGCCCGTCGTTCTGTGTGTTGATCACAGTGGTGTCCTCTCATAGGACGGGGTTAGGTGATAAGGGCAGCGTAGGGAATCACTGAGTCAAAACTGTCTTTGCCAATCTCCTACCTGGCCCATCGAATGCCATGCCGTGCCATCGCTCAGTAAGCATAATATTGGCATCTGGCCTTTAGCTGACACGCCTGTTTCTTTGGTTGGGCACCAGGTGAAGGAACTTGTTTGTGTTTAGGGACCACGGTGCGTGAAAAGTATGTACTGTATCTTTAAGGACGAGAATTACACTTTACTCCAGGAGGAGATTTGCAAAGCCTTGAGAGGCCTGTAGGAATGTAGAAATTGAGGGCTTGACAGATTTAAGCCTCCCATTCCGTCTGACTCGCAGGCATAAGCTCACTGAAGGAAAGTGTGGTTAAAAATTCCACACGATTTCAATTTTTCTTGGGTGTTCTCTCACTGGCACTAAATCTCCCTGCATCTTCCCAACCCTCCCTCCCCTGCACGACCGAGGTTGCCTGAGTCAAAAACATGTTTGCTGCCTTTCTGCTGTGTTCACCTGAAAAGAGGAGTCACAGGAAATGCAGATCCAAAATAGCGGGTCACCAAAGACGCTTTCCAATTAGCTCTGGAAGGCGTGTGTTGTGTCCCTGATCTCTATTTGAAAAGAGGTGCTTGTGGTGTTTGGGGAATGTTTCAGCCTTCCAACAAATCAGGGAACTGACCCGGTAATTGCCAAAACGCCAGCCAGCTCCCCCACCTCCTTACTGGTTCCCTCCTCACTGCCTTCCACTCTGAGCCTTGTCACCTCTGAGCACCAGCATCCTGAACCAACGGCCCCTCCTTGTGGTCTCTGGTTCCCAAATGCCCTAGAGGGAAGGGACCTCATGAGAGAACAATAGCTTAAAGTCTTCTCTTTCAGCTTAAGGAGCATCTCATGTAACCAACAAGGGAACGATCATGTCAATATAATTTGAAGGAAGATTTGGGTTGCTCATAATTAACTGAATTTGGATTCTTCAATGTTTATTCAGTTTTCAGTATGTTTAGTGCGTGTGGCATCAGTAGCACTGCTGCTATTTCAGAGGAAGTTTCCGGAGGCCACACACAATGTGTTCATTTTGTTTTGCATAGTGTTAAAGGATGGAGGGAGTATTACATCACTGTTTATGATGATGCCTTCAGAAAAAGGTGACTGCAGGATTTGACATGACGGGGTGTAATCATAAGCACTGATGTTTTTATAAGAACACCCAATCTTCAGAAACATAAGAAATTTATGGCTCCAGACTGAATGTGTGCATAGCAGGGGCGGGAGTGGGCACTGGCACCATATTTTCTACAGCCTTGAACCTTCTCTACAGAAAGGGTTCAGTCAATGTTTGTTGAATGAATAAATGTGAATCGGATCGTTAAATAGGAAGTCGGTAAATTAGGGGATTAGTTGATCAATACTTGATTTCCAGCCATAAGGTGAGCTTTTCCTGGTTGTTTCACTCCTCTGTATTTTCAAGCTTGACTGCAATGAATGACCATTTCCTCGAGTGCCCTCTTTCCTCTCCCCGAGTCTGCTCCTCTCCCTACTGCAAAAGCAAATGAGCACTAGCCTTTTAAAAGTGAATAATAAACACTCAGCCTGTCGGGCTTCAGCTGGGGTTATTGATGGAAAATGGCTTGATGAAGAGTCCTTGCTTCAGTGATAAACTTGCATATCAGAAAGTAAATCTAGTGGAAAAGAAAATCTATCCACCACTTGCGTGAGCAGTTGGGAGACTTATATTGACAATATGGATTCATTTTCTTAATTCTGAGTAACTCTGAGTCTTCTTTCTTTATATCCAATCTTTTTATTCTCCACATAACCCCTGCCCCCAAAGCTGGTATTACATGTTTACTGCTGACAGTCACACCATTTTGCACTCAGAAATCACTTTTTCATCTTTGAAACTCAAACATCTCACATAGGCTAACACCCAAGTCAGACAAATACCGCAGGGAAATATTTTTCATTAAGTGTAATTCATTAAACAGAAACACAGAGGGCTTTTTGTTGTTGTTGTTGTTTTTGTTATTGTTTTAGACTGGTTTTACCCAGCAGTACTGAAATGAAACTCAAGATTTCAGGAAATCATAATACCACTAATTATATTTCTACTATGATTCTGGCACGTCAGTTCTATTTAATTTAAGCAAAACAATAATATGAGGAGAGTATTTTCTCCATTTCAGAAGAAAGGCATCTATGACTCAAATCTATGCCAGAAATCATTATACAGCTAGTAAATACCACAGGAGAAACTTGAACTCAGGATTGTATGATTACAAGGCCCACGTGTTTTCCACTGAATATTACACTGGCTGTTCAGACCATAGAAAAGTCGTTTATTGGTGTGTTGGACGAGGTCATACATTGCATTTGAATGTATTTTTACCAAATTACCAGGCTCTGTTTCTTGATGTGAGGGGGAAAAAAATACACAATCTCTCCAAACAGAGATAATGGGAATTGTGGTGGGCAGAATAATGGTTGCCCCAAAGATGTCCCTAAAACCTATGAAAATATTACCTTCCGTGGCACAGGAGAATTAAGGTTGCTAATCAGCTGACCTGAAGACAGGAAGAGCATGGTGGGAGTGGAACCAGTATAATCACAGGGTCCCAGTCTCTACTTTTGACAATTATTAACCAGGGATGCTGTTAAGGAAAGATACTTTTATCCTCCTTTCTGAGTGCCCTCCCACACTTGCTTATGTTATCTTGGCATTTTTTCTAACTACTCTATGCATGTTAATATAATGCTATCGATGAATTCCCAAACTTCTCAAAGGCAAGGAGCTTGTCATCTGTCTACTTCATGTAACAAATGTTGTGCTCTTCGTCTAGCGCTTGTTTAGTGACGTAATCCTGCCCTGAAATGCCATTACTAATCGTTTAGTTATAGGAGCAGAAGTGAAAGCTCTTCATTCAACCACCCAAGCCCCGAGGGGACACTGTGACATTTGAGAAGTACTTTCCTTGTCCTTGCCAATCTTTTTCATTTGTTTTCACTTCTTGGGATGAGATTAGTGATGTCCTAAAACTTGAGCCCACAGAGCTTCTATATACGTATTAGGAAGCAAAGCGTGAGGTTATAAAATGGCAGCCTCCAAGGCAAATTGTTTGGTCTGGCTTACCAAGCACTTTAATTAGATGCCAATATTTAAAAGTCAGGAGATTTCTCCTGAAAAGGTGGCGACTCTAGACCCATATCCCTGAATGATGATCTAAGTGGGAGCTGAGTGGCTACTGTCCCCTTTACTTGGGGCCTGTCCGCTCCAGTTTGCCATCTAGCTGTTTTTCACTTAGCCACATTACGTGTCTGGCCCCTATGAAACTCTGAGCTTGCAATCTATGTTTTCAATCTATTTATCCACCTCTGCATCAGCTCCAAGTTTTCAAGGTCTAAGCTGGCCTGTGCCAACCATGGCATGTCAAATGCTGCCAACTCTCTGGCAAATGCCTTCCGTCATCGCCAAGGTGAGCTCCATCACCCACCTGAGGAGCACACATGGCCCACTGGCATTTCCACAAGGGAAGCCAAGGGCCCCAGAACCTCCTGAAACATCCATCTCTCAGTCAGGGAGTTCCAAGGATAAACAAGCTTGGGGGACATTGGGAAGCCTCACTGACTTCTTCTACCCTTGGCTTTGATCCTCCAACAGAACATCAGAGATAAAATAGGCTTTTGGATCTCGGCGTTAGAACATAATGTATGTAATTAAACTTCTGATCAATTTAACAGGATGTTGGCCTTTGTTATCGAAGGTGCTGGATCCCCATGTGGCAACAGATAAGTGGTATTACAGATGAAGACAGAGGAATAATTTCTCCCTTGCGTGAACTGGCAATCAGTTGATGTCTCAGAAGATGACAACTGCCTTGTACTTATATGATGGATATCCCAGCGTTTCGATGTATGAATGACACCTGCCAAACTCACTGGGATCCGTAATTTGCCTTGATCAGTGTCTACAGAAAGCAGTATTACAGGCTAATTATAAGTTAGAGGAGAAAACTATTTCCTTTCAACTGAATGTCTGTGTCTTTAATTTAGAGAGCCCTTTTCTCCTTGAGAGTGTAAAGGGAAAGCCTCTCCTTTGTCATTTGTCATTTCCAGGAGCTATATCATATTAAACTTTTTTCTTGCGAGACTAAAAAAAGCACTTGCCGTTTTCATCTTCCCTCACAGAGGAGCCTGCTGCACAGTTTTGTTGGTTATTCCTGCCCTTCTGTGGCCCTATCCTATTTCTGCATTTTTCTTTTTTTTTTTTAAAGATGAATCTCTAACAGAGGGGGGTGTCTGTTCTGAAGGAACATTTGCCAGGAGAGTGTTTGGCGCTCTTTCCTTGTTTGTTTTTTCCTTAAAGAGAACTACACTGGACTCACTTCTTCTCGTATTTAAATAGACAGAGGACCCCAGGGAAAGGAAAGGAGGGGGCCTGGAAGGGGGACGACAGGGTCTTCCTTCCCAGGATGAGTTTGCCTTAATGCTGTTACAACTGTTAGATAAAACAGCACACCAGTCAAGGAGCCTTTGGTTTGCTCCTTTTGTCTTCAAAACAGATGCCATCCAACTGGTGGCTCAGAAGTGAATTATGTCTGAAGGATACCCCCATAAGCAAAGGCAGGCTGCTCTTCTCAGAAAATATTGGGACTTCTATTATGGCTTTTAAGAAAGAGTTTGAACTTTTTGGTTGATGTACTTCATTACAACTGCTGGAATCTTAGGCATTGTTGTTTTCACAGTTTGGTACTAAGAAAAAACAAAAATAACAAACAAACAAACAAACAAACAAGAGCAGTCCCTGATGTCTGGATCATGACCTGGCACTCCCAACTAGACCATGCTATTGTCCTATTGGATATGGACACTGCCACAGAAGATCCTGTCAGACACGGTCACTCTGAGACCACGATAGAATGAGACAAAACAAGGCCACTTCTTAATTGTATCTGTGCACAATCTGATTACCATGCCTTTCCTTGTGTTTCTGTAAGAGCTTGTATGCTTTCCTGCTATTTTAATACTACCACATATAATCCTGATTTCCCTGTTTGCCTACAGCCTACCTGTTAGGCTGTAACACTTTTAGGGTAAGGACCATGCCATGTGCATATTTTCATATGCACAGTACCTAGTCCATGATAAATGTGAGCTGAGTGAATGAATGAATAGATGAACAATTTCTTTTGTTCAGAGCATTGTTTCTTCACCTTGAAAGTATGCCTTTTTAAGTATCTTTTACCCACTTAAGAGTATATGGACTATACTAGGAAAACATAAAATGCTGCCAGAATCCTGGACAGACTACTTATAATCATTAAAATGGCAACTGCCATAAAGTTAAAACACATCATGCTCCCATAAAGCTTACTTCAGGATAAGCTAGTTGGGCTTCTGCTCATTTGAAGGGCTCAAAGTTCACCGTGTGACGTGGGTGACTGCATGTCTCTTACTCCACATATAATTCCACTGGACTTCTGATAGCACACTACCACGCAACCAAATAGGTAATACCCATTCTAGGTGCATACGACATACCTCTGATGACCCTGTGATACGGGCACCCCTAACTCAGCACAGTAGGCCTTTCCTTAGACATCTCTGGGGTGTCCTGGAGAAACCAAAAGCTTCTACTTCAGACAGACCTGCTCTTAAATCCTTGGTGTCACCACTTAGCGACTATTCAATGAACTTCAGTCTTCTCAAGTGGTACTGATACTTTTCACCACAGGGTTAAAAATGATAAAATATGTAAAGTGCCCCGTGACAGGTAAGAACACAATGTGTTCAAACAGGTATGATACCTACTACTAGAAATCCTATATAAATGTTTCCAAGATCCGTTTGGGAGAGGACAGAAAATAAACTAAAAATAGGGGAAGAAAGGCTTCTTGCCATTCTCGAAGCACAGAGACCCAACCTTTTACTCTGGAGATTTCAACAATGAATTTCTATTTTAATTGATGCTACCACCGATCCATGCTTTGCACTCCGACACACTCCCTCTCTCCGTGATGCGATGCGGGAAGGAGCTTTTAAACCAGCACAGTCAGTGAGCATAATGAACTCCAATTTTCCTTCGACAAGGACAAAATTACAAACGTGCTTTTCACTTCCAGACAATTAATTAATTTGTTTACATGATTTCTTTGCTTTGTTTTATTTCATAATTCCTTCCTCTTCACTTGTCTAATCTCAAGGGCTTATTATTAACTTTTTCAGGTGTTCCTCCAGGGTACAGCAGAGTATAATTTAAGGGGCATTCTCTACTTTAATGAATGCCAGATCGAGAGATGAAGAAATAAAATAGACCTCAAAAATAGCTCTAGGAGATAGTTTTGACAGTTTTCATAACTATACATCATATTCTTCCTTTAAATGTACGATTACCTATTACAGCACATCTCTAATATCATCTAGAAAGGGTATGTGTCTGGCCACAGGAAGATTCGTGAGTGGTGTACGCCTAGCAATATGAGCACGCTCTACAGGACCCCGAATTTTTCATGTTTCTGATGTTCCAGGACATTTCCTAATTCATTCTCATGCAAATTGTGTTTTTGCCCAAATGATCATGGCCTCATTTCCATTACACACTCATATCTCAGCATTTTCAACTGCTAATAAGCTACTCTTGGCAGGCAGGGTCTTTTCATGCTTTTCTCTTTTCTTGTTTTTTTTTTAAACATTACCATGTTTTTGATTGATTTGGGGGCTCTCCCATAAATCTGTGTTTTTAAACTCTGAATAGAATTCATACAGGTTCCCCTAGGAGAGTTTCATTTTACAGAGAACACAAAAAGGCATGCAAAGTTCTGAGCTCTGTGTCATTCAAAGAGTTCAGACAGAGTTTAGAGGGGCTAGGTTTGAACATTCACTTATTTCTTCTGTAGATAAAATGTCTGGTATAGAGGAGACACTGCATTTATAAAACAAACAAATAAAGTATCAGGCACTTTAGACACAAAACCTCTTTTAATTTATTAATTTGACATGATTATTCTTAGAGCTCTTGAGCTCAAAGCCCCCTCATAATGAAGTAGCCAGAAGTAGTTATTTATACAAAAGCATCATATTCTGTCCCACAGCATGTCCCAGCCCTGACCACAAACTGGACAGCTGACCTAAGTATGCCAAGCGACACGTATGCCAATGGCCTGAAAGGTGACGAATAAGTCACTGGACTTCTCTAAGCTTCAATTTTTTTTTATCTGTAGCATGATGTCAGTGTACCAGAATGATCTCTAAGCTTAACATGACATATTGTAAGATCCTTTACCATTTTCTCAGTAGGAGATAGAAAAGAATAAGGGGAAGAAGAACCCAAGAGTCCCCAATCCCACACTTTTCCCTTAGAGAAAAAAAGTATTCAAATTAAAAAGCACCTTTACACATTAAATACATGTATTAGATTTTAAGTACTACAAGTTGTTATCAATTACTATTAATTACTATGAAGCATTAAGTAAGCTGAGGATTTTTACTTAAGTTGTTTCCCCAGCTCTGGCTAATTAGAACAGACTGATTAATCTATCCACTCTTTGGCCACTTCTAACATGTGTGGTCATTATTGGTTATTCATAGAATTGACACATTATTCAAGTGTTATTAATTGCAATGATTATTCGTGTGTAACAAACTGATTGGGGGTGGTGGTGAGGAAATTCACATATTTTGAACCTTTCCAAAGATAACTGATAAGCCAAAAATTCTTGGATAGAACTCTAGATTTGTTGAGAGGATTTTCATTGTCTTTCAGATGCCAAAATACTCTTACATGAACCTGGAATCACCTGCCAAATTAAAAAGGTGGTGCCACAGTAGTTAATCTATTTTAGTGGATAATAGCACAACTTGCACTATCAACTTGCACATCAAATAGGAGATCTGAGCTGAACTAAGGTGAGCTATTAAAATTCCAAATTGCACCTCTTCTAAATAATTGCTGGTAGTCACAAAGCTGTTTCCTTCTGAACTGATTTTAGGCACTAGAAGAGAGGATGAAGTTTGCACTGAATGAAACAAAAATATCAGGCCGGGAACTTCACCATCAGTCTATTAAGAAGAGACAGCATAGCATACTGTTTAAGAGCCTGGAGTTGGACTGATTGCTTTTAATGTGCGCTCTGCCACTTCCGAGCTATGCAATCATGCAAGCTCCTTAAGCTTTCTATCAGTTTTTTCAACTATAAATGGGGATAAAAACCTTCACTAGTCATTAGGAAAATGCAAATTAAAACCACAATAAGATATCACCTCACCCCTGTTAAGAATGGTGATCATCAAAAACATAAGATATGACAAGTGCTGGTGTGGATATGGAGAAAAGGCAACACTTGTGCACTGTTGGTGGGATTGTAAATTGGTGTAGCCACTATGAAAAACAGTATGGAAGTTCCTCAAAAAATGAAAAAAAAAGATGGAACTACTATATCATCCAGCAATTCCACTCCTGGGAATATATCCAAAGGAAATAAAAAGACTAACTCAAAAAGATACCTGCACCCCCATGTTCATGGCAGCATTATTTATAATAGCCAAACCATGGAAGCCTAAGCATCCATTGATGGATGAATAAATACACACACACACACACACACACACACACACACACACACACACACACACATAATGAAATATTATTCAGCCACACAAAATGAGAAAAATCCTATCATTTGGGACCACATGGATGGACCTTGATGTCATTATGCTAAGTTAATTAAATCAAAGAAAGACAAATACTGTATGATCTCAATGATATGTGGAATCTAGTTTAAAAAATAAACAAAACACCAAACTCATAGAAAAAGATACTATATCTGTGGTTACTAGAGGCTGGGGGCTTAAAGGAAGGGAAACTGGAGGAAGGTGGTCAAAAGGTACAAAACTCCAGTTATCAGACAAGTAGTATCAGGGATGTAATGTATAGCATGATGACTGCAGTTACTACTGCTGTGTAATATCTAGGAAAGTTGTTTAGAGAGTAGGTACAAACAGTCCTCATCACAAGGAAGCATTGTTGTCTTTTTAAAATTGTATCTATATGAGATGATGGATATTAACTAAACGTATTTTAGCAGTCATTACACAATATATGTAAATCAAACCATCATGCTGTACACCTTAAACTTATACAGTGAGATATGTCAATTACTTCTCAATAAAACTGGGAAAAAACTAAGGGGGATAACAATATCTACTTCGTAGGGGTTTTGTGTGAAATTGATATATGTAAAACATATAGCATCATGCATGGCATTTGGTAAACACTTGATAAATATAAGAAATTATTGTAATCTAGTTTCTTGTGATAAACTGATAAAGATTGGGGTAACCTAACTGAGACACTGCATACTTCAGTAGAGTTCAGTTGCAGGCTTTTTCTTTTCTTTTTATGATAAAAATTAGGGAATAGAATGAGTGATTCCTAACTGGAAAGATTTTAGGGTTGCTAGGAAATTCTCCCTCTACTAATAAATACACTCCCCCAAAAGAAGACATGCTGAGGTATGCAGAAGTATCTGAAATGCACATTCATTTACTAATTCAACAAATACTTGTTAAAGAGTAGCAATTATTTCAATAGTCCCTTCTCAAATTTCTGTGAAAATATAATCACACATGTGGGGGAGGACATGGGGAGAGTGAGGGAATGTGTATAAGGAAAGAGGACCTGGAATATAAAGGTGATCACACTGGTACACCTGGACACCTAGACCCACGGTGCTTCTCTACCTTTTTCACATCATGACACATATGGAAAATGATAATCTTCTTACAGCACACTGGCATGAGCAGACAAGATTGCTCATGACTGATGATGACTTGTCCAGAGGATCTGGCCTCCAACCTCAGCAAACCACCAAAGGTGAGGGAACAGATATCTCAGTAACCTGTGTATCAGGCCCACATGCACTGGTTACAAAGTCCTGGCTTCAGTGGCTTTCACAAAGGTCCAAGGCATGACATGTAGAGCCCCAAGAAAGAGAAGAACTTCAACATTTCTCATTTTCCTCTTAGATTAGCATAGTTTTATAATTTACAGTTTCTAAATATTACAATTAATGATCTACTTACATGATCAAATTCTAGTATCAGTAGAAACCTTCTTAACTTGTTGCAATAGTCAGGATAGGCTATGCTGTGCTGCAGTAACAAATTAAGTATCTGCAGCTTAACATATACACAGACACACACACTTAATTACACACACATGCTTATTTCTTGCTCATGTAAATGCTAATGTGGGTTGGTGCCTACATCTTATGCAAGACTCTGTATAACACAAGATCTCTAAATCTCAGAGAAGGGTTGGCAGGGAAAGGGAGAGATAGAGGAAAAAATGGAACTGACTCCAAGCTGCAGCACAGGAGTGACACATTTCATTTCTGACTGCCATCCATTGGTCAGAATTTCCTCCAAATTTAACACCAATTGAAACCAGGGAATGTAGAGGAACACATAGATAATTGATGAGCAGTTTCTGCCCCACTTAATCAAAGTATTCTCAAGTTTTAGATCATATATTACTTTCAATTACCTTAGTAACTCCTGTTGCTTTTCTTTTAGCAAATCATATCTCAGGCCAACAGAGACTCAACAGGGGCCCACTAAGTACAAGATTTTATAGAATACATATATCTAGTTACTTACACTCAAAAAAAAAGGTATTAGACTAGATATCATGGTCTAAACCAATCTCACAGCTAGAGTGAGGCATCTTTAGTGGTTTTATTGATAATATTAAAGATCATGCTCTAGACATATATAACCCTATCATTTTCTTAATCCTGCATTCATATTGCTTTTCTTCTGACCTATTGTGTTTGTTAAACCTCAGTGTAACATTTTCTGTATAATGCCATCAGTGTTTTCCTTTTCCCATAAGCATGCTTTATAAAATGTGAAAAGTTGGCATAAGTGATGCATTTTAAAAGAAAGCCAGAGCAACTATTCCAGAGGAACTGCCTTGCAAGTCTTGTTCCTTGATATTTTCGACTCTTCGAACTGGGTCAGACCTTTAAACTACGCCAAACCAACACTGTCTTCCAAACAACTATTTGTAAAGCTAACAGGAAAGGAGACACCTTGACCACAGGACTGATGTTTATGGACTCTACCTGAAGACAAAAATCAGTAACCGATCACATATAGGTAAAGAGTAATTCATCTTTAAAGCACCAATAGAAATTTCTTTATTCTATTCATGTAATTATTCCTTTCCTTTTCTCATAAAAAAGTCTTGCCCTCATCCTGTAATCGGGACACTATTTGGGTTTCTGCCTAAATCTGTGTTCCTCAAATTGCAATTCTTTGATCCCAAATAAAAACTTCGTTGCCTCTCATTTTGGCCTTTTAATTTCAGGTTAACAAAAATTATCGCACTATAAAAACCTCACAGTATGACACTTACTCACCCTTTCCCTACCTGGATGGTATGACATGTGATTTTGTTCCGTTATTAACCGGTATATCTCAAGCCCTATACTTCCTTCCTTAAAGTGACAAGTTAATTGTGCAAGGCGAATTTGGTGAAAGATGATCGAAAGCTTTAATTGACGCTTAAATCCAAAGCAACAAACTCCATGTCCTCCACTGAAAAAAAATGTTCGTTTGAATCAAGCCTTTGGACTGAAAGATCATATAGGGCAGCTGTACCCTTGTTTCCCCACACAGCTCAAAAATTAGGCTATGAGCATAAAATTAGCTGAACTGATGCTGCAGTGGGACTTTACCACTTCAAAGAGGATTGGGAAGGAGGCTGAGTACAGCTAATTAAGCTGTGTATTTAAATACAATTGCAATAAATGGGACTGGAGGGTTGAATTCTTATCTATCTATGTTCTCAATGCAAATGTTAGGACAGTAAGACATTTCTACTGGGAGATAAGGAAATGGGTTCCAGAGATAGAAAATTTTAATGAAGATAGTTCTTCATGTTTCTGTGAGATAAACAGACCATATCTAAAAGCCATTCATTTTAGAGGGCCAGCTTTGGTTTATGTTGTTTCTGTATTTTCCATCAATTCAAAGGAAAAAAGGAGTACCACAGATCATTTAATTGTGCTATGCCTGTAACACCCATTTTCCCTTCGAAAGAGTCTCAGCACAGAATTATTTTGTTCACTGGCAGAAAACTGCTGACTATGTACAAGACGAAGTGGTAATCCCATTTCCCCTTCCTTGGTTTCATACTAGTTCTGCTTGCCTTTCTTTTCTTCAATCACAGCCAAAATGTTGACAGTCCATTCAAAAAAATGAAAAGAAGGAAGGCAGAAAGGAAGGGAGGGAGGGAGGGTAAGAGAGAAAGATAAAGGAAAAAAAGGCACTTCTTTTTTTTTTTTTTTTTTCAAATCTAAAGATGGAAAGCTGGGAAAACAAGCAGAGAGAGGAGAGGATGCTACATTGCCCATATGGAGAAGATGTGGAAAGACCATGTCCTTCCTAGTCTTTGTCCAGAAGCCATCAGAAGAGAACAACGAAGCATCCTTTCATAAGTCCCTGGATGTTCACTCACAGGTGTACATCTCCCCACATGCAAACACATGTACACACCCCAGGATACATAATGCAAATTTCTGAAATTGAGACTTAGAATAACGCCATCTCATTTTTCATACAAGGCTCTTTTATTTTGTTTGTGATCTAAAGCTTTCATTTAAATTTCATTATGGGAATGCTGCTGCTTCTCCCATCACACCAGTCTCACAGTAACTGGACTACAGCTCTCTGGGCTAGGATTATAGGAGGGAGGGACTCTGGGCAAACGCCAGTTTTGGGATCTGCAACTATTTCTGTTTACAGTTAGAGATACTAATGAAACTAACTGAGGGAACTTTGAAACATGCTACTTTTTAAGGTATATTCAAGGTACTGGTATTGTAACGTATTTCCTTCTCCGACTCCTACCCTAGACTGAATGAAACAAACCATGAAAATACAATTGCAAAGGAAAATAAAATAGCATGGCTTGACTATAAGTAATTTGAAAACAAACAAATAATTACTTGGAGTTGTGTTTGCTCAAGCCAGGATAATGAGCATGGGCTGGCAGTTTTGAACTCTGCTTGGTGTGATTCTGCAAACTGACAAACTAGCTTCATTTTTAATTGATTTGACTAAAGAATCAGAGGGATGAAAACACACACACACACACACACACACACACACACACACACACACACAGTTCTCTGTCAAAATTCTCTCCCTGCCTCATTCTGCTTTGCATGCTTTCCCACAAATATTTGCCAATACATTTTTAGGAAAAGGACTTTACTTCTTTATTTTAGTAAAGTCTAAGTAAATTTATAGTTTTTAGAGTTTTTTGAGCTGTAACATTTATTTTTACTGCATTCTCACTCTTGGGAAATTACGATTTCTGGTAGTACTGGTGTTTTAATATCTCATTAATTACATGACAACCATATTTTTTTCTTTCTCATTTACATAGGGGATAACCTCTGATGCAGGTGCAAGGCTGGCCATTGAACACATATGGCCCGATTCTCAACTTTCTGAAGAGAAGACTGAGGCTTATATACATCAAATAACTTATTCAGGATGTGACTGTTAATGAGAAGTGAAGCTGAGACTTATATCAAGGTCAGTGTAACATCAAACTGCACTTTTTTTTCACTATGCAACACTCACTTTTTGATGCAGGAGCTTATTATATCATATGTTAAGCTGAAGGAAAAAATATCACTTTTTTTTTCCCCCCATCACCGAGGTACATGATGTTTAGGAAAGGGTATCTGTAATATCTTTTGGGCTCTTTGTTTGCTAAATCATTTTATAGACTTACACAAAATTTTAAGCACTACATTTTCACTGTACAAATTTTAGGAAAAACTAGGGAATCAAAAACACCTGTAATCACCCCACTCACTGTTCACCTTTGAATATATACTTATACACACACACAAATATGTATATATGTCCTTCCACTGTTTTCCCAATGCAGATATATTCATACAGCAACATTACTACATAGGATCTTTTATAACTTGCTCTACTTTTTGCTCCATATTTTATGAACATCTGTCAATGTCATTAAATATTAGCCTAAATTTTATTAAACCAAATACTCTTCTAAAATATTATATTGACATGCATGTTGTATTTATAATTCCAGAAAGTTTCAGCCTATCAATCTGTACTTCTCACAAAAGGACATAATAATAATAACCATTATCAAGTCACCTAGGAGGAATGTCTGTGCGAGCCAATTCTTTTCAAAAATAAGAATGTTCGTGAGAAACGGTAATAAACAAGCTAGTAACTGAAACTTTACCTACTTTCATGATTCTTTCTATTGGATCGATGCCCCAAAGTGGAATTGTTGTTTAAATTCAGAAATAGTTTAAAAGCGTTCGATAGGGTATTCCAAATTTCCTATCAGGGAGACAGTAGCAATTTCTACCACCACCAGCCATATATGAAATGTGTTTTCCTAGACTGTTGCCAGCAATGAGTTTCATCTTTCAATATTGCTACTGCTACTATTTAAAATTCTTTCTAATATGATAGACAAAAACAACACAAAACAAAAAAACACCCAAATCTCCTTTTAATCCACCTTTATAATGGTATCATTTACTTTCTCTATAGACTTCTTCACAAAAGATGAGTATCTTTGAGATTTCCTGCCCTCGGGTTTTCCCCCACGCCCTTCCTTTTCCTTGAAAGACCACTTTCCATTTACCATCTCATCTTCTTGAGAGCTTTTTGAAAGTCTCTTTAACCACCCCGACCCCAACCAGAAGCATGTTTCCTCCTTCAAATCCTAAAGCAGTTATTCTTACTACTACTTATTAGGTAATTAAATGTGTACGTCCTGTGGCATCTCCGTGTTTTGTTCTGTTGTTTTAAACTGTTGCTTAATTTTGAATTGTTTCACTTTCCCTCATGAAGGCTTTTCTTTTGTATTTTGTGACTCATACACCCAATAGATGTAGTACAGTGTCTACACTTAGAATTCTAAAAGCATCTAGCATGTTTGTTTCTTTCCTAGCATTGTTGCTGTACATTATTATATACATGTGGTGCCTTGTTTATTATCTATCTCATTAGATTCTAAACTCTAGGACAGCAGGATCTATTTCTCTGAAAATCAAGAGTTGAGCTCTGTCTCGGGCACCTGGTAGGTTCCTAATAATTATTTGATGTTGGTTGAGTTACAGGAGTAAGTAAATTTACCATGGAAATAACATCCCCTTCCTTGATTCTAATGAATACAAACTTAATAATAAGCAAACTTATTAGGGCTAGATGAGATCAGTGTTAATAGCACAAAAAATGTACAGCTGGATGAATTCAATGTTTTTTCATCATGAATTGGACTAGTAGATCTCATGGACCAATAGGGCCAATGTGTGTTTCTTCAGTAAAGACCCTTTGACTTTTTTGTATGGAGCGAAAATAATTTGCAACTTCAGAGGTTATAACCCAAGCTTAGGCCAGAGAAACTTCAGTCTATTTCCTTTGTTATCATTTGCTTTTTCACAGTATCTAGACCCTCTGCCCTTTCCCAATCCACTCCTAAATGTGTGTTTAACTCCTTTCCTGATTTTGCACCATCCAGAACTTCCTTTCGAGCAAACCTGCTCAATTAGAAAAGTAGAAAGCTTATAATAAGCCTGCACCATTCCATGCCCAAGATGATCATAATAAACCGCATTCAGTCTGTCAACCCAACACATTTTCCCAGTATTACGTTGACTTAAAACTTTTATAATGTGCATAAAAGAGAGATTTAAGGCCATAAAATTTAATGTTAATGATGGGAATCTAGCAGTCAACACCACTCCGTCTCCCCACTTCACAAATCAAGAGCAATGCTAAAAGGAAAATGAGCACGACGCACTGTATCCAGAACACTTAAAAGCTGACCTGGAAGAGCCCTACAGTGATATGCAGAGGCTATATTTTAGCGTGAGCTGACTGATTCATTTGTGGGGGATGGTTGTGGCTACATTTATTTTCTGGCTGTCAACATTAATAAGTTTGCAGCCAAGGGGAAAAATAAGTTTCTGGATTGTTCAGTTTCAGGAAGAATGATGTGGAACTCATTAAACAAAATGCTAATCCTCGGGGTTGGAGATTTGGACAACGCCCCCACCTCCCAATGCAGGTATGAAATAAGAAGTCGCCCTTCTCAAGTATTACACTAGAACTAGCACCAATAATTGAACTCATACATGAAGAAAAGGAGCAGTTGTTACATGGCCTTTAAAAACATCACCTGGAAACCCTCAAGATGATTGTCAAGAGGCATGTTTGCAGTGGGACTTATTTTGACAATATTCTCATCAGAAATGTTTTTTGTTGGTTAAAATCATCAATGTGATCATTGATTCCTTTATCATCAATCAACATATTCTTTTTCTGAAGCTGTTTTAGGTACTAGAGAAATGTATGATATAAGTGTAAAATGGACCTTTCGTGCCTCAAGGAATTTGCCCCTTACTTAAAGAAATAAGGCCCACTCACAAAATTTTCCACTCTGACCTCTGGTTATTAGCCCAAGAGGAGTTCACTGGAGGCAGACTATGTGGTGCTAGAACAAAGGTCTTACACTTTATTGCTTCTCTTAGAAACGTAGAGGGAAAGACAATCAAGATGAGGTTGACTCCCTGCCCCCTTCCCCTCCCCCACCTCACCCCCCACCAAGTTCTTTCTTCACTGCAAACACAAAGGGTATCCACAGACAGGTTCCATTGGAAATGTTATGCCCTGTTATTCTTCTTATATCTTTCCCTTTGCTTGCTAAGGACCTCATGCTACACAGGTAACGCCTGAACTCTCATCTGCAAGACAGTTTTGTCAAATACTATCTCATCACCAATTATGTAAACGTGCAGCTAATCAGTGAAGGCTTCTATCCGTTCTCACTATCTACAGTGCCAGAAGAAACAGAAGAGGCTCCCATAGCAACTGGCCCCCTGGAAACTTGAGGGCACACAGATGTGACTGTAGCATTTGAGTTCAAAGAGCATCATGTGGTGAAATGGTCTTCCACTTTACAAAAAGATGAAAGAAAGGCACAGTGACAGACACTCTGAAGCCTAGGAAATGACATTGTAATCTGTTGTTAACCCGGTCTGGGTCTAAAATAGATTCCTGTGATTTGCAAATTTACCCATCCCTACTTGGCCCCTAAATCCCAATTCTGCCCCTCCCAATTCATTACATAAATCAGATTAAAATGATTTACTAAATTCTAGGGCTTTGAATTCTGATGGTTCTATAATCTCTCTCTCTCTCATTTTGGCAACAGTAAAGCACTTCCTAAAATGCCAACTGATAGGACTGTGCATGAGTACCATCAGCTGCTAATCCCAGAAGTCTTGAGCAGGGAGCACCATTTTCCTTTAATAGAGGTAGAAGGGAGGCATGTTACTTATATAGCAATTGGAACAGATTTTTTTTTCCCCATCACTATATTTTCAGAGAATTGCATAGTGGACAAAATCAACTATCTTCCAAAACAAAGACTGCTTTATCTATTTTGTATGCAAACATCGCAAGAGTCAAGCGGAGACCCTATTAAATCCTTGCTCCTTTAGGTAACAGCTCTCACCATGAAAATGAAGAAATTCTTGACTATTAGTCAACGATCTATTTTTATTTTTTATTCACTGAGAAGAGCTGTATTGAGGAATTAGGAACCATGGCTACCCGAAAATTGCATTAAGGAGATGAAAGTGATCAGCAAAGAAACGTTCTTTAAATGCAGAATTTAACCACTTTGGGCCCAGCAAGTTCCCACACAATGGATAAGATTTTGGTCTCCATCCCAATGGAAACCTCACCATCTAGTTTCCTTTGGAAGTGAGCAAAAGTGTTAGTCAGCTAGAAAGGAAAGTAAGCAAGCAAGCAAGAAAAGAAAAGAAAAAGAATTGAGAATCCAGTTCGTTGTCTGATAGTCACTGTTTCTATGATACAATGTAAATATATCTAGAAGAACAATACATTTTACATATAGTTTATTGAAGATAAAAGAGCAATAAGTGGAATTTGACAAGGTAGTTTTAAAATAATGTTTGATAAGAACATTATGTGCTCCAGCTGAAACTAGCTAACTCTGGCAGCTTTAGCAAGAATGAAGTGCAGTTGGTCTCCAAGAAGTAGTTTTAAATGAGTGAGAGAGCAGAAGTCTCCCCATGGATCATCTGGAGAAGAAAATGTTTTAGAACTATAGTGACTATCAGCAAGATTTGTGGAAGTTTCCGTGACATCCTTGTAAGAAAGAGAGTTCATAGATTACAGAGGTGCAGAAATATATATATATATATATCCAGAAGAACACACTTTTTATTTTCTTCTTTATAAGAGCTACTATTATTTTATCTTTAAAAATGATGACTAAGATATCCTTAATTCTTGCTATTTCCTGTGACACAGGAAGGTAGTTAGAAATACAGCCCTAGCATCAAAGAAAATTCATTATCATTGTATAGATTTATTTACTTTCCTGTATAAAAGTCACCAAACTCCTAGTGAGGTTGGCAGGAGTAATGAGGGAAGACACCAATAGGACTGACTGGTTTGTGAAAGATGGAATTTCTGGGTCTGCACTGTAAGAGCACAGATTAGAACTCACAGGCTGCATGGAAGGTAAAGCACATAAGCTCCTTTATATCCCTCCCTTGCAATGAGCAATTCTAATTATATGTCTCTCTCCTGCTTCATAACATTCAATGGTTTTAGTTTGTCTTTCTGGAAAAAGTCCAGATCTCCAAGTATAACAAGTCCTTTGTGATCTACACTCTCCTACTCTCCACTCTCTACCTCTTTCCCTCTATATCGTAGTTACCCTGACAAGCTACATCGTCCATGGAAGCATCATACTCTTTTTTACCTCCATTGCTTCTGTCTGGAACCATTATCTCCCTTTATGTTTTCCTGACAACCATCGATTAAAGACTGAACATAGACATTGCCTTTTTAAGAAAGGCTTCTCTGGGTCACCAGTACTGTATTAGTCAATGTCCAGAAAGCTTTTCACAATGAAAAGGAAAGTATGACTCAACATTTCATACCCAGCCAAACTATGCTCAAGTTAAACATCTACAGACAAACTGTATTTAACTTGCAAGGATACTGAGGGTATTGAGGAAACTACTAGAACAACTTAAGTCAACCAACACAAGACTGGAGAAACTATGACAAAGAGACTGCAGATTAGCACTATTAGGACTGAAGAAGGACTATATCTAATCTAATGGGGATATGTGATAGATAAGAATGAAAATGAAATGAAAAAGAATGAAAATGAAATGATAAAACAAAAAATATTTGATAGAGGAAAAAAGGTAGTGGATGCCTGAAATCACAGATAATACTAACCTCTACCTATACTATGTTTTTTCCCAATACATACATGCCTATGATAAAGTTAATTTATAAATTAGGTATGGTAAGAGATTAATGACAATAGCTAATAATAAAATAGAACAATTATAACACTATATTGCAATAAAAGTTACGTGAATGTGACATTATTAAGTAAAATAAGGGTTACTTGAACACAAGCACTGCGATAGCATGACAGTCAATCTGAAAACTTAAATGACTACTAAGTGACTAATGGGAGGGTAGTGTACACAGCGTGGACACACATGGATACACAGGACAAAATGATGATTCACGTCTCAGGTAGGACAAAGTGGCACAGCATGAGATTTCATCACACTACTTAGAATGGCATGCAATTTGACATTTATGAATTATTTCTAAAAATTTTCATTTAATATTTTTCGACCATGGTTAACCATGGGTAACTGAAACTGTAGAATGTGAAATAATGGATAAGAAGATAGGTACAAAGAAGAAAAACTTTTAGGAACACAGTTGACAACAAAATGTGAGATGTATATACAGTTCATAAAATAAAATTTAAGCAAAAGAAAAGACATGTCATGTCCCGAATAGAAAAAACTCATAGAGGCATAAAATCTACAATTCTCTTTAATTTATAAATTAACATTATCTCAATAAGAAAAGCATATATATATATATATATATTTTTTGTTTCATATTTTTTATATATTTTTATATGATATATATATATATATATATATATACACACACATACTTTTTGTAAAACTAGGGAAACTGATTATAAAGTTTATATATATACACACAACTGAGAAAAGTAAGGAAAATTCTGAAAGGAAGAGGGAGAACTAGCTCTCCTAGATTTTGAAATCTATTATATAGATTCAACAACTAAGAAATGAATAGACTGACCAACATAGCAGAATAAAAATCCAGAAACAGACCCCACAGCATTTGGGAACCTAGAATGTCATAATAGTGGCATAAAAGGGAAATAATGGCTTATATAAGCATTGTTATTGGGATAACTGGATAGCTATCTGGAAAAAATATATATAAATATATAAATTTGGATTAACACTTCATATTCTACACAGGGATAAATTCCCCATATATTTTAAAAATGAATTAAAAAATAAAAACATATTAGTGCCAACAGAAAATGTGGGAAGATTACCATGAAAAGCCTCTTTTGTAACTAATTCTCAAAATATAGACACCATAAATGAAAAGTTTGGTAATTTCACCTTATGAAAACCAAAAGCTCAGGGGCAAAGCTATAAGCCAATTAAAAGGCAAACAAAAAACGGGGAGAGAGGGAAGATTGGCAACCCATATCACAGAGAAAGAGTTACTCTTTCCAGTAGAAATGAATGAAAACAAAATCAGCACACTGATATGAAAAAAGTGGGCAAAATACATCAATAGATAATTCACAGAAAAGATTTGAAAGGGCACTTAAACATATAAAAAGATGCACAGCCTCACTTATAATAAGAAAATTAAAACTGCATTGAAATGCCATTTTTCATTTCAGATTGGTAAATTTCCAAAATCTAACAACGTGCTCTGTTGTTCAGGAATGGGGAATCACTTGCATTCATTGAGGATGGGCTGTGAATTTGTACAAGGTATCTAAAAAAGAAGCTGGCAATATTTACTGAAGTTACAAATGCATATATGTGTACTCTCTAACCTTGTAATTATATTTTGCAGAAAGTCTCCCACAAATATACCTAAACATGCATAAAAATGAGGCATGTATAAGCGTAACTGCAATATTATTGTAACAGCAAACAGCAGAGGAATGGTTAAATAACTATGGTATGTTCATGCAATGAAATAAGATGAAGCTATAAAAAAAGAATGAGGAAGTTCTCAATATACTGGCATGGTAAGACATCTGAGCTATATTAAATGAGAAAAACAAGGTGCAGAGTTATAACTATCTGTGTAACAGGAGACGCAGTGAGAACATATGTTCGTATTTGCTTGTATATGTGTAAGAAAACTGGAAGCATGCAAAGCCAGTAACTTGTTGCTGTCTCCAGCAGGTAAGGGACAGAATGGGAGGGAGCATTAATTGTTTGTATTTCTCTCATTTGCTTTTGCAACCATATTACTATTTATTCAAAATTTTAAGGAACAGATTGAATTAAAAACTACAAATCTCCCATCATCATACCTAAGGGAGAGAATTGTAAGAATCCAACATTTCCCAAGATGAAAACACATCTGTCTCTTCAGTCTCTCACACCTTGCAGCTCTCTAAGTGCTCCTTGAGTTGAGCAGGCAGTGGCAATTGGATTTTAAAATCATATTTACAAACTCTTGTGTGACTGCAGAGCACCTGAGTCCAGTATCTGCTTTCTTCGATCTGCCCAGGGCAATGATTGAGGTTGCCTGGAAAATAGGCAGCATTAACTGAGCTGCAAGCTGGAGGCCCTCTGACCTCAGAGGCGTTTGGCCATTTGTTCTAACTCTAGTGCTCTGGTTGTCTTTGTTTCACTGGGGACAGACCAACTGGCTCAGGCTCCTCCTGGAACTTAACCTTCATTAGATGGAGCACTAATGACTTAATTGATCTGCAAAGACCGAAGCTTTGTAGTGCCCTAGAGGAAAAGAGCCAGAGGCCCCAACTGTGAGATATCTGCACATTCAAATAAGTCTCTATTTCTCTCGGGGCAGTTTAACTTGAAAGGTCACAGTTTTACAAGGCTCTTTTCCTGTTGGTCCACCTTTTACTCTTAGCCAAGCATTCCTTTGCCCAAATGTACGTTTTGAGTTTACTGCCCTTGATGTAAACATACAAACTCTCAGAAGAGAAGAAAGAAGCCTCTGGAGATTAGCATATGTACTTTATGACAAGCTAACCAATGCTACCCACATCCTGCCATAGTTTTTCCCAGAGAATCAAGGCAGAATTGCTCACTGATCTGTCAAAGTGCCATTATCCATTAATGGAAAAAGGGCCCTATTGTTTCATACTTGGAACACCTCTGCAAGGCACTCTATAAGGGAATAAGTTAGATTCTTGCTACGTAGAGATTTAATTCTGAAACTAGAACAGACAAACCCAAAAGAAGAGGAAGAGGAAGAGGAAGAAGGAGGAGGGAGAGGAGAAGAGCATGGGGAGGAGGAGGGGGAGGGAAGGAAGGAAGCAGGGTGGATAGGCTACACAGTCCACATATATAGGAAACTAGCCCTTATTGTACGGATAGTGTAGACACCCTGATGTACCATCTTCCTTCAATGAAAAGTCGTGTTGCCCCAGCTCCGGGGAATACTGTCAGTGGATGGCCAGTAGCTGTGAGCCTCTTCAAGCTTTCCCTCAGTGGCAGTGACCCCTCTTGCCTACAGTCACCCCACTTCCTGAAACAGCCCATATCCAGTTACTGATCACGGCAGGAGCACAAAGGTCTGGCATTCTCAGTCCAACCTGTGATGATTCCAGAGGGCTCTTCTAATTCCAGAGCATCTTGTGAGGTGGACTGAGGCTGGGTGGTGCCTGTGGCAGTTCACCTGCTCCCTCCACCACATCCCACTTCCTCTCTCATCCACAGGCATTGATCTCAAGGACACTCCTCCACAAACATTCTGCTTGCTAAAAATCAGAGTCTGCTTCCCAGGAAGCCCAGCCAGCAACAGGCAGAGGTTTCATATCTATGTCCCTCAACCTTCCAAGTGCCCTGCCTTAGATGTTACCTTCCTTCTCTCTTTGTGAATGAGGAAACGAAGACTGAGAGAGTAAAATAATTCTCCCTAAAATCCACAATGGGTCAGCTGCAGAATTAAGATTTAAGGCTGCGAATGTATGACTGAAGAACACCTGCTCTTTGCACTCAGTACACTGCCCTTTAGACAGAATCAGGGAGAGAAAAGTGTCATTCCAGACTTTCTGGAAACAGTCATTTGACGTCCCCACACAAAATGAGACCTCTCTCCTGTTCTTCCGCAGGGAGGCAGGACCCAGATTACCTGAAACGTCTATTAGGCTGAGTCGCCTACAATTACGTTGCCAGGTAAGCCATGGTTCTAGCTTCAGCTCCTCAGGAAAAACTACTCCATTTGAAAGTTGAGCTGCAGGTCATAATTTCTAATTCCTTACAATTAGAATTGACCAAAATGGATATACCGACAGAATGGTTCATGAGTCTCCAACATAGTCTACCTGTCTTTACATAAGAAATAAGTTCAGGCTTCAAAGGTAGTTACTGCCAAAGAAACTGATGGAGATCTTCTGGGTGTTTATTTTTCTGAGGGACATCTGCTATGGCTCAAGATCAGACAACAACGGGAGGGGGGAAGCAGGGAGCATCACGTCATTTTTTGCAGTGCTAAGTTGAGAAAACAACTTTCAGTCGTGGACAGATAGGACTGTGAAGTTCTAAAGTTCTAAAATCTTTTAGAGAGAGGCTTAAATTTTAAGCCACTACTCCACTCTAAAATGTTGTTCAGTATCTCCACTTACCCAAGCATGGGATTGGATGAAATTGCTGGAGAGAAAAACAAACAAACAAGTATTTGAAGATGTTTAAGGAGAAATGTTGAGGGGAGATGCAAAATAAAATAAAGTAGAATAAAAAATAAAATATATACATGTTTCCTCTATGTAGTATATATATTATACTATATATAGTATAGATTACATATATATAACATATATTATATAATACATATTATATAGATAGATACAGATATATGTACATAGACATACACCACACACATACACACACACACACAGGATGCCAAAAAAAAAATATATATATATATATATGAGTGTGTGTATATATATACATATTTATGTATATACATATACATATTTATAATATATATACATATATGGTAATTTTAATACAGTTTTTTTCCTGTCTTAAAATGTGTATACATTTTTTGCACCCTCTGTATGTATATTTTTTTCTTTCTATCAATCCCTCATTTAATCTTTCCTGATTCAGTCCCATGAAATAAATAGTTGTTCAGAAACAGGTTTCATGATGTGATATATTGTATATTTGTGTTGTATTTTTATATATTAGTTGGCTCTATTTAATCACTTTATGATTGTGTACAGTCCCTGGGAAGGTAAATATTAATTTATTGGCATAATGGTATTTTATATTACTGAATACATTAAATTTAGAAATGTCCATAGGTGCTGGCAGCAGGACAAATTTCTTGTAATCAATGACTAGATGGGAAGTCGAATTATTTTGTTGAATTTGCACGCCCAGTCCTATGATTTGGTAGCAAGAGTGTTATCAGCAGAGCCATTAGTGCCACAGTAACCTCTGTCTTTGCACATTTGCAAATTACAGATTCACATCCTTGCTCTGATTAGTTCCTGAAGTGCTGAACAAGAAGTGATAATTATGCACCGTAGTCCACTCTCCTGACAGACTGACATTACAATTTGTACCCAAGCCCATATAGCTACAGAATGTAAAAGTATTATTGAATAAAATTAGTTCATTTGGATCCACTTGTATTAATGGAATGTGTCATTTATATTGCAGAACTGGTTTGTCTTTTCTTCACCGCTGTTCTCAGCTTCCAGTGTGAAGGACAGATTATTCCCTCAGTGTACCACACTGAACAATTGCTCTCCCTTGGAGCTGGTGGCAAAGGGTGGTTTAGTGGGTGGTGAGATGTTTTAGAGCCAGAAAATTTGTTTTCCTGTCATGAAACCACCAGGTTCACTTTTGATAATATAAGACAGGACTTGTCATATCTAGATGCATAAAAGAAACAAACAAAATGACTGAAGGATCCACTCTATCGTCCATCATTGAAAGAATCAAGAAACACATCATATCCCAGGGAAAGTATCAGAATGAAAAAAAAAAAACTTTCCAATGTTTTGAATTCCTCAGGAAAAAAAAAATGTAGTATATGAATTACTAATGATTCATTGAATTTTCTTCCACATACACTATTTTTAGGGGGTTATACCTCTGGTTACCCAGCAAGTGCAGGCCTACTATTTAATTAATTTTACTTTTTCTCCTGTACTAATTTGGCTTCATCCTATGTTAATAGTTTATCTGCAAATTCTTATGTGTTACCATTCCTTTTGCTAAGACTTTAAGTGTTCCATGATGTTTTATTAGATCCTCACAGATGTACGTAAGTCAACATACATCTCCCCACCATTTTTGAAACAGTACATAGGTGCCGTGACATACAGAATAAATTACATGGATGTAATTACTAATCTGTGGGAGCTTCCATTCTAAAGGAGACAGACATGGAACAAATGGGGGGGTACCAGTGGTGAAGGATGGAAGAATCGGGGAGAATATATATGAGCTCTAGAATAAACACTGAACATACCATTCAATGTGGTATTCCATTATAGCCTCTACTGCAATCCAACTAATGTGGACTAGACTTGTTTGAAATTCACCAATCTTGAAATAAATAAACTTTACCATGAATAGCACTGTTCACATCTGAGAGAACTACCCAGTGTAAGAAACATAATGAGAAATTTTATGGTTTTTGAATTGAAGTTTAAACGTCGCCTATCATTTAAACTATTATGTTCTATTTCCATACTTTTATAACGATAATGATAGTTGACATTTTAGAGAGGGCTTATTCTATGCCGGGCACAGTACTCTGAGTTTTATATGTATCATCTCCTCATTATAAAATGAAACAGGAGCTTGGACATACTGGGAAAATTGCCCTAAGGTGGGATAATTTCCTCAAGCACGTGGACTCTTATCAACTATTGGTTATAGTGCTTGTAAGTTACAGTTGATAAAGCTGTTTATTGCAGAGCTCTTCTTTAGGTGTCATTTCCAAATTCAAAGTGAAAACACTGTATTAACGTGTTTTTTTTTTTTAAGTTATTTACTCTGAGCTTGGAAAAGTCATCCAGTTGAGGAAAGACGTCTGACGGAGGGACAGGAGGATTTGGACCAGGGCACTAACCACAGCCATTAAGGGTAAGCCAATTCATTATTGGGTTGATGGAGTAGGTTGAACTACTAAACAGGGACACGTTTGCAAAGTCTAAAGGAACTCAATGTTCAGAATGAGTGAGACAGGAATTAATTAGTAATACATTTACTTAATAGGGAGTAAACCGAGGCTAACCAGTTTCTAGTCAGCACTACACTTAACAGCAAATACAGTCAGCCTTCCGTATTAGTGGTTCCACATCTGGGGAGTCAATCGACCATGGATCAAAAATATTCCCCAAAATGTTACTTTGTTGCTGATGTGTACTATGTAGTTAGGGCTACAATGGCTGTGTCTGTATTGAACATGTACAGACTTTTTCCCTTGTCGTTATTACCTAAACAATACAGTATAACAACTATTTACATAGTATTTACATTGCATTAGATATTATAAGAAATCGAGAGATGATCTCCAGTATAGGGGAGGATGTGCGTAGGTTATATGCAAACATCACGCTGTTTCATTTGAGGGAGTTGAGCATCTGTGGGTTTTACATGAGGGACTTGAGCATCTGTGGGTGCAGGGGGTCCTGGACCAGTCCCCTGAGGATACTGAGGGACAACTAGAGTCTGCTTCTGGTAACCCGAGATAGCTAGTGGTAAGGAAATCATTGGTAGAGTCAAATGCTTTTGCACAAGAGTGAGATTAGTTCCCAGGCCCACTTAAGTCTCTGGGTTGTTTCTCCTCACATTCTTGTGCCCTTTCCTCACTCTCCCAGGTGGACTGGTACGAGTGCTAGATCCCAACCTTTGTAGAAGGAGAGTTCTCGGGTAGCACTCTCCAGTAATATTTCCTCTGGAGATACGCTGGGGAGCTAAACCTTCAATACAAATTTCACATCTCGTGCCTGGAGGCTTTGTTTCACTTGCGGTGTTTCAAATGGAACAGATCACACTGCCAAAGAAGGAAAGGCAATCAGATGACCCTTTCTGCGGTAGAGCTGGGTTGGGCTTTTCTCTTTGCCTCTCTCTGTTTTGTTCTTGTCTCACTCACTTCTTCCTTTCCTAACAGATTAATTAAGAATCCTTCCAGAACCTAGAACCAAATACTCTTAAGTTGTTAACATTCTTTTGTGATTAACTCAAGACTGAGAAGAACAGACTTTACAATGCATCTCTTGTTCAACAGCTGGGATTTCACTATGGAATGGAGCATGTGACAGGGACACAGATGAGGCAGGGAGAGGAGAGTGCACTCCCTGCTTGAGTTGAGAGTTGGTTTTAATTACTCTTAGCCTCCTCCCCACGCCAAGCAGCCTTGAGACACAGCTAAGCAGGAATAGCTCTTATTTCCCCAAAGGCCTCAGGGATATATATTGGCAGGAAACTGTTCAGAGATGTCCGTCGGAGACTAATGGTAGAATGCTGAAAGCAGTGTCAAAGCATCTGAAAGTCAGACTTTTGGGTGTTTTAAATATGGAAATATATCTCTCAAGCTCACCTTCCTAGTTAGTTCTCGTTATAATTGGTCAAAAGATTCATTTTGTTTACTTCTCAGTCCTAACGTTGGCTGCTTCTGATCAGCTCTGCTTTCCTCTCCGGCCTTGAGTTTCTCTGTGTGAAGAGCACACGTGTTCCTATCAGGCTGGAGTGCTGCAATGTACAGTAGTACCTTGGTTTCCGAACATCTTCGTTGATGAACATTTCGGTTTATGAACGCCGTAAACCCGGAATAAATGCTCTGGTTTTCGAACGCGCCTTGGAAGTGAACATGTCATGTGGCTTCCACCGAGTGCAAGATCCTGAGGCCTAGCTGTGGACTGTTTACCAACGTTTCAGAACTCGATCGGTCTTCTGGAATGGACTATGTTCAAAAACCGAGGTACCACTGTATTGGGAATGGACGAGGTGTTCTGTCTTATGATCTTTGCCAGTTAATCGTCCCTGGCTATATTTGATTTCTTATCATGCCCTGTAAACATATGCTTTTCAAGAGCCCATCAACTTCCCTGCTTTCAGTTACACTGAATTCCTAAATGTGGACATGACTTCATGATCTCTCCCAATTTCCAACAGCATACAGTGTATCTCCACTTGATGTTTTTCAGCCATTGCCTCAAATTTGACTAATCCCAACTGTCCCTAACTAAAACCCCTTTCTCAAGAGACCATTTTAACAATAGTATCATTTTGCTTTGATTCCCTTTGGGTGAATCCCCCGAAAACAACTTTGGCAAATGGGAAAGAAGCTCTTGGTTTATCCTCACACGTTTTCTATTGGCATGTGTGTTTGGGTTTGGTCAGTGCAACAGGAAGTACAGTTTCCTGAGGACCATGTTGTAGAGAGGTGTCCCCTACCACCCTGAGCTCTGCACACTCAGCAACAGGTGAAGTCTGATTGAGATCTACAGCAGAAACCCGAGCGGATGGCATGGAAGGACCTTACTGCAAATTTCTCCTTTGACCTTTGTGGAGGGTGTCATTTCTCTGTTTTGTTTTTGAAAACTTTCAGTGCATTGACTGAGTAGCAGAAAGATTCAGTCTTTGTCCTAATTTTGTTTCGGGAGCACCACTTCAGAGAAAGAATTCAGTTCTCTGAAAATTCAATGGAGCAAACAATGGATCTAATGGTCAGAACAATAAGCTGGGACTAAACCTGCATTCTTTTTGTTTCATCACTTTTGACTAGAATGACAAATAGTATGTTTCGTGAAAAATGGGTTATTACTTTATAAAGAAATTGATGGGATTCGGCTCTAAAAATATATCCTCAAATGGCCATAGGGCTATAGTCACTGGAAGTCATAGTATGTAGGGAAGTATTGAGACAACGATGGCTATGACAACAGCTATCATTTATTGAAGGCACACTAGGTACACAGCTCAGTGTTAAATTTTTCACATACATGACTTCACTTGCTCCTGTTGAATTGGGTATTATTGAATTAGGTATTATTGCTCCGGTTTTCGAACACACCTAGGAAGTCAAACAGGTCACGCGGCTTCCACAGAGTGCAAGATCCTATTATTGGTTCTATTTAACAGATTAATAAACTGGACTAAAGAGAGCTTCAGTGATTTGTTCAAGGACATGCAGTTCATAAGTGGCAGAGTCTAAAAGAGAGCCCAAGTCCAGACGAATTCAAAACCAAAAAGCCCTGACAGTTACTCCTTCACACACGCTGATGATAAAGCACCGACTGACTCCAATACTGTGATAAAGAATATAAGAAGTCTCTGGATCACAATTAGGGTGGATGTGCATGCCCAGGCATCCCAATAGAACATCACATATCTTGCCAGAGATGGAGGGGTGATTCACTTTCTACTTTATATTGTTCTATCTGCACTCAGGCCTGCCTTGTTCTCTAGGGAATGGAGACGGAGAGTATCTGCAACAGCCAAGTTGGGAGCAGGTCTTTATCCCCAAACAAAGATTTAATTTACAAATCCAGCGATGCAAAGTACCCCTGGGCTTGTTTTAGCTTTTGGCTAAGGCAGGGTCTGGTAAGACAATTGAAAAATGACAGGCATGGTACAGTTAGATACCCCATGGTAAGGCCCCCATAGCAGTTGGAAGTCTCCATTTCTTCCCTTCTCTGTTCATCTTCTCTTCCCCTTCCTGTTATTTTATTAAACACAAGGATCTGTATTCAGAGCAACAGCTTGCCTCCATTTACTAGACTTTTGTAAGGGGAACTACATCCCAACTCACTGATTTCTTTTTTGTTTCTTTTGTTTTTTTCCCCTTTTATTTTAAAATAACTTCAGATAAAATACTACAGAGAGTTTCTGTATACCTTTCACCAACTCATTAGTTTTAAGTCATGCCAAACAGATAAGGATCCTATGAAACTTAAAGACAGATGGGCTAATCTAGAAATGAGCGTCTTGCAAAGAAAAGAGACTGATTCTACTGATGTCTTCTATTCTTCTCTCTCTAACTCAGTGTCATTTCCCCTTCTAGGTTAGCTTTGGTATTAAAAGTTCAGGACTGTAGGAATGATCATCCTTATATTTTTAGCTATTCACAAAACCAGAAAATATCTTCAGAATTTGATTTTCCTTTTTAGAAATGTGACTCTCTCTGTTAGAGCCTTTGTATCTTTCAGTTTGATGCCCTGAATCTTTATATCTGTGGGACTATTTCGTAGATGTCCTGAAAGAATTAAGCACAGAAAGTCACTATTGGAGTTTCAAAGACGAGGCGGGAATAGTCAGGAAAGAAGCTTTTTCCATAACTGACATATAAATAAACAGCCCAGATTCTCTCAGATGTTCTCCTGTGAGGAAATCTTGCTGGTAGGAGAAATTTGAAAATGAAGTATGCTTGATGTCCTTTCCAAAGCAAATTAAACATGTGGACTAAAGTTTCATATTAGAGTTTCCCTCAGACTTTCCCACAGAAGAAATGTCACGGGGTACCTTAAAGGATAACTAGAATCAGAATGGAAAATGTCAAACAGGAAGAGAAAGATGAGAGAAAGAAAGTGAAAAAATCAGTATCACCTAAGTTTGCTGGAGGAATAGAGAAGGGGGGGTGGGGGGCACAGAAAAAACAAAAAGAAAAAAAATCAAAATGATAGCAAGATTTCAAAGATGGTCTCATCTAATTCTGGATCCAGTTCTAAAGGTGATCACGTGAATCAAGGTTGATATTTGGGAAGCTCAGCAAATACAGTTCTGACAGCATCATTACGTGCTCTTAGCCCATAAGGGCCACTTACCTCTTGAGATCTTTAATAACTCTCTACAGTTTTGTGTGAAGAGGTAACTTCAGATAAAGAGGTGGTTCCCTGGCTAAGGAAGAAAGACTCTAGTTTTTCCAGTCACTTCCTGACTGGAAAAGCCCTGACAGTTACCATGGTGGGCAGGTTTGCTGGTATCCCTTCCTTGCATAATCTTACCCCCTGGGACCTGTAATTTGCTTATAAAAAACTATTGCAAAGATGTTGGGTTATCACTCCTGTGCTTATCTTACATTGTATAAGACTCTGTCTTGCTAAAAGTCTATTGCTGTCTTTGAAGAAGCAAGCTTCCATGAATTCCTAGTTCTTTGAAGAACCAAGCTGCCACAAGGATATGAAATCTGCCAACAACGTAAGTGATCCTAGGAGTAGACCCTTCCCCAGTGGAGCGTCTAGATGAAAAGCCAGCCTTGACTGACATCTTGATTGCAGCCCTGCAGAGGACCCTACTGCATGCTCAGACTAACCCACGGAAACTGTGAGATAATAAACATGCAATTGATTTAAGGAATTAAATGTGTGGTCATTTGTTACATAGAAATAGCCGATTAATACGCATGCCAAGTGCCTAATCTGCCCTGACCTCTTTATTATATGCTGTGGGGCATAACGAAGTAATACGAAACATCTTCTCAGAGAGCCTTCACAATTTATTAGGAGAGGCAAAATACCAACCAGAAATGACTCTGAAAACTACGTCAAGTAATACGTAAAAGCAGTTAGCTCTTCAGTATAACCATTACCTCTTCTTCCGGGGCCCACCCTAGAATCCATTTCCCAGCTGCCAATGAAGTTAGGCTTGGCCTTCTGGCTGAGTTTATCTACTGGAATATGAATGGAATGACCGTGGACTACTGTCAGGTCTAGTCCATACAATTCCCACATTTGAAGGTATTCACGTTATCTCCCCTCCCAACAGCTGGATTTTGATACCAAGAAGCCCTTGGAAGCTATGCTGCAGATAATATAAATAGCATCTCTGTGGGCCAGGTCCCAGGATGGCAGTATACAGCAGCCGTCCCCTACTCCCCCCTTTACTTCCTGGGACCACATTGGACTTTATATATGAGTGAGATACATTTCTTTTATGTTTGAGCAATTAACATGTCAGGGACCTATTTGTTATACCCAAACAGTCTTCCCTACTTGTCACACCTTCCTTTTAATGTGATTTGCTATTTCAAAGTGAGTTAAATATTATGAACCCAAACAAATTAAAGTGATGATAATTTTACTTTATGCTTTTTAAACTCCAAAGACGCAGATATACCCTATAGGGAAGAGGGAGAAAAAATGGGTTACATACCCTTGAGGGTTCTTGATTTGTAAACCAAATAAACTGCCATTTTCAATTTGAAACACTTTATATTTCATCACGAAACATCCTAAATGGGTCAAGGAGTATGGAGAGAGGAGGTCAGAGGGTTGAATTTGCTTCAAGAAGCCCTGTAGATCTTATTTTTGTCATGCCAGTGAGGTTTTAGGATTTGTTTCCAAATGGTGTTATCAATTAATTCACAGGCGAATTGGAATCTGTTACTTTTGGAAACTCATATCTCTATCATATACATCCAGAAACAAGATACTTAAAACAAAAGTCAACTAAGGGGAAAATGTTAAACTGGATGTACTAAAACACACAGAAAAATCAGGAAGAGATAAGTAACCATTAAATATTACAGAAGAAATTTATGTACTGTCAAGTGATAACTTAATCACTTAAACTGAAGAGCTATGGTTACAAATAAGCTTCAGCCACAAGAACCCCCAAATGTCATTCATGTCACTTGGCTGGGCAGGTTATTTTATCATTGATAATGGTCAAAGAGGAAGGAAGTGGCTCCACTCAGCTTACTTAGCTGCTCTTCCCTGATTCATGCCTTTATGTCACAAGCCAGCCAGTCTAAAATCTGGTGACAAATGAGTGTGTGAGAGCTGCCATGAAGGGAGCTGAGCGAGAAAAAGTGAGAAAGATAGTGGCAGTGTGCAGAGAAGATTTGAAAATCAAGATGATTATCTTAGTGGGGTAGGAAAACAAAGATCTAGTCCCTTTTTGAGTAAAACAATGGAGACCAAAATTAAGAGAAAGTAGGAAAACACACACTCAGGTCTCTTCCACTTGAACCTTGACCAAAATAGAAAGGAGCTCAGGCCAACTGCACAGAACGTAGAGAAAACCCAGATTCATGTTAGATATCGATGATTTCCGAGAGAGAGAGAGAGAGACAGAGAGAGAGAGAGAGAGAGAGAGAGAGAGAGAGAGAGAGACACAACATCTCCCAGTTTCTCCTGTGTTTACTTACTTAAGGACAAAGGATCACTTTCTTAGAGGGTTAACTATTTTCAGAACTCAGAAGAGAAGTGTCACAGTTTCCCTAAGTGCAGAATAGGCTCAACTAAGAAAAAGGTTACTTCACTCTGATGTTCTGCCCTCTCTCAGCACCTGTTAGGAAAGCGGAGAACAGCATGCATGACACCACTGCCTGTGCCGTGATGTCACCTTTCCATTTTAGGAGAAAATAGGGGACATGTCAGCTTGGCTTTTAAAGAGGATTTAAAAAGGTAGTCTGCCTCGAAATAGTTCCTCTTTCTGTTCTCTCACTTTCAAAGTGTCAGTTCCTTGAGCTGACCGAGCCACATTTGGAGTTGGTCAGTGAGTGTCATTCACTGAATACCCAAGAATTAGGCCCTTTGGGGAACGACAAAGAAACACAGCATTCCTGCTTTCACAGAACTCTTTTCTTAGAATCCCGAAATATTAGAATTGGATATGTATTTAAAAATCACCATCTAGTCCTGTGCGTTTACAACTGTTTTTTGGTTTGTTTTTTTTTTTTTGTATTTTTTGTTTTGGTATCAGAATTACTTTCCCAAACACATTCTTAATGTAATTTCAATATGTCAACCCGATGAAAGTAGAACGAGGGGAAATGGTGAGCTCCAACTTCTGGTCTGTCCTCCCTCTTCCACTGCCGCTCTCAACACTGCTGGCCTCCCAGGCCCTTCTACTGAAACCAGGATCTCAGAGAACACAGTTTTAGAATCACTGATCTAGTCTATTGTGCCTTTTTCCTTCGAGGAAACTGAGGCTCCAAGAAGAGGCTGATTGGTTGTAGGAATCAGGCAATGATGTTCTAGAGAATATTTGGCCTGGATTCAGGACATTCAATCTAAACTCTCCCTCTAGTTAACCATTTGACTTTGGCAAGTCCCTCAGTGGCCTCTGTTTCTTTATTTTGATCGCTATCAGGTTGTAATGGGTGACCTCCAATGGCTCTTCCATCTGTAATATTTTAGAAGTCTGTGACTCTTTCTAACCCTTAACTTCTGTGGAAGTAGAGTTCACAACATGAAACATTCAAATACGTTAGAAGCACGGTTGGCTGAGCTTAGTTGGTGAGCTTAGCAGCTTTGTTGACAAATGTCACTAGGTCAATGTCCGTTGTCATAATATTGACAGAGAAGAGGATGCACTGGTGGCCTCATTTATTCAGCTTAATAATAAAATCAGAAAGAGATCTTCATCACAGAAAACCCGCATGGATCTCACTGCCTCCCAGCACAGGCAGTGGACATTGGGGAAATTCAAGGTGGGAGATGCTCTGAGCATCGTAACCTAAGTTTCATCAAAGCAAGCCAGCCAGATATTACCTCGGTCAGGAAGGCATCGGGCAGACATATAAACCACCCACTGAATATTATCGGTACCAGGTTTCCCAGACTTTGCCTGATATTCAGATCACCTGGAGTGCTGGTTAAATATGTAAATCCTAGGCCTGTTAAAACCTTTGATTCAGTCGGTTTAGGGCATATTTTTGTCAAGAGCTACAGTTGATTCTGGTGATCAGATAAGTATAGAAAACACTGTGTTACTAGAAACCCTCTCTGTCTCTTACTACCTACGAAAACAAAAAAAGACCCATATAAATATTATGTACCCATCACGCTGCTAATCAAAGCTCTAGTAATTGCCAGAAGGTGCTAGAAAACTGCCAGTGGTTTGATCTAAGGTATATTAAGAGAAGTTCCCTTTGCGATTGAAGTTCACATGGGGTATATATTTAGTTCTAGGATATATGTATTTTTAATCTCTTCTCTGCCATTTGACTGCATATGATTGACCTCACTGCAACCTACAGAGGAGGAAGATTTCGAAGCAAACCAGTATGACAGGGAAATGGCCCAATTATTCTGAGCCTTGATGTTCTCTGAGCAAAGCAGATACAGGCAGCATGCTAAGACACAAAAGGAAGTGGGAGGCACGGGAGAGTGTTGTTAGACGAGAAAGATGAAAGGACAGCAATTATTCTAATCATTTATGGAGAGGGTGCAGTAATGCTGCCTTTAATTGCTGAGCGATGCATGAAGTCAGTAATTTTAACTGGCCTTTAAAAAAATTTTTTTTTGGAATGGAAACTAATTTTGCTTTTTATCCCCTGGGCTAGGGAAAAGTATTAATCACTTCCCCGGGAGACAGTAGGCAGGCAGCCCAGTTGGTTTCGGCATCCCTTACACAAGATGAAGGAGAACAGACGGGACTCCAGGCCCATGTCTAGTTTCAAATGATATCTGCTTTATTTGGATGAGTGGTCATTAGCATTTGTATTAATTTGGTGATTTTTCTCCCTCCTTTTCCTCCAGATTTAATGTCTGTTAAAACTCAGATTTAAGGAAAAATGACTCTAAGAGAAGTCCATCTCTGAAAACTTGAAGATAAATGCTTGTAAACTATCCTGTAAGCAGAAACAGAAGCACCTTTCTTTGCATTCTCAAAACAATGTGCACATAAGCCTAGATACATAACCACTTTTTAGAAAACACTTTTTGTATTGCATTAGTTGTTTTCTTGATTCTCCCTCCAACACACCCACACCCACACCCACACACACACACAGAGAGAGAGAGAGAGAGAGAGAGAGAGAGAGAGAGAGAAAGAAAGATACAGCAAAGATAACTAGCAGAATAGCAAAAACAGGAGGCCCGTAGAGAAAGTCTAAAAACATCATAATTTCAACACTCAGATATAACCATTTTAACATTTTGGCACATTTTCTTCCTGTCTTTTTAACTCACTAAATCAAAAAATACATATTGAACCCCTACAGGTCAGGCACTATTCTCGGCATTGAAATTTAGTGATAAACAATGCAAAGACAGTCACTGACATCTTGGAACCTGTATTTCAGTGTGGGTAGGCAAATAGCAAGCAAACAAAAAATATCAAGTAAATATAGTGTATCAGGTGATGTTAAAATCTATGGAGGAAGATAAGGCAGGGTGAGAAGCAGGCTATAGGAAGGTGGGATGGAGAAGAACGGCTGCTAGAACTGTATGAGCTAGGGAAATCTCCATTAACAAAGCAACATTTGGCCAGGAGAAGGGCAAAGACCCACGTGGTCTCGAGTAGAACAAACATGAGAGTTAGGACAGTATTATTGTGATCTGGTTTCATTACCTCCAGTAGAAACATGGTTAATTATAGTTCTTCTTGGCCTGGAAC
This sequence comes from Rhinolophus ferrumequinum, assembly GCF_004115265.2. Taxonomy (NCBI): domain Eukaryota; kingdom Metazoa; phylum Chordata; class Mammalia; order Chiroptera; family Rhinolophidae; genus Rhinolophus; species Rhinolophus ferrumequinum. The sequence continues at coordinate 19,940,306 of NC_046289.1, forward strand.
ATTCCATTTAAAGTTAACCATATTTATATAAACCTCTGTAATACTAAGATGGGACTTAAGGGCCCAAGTTCTGGAATCAGACTACCTGAGTTTAAGCCCTGCTCTGCCACTTACCACATACGTGACTTAGGATCAATTATTTAACCCTCCTTGGCCTTCTTTCTCACCTATGATACAGTCCCTCCTTACCACGGGGTTATGATGGTGAAGTAGGGCAATGAATTAATACCAGCAGAGTGTTTAGAACAGTGTCTGGTACCCAGCACGTGTTCAATTAATATCAGCTGCTATTATGATTGCCATTTTATCCTGATTATTAAAATTCCCTCTCCCTTACTGGGCTGTAACTCCTTCAGGGTTTTGTTGTCTTTTGGATCTCCAGTACCTAGCCCAGGGCCCGATATTGGTTTGGTGCTTAAGACATATAAATTGAACTAATCTGCATTCTACTTGGTGCCACAGTCAATCCAGTAAATAAATTTACTAACATAGTTTTAGCCCTAATTCTAACTCATTCCAAAATCAACATTTGGCATGAGGAACACTGCTCATTAGGCCCATCAATCTCAACACAGTATAATTATAGCAAAGGCTGTTTTATCCAGTGTGCTGTAATTGGAACTTCCTGTTCACTAACACTGTCCCAAATCCCCACAACGATCTCTGATGCTCGTAATGACAGGCCCGAGGCCATGCAGAATCCTTCTGAACAAACCAACACAGTTACCCTGTGTTCTGTGTAGCTGAGGGCATTTCACTGTTTTCCTGGTCTTTGAAAACATGTAATCCCTGGTTGCTACCAACGGGGAATCAGATTTCGTAGATTCCCACCCTTTGATCAGATAACTGTTTACTGTAGTAGAAACTGGACGACTGAGCTCACCCATGTCCACGTGGGTGTGATACATAATTAGGTCATAATCTGGTCTTTAAGGGAATAAGGAACTAATTTTTTTCCTGTCTTTTTTTCAGCAGAAAATTCAATAAATCAGTCAAAAAAAAAGCAAAAAAAAAAAAAAAAAAAGCACCTCCTCCTCCCAGATCACTGGATCAGGCTTCAAGGTAACAGAATCCCAGCAACATTGGTCAATGCTTTCCCTCAAGCATTTTAAATTTCAGTTTATAGTTAATCCCTTTCGTTTTAGTATTTGACTAATTGATGAAGACAACATGTTTGCAAGATAAAATAACTGTTTTCAACCCTGATGACTGTGTTTATGGCTTTTTTTTTTTCCTGGTACAAACCAATTTAATCTGGGGTAGGGATGGACCAACACTAGCACTGTACAGGCCTTTATAAATTATCTTAATGAACAAAAAGACTGTGATTCTGAATAGAAAGCCTTTTGGAAGAGAACTCAATTACTAGCTGTGCAACTTTGGACCATTTTCTTATCCACTAGGTGCTTTAGTTTTCTCATATGTGGAATGGCATTAATATTCAGTCCGACTTCACAGGGTTGTAAGGATTAAATGTAAAATGTTCAGAACACTGCCCAGTCTATCATAAGCACTCAGTAAATTTTAGCTACTATTTACATAATTTGCCCCTCCATTTGTATACTTTACAGGAATGTTGGGTCTTTTAAGGATCCCTTATGTTTATTATAGAAGTATAATTCTGGATTCCTAGAAAAGGTGGGGTTTTCTAAATAAAAATAATAAATAAACAAAAAGAAAAAGAAGAAGAAGAAGAAGAAAAAAGCATCCCCAACTGCAGTTTTCCCATCTGCCTGCTCCCCCATTGAGGTCCTTAATTCAGAACTCGGACGTTCAGCAGGGGTAAGTGAAGTTAAGTGTCCCTTTCAAAATATTTCTCTTTCAAGTGGAGGTGGTGCGTCTTTTTCTTTAGTGGGAGAAATCTCAGTTGCTTGGTAACAAAGCAGAAAATCAATGGCAAGCCCAGCCTTGGCAGCCCCCGTACCTTCCACATCCTTAGAGAGAAACCAAGACACAGCTTCTTCTAAAAGTTCTTTGTGGTAATGACTGAAATAAACAATGCTAGTGTGGAAATGAGGAGTTCAGATTAACAACTAACTCACTAGCCCCCAAGCCCACCTTGTCCCCTAATCCCTATCCCCTGTGAGTATAAACAGAAAGGCCTGGAACATTTTCCAGTCAGCCTATAACAGGTAACACTCGTATTACTCTATTTTCCAGGTAGCTTTCTTTGCCATACCCACACTATTTTGTTAGGCACAGAGACACATATGCATGAGCCATCCAGCACTTCCGACCAACATAAACCACTCCCATACACCTATACACCTTCTGCTACCGTCAGGCCCTGGGCTGAAGGGGGAGACTCCCCGCACCTTCCTGTTCCAGTCTCCCCAAAGACATCGTTGTCATCGCTCAGACCTGTATTTTATATTTCACAAAATCCTTTCTCATGCCTTATTTCATCTGATCCTTAAAGTAACTCCTTGAAAAATGTAGAGCATATATCATTACGTCTGTGTTGCAGAATGCAAAGAAGCCTGTCTACCAAATATGGAGTCAAGATATTAACTTAGAAATTCGATGCAGAATCTAGGAATTGTTCTACTACCCTACACTGATTGCCTTCATTCATTTTTTATGGTCAATAATAACTATAATAAGAGCTTACGTATACTGCCTGCCACATGCCAATTAACTGAGTGCTTTGCAGACATTTATTTTAATTGTCCATGTCCCCCATTTTACAAATACAGAAACCAAGGTACAAAGAAATTAAGGGACTTGCCTAACGTCATACAACCAGAGCAAGGATTCAAATCCAGGCAGCTGGTCTCCAGGGTCTGTGTTCTCAACCACCTCTCTATACCATGTCCAAAAGATGAATGAAAGAGCAGCTCGTTGAAGCTAGAGGGACACTTTTTCATCCTCTATGGAGTTGAGTGTGATGCACATCCCCAATATATGACTACATCCATACACTTACAACTACATGCAATGGAAAAATATCCAACGCATAAATTAGAGTTAATAGACACGGAAGTGACTGAAGCTCACATGCAGTGGAAAAAGGAAAATGGTTGGAGGATGGAAATGATATAACAAATACACTTTTAGATGATTCTTTCAATTAAAGAGTATTTGTGGACTGTCAAAGTGGAGGAGACTAAGGGGTCATGAAGACGAAATGAAATGTGGTATCTTGCATTGGATCCCGGAATGTAAAAAGATGTCATTGGAAAACCAGGAGAAACTAAGTAGAGTCTGCAGTTAATAGTAGTATTGTACAGATTTTAATTTCTTAGTTTCAATAAATGTACCATGATTTTGAAATATGTCAATTAGGGGAGGCTAGGTGAAGGGTATAAAGGAACTCCCTATACAATTTTTGCAACTTCTGTAAATCTAAAGTTATTTCAAAATAAAAAGTTTTAAGAAATTATTTGTAGGAAAAGTGTATTTCCAACTATCTTTGCAAGCTGTTACTTCCCAAATTGATGACTTCAATCCATTTTTTCTAAACATTTCACTTTTTTCTATCTCCATCTTTCAAAGATTACCCTTTGTGATCTCTTGCATAAAAGGTCCATCTTAATGATGTTCTCTTACCTTCCTTCATGCAAGGTCTCTAAGAAAGATGGCTCTGGAAGGTGGTCATGTTAATATAAACATGATCATGATGAAACAAACTCACTTCTCCCTTCCATTGCTCTCTGTATACAACCAGTTTTCAAGTTTCTGGGAGACAATTTCAAATTTTGACAAAATAAAAATAGTATCCCCAGGAAAAAAGAAATACTGTACCTAGAGTTCCTGACCCCTAAATGAAGCCATTTCTCAGATGCCAGGTATCAAGTATACATTTAATACATACTTGCTAAGTTTGCAGCTAAATTCCACTTTTGGGCCATTCATTCAAAAAATATTTTTTAAGTACCTACTGTGTATATGGATGGACAGGTTTAGGACCCTATCGTTAAGGAGCTTGTTAGTCTGGCAAAAGGAACTGGATGAGAAAGCAAATTGTGACACTTAGACACTGTTCCTAGTATGACCAGCTTTTATTATTCAATATAGACCAGAGATTTTCTTTTTTAATTACTATAGATCTTGTGAAAAATTTTGTTCAAACACAACACTAACACTCACCTTATAATGTAAAGCATAATAATGATACACTGACTAACCAAATTCTATTGGAGATTTCAAGGAAAGCAGAGGCTCTGAGTTTACATCCTAAATTATCTTGCAATGTAGTATTGATAGATACTGTGTCCACTTTTCATAATCCAAGGAAGCATGATTGTTGGAGTAAAATCCACACTCATTCATCACATGGTGGAGTGTATTTCAGGCTTCATTTTATAAACTAGCTTTAGGATAACTTCAATCCCTGTTTTGTTTTCTAAATATCTGAACTTTTTTTTACCTACACAGCTATGCTGGAAGGCATACCTCGTTTATACAAAATGATTTTGGATGCTTGCCCAAAAGAAGATTTCAGCATGTATCTCTCAAGGAAACATTTTCACCACCATAGCTTTGTCCACTTTTGTAGGCACTGTTCTGGGCTCAAGTCCTTCCATAAATCTCTAAATCCGTTATGAATGTACAGCTTTCAAGTTTTCAGATTCTATTCTTTTGCCTTGAATTGTCTGTTGTACTCATTAATTACCTTTTTGTGGAAGGGAAAAAAAATATCTCTCAATTTCCCTAAAGCCCTAGCCCTTTCTTAGGATTCACCAAGAAAAGCAATTATCTTTTTGTGAAGTATTGATCTGTCTGGACATTGCCTCCCAGTGGATCATCCATTTAGTTCTGGAATTTAAAAATCTTCACAATGCCAACCTCTGTGTCACCACCTGAATTAATGCCCACTCCTCATCTACTGGCATCTAGCCTTGGTCAAGTTTACCATCACATTGAGCTATTGTACAGCAGCACTTCCCTCATGAAGGAAAATACTTTGGGGTCCACATGCTGCCTTTTTTTTTGGCATTTCTTCGCTTAGTACCATTTAAGACCTTGAGCCCTAATTAGCCAATAAATCTCCCAAATTGAAAGTATGCTCTTTGGGAAGAAACACATGATATTATTATTCAGTGAAACCTGATAGAATGTACTATATCACAGTACTTTCCACTTATGATTGATAAAAATGTTTGAAGAGTATCTAGCCACAGAAACCCAGAAATAATCTTCTGAGACTTTACATAATTCACTATACCAATAAGGTTCTTTGAAAGTTTCATTGGTAGAAAGTGATACATTGGTATTAAAACTGAAATCACTTTGAAAAGAGAGACAGCATTGGAGAACAGGGACCTATTGACAAATTCAAGTGTTTTTGTTTCTGTATTGACTTACTGATGCATAAAATTATGCTTAGAGTGATTTTTCTAGCTGACCTACTATTTGTCCCAATATTCAGCCACAATTTTAATTGATTCTTTTGGAGCTTGGGAACACAGGGACTCAAGAGCTGAGAATTCTGGATATTCTTTCTGAGTTGGGCAAGCCAATCTAACAACAGTCAAAAAGTGGTATCTTCCTGGTGTGGGTTCTCCAGTTCAGTCGGTATGTTAACAAGTTCTAGGAATTCATCTATCAGAAGGCAGGGAGATAGTCACTATTATTGGTATGGGTCCCAGTTATTATGACCTATAAATGCCAGTTGGTTATGTCTATCAGATAATTGTCCCCTGAAATAGAGACATCCAGAATCCTAAAATGCTATGAAAATGGTAAAATTGGGGCAGAAGAAATATTTAAACAGAACTTGATTCTTTTTATTGCTCAAAGATACTCCCTCACTGAATTTACTATTGACTTAGGCGAAAACAGATTACCCTGACCAAATTACCTACTGTGTGGAAAATGTTGCCACTGTGTCTGTCATGCTAATTGCCATTTGGAGATAGGTTCATGCCCCTCCCCAATTTTTTAAGGTGAGAAAAGTCATATCTTTCCCGGACATATCAGTGCCTCCTTGGGGAAATGTTGAGAGTGCTGCTAGCAATATATAATTCTCAAGACTTTCCCAAGGCAGCACCAACGGTTTCCTTAACGCCCTGTGACTGGCTTTCTCTCTTATTAGCAAAGAGAGGACCCATTGGGGCAGGTGAGTGGAAAGCTGATAAAACAATCTCTTGGTTTCATCTTACCACCTTCCACTCTAGTGACGAGTATGACGTCAGTGTGCCATAGGACGGAAGTACACGGAGGCTGAGTGATTCAAGGAGCAGAGTGTGCAGGCATTGGAAAATCCCTGGAAGGGGAAAGAACCTGGGCTTTGGCTCTAGACACACCTGGATTTAAACCATGTCTCAGCTGTTTTTAAGCGGCTGGAACCTTAGCAAGTCAGTTAATCTCTCTGAATTTTGGCTCCTCAACTGGAAAATGCAGATAATAGTTCCAACCTGTGAGACCATTGAGGAGATCACAGGGAAAAACAAAACAAAAGCAGACACATGCACTCATATATACACACCCCTGTAGTCAGTTAATGCCTTATAAATGACAGGCATTTTTGGAAGAAAATAGCCACTCTGATTGAAAGATGTTTTTATTCTTATGAAGTATGTGGATTGGGTTTGTACCTCACTTGGGGCTTTCACATGAAAGGGAAATTATTAGATATTTGAAGAGGTGTCTAATTATTTCTTGAGAAAGATCTTCTTTTCTCCCAGGTCAACTTCCTCCTGCACTTCAATTGGAGGGAATGCACACATTTGTGATGGGCTACATTAAGCATGTGAAGTGTAATAAAGCCCCAAAGGGGCTTTAGCGAAAGGGAACTCTAAAAGAAGCTCCTTTGCATTTATTCTTGTGCTACCCCTTGAGTGAAAGGAGCCATGGGTATGGTGAGTGTTTCAATACCAATGCAGACGCTAAATTACCTGGCCTACCTGGGCAAACACTACAAATCATTTTTCCTTCTCAGCCAGGAGAGGGGTGTGGCTTGAGACTTACCCGATTGGATTGATGTGCCATTGGCACCAATCCAGGAGCCCAGGAAACACATTGCACAGTATTCAAACAGAGACCCACTTCCTCAATCTATTCCGTAACCTAAGGCCATGAGCAGGTTGAAAAAAAGAAGAGAAATGTGCGGCATAAACATCATTCGAGCTGAAGATAAGCCTCTAAAAGGAAAGTGTGTACACACCTACAAAGAATGTAATTTAATGCTGGCACAAGCAGATAGGCCAACACAACCCAACTTTTAAATTGGACACTATTAATTAGCGGGGTCTCTTTCTCTTTTCAATACCAATGGCCAATCAATGCCCATGGTACGAATTTGAGAGGGTCTCTTTCAGGTAAGGTCACCACAACAAGTTCCATTTTTCTTTTGTCTCTGGAGCATGGAGCCTGCCTCCTAAATGAAAAGAGCTGCCAGCCCCAGGCGCTGGCGCCCTGCTTATGATAAGTGACGTATCTCTAATTATCGCATCGCCCAGACATCGTAATCTGTCCTCCCGGGTATGAAGGCCCATTAATAATGCTCCGGGGGAAGGGCGACAGCGTCCCAGATGCAGTGCTGTCACCTGATCTGCTCGCTGATACGGAGTTCCCATAATCAGCAGCAACATGCCCTCTAATGTGTCACAACACTCATTGTTTCTCATCTTCTCACACTATGTAACCAGAAAGTAAGCCCCCTTATCATTTAGTAACACTCCCTGGTACCGAAAGCTGGAGAAAATGGAAACACTCCAAGGAGGTGGAGAAAGCAAGTTATTTGAGGGGGCTATTAAGGTTCTAACACAGGCTCTCACTTAGCTGAGAGTTCAGACAGATGAGCAAACACCCCTTTCACCCTACTGCTACCGCCATCCTCAGGCTAGATGGATTTCTGGCAGGGTAGAGCCTCCATGCAGAGAGAGCAGATGCTTCAGGAGAACAAGAAGAAAAATGATGGAGTCTGTGTTCCCACTCTGCTAAACAGGGTTTTGAGTCACTGTTTTCATCCTGAAAGGAAACGCAGTTCCATATGGAACACCAGGTTGGGAGTCTGTCCTGGGACTCAGGACTGATTTTGGCCATAAGCATACACATGAGCCTCATGTTTGTAAAGTAGGAGGGAAACTTCTTTTCTCTGTTTAGAGCAAGTGCATGCTACAAAATGAAATGCAATGACGTGGGGCAAGGCGCTTTCAGCTTTCAGGAGGAATTATTAATAAAATGGTAACAATAATAAGAGCAACATTTATAGGAGCCTTAGGATGGGGTTAGGCAGTGTGCTGAAGGCTTTCCAGGTATCACTTCATTAAATGCTCACATCAATGCATATGAAACTTAATTATCCGCAGTTTCAACAGATGAGGAAACTGAGGCATAGAGAAATTATGTAACTGACCTAAAGTCACAGAGCTATTGACACCGCTAAGTAACAGAGTCAGGCTTTGAACTCAGGAAGTCTGGCTCTAGTGCCTGTGCTCTTGTTAAAGAGGTCTGATATTAAATCAGAAGCTTTGAATTTTAAGTTGGAGAAAGAGAACCTGTCTAGAAGGTAGCATGAAAGAGCAGAGATCACTTAGGCAAAAAATACGTCACCATTAAGAAATCCTAGCGACTCACCCTCTCCTCTCCTTCTCCATCATCCAGGGGCTCAGTCCCCACCTTCCTCAAACTCCAGCTGAAGTAGACCAACTGGTCCTTCCATGACCCAACACCATCTGAAAATTACAAGGCTTGCATTTTGCCCCCACCTTTCTCACTAACCAAATCTGTGACCCAAGGTAGGTAATCCTCTGGGTCTTCCTACCTTCATCTCTAAAATGAATGTTAGAAGGACACATTCTCCTAGGTGCCCTCCAGGATTTAACTGCTCATCCTGGGCTTCTTCCTGAGAATGGAAGCTTACTCTGGCCACGTGGGGATCCCACCAGAACAGTGGTCTCCAAAGTGGGGTAGGCATCCCCAGGGGTAGCCAAGGTTGAGTCACTGGGATTATGGGAAAAAATACTGAAACATCTAATCTTTTAAAACATTCTGATGTTTCTGTATGTTTTATAATGTAAACAACATATTAGTGTATGTTATCTCTACTGTATTTATTTATTTACTTGTGCTGCATGGTTAACTTTTTTCTTTTTTCTCTCTCTAGTACGTGTAGACATTCAAAAACGTTTGGAGACCATGGTAGCAGAGAGCTACGTGGGCCGTTGCCCTTTGCAGCCCCTCAGAGGCTGGACCCATTTTGCCACGTCGATAAAATGCTACCAATGCCATCAGACACGGACTGGAACTCAAAGCCGGTAGCAAGGTGGTACACGTAGCAATTTGATTTTTTCTTCCTAAAATTAAGCTCCTAATGATGTTTCTTAATTTTAAACCACAGAGGCAGGGACAATATTCTTAACAATAACATCAATATTGGTTTAAAAACTGTATACTATAAGAAAAAGCCCTTCTTACTACACAACCATATTGGAATGCTGAAGGGATCTCACAGCACAACGGTAGCATCTCTGACTCCATGTTTGAATGCTGAATTTTTAAAGAAAATCTTACTCTAAAGGACAGGGGCAAGTATCTAACAGAAGCAAGATGTTCTCTCTCAGAAAAATCATCATTTCCCCTTCAGCTTCCAGGAATAGTCTAACAGTATGTTAAAACATATGGAAACATGTTGACAGTGCCCTGTTAACTTTCTTTACCACTTTGTCTGTTTTTCTGAGAACAGACCATATTAAGGTCAATTTTGAAGTAATCCTCTCCCTTGATTTCCCTCTCTAAAATCAGATACTCACAGTAAAACCTGGGATATGATGTGCTATTCTGACCTCTCTAGTTTGAGAAGAATATTGAAATATCAAGAGAAGCTATAAAGGCTAGAAGATATTATAGCTTCCAAAGAAAAAAGAGTGCTACAAAGGCTAGAAGATAAAACATACGAGGAGAGGTGGTGAGAGCTAAATTTATAAGTTTGGCAAAGCAGTGACTCCAGGAGACTAGATCACAGCCTATAAATACCTCCAAGGTAACAATATAATTGAAGGGAAAGAATTATTCATAGTCTCAGAAGAAAAAATTGTCAGGAGTGGGGGAAAGAAATTTTTGACTGTCTGAGGAATGGAATAGGCAAAGCAACCCCCAGAGGAAGCATCTGAAGCATTTTGGTCCAAAGCCCTTGAGTAAGAAACGGGGATTGACAATTGTGTTCCTCAATAATGTGTCACCTTTCACTCTTGTCAGAATTCAGAGCTCTCAGAAACACCCCTGAAAGGCGACCCCATTAAGAGAAGGCTAAGTAATGAGAGATTTGTGTGAAGACTCTTAATATGGGGAGAAGAGTCGACAAAACTCTGACACACCAATATTGTATAATTATGAATTAAAATAGGACAAATGCATTATTTTATGCATATTCTATGTATGGTTATGTTTTAGGTCTAATATCCAACTTTTTCCAGAAAAAATAATACAATCATCATCTATACGCTATCATTGTGTGTTCAAGACGAAGGTTCTTAAAAGAGAACAAATAAGTTCAACCATTGAGTTAATATCATTAAATGTGTGACACTACATAGCAAATTTTATACATGAAATGTATGAATATGTGAGCCCAAAATACTTCTGAATGGGCAAATATGTACGCTTAGGGTAGCAATGTAAAATCAACTGCTAAGCTCTTGTAAACTGTTAAAAATAGCTGTATATAATGAAAATGTTTGAGAGCACTCTTTACATATAATGTGAAAGTATGACCCAAAAATGTTAACCCAACTATGTCAGAGCAGTCACAAAATCAGATGTCGCAGGGGTGGGGCAGGCAAAGAGATGAATGAAGAAGCTGGGTGATATGTGTGACAGAGTGGGTAGAGGCTGGCGGGGGGTGGGGGTGGGGTGGCTGGAAAGGGTATGTCCATGAAAATGGCAGGTGCTGACCAACTGGTCTCCAGCTAACCAATGCCACGTAGGAACACTGACCCAGTGTAGTTGAATCTTCCAAACTTTTAAGAGAAACTGGGAATCCCCATTTGTATCTGGAATATCTGAATTTTGCAACATAGCCGTGCATTGGAAAAGTGCCAAGGGACACTAGTTGAGCACATTCTCTAAATCTCTCACACTGACGGTGGAAGACAAAGAATGCGCTGTCTCTGAGAGTAGGAAACAGGAAGGGCATGACTGAATCAACTGGAAAAAGTATACTTGTTTGCACGGAATTGCCAAACACTAGGGAGACAGAAAGAAGAAAAGACTTCACTCTTGCTCTTTTGTCCAATGAATCCGGAAAGGAAGGAGGTGCTGGGGCAATTGGAATGGTTACATTTTTAGATGCCCCTGCGGCGCTGCCCTCGATACGCAGGAATCTAAGTATGCTGACCTGGTCCACGACCAGTGAGGAGGGCACAGCTGGCTCTCGCCTCCCTGGCAGTCATCAGGAACAACAGAAAGTTCCCATAAGAAGAAATCAAATCATCATATACCCTAAAGACAGAAGCAAGCAGAAGAACTGTGACTTGTTATGGATATCCACAGCAACTTAGATGGATGTTTGTGTCTAGATGGTGTTATGTGAAAAGCAGTGGCTAGGTTTCCAAAATCTAGCAGTTATACTAGTAGGTCAGTTTACAAGGTGGCTTTTGGTAGTTAGCAGAATTTGAGTTCCCAGAACAGTGTTGTTCTGGTTAGGCTTTTACAAACACAAACGGACACACACACACACACACACACACACACACACACACTTTTTCTGCTGTGTGAAACAAACTAGTCTGTGTCAATCCTGTAATCTCGGCCTCCACAAAATGTCACTTTGCACACAAACCCTTCTGACGAGCTCATGTCACGTACGACCAAGTACACAGACTCTGACATAGTCTCACTGTTGTTCAATATCAGTTGTTCTCATGGAGGGGACATGAAAGCTCAATGTGCATTCTTGAAAGAGAAATTTGGTATTCCCACTAGGGTTGGGGTTCATATCATAGGAGACTCCTTTTGTTAATATACAATTTATACCAAATGTTCACTTTTAACAAGGAAGCAATTTGTGGAACCACAGGGAAAATCTTCATATCATCTATGTTCTTTCTCGTTGAATATACAAAGTGTTGTTTTTTTGTTGTCTTTCTCAAACGTTGATAGCAATTTATAAAGAAAGTGCTAATAATGAGTTCCCAGTTCCCAAAGGGGATCTGTTACGATATGATGAATACCCAATTTTGGATAAAACACATTTAACTGCGCTTTGGAGAATCATTGTAAACTCATGTTTTTTGAATCTCTGCAAAGACCTAGCTCAAATAAAAGATCAAGATTTAGAGAACTGAAAAAGACTTCTATGGTTTTCCCCAGAGCTGACTTACTGTGTCTGCATTTCAGTCCAATGTTTGCATGTGTTTAACGCACACACACAGCTTGAAGGAGGAAGCACACACCCTGTGTTTTGCAGGGTTTGGGTGTGAACCGAAGAGAAACATGTGGTTCCATTCTGTCTCCTGCAGCATTCAGTTCAATGAAGGGGAAAACGAATTTGTCCTGATACTGTCACCATAGGGGGTAATCTTGTAAATGACTGGGGTTGGAGAGGGGATGTTCTAGGTCAATACGTAGACGTCATAGTTTAGGTAGGTAGACATGGAAAGTATACCAGAAATGGTGTGGTCTGTCTCCCAGGGAGGGTGGGTTGCCATCTGGTTGATTTTTTTTTCTCTGTTAGTGCCATGTGGATGCGTCTAGCAATTTTCTGTCTGTGATATACAGATGGATGTTCTGAAGGAATCTTGCACAATTACAAAATGAAACAATAGTCATTTGACCACAGCTATTTCAAAGAAAAAGGAACAGAAATTGAGGGTGAAGATGTTATCCTTTTTTTTTGTTTCCTTTTGGCATTGAAAACAAACTAGAGTGGCCAAGCTGGTGGTTGCAGTGGGACCCCCCTCCCCTGCAGCTAGTGAGAAGGCTCTTTGCTCTTTCTTTGATTATAAGGGTAAGAGGTTCATATGGAGATTTGAGAAGTCGACAAAAGTACAAAGATGGAAATAAAAGTTTGGTGGGAATTTGCCAATTTGTTAATAAGTTAAGTAATGAAATATACATGACAGCACGTTTTCACAGAGCTCTGCATATCTCAGGTCCTTGACTACTGGCACCTCCGGAGGACTCGCTTACTAGAATGTACGCTCCACAGGACTGGGAGTTCGTCTATCTCATTTACTCTGTATCCCCAGCATCTAGAATGTACCTGACATGTGTGACGAACTGGTCGAAAAAATTAATGAATAAACTGTTTTCCACTAAAGTAGGTTACTAATCTTTACGAATTTTAACGTGGGCTTTCTATTCCTCCTACATACCGCTCATCTAAAGCTAACTTTGTCATGTTATACTTCTGGCTATATGCCGCTGTATATATTCCCAATGAACCTCAGGGAGATTTCAGTCTATTTTATGAAAGTAGCTGTGTTTTGTGAATAGTTAAAGATCCTCAAATATTGTGCATTGTGTTCTAGGAAACACCTCACAACGAACTAATTTTCCTCTTTACTCTTTAGTATTGAATTTAATACTTTTCTATTTAGCCATGCAACGAAACCAGCTCCAGAATTGCTGATCTAGGTAGCAAACACGAACGTCTGCTAACCTTAGGCATTAGGCATCAAGTGAGAGGCAACTTGATTGGAAGCTGCTCCCATTTCAAGAGACGTGATTTCCAGTGTAAAGGTCTACCTTCCAAGTTTTTATTATACTCTGCCACTAGACATTAGAAGCTGACATACCAGGGGATGACAGTCCACGGCTGCTGAGAAGACACCCATATTTGGTTTTAAATTAAAAATACGAAAATTGAAATACTGACTGTAGAGTCACTAAATGTGTTTCTGTATTACTTGAGATAATTTAGGGTTTCCAAGCATGAATGTTTGAAGACTTCTAATAGGACGTTTATCACACACTGAAATACGATGATAAACTTACCCCATAATGTCTGCTCAGACATACTGCATTTGAAAGCATTTTTGTTGATATTTTGGAAAAAGTTACCTTGGAACCTATTAGCCCACCGTATTGCATTTAAAACCGAAGTTTAGTTTCCAAGCCCATCTTACATAAGGGTGTTTAAGAAAGCCGTTTGGGCAAAATTGGGTGCCTTAATGCGCTGAGACACAACCAAATACTGGAAAGCAATAAAGTATAATGTAAAATAAAACATTTCTTTGAATCTAAAAAGATAGTGACTTAATTCCAATTATTTGCTCTACCTTAGCCAAATTGGTGTGCTCTATCCCTCTGTTTGTGCAAACGAGTCTTCACTGTGGATTTTGTTTTTTTAACTGTGAATTTTAAAAATATCACAGGTCCTGCTAAAATCACCATACCGCATATGGCCTCAATATTGAACAGGTAATTATAGAGAGCAGTACATATGACATTAGAATTAAACATACCAATATTTTAGTCCTTTTTCCTTCCCTTAACTCCATGAACAAATGGTTACTTAATTCTGAGTCTTTGTTTGTTAATCGCTAAAATAAAGGTAATTCTACCAATTTGACAGTGTCAGTATTATGAGAACTAAATAAGTTGATATATACAAAGTGACTACCACGCTGCCTGGACAATGAATAAAACAACTATAGAAGTGATGACAAAAATATAATCTGGCTAGAATATGAGTTTGTAGCCATGAAAAGTCAATCAGTAGAGTTTGTAAAAGGGTTTAGTAACCTAAGTAAGTACTGCAATTTGCATTTTAAAAAGGGCTGGATAATTTGATGACTATTAGTAACATTTGGAAATATCCAAGATAAAATAATGATAAAGGTAATCAGATTTCATGCTTCACTGCACATGGTGATCTCTGGGATCAGAGGATTTGTTCTTTGGGGAACTGTAATACGACCTTAAATCCGAACTGCACTCCCTCCAAGGAGTGAGGTGATAGGTCTGAAGACATATACCAGGTAAAAGCATCATTTGAGGACCACAGCAGCTCATGGCATCTGGCAGTTGGGCCATCCACATTTTGGCTCTGATCTGCTATCTGTCTTGTTGCTAAGCCTTCTGTTGACAATTACAAGCACGTTAGCATCTCTGAGGTCCACATTTCCAGGGCTCCAACCACAACCTCTTAGGCACCAAGAGCTTCGCTGGGTAGTAGGCATCCAATATTATTATGAAAACAATCTTATTAACTATGTAGGTCTTTCAATGGTAACAGGTCTTTCAATTCACATGCATTCTCTCATTTGATCTTCCCTACAATACGAGGAGGTTGGCAGAACAGTATCGATATCTTCACAATTTACATAACTGCGAGTTGGTGGCAGAGCTAGGACTAGACCCTGAGTCTTCTGGCTCTGAGTTAGTAATGCCCATGACAACAACCAAGGGAAGAAATGCAGAAGGACTAACGAGAACACTGGAATGACAAAGACTATATGCCATGATGAATAACAGTAAATACAAAGAAGACAGCCCCACAAAATCATTTCCAATGCAAGAGGTATGACCGAAGGTATGAAGAAAAACAACTGTGGTACTACTTGTATTTGAAAACCCATTTTCATCCTTTTGATTTTTGTAAAACTTCACTACCTACATTTTCTCTGACCCTCTAGCCTTTTCTTTTTAACTTGCTTCCTTTTCCTCCTTCATCTTGTAAATATATCTATCTATCTATCTATCTATCTATCTATCTATCTATCTATCTATCTATCTATATATATATATAGAGAGAGAGAGAGAAAGAGAGAGAGAGAGATTTTTTTTTACAAGATGAAGGAGGATATATATATATATATATATATATATATATATATATTCTAAATTCCTACTCATTTATATCCCCGAAGATCTTAGCTATTCTCTGAGCTTCCATTGTCACCAACAGGCTGAAAAGTTTTAAGTTCCTACCTCTATTCTGTAGCTCTCATCTCAATTCATCACACATTTCCAACTAGAAATCTCTACAGATTGACTCTTGGATGCCTTATGTTTTGCATCACAAAAGTCAAACTCTGACCTTACCCCAAAGTATGCTTTTTTTCTTTAATATGTCCCTGTTTTGTTGTTGTCGTTAATGAAATCATAACTTTCCCATTCTAGCATTCCTTCCTTCTCTCCTCATCCATCCAACCAGCTGGCAACATCTGATGATACTGTCTCTGAAATATTCTTTTGTTTCCTTCTCATTACCCTTCTATTATGATCATTGGATAAGTCCTTTAAAATGTTTTTCCTGGACCACTTAAACAATAACCTGCTATCTATTTTCCTTGAACCCAACAAAAAAACATTCTTTCGCAGAGTCAAAATAATCTTTCTAAAAATGAAGCTTTAGGCATTTCATCTTCTGCTGAAAAACTTTCAATGCCTTATTGCTTTCAGCAGCCATCTATCAGTATGGCATTTGGGTCACCCTCACTACAGGCCTAAAGTATCTGGAAAGAAAAAATAAACAAACCTAAAATTATAACTATCATTAGTTTTACATCTACTGTGAATCAGATACTCATTAAGTATTTCCACATGTATTGTTATAAACCTTCACACAGATTTGCAAGATGTGTGGCATTATTGTCATTATGTTCATTTACAGAGCAGTCAAATAATTCATCCAGGGTCATAGAGCTGATTGGAAGCAGAGCTAGATCTTGAATCACAGACCACTTGCCTCTAAAACATGCGCTCTTTCTTATCCAATACTGTCTGCCTTTTCCCTGAAGCCATTTATTCTGGCCAAACTGAACACTGCCCTACTTTGAGAATGCAGCCTGTATTTTTGTTTTTTGAGGTTATACTCATACTGGCATCTTCATCTGGCGTGCTCCTTCAATGGCTAACCTTCCCGGCATATGATCATTTCTGTAATCTCTACCAACAATGATATTCTTGTCTTCCAAATAGCCAAATGCTGCCCTAAAACTGTGTTTAGTCCTATGTACAATTTTTATTTCCATCCGTTACGTTAAACTTCTTTACATCTCCAACAACTCCAAATAAATTGCTGTTGCACAAATATGTGCCGAAATATGTTCTGAGACCTTCATTAGGAGTATAATGGTAATTAACAGTCAGAACTGGAGTTGGAGGTCTTCCCAGCCATTTATTAGCAGTGCTGTCTCGGGAAAATTCTTAGCTTCCTTAAACATTAGTTGCCTCATTGACAAAGTAAGGATCTTAATAGTGGTTACCTCACTGAGTTGTTGTGAGCTCATAATAAGGTACTGTAAACAAAGTTCTTATACAGTGTCTTGCACCTGGTACTTTGTCAATCAATACTAGTGGTAAGTGGTAGTAGTAATGGTAGTAATGTCAGATGATCTCTTAAGATACAGTTCTAAGTAACTGTAGGAAAAAAAGATCATCTATGCCATTAAATTACCTGCCATTTTAAAATGGAGTGGAAAAATAAACTGAATTAAAAGAGGTTAACTTGAGGGATCAAGAATAAAACATGAGATTTAATTGCCAATCATCTCCTGTTATCCTGAGTGTGAACTGACTTCAGGATGAAGGTTAGCTTGGTCGATCAACAAGGCTTATCTAAATGTCTTTAAGTGATTCTAGGCTCCAAAGGTGACATCTCTGGCTGGGAAATGACAGGTCTGGCTGTCAGACCTATCTTTGAGGCTAATGCAGGCATACAGTTCCCTCTGCCATCTATCAGGGAAACACTAACAAGTTAAAACAGCAGCAGTGACAGCATCGGGATCTAAGCATATGATGCGATGGGGTGGGTGGCTAATGAATTCTCCGGTCAATACGGTGAGCTTCTATGCCTTCTGCATGCAGCCGGGGATCGAAAATTCATCATCTGTAGCTTCAGGGAGTCAGTGAGTTATTTCTTGCCCTGTTGCACTGAAAAATACCCCAGAAGTAACGACTAGTAACAGTATAAGTGGTGGGTCAATGAGATAACTCATCCACCTGACGGGTAAGGTGGGCTTGCTATTAAGTCACATGAACCACAGCGCTGATTTCCTGGTGCCTACAGTTTACTTTGTCTGCTGCACTTTAGGTTCATATGTCTAAAAAGCCTCTGCTATTGAGAACTTGTTCAGCTGTTTGATAACTGTTGTCATCGAGGATACATGACACTGGCTTTAAATCAGTAGCATCCTGACTCTTCCTTAGACTTTTACATCACTGAAGTTGAAATCTCAGAGGTCTTGATGAAAGTTTATTCATTATTTAGGAAAACGTATTGTGTTCTGTGACTTAAAAAAAAATGTTAACTGAAGAAAAGTACCAATGATATTACAAGCTATGCATGATTGAAAGCTCACTATGTGCCAGGAGTTATGCAAGAGTTTTATATACATCAGCTCATAATGTGTAAAAAAACGTGATTTCTCACATTTTTATTACTACGGTCTTTCCAGTCTGTTAGCTCTAGGTAAGTAAGCCAAGGTTGATCACAGTATCCCCAAAATGTAGCACTTTGTCCAGCATGTAAAAAAAACACTCAGTTGATGGGTAATGAATGACACTCATAAGCTAAATTCTCTTAATCCCTATTTTTCTAAATTCACATTATGTATGCATTGAGGATTCTGAAACACTGTCATCAATTAATAGTCAAAGGTATCACTAGTGTAAACGATAAATGAGGATACAGCCTTTTGGCCTCTGCTTCTTATAATTGTCTACCAGCCATAAAATATTTTCTGCACATTGTCAAACCCATTTTCACGCTGGCGTTATTGTACATTTTACTGGCACTCAATCTGGCTTTACTCACATGAAGACCTTGTTTCTAACATTGACTGTCTGGGGCTCTATTAATCCCCAAGTATAGGGCCAAACCCTTTATGTCTTTGTTGGGTGCATAGGGTGGGTCTCAAACCACTTCCATCCATGCCCGCCTGGAAAAGTCCTACTGTCCCGTTGCTGCCACTCGTTATCGTTTAGTTTTCCTCCTCCGTCTCCCCCTTCCCTTCTTCTTTTGGAAGAAGGGATGTTTCCATTTGCCATGGTTCATACCACTGAAGAAGGGATTTCAGGGTGGGATGGAGAACACTTTTCCTGGTGAGCATAGAGCCCTTTGGCACATTACACTAAAGGGCAGTAGAGGCGCGATGCATCACCTTGTCACACTGTTTACAGACACGACGTCCTGCAATGAGACATTAGGAAGCTGCCAAAGTCAGATGGAAGTGCGATCTTCACCTAACCAGGCTTCTCTCAGATGGCACTGGGTTCTTCACTGTGTGCTAACCGGACACTCCACAAGTCTCAACTGTGGATCTAATTCATTCACAAAATTTGCTTTTGATCAGATAAAATAGGAATTTTTTCCAGAAACAATCCCAGAATACTTTTAAAAATACTTAGAATGAGATTCTACTTTTAATTTTGAAACCTTTTCTCTCTTTCCCTGATTTTTTTTTTTTTTGTAATGAAGAAGTCATCACCTCATGGATATTGCATTAAGCAACCTAACTTTCTACATTTGTACAGTCCTTTGCTGATAACAACTTCTACATACTTTATTCCACTTGAATCTCAGGAAAACCCTGTAACATAAGAATTTTTTTGTGCCTATTTAGAAGAACAGGAAGGGTCGTCTTGCTCAAAATCAAAGCTAAGTGGATACTGACAGAAATGAGACTCAAATCCAGAATTTCCATTTCCAAGTAAGTCCATTATCTCACTATGGCACGTTGCCTCCCAAAACCAAGTGTGGAAGCAAAGTAAACAGATTTAGATAGAAAACCCTTGGGAATAATAGAGATCTGAGGGAACACATACCAGCTCCCATGCAGGCAGCTGCCTCTGGTCCAGCTTACATAAGCAGTCACTTCATCAAATCCCCACTTCCACTCCCTTCTCCCACCTTCTTCTCCAACTCTGCCGGATGGAACGTCTAAGCTGGAAGCGGCATAGACGATCCCCAGCAGGCCCTCTCCACAGAAGTAGCTAATGATCTGGAAAAGCTCCTAAGCCCAGAAAACCCAAAGAGGCCTTTTTCACTAAGAACAAATAGCACTGAAAGGAAACACAGAGCAACCTGCAGTGCACGGCACTCTGTGGGAAACGAAATTGCTTCTGTTGGACACCTTTGTTGTTTTCTGGTTCTTTCCCTTTTTACTTGCTTTACCAGTCTGAAAAATGCCAACATTCCTCTGTACAACTCTGCAGATTCCCCCAAATCCAGTTCCTGAATCCAATCCAGTTCTGCCACTGGCCAAATCCAGAGCCGAATCTTAGCTAGCAGCCACCTCACCTCACGGAAGACTAACCCAACAAATGGTGCAAGTTTGCTGTAAATATCCCACACTGGGAAGGCCCAATGAAGCTCCCAGGCCAACAACTTATAGGTGCAATAGATGTGACCAACAGACCATTTATCATTTTCAACTCTGCCCCCCCTTAATCTCCAGGAGTCTCTTCAAATGCTATAAATTATGGGAAAACAATACTATACAAACCAAACTTAATAAATATCCAACTTCCTCAAATATGACACCGAGAGAATCCTACTAGTCTTTTTGGGGGGCTCCCTTTTGGAAGGGGAACATTTTGCACCTTATGAGAAGGCAGTGAGTCTGAACAGCAGTCCTTCGTCTTCTCCTACTTTGTTTTATGTAAGTTATCTACATTGTAAGTCAGGAGGGAAACCACTGGGGAAGGTTATAGATTCTTATCAAACAAAACAGATGCCCTAACACATACATTTTCACTGTTCCTGAAAGGCTCATAATTAAAAAATGAATCCAAGAGGATTTATTGTAAATTACACACAGGGAGGAAGAAATTAATAAGAAGTCTTTTTTACACTCTGCTGTAACTACATAAAGAAAAGCTAATTGCTGCCCAATTCTCCCTGACCTTCAATGTTGTAGGTGGTGAAAGGGGTTGTCAAGAGTTTCATAACAGCGATAATAGCAAGCCCTCCATGGTAATCCCTTCTCTGGTCCTATTCAGTTTTTGTCCCTATTGTATAAATGAAGGTGCCTATAACATGACACAGATCCATAGAGACTTGACGTAGGGTCAATAGGCAAGTGTCACTTGTAAGTAATAGATGCTTCTTTCCAAATGGTGAGCAGATTAATTTCTCAACAATAGATTTCAGTGGAGGAAACATATTTGAAGTACTAATTTTTAAAAATCCCTCGACCTTAATTTACCCGCCTTCCACAGAATTTCATTCCATGCACACATACATCAACAAAGATATTTTTGCCTTTGTCACACACATTTATCCGTGATTTCATTAATATCATCATTCATAATTGACACCGAGAACAGAGCATTAAGAAATATGAACCCCAAACAATGAGATGTAAGCTAATATGAAGCAAACAGTTGCTAAATTTTTCAGTCTCTTGGCTTTCTCTGATCTTGTTTTTAATGGTCTAATTCTTGTCTTGTTCGACACTTTCTATCAAAGCCTATTGAACCATCTTGAGACCCAGATGAGAACGAAGGCTTAAGGTTTAAAAGAAACTAGCAAAAGGAAGAAGAGCCTCTGCTCCTGTGTCCAGAATGACAGATAATGTGAGCAAACTGGGAAATGAGGAAAACTGTGTACATAGTACCTGCCCAGCTCTGCGTTGGGGACTCCCTTTGTTTGCATCAATTCTTTACCTTACAGCACCAAGGCCTTCATTCTGTTTAAGCTCTCTCCACATACTCCTGCCATCCCCCAAAATGTTGGATGTCCCCAAATGAGTCATGCTAATTTCTCCTCCTTTCTCTCCAACACTACAAACAAAACTCAAAATCTATTCCCGCAGCACACCTCAGCCTGGTGTGAGAAGGTTCACAATGAGACCAACTACTTTAAACCAATCAGTTAATGATTCAAAGGCCTCCAGTGGGTGATGAGCTTAAGAAGATACTCAATTTCCAAAAGAGTTGTCAATGTGTGGGGATATCGTGGTGACAAAGGAAAAGAAATGGGAAAGTTCAAGTGTGTGAGTAGCGTGTAGCCTAGAGCCAGTGTAATAAACATGTAGCATATATCTGTCCACAGAGTCTTGTTTCTGCACAGGTAGCAGACATGACTAGTGGAAGCCAGAACTCCTGCCTGCTGAATTCACCTGCTGCACTCACAGATCTTTCCAGTGAGACATGAGAGAGTGAGAGGCACTGAGAACCGCAGGCAAGATGAAACCTGTTTGCCATTCCTGCTCTGGGGACTCCACTGAAGGCAGGGCTTTTCTAGAACGTGTGTTCAGCTCCGGATCACACTCCCTAGTGTTTTTGGAAGGGCACTATCTCTTCCTTCAAATAACCTAACTTGGGGGTAAAAAGGCTATTCCAATGGCAGCACTACTGCTGCTCAAAACATTTAAAGAATTCCTGGGAATTGCCCTCAGCACCAGTTTATAAAACAAACTCTCAATCTCTCTCTCTCTCTGTCTCTCTCTCTGTCTCTCTCTCTCTCTGTCTCTCTCTCTCTCTGTCTCTCTGTCTCTCTGTCTCTCTGTCTCTGTCTCTCTCTCTCTCACACACACACACACACTCACACACACACACATGCCTGCTGATTTCAGAGTTTATATTTTGTTTTCTGAGCAACTTACTGGCTTGACGGTCAATCAGAAGTAGTGCCAAAGTACTCTTGGTTATTTCCACAACTAACACCCACACTGGAAGAATGAAGCTTTCTTTGCCCACATGTGAACTCTTGCTGAGCACATCTGCAGACAGATCTGCCTGTCTTCCCAGGCCCACTTCTTTCTCCGCCATTCCCACCACCACCAGTCCCTGGGATTTACCCTGCTTTGATCTCCTCTTCATGTCTGCCATACATTTTTCTTTTTGTTTCCCCAGTGGTTTTCTCTTCTCTTAGGTGAATCTCTTCCATTTCATTAGGGGAAATGAAATCTTTCATCTTTTTCCCAACCCTTTCCACTTTCACTAACGGCTCTTACATTCTTTTCTCTTTGAGTCATTTTCTTCAGTGCAAGGAAACAACAGCATTTGATAAACAAATTCCCATTTTACAGATTGTGGAAGTCATATAAAAGTATCATAGTAAGTATTTACGGCTTCATTCTCCTGATGCATCTGTGTTAATGTCCAAAACAAGAGGCTGGTTTTGTAATCAAGCCTTTTGATATTCCACTTGGATTTCTTTGTTCCCAAGTGTGGTAAGGAACCTTCCCTTTGCCCCACCCACTCTGGTCTCAGTTTTTAATCACATGTTGTCCTTTACATCTCTATGAGGAAGTTTGCAGCCTAAGGAAGCAGTCAACTAAGTATACAGCCTGCGGCCTGTTTGTATGAATACATTTTTATTGAAATACAGTTATACACAATTTTTATCTCTGGTAGACACCAGATATAATCCACCAGGGAATAAAAAACGGTTTGGAATTCCGAGACCAA
This sequence comes from Rhinolophus ferrumequinum, assembly GCF_004115265.2. NCBI lineage: Eukaryota > Metazoa > Chordata > Mammalia > Chiroptera > Rhinolophidae > Rhinolophus > Rhinolophus ferrumequinum. The sequence goes on from NC_046289.1 coordinate 19,963,556, forward strand.
TGAAGTGGTCCCATGCTCAAGATGGCCACAAATGTTTTGGGTCATTCCAGAACGATGTGGTTTCTCCACATCATAGGGACGGTCTCTCTTCCTTTTCTCTAAAAAGATCAGATGCTATTCTTTTCTAACCTTAATTTTGAAGGTCAATCTGTCAGGAGTTCTAGAATGTTTAAACAATGGCAGCCTCACTGGAATAAGTCCATAGTACGTAAGGCGGGTTCTTCACATTTTGAAGTAAAATTTCTTGTATGTCTTGCTTTTAAAAATGTTAAAATGGAATGCTATGGTTCCTCCTAGAAGTTCCCAGGAAGCTTATGTCCATTTTATAAAAAGGTGCCAACTTCAAGTCAACTCTCAGAAAATAAGAAGAAGTTTCTCGGTAGAGTGGAGATGCTCTACGAAACACAAATGGGAGAAATGGGCAAACTGGGAGAACATTATCTGACTCAAAACAGATGCCTATGGCTGTGCCAACTCATATTTTTCTTACTAAGTCACACTGAACAGGAAAGGGAGATAAATGACCCCAAAAATGAAAGTGAGCTGGTAATAATCGCCTAGTTATAGACACCGTGAAATAGTCATTAAGTGATATGCAGCATACATCTCCCAGAGTTGTGTAAATTATGGTGGTTCCTAGAGGCCAAATAAAGATAAACTGCACTAAGTATGACTGCCTTTCTCTGTGCTCCTTGGCATGGCTTTGTAAGGTGCTTCAGTGCAGGCTCATAGTACCATATGGTTCCTGCAGCATCTGAGAAAGCATTAATGGTTCACAACTCTATTCAAGACCCCTCTTTCACATTTTGAAGGTGATCACTTCGAACCAGTCCTTCCCTGCACCTCCTTAGCAGGGTCTTGTCCTGTCCTGGCTCCCTCTGACTCTGGTGTCAGGGGGAGCCAGCTCAAGCCTTACACTCCTAGCTGCTCCGGTTTCCAAGGCACGTTAGAAGAGCAGACGCCGGAGACGGACACTACTGTAAGGGCTGAGTTTGCTGCTTGTGTCAGCCAGGCAGCCCCCTCCACTCCAGAGACTAGCAATGATATCTGCTTTCCTCCTCAGACCAGCACATTAGCAAAACTCGGATTCAAAGATCCCCAGCAAATGTCCTTTTCCTCCTTTTTGGAGGTTAGTGGTAATCCCCAGTTGATCTTGCCTCTAAAACTGCTTTTTCTCCCTGCTATTTAAACCGAATTCTTATTGCTCCAAATTAAATCCATTCTTCCTAGCCTTGTCATTGCTGACTAATGAGAACAATTCTTCTCTTGGCTCTTGGTGGCTGCACTTTGGGTACTTACGGATGAGAATCATATCCTTCTTTAGCCTACTTTCTTAACTGCAGACTGCACAGGCAATAAAATGGGCTAATTGTTGCTATAAAAATATTTTCGATCCTCATAACGAAGTAATTTTTTTCCTCCAAATCATTTTAATTTCTTAGACTTGCACTATGTTTTTAATGATCTGCAGTAATGAAGGGTGCAGTCCTTTGGGGCTTATATACACAAGCAAAATGTTGAATATGCAACACATGTGAGTACACCAACCCTTGCTCATTGTGCCGTTCCCTTTTGCCCCGCCCACCTGGCCTCAGTTTTTATCAGTTCTCTTTACATCTCTACAAGGAAGTGTGCAGCTTAGGGCAGCGTCACCAAAGTACAGCCTGCAGCCTGTCTTAATACGTGCATTTTTATTGGAAACCAGGCATATATACCTTTTAAAAAATCTATTGCCTATAGCTGCTTTCACAATACAATGGAAGTGTTGAGTAGCTCTGACAGAAACTGTGAGACCTGCAAAGACCAAAATATTTACTATCTGGCCCTTTACAGAAAAACGTTGCCGACCTCCAGCCTAGGAGATCATTAACATTCAAGCAGGTTAAGGTGAACCCCACCAGGTAAATCTCTTATTTACACCTAAGCATTCCGCTAAGTGTTTGTGACACACCAAACCACACACGGAAGCAGTCTGGGCGGGAAGAGCTTGTAATTTTGTATTCCTGAGACATCTGATGGGCATCACGGTTCACATCTGATGGGGAGATTGAGGCTTACCGCACAGACCCCCCATGCCCTCCTTGGATACGGCTCCAACACACGTAGGCGATTTTTATAAGTCTCTGTCCCTTTGCTGTGTCTTTCTAGAATGTTCTGCTGTATTTATCTGGCTCACCAACTCAGACCACCAGGAAGGTAAGAAAATCCAGGCCAAGGCCTGGTACTCACTATGTGAAGCTGGAGGAAGTCACCGAGGCCCGGGGCACTGTCAATGCGAACCAAGATACCATCCTTCACAGTGGTGCTGAAGCCCACGGCCAGGCGGTCAGAGCGTGTGCTGGGCCTGTCGTTGGCTGGCCAGGTGTAGAGGATGAGGCCTCCACTCTTCCCAAAGATGTACGTAGCGCCAGCTGCAAAAGCAAGGAGAGAGGAAGCCATCAGGGACTGTATTGCATCTTGCCAGCTGTAGACACACTGTTGAGACTCTGTACAGACAGCTGTGGAGAGGAAACGGTCCCCACGTGATGGTATTTGGTTACGGAGAGGGATGGTATCCAAAGCCTTTAAAGTCGGCTGTCACCCCAAATTAAAGATGCAGGCAAAATGAATTAATAACAAAGCAGATGTTAGCAAGAGGCTTTCCTAACATCTTCAGTTCCTGCTGCAGAGGGAAAATGACACGCTATGTCTGAGAGCTTTGGTACATGTGACAAACTTTTCCATCTCCCTTAGCAGGGGGATGAATTTCCCATCCCGGCCTCTATAAGCCTGAGATAGAAAACTAGTCCCCCCATGTCTTAGCTATGAGAATATTCTGATCAGTGGAGCCAGGAACAGTTCCAGAGATAACCTCACAAAACTGAAGGTAATGTGAAAGTCCAAAGCCATCATTCCTTTCATGCCTGTACTTATACCACCCCACAGACAAGAAAGCTGTAGACTGTGAAAACCAACTTATGTGATTGAAAGCATTTGACTATTTCTCTATTATGTTGCTATAAAAAAAGGTGATAAAAATTAATTCCAGGGGTCTTGTAAAATTTAACTTCATTTTTTTCCCTAGCCGTCATGTTTATCTGTGTTATATACCAGCTTCCATCTCCTTTTCCAAACTAAATCACAAAAAGAATAGGAGATGGGGGAGGAAAAAAATCTCAGTATAATGAATTTGGAATATGACAAGTGGTATTTTCAATTATAACTACTGGGTTTATCAGTATTTTTGCTATCATTTACTATTGTTAGTTGTGTTTTTACTATTATTTACAAACCCAAGGGTTAGTAAAAATATATTAATTTTAAAATACTTATAAAACAAGCAGGAAGAAAAATAAAGAAAACATTTGCATCTCATGTATTCAAAAAGTCTATTAAAAAAACAAAGAAACAAGTTTTTAAATGTGAATTTGGGGAAAAGCATTTAGATTTGGTAGCTGGAATAGCTACACTATTGCAGCTTCTATGGTCGTATGTATGTTACTGATAGTGAGTACTTCCATATGTTACTTATCTCAAGTTCAGAGAACATTTGGCACCAGATTGTCTTGAGTGTTTCCCATTGAATATAGTCCAATCCTTGAAAGTATTTTAAAATAACATTAGACAAGCATTCAATTATTTTGAGCGTTTACTAAAAGTCTCAAGCACTGGTCCACATTTAGTTTACAGAGAATATTTGAATTACATTGTTTGAAGAACAAATGGGTTGTGCAGCTTGTTTACAAATAATAAAGTAAAGTGCTATAAGGCTAGAAATAGAAGAATATGTCATATGTCATCCTTTTTCTAAGCACTAAGCCACATTATATTCTGAGATATAAATCTAATTTGTCCTTTTTGAAAGGTCACTGTCCAGTTGCTCCAATATGCTCAGTTTGTATATTACATGTAACATACATTATTTTCCTTTTATGAATTTCTTAATCCTTAGTGGATGGTATATGAAAAGCACTCCACAGTCATCTGGAGAATTTGGGATTGTGGTATAGAAAGTGTATAGTTAATTCTATATGCAAAATAATGTTTGCTTCTCACTATCCACAAAAACCCTCAAAGCTTCTTAAAATTAGAAATTTGAATATAATGATTTATCCTTGGTATCTCTCCATCTGTGAAGAGTTTAAATAATTCCCTTTCTGTAGATGATTACAAATGTCATTCACTATTCCTTTTATTCTTTATTTGGAAAACTGAAGGTTACTCAGTGATTAATGTATAGAACCACAAAAAATGCAAATCAGTCTGTGACATTTTGTGGCAATTTATAAAATCTTACCCTATTCTATCCTAAATATATAGTTGATTCCACTAGAGAAATAAATCCATACTCTATCAGGATATAATTTTGTCACTATGAAAAGAACAAGTCAAAGTGTTCTTGAACAAGTCAAGTGGCATATACGCATGATGCTTCACAGTGGGCAAAACCTTTTCAAATCCATTAGCTTGATCTTCCCAATAGTTCTACAGGCTATCTCATTTGTTAACACTATCTGGAAACAGAGACCCAAATATCTGACTTAAGTAATTGGTGCCTTTTTTAAGTCTCCAGCTTAACCTTCCTGCCTCCAAAAGCCTATCTTCATCATATGCCAATTATAGCTTAATATAATTATACAATGAAATATACCAACGACGCAAAGTTGACTGCACTTTATTCTTTTCACATCTTCTCATGAGACCAAAGCGGAATGAAAACAAATCCATAGCCCCCAAATCTGGCCTACTTTACAAACCTTCTACTCTGCTTATATTACTCATCCACTGTCCTGTTCAGTAATTCTCAATATAAAGAATATAAAGAGGAAGAGCATTTTAAAAAACAAAGTACAAATATATAGTGGTTAGGAGATCACCATGGCTTTAATTTTTAAATAAACAAAGACTGAAACCTCACTATGACAATATTAGGGTAAGGAAATATAACATCTGATTTAAAAGTTATTTTTATTGCTTCTGTTATTCTGAATTTAGGGTATCACTATGTTAGATAATTCTAACTTCGTAGGTAGAAAGGACATAAAAAATACAAAGTCCTTAGCATATGACTTATTCTGCTATGTAGAAATATATATTAAAATATGTATTCTTGACACTAGTAAGGGTGAATAAAGACACTGAATGTTCTCACAGTCCAATGTTGGTTTTAAAGGAAGGTAATAGTTACAACTTTCTATTCTGATAACCTGTCATATGTTTTTTCTCTCCTTAAGTTAGCTTTGCTATCTTGCATGGTTTTTAAAGATAAATACAAGATTTCATTAAATTTTAATACAGAATGCCTAGAGTCCCAAAGGGAACATGGAATTATTTTGGTTTACATTTTCAAATTAAAAAGTTAATTTTGTTATTTTTAAGTGTGAATTACAAATCAATTTTTTGGGACTATCCCAGGAACTATAAGAAGCCTCTTAATCCATTAAATATTTTCATTTCGAAGCCAGGCAATATCCCATCACATGCTTTGTCCCCTGAGCTTAGTAGTTCTGATTCCTGGTTTCTCACTGTACTTAGTATGCTGGTGCTAAAATCATATTATATTTATTAATAATCAGAACCATGTAAAGTTCCTGCTTGCTAGCAAAAGTGATCAATTCAACTGAAGGAAAACTTACAATGGTGGCATTTTGGCCATCCAACATTGCAGGATTTTCAAGTTTGCAAGCCGCTGAGGCTGCTTTGCGAGTTCTAACCACTGCATATATTACTAATGAAATCTCCTCACTGTCGTCACTAACCAAGATGAAGTGGATACACTCCAGCTTCAAATAGTTAACAAGTATGACGTTATTTAACACAGAGCTTTTTTTTTTGTCTCAAAAGCACCAAAAAAAAAAAAAAAAAGCGTTTGGCTTATTTTTTTAATAATTAGCTAGCTATTTACTGGGATGGGGCTTATGGTGATTTGGGCAGAGCTGGATGTGAAGGTATGAATATTTAGCATTGCTGTGATTTCTATGTGTGGGGTTGATGGGGAAGAAAAGGGTAGAAGAGGCTCCACTGAAGCCATGAAGGATTCCTGGGCAGCAGTTTAATGCAGTTATACAATAAGCCAATTAAGCAGATGATCTATGATTTCTCAAGGAGAATGAAGGATAACATTTTTTCTAGTCTACACGATTCTCCAATAAATAGTTCTTAAATGTGTGGTGAATAATACTGATTATTTTCCTAGCATTTAATATAATTGCTGATGGCAACTCAATGTTTCCTTGTTTAGGACCATTTGGATAATTATTGTTATCGTTGTTTTGATTTATGAACCTCCTGGCCTTGCCATCATGACATTGTTTCTATTTCTATTCTCATATCCAAATAGCATATTACTTATTTGGGAGATTACCTACAGAAATAGAATCATGATCCTGTTTAAGATTCATAGTAGATACAAAAAGAACATATACATGTCTATGTGTATACATGTACCTACGCACGCATGTGTGTGTATAAATAAGGGACGTTTAGTGATAAAATACAATAGTCTACATGAAATTCATTTATTATATTCCCCATCAAATAATTAAAGATAAAATGGTTCCGGAAAAGCATTTAAGTATAATAAGGTTGTATATTCGTGATTTAAAAAAGCAAATCACCTTTCCCTGAAAGAATTTTCAGTTGGTGCTAAAATGAAACAAGTTTGGAAGCACCTCCTAAAGGAAACCTGAGAGAGTTAAATTTAAAGAGAATTAAATAATTTACTCGTGGACACGTGTCCCAGGTAGAATAATAAGTAATAAAGTAAGTTTGAGTCTCCATGTGCAAACCACCTGGTAGGGAAGCTAGTATAAGAAACCATATGTCAAACTCCTACTCTAGTGATCTGTGAACATTGCCTTGGAACTTAGTATAAAAGTTCATGACATGAAAGTATACACCTGCCTTCCTCTATTATTTCAGCTTCCTAGTCCTTATTTCTATTTTATGACTCTTTTATCACTTATTCACATTTGTGTTCTTTACTGAAAATTAATAAATCCTTTTGAAAAATAAGTGGACTATCAAGGACATAAACTATAGTATGCCAGTAGATGTTCTTATTGCTATCAAAAGTATCTTGTATTCATATCAATGACTATGTAGCTAATAAAACCAAAATGGGAGGACTTTGAAACTGATCGTTATCTCCTCTAGCAAAGGGAGGCATAAAGCTCAGGGAACTCGTAATGACCGATGGCCTTAAGAATACAGTTTCTAGAGTTAGTTGGTTACATGGTCCGCCCCCCACACACCCGTGGATGCTTTGGGCTGTTCATAATAGTAGGGCCTTATATTTCCATAGCATCGAATGATTTTCAAATTGCTTCCTCTAGGAGTATCTCATTTGATGCCTCTTCCCCCAATACCCACTAAAGTATTAATGGCAAATATTGTTGTTACTGTGTTAATGAAAAAGAAAATGGAGGTTCAAAGAGAGTAAACAACTGGATCTGGTGTTAAGTGGTGGAGCTAACAGCAGAAACAGTCCCCTTTCTTGACTTTGCCCTCTTCTCCCCTCAGCAGGCTGTCCTGCTGACCCAGGAGAGGAAGCTTCCCTCAGGAATCCCTGGAAACCAAGAGTCCCACAGAGAGGAGGGGATGGTGAACAACAGATGGAAATCTGCAACAACAAAACCTCTGCGTTCCAAAGGGAGCCACTGGGGAGTACAAGGGAAGTGATAAGTGGTAAGTGATTTTACAAACAGCCTTGCAATGTATCTATGGAACGGATGGTTTATTATAATCTGTTTTGCCTACTCTGAATTTTTTAAAATCAACACCGAAACCGATGATAAAGTAGCTTTAAATAAAGCAAAACTAAAGGGACTGAACATTAAGAAAGAAATTTCATCAATTTTAAAGAACATCCTTTATCTTTAGCAAAGAAATGATCAAATTTACTGCTCGGCTAACTGAAAAACTGACATTGCCTAAGAGTTAATTATATCACCAGGGAGAGCCAAACCCATTTCCTAAACAACGCTCAGGCAAGGTGAGGACTTCCTCCGGATGGGGCAATTCCTTCCTCTCTCTTGAAGAAAGAATGATTTTAAAACAAACAAACAAAATAAACAACGAAAGATTTATGTGATCTGATGAGAAACTAGAGTATGAGAACACACAATGTGATGTATATATGATGTATTACAGTATTGTACGCTTGAAACCTATGTAATTTTACTAACCATTGTCACCCCAATAAATTTTAATTAAAACAAAAAAACAGAAAAAAAAAAGAAAGAAAGCATTAAGCAAGAAAAAAAATAGGCAACAGTTCAGAATGTGTCCCAGGATTCTGGAAGACACACGTGAACTCACAAACTTCCAGCAGAACCAATGTTGGTTCAGTTTCGTATAAAATCTGCTCGGTAATATTGGAACTGAAACTTGTGCACAGAGTGAAGCTCTTATATACTGTACCCAATGTTAAAAGTGCCATAGGAGCTGGTGAGAAAAAATAGAAAACCAATAATATTCTACCTATTAACCCAATTTTTTATGTGTGTAAAATAAAGTTCACCATTATTTAATTCTGGGGGTAAATAGCATTACAAAGAACCATTCTTCATGTATAATTATACGTCATGTGTAAACCCAGTTCTTGCAGTTATGCTTGGTTGGACCTTTTAACAGGAATGTTATCATGGATTTCCAGGGAGTCTGCAGAGGAATTAAAAAGTGTGCTATTTCTAATCTAATGCTAAATACTGAGATGGCTCACTGTGATTCCTTATATCACCTATACTACCCCAAGGTTTGAGTGAAATAAAATCAGACATTGAGGACAGAAACGGGGCCACAGGTTAAACCTGACAAGGTCAGGAGATTGAAAATAACCACATAAGATGGCATGAACATAAAAAAAAAAAAATCGTAACTAGGAGGGAAGTCACATCTTTAACCTGAAGCTTCCTTCATAGTCAATCTTCACCTTAAGTGGGCCTGTCTATTGTCTTTTTGCACCTATGATGACATCCTTGGAATGTCAGTAATCCCTTTTTCCATACCAGAGCCAGAAACTACTGAATCCCTCATTATTATTCTTGTTCCTTGATTGACATCTGTGTGTGAACTATTAACTATCCTGCACCACCTATGTAAAAGAAGTACCTGTCTCTCCAATTTACTTTTATCCAATCCCAGAGATTTCTCTACTTTGCTTTCTCCCACCCCTTCATCTACCAACAATGGATTTCATGTAACCCTCCTTTAATGTATAAAATAAGCTGCAAAACCACCATTTTCTGGAGCATTTTCTCAATCCATTGAGATTTTGCTTCCCAGCAATTGCCGTCAGTTTCGTCCAAATAAACTCTTATAAAGTTTCTCTTATTTTTCATTGGCCCATATATTCTGGGCACATTCAGGAGTGCTTACAAACATATCATGACCCTTTCTGAGTCTTAGAGGTAATGGCATTTTCAGAGACACATTACATCAGAAAATATTTTAAAAAGTTATTTTTATTCACCTTCAGGATTTTTCCACAGGAAAAAGAAGTTGATTAATGATAAAGAATATGATGCTTCTTCCACATGGAAATTGATCCAGAAATAAAGCTTCCAGGGACACACTTAAATTCCTTCCCCCTTGCTTAAAAGAACTATATCATAAGCTCACTGTTTCTCCTTTGAAGTAAATATTTCTTTCACAAACCTTTGGTTGTGCTTAACAATGCTAATTGTAAAATTAATATTAACACTGATATTAATACTCATACTAGCTATATGTATAAATAATTTATTATATATTATAGTACATAGCATAATATTTCAAATTCCTGTATCTTTTACTTTAGATATTGTTTCTTTATTAGTCTGTTGGGACTGCCATATCAAGGTACTACAGACTGGGTGGCTTACCAACAGAAATTGATTTCCTCACAATTCAGGAGGCTAGAATTGCAAGATCAAAGTGTCAGCAGGGTTGGTTTCTTCTAAGGCCTCTCTCCTTGGCTTGTAAATGGCTGCCTTCTTCCTTTGTCCTCACACGGCCTACCCTCTTTACTTATCAGTGTCCTAATTTTCTTTTTTTATATGGACACCAGTCATATTGGATTAGAGCCACCATAATGACCTCATTTTAACTTAATTACCTCTTTGTTGACCCTGTCTCCAAATACAGTTACGTTCTGAGGTACTGGGAATAATGACTACAATATATGAATTTTGGGGTGCACAAATCAGCCTGTAGCAGTCACTCTTCCAGTTTTAAAGATGAGGGAAGCTATAGAATGCAATAAAATAACTTGCCCAAGATTTAGTAGATCAGGAATTTAATCCAGATCTGTCTAACTTAATAGACTACTTTCTTTCATGATATCAAACTGTGTCCCTAAAATGCTTACCTTGTCCCTAATATGCCTATGTACCTGTGTGGGGATAGGGATGATGATGATTGAGAAAAGAACAATGGCTTTCTAACATGTTGGAAAACAAATAAACAAACAGCAAACAAAATAGGAACTCAGTTCCCTCATAGTGGAAATGGCAGTATAGGGCTGATCATTTTATCTTATTTAAATGACAGTGGTTTAATATGAAGTTTCCCTCTGTGAAGTGTATAAAGCAAGGTCAGACAACATGTGGCTCCTGATTTATGACACTGCACCCATAAAATGCTAAATTCTAAAGAGTAGACTCTATAATGAGGTTTATTTCAGAGATTACCTCATAGCCAACTTAATTTAACTTTCATAACCAAGCTAGTTTCTTGTATAGCAAAATAAGTCCTAGGAAATTGAACACTAGTCAGGTTTAAGAAAATAATAAATATTAAGTTTTATTGTCAAACAAAATGAAAATCCAGAACCCTGGTGTACCATGAGCTCCTGGAAGACACGGCTATTTAATTCGCCTCTCTATCAACACTGAATGCTCAGGAAATAAATGCTGTTGAATTAATCAATAAATCTTGGCTCACCTATACTTTCATACCTTCACACAGTCATTCAGATATCTGCCCCTTAATCCATCTCAGTTTTTCCTCATTTTATCTCAATGTGGAAATATTTTAGGGTCCACAATATCTCCTATGATGGAATAGAACACAGCTTCCAATTTATAAAAGAAATCTAACCACAAAGACATTTGAATATTTTTCTTAGGTGAGTTTTTGGCAGGCTCAGATAATAAAATCACACCCATCTTTAGTCAAATTGTTTTATGTTTCCCCTCAGTTCCTAAATCACATTGCAAACTGCCTTTAGTTATCTGTATCTATATTTATATCTACATCTATATATCTTAGATTTAACCTAACAAGAATATATAGTAGAAAAGCAATGCAATATATTTAAGAATAGTAGTTATTCTATTTTACAGAGCATTAACTAAGTGCATAGGCCATATATACATTTGTCTTTAGGCAAAATAGAAATGAATGAAAATAAAAATAAAAATTATCATTTTATAATTATTCATCAGCCTTTTCTGTAGCTTTTTTTTTTTTTTTTGAAACTCATTCTGTCTGATAATATCTCATGAGACATGATTAGAATAAAAGGAAGGTCTGGAGCACATTCATCTGCCTCCTTTTTTCCCCTCCTTTTATTCCACAGATTTGAAATACCTTCTCTGATAAGAGCAATTGGGAGATGTCTAAGTACTGAATATTCTCTGAAAAAGAAATACAAATGAACAGTTGTTGCTTATTTCCAGTGCTTTGATTTAAATGCTGGATATAGAGAGGCTTCACATGTCTAAGGGGCCAGGAGCTATAATACAAATGACTTTGGTAGATTTGTGACTCTAATTCATAAAACATGATTTTCTTGGAAAAGTTGGCTAATATTTGTAAGGGTAATGACTCTTGCTTCTATGACATGCATATCTCTTTGTCATAAAACACATGTCAGAATTAGGCAAAAGGAAGAAACTTTATCATGACCCAGTCTCCTGTTTTATAATAACCATTTATGTTCACTGTGCCTCAGTTTCCCCATGATTAAGAAGGTTATAATACCTCTCTTACCTACTCATTTCAAGAGTTTGAATAAAGATCAAAATAGCTACCATGAACACCATATAGAACTTTAGAACTAGTTTAATATTTGCCTTGTACGGTGTTCACCTAAACATGAAGGGATTCCCAAGGTTTTTGTACCTGCAGGAGACTTTCATTATTATATGTGCCAATATATCTTCCCTCTTTATCTTGAAATATTAAGCCCCTCCCCATTAAAATGACCATTTTCTCCCATACCAGTCATGTGCTTTGAATAGAAATTGTCAACCTATACATACACGTATACCTGATTGGCTATGATGTAGAAATTAACCCAGGTTGAACCAATCAGAACACTTCACTGAATTTTTTGTAATCTGGACCCAGAGAAACACTCCATCAGCTCCTTTCTGTTGATAAAGTTAAGCACACAGCTGCCATGGTCACATTTTCTATTGTGGGGAAGAAGTGTGAGAAAACAAACCCTGACTCAGTGAAGTCAAACTGTTGAGTCAAGAGTAGAACACAAAGAAAATCTTATCAATTTTGAGTACTTGGTTTTAATGGTCCATGTTGTAAAGTCACACCTTTGTCTTTCTTATATAAAATTCTCAATAGCTACCTTGTTTAGTCTAAGCTAGTTCAAATTTTGTTCTTTCACAACTAGAAGAGTCCTGGATAGTAAAGAACCCCTGGAAACTATCTCAGTGCCTGGAACAAATAGGGACACAAGAAGTGCTTGTTAAATGAATTGGCAACAAATGACCAAAATGATTAAGTGATAAGTTACCCAAGAATTTCACCTAAGAAGCACATTCAATAATTTATATACGTATCAAATTGTAGTGCTTATAAAACTGATCATGTTCTTGTTGACAAAGAAATCCTTAATAATTTGCATAATTAGATTATCTAAAACACTATATATATGTATATATATGAGTGTGTGTATCTAAATATAAATATATTATATATGCACATTACATATACATATATAATATTCATATATGCATATATTATATATAATATGTAATGTAGTTTATATAATTATATATTATATAATAACAATTATGAAAATATATTATATACGAGGTGTTACAATTAAGTTCGTGAACTTGTTGCAATGATGTTGCTAACCTTTTTTGATATCAGAGGGATTATTTGTTATGAATTAGTACGAACTGGACAAACAGTTAACCAAGTTTACTGTTTGGAAGTGCTGAAAAGGCTGCACTGAACTTTTTCACCAACAATTCATGGCTCTTGCATCATGACAATGCACCAGCTCACACAACACTGTCTGTGAGGGAGTTTTTAGCCAGTAAACAAATAACTGCATTGGAACACCCTCCCTACTCACCTGATCTGGCCTCAATGATTTCTTTCTTTACCCAAAGATAAAGGAAATATTGAAAGCAAGACATTGGGATGAATTTCAGGACATCAAGGGTAATATGACAACCATGTCGTACGACCATTCCAGAAAGAGTTCCAAATTGCTTTGATGGGTGGACTAGGTGCTGGCATTGGTGCATAGCTTCCCAAGGGGAGTACTTTGAAGGTGACCATAGTGATATTCAGTAATGAGGTATGTAGCACTTTTTCTAGGATGAGTTCGCAAACTTAATTGTCTGACCTCGTGCATACATATACCAGGGGTGCCAAAAAAATGTATACACATGACTTGTATTCATCTTTTGTATCAGTATATACTGAATGTTACAATTTTAATACAGTTTTTTCCTTTCTTAAAATGTGTATACATTTTTTTGGCACCCTCTGTATGTACATACACACATAGGGAGATTCAAAATCCCAATGCTTAGAATATTTTTTTCAAAAAAAAAAAAAAATCAACAGCTTCTTTTTTTTTTGTTTGTTTTTTTTTTTGTTTTTTTTTTTGTTTTTTTTTTTGTTTTTTGTTTTTTGTTTTTTTTTTAATTTATTTTTAATTTATTGGGGGTGACAATTGTTAGTAGAATTACATAGATTTCAGTTGTGCAATTCTGTATCACATCATCCATAAATCACACTGTGTGTTCACCACCCAGAGTCAGCTCCCCTTCCATCACCATATATTTGATCCCCCTCACCCTCATCCCCCACCCCCCAACCCCTTTACGCTCTGGTAACCACCAAATTACGTTCCCCAGATTAATTTTCAAACCCCGTGGCCATCCTGTGGTCACCGACTGCCCTCCAATCCCCTCACCCTCCCCCCCACCCCCCACTTCTTCTTTTAATAATAGTAATTACCAGGTTGAAAGGAAAAGGAGAAATCCCAACCACAATAACAAAATCTATCTTGAAATGATTAAAAAAAATAATTCAATCTATTTCAAAAAAATATCTTGAAATAATTCAACAAGAAAGCTACATAAAGAAACGCTATATAAAGGAAACAATAACTTTTAGAGGACATAAAACAAGTCCAGATACATAGAGATAGATATGATGTTATTGGACAGGGAAAATATGAATATATCAATGAGCATGTTAATCTTTAAGTCACCTCTAAATAGAATCTCAGTTCCTTTTGAAGTTCCTAAAGAAAAATAAATGTGTAAGATTTGCTGAGAAAATGTTAAAAGAATAAAAAAAGGAAACTTGCTTTAAAGTAGACTTTAAAATTTAATAAAAAGTGATTATAGTCAAAATAATCTATTCTAGAGGAAAAACAGAGTACTCATTTAGTAAAAATTAAATGCAATGGTATATAAATGTCAAAAAATGTCAAGTACCCTCTATGTACTAAAGAACACTGTATGTATAATGCAATATGATAATTGTGATAGTAGAGATACGTTCAAAGTCAGATGGGAAGCCCTAGGAGAGGGTGACCGCCATTAATAAAAACTTGTACCACATAATGATTTTATATATATATCATTATATATCTCTCTCAATAAGTATTATGAGATATATGTGTGTATGTGTATATATATATGTATATGTATGTATATGTATATGTGTGTGTGTATATACATATATATATATATATATATATATCTCACAATAAGTTTAGTTAACATTCATCACCTCACATAGTTATACATTTATTTTCTTATGATGAGAACTTTTAAGATTTACTTTCTTAGCAACTTTCAAATATATAATGCAGTATTGCTAACTATAATTACAATGCTGTATATTACATCTCCAGAAGTTATTTATCTTATAGCTGGAAGTTTGAACCTTTGACCACCTTCATTCACTTTCTCTACCACCCCCATGCCCAGCCTCTGGCAACCACCAATCTTTCCTATTACTATGAGTTGTGTATGTTTGTATTCTGCATGTTAGTGATAACATTATGTTGTATACCTTAAAATATTATAATGTTATATGTCAATTATATCTCAGTAAAACCAGAAAAATACTAATCTTGTGACAAATAAAATATGTCAAAAAATAAAAAGGGGCTGCATTGAGTCTTGGGGTAAAGGAGTATTTATCTGATTTTAAAGGAGAGGAAAGACATTCTACTTGGAGACCATAGAGAAAGATGAGAGAGAACCTCAAGTGCTCTGGGAAGACAACCATCATCATTTCTTTTGGGTGGTACGTAGGCTGAAGAGCTGAGAATAGCAAAGACAGGTCTGAAAAATAAGCTAGTAAGAGCTATGCAGAGTACTGACTGCCATATAAAGTTGTTTGAACATTAGTAGACAAACTCGTATCTTAGTGGACAAGGCAGTGTTTTCCTTATAGTTTTTTTGTTTGTTTGTTTTTTAGTAACAGAAATATTTCAAGGATTACATCTAAAATAAACAACTTTTTCCATAATTTTTTAACTTCTGAAACATGTAACCTTTAATTAGGATAATATAGTCACTCCAATGTAAATTTTTGAAGAATGATTTTACTATTTAAAAAGTTTGAAAATGACTACTTCAGTCAGTAGAAAAGCATAATTTTATCTATGTTTGATGAAAATAACTCTGACTGAGATGTGGAAGACAGAAGGAGACAAAAGTGTGTCCATATGGATCGACGGAGGCCATTGCTATAGCCTGGACATGAAGGACACGAGCTGAGACTGGGTCAATGAGAGTGAGAAATGAGAGAGAAGAGTGGATACTTAAGATGTGAAGAGTAAAATCGCTTGGTGATGCATTTAATACTTGGGGAAGAAAAAAAGAAGGAATTCACATTGATTCAGAGTTTTCAAGTTTGGGCAAATAAAATTGTAGATAAAAAAGAAGCACAGCTTAGGGCATGAGAGTGATAGTTCAATTTTGGAGTTATTGAGTTTTGTGTGCCTGTACAATAATGGTCCAAGGGTGCAGTGAGAACTCCAGGACTAGAAAGCGTCAGGGCCATGGCATTAAGGCCCCCATGAGACTGTGCTATTATGTCATCATAGAATGCACCCAGATCCTGCTCAGCTATTTCCAAATACATATTATTTGGCATTGGGAGGACCTGAAAGATTAGGCAAATTGATTTGCTAAAATAATATCCATTGAATATATGTATAGCTATTTTCCTTTCTCTCTGGTCTCCACTTATAGAAACACATAGTTTTGTATGGTAATCATAATAATTATATAATTTTGAATCCTTGTTCTTTTATAGTATTTGAACCTCTCTCTATATGATTAGATTTGTCATTTTACATGGGTGCCTAATATTCCACGAGGTGATGGCTATAGCATTTCTCGCATGTTGAGCCCTTAGGTTATTTGTTTTATCTGTGGATATACCTTTTTGTGGGGGGTGCAATTTGATGTAAGAGGAAGATAGGATATGTGGCTGAATCAAAACCTTTCAATTTCCTTCACTTAGTAGATGGACAAGTATCACATCATCAAAAGAAAAAAAAAAAAGATGCCCACATGAAAGAACAGTTTCCAGTTCAAGTGCAGATGGGCAATGTCTGAATCTTATCACATGACTGACTTAATCAGAAGGCCTAATACAGAACAACATAGATAACACTTTCTTTTGAGTTAAAGAAATCTCCCTAAATATTAAGTCACACTATGTTCCCCTTTTTAAACTAAAGATAGTCTATAGCCAAGAGTCACATAAGAGACCCAAATGGATCAAAGTCAGCTTCTGGTGTTCCAAGCCATTTTTCATTACTCATCCAACAAAACTTTATCCTTTACCTCTTATCAATGGACAAACGAATCATTGCATTATTATGCAGTATTTTGGTAATTAGTTTACAGTTTATTTTTTAAAACTGATGTCCTCTGAATACATAAACACCTAATTTTCTTAATATTTTATCCTCTTCAAAGCCTCAGCTTATAGTTTCTATTTTTCTTCCTTTATTATGCTTAACAAGACAATTGCCTTTTGCTAATGTTCGGTGATTCTCATCCCACCTTCCTAATTAAATATATTTCAAATACATCCTCCATCTCAGTCTCTCTCTCCCCTCAGTACTTCCCCACACTTTGCAAGTGTGCCATCCTGATGATAAAAACAATTTATTATTTATTCTTAACCCTGAACCTTGTGGGAGGTGACTGTATTATCCCTGCTTTTTAAAAAATTGCCCTCTAGTCATCAGGTGCCGGAGTGAGGCACTTTCTACACCTGGCCTTACACTTTTATTCATGAATCCATGCTGCAAGTCTATAAAAACTCATTTCCCAGGCTCTCTTCTTAGTTCTAATATGATAGCATTAGCATTGATTCAACAGTACAGATATGACATTCAGCAAATAAACAGCAGTCACTTCCATCAAAGCTTGCAGACTTGTTATGATGGATATATTCAGACACACCAGTCTCTTTTTAGAAAATGCAATTTTATGAAAAAATACAAGATAATTGGTCTTTAGCTCTTGCAATAAACTTAGATAGCACCTGCCATATTTAAATTAATACAGCGCTTCTCCCTGTTAGATTAGGCCTTCTGATTAAGTCAGTCATGTGAAAAAACTCAGACATTGGCCATGTGCAGATTAGAAGATGGTTTTTGATGTGGATATATAGTTTTTTAATGATGTGATACTTGTCCATCTACTAAGTAAAGGAAATTGAAAGTTCTCTATTCAGCCACATATCCTGTCTGTCCTTATCTCTCAGCCTCAGCTTTTGCCTCACATTGTATCACATAGGTGGTAGGTTTTATTGGGCGCTGGAAGATTCTCCAGAGCAATGACCTAGTATCTGAAGCCTCCGTGTGAACACTGGGTCTGCTTGCCAGAGATCACAGACACGTCACTCTCGAGGATTTACTCCCTTTCCTATTGTTCCCATTTCCTCTGACTCTGGCTGCCACCGTGCAGATCAGGAAACTCAGAGAACAGCTTTGCTCCTTTTAATCTCCCTTAAACTAGCAGCGAGAATGAATCAGATTCACATGGCTGGAGCAGCAGAATGTAAAGTGCCAAGGCTGCCATTTCAACCGACCCTCCCACTTCCAGGGAATGCCTGGATAACAATGAATGGAGAGGATCCTTCCAGGGTACAAATTAGGCTCAAAGGGTCTACCTGCATTGAAGCAACTGGTGACCTAGTGGCAGGGCTGGTAGGACTTCTTCCAGTAAGAGGGGAACATATGTTCTCTGAAGGGGGCCCTCTTACTCGTCATAGCCATTAAAGATCGAATTCCCCTAATTTACCCATTTAACTCAATACCTTAACATGTGTCCAGAGTTTTACCTCAAACATGCTTCCTAAAGTCATAAATTTGGGGGAAAAGCCCACAAACAACACGGGCACAAAGACATCTTGCTTACAGTGTGGAAATCACAGTCATAGACCGTGCCATGATTTTAAAAACTATCCGTATTTCGCAGTCAGAGATGGCAATAGAGATCCAGCACCTGTGTTATGCTGGAACCTGTTGCTCAGTCGCACTTACAGTTTGCATGGACATGATTAGACTATGAGTCCCTTGTAGACAGTGGTGATGTCATGGGTTTCTTTGTGTCCCCATGACGGCCAAGTCCCATCATTGACACCCTCTGTGGTATAAGAATTGAATGGAGAATGAGGGGCACTATTTGATCTTCTTCACTTCTAGATGCAAATACTGAGGCCCAAAAAGTTTACAGAATTTGTCTAAGGTCATAGTTCATGAGTGGCAGGGCCAAATTAGAACTCCTCTCTTGACTCCAGTCCAGTGCCCTTTCTTTCTATATTCTTTCTGCTGCCTTTAAACAGGTGGTTAAGAAAAACTTGTTTATTGATTAATTTTAATTCACCTATTTACACGCCATCATTTAAGGATACTGTTAAACATTATGGAGCAGGTTTAACCTGTGTGCATGTGAGTGGGAGGGAGAAGGGGACAGAAGCAAGGTCACATACTCTCTTACATCAGCATTTACTCTTCATGTACCTGCTTTATTGGGTACATAATGATCTGAAGTCTTATATTTAAATACATAAAATGACAAATTATATACAAAGAAGTCCTCCTCTGGGTCATTATTCTTAGTCCACAAGGAAGTGAAGGCAAAGAGATGTGAAAATATCTGAAAAAGTTACAGTTCAATCACTACAGAATCTAAGCTAACGCTGGAATTTGTCCCCTAGAAAAGGATCCACTTTGAGCTTCATGAGCTTCAAACCCAAGGTCTCTAAGACAGAGGAATAAGCAACCTGAAGTGCTAGTCCACAGATCTGCTCAGTCCCAACAAGTGTGAGGCTGACGACATGTTGCTCCTGGGATCTGCTGGTAGACACCACAAGAGGCAAGCAATGAACGGAGGCTGGAAGGGGATGCTGCACTCTGAACGGGATCTCTTTAAAAGCACCGTGCAGCAGGAAAGACAAGTATAATGGCTATTTAATCATCTTCACTATGAAGTGCCAATTCTTTAGACTCTTATGACACTCATGAATGATGCAGGAGGCGGACATGATGAATGCAGAACAATTCCCTGAGACACATACTTTCAGGGAATTTATGCTCCCCTCCCCCCAGGACAAAAGGGCTCCTGGGCTCAGTTATCATTTGTTCTGGGAGAGAATTTACAGTCTTGCCAGCAACTCCTTTTACCCTGCTCAATAAAGCGCTTATTTTGATATACTGACTGTGATTGTTCAAGAACAACTGTATCCTTGGAAATTCATGTGCAGTGAGCAGTCTTGCTGGCTTACTTTCCTTTACTTCATGCACTTTTGTCATTTTCCAGCTTCTATAATCGAAAAGGCTTGGACACATGTCTCCAAACCACATGTCCATTTATTTGGTCAGAGATCTCTCTCTCTCTCACACACACACTCACACACACACACACACACACACACACACACACGTGTGTCACTCTTTAATATCTGAAAGCCCAAATACTGTTTGGGTTCACTGTAAGTCAGATAATTCTTTAGTGTATGGCTCTTTGCACTGGTAAATATGCAATAAAAATATTCTGTATCCTCTGCCCACAGATAATCTGCATGTGGACAGTAAATTAGTTGATACATTCACAAAAATTGGTAAAGCCCCACCTCTATGCGAGGTGCTGGACAGACAGCAGTAAGCATAACAAAGTCCTTGCCTTAATAGAGGTGATACTCTCATAATGATTGCAGACGAAACACAAACACATAGATTTATAATATAACGTCGAGGAGTTTTAAGTGCTTGATAAGGGGAGATTTGTGTCAGGAGAGGCTTATTTCAAATGAGATGGATGGGCATTTTGTGTTGGGGTGATAGCAAGTGTGACCTGACGTTAGGAGAAAGGACACCACATACCTTCTGAGGAAAGAGAGAACAAAGTGTGTGGGGGGGGGGAGAGAGGAAAAAAATATATTTGGCTAGCTTGAGATAGAGCAATAAAACCAGTATTGCGAAAATGGAGGGTACAAGGAAGAGAGTGGGGAAAAAAGTGGAGAAATAAAGAGACACCAGATTACATAGGGTCTCACAGGAAGTACCTCACGTGAGGTACGTCCTTGTCTGATTCTACTCTGAGATAACTGTACTCAGAGCTTTCTGAGTACTCAGAGCTTTCTACTCGTAGCTCTGTTACACATTTCAAGTAGGACATTCAAAATCAGACTTAAGAGGGAGGTAAGGAAAGAGGTAAGGAGAGAGGCCTCAAAGTGCTGCCATATGAAGAGCAACTGAATGAACTTAGGATATTTAACCAGAATCCATTGGGAACTGAGTCGGGCAGCCATCTTCAAATATCTAGAGTGTCATCTAGAAGAAAAACTAGCTGCTTCAGAAAGTAGAACCAATAATGATGGGTGATAAAAATTCCATCACCAGATGTGTTTCAGCAGAGGCTGAATAGTCACTTTTCAGGGATGTCTGTGGGTCATCTCTAGATGGTTCTAAAAGAATCTATTTTTCTAATGAAGGAAAACTATATGAAACAGAAATGGTGGACTCTGGTAGAACAAACACATTCATCTAAATCAATCATCTAACTTTTCTTGTTTAAAAACAGTCATTTTCCTTTTTAGTAAATTGCTGCTATTTCTTTGTTGAGAAAATCAGTAGCCATTTGGGGAAAGATGAAAATTCTATAAAGCCATATTTTCCCTACAAATATTTTAACACAGTTGGCAGAAACATCCTTGAGGTCTATACCCTCAAGAATATTTTGTTCTAGAGTCTGCCTTCTAGGAAATCCTAATAACATCATCCATTTAAAAATATTCCTTTGATCACTGAAATAGCAGCCAAATCCACTCCTTTCTTCTTATCATGAAAATCCCAGAAGTGGAGGGAAGGCAGCAGGCTAAAAACGGTCCTTCCAAATCCTCGTGGGCAGGCAAAACCATTTCCTCCTATTAATTTTTCACAGTGTCTAAGATTTTTTTTCTTAATAGAACTTAATCCAAAGATGGCAATAATAATGAGGGTTAGAATTCACAGGTAGAGGAAGCCATGGTTAAGAAATCTTTCTGTAAAGGATCTTCAAAAGGTCTTTTTCAAATTGCCTCTTTGCTTCTTAATAGGAAAAGAAATACTTACACATAAGAGTTCATTATGGAAAAGCGACCTTTAAAGTATCGTGAAAGAGAGAAAGTATTTACCTAGTATTTTGGAATAAGGAAGGAAGGAAGGAAGGAAGGAAGGAAGGAAGGAAGGAAGGAAGGAAGGAAGGAAGGAAGAAAGGAAAGAAGAAAGGAAGGAAGGAAAGAAGAAAGGAAGGAAAGGAGGGAGGAAGGAAAGAAGGGAGGAAGAGTAAAAGCGAGAAAGAGAAGGAAAGGAGAGGATTAGAGTTCCGTATAAGAAGCACAAAATAATTCTTCTGCTATATTCTGCGTAAAATATACCTAAGTTAATATTTTATTTTCCAGGATGTTTCTGAACTTCTATGTGACTAAAGAAAGCAGCAAAAATAATGAAAGAGACAAAAAATAGAACACATATGGAACAGTTTTTAAAAAATTATAATCTCTGGAAAAGAAATCAAAAAAGTAAATTAATTACTGTTTGAGGAGATAAAGTGTTTTCTGGAGATAAGGCTTTCAGAGAAAGGCTGTATACTATATATGGGGATAAAACAATAAAAAGCAACAGACAGAAATGAAAGCAGGCAAAACAAGGAAGATTCCTTAACCATCGAGTTAAAAACAAAAAACAAAACACATCAGAACAGCAAAAAATTAAACCGAAGTGAGTTACTGAAGGAGCGCTAGAGGTTTTCAACCCAGCAACATTTCCACCATAACTCTTCATTCATCATATAAACTTTTGGTATTTTATTCATGGTCCTTATTAGTTTTTGTCTGTCTTTGCCCTCGTAGAACGTAAGCTCAATAAAGGCAGAAACTCGTCTTGCTCCTTGCTAAAATCCTAGAACATTGCAAAGCACATAGTCCACTTGCTTTAATAATGTTGAATCAATAAAGAGGTGTTTAAGAAGGTTTGCCCCTAAAAATAGGAGCACAGGTTGTATTATATACTATCACACATTGGCCATCACTCTCACTGCCATTCTCTTGTATATAATTCTCAAATGAATTCCAATCGTCTTAGAATGAAATCAAACTCCTTAAAATTATCCCAAAGGCCTTTTATGATCTGACTCTTGCCATCCTCTCCTACTTCACCTGCCATCATATTCCACTTTGTTCACTATACTCCAGACACTGGGATTTCTTTTATTCTTCCATCAGGTAAGTGCCATAGTGACTCTTGAGGTCTTTGTGTTCTTTCCTCTTCCCTCAGATACTCACATGGGTGACTCCTTCTCATCAATCGTGTCTTAGGTAAAGGGTAACCTCTTGAGAGGCCTTTGTTGGTTACAGAATCAAAGAAAACAACCTCTACCCGCCTCCTGCAACATCCTTGGCAGTCATTCTCTATGCCAAAACTAGTAACGTTTTCTCTACAGCACTTACCAAATCTTTTCTTTCTCCTCTGACTAGCATGGAAGTCCATGAGAATAGATGTCTGTCTGTCATGCTCACTACCATCACCTCGCTGATCCAAACAACAGTTGGCCTAAAGTAAACACTCAATATTTCGGAGACAAATGAATACATCTTTAAGACAACCTGTTCTTAAAAATAAGACTCCAGTTTCCCAAAGTCCCTTTAAACTATCACTTTAGCTACCCCTGTCATATATTCATGCTACTTTAATTCCTGTTAGACCTAGAACACACATAAAACAGTGCTGATTTTCACAGTCCCTATTATGTATAAGTCTTTATTTGATCCTTAAAATGGAAAGAATGATAGTGACTTCTCTACTCAGTGTGTGGTTAGAGGAGTGAATGAATGTACACAAAGCCATTTGGAATTTGTTCAAGGGGACGGACACCACAGACCCAAAGTACCGCTTTGACCATTATTCGTTTGTGGCTCCTGTAACAGGAGTTTTCATCATTATTTTCTCGACCTAATGGAGTGGCAAAAGAGGGTCACTCAAAGGGCAAGGGAGAGATATCACTCTTTGGATATGATTTTGGGGGACAACACTCTCTCCAAAGGGGCAGCAGTAAAAATGTCAACACTCTCAACTCAATGGTTCACACAGGTATTTTTCAGAGGAGCTGGATAAATAAACTCTGAAAATCCTTTTCTTTCTTTTTGTCTGCTGTAAATGCAATATATTGATTCAGGTCCCACTATTTCATGACATCCACATGCTTCAGTAGTACAGAGGATTTATTTTTATCCCTTCTTCTCAAGGAGCTGAAACTGCTCTCAACTCCAGTCACGAACCACTCCTTTCTCCTCCTCCTTTTTTCCTTCTCTAGCCAGTACGCTGACAGTCAGATAGTGGGTGAACAGGATGACTAGTACATAAAACACTCTAATTCCAGTTATGTGAACCTTTGTCACTTCTCCAAGGCCAATGGGGACAAATCTAAGGAATAAATTTGCTGGCAGTAGACAGGATGAACTAGGGTGAGCGGTGGGTAGTTAATCCAATTGTTTCCCTCATAACGAGAAGTAGTTGATGTTGAGAATAGAAAATAGCTAAGAGTTTTGTGGCGGATTTTTTGTGTGTGCGTGTGTTGTGTTTTTTTTTTAAGAATAATAGACAGTTTTGAATTGTTGTTGCTCCAACAGATTCCTCTTCAGTACACCGAGGAAATTCTACTTTATTAAGCAATTTTAAATGCTTTAGAACGTTTTCTTTTGGAAAGTTGGCCAAATAAAAAGACTTCTAGACTAGACAAGTATTTTGGTTCTTGCTTTGCTGTTGGCTGGACTATAACACTGGTTAATTTGCCTAATATCTCTGAAGTTACTCATTTGCCAATTCCCATTCATTCCACAAAACACAGTGCAGGATCGTCTTCTCTGTAAAGCTATTTTATCCATTCAACCTGCCATTTGGCTAATATTTACTAATCACCTATTATTCATTTAACAAATATTTATTTAGACCTAATATAGATCAGACTTAAAACAGGTGCTGGGGACATGAAAGAAAGAAAGAAGGAAGGGAGGGAGGGAGCGAGGGAGAGGGAAAGAGAGAGAGAGAGAGAGAGAGAGAGGGAGAAAGAAAGAAAGAAAGAAAGAAAGAAAGAAAGAGAGAGAGAGAGAGAGAGAGAGAGAGAGAGAGAGAGAGAGAGAGAGAAAGAAAGAAAGAAAGAAAGAAAGAAAGAAAGAAAGAAAGAAAGAAAGAAAGAAAGAAAGAAAGAAAGAAAGAAAGAAAGAAAGAAAAAAGTGAGCTTTTCCAACTCACCGACCCCAAATGATTTTGTGTCTTTTTATCCTTCCGGCATATAAGAAATGCTCAATAAATACTGCAGTGTGAAGAAGCTGAACACATGAATTTCATACTTTCCTGATTTGCACCATGAAATAAATGAAAGTACATAAATTCTGAGGGCCTCCACTGCTCTGACGTCATAAAATTGTAAATGATTTTTCATCAACTGTAATTGTACCAAAGATAACTTGGACTGGTTGACAAGCCCAGGCTGCAATGAACTATCCCCAAGCTGTCTCTGAACTCTTTGAAGTGGAAATTATGCACACAATGCCAGCCTATCCTAGCAAGTCACAGATGCTGTTTTTGGCCTCACCTGCTCATTTCTCTCCCCATCGGGAGCATGGCCATAAACACTAAACTTCACTGGAAAGTGCAGTGCAGGAAATCAGACCTTTTTGGGCAAACCTGCAGACACAGATTGAATGAAACAGCTGAAGGTCGAGGGCATGCCTGCTCATTAAGAATAATCCACTGAAGGTAAAATAATAAAGCAAAAAGGCAACTCCGTGTTTACAACACACTAAAATAACTAGACAAATTAGTAAAGGAAAAATTAGCCCATCATCAGGCTTTGTGTGCAGACCCAATATTAGTGTCTTTTCTTTCAATTGAAGTTGGTTGCAAAATCTCAAATGTCTGCGTTTTGTGAATAAAATGAAAAAATAATCAGGGTTCATCGACATTTCTTCTGGTACTTAGAACATTTGCTGAATATCCTCCCCAGTTGTCAAACACGTCCTGTGCCTGCTGTGTAGCAGCAAGCCTATTTTATCTGAATAATCTAGGTTACAGCAAAACTGTGGTTTTCTTCCTCCCATAAACCCAGTGGCAAGAGGAGCCCAAATAGGCAGGGTCGCGAGATTTATTACTATGAGCCCTGGTGGAAGCACTTCTTTCTGATAAATCATATTCACCAACTCCTCACAAACATTTAGAGAGCCTTAGTTAGTTTGTATCTCCACATTAAAGCAAACTTGACTGCATTTTCCTAAGACTCAGCTTGTAGTGTCCAGTGTCCAAGGCTATTAAGAAGTCTAGAGGGGATCATCTAAGCAAACAGCACAGAGATTCGATCCTCACGAAGGCTCTGTGTTGGTTGTTTTTACTAGCATTAGAATCATTGTTGCTATCTTTCCCTTGTTCTTAATTGTTTTACAAGGAATCTTCACATTAGTGGAAAAAAGTAATGACTGGATTATCTACAATTCCCTGTCTGCCTCCTCACTATGCCACTCCCCACATGCCGTCCATGGCCCCAGCCCTGGCACTAGTTACATTCATCTAGAATGAGGAGCAGAGGCAATAAGGAAAGCATGGGAGAGAAAATGGGACAGAATTATAACAAGCAGAGTCATGGAACAGGGGCTGGTAAAACGGGTATCATAGATTTAGAGGAGGAAGAGGTCAGTTTTCCTTCAACATTGCATCCATCTCAAGTACTCTTTAATAGATCATTGGAAGCTTTGCTTTGGCTAAAGATGTCTGTATTCCCTTCTTCAATATTCACTGTCTCCTTCCATAGGATTTGCTTTGATGCCCGTCTGAGACGTCCTGTTAGTCCAGGGGTATCGTTTCAGCATTGTATTTGGACAGTTGTTTATTGCCCTCAGGAGTTTTGGACATGGAAATGGAAGGCCAGGCCAAGACCCTGTTACAGAGACATCCATTGCTGTTTGCTAGTTTCTCAAATGAGGGGTTTGCATACAAGAGCTTCGCTGTTTGTTCAAAATCCCACGACGTTGCTTAAAAGATGATTTTGCTAACAAGGAAAAATTTGAAACCTATAATCCTTAACAACATTAATTCAGTGCTGATCATATTGTTGATTATTTTTGGAACAGAACTTTTGCCATATTGGTCAATTATCACATTTGTTGCGTTAACCTAAGCATTTCTTCCACTTCAGTTCATTTTTTATTCTACTTGATCCTGTAGCAAGGTCACCATACACTAACTATGTCTCCTAAATAGCATATGGATCCAGCAACCCATTACCCCAGAGCCCCATATACCTATTAATAAAAAACTAGAGCCATCTAAGTTGGCACACTATGTGGGACCTAATTTACCCAATAAATATATTACTGTAAATAGTCATAATTAGTACTCCTACTAATCGAGAAAAAAAAGTATTTGAAAGTAGACATTTTTAAAATCCTTGTTTTGGAGCATATTTCTTTTCATACAATTAAAATTACAATAAATACGTCTTAAGAATCTTTTATGCATTGGTCATTGGGTTAAATTCTAGGGTTATATATATTTATAAAATCTGGATGACACTTCTCTAAAAAACATCTAGGGGCTATTCAAATCATCAGGAAGGCTACTATAATCATACAAATTACAAACGTGGTATGATAAATGCATGGTAGAAAGGGATTAACCATTTCATTTATATCAGTAATGTGAATAAAAAATAACTACCAATTAAGGAGCATACATTATTTGCTAGGCATGCCGTTCATACATCTTGTCATCAACCTTTATAAACATGGTAACAAATCCATTAGTAGATAGTAGCATCTCCATTTTAAAGATTGGGAAACTGAGACATAGAGGGTAAGTGGATTTCACAAAGTCCTACAACTGAAAAGGGGCCAAACTAGAACTCAAATTTCTGCCTAAATCTAATCCTTGGGCTCTTAATCATTATATCAAACTGCTTCCTCATGCTAATTTTAGCTTGCCATCAGACTGTAAGCTTCACAAAGGGCAAAGACTAAAACCATCCACTTCCTTCTCAATGACTCTTACTCCTCTGCTAGGCTGGTGCCCAAATAATATTTTTTGAAAGGTTTGCTTTAATCAGTAAATGCACAGCTCATTTCTGTAAGGCATGGTGAACTTCACAGTGCTCAATATTTGCTTTGTGCAATTTATACTGCTCTCCTTTCCCACCTTATAAAAATGGCATATATCACTCCTGAACCAAAATGAAGACTTACAAAGAATTGAATGGACTTGGAAAGCTAACCTTTTGATGTTTGTGTATTGATTATTATCAATGATATATTGATTATATCTGTTTGCCCACACATTGTTAAGCGGCTTATATTTAAATCCATTTTAAGAGAAATAAGGCAAACTAGGGAAAACATACAAATGAACATAACTTTACTTTAAACTTTTGACATGACTGGACAGAATAAGAAATAATTCCCTAGGATATAAGGTTGAGTTAGAAAGAGACTTTTAACTTCCCTATTGAATTTTTTTCTTTAAATAAAACATACAAATGATACCTGGCTGGTAGGGCCTCCAGAGACTCTAAGCTAGGAAGCTAAACATAGTTTTTGGTTTTGATTTTCTGAAAATAATACCTAGCTCAATGCAAACAAAAAAGAGTTTCATCTCTGGTCCTCGAGCAATGTCACTGGGATGCAATTCATCAGATCTGTAACTGCATGACACTGCAGTTGGCCACTGGAAGTGAATGACTCTATTTTCCATTTTTAATGTCCAGGGCAACTAAATATACATATATATAGTAAAGTATATATTAAATTGTACATATTTAATTTCTACTTAAACCCCATAATTTAATGATTTATGAATGGAGTGGTCACATATTCGGTGATAAGTGTAGTTTATATTGCAAGTACAATGTCAATTGAACCATTCCATCACCCATACAAACACACACACCTACATGCTTTCTATGTACAATAGACTGTATAAAAACTCTCTTTCGTGGGTGACATAAAGGGGCTGCATTTCTCAGCAGCTTATAGAATCAAATCTGAAGATTTACAAAAGGAACCAGAATTAAGCTTGCAGAGAAAATAGCATGAAAGTGAGTGGGAAATACCATTCTATTTATTTCAATACCTTTTTTCAATGTACTGTACACGACTCATGTGAAACATCAGGGTAGAGACCATGTGTATAAGGCTTAGTCTACAACAGACATCAAATTTCAATGAACTGCACTTCTAGGGTGATCAGCTGAGCACTAGTGCAGTATACCATCAGGCTTCCACTCTGAGGCTCAATTATACCCATCTTCATTATCTTACACATTTTGGTCCTCTCTACCCGTACACAGATGGTACAAGCAAAGTGTTTTCGAGAAATGCTCTTTCAGATACTCTTGGCTCAAATTCCAGTTTTCATTCCACATCATTCCAGATTTAATTTTATATATACATATATATATATACACACATATATATACATATATATGTGTGTGTATATATATATATATATATAGCTTTTCAGGTAAAAACTAGAAGATATTGGTAAAAACCTCATAGCTCTCCTTTGTTACTTTTTTACCAAGTTTACGAAACTCTTTGAAACTAAAGGAGTTATAAAATGCTTACTTGAAAAATCTAGTCCAAATTAATCATAGGGAGACAAACATCAGTGACCAAAAAATCCATATATTAATAAAGAGAGCATTTTAGTAGTTATTTCTTTAACTGGAACCATTTTGGAAGATATCTATATCAAGCACTTCCTTAAGCACAATTCAGTAGGCAAAGTGCATTCTTCCTCTCTTCACTCTAACCAGAATAGCTCTCACATACCCAAACCAAATGTTTATTAATGAAATCAAAAAGGATAGATAGATAGAAAGAGTGTACCTTAGGTTGAATCCAAAGAATAAGGAGACCCTGAGTAAATCATGTGCAAATGATTTACTAAGGATGCATTATCCCAGGAGAACCAGAAGGGCTGGAGGGGAGGCAGGGCAGGGAAAGGAAAACAAACAAGGTGGCATCTTACATCAGGGGTGTCCAAACGTTTTTCAAAGTTTTTCACCAAGGGCCATATGCAGTAAAATACACAAACAGCCGGGGCACTCACTCGAGGTGAAGTACGTATTGCCTCACCTGGTTTATTTAAGTAAACTAAATATATTTTTGGAATTTGCTGCAGGCCAATAAAAATGGATTGCGGGTCACAGTTGGCCCGCGGGCCACAGTTTGGACACCCCTGTCTTAGACGAACTTCCACAGAGGTAGCCACAGCCTGATCCCGCAAAAAAAAAAAAAAAAAAAAAAAAAAAAAAATATGGAGTGTGTATTGCATCTGACAGTTTTGCAACCAGGGCTAAGAGAGCAGTAGACTGAGGACAATTTTTCTAAAAAGACAAAAAGTATATTGGCTATTGCTAGAGAAAACATGCTGCAGATGGGTGATGCACAAAAATGATAAAAAGGATCCAAAGGGATTGGGGCAAAGCACCAACATTATGTGATACAGATAGCTATTGAATCAAAACATGGGAAAGAAACTTGAGAACATTTAAATCCAGAAACCTCATTTTGCATATGAGGACAGCAAAGAGGTCCAATGACTTCCCTGGGATCCCCTAGATTATATGTTGTGGATTGAGGTGAGGACCCAGTTCTCTAAACTTCCAGATCAGGGGACTTCCAATTTCTCTTGGCTGCTGGCAAAAGCTACACATGCTCTTATCACTCCTAGAATCAACAGAGATCCTCAACATCGGGATTATCTGTGTGTTTTAGCAGCCACTCCAAGTTCAGGAGCATAGTTTTGTTCTCGGAAGTAAGTCTTCCGTCAAGCTTTCTTCAGTAACGGCACCTTTTCTATTCTCCTAGAAATTGTTGAGGTCATAGCAACAGGATGTGGCACCAATCTGATATGACTGTATTGGTTACCTGAGACGACACTGCAGGGAAGACGATGCAAATTCAATTTTTGAGACTATCTGGGTATTTAAGCTAGAGGTTTAATGGCTTCTCACATGAAGCTTTGTTTTAGAAAGCACATTTCAGAATTAACACAGGAATCCTCAATACTCGTAAAAATAGCCTGGGGAAATACTATGAGAGCAATTCATGCTATCTATCAGAATGAAAACTTAGTTTCTGAAGTCGGAAAAAAGATATTTCTTGAAGTGTAATTGTTCCAGAGAGTGGGAACCACGTGCACAAAAGCACTGAGGTATAAAACACCGGGGAGAATGGGATGAACATACAAGCTACTCAGAATTTTTGAAGCAAGAAAGGCACAGGGTCTGGAGTGGAGATGCGGGTGGAGGCAAGCTGGAGAGGCAAGAGAGAAGACTGACCTAGTAGATCGGCGAGAGCCAGATTCTGAAGGGCTTCCTATATTTTACTGAACAACCTGGATTGTTTTTTAATGGAATGAGAGACACTGGAAGATTGTACACAGGGGGAGAAGCAATGCAGGCTACCATTTACAAAGTTTTATTTGGCGACTGGGTGTAGGATGGACAAAAGGGGCCCGAGAGAAAGGCAAAGGGGTAGTTAAAAGGTATACAATAAAGCCTGGGAGGCAGGTAACACAGGTCAGGCTGACACAGTTTCTGAATGAAAAGCTGAGAATAAATTGTAAAAGAATTCAATTGATAAAATAGAGAAGACTAATCTAATTAGTTATTAACAGCAGTGGGTATAGGGGTAACGGATGTGAAAAAGAGTGCATTCTAACCAAACTACACTGTCTTTCAATTCTCCTTTTCTCTAAGATGCTGCTTGTCCAATAAAATAGAGTTTATGTGCCCGTTTCCTAGGAGATTAAGATCACTTTTACATATACACTGTCCTTGGAAAGATCTTGGCCACTCACAACATAAGGGTTTGCAAGACAGAGGTTGGGAGGGGGAAAAAGGGGAGGAGGAGGAGAAAGAAGAGCCCATTCCTGAAATAAAAACAAGCCAGTGGCATGCAGCTAGGTGAAGAGTTTGACATATTTATAAACGGCTCAGGAGTGATTATAACTGGAAAATATATCCTTGGACCTCCACACACTAATGCTATAGTTCTATTACACTTTTCAGTATACCACTGTGGACTGCTAAATTGAGACTGAGACACATTCAAAGACCAGAATGGAAAAGTGTCTTTTATTTATAGATTGAGAGAGAGAGAGAGAGAGAGAGAGAGAGAGAGAGAGAGAGAGAGAGAGAGAACTATCGAAGAAAACAACAGAGAAAGAAAGAAGAGAAAGAAGTACTTTCTTTTTTTTTATCAGTGTTGAACCCAGTCACAGAAATAGTCTTTTATCATAAAAGCCCTTTCACTCCATATGTGGTTATAATCTCAATAGCTTGACCTGGATACAGGCACCTTTTGGAGCAGCGGCCCCCAGTGGAAAGGCAACACCTCTGTGAGTGATGGCATAGGTTTCTGTAGACACACAGAGGCAGTGGTCAGAGGTCATTGGGAGCAGAGCACACTGCACTGGGCAGGAAAATCCACTGGGCCACTGCTCCAAAAGGCGCCTGTATCCAGATCAAGCTATTGCTTCTATCAAGGACAACCTCTCTTCCTTTTTCATAGGATAATTAAGTATATTTATCTCATAGCAGCCTACACACTTGGCAATCAATAAAAAAGGGAAAAGAAAGAAGTATTCACTGCTAGGGCCATTATAAGGAGAGGGGATCCTTTATTTGAAAGTTAAAAGTTTATTTGAAAATAACTTTGATTCCTAACTTGACTTTCCAACAACTCTCACGTTCCAATCCACCAGCCACCAAAAAAAAAAAAAAAAAAAAAAAAAATGATCCTTTCTTAGCAAACTCTGGATGCTGCAAACTTTCTCCACGTACCTCATCACAAGGCTCAATTAAAGCAATTGCTTTGTTGGAGCAAATTTCCTCCTCCCTTCCTTCTACCCTGACTTTGATTCACCTGTCGATTGACATTCTTGCTTCATTACTTGCTGACAGCTCAAAATGCAAACCTGGTCCCTCAGCAAATTGCTTCTAATCATTTCCCTCCTTAACATTATCACTTCAGTGGACTGTCAGGGGCATTCAGCAGACTGTGGAAGATCAGAAGCCTGTTGTGGCTGAGCTCCATCATTTCTGGCCTTGAATCAGACAAAGTCGCAGTCAATGTGCTTCTAGATTCCTCCTTCAAGGCTGGGTTCTCTATCCCCCAGGCGCTGGGAGTGCCAGTTGCTGACTGTCTGCAGTTCAGTCACTCTCCAGAACTGCCCTCAGTCAAAGGGGCCTGCCTCATGCAACGACTGGATGGTTCTAGGAAGATAGGGGGTACAGAGACTCAGCTCCCTTTGCTCAATTTGGGACAACTCGAAGGACCAACCTAGCTCCAGAATTAGCTGTGGGATTGGCTGAGGTTTCAGTAGCACCTGCATCCATCCAAATCATCCCTCGACTCCAGCCTGCTTCCCTCACTCCCATTCAGGAACTGTTTTGCAGCATACTCCCCAACTAACCTTGTCTGCACAATCTCTGCCTCAGACTCTGTTTCCAGGAACTTAGCCTACAGCAGCACTGAAAAGTCCTCTTCTTCTCTGTGATCCATTTGCATAGTGTTTCTCTCAAAGAGATCACAGATTTGACCTGCATCACTGACAAGAGTTTTTATTTATTAGATGGATTGTTCATTTTAAAATGCCTAACAAGGTCTCTGGCCATGGGCCTTTTGCTAGCCTCACTCACTTTCAGAGGTCTAGTCATTAGTCACCAGATGACAGGTGCTCATTAAGAGATGGAAAACAAGGGGCCGGTTGTAAGGGGATTTACATTTTTATTAAACTTCTTTGACTTTAGCTTGATGTTTTTATAGAACCGGTCTCATTTTTCCAAATTGTGCACCTGTGCTCATGGCTGCCACTGGGCTGAATCCCATCCTTTATTTTCTAATCTAGAGCTAAGTGGGGCACATGTGGAAAGTGGATAGCCAGTGCCAGAGATTTCATGGTATCATATGCCACTTGTTTTGTTTCAGAAAATGTTATTCCTGGGT
Organism: Rhinolophus ferrumequinum; assembly: GCF_004115265.2. Lineage (NCBI taxonomy): Eukaryota > Metazoa > Chordata > Mammalia > Chiroptera > Rhinolophidae > Rhinolophus > Rhinolophus ferrumequinum. The sequence goes on from NC_046289.1 coordinate 19,997,303, forward strand.
CTTGCTGTCCATAAATCGGGCCGGGGATGGAGCCATGTTTGATGAGCGCGACAGGGTACAGGTTAACCGGCAGTGAACCTTAATCTCTAGTATATATACATGTTAATTGGAGAAGTAAAATGCAGATTCCCAGGTGACATCCCTCAGTGATCCTGTTTCGGTAGGTCTGGGGTGACAATGAGACATGCCCACTTTCCTCATGTGCTCCAAGTATTCTTGGTGACTTCAGCCCCTACATTCTGAAAAACTGGACTTTGCGTCCTCTACAAAAGAACAATCCCAAATGTGATAAATGTACTTCCGGTTAGTGTGAAGGCTTCCAAATAAGCGGTGTCTATGCGGCGTTGAATGAAGTTTCAGCTAGACCCGTGGAGACCAGATTTAATGAATAAAAAATGCTAAGCCTGCAAGTGGGCCGGTGTCATCCTGTATGAAATGCTGCCGTGCATTAAAAAGCTTATCACATATCCCTCCCTCATTTCATGATACCATAATTAAGCATATATTAAATACTGTAAACTTAGGAAATGGACACTTCAAAATGGTCAGTTTTCTTTTCTTTTTAATCTGGTGGAAAAGTAAAAGAGAATTTGTATCCCATTACTACTTATCTCTGCATTTTGTGATTCTGGAGTCATTACAAAGACACCCACACACTCAGGTAAAGAGAATGATAGCCGCCAGAGCAATAAAAGAGACAAAACATTTCACAGCAAATTCTCTGAAGAGTTCCTTATGTTTCTAACTTCAAATGCTGTGATCTGAGAGAAGGATAGTTGTCCCTGTGGTTAGAGCCCAATCTCCAAACAACCAGGCCCAACAGTCCTCCTTTTTCCTTTTAGGATAACCCAACTCTGTAATAGTCTATCCCTTTACAGAAAGAACAAAAAGCTGAATTTTCCTTAGAAAGAAAATCGGAAATTCTTCCAAATGTTTCCAGTTCTGAACATTTGGTATTCCAAAGAATACTGACATTTCTCCCCTTTGACTATCTTCCCTCTGAATTATGAGAGACAACGGATTCAACCTCTTTCATTTACTGCACTATAAATTTGGAACATAGCACTGCATTGTGGAGAGTGCATTACTAGGTGCCAGGGGAAAACCAAAAGGTAACGAGAAATATGTGTCTCCAAATTAATATGAAAGTGAACAGCTAAAGAAGAATTATTTGTGCATCTAGGAAACACATCTTCTGACACTCCTCTCAACTTCAGCCCATACAGTTTTTCCAATATACTGTACTTTGAAAACCCTGTCACCAAGATTGCATGTCTTTGCATCTCAGTAAAATGTGCCAATCAAAAGAACTGAGTAACCCACTGGACAAAGCAAACTGACATTCAAAACCATGACAGAAAGACCTCATGATCTTTACATTTGTATCCTACAGGCCAAGGTTCATAGTCTAGAACTTTCAATCTTATCACAAAAACCTTGCTTCTGAAAATAGAAAAGCAAATCTTTCAACACACTTTAGAATATTAAAAATATTAATTCAAATTATTAAATAATGTGGGTGCTTGGAAAGAGAAGGGAGAGGTGAAATATCCTTCTATATCATTCTTCTTTCAGATTGGGGATCTTCTGAGGTGAGTATTTGAATACAATTTATGAAATATATTCAATAACAGAAGATGAAAACAAACACAGAAGCTTCTAATACATTGAGAATAGAATGACAGCACCTTACCTTCTGTGACAGAGGTATAGGAGCAGCGCAAAGAGAGAAATTAGTTTTACCTAGAGTTGGGGCTGAGGGCTGTCAGGAAGTTGTCACAGAAGACATTTGAATCTCATGGGTCAAAGGTGAAAGGCAGTCGGTGACCACAGGATGGCCATGGGGTTTGAAAATTAATCTGGGGAACGTAATTTAGTGGTTACCAGAGGGTAAGGGGGTTGGGGGGTGGGAGATGAGGGTAAGGGGGATCAAATATATGGTGATGGAAGGAGAACTGACTCTGGGTGGTGAACACACAATGTAATTTATAGATGATGTGATACAGAATTACACACCTGAAATCTATGTAATTTTACTAACAATTGTCACCCCAATAAATTTAAAAAATAATAATAAAAAAAATTAAAAAAAAAAAAGAAAAAGAAAAAGAAAGAAAGAAAAAAAAACCCACTGAGATTCTGAGCAAAAGTCTGGAAATAGAAAGTACAATGCAATTTCAGGATACTGTGGTTCAAATTGGTTAAGATGAGTTTAAAGACATCTTTAGAAATGGTAGGTGCTCTCTGCAAAAATAAGGAAAAGTTGATAGAGATTAGAAATTATACTGAAGGGTCTCATTCCTCAGGAAATAATCAATCTTGTAATTATTGAGAACCATTGGTGGTTTACTTACTTGGGAATGATATGATCAAATCTAATTTATCAAGGATACCATTGGCCGCTTGCAAAGGATAAACTGGAATAGGGAGAAAAGACGCAAGGATACCATTAAGAAGTCATTGCCAGGTAAACATTGAAGTCTCTTACTAGATCACTGAAGAGAAACTAAGTGGTGGAATAAAATAGACACATTTCAGATGAAAAGTCAACATAACTTAGTAATAGATTAGAAGTCTAATAACAGAACCTAAGGCTACATAGTTTTATTTTTTTTCTGTAGCATAGTTGGTTCATTTTAAGCTTATGAACAATTAAAACTTTCAGATCTTGTTTTACAAAGTTCTGTGAAGCCAGATCACCTATACCCAGTACTTGCAAAATTGATTTATTTTACTGTTATATAGGTTTTTACATATATTTCTTTAAAGTTTATTTTGATGAGTTTTTTTTTATCTCTTTATCCAGGCTGTCGATATCAGTTTTAATCTCTATTGTTATTTGTAAATTCTATAAGTGAAAATTTTAAGTTTTTATTTAACATTGGTTAAATGTAGAACAGTTATATTCACACAGAAATAATCTTATAAAAGACTTCATTGTGAGTCAATATAGAGCGAGCAATCAACATTCTCTCTATAGTATGTTTATATGTATATATAAAACTTACTTTTTTATGTTAACAAACACCATGTGTAGAATCATAAGAAAAAACTATAGAAATCATATAGGCCAGTCTCTGCTGAAGAACAGTTCTCTATATAACCAATCCTCAGACAAAAAGCTATACAAATTTGCAAATTAATGGCAGAGGGCTAGAGCCAGGAATTCTGTTCTCAGACTCAGACCGCTCCTCTTGAGTCGGTACTTACCATCTGGTACCTCAATTCCCTCTTGTGCAAGAGAGGAAGACTTAAAAAAAAAAAAAAAAAAAAAAGGACTCTTCTTTAGCTAAGCTGTTTTTGTGAATAAAGACTAAAGTCATCTGTCCGATCTCTGTATTCAGCCCTGGTTCTGAGAAAGCGGGTGAGAGCCAGCGAACTTGACCTGTAATAATTCTGAATACCACAGTGTGGTCAGTGACTTCTGAGCTGCCCACAACTTATGGGGGAGCGATTGTAGAGCCACGTAGCCATCTTTTGAAGAGGATATGCGTTTGCACATTAACATTCCTCTCAAAAATAATAGCAGCAGAATCCTGTGGATAACTGAAGACATTAAATATTGTTTACAGTAAATAATCATGAGTAAAGGAACATCAGGGGAAAGAAATGTAAGCTCATTAATAAGCGGACATTATCTTTTAATGTAACCATTTCTAAGTTAAAAGACTCACAATGTGTTTCAAACATCACAGACTCTTTCCAGAGACAGTTAGGTGGTACCTAGGTACCTGCCCACTGCAATGAGCAGAGAACTCCCATCCAACCAACAGGGCCAAATATTGCTAATGAGTTTTCTATACTGAGGACAGCAGGGTGTCTTTTTTGTTTTTTTAAGCAACCAGAACAAGTGAAGAAAGAGAAGGAAATTTGGGAAGATGTTTGACCTTTCTGATTCATTAGCTCCTCCCTTGTTTGCCACAGCTGCAGGCCAACCTTTCACTTTGGGTCTAGACTGGACGCATGGGAAGCCCAGAAGCAATAATCCATTGTGCAACTAGAGTTTGTACAAACAAACCTGATAATTTTTCAGGCAAGTGACATTGTCCTGTAGGAGTGGGAAGTCAGCGGTGACACCAGAAAAGTGTCACCTCTGCCACCCTTCACATCTGAGGTGCCTCAGCATAGACTCCAGAACAGCGACATTCTCACCAGCAAGATACACCCTGTCTGCAACACGGATGGAGGCTCCACATGTGCAGTCTGAAACCTAGCCCCAGGAATGTGGATTTTTTTATTCTCCTGTACAATTTATAGTACTGAGGTCAATTTCACAGAAAGACAAATTAAGGATTTTACTTAGCTATTAGGTGAAGAAATTTGGAAATACATTTTTGGCACATACTGATGGATATTTTCAAAGCCAGTTAAATGATAGAAGTTCTACAACAACAACAAAAAAAAAGGTCCACATCCTGGGTGGGAAAATTTTAATACTTCAGTGAGTATCCTTGTTACTGACAAAAGGATAGCGATGCAGAAATGAAGAACCTGGAGACAATCTAAATGCATTATAGCCTTAATCTCTAATATCAAGATTCTAAAAACTATTTCCACAGGGATATTGTGCAAAAGGCAATTTTACTTACGTGGCATCAAAGTCCCTTTGATTAAGAACTAACTATCGTTCTAAGGAAAGACACTCAATCCTTTCATTTATAAATAGGCTACGTGCTTTCTGGTTGTTTCTTCAAGAAGGAATGATGGATTTGCACTGATGGATGTGCAGGTCAACGACCTGGGAGGTGGTCCACATGTCGGCAAATGGCCCAGGGTGTTAGTCTGTGGATCGTATGATTTGGCCATCCTAACAGCAACACTCTGCTCAGGAGTTTCTGGGGCAATACCAATTAAAATATTTAGTTTAGTAATAATAGTTAAGATTTATGAAAGTGGATTATGAGCCAGTCACTGTGCTGGGTGTTTTTTATTTTCTCTTTATGTAGCTTTTACGAAGAACTCCTATTACTCATATTTTATAGATGAGGACATTAATGCTTAAACAGGTTAAATAATTTGGCCAAGATCAATGAGCAAAGCATTCAAACAAACAAAACAAACAAAAAAATCTCACTCCAGAGGTTGAACTCTAAATTGTGACTTCATACTGTCTCTGTCAGATACTATGAGACAGTCAAAGAGCCCTATTGTTAAATAGGCAAAGGAGGACCCCTTATCTGTAGGGGGATCAAACCCATTTTCCAGGACCTCTACCATCCTTAAATCAAAATCTCGCAAAATTGCATCTGGTCTCCTAGATATACCAAAAGAATGCATTTCTATTCACCTAACTTTGAAGGAAAAAGTATCAAACACTGTGATTTCATGTCATCTCTAACTAGGTTGCATCTGGTATTAAAGATACTTGCCAGAGGGAGTACAACTGGTGGGGTCTCTGCAATGCACAGTCCTAATTTAATTTAATATGAAGAACATCTTCCTAGAGATCACTGAAACCCACTTTTCTCATTAGATTTTGTTTAATAGTCTAACCATCTATAAAAAGCAAAATTAATTGAGAAAAGATAATGGTCTTCAAGAACACATCTGCCCACTCCCATTCCCCCGTCCTTGTTAATTCCCACTGTATTTCTTTTAATACTAGATTTTATAAATCCGTTGCAAATTCAGAACTAAAAAGATTTCCAGGTATTGAAGTCACACTAAGGAATCCCATCTCGTGATTCTAATCCTCTGTCTTGCTTACTTCTTGTTTCCCACATTTTGCACCACTGAGAGAAAAGGAAGGGCACATTTCTAATTCCTGTGCCCAAGTTGATTTTATGTGCACATTTAAAAGGAAGAAAAATCTGAAATCCTCAAATAAGTGTTAGAAGTAGCATTCCCCAAAATGCTTGACAATTTTACATTTTCTGTAAGGCTCCTGAAGAAACTAAATCAAATATTCAAAAAATGGGCTGATTATTTGAAATCAGACTTTAATCAAGGTTAAACGTAAAAGTGAAAAAGAGTACAGAGAAGGATATATTCCCATTACCAGATATTAAAACCATGTTCCTCAATCAGAGTCAGACACTCCCAATGCACTTTTAGAGGATATTTACCATAATACTATTAAATTGTTAAGTGTTTTCATAGACATTCACCCCATCAACACACACACACACACACACACACACACACACACACACACACACACATCATGGAATCTTTGAGTATAGAGCCCTGTCTTTTCTTTCCAGCTCTAGCACCCAGCAATAGAAGCTGGCTATTCAGAGAGGCTCAGTAATCTCTTGAATAGATAAATATCCTCTTTGAGACCTCAACAGTTTTTTTTGTTGTTGTTGTTATTGTTGTTATTTGTTTGTTTTAAAATAACCATTGGTATACATATATGTTTCAAGAATAACAGGTTTTTCCCCCTGCTAAGGAGACTGAGACAGAGTGGGTAGAGTAAAACTTAAAATGGAAATTGCCTGTGTTCACCTCATAAAAGGACAAACCTTCTGAGGAAAGTTAAGGGGAAAAAAAAATCTCCGTGAGTTATTCTGATGTTTCCATTGAAAACATTCAGCTGGCTGGCTGAAGTTTCTGCTTTCCATCTAGTATCCTGGAGACCCAGACAGACTTTCAGTTTCCTGAGACTGTTCCTTTTGCCTTTCTCTGAGCAAATGTCAAAATGTCTAGTTGCTTTGGTAAAAAATGTTTGTATCTTCCCTCCAGTCAGTTGAAATAGGTCTCTTAAAAAGCAGGTCAGTGGGTTAGAGCATGGTGCTCATAACACCAAGGTCGCCAGTTCTATTCCCACATGGACCAGTGAGAAGCAATGGCTTGAGCTTGGAACTGAGCTGCTGGGGGGGCGGGGCTGGGGGTTTGCTCAATGGTTAGTGTGGTGCTCATAACACCAAGGTCGCCGGTTCGAGTCCCACATGGTCTAGCGAGCTGCACCCTTTACAACTAGATTGAAAACAATGACTTGACATGGAGCTGATGGGTTCTGGAAAAACACACTGTTCCCCAACACCCCCCACTAAAAAAAAAAAAAAAAAAAGCAGGTCAGTGGGATTGCCAGTGTCAGCCTCTATCTGACATGCAACCTAATCTAATTCTAGCCATTTCTGTCAAATCTCTTATGGAAGAGGGGAAAATGAACAAATGATAGTAGAAAACTCCAAACTTTGAAAGTCAAAATAAGCTAAAATGCTCAGTGTCACCTTAAAACATTTTGGGGGAAATCCAAAAGAACAAACAAAAACAGAGGGAGGCAAAAGAATTAAACACCCAGGGGAGAATTATTACTATCAGCTGAAGAGTTTAAAAAACAATACTAACATAGCGTAAGGATGTTTTTGTAGCACTTCTCAGGGTAGGGAAGTTATTCCAATATCTTATGGATACATTCGTCTTTTATCTCTTTCCTCCACCAACTCCAAACCCCAGCAAACCCCTCACTCTCACCCCAGTAGCCATCCTATCCTGAACCCTACACACTAGTCACTCAGATTCCTTTGAAAATTTATTAACAATGACATTTGGAAAACACAAAGCCATTTCTATTCAATTAAGTAAACACACCATGTTAACCTTCAGTAAAACAAGTGAACGTTCATTTTTATAGGTGGCTGTAAACAGACTTTGAGCTTCACAAAGCCAAGATCAATAGAGCGTTGGCAAACAATAATAATCTCACGCACACTCTATCGACAGCTGCTCAGAAAATATAGTTTGATTCTGATGGGCCTGATGCTTGGGCCCTGGGCCAGCCTTTTGCCTTTCTCTGAGCAAATGTTAAAATGTCAAGACAATGCCTTTACAAGGTGTGATCAAACAATACGGTGAATGTTTAAATTAAAAAGAGAAAAAAATTATTACAGTAAAAGACACGTTGTCATTGGTGCCCCTCAAAATATTCCCCCTCACTTCAAACACACTTATCCCATCATTCTTGCCACTTTCTGAAACAATTCTGAAAGTCCTCTTTCATGAGTGTCTTTAGTTACGCTGTCGTGGCTGCCTCGATGTCCTGAACCCATTCAAAATGTTTACCTTCATGGTCATTTTGACTTTGGGGAAGAGCCAGAAGTTTCACGATGCCAGATCCTGTGAATAAGGTGGATGAGGACACACCATAATGTTTTTATTTGACAGAAACTGCCATACCAGAAGCCATGTGTAATATGGAGACTATCCATTGTGGTCACAAAATACAGTGAATGCTATCCAATGAAAAGGCAGGGATCTTCAATATGGGAAGTGGCACGAAGAAGCTTAGTAACAATGTGTGACAAGTTTCAACTTGTTCAGTGCAGTCAGTCAGGTGTGAGCTATAGTTGAGAGAAGGTGTGTTTTAAAATGTGCCATAAATTACCCTCCATCATGACAACACTCCGTGTCACACATTGCTTCTGTTACATGGCAATTTCTGTCAAATAAAAACATTACAGTATATCCTCATCCACCTTATTCACTGGATCTGGCACCATGAGACTTGTGGCTCTTCCCCAAAGTCAAAATGATTCAGGACATCGAGGCAGCCATGACAGCGCAACTAAAGACACTCAAAAAAGAGGATTTCTAGAACTGCTTCAGGAAGTGGCAAGAATGATGGGATAAGTGTGTTTGGAGAGAGGGGGAGTATTTTGAGGGGGATTAATGGCAATGTGTCTTTTCTGTGATATATGTATTTTTTCATTTAAACATTTACCGTATTTTTTTAATCACATCTCATATGTGAGTAAATTCCACTAAAGTGTCTCCTGAGCCAAATTTTGACATCCAGCGATGCAGCCCAGTGGAGGGAAAACCCAAACTGAGTGGCAAGGCTGTTGGAGATGGTGAAGGTGGTGCCATATGGCAGTATTGATATCACAAGGAGGTTGTCATCGCTACTGTCAACTACACCTGATGTAATCACTTTGGTCATACTAATGATGGAACGGGAGCAGGGATAAATATATCCCTGCTAGATATGATTTCTTTCTGGTTATTCCTGCCTCTCCTAATAGGTAGGGATTATTTCCAAAAGTAGAAAGCCCGTGTATTCAATAAAGACCATCCCATGATCTAACCTTCCTATGTGAGTTTATTCTTTTCTCTCCCTCTCTCCTACTCTCTCATTCTCTTACTTCTGCTTCATCTTCTACAGAGTATACAAAATACTACAAACACACAAATAGCTTAGGAGTGACGAAAGAGCTCCAGACTTGCATAAAGGCTTGGGGTCTATTATCAGCTTTATCTCTAACTTGCTGTGTGACCCTAGATAAATCATGTTTCTATCTTAAAGCCTCAATATTCTGATCCATAAAATGAATTGAGGCATGATCCATATAGTCTCAATGTCTGCTTCCTATATTAAAATTAAACTGGAGTGTTAGTACAGTTCTAACTGTACTAGAAGATCTGTGTTAGTGTCAAATTTCATCTGTTTACTAGCTGGTTAGCTTTCTATTTACTTTTATAATTTCTAGTTTCCTCATATGCTATTTCCTAGGATTCTTAAGACAATTAAAGGAGGTAATGTAAAAAAGCACTAAAGCTTTAGAAAGTAGAGTTGACTACAAATCTAAGATTAATGAAAAAAATAAACATGGGAGAAATGATCAACGTAGACACCTCCCAAGCAGTCTTTGCAAGGCTCTGACAGAGGAACTGCAGGTTTTCCAAGAATCTATCCTGCCTCCCCTAATAGTTTAAAAGGTATATAAGTAATTTTTGTCACTTTTATAAAAGAAAATATTACAAAGTAGATTTATTGAATATTTATCACATACCAGGCATTGAGCTAGCACTTTGTATAACTTAGCTCTTTGAATGCTCTCAATGACCCTAAGAAACAGACACTATTATTGGTTTTACTTTACAGAAATCAATCATAAGAGGGTTCAAAATGCCACACAGGGCCAGCAACGTGGACTTGAACCCATGTCAGTGTGACTTAAATGTCTATACGCTTAACCCTAAACTATGCTGGCTCCATTATTTACAAAGTCTCATGTAAGACTTGTGCTGTTTTAAAAACCATCCTGCATTTTCCCATGAAATCTATAGCCTCATAAATAAACAACAGCAAGTCACTTGTTGACAATCAGTTATTCAGCTCCTGAAGCTTAATTATTCACATAATTATGCTCATCAAGGAAAAAATCGGGAAAAAAAATTTAAAGTCAAGGACTGAGCTTCTGTCAATTGCCTATATTTCTCTCTTTTCAAAAACAAACTATCACTTGAGTAATCCCAAAAATATTGGGGGAGACTTTTATTTTAATATGCCTGTTTGTAGAGAAAGATTCTGCTAGAATAGTATAAACCTTGAATTCAATGGTGTTACGTGAGATAAAAGAAAAAATGCTGTAACAACTCATCAACTAAGATCTTGGCTCAGAAATTAGAGAAACCTGGGTTTGATTCCCAATTTTCCTTTTAATAGTTTTGGACCTTATGCAAGTTATATAAATATATCAGAGGGATAAAATAATAGAATGTAATTCAGACAATTAATATGAGTTTTAAGTAACTTAATATATGAGAAATGCTAGCTTGCTTAGCACAGTAACTGACACACAGTAGATGCCTAGCAAATGTTATCCATTATTATTATTATCTTTATATATTCTTCAGCTTCCTTTACTTCTTTCTCTAATCACCTACACATAGCCTTTTAGCCACAACTTTGAGGAGTTAATGTTTGTTTTAATATTTGTTTCAATTTGAATATAAATCAATGTGCATAAATTAGTTATCTTCCATAACCCTGTATGATAGTCTCTGTATTTGTGTGTGTTTTAAATAAGTTTATGTTTTAAAAACAATCCCATTGTCTGAAATTGAAATAGGCGTTTATTTTAACACCTGGATAATTCCAATTGAGCTTTTACAATCACTTTGACTCTAATGAATTCATTTTCCATGCATGGAGCTCTTACAGCAACTTTGAGAGGAATCGAATTGTGACTGAATATTAGTGAAATCAATCATTAAAAGAAATTGCTACCTACAGCTTTCCTACCAGAAGCCAAGCGATGAAGAGGTTGGTTGGATAAAGCTTTAGTTAGCTTCCTTCCAACTTCATATTTAACTATGCTCAAAGAAAATGTTTCAGAGGCAGCAGAAAGGCAATTTGTTTGTGTCTCCTCCAAGCAAGTGTTCTACCTAGCTCTACTATCGGTCTGTCTACACCATATTCACCACACACTAGCCACCTCCCATGAATGCAATTTATTGTGAAATGGAGTCTAGCAGTTAGGCTCAGCTGGCACGACTGTAAGGCAATGAGAGCAACAGGCACTCCTACCCTGCTATTCACTAGACAAGTACTCAAGAAGGAAAAGTAGACAGTTTTTTTAATGCAATCCACGCTAAGGATCTGAAGCACATTTAAGATTCACAGCTAGTAACTTAACCATTCTAGGACTGGTTCTAGACATCACTAGTTTTCCAAGTATTTGACATTTTCCTTTCTGCGGATGCAACCTCATTACGGAATTGCTAATTAGTCCCAAGTATCAGGATGTTAGCAAAGCAATATTCATAGGGGCCTCCTGTGTACCCCATTCATGAGGGCTTATGACCTAATCCCTCTCCAAGGCGCAACTCCTGTTACCATCACCTTGGGGGTTAGGTTTCCAGATGTGGGTTTTAGGGGCTTGGGACACACACATTCAGTTTAGAAAAAACTTCACACTCAAATCTATAAAGTCATCCTTTTGGCTTTCTTTCTCAGGTCTGGATAGCTTTTTCATTTTTTCAAGTGTGATCTTTAGAACCAAAATCTACTCTGAGACTTCCTTAATCTACGCCCACAGTAGACCAGCACCTTATTTGGTTCTATAGCACGAATATGACTGGAGAATTTCCCTCAGTCCCCTAAAAATTATCTTTAGCATTCTAATTGCTAAAGGAAGTTTCTCGAAGTGGGCAGAGGAAATGAAAAGCCAGCCAAGGTGCCAATACTCACTAATCAACCTAAGAGCGGCAGATGGACTGGCTTTGTTAAAACACCACGCAACCCGTGACCTCAGTGTATATTCGTATGTGACTGACATAATAGCACCAAGGCTAACAGAGAGAGAGAAGTGGGATCCAGGATAAAGTCTGATGACAAAGCAGTCGTGCCCCGGCAACTTATTATTAGTGCAGGTCTATTCTACAAAGCCTGCTGAATACAATGCCTACCTTCTCATTCATGTAAGCCCTCTACACGTACACAGAGAATCAACCATATTCATAGCAATAGACCAAGAGATAACATTTTCTCTTTAATGCTTTGAAAGACGGAGAGAAATTAAAGGTGAAGAAGGGCCAACTAAGTCTTATATGCCACAGTGCCCTATCTTAACCTCAGATCGTTAAGTACTCTAAGTGTAAGAAAGCCTCAGTGGGTTTTGTTAGGCAACTTTAAAATCTAATATTAAAAGCTAGAAGAAGTCTCCTACTATTGAGCCATGCCCACATTTTATAGCCAACAGAAATAGAACTAAAACCTAGAGGCTTCTGTCTATTTCAGCACCTTTTACCTTAGGAATCGTGGGTGCCCCATCTTCCCAGAATCAATTTAGGTCCTGCACACACTGCCAGGGCATTTTGCCATCCGGCATCTACATGATGAAACTAAGCATAATTATCAAAATAAAAGAAATATAAAATAAAACATTCGAGCCTAAAGGCAACAAAGACAGTTTAGTTAAACCCCCACGTTTTGGAGATGTGAAAACTGAGATCCACAGAACTTGGTTATGAAGTACATCAGTAGCAAAACTCCAAATTTCTAGACCAGAGTTTTTCCCATTTCGGTATATTAAAATAGTTCAATGCAATAAGACCTACATCTGTCTTTACTGGGCAGTGAGCTGGTCTGAGATGAATGAAAGTGTACCCTTTTAACACCCAAACTGCAGGTAATAGTACCTAGCTCATATAAAAATGTTTTAAAAAATATCATGTATACCTCCTTTCCAAAACTGGATATAATTTATTATTTCCTTAAAGATTTGAGAAAAACAGATGTCACTACATACTAAAGTCCAGGAAAAGCCTAAAGACTAGTGGGATGTAAATGTGTAGAAACTGCAATGATTATTGAGTTTTTATTTTCTTTGCCATAGATATTATGATTCCAGCACAAAGTAGGTGCTTAGTTAATGGGGAAGCACTGTAGAGATCATTCAGTCAAATCTGGAATTCTGTGCAGGAATCTGTTATCTAGCCTTCATCATGTGGGTCACTCAGTGTTGCCCTGTGTATTTCGAGAGGTACTTTCTGTAGCAGTGAAGAGAATGGACTCAAGAGCCAGGAAAACTGGGCTCTACTACCAGCTCTGTCACTTCTAAATTATATGCTGTTTGAAACATACTGAATCTCTGTGCTTCAGTTTCCTCATCTGTAAAATGGGAATGATAATAACTGCACCTACTTCACCTGGATGTTATGCAGATTAAATCAGAATCCAGATTCTTTAGAACAGTAACTGGACCACTCTAAGAGCTATTTTTATTTAGTACTACAACTACCACCACCACTATTATTACCACCACTACTTCCTCCAGTGATAGAGAGTTCACTACTACCTCTTAAGTTTATTCTGATGATTAGGACACCTCCAAATGAAAACTATCCCTGTTATGGAGTCCAAAGAGATCTTCCCCAAACTTCTCTCTGTTGGTCCTGGTTCTGCCTTCTAGAGTTAGGCTGATTAAGGAGAATCTCTTTTCTACATAACAGTCATTCAAATCGTTGATGTCAGTTGTCATATCCCTCCCTAAGCTTTTCTTATGCAGAACACTCTGGCTGCCAACATTCTCAACATTCTTTCTTAGGAATAATAACAGCTCCCAGGTCTGAGCCCTGCACTGTGCTGAACCCTTTAGTTGTAATATGTAATGTAATCCTTAGCTCAAACCGGGAACAGGGCTTCCATATTCATTTATAAATAAGCTAACTGACCTGTTCAAGGACGAATAGTGACAGATGTGGGATTTGATAACCAGCACACTATACTGCACTGGACATGCCTAGTTCATCAATGTTTTCTCAAATGTGGACTTGCACAAATGCAACTTAAAATTTTTAAAAAGAATTCCAAGAATTTTGCATTCTTTTACCACATATATGTCTATTTAAATGAGGTCTTTTCTACACAGAATTACGGTAATGATTTTTGTTTTTAAATCTAAGGGCGGAGGGTTTTATATTGTCCTAATACAACTTATCCATTTCATTTTAGGATCCTTCTCTCTTCCTGTTGAGATTCTTTTGAATCTTAAATCTGTCAATTACCATTTGAGCTATTGCACCAGTTCTTTACCTGGATCATAGATCTTCAAGAGAACTGTAAACTGAGAAGTACAAAGAACCAAGGCAGGCAACTAGAGACCTTCTTCCAAGGTATTAATAGGGATTTCTAAATGTCTGGAACTGTGCTGGTACTTCATATACATTCATTTAATCCTCACAGATTAGCCCTGTCTATTCTTATATCTACTTTACAAATAACAACATAGCCCTGGAAGGTAAATAATTTGCCCACAAAGTACATTTAAATTTTAATCTAAGTCCATTTACCTTCAAAGTCAAGCACTGCCTACAGTGCCACTCTATCCCACATTATACAAAGACAGAGCAATCCCTGCCGCGCCCACCCTGTTGGTGACAACCTTCTGAATTACTTCATGTATCTCGCTTCATTTGTGTCCACCGTTAATACCTTTGAACCTAGAGTCTCACATGCTCAGAAGCAGTGTGAATAGACCAGAGATGAGCCTTCAATAACTGACCTCACTGTGGCAGCTCCTGGGTCTTTCTTGTCTGTGTGCCTCAGTTTGTAATTATTACACGCTGTCTACTCTCTTACTTTAGACTCTGCATGTGCAATGCCTTGCAGCTCAGTCTTGAACACAATCAGCCCCTTGCTTCCACTGCCACCATACCACGTTTTTGATGGTGACCTATTGTCTTAAGAACACAGGCTTCCGCTTGTTTGCAGGAGAGCTAGTGTGTATTCTCTCATTGGCCTCCAAGCTTAAGGGCAGGTGCTGGCACAGATGCTTCTCAACCACCTAAATCCTTTGGTGAGAGCAAATCTTAGTTGGTGTGACGTTTTACTGGGCTAATATCCCTATTGGTTCTAGTTCTAGTCTCCTGTCTAAGAAGACACTTCCTTCAGTGAGTGTGGGCGGTTATTTACTGCCCCTGGTTTTAACCCCACAAAGTTACTTAACCCTTCACGGAAACGAACCCCCGCCAATAGTTAACAGTTGGCTCTCACACAATGAGGCAACTTGTCAGGTCAAACACAGTTTCTGCTGTTGCGTGTCTAATCTGACACTAAAAAGGGCCCTTAAAGAATGCAAAAGGAAATTATAGCCCTATAATAAGGCGCAAACACTATGGCCAGCAGCACGTCTCCACTGCAAGACAGAACCAGACTGTCTAAGACGATGAAGAGTCAGGATACTGGCCACGCATCCCAATGTATTATCGCATTTTCTTCACGCTTTATGCATATGTTAATGATGTACTAAAGTTTTTAGGGGTTTTTCAGTCTTGATTTAACTCATCTTTTTAGTAAAACAGTTATACACCTGTTTTGTTTTCTTCCTCCCTCCCTGCTTTCTTTTTTTTCTTCCTTCTTTCCTTCTTTCCTTCCTTTCTTCCCTCCTTCCTTCCCTCCCTTTTGCATTTATTCTCTAAGCCACTAATGGGTGTCCTGAACCTACTTCTGTTAATGAAGTCTCTACTCACACTGAGGCTAGAAATAAGCAAATAACCGGGCTTCTAATCAAAAGCCCTGCCTGATATCCCTGAGAAGCAGAAGTGTGCATTTTCAAGTGTGGGGATGCAACTTTTCAATCCCTACTACATAAACTTTGGAAGATGCTCATAGCAAAATAAAATACTATACTTCTCTATGTTTTGCGCTATTTTTTCACTTTCAATAAATGTATTACAGGCTTCATTAGCAAAAATTAAAAGCACAAAGGGCAATTAATGAAAGCACTATTATCTTAGCACTCCGGCCCCAGGACATTACAAATCATGAGGGGCTCCCTCACCAGACTGGCTGCACCGGAAAATAAATGAAGTCGTCTAAGCTGCGTCTAGAAGCTGTTCAGGAGGCAGCTACAGCAAGAATAGTAGAAAGAGGAGCAATGAAAGCAACAGCGGTGCTTTGAGTCAGGGGCCAAATATACTAAGCATTTTGATGGAACTTTTCATCTCTGCCACAATCAGTGTATTAAAACAAGAGTTCAGTAGAGAAAAGAGGAAAAAATCTTAAGAATACAATGAAGCAAATTAAATAAAGGAATATGTGGCAGATCTAACTGATAGAAATGCAATATCCAGATCTATAATAAAAATAGCAATAATAACGTTATAATGTAATTAAGATAGCTACTGATAATTGAGTGCTTATGATATGCTAACATGGGTGAAGGGTTTTCCTTGAATATCCTAACTATCCGTTGCCTTATGAAGTAGATGGTAATCATCTTCTTATATACATAAGGAAACCAAGATATAGAGATACTAAAAAGCTCACCCTGGATGCTTCTAGTAAACGGAACTGATAAAAATAGATCCTAGGCCTTTCTCAGTCCAAAGTCATGTTTGTAAGTCCCACTATCTACTGCCTCCCACTGCATACTGGGCTGGAAATATCGAGGATATAGGTTTAGATATCCAAAGTTGCCTTCAAAATTTGTTCTAAGTTGTGGTTTTCTTCTAATAAGTGATTAAGCACATCCTGAGGGATCATTCCCACCGAGTACTGTGACACAATTGCCTACCAAGGACTCTCACATAATGTTACCCCTTCAGGTTCTGACTACAGTCACACTGAAAAGAAGCACTACTGATTTAACTGATAAAATCTACATGGTGGAGAGGTGACCTGAATATAGACATATACTGAATGTATTTGCGGAAAGGGAAGACCAAATGGCATTCTGAGCTATAGACTTGCCAAACTCCTAAGAACATACACCATGGCAATCACGTTGTTTTCATATTGCAAGCAGAGATTTTATTCTCAGGAAAATGTCATCTGCCACATTAAATTAATGTTCTTAATTTCAATTATATTGTTTGCATATCATTTGCAATGATTTTCTGGTCATATAAGAACTATGAGCCTATAGCATTTGTACCTGGTTTTCTGTCTGTACATATTTAGGAAACATAATAAATATTTTTGAGTCAGTTATAAGAATGCATGAGGAAATTTAGCCTCAGAAAGGGACTTTGCTTTACTCACATTTGAGACACACTGCTACAAGGATTAATGGGATGGTGAAAAGCTGATCAACCACGTTAGATAATCTTTGTTGGCTAAGAGCTCTTGTAATATATACCCTTCTCTTATGCTGTGTACATCAGAATTGCCTCTGGGGTCTTTTTTTTTTTTAAATAGATACTTGAAAATTATTTCAGATTTAATCTTGGAGCCTATGATCAAGGCATACTTTTTTTCCTAAGCTTCTTAATGATTCTGCTATGCTCCTCACTCTACCCTAATAATCACAGTAAGCTAATGAACTATGCCATTTTCTAGAACCATGTTCTCAAACTTTAACATGCGCATGAGTCACTATTCAATGCAGATTCTGATTCAGTACGTCTGGGATGAGACCTCTGGTTCTGCATTTCTAACAAGCTCCCAGGTGATCCAGGGCCAGAGTTTAAGAAGCAAGATTTTAAGAAATGAGGTGGTGGCCACTTCAAAGCAGATAAAGATTGGACAAGCTACTTACAACATGCGCCCAAAGTTGTGTACCTTGAGTGTCATGATGGTTACATGAACACATACATATGACAACATGTCACAGAATGACATGTGTAGGTGTGCACATAAGCACTCATGCACACATGAATACATAAGAAAATAATCTCAAAGTCTTCATTGCTGCATAGTGCCTTAGTTTCTCTACTGAGGGAGAAAGAATAGTTGGACTTTTACATAAAGATTCTGAATTTGTTATTAAATGTATCTCTCAGTTGGGGTTACAAGACATAGTTTCTAAAAGAAAGCAAAAAAAAGGAAGAAAACCAAAAGCGGGCGGGGGCATCTCCTTTGACCTGAGTCAAACTTTAAGAAATTCTAAGTAAAAGAAGAGGCTTCACGAAGGAAAACTCTGAGGTTAAGAGCATCTGAGCCCAGACGGCATAATGATGCTGTGATGATTAAGTCTTCAAGCTGCAGGCAGCTGACCTGTGCTGCCTTCTACTACATGGCCAACATATGGTCACTTTCTGCATTTCTTCCTCAGACATCAATCCTCTAACCTCCAAGGACAGCATGGTCGAGGAAAGAAACAAGCAGGACAAATGTCTCCCACCCCCACAGCCTGGGGAGCATAAAACTTTCTAGCACAGGCTATTTCAAATATGGTACCTTTTCCCCTAAAGAAACTTTTAGTGTGTCACACCTATGCTAATATGGCATGCACATGCCATCCTCAAGGAAAGCGGGTCTTTTTCTGTAAAAGACCTATTAGTCATAGCTTAGGCTTTGCAGGCCATAAGGTGACTATGCAACTCAGCCATTATCACACAAAGTAAGTCATAGCTAATATAGAAATAAATGCATATGGCTGTATTCCAAAACAACTTTCTTTACAAAACAGTGAGTCTGTCAACCACTGCTCAAGGGTGTCTCGAAAATCCCCCTTGAAGCAGCATGGAAATTCTTCGTTAGATTGTGTGTTTCAATTGTTGGTTTGCCTGAAAGCATAGGCATGGTTGAGACAGAGATGGGAGAGACCTCCCAGCAGGAGAGATCAAAGCAGCTCTTGCGAATGACATCTCACCATTGTCCTCACATCCCGCCTGAAACACTTTGTGAATTTTGCAAAAATGGAGGAAACAGGGGCAGTGCCGGCAAAACTAGGCACTATCAGATAAAATGGTGCATCTACTTCAGAACCACATGGCGGCTGGGTCAGCTTGCACATCTCATGACAGGGTCTACTCTCATGATGTGAGGCTGAGACCAGAATCCCCAAATGGTGGCCTAATCCCTTATAAACCCCCAAAGGGCATGTAGCTTACCCTCACAACTCACTGGCACTCCTTTACTGTTAAGATATAGGTGGAGGAGAAGTTGTGAGGAGATTTTTTGAATCCAATTGAACCAGGATCTGCTGTACCTCCTATATGGACACATCTCTGTCCTTGGGGAAGTTGAAGGAGGCTGGAACTCAGCAGGCAAGGCTTAGCAGGAGTACACAACCTGGCCTTGAATATTGTTTTCGGGGGGTTCTGGGTCCAGCAGTCCCAGGTCTCACTTTGGAACTCTTACCAGGTACACTTATTTAATGACACCAGTGTTAGGCAACAGATAATCTAAAACTGTGATGGCAGCTAACTGTGGCAGGGAAAAGAGACATGTATTCCCAGATCCAGTAAAGAGTTCCACCAAATAGTCTGAATGAGAGGGAGGAGGGGTGCTTCTAAGACCACATGTTTTTCTTGGATTATGCATCCATCATCCGACAGGGAAAATCACCTCCCAAATTTCCAAGGTGGTGACTTCTAGCAATTCCCAAGGAGATGCAAAGATTTTATTATGAGGACAATACTGGAAAACAAACCAAAGAGACTAGTGAGAAACAATTGTGGTGGAACTTATGAGATAGATAGATAGATAGATAGATTTAAAAAGCAGCAACACACATTATAATGATTACTTTGCCAAATTCAAAGAACTGGAGTTAGGTCACGTGTCCATCGGAGCATTAGGAGAAAGGCAAGGACAGTCCAATCAATTTTGACACACAAAGTGACCAGACTATTTTTAGAATCTCCCGACAGTTGATTTGCTGGACCCTATGACCGCTTAAGGACACACCTTCAACTGGAGGCCTTTTGGTTTGAATCATCAGCTTGCTAAGCATTCTATTTGTATTAACTTGTTATAACCTCTATTTGCATTAACCAATAGCAATCCTAGCTTTTCTAGTCACTTTCACTCTCAAAAACCACATTTTCCGCTTAGATCCTGGAACCTTGCTAGCCCTTCATTTGGTGCCTATGGCGCACGTAACTTCTCTGATCCCATCCCTTTTTACACAAACATGGACTCAACTCTTTCACAGCTCAGTGAAGGGTCCCCACAAATCCATAAGGATTTGTGAGTGAAACCTGCCTATTTTCTGAGATCTGGTATCTCCCTCTTATGACTCCCTATTTTCTCATGAAGAAATTTAGGCATATATAAACTTGATGACTTTCTAAGGTCAAGCAGCTAGAAAGTGACAGAGCCAGGATTAGACAATCGATGCCCTGATTTCCAGTCCAGTCCTTGAGGAACTTCTCAAGGACTTGTAGGTTAAACAACATCACCACAGAGAAACTGGGTAGGGCTCCATGTCAATCACGCCACTCCTCCTAATGGCAGAGGTACATCTAAGCCACACGCAAACCAATCACAGGCTGTTTGATGTTAACATGGGACCTTTCACATACCTTTTACGTATACATCAAAAAGCACTCACACAGTCTGTTTACTTATTGTCCCAAAATTGACCATGAGCTCCTTAAGGCCAGGGACCACAGCATAGTCACAATTGTATCTCCAGCATCTAGCACAGGGTTTGAAATATATTTGGCACATCCCAAAAAGTATCCATTTATTGAATGAACAGGGGAATAAATGAACCATTGAATGAATGGCACTGGAAAAAGTTAGAGAAGAGCAGTGGACTTATAACCAACTGCCCTAGATTTTAACTCTGTCCCTACTAAATATCAGCTGACTGATTTGAGGCAAATTAACATAAAATCAAGATAGCAGTGTAGCACAGGGCTATTTTTAAAATTCTCTGTACTGTAAAGTGTGTGTAGAATCATTATTATCACTCACTTATTCAAATCACAATTGGTGACTACCTATCTGTAGCTTAAAACAGGAGTCAAAAACCCAAATGCCAGATAGGCTAAGCAGTAACGTGACAGAGAATAAGATACATAAAAACAAAGTGTTTTTTTGTTTTTTTTTTAAGATCTATGGAAACATTGCATGTACAGTGGTGAGGAAGACTGTGAAGAATAAGCATATGCCTCAACCAAAGAGGGCAAATTCAGTTGGCCGTTACCTGGTATGATTACAAACCCCGTGACACCAGATCTTCAATTTTTCAAGAGAAGCTAGAAAACTAGATTGTGGTATGAAATGTCTCAATTGTCAAATATTGGACAACATGACACAGGCTATTCTTGGAGTATGATCCATGTGCTTGCAACTTCTGACATACATGTTGGCAATCTGATCACTCAAAGACTGTAAAGCAGGACCCACACGATGATCTCCTAGAGAAAAATCATTCTATGCAAAACCTAAAGGTAGAATGAAAGAACATGGACTCTGGATTAGAGGCCCAGGTCACTATTGGGTGGCCGTGGGGAAATTCACTTATCATGTTTGATAAGAGATATCCTCCCCACCTCACAGCTCTATAAAACATGTCTTAAAGGCTCAAATTAGGTAATACTTGAAGGAATGTGTTGAACCTGTGGTGTGCTTTAAAACATGAGTTTCACCACTACCTAGGACAGCGGCTTGAACTTAACAGAGTTGATAAATGAGTGAGTAAATGAATGAAGGAATAAATGAATGACCATTTGAATAGTATGTCCATCCTAATGGGCAATGAATCAAGCTTTTGGCTCTTATCTGGTATACAAGGGCTATTTAGCCTCCATTCTACAAATGACAAAGGTGAAAATCAGAGAGGTTAGGTACTTTGCC
Source organism: Rhinolophus ferrumequinum (assembly GCF_004115265.2). NCBI lineage: Eukaryota > Metazoa > Chordata > Mammalia > Chiroptera > Rhinolophidae > Rhinolophus > Rhinolophus ferrumequinum. The sequence continues at coordinate 20,019,006 of NC_046289.1, forward strand.
TAAGGTGGTTAGCAAGGGGTGCCAGAATTCAAACCAGGAGCCTACATTTTAAGCACTGCTGGATATTATCTCTCTGAGCACCTTTGTAATTCCTGGGAAAAAACAAGCTTTAAGATCACTAGCAGCTCTGGGGAAAAAACAAAAACAAAAACAAAAAACAACCACAACAGATCTTTTGGGAATGGTTTTTCTAATACATTAATCAAATGGCTACATTTTAAACAAACACATTAAAGAAGCCCATACAAATAATACAAAAGTGATTGGGCATTTCACGCAGTTTGGGAAATTTTGGTGCTAGAAAGAACTTAACAAATTAGTGTTAAAAGGAAAGCAACATGAGGATTCTACAGGGTGTAATTAATGAGAAGATAAAGTGAATGAATATGTGTGGTTCATTTAGGGTGTGTGTGTGTGTGTGTGTGTGTGTGTGTGTGTGTGTGTGTGTGTGTGTGTGTGTGTGTGTGTGTAGCTACATATAAGCATTACATTTTGTGGTAAGGAGAAACATTTATGCAAATTTTGTTAGACATTCAATATAGAAGGCACTCTTTCTTTAACCATTCTGATTGTAGCAGTGAAACATGGAGGCGATGGAAACCTTAAATAGAAATGTAAAGAAAGTTTGAAAACGGTCATTTTGTAGAGTTAAAATTTATAACAGATATATAAGTAATCTATCCCTCTTTACCCAAAGATAAAACAATACGTGAGAGGAGGAGACAAGCCCTGTGTTTGGAATAATTTTTTTTTAAATGATAGAAAATGTCTATGCTTAATATGAGACCCTTCTGATTGCAAAATGTCAAAAGCTAACAATGCAGCCAGTGGGCCATGATACTAAGTAAGTGTGAGGAGCTGGAGCTGGTGAACTAACAACAAGGAGCCAGAGAACAGGAAATGGGTGGGGAAGGATGGAGGGTTAGAATGATCACGTTCCACCTGAAAGCATTAATGTTGTCATATGTCTTTACATAATGTAGACAGTCCAGTTTTTACTTCAAATTTACTCTAATATATATATATATATATATATATATATATATATATATACACATATATATGTAAATATATATTCCTCAGTATTTTGCCTATATATATCCGCTGCCCTGAGCTCCTGTTGATAGGTTAATGGAAAATGTGTTACCTTTGCTTAGCAAGTATTTACATATTAATTAACTTTGAGAAAACTGAATAGTTTACTAAGTTGAAGGTGTTAGCAGTTTATACTCCTACTCAGATTCAGATGAGAAGATATACTAGTAATATAATCTAATTACTTGGTTGGAAAGTTCTGCAGAATTTGCCACTGAGAGACAGGGAATTTCTGGTAATTAATGGGGTATAGGGGTGCTTTTTAATAAAAGGGGGAAGTGTGGATACACTTTAATGTAATGATGCTCTGAGGCACAGACACAGACAGGATCAAAGTAAGCGTCTGTCACGAGTGTAGCTAATGGGAAAGACAAGAAGTCCCAGGAAAAGGACAAATGATGCACAGAGGAAGTGGGGGAGGGGCAGATGTCAGGAAGGGGGAAGGAATGGGAGGAGGAAGAAAGACCTGCTCTTGGGAGGAAAGGAGGTTGAAAGCTGGGGAGATGGAGGCGGACGTCAGAGAAAGCCGGAGGGATGGGGTGAGAAGTACAATTTTTGCTCAGTCTGAATTTAGAGTGACTTTAATACAAACATTTTCACATGCCCCGGATGAACCTACTAGTAAAAATTCTCTTAAAAAAGTATGTAATTGGATGACTGGAAGTGCTTTAGGTTGGAACCAGTACAGGATAATAACCAGGAATTTTAAACTATAAATTCACAGATCAGTGAGAATATTAAATAAAGTGCAAGCAGTTAGAAATCATTCAAACCATGTTATTATGAAAACTAACCACAGTGGTGTAAATTTAGTCACGTCCTGGAAAACTTGGGTTGGGTTCTGAAGCATCCAACATGATGGAACAAGGGTTATGATTCTAATATTGGTGGAGTCTGGTCCTGACGAGCAAGGGAGACCTTAGCACTACTCCTTTGAATATGGTAACCTGTGTCGTATACAAAGAAAAACAATGTTCAGTGCAGTTTAGCAAATGGTGGTGGACACTTCTTCCGTGCTGGGCACATGTTCCTCACTGGGCACACAGGCTTACAGCTCCAGATCCAGAAGCACCCCCACTGGGTTTCCAGAGGATGCCAATAAAGAGACATGATTTCAATACTGCGATAACGTGCTTGATTAGCCAAAGGGCCTGAGGCCTGGCTTAATTTCAGTTTACAAGCTGCAAATCCTGAATTCTATCTCTGGTTCAGGTAAACAAAGCAAGATACAAACTCTAGAAATGATTTCCCTCCAATGCATGATAGGGATATGTGGATTAAATCTGCACACCTGTACTACTACTACTACTACTACTAATAATAATAATAACAACAAATATGTCACATTCCATTCACTACGGGTGGGGCACTGTTCTGAGTGAGGCAAACACATTTCCAACTATTCCGCGGCAGAGAGCAGTTGAATAACCCAAGGCACAGCCAGAAAGTGGCAGCCTTAGGATTTGAACTCCCATTTAGTTCTGTGTTTTGATTTTGATTTTGATTTTTTTAATCGTTACTCTCTATCACCTCCATGGTTCCTATTCCTAGGCATAGGAAGCACAGTGAAGGGTGATTGTTAAAAAGGGAGGGGGTAGGAGGAGTAAATAACACACGAGAGTGATACCTACTGGTACCTAATACTGAGCTGTCATCAGGTGTATTTCTATGAGAAGAAAGATACCAACATGAACGTAAAGGAAATGTGAAGAGTGGGGCCAGAGAGTCAAATAACTAAATGTAAGGACACAAAGAAAACTTAAAAACCCTCTTTTGTGCCTGGATTGAAGAATCTCCCTATAAATTTGTTTGGTGCCTCCTGAGAGGAAACGATGGATTGCGGGCAGAAATTATGCAATCCCATGGAGAGGTATTATCAGCACGAGGACAGCTGTGATATAGCATCCCTGATCATCTGCTCTCAAGGCTCACCCTCTGGGGGAATATACAGGTCCCTTTGTTAAAATAAAGCAATCATTTCCACCTTCATTAAAGGAAACAGCACGGCATTATTAATTTGCAGCAAAAGTCCCATATGCTGTTAGCAATACTGGTGAATCTCGCTTTGGGGAGCTGTTATCAATAGCAAATACTTATAAATAAAGCATAAATAATGCTTTAATCATATATAGCTTAACCACATTCCCTACATATGTCCGCTTTGTTACAGAAAAACCTTGCATTTCCTGTCACAATTGCTAAGAATCTTCAATAATAACTCTTTGCTAAACTGCAAATTTAGGACAAAGAAGTGAATAATGCGAAAATACAGAGGTATGGACATTTATTTAGAGATCTTCTCAATGCCCTCAGGCCCTGTATTTAAAATAGGAAAAAGAAAAAGAAACAAGAGCTGCCTGTTAATGATCTCGAGTATAACAGTGACATAGCTGTGGGAATATGGGGTTCTATAAGCTCATAAACCTGGAAGAATGTCAGGAAGGGTGACTTTGACAACTACGGCTATAAGGAAGTAGAGATGGGGTCCAATGAAGAATTATAATTTTCAAAACACTCTGTACTTTCTTTTGTATAGTTAATATATTTATTAATTATTTTTGTCTGTTTAATGCCTGTCTTCCCCCAATGTGCAGGGACCGCATTGATCATAGGCAGGGACAGCATTTATTAAAATTTAGAAGGTATTCAATAAATACTCATTCAATGACTAATTGAGTACTTGATGAGTAATTAACCACTGTAGAACAGTGGTTTTCTCCTTCTCCCTGACGGGGCTCCCAATGGAGAATGAAGGTTCCGGATAAGAATCTGAGAGATTAGGAGCTTTTCAAAAGAATTACAAGTAAGCAAAGGATTCCTCATAAAATAAGAATTATGAGGAAGATTTTCAGGTTTCGAAAACGGCAATGCTTAGGGGCAGGCTGGTAAATAAGACCTGAAGGAAAGGTTGAGACTGTGACACATTAAGGAGTTATTCTCCCATCTGTGGATTTTAAGGTATTCACTAAAAAAAAAAAAAGACAGAAAAAAAATAATTTTCTGGTCAAGCAAAACACATCTGTGCGTTGAATTTGGCCAATGTTTCTTAGAATTCCCTCCCTTGGTGCTCTTCAGGTCTGGGCAACATCTCATTTATTCTTACTTTCCCTTGACTGTTGTCTTCAATTCCTATCTAGATCCCCTTAGAACCTTAGAGACAATGTTCTTGAGCCTCATCTGTTGAAAAGCATCCCAAAATGCTGTGGTCCTTCCCATGTATCTGGGACCTGCTTTGCATCATATTTTACACAAAGATGCATCTGACTTCTTTGAAACTTGAGTTTTGGGATTTTCCTTGACTATTCCTAAATGGTGTGGTGCCCTATAGCCACTTGTCTATTGAATGATGACTTTGAGCCTTGGCCTTGTTTCTCTGCATCTTTAAATCTGCCACTTACCAAAGTGGAATCTGTCTAGATTTCCTTTTATCTACAATAAAGAGCAACATCTGGCCAATCGGGCATACCTTGTATTCATATGAGATACTGTTTTATTTTCTTTCAATTAGAAATTTAGGATATGGCATATTTTTTAGGAAGCCAATCTAATATCCCTAAATTAACTTGATTAACTCCATTATAGATATTAAAATGTCTGAGTTGTTGTTTTGGGTCAGAAAATCCAAGATCCTTTTTTCTCAATAATAAACCTCATGGATCAGTCCCCTTATTCTCTTCCCTCTTTCTGGTGGATTCCAATGGGATCGAGGATGGTATCACCATCCTGGCCTTCATGCCTGAAAGTGACGACTTACTGACAAGTAGATGGATCTGGGAATCTTCTGGCAATCTCCTGTGTGATCAGAGATGAGACAGTATCTAAAGAAATCTTATGTTACCAAGAATGATGTTGAAGAGATTCAACTGACCAGGATTCGTGCTTCAATCCCTCCTCTACTTTACCCTCCCTCTCACTCTCCAAATACATACACAGTTAGTCTTAAGGACAATAAACTTTATAACAAAGCATTGATAGCACATCCCCATTTACGCTAACAGCCTTACTATGCTCTCTACCCCCCGAGTATGCTGTTTTAATTAGGAAGATGGATTTGGGAGTTTATATGTTCTGTTGTGCTATAATTCCTACCTTTACAGTAATTTTCTCCTGCTTTTCACACTATAATGTGCCATAAATCCTAGTTAGACTGTTTCACTGGCCTGTTGCTAGTCAAAGTCAATATTTCAGGCCTTTCGTTGCCATGGAAACCTTCTGCCGTAGTCCTGTTCACTGGAATATGATACGGTCTCCTGGGGAAATTGCTATGAACTTGACCATCACATGGATTCAGGACCCTGATGCAGCAATTCTGTTCCATTGCTCTCCACCACCCACTGTCTTCTCTTAGCTCCTGCTGTGTGTGTATGTATGTGTGTTTGCACACACATACACACGCACACACATGAGCCAGGGCAGATGCATGAGAGAAGAAAGCAAACACACCAATGGAAGCAGCATCCTTTCTTTCATCCCTCCTGAAAAGGTAAGCTTAGAAAGTTGGTAAACTTAGACAGTTTTAAAGCCTAAACGCACCACGCACGTATCTCATGGTGTTGTTCTATCTCCACCCTTTGTTCCCGCCAAATATTTTCTTTCTAGTTCTTCGTTCCCATAATCCTTCACACATTTTAAAATATCTGTTGCAAAATTTAATCACAGTGCGCGCTCCTAGTTTAAATCTATTGCCCCCTAATTTGATTTACAGAAACTCAAAAACTTAGCTGTCTTTCCTTTCCAGAAGTCTTCTGCATTTCTCTTTACTTTTAACAACCTCTTAGTCTCACAGCTTTCTTTTAGTGTGAAGTGGTGGGGGAAAAACATATAAGTAATAACTGGTAGCTCTGGGTAAGTCAGGTAGCCTCTCTGTGACTCATTTTCCTAGTCTATCAAATATAAATAAAATTACCCATTCCAAAGGGTCTTTGTAGAGCTGAAATCAAATAAAAACAACAGTGATAATGGAATACTAAAAATCAGAGCCTCTGAAACATTAGAATTTTTATTTCAAATAAACTTAAGAAGTCTTACTTTTCAGCTGCACCTTTTCAACAAAAGTTTTAAGAATTCAGTAATGGAATCTAGTTCTCTGAGTTAAGATTTGAATAAAATTGAGGTGACAGCAAAGGAAGAGGTTTTTTGTTTTGTTTTTCATTCCATTTTCTACCTGACCATCCTTTCCTCTGCCACACTGTGTCAAGTTTACATTTGGTCTCACTTTTGGGACATAGCAAGGTCTCTCTAGCATGTGGTACTCACTTTGAATTTCACACATGTTGTACCTGAGACAATTCTCAGAGCTACCCTTTACCATCACTCACATGCAGGGGTCAAAGTTATAGCAGAACAGGGACAAGCTTACAAAACACCAAGTTCTATCCCATGGCCTCAGATTGTCATGCACAGACAGCAAGATGCCTGCCCAAGAAGAACTTTACTTATTTTTCCCATGCAAATATGAGAACACTGATGATGCCATCCATGCTTTTAATACACGTATCCCAGTTATAGCAGCTGCTTTTGAAATAGTCAGAAATAGCAAAACATCTGAGTGATTAAGAGGGAGTGACAGCGGTGCCACAGTTCAAAGACTTGCTCCACTGGGTCCCCTGCTCTCTTTCACTGCTCTTTACTCCTGCCACGCGCTGAGCTGACTCATTTCACTGTTCCCAAGCCCTGAATCTCCCCACTCAATCTTTGTAGATGTCCTTTCCCACATGACAATTTCACTTGTCTTTAGGAGAGGCATGTCTCCATCCGTGACCTGGAAATAAGGAGCTCTGAGCTTGTGTCCACTCAAATATTTTCCATGACTGTGACTTTAGGTAACCCACGTCACGTTTTACACAACATAGGTTCCTCATTTCTAAATGAGGGAGAATTAGATAGATACTATAGCCTCTCAGGTGTCTTCTGGCTCCCACAATCGATGCTTTTGTAAGTCATTCCCATATCATGGCGCATGACCTATATTTCCCCAAACAAATCAAACGAAGCATCTCACATGATTTATCTCTTTTCTGATATCTCAATCTTCCCACAATGCCCCAAATAGGCAAGGTACCCCAATTATTGGCCCTAAGTACACATGGCATTTTTCTTTCGCAGTATAAACATTTATTTTATACTTATTAATATGAATTATTAAATTTATCTGATGGCTGTCTTTCTTCACAGAAAGCTGAATGAGGTTCTGATCTGTCTTGTTCAAAACTGTATCAACAGCACCTAGCAAAGCATCTAACACATCGTGGGCATTGAATAGATCATTTTTTTGAGTGAATAAATGAATACATGAATGAATGAATGAATGAAAAGGCTATTTAAGCCCATCCTGATAATCCCTTTAGTTTGATCTCTTAGTTTTAAACAATGGCAAATGGCCAATACATCTTTGAGAAACAGGGTGAGGTATTTCTGCCAAATGTTTTCATCTGACCAATTAAGGAAGGTGAGGGGGATTCCTTTCTCGGCCTGGCATAGTATTGCATTTACATTTAAGATCTAAAACATAATTAACTTTACTCATGCTGCTTCATACCATTAAATATCACCCCACTCAAAGTCTGTACATTCTGGCAGACAAAAGGCAATCTCTGGCCCCAGATATGTATTTTTTACAGTTGCAAAATAAGTTATTGTTTTTCTCTTAAGAATTAGAAAGATGGGTTTTTATCATGAATATGCATGTGCTTTGAGCATTTTTAAGTTTAAAAATTACCTAGCACAGTGCTTGTTTTAGAGTTGGCATTTTTAACCGTTGAGTAAGAAAATAAATACATGAAAAATAAATTAATGCTGTGATTATCGCAAGATTGCAATATTTGTAGTTTCTCCCCTTTCCAACCAGAAACACTACAATTATTGTACTTGTTCTTATTCATCACTCTGCAAAACAATTCATTATTAAGCAGAGTGTTTTGAAGAAAGGACCTGGGTCTGAGATCCAGAGCACGGGCAGGTACCTCCTTGAATAAGCCACTGGACATTTCTGAGTAGAACCAAAAGAACAACACTGCCTTCGCATCGTTGCTGCAACGGTCACGTGAGAAAACAATATGACAAGGCACCTTTGTAGGCTGTGGGGCATTACAGAAACGTGCATCATTAAAAAGGGAACAGATGCTATTCTTTTCCAAGAAAGGAAGAGTTTCTGTGAGAAACTGTAAGTTTTGTCTAAGTCAATGGTTCTCAAAAGGACAGTGCGCAGCAGAATGATCTGGAAGGCGGGCTAGCACAGATTTCTGGGCCCCCACGAGATTTTCTGAGTCATTAAGTCTAGAGGACTAGAGAATTGCATTTCTAACAAGTTCCCAGACAATGCTGATACTGCGTGTCTAGGAGCCATACTCTGATTATTACTGTTCTAAATTAAGGGTGGCAAACAGAACAGCTTCCGGTGGTTAGGGGCTAACATGAATGTTGGAGTAAATCAGGCCAGGGTAAATCAGGAGTGAGGCCTCTGAGAACCTGGAGAGTGCCCACCCTCCTTAAAGTTATTCAGAATCAAAATTTACTCAAAAACACTTTACCGTACAAAACAGGTCCATGGGTAGAATTTGTCCTGCAATAGACCTTCCTTGAATCATGCAGTAAATTTGGGAAGGGATTACAATGGACACTGGTTCCCGGGACACCTACTTACTCTGTCTGTGAATTCCTGCACCTCTCAGATGCCTGAGAATTGCTAGCAGGAAGTCACAAATGTTTCAGTCTATAAAATCCCATGGCTGACTAGAGAGTTTCCCTGCCATGTGGTCAGTGACCATCTCTGTCCTTCTCATAAACTAGAGACACAAGGGAAGATAAGGCGGATATAGGAGCATGACTACATAAATAGAAACAAGTTCCAAACAGCCACTTCCATCTTCAAAGGGTTCAGAGATTTAATGAAGACAATAAACTCTGATTATTTCTGTGGTTTTCTTCCCTCAGACATGTGCCAAGAGAATTGATTGATCTGGTAAAATGAGATACAGTACACACACCTGGAATGACCGGTCCATCGTAGCTTCAAATATGACAATGACAAATGTTTTCACTAAGGTCTAACGAGAAGGCAACTGAGATGGAAGTTGAGCTTTCTCCACCGGAAAGGATGTGTGGCTGTCAGACTGTGTAGCTGTTTTGAGTTGAGTCCCAGCTCCTAATGTACCTCACGTAAGTTACTTAAACTCTCTGAACTACTTGTCCATTTAACTTCACTGCTAGTTTTTCATCTATAAAATGGGAAGAATAACACTTGCTTCAAAGGTTGTTGTGAGAATGAGATTTAATTAAGTAAATAACAGCCTAGCAGAGCACTTGGCACACAATAGGTCGCAGTCTAAAATGTATTTTTGGATACCATCGGTCTAAGAAGATATAACGCCAATCAGACCTGCACCCAAGTAGCATTTCCAGAGCCTGTATAAGAACACTGGCCCTCCTTCTCTGGACAGCCACGGCACACCATGTATAAACCTCATCGAGTAAGCCCCCAAAAGACGAGATCTTTTCAAGAGGTGCACTGGGTGAAATAGTATCCCCCTAAAATTCATGCCCACCATGAAACCTCAGAATGTGACCTTATTTGCAAATCGGGTCTTTACAGATGTAATCTGTCAAGATGAAGTCATATTGAATTAGGGTGGGCCCTAAATGCAATGACTGGTATCCCTGTAAGAAGGTCATATAAAGACACACACACACACACACACACACACACACACGGTGACAGAGGCACAGATTGAAGTGATGCACTTGTAAGGCCAAGGAATGGCAAGACCTTCTGGTAACAACCAGAAGCTAGAAAGAGGCAAGGAAGGATTCTCCCTTACAGATTTCAAAGATATCGTGGCCCTGACAGCACCTTGATTTGGGACATCTAGTCTCCAGGACTGGGAGGAAATAAACACCCGTGGTTTTAAGCTACCGGTTGTCTTAATTTATTACACTAGCCCTAACAAACGAATACGGGTAGTCACATTATAAACTTATTTGCATTCCCCGTAGCCCTGAGTTCAACATATTTCAGAGAGTGGGTACTCAATAAATATTGGTTTTGTTAATCAGTGCATTTCTTCAGTTCTTGAGTTTATACTGATGTATATCATTTTCTCATCATCTCCTAGGTTGGCCCCTGGCACCCCAGCATGCCTTTTGTAGACTCTTTCATTATTCTCCTGTATTCTCAATGTGATCTTTTTTTTTTTTTTTTTTTTTTTTTTTTAAACTTCCAGCTAGGAAAAGGGTGCCTAACTTGAGGCAGGGTTCATGTATAATGTGCGTATCTCTGAGGAAGTTGGAGAAATCAATGCTAGTAATTAAACTGTATTGAGGTATTTTTCAGCAGCAAAATAAATTGGCTTCGGGAGATGTGTAGAGGACCGGGGAACTCAGAATTCCATGCAGATGCATATTAGGACATGCTGGTATCTAAACTCAGAGTCAAGGGTTTTTCTTAAGTTTAAGGGAGACGAGTTAATGAGATCAACTCTGGGAGCTATAAAGACACTGCATTTGGTGAGCATATTGGAATTTGGAGAAATTACCAGAGTATGAGATAGGTGAAGGCACAACTGGATCTACTGATTTGGGAGAGCCACATACATTCTGGAATTCTGAGAAGGATGGGGTCCTTTGGGGCCATGGCCTACGGAACTTTCTCAGAATTGCCTGCCTTCTTGGAGAATTGCTGAACGCCCAGCTTTGATGTCTAAAAATGGGACCAGCTTGGATTCTCCTATCACATGTTTCTCTTTTACTTTAACAGCATAATTTCATTACTTAAATGGGCAGAGAACAGGCATAGAGCCAAGAGTTTTGCTAGAAATACAATTGCCAAGCCTCTACAGGTCTTAAGAAATTTTTACACTTTCTCCTTGTTCCTGCTTTTCCATTGTTAAATATTCCATTGAGTAAATATCTTCCATCTGCTTACTTCCCTGAGATGTGCAGAGAATAGATGAGTTAGTTTGTCTGGGGCCCAGTGGTTATTAGACGAAAAGCATAATTCGAATTCAAAGTGTTTTGTTTTTGAAACCATTTTCACTCACATCCTTCTCTTAGCAAGATTCATTGCTAAGTTAAAATATCTTAAAACCATTTCCTGACAGGGTATTCTAAGAGGTTCCTACATGGGTAAGTCTACACGGGTAATTTGCAAAAAGAAGAGAAGGCTGGAGAGTTTGTAGCCTGGCCTTGGAAATTTCACAAGACACTAACACCGTTGTACAGAAGGCACCTACCCATACAACACTGCTTGAAGCATGGCTTCTTCTGTGACTTCCCAAGAAACTACACTTGTATCCCTTTGTGTAAAATTGGAATGGGCAGGGGATGGCATGAGTCTAGTTCACAGAGTGTTCTGAAGATGGAGCTACTGGTCCATTTAATTTCACTGCTTGGATCCATGATGGAAGCTGATTGATGCTGTCAGCGCAAAGGAAGAAAGGGAAGAGTCATATATGAGCTCAGGGTCCTTATTCAAGACCGCATCTATAGACTTCAGTCTGACTGGTAAATCAGACTGCTGACCTGCTAGCCACGTACAGAATCTCATTAAGCAAAAGATGTTCGAGATGTTGTCTTAACACTTCATTGGGATTCAACGTAAATTCACAATTTCACTGGCAAGCTGTCAGCCGGGGAGTTCTACCTAAGGATTTTCTGCCTATTGTCAATGTGCCTTCCTAGAAGACATAAAGTCCAGGCCCTAATCACTCATAGCTTACAAAAGTTGCCACACATTCTCTTCCCATATTCTACCCTTTCCCGTCCCTCCAGCTCCATGTTGAGAAGAAGCACTAATATCTAAGCCAAATGAATGGATTCTGGGTTTGATGACTTATTCTCTCCTTCCCTCCCCAAATTAAAGAAGGCCATTGTTTTGTGATTATACCTAGGTGCTAAACACACTTTACGATTTTTCATCTTTAACTTGGAGGTTGTTATTCAACCTTACCCTAGATCACCTATAGTGTAGATAATGAATCGTGTAGCTCAGGAGAAACAGAGAGGAAAAGCCTCATTAACAAAGAAAGGTGAAGATCTCAAGGGGTTACTTCTCAGCTTACAGTTCATTTGTTCATTCAAGTGTTTATTTAGTGATTCAACAAACATTTACTGAGTACCAAGAAAAAATATTAAGCTATGGGTCTTGTTACCAATATTACAATTTAAAAACAGACATACTGGCAAATGATTATATGCAAGATAGATATAGACAGAGGTCAGGACAAGGGTGTAAAGGAGGAAATGGTCCATTCCAGTGCTTGGAAGAGTCTGGGGAGGGGCCACACAAGCTATTTGATCACAAGGTACCACTTAGCTGAAGAACTATGTATGCTTCAGAAAAGAAAAAAAAGTTAAGAGGGAAGGAAAAACCCTTCCCTTTACCAATTTCAAATTACATTCTGTCCCTATCGCACCCTCCTATTATAGTCCCGAGACAGGTGCCTCTGGCTTTCCTAACATCTCTTTCCCAAGGAGATCAGCTGTCATTCCCTGAAGGTAGGATTTTCTTTCTTCAGTGGAAAAATGAAGTTGAATAAATAGTGCATTGACCAATGGACAGTGGTGTGAAAGGGGCTGTTTTCTCTCCAAGATTTCCTGTTAGGACAGATATGGAGTCATCGGAAAACAAGCAGAGTTTTAAAGAAATAATATCCTTCCTCTGGCATTAATTATCACTACTGACATCTTGTTTGTGTAAAATCAAGTAAAAGGATAAACACAGCAAGGGCTCAACAGGTATAATATAAACGAGCACATACGCTGCCACCCTCCAGGGTGGAGCTTTCCTGGCCTCTTATTCCTTTACTTACTGAAATGTCTATTGTCTGGCATCATTGCTTCTTCATCTCTACCTGTGCACAGACTACAGAGATGGTTCTCAAGCAAAGCAGCATCATTATTCAAGGAACTTTCTAAAAACACAGAGGCCAGGGCCACTGTGGACCTAGTAACTCAGAACCAGGCTGGTAGGACTCAGGTTTTTAAAAAGTTCTGTAAGTAATTTTGACAATCAACCACGGACGTTGAACATCTGTTCTACCCAAAATTCAGAATCCGTAAGGCACGTGGTTGTATATATACATACATCTCATATCAGTAATATGTGTATACACTCTTTAGATATATTTGCAATTTTATATATAAATACATCAGAAAATGCATATTTGTGAATCTATAATCATGTAACTATCACCCATATTATGTCCCCTATATAAACAAATGCAACATTATAGACCTTTTACTCATTTAAGTTTATGTCAATATGAAAATTATTAATATATTTTAAAATAATGGATTATATAGGAGGAATTGCTATGGAATGATGAAATCAATTTTCTATAAATATGCCAGTATGTACATGTAAATGCATATAGTACATATATGTGTATATATGGTAATATGCATATAGTATATAGATATTTATGTGTGGATTTATTTGCAATTTGTGTGTGTGGGGGGTGTATGCAAATGAATACAATTCTTCAAAATTATGCTATCAGTCACTTTTTTCAATAATGTTTTATTGCTAGGAACAAGAAAATCCCTGTTCAGATCTTGTTTCTGAGCCACTAATGAAATTTGTTCTATTGTTTTAAATTCATATCCTGGATTTTATTAAATGCACACACACACTCACACACACACCACAAACATATATAATAACTTTCCCCAGACTTCACTGTAGATGTTTTCTGACAACTATCAAACTCCAAAACACCATGAAAGGGTATTGCTTTGCCTTCATGAAGCTGTATCGAGAGAAAGTGCCACTGCTTCTGGAATCATACCCCCTGTATAGCAAGCAAGGCAGCAGTTCTTAAGTTTTTTGGCTCGTGGCCCCCTGCTATGTCTGATGAAACTTAAAGATACTTCCCAAATGATTTATGGACTTTTATGGGCCATCCAGAAGTCAGGTCATGGAGCCCAGGTTTTGAATGCTTGCAGAAAGGTGGAGATCTCTGAAGAGGGAACATTTACATATCTGCCCCTGTGCTTTTCCACAGCAATTACTACAACGCTCCACTCAGATGGTCTGTTCAAAAGATGCTGGTAACTAGGACCTTTTGTGTGTCTTCAGTAGTGACTATAATAAGATGAGATTGAGGCTGAAGCGAAATTCTACAATGAACATCAAATAACAGGAACAAAGAATTTATTGCCCCAGTCAACATGGCTAGACACTGAGGCATCGGGAAGAAGGGGGGCTCTTGAGCCAGACAGCACTGCATTTCTATCCCAGCTCAGCCGTTTACCACGTAAGTGACCTTGACGGAGCGAGTCAGTTACCGCCATTGATTCGCAGTCCTCATAAATAAAATAGGAACACTGCAATGCAAATGCATAGATTTTGCACTGAATATTAAATGCACAGTGATCCAAAAGCCTGACTGCATGTTAAAATCTCCTGGGAAGCCTTTAAAACCACTGATATTTATATTATATTTATATATACTGATGTTTATATTTAAGACACACTGATGCCAAGTCCTGTCTCCTATCCCCAGAGGTTCTGATTTCATTAGCCTGGTGTGGGTCCTGGGTATCAGGGTTTTAAAAGGCTTCCCTGGGTGAGTTTGATATGCACCCCGGTTAAGAACCACTGAGATAACTGATGTATGTAAATTCCATCTCAATGCCTGATTATTAATAGGCCTTCAACAAATATTATCTTGAGACCATCTGGCAAAAAAACCCTACTCTCCTGTGTACTAGCCTGTGATATGGAGCAAGTTCTTTCAACTGTCAGGATTTCAATACCCATATCTGAAAAATCAAAGTCATAATTGTGCCTACCTAATATGCTGTGAGAAATAAGACATTTTAGTTAAACCACTAGCCACGGTGGCAGATGAAATATATGAAATGAATATTAACCATCGTTATCACTATCATTATTATCTCCACTTCTCTGTGTCCCCAGAACCAAGCTCAGGGACATGTGTGCCCTTTAGACATCTGAGTTAAATAATACATTAACGTAAGTGACGATTCCTTTCAACACAATTTGAAAAAGTATTACAGAATCATTTTAGATTTCTCTACATACCTCAAAATACCAATTTTGCCTAATACTGCAATTTGTGTTTACAAAATCTTCACATCCAACCCCTTCATGATAATTTGAAGGAACCATCCTCCCATTGACTGATTCTTTAAAGTCAGAATGTCTGCTCTCTATTCTAGTCATAATTACTATACAAAAATAGCAAAATTCAGTCAATGTATACTCTAACAAATTCCAGTAATACTCTTGTATCTAGGTCAGCTTTGTTTGCTGACTTGCATACAATAAATATTCCAAATTTTAACCTTTTTTTAATCAATATGTGCTTTTTAATGTCCTTTTCTTCTTATTAGTCTATTAAATTTGTTCTTTGTAACAGACTTTAAAACACAGTCAATCTCATTGAATCCATTATATAATATAATGGTTATATATAATAACCTCTATTTGGAAGGGAGTATATTTCATCTCTCCCATCTCTTTATCCTACACATCTATGAAAGACTTTCCATTTTTTGCTGCCCTTGTTTCTTCTGTAAACAGCCACCGGAATATCCGGCTTTGATTTCTTGCCCTTCTCTTCATTTCTGCGGCAGAGCCTCCCTTATCTGTGTTTCTTATTCTCGGTGTTGTTCTCTTTCACAGTATGGTAATTTGCTGTGCTGTAATTGCGTCTATCTGGACACGCCAGCATAGCATCGTGTGAGCAAGGCTCTATTCTTACACCACCTAGAATAACAATTATCAGGCAGGTTCCTTATTACCTACACCATAAAAAGATTACTTGCTGAGCACTGAAGAAATCCCCCTTCTCTAGGAGGGAATATAGCACATAGGTTTTTAAAACCTTTCCTCGGGGGGGGGAAAAAAAGCCAGCATTTACCTTTTCCTAAAACTGGAATGCTAAGATAGACAAATGTATTATGATGACATGTTTCATTGAAAAGGGGAACCGGCATATACAGGCACTTTGTAGAAACCAATGCAATTTCATGGCAAGTTATTAGACATGACCAATGGGGTAATGAAGAAGATTGGAATCTGTGTAATTCTCATTAATTCTTGCAGGAGCTAGGTCCCAATGTCCTCCTATTGAAAAACTAAAGTCAGACACTACGCGCATTTTTGTATTTGGACATTCTATTATAGATAGTTTTTCATCCCAATATCTCCCAAGCTGTGATACAGCACACATTGTGGCTTTATGATATTCATGACATTCTTTGAAGACATTAACTATACATTTCTTTATTTTGTTAGAAAATATTTGCAGAATGCTTTATGGTTTTCTGGGTGCATTCAAAACTATTATTTTATTTGAGCCTCACATCTATGCCAATGTGAAGCAGGATGAAAATCTTTACCTTTATTTTAAAGATAGGGAAAATGGACCCCCAAAAGTCTAAATGACTTGTCCAGAGTCCCCCGATAGTAAATGGCAGAGCTGGGATTAGAACCCAATGAATGTGCCTTGAGTATAAATTCCTTCTGCTTCAAAAAGATTCCTCAAAATGAATCCTATTGAATCCACAGAATTCATCTGATAGAAAATCTCCAATATCGAAATGGTTCTAGAATTCAGCATGGAATAGAATACTAAAATCCTGTAATTCATTTTACAATGTGGGCCACCCTGATCCATTATACTTACTCAGGTAAATATAGTGCGATTAAAAATGTACTTCTGCACACATATTGACTTAATAAACATTACATTATGTCCCAAGGAATTATCATTGTCTGCAAAATAATAACAACCTTGGAGCTTTATAGTGCTATTCCAGTGTTTGGATGAAGGAACAGTCACTTACGAGGCTGGGGTGGAGGCACAATTTGGAAGAATTTGGGAGAATCTCCCAGTCTTCAGAAAAATTTAAAATTGTCACTGAAACACTGTGAATTGCCTTATTTCTGACTTTTGTTTACATAGTTTGGAAAATATAATTTACTTTACACTGTGGCAGGAGAAAGGGATCGGCAGAGGAGGGCTGGAGTTGGAAGATGGGGATGGTAAAGGAGAGATGAAGGAGGATGAGCAGGTCACAAGCAGACTGTTCCATGTAGACTTTTTTTTTTTTTTTTTTTAATTACCTATGTCTGTAACGATATTTCCAAACTGCTTTCGACATCATGGGCTGATTACTTCCTGACCCTTTTCCAGTTAACAAATGCACATAAAATACAACTTAGACACAGCCTTTCTTTCTTTATTCCTATCTTGCATTTTGCTTCCAAGTCCACTCTTCACAATATCGTTCAATATCGTTGACTTTTACTGGTTCCTTTTAGAGTTTTTGGTTATTCAGAGAGAGACCATTCTTGAATGCAGCATCCTTCAGGGGTCCTTCAAGGATAAAACCCTAGACATTGAACCCTCTCATCTTTGACTCTTGGACAAAAGCAACAGGGTTGTATCACTAAAAGGACAATACAACCACTTACAATCATTGAGTCCTTACCATGTCTGAGGCACTGGATTCTCACAACACCTCCACAAGGCTATTGTTATTATTCCCCCAGTTAACAGATGGGGAAAGAAAGGCTTGGCTGACTTGCCAAGGAAGCTGAGAGGTAGCCAGCCAAGACTCACACCAGGCTTGCCCTTATTCACACAGCTCCTGTGACTGTCTCTGGGGCCGGCTTTAGTGACTTAATTTGCATCAGTGCTTTACAATGGGGGAAACAATAGAAAGGAACTCAGTCTTTCACTTGGTGACTCTAATAATCACATACCACATTGTTCAACAAGAAATACTCCAAAAGAAGAAAAAATTACCTCTCCTCCTAGAGTGTCTGTAGACATGGCTAGGAGAGAGGTCCGCAAGGTGACAAGTGAGATGAACTGACAGCCCTTGATGGAGAACAAACCTGGGTCCAGTGCTGGGCTTAAGGGGTATAAGCCTGTCTGTTATGATCTGTCACTGTGCACCACAAAACTCCATGGGGAGCTGGAACAATGAAATCATCTGACAAAGGGAACTGTCTTGGCTTCCTAAGGAAAACAGGAAGAAGGCCACACCCAGGGGGAGTTTCACACAGGCTAGGCTCCCGAAGGCTGACTAGGGCAAGACACACCTACAAATCATCTGCACACAGTAGCAGCTAAACGTAAAATGTACTTTAAAATCAGAGTTCCTCACCCAAAAAACAAACACAAAAAATGTAGAGGTTTCTGATTCAGCCAGACACTATTTCATTATCATCTAAGCATTACGACCAAAGTCTTAAACTACCTAATGGAGAAATGGAGGCAGAGAACTTCCCAGAACAAAGTGAGAAAGGCTAGCCAAGTAATAACAACAGTAACGAACGATAGCAGAGGCGATTTATTGAGGGTTTATCGTATGCCAGATGCTGTGCTGAGAGCTTCACATGCTTTATTTTAGTTAATCATCTTAACAATTCTATGAGGTTGTACTAGTATTAGCCTTATTTTTCGATGAGAAAATTGACTCAGTAAGATTAAATAACGTGCTCATGATGACATTGTGTTTAAGTGAGAATTTAAACCCAAGGGTGTCAGGCTCTGAAACCTGTCATTAAAAAGCTCTCAGATCCAAAATATATTCACAATTACAAAGCCATGAAAAAGAAAATGTCTGGGGTCTAAGAGATGTAGCCCCTCATTGAGAAGCAAGGCCCAAACTCCAGGTTAACATACTAATAACTCGTGAATGTCTTTTCATCTCTGCTGGGGAAAGATGGCTGACTTGGTATGGGTAGTTCCTCACTCTTAAACCAAATTTAGCTCATTTTTCTTTTGCATTTTCTCATTCAAAAGGACAGTGGTAAGTCTGTGATCCAAAGCAAATTTAGAACAAGTAGGACTTCAGTTTATTTATGAAGAAAAAACTCATTCTCAAGTCTCAGTAAATGTTGAGAAACTTCTCTGATGATCCCACTACACTTTAGACATAACTCAGCATAGCAAAAACCGTAGGGCAGTGAGAGTTTTGTTTGCTTATCTGCCTTCTCTTTCCTCTTTGCCTTTTGCCCATTCTAACACCCACACGGTGGATTGAAAGCCCCTGGAGGACAAATCATTTAACTTTTCCTATTTTATATTCCTTTCAATCACCACTTAATAAAAATATGTTAAATGGTTACATAAAAACAAACCAAATTGGACAAAAAGGACTGGGGGAGGGGACAAGTCTGGCAACTCCTGGTTTGCAAGAACCTCTAAGAAACATTTGCCCGAAGCATTGCTTCGGGTAAAAGACATCAAGCTTGATTTTACAGCTAAGAGGACTTCCCGAATAATGAAATAAAAACACTGACCTAATTTGAACAGCGATGATGTACATTCACCAAATGCGGATTTAGAGCTGTTACATTATGCAGGGAAGGGCGGGGTATATGCCTATTCAAGTATCATAATATTAATGAAAAGTCTGGGGAAGGTATGAATGTTACGAGGAAGCAAATCTATAAGAAGTTAAATGAATCTAGATGGGTTACAGTGGGTAATAAAATGAGGCATGCATTTGAAGCAGCTTCATTCCGAGATGATACAGCGCGGAGCTCATTCAGGCAGTAGCTAAGGGGTGACTGGTTGAAGCACTCCTTCTCCTCTGTGATTTATTACTCAGATGGCCCCTGCATAAACTTTTAGAAATCATCTTGTAGCCTGGACCGAGATGCTGTGAGTATTGTGGATTTGCACTGCTGAACAAAGACCCCTTTATGTTCTTTGCTACAGAACAAATAAAAAGAAAAGATATGGAGTTTCTTGGAATTTACAAGCTGTGAAAAAAAAAAAAAAGTTGCCAAATTGTTTTTCTTACATGAAAAGACATGAATGAAAGGCTTTTTAGAGACAAATATTGAGCTGCCTCCTTGGGACACATGATGGATTCATGGTACAATCAGTTCTTTTGTCTGAGAGAGAGAAGAGGCTAAGTGGGTTTTGAAAATTTGCATGTCCATTTCATCAAAAAAAAAATAAAAATAAAAAAAAAGACAGATAAAAATGGGAGGCTTAATGTTCAAAGCAAATGAAAGGCCTAAGAGGGTTGGATGCCAAGCAAACATATGAGAATGGACAATTAAGTTCACCAACTCATCCTAGAAAAAGTGCTACATGCCTCATTGCTGAATATCACTATGGTCACTTTTGAAGTACTCACCTTGGGAAGCTATGTGCCAGTGCCTAGTCCACCCTTCAAAGCAATTTTGGAATTCTTTTCTGGAATGGTCATCAGAGCTGTCATCGGATTACACTTGATGTCCTGAATGTCATTCTTTCAATATTTCCTTTATTTTCAGTTAAAGAAAGAAGTCACTGGGGGCCAGATCAAGTGAGTAGGGAGGGTGTTCCAATACAGTTATTTGTTTACTGGCTAAAAACTCCCTCACAGACATTGCCATGTGAGCTGGTGCATTGCTGTGATGCAAGAGTCATGAATTATTGGCAAAATGTTCAGGTCATATAACTTTTTCACCTAGCCTCCTCAGCACTTCCAAATAGCAAACGTGGTTAACTGTTTGTCCAGCTAGTAAAATTCATAATGAATAATCCCTTTGATATATAAAAAAAATGTTAGCTATATCGTTGCAACAAGTTTGTGACCTTAATTGTTAGACCTTGTATGCTAACTCCCATGGTACAAATTTATTGTGTTTCCCTGACCCCCTTGTAGGTTCGCCTTAGCATATTCACACTGTGTAGTCTGCTGAGGTCCAACTTAGAAGTAAAAGCTTTAGAATGAGTGTTTACTTATAGGAGAAATGAATGAAAAAACAAACAAACAGACAAAAGACACCCAGTGTCAAAATCTAAAGAATTTAGGGAAAGAGTTCAACAGTACCAAAATTTTTCAAAAATATCCAATGCTACCACCACCCTTCCATCCTGACCCACACACATATACCTCTTACCTTGTTCCTGTCTCTCTAAAAGTGGCATACTAAAAAGAGCACCTGGTTCAAATTCTAACTTTACTATCTTCTTATATGGTATATATGGAACAAGAAAAGTTCATTATAAAGCTAGAACCTGAATTCCTCACTTGTAAAGTGGAGCTATTGATGCTTATTTTATTTTGATTTTCTTTAAGGTGAAACACATATATGATTGTCAAATATTCCACAGTATAAAATCATATGCAGTGAAAAGTTAATCTATCCCCATCTCTGTCTTCCAACTCCGCAGTTCCTTTGTACCTTTTTACACAAGCAATAACTGCTACCTTTATCTTATATATCTTTTCAGAGATATTCTACATATGATAATACCAATAGCTAACATTTAATAAGGGCTTACTATGTACCAGGGATGGTCTCTATCCTTTACTGATACTTGCTCATTTAATTCTCATAAGTCAATGAGAAGAATTTTGCAGAGGAGGAAACTCAGGCACAGAGAAGTCACACCATTTAAAACGTAGTGAAGCCAAGTTTATAACCCATCAATCCTGTTTAAATTCTGTAGAATAAATATAAGAGGTCAAGTAAAGGCTACTTCAGAGTACAAAGGCTTATTAATACCTATTCAGATGATAATTCAGAGGGATTTTGGAGGATAAAATGTGAAACTCTAGGTTGTATTATACCTGGAAGTAAAATAGAAACCCAAAATAATCATGCACAAACAATTTACCAGTTGCTGATTCTCTATCTAATGTCTTTACAATTTTCCTAATGATTCGTATAATGTTTCACCACTAATTAATTGTAGACAATGTATAAAAACTTTGGAATATTATTGTGTGCCTCCTATGTTGTAATTATTTGTTAATCTGGATGTTATGGAACTACTTTACAAAAACTAACAGGACAAAAACTGGGGGGCACTTCTACAAGGAATTTCCTTTTGATGAAAGATGATGAATTATACATAGACTCCAGGATAACAAGAAGTGAAGAAAATGATTTTCCATTTTTCAGGGGTACTGAGAGGGCAAACAGGGTCCATCTTCTTCAGAGAAAAAGAAGCATAAAAGACGAAGTTGGCGAGGCAGAGGAGTCAGCACTAGACAGAGGAAAGGCAAAGGCTTGGAAGTGCCAGTGACTCTGCCGACAATAGAATTCAAGAACTTTCAGAGATCACACAGTTCAACGTTTCACAAAGTCTTTCAAGCAGCACTGGGATACAGCTAGAGATGTTATATCCCAGAGGTATTTTATGATCAAATGTTTATGCAATACTATATATCCCCCCACACCCTGCTTTCAGAAATACACAGAGCACGTTATCCTACTGAGAATTTTCAAGGATCCTATTATAAAAAACAAATAAACAAAAAGCCATCTAAGTTTGTTTAACTAAAACTTTTCCAAATTGATTCCAACAGAAAACATTTTTTTTTTTCTTTGAAATACCTGTGAACACCAAACAGACCCTTGGAAGAGCCTTTGGAAACGTTGATGTAGTTGACAATCCAGTACTGGCACTACACCCCCTCCTCCAACCCTGATTCTGTGTCCAGCATGGTATAGCTTCTCCCCCCACCCTCCTTGCCTCAAAGAGCAAAAAGCAGCCGAAAGAATCTGTCATGACTAATGTCTCACAATCCCATATTACGCTGGAACTAATATTCAGGCCTCCTGACTCCTACCCAATGCGGTGCAGTTTCCTGTCAGGATGCCCCCGAGATGAGCTGAGCCTTCTCTTTGTTGGAAACAACAGGATCCGTTGAACAGATTCTGAAGTGCTTAGGAGATCCTGTGTCAGAGTACACTCAGAAATCCTGATGGGAACCTTGTTTTTCTTTTTTAGTTCTGCAGGATTTCTACCTACATACCTGCCTTATACCCAGAGAATGCACTTTGCAGATATCATATCTCTACTCGTCCAGTAGGAATAATACTTGAATGTAGAAAAGAAGGGGGAACCAGTACAAAAAGTTAAAATTTTATTGGCAGAAACTGGGAAGAATGTTTCATGGAGAAAAAACAAAACAAAACAAAACAGAATGAAAGGGGAGTGGGGAAGTGACCAGAGAGCCAATTAAACTCTCCCCATTTTGCCTCATCCTGAGAGTCTCGCGATTCCCTGAGTTCTGACTCTATTCCATTTGACAATGGGATAAAAATGGTTACAGTCCGAACTGACATCAGTGGCATTTTAAAGAATAACCGTCCTCTACCACGAAGCTATCGTCCTGCGATCACAACTCTGAAATGCTGTCAGAAGCATTCCAGCACCACGGGAGAGACCTTTTAGATGCAGGAAAGGTTGTCCACTTGCAGAAAGTAGGCAGAACCTGTGCCACGCACCTGCCACATTATTGAGGAAGCAGCTGTCATACAAACGTGGGAAGAACCCCAGGAACCCAGACCTCACAGAAGCATTCAACCTCAATACCCACCCGCCACAAAAACGTTCCTGAAGCACCTTACACCTGAGTCTCACATTCCTGCATGTCTTAGCGAGAATCCTCACTGTACCACTTTCTTCACTTAACAGAAACCACCATTACACAACTATCACCTTATGCCTAAGGATTCACCAACATCATTCTAGATTCTAGAGCGCTCTCAGCTCAGAAAAGATTTTAAGGAAAGACATTGCTCTCATATAGGCTAAGATTTTTGTCCTGAAAAAACTTCTAGCTTTTAGGAAAATTTTGAAAAAAGTAATTACATTTTCTTAAGGAGGCCTGCAGTTGAATAGCCAGTAGATGAAATAGAGTAAGCGGGGAGAAAAAGGGCACCTAGAGCTTACAAAGAACTAAGCAGAAAAAGTGATACAATTTGTATAGTACTTTGTTGGTCCTTACAATCAAGTCCAAAACAAAAAACCGCAAGAGTAATGTTGAAACCTAAAAAAGTGATTTAAGTTTGGCCTTAAATGGTAATTTCTCTATCCATTTGTTTATTCTTTCATTCAGGTAGTATTTCATGATGTCAACTGGCTGATAATAAGTTAGCTTCCAATAATCAAGAACTTTAATTTTAATTGTTTTTCATTTGTTCAACAAAATGAATGAATTATAATTGTGAAATGTTTATGACATACATTAACTTGTGCTACCGTGTTTCCCCGAAAATAAGACCTAGCTGGACAATCAGCAATAATGCTTCTTTTGGAGCAAAACTTAGTATAAGACTGGGTCTTATTTTCAGGAAAACAGGATAGGTCCTGGGAATAAAGATGAAGTAGACATGGCCCCTGCTTTGCTGAATTCTACAGTTTGAAGGGGAAACTGAGATGTAAACATAAAATGACAATGCATTATAATAGAGCTCCACAGAAAGTGCTATTAGAACACTGCTAGAAACGTCTAGCCTTTCTGTCTACACCACTTATTTTCACAATTCACATTTTCTCCCGCGTGTATTCAGTGATGATGTTCTGACATCTGAACAAGAAAGCCGATGACAGATGCACCAGTTCTTCGCTGACCCTCAGTTCTAATTAGGCACCCAGCAGGGGGGATCAGATGATGGTCATTCCTGATAATTGGCTGGGGATGTGGTCAGACCCCACGCTTTCTCTCCCTGTACCTCTGCCAGCATCAGGGTGAATGTGAGGAGATGGTAAATATTAATAGCATGAATCCTGTGTTCCAGAGTCCTGAGCATTTTCTCAGAAGAACCTTTGCCCCGTCCCTTGCTCTTTGGGGTGAGCAAAGAGAACAGACCTCTGTGTGTGAAATGAAAGAAATCGATAAAGAAGACAGGGAGGATGGCTTCAGTGGGCACATCATGGGGTATCTGGTTTGGTCTGAGAACAAGAAAAGTGCAATTGCATATTAGAAGAGGTCATCAGCCCGAATAACTGCCAAGTATTTCATCTTTCTTGATTGGCACTGGGCTTTCTATAGAAAAGTACCCAAAACAATTTCTCCTACCACTCACTGAGTCAAGGACAACTTTTGAGAGTGTAACTCGCATTGTACCAATGAGACAGTTCAGACTTTATAGCTGATACCTAAAACCAAACCCGCACTTGTGACTCACCTTGGCTTCATAGAATCTGTTCTCTCGTTTGTTCATTAATTTACTCGATACTTGTCAGACACCAAACGGAGACACAGAGGTACTGCTGAGATAGATTTCTCTGGATACAAAAGTCTACACAATGCCTATCTCAAAAACAAAGCTACGCCACACCACATGTCACTGGAAAGACAAAATTGTCACAGCAGGCATATTGGCATTTCAGTAGTTTCAGAGGTTCCAATCATTACCAGGATTGCATTTTTTCCAAGTTTCTTCCTCAAGCAAATGTTTTCACAGTGAAAAGATAAGCTGAATGTAGTCTATGAAGAACTTGTGGACGGGAAACCCCAATACCAGAATACTAAGCTGGGAATCTTAAGGTATTACATAAAGCTTAATTTTTTCACATGTTCTTATCACTCCTCAAATAAATGGTACGTTTCTGGAAGCCAGAGGTGCTGTGTTAAGTTTCCACACTACTTTTGATAACGGATATTATTGTGTTGGGTGCAGAGTAAGTGCCTAATAAACACTTGTCAGTCAGGTGATGGAACATTCAAATATCTTCCACTTAGCATTTTTATTATCATAAAAGGAAACTTGATAGCACAGTATAGAGATATAAAGTAACTAGAACTCAAAGGTGGAGTCTGAGTAGTTCTAATCTACAAAAGCAATATCCTAGATTAATAGGATTGTATGGCATCAACATCTTTGCTTCTCGGCTATGAATTTGGACTGGCAACAGTGCACTCAAAATGCAACACTTCAGAGGTATCATCCCTGTTCATAATAGTCATAGACATAGCAAATATGAAACATACCACACCTTTGTGAGTTCTCAGTCCTAAAGAAAAGATGTATTTTATCTAACACATGGGCCATAATAACTGGATTCTTCAAAAGAGGTTCTAAAGATTGAAGCTTGATAGTTTTAAAACCGCAATTATAAAGGAGCCCACACTTGAACCAATGTTTCTAAATGTGCAACCTTATCCGTGATATCAAGTCCCTCAAGAACAAGTTTCTCTTCAAAGAAAGCTGTTTGAATTCATGTAATAAATCAAGAGCTTGCTTCCCATTTCTCTGTCCTGTGATTTTTTGTTTTTAATTAAATTTGTTGGGGTGACATTGGTTAATAAACTATATAAGTTTCAAGTGTATAATTCTATAATACGTCATCTATATATTGCATTGTGTATTCACAACCCAAAGTCAAATTTCCTTCTGTCACCATGTATTTGTCTCCCTTTACCCTTTGCTACCTCCCCCCTTACTCTCTGGTGACCACTAAACTGTCATCTGTGTCTATGAGTTTTTGTTTGTTAGTCTTGTCTGTTTGTTGCTTTCAGTTTTCTATACCACATATGAGTGAAGTCAGAAAAAGTTCTCAACTTTTTCTGTCTGACTTAATTTCTTTAGCATGATTCTTAGAGCATCACAGATGCAGTCAGCTTTACAGCCAATTGATTGGAGGTTGAGGATTAGAAGGGAGTTCTGCGTGAATGAATCGTTCCATGTGAATGAATCCAGTTGTACCAACGAAACATTCTTTGCTTGATATTTACGTGATATTGGCTGGAGTGGTAACGGGTCAAGGAAGTGACAAGTAATTTTTGGAGTAATTCTTTTAGGAGTCATATTTACATATGCTTTATTATATATAGTTAAGATTCTTTCAACTGCACTTCAATATTTTTGAATATTATATATATATTATATATATATTTGTATATATTATATTTATATATATATATACATATATATATATCCTTCATATTAATAGGAGCAATGACTTCATTGAACATGAGAAACACTTTTAAGAATGTCTTTTTCTCTTTACCAGCATGTATGGATTTTTAAAATCCCTTTCAGTTTTTACATATTGATGAGGAATAATGGCATACAAACCATTTATTAAACTGAATTTTATGCCTGGGGAAGACTGGGAAGTAGATTGCTGAGGGATTTGAATTTAGTGGTAAAATGGGGCAGTGTGAAAACTAATCTAATCTTAATATTTAGGCAGTATTTCTCTCCAGGGCAAGCTATTCATCTGAAGAACACACAGCCACCCTAAAGAGAAAGATGAGCTGGGAGGCAATGATTCCATGCCCTCTGATGTGTTACAAGTGAATGTCCCACTGCGGAAACAGACACACAGTCCTCCAGAAAGCACTCTTCTTTTTAACTCTTAGGTCTCAAACAACAAACCAAGGACATTCCTGAGGCCAGCCCCAGACAGGTGCCAGAATGTCTACAGTGCTCTCCTCACTCTTCTTTTCTGTGACATTTCCGTTAAGAATCAAAACCACGGGTTCTTTTAAAGCCCATTTACCCCAAGTTTTTTTTTCTATGACAAAAGGGAGTGGAAGGAGTTCTGTGTTGAAAGGGGGGAAATAAACTTGAAAGTACTAGTTAATAGTAAGAACACTGAATGGTAATACAGTTTAAGAAATAAGCTGTGTTATTTATTACAAAACTGTGTTATTTATTAATAAACTGTATTATTTACCATCCAGTAAGAACACTGAATGGTAATACAGTTGAAGAAATAGATTTGAATCGCCTTTTCTCTTCACTAGCTGAGTGAGTGCAGGCAAATGCGTTAATGTGTTAAGTCTCTGGATCTTCAAGGTAAAATGAGCTCACATCCATCTGTAACCTGCAAGGACTACACAGGTGTCTGACAACGCTGCTTTTGGTATGTAACCCAATGCCTGGTACGTAACAGGCACTATCAATGAAAAGTTTAAAAATGAATAATTTGGATCTTTTGAATGCTGCTAATATTTCTATAAAATGCTTTGACTACTGTAAATGTGATGTTCTGAAACTATTTCTAGCATAATTCAAACAAGAAAAATCACCTTTCTTTTACAGTGCGTGACATTGCTTTAGATTGCAATCAAACTTATTGAAATGCCTCTTATAGTAAGTTGGCCCACAGATCTGGAGGTTGCTGAGTTAGTCTGCTCTGGATAGGTAGAATGATAGATCAAAGGATAAATACACCGTGAGGGACATTTTCCTGTTATCAGAGTTCTGATGATACCTGACACGTTTACTTTCATAGACTCCAAGCACCTCTTGCCCCCAGCAGGCTCAGAGAGATCAATTAACTTGAAAAAAACTCTAAACAGTAAGCTCCTGGGACCAGTCCATTTATGTATTTATTACTTTTATTCCACTAGAACTCACTACCACCAAAAATAAATCTTAGAGAATAAATGCTGCTTTTCGAGTGTATCCTAGCAAGAGCAATATAAAAATAATTTAGGACCAACCGTGTAATTATGTGCATTTATTCCAGCCTTCCATTACTAGAGATAACAAGATGAATAGTAATATGTGAACTTTAACAATCCTGTAATTATAGCCACTGAACCATACAATATTGAAAGAATTGTGCAAAATCCAGATGCAAAAGAATCAACTGGGTATGTAAATAGAAATGAAACGGTAAAATAATCAAGTGATGGAGAAGTAATGTAGAAAGCTAAATTGCTTTCCAACATCTTTTATTGTGATATTTTCATTTCTTTAACAAATACTCAGTTTATTTTTATTTTTTCTCACACTTTTTACAATTATATATTGTTCAATAGCTATAACCAGCTTGGTCAAATACTCTGGGATTGCTTTTCATTCAGCTTTTTTTTCTTTCCTAGAACATAATTGAAATTGATAGACTGTTTTCCATGAGCATTTTGTGTAATGAATAAAATAATACATCCTTCACTGGTATTACTTGAACTATAAGAATTTGTGTCTTTGCTTAGAAGGTAAAACAACTACATTTAGCGGAGTCTAGGTAATTCTCTGTGTGACAATGAGCATGAAAGTCAAAATTCAACAAGATCATCTCATTCATCAATAGATGGTTTGGGATTTGCTGAGAGCAATTTGGGGTGTTGATGAGACGTGTCAGATTCATAGAATTAAGAAAGGAAGTCAGTTTACTCATTCAAACCAAAGAAAACTAAAGGTCTCTTTTGATATTTCTCAGGGGCAGCATCTTAATGGATATTATGAAATGATAACTTTTTCCAGAATTAGGTCATAATTAATGACCTAATTTTAATGACTAGTTTTATCTGCTAATCAGCAGTAATAGTATGCATGACAAAAAATACCACAATAAATGATAATAAGCAGTCTATGTTATGCTTAAAATATTCAAATGATACGTAGAGCTTCTTTGGGGTGGGGTGGAAGAAGAAAACGGAGATTTCAGAATATTTATTTTCCTCATAATATTTTCTGTAAGTTAATATTAAAATCATTCACACATCCAAGTGCAGCTTGACTAACAAAAAGCATAGACAGTAGCATAGAATTTAAAATATCACATTGCATGATCAATAAAATGGATAATCAGGAGACAAGTATATCCACACTTTTTACAAAGAGCCAGTAGTAGAAAATGGTATAAAGCATATTTAAGCACCATCTTTGTGTGGTTTTAATTTGCCTTCGGCTTTCCTATGAGAGATTATTATGAGATATAATAAATTAAGAAGATGCATGCATTTCCTTGGGGGGAAGCTCTTGCAAGAAAGAATCTGACCTTGGAAATTATTTCTATTCTATCAGAGAGAAAAGAAGGAATGACAAAGAAATGTATTATAGAAAAGGATACGCTAATGAGGGGGGAATTGTAAGAATAGAGACATCGCATACCAAATTCTAATCAATCTCTGAGAATCCTTTAAAGGGCTTTCAGAATCTTTTTCAAAATATAAAAACTCCCACCTCACTATGTTGCGTTTCAGTCTCAAACCATTCATTTTTTTTGCCATTACAATCATGATGAGCTTGTTCTCTCTCTCCCTCTCTCTCTCTCTCTCTCTCTCCCTCTCTCTCTCCCTCTCTCTCACTCTCTGTATGCATCTTAGGTGTGTATATGTAGATTTGATTAAATGTACATGTGTGCATACAAATGTAATTATGTAAACACTGCTAAAATGGTCTTCTATATTAGTATATTAACTGCTCTACAAAAGAATTAAACAAAAATCAGTTTAAAAGATATTCAGTAGGCTGATTCTAAAGGTTCAATCATTTCAGTTGGCTTTTACTTATTTTATTTCTTAAAGAGCTTCACTTACATTCCATTTAAAATTCAATTAATGCTGTGTCTTGTCCATTTTAAGTGGAATCAAACATATATCTATGATAAAGGTAAGACTCGGGGGTGTGTGTGTGTGTGTGTGTGTGTGTCTTGTCCTCAAAATGAACGGGCAATATCATTAGTATGATAGCACAAAACGGTTTTCCCCACTTCCACTGGTACCCAATGGTCCATGATAATCATTGATAGATCTTTGGTCATCCAGAGAGAACTCATGGTGCCTGTGAAGTGAAAAAGTCTAGTGTACTACCTTGATCTATTAAATGTCAAACCCGATAGAACCACGTGAGTGTTTTCCTTTAGACTTGATACAGCTAACATCTAGGAAGGACTTAGATTCCATTTTTTCACTATCTCAAAAAAGATAACATTTATTTGGGTTAGACAGATGAGATATACAATAGATGTGATGGGCACTTCAATTAGTGATAGTCAAGCATGTTAGTAGGACTATTTCTGGATTGAAAAAAATATTTTTATCAAATATCCATTCCTAGAGACCCATCTAAAGGGAATAGTTGACTGTCTGACAGAAGGCAGGAGGGTGAATTATATGGTCTATCGCCCTCGCTTTATATGAGCTTTTATTCTGTATTTTTAAATGACATGTTGTATTTAAGTAATTTATTCCTTCCAAACATCTGACTAAAGAATAGTGAAAAAACACAGACAATGATAGTTCCATGAGTGGATGAATTATGTAGCCATCAGCGGTGTGTTTTCAGAACTGAAAGTAAAGCTCACCTGATACGCAATATTCTTTCCCTACCGTTTGATGATAATCTAGAAACACTAGAAAAGCATTTACTTAATGTTAATATTTTTCTCACGTTATGTGATAGAAATAACACTATGCCTCATTAGATGAAACAATTTCTATCTCTCTGTATGACTTTTGGGGAAGTTATTTAAATTCTCAGAATCTTGGAGTTTGGGTCTATAAAATAAAGCGATACCTAGTTTTCAGGCTTGTTATAAGGATTAAACATTATGCATGTAATGTATCTGACATAGGGCTTACAACATATTAGGCTCTTAATGAAAGTTAGCTGTTCTTACTATAAGTAACATACCTGACTGTGAACTTGTCATTTTTTGGGAACGTATTTTTGATTGGAGAGAGGAAAAAAGTCTGTGAGGAAAGCATTCACTTGAAATTCTAATGGAAGTTAAGAGGTAGCCCCAAGCTGGCCATCAGCCAGGGTGGGGAAAACCATGGAATTTGGAATCAAACATTCCAGCAAATCTTCCTGGACAAGTTATTTTACCTAAGCCTCAGTTTCTTCTTCTGTAAAACAGAGATTGTAATAATCACCTCATTCTAATAAAGATCAAATGCAATAATGTGTATAAATCACTTACACAGTGTCTGACCCATAGTAAATCAATAATTGAAGCTATTCTTCCTCATGAAATAGTGGGGATAGAAATGAGGAAAAGTTCAAGGGAGGCCAGCAAAGACAGACTTTTCTACACCATGTTTGTCTTATCTGTCTGATTAATACGGAGTCATGTAAATTAACCAAACAGTGTGTGAAGGTCAATGAGACAAGGAACTTTCTGGATGTAAAGCAACACATAAGCTCAGGGCATGGAAAGTGTACTGAAATCTAAATGGGAGTTGGGGTGGGCAGAGCGAGCCATTAGCTGATGGTGACTCAGCAATGAAGTATCATTATTTCTTCACTGACAGTTACTGGCATACATTATCAGCCATTCTCTCTGTCTTCAAGATTAGTCACGTTCTTGCTGAAATGCTTTGGTCTGGCTCAAGCCTCCACATTTTTCAAAAGCCTGGAGAAATTCAACTGAACACAGAGTCTATCAAGCAAACTTATTAAAGTGAGAAGGATCATAAATAATTGGAAAAGAGAAAACTGTGGGATGACATCTCTCTATGATTTTATGATAAGCTTTTATTAAAGGCACGTGGGTCAACTGCTGATGTAATCATGATCATCAAAATAACAATAATAATAATAATAATAATAATAATAATAATAATAATGATGATAATAATAAGTGAGCCCAAACTGCTAAATAATTTAAGTGGGATATTAGAAAAACACTTGTCAAAACTTTGAACCTTGTGCCAATTTAGAATAGAGGTAGAAGGCAATGACCTCTTCCAGTTCTATCGTGCTATATAAAATTATTTTAATCCAACCTTGTGAATCTTTATGCTATAATATATCATATTAATCTTGATCACTGAAGTGAAAAATCGAAAGGCTCACATAAGTGAGCTGACAAAGGCAAATAGTGAGTCATTCATTCAGTGGCCAAGCCAGAAATGGAACTTTTATATCTTTAGCTGAGAAATCTCTTCCTCCACAGGCTTTCCTTGATGATCTGCAAGAAGAATCCTGTTCTCACTCTGATTATGTGTTCTTATGAGATTTCTATTCACCTTCTCACTGGTACTGTTTCTCAATGTCTCAGTCTCATTCCATCCACTGGGACATGAAATCTTTGCCTTTCATGAATGCGTTTCAAGAGAATCTTCTTTTTCAAATACATAATTCCAGGTAGCACTCATAGTGAAAGATTTGTTATACACTATGAACACTTTGGGGACATTGCCAAATTCTTCCTAATATTGAAATAACTTCCAATCATCTTTCCTATAAAACTATGCAATGAATAACTGTCATACTCCTTGACTTAGAAGCCAAAATATAATGGGCTAAAGGAATGGTCAAATACGCTGCTTCTAGAGTCCCTACTATTTTCCCCTATAAACTAACCTTTTTATAATTGGTCCGTCCTTTCCTCCAGGTTTGGTCTGTAGTAGCAAACCTTGCTTATACCCTCTACCTATTTCGGAAACTTCCTACAGCATTCACACTAGCTCATCATCACTACATATCTTTTGAAATACCAGTTTCAAAACAACTCTTCTTCCCTTGGCTTGCACATCTTTTTGCTTCTTTACCTCGCTATTATCTGTTATTCCAGTTCCATAGCTGTATTATCCAACGCTGCAGGTATTTCTCATATAATTCAGTCTGAGGATAACGGCACAAGATAATTTCCCGACAGAAATTTTGGCTGTGTAGGGTGGCTTTTTGATATAATTATTTATCATTCATTCTAGGAAATGGAATCTACAAAAATTTTATCTGAGCAAATTCACTAATGGAAGATGGGGCTCAAATGAAATGAATGGTTGGAATCTTCACATAACATAATTTTGTTTTAAATCAAGGTTATCTGTTGCCAACCCAAACTCTCGTGGGGACTGATGACTAGGAAGGAAATTATAAGGATTTTTTTTTTTACTGCTTTTATTTTCCTGTATATCTCCTGACTGACATGCAAATATACATGGTCAAAAACACAGCTCAGAAGATAGCACTGGTGGCGCGTCCACATATTAACTCATTATTCATTGATCAATCAAGAATTGCAATGATGCTCTCCAGGGTATTGACTCAGTATAAGCCAAGAACCAGTGAACTCAAAGCAGCATATTGGTCCGAATAATAGTACTTACAGAAAGAGACTAACGTCTCTTAAAGCAAAAATTAGGAAGACAAGGTTTCCCTTGAATATATTTTGCCTATTAAAATATAATTTATAGGCACGTATAGTCTCAATACCTACCACCAACTCTGGGAAAGAGGTGCTTAATAAATGATTGTGAAATTAATGTAAATTTATTTCAAGGACTAAGGAGCAATAAACCTAAGGACTAAACCTAAGGAGCAATAAACTAAGGAGCAAAAAAAATAGTTTGTCTCAATCATCTTAATTTCTTATAACCATTCCTAATATGCAATCATTAAATCCATAAACTGGGATATTTAAACAATGGGATATGTCCCTTTATTCTGTCCCCCACAGGAACCCTGCTTCTAACATGTATCTTCATTGCCAAGGTCTGTATCTTGCAAAGCCCCGTAAGAGTTGAGGTAAGAATGTTCCACACAATGATGGAAATTTAAGGAGCCCTGTTTTCTTTTTTCACTGTCGTATATCCAATAGACGCATCAGAACCGTCAAAGTCATCCTGAGACCTTGCTCCAGAACATAGATTTGCAAACATTAGAAGAAGCAGAAACATACAAGTCCCTTTCTTGGATTCCCTTCCCTTATTGGGGTTTAAACCATTACATCTAGCATCAGTCCAAACTTTCTGAAATCATAGGCCTATCACTCATTAATTCAATAATCTTGGTCAGGTTATTACATTTATCTGATTACCAGTTTTCTCATCTGTAAAATGAGGAATGTAGAATATATGCTACGTTGTTTATAAGGAACAAACAAAAGTAACACAAATCAAGTTCTTGGCATTGTGACTGATGTGAATTAAGCGCACAAACCAATGTCAGCTCTCATTCTTTTCTCCTTCCCCACATTTTCCTTCCCCTAATGAGATATTACAGAGTAGGGAACTGAACAGGACTTGGGAAATTTTAGTTCTTGATCTGGGTCTCAGGCAAGCTTTCCATCATACATCCTTCCTTTGCATGTGTAAACAGAGAAAGAAACAACATGTTAAGAAATTAGGATTTAATTAACTGTGAAGGTCATGAATACATTGTATATGCTTATGCCTGCAGTGCATTCTAGCCCTCCAACTATCCAATTCAGTGGTTATTCAATAGCTGCATAGGGCTACTGAGCACATAAAATGTGGCAACTAAGACTGAGAAACTGAGTTTCTAGTCTTGGTGAATTTTAATTAATTGGAATTTAGATTTACAAACCTGATCATTGATTCAGTTATCAAAAAGCTATTTCTCTTAATGTTTCTAATGTTGCTAGCTAAAAATGTTAAATTACACCTGTGGATTGCATCAAATCTCTGTTGGAGAATGCATACAAGATGTATGTCTTCTTTCCCAATGTTTTCCTTCTGCTGTGCACATGCTTTCTCTGGGAACTGAAAATAATGATGTTAAAAGCTATAGTTCTTTGGGTTTCTTGGTGAAATTACATTATATATTGTAATAAACAATGAATGGCGAGCAGAAAGATAACATAAATGAGAATAGATACCAAAAATTAGTGATCTAGGAAGGAAAGAAGACAGAGATAAAGGAGAGGGGTTTAAATCAGAAGTAAGTATACAAGGAATTTACCAGTGTGTTGATTCTCAGCCCAAGAATCCCAGGTTTAAACTCTATTGGTATCAATCGAGGTGTTCTGTGTCTTTCTACACTTAGTCTGAAGGGCCGGTAGAGGACACCTTCTCTAACTTATGCTGAATCATTTTTATAAGACCCTAGTGCTGTATCAGTCACATAATAGATGTTTAATAGGTATTTGTTGAACTAAACTCATTTTTATCTGTAATCAGAAAGTAGCCTGCTCTTAACCTTTCTCATGAAAATACCTTATCAATTTTAACGTAAAATATATGTATAAAAATTTGGAGGCACCTTAAAAAACTCACTAGATAAATTCAAGTTATTATTGCTATTTGTGCCAAAACAATATTTATTCAAGATTGTTTCGTAGATAAAACTCTTCCATGGCAAGATAACAAATACAAAGAAGATAAACAAAACTGGTTCTCTTTAATGACTCAGCAGATAAATATGTTTGGGGTAAGGAATAAAAAATGAAACATCAGCATCTTTCAAAGACAAGCCCTTTTCTCTGGGCAATTTCCCATTAGCTGGACCAAGTAGAAATGCTGTACTTTTCCTTACTCCCTGTTCTCTGCTCTTAGTCTACAGTGGTGTCACTGCCAGAAATGAAGATGCCAAAGAAAGCACCAACAAATCAATCCTCTTATTCTACAGAACTCATCATCCTCGCTACCCGATTCAACCACAGGCATGGGAAGGAACCCACAAACTGAACCCCAGCAAGGAAAATGAGACATTCAAATCTTTGCCTTTCATATTGTGATGGTTTAGCTCATGATTTAGGAGGAAAGACCAAAAAAAATATCTGACAGAACATAGGCTGTTTGGGACTTTATTTCAATAAATGTCTAATATTGAGGGCCAAGTGAAACATGCAATCTCTACTCAAGAATCATAAGAATCCTGGGGTTTGGGATTTTTGAACAGCAAGTAGGGCTACTCATATTTGGCTGTTAATAAAATTAATAAAGAAGGAAAAGGGTCTTTATTAATTTACCTAAGTAGGTTGCATTTTGAATACCTAAAGAAACCTCATACAGTACATGCAGATCTATGGAGTCGTGGAAGGAGAAATAAATTTAAAATACCACCATCCTAATGAAATATTCAACTTGTAATATAAACATATGTAAAGGGATACTTTTTTTTTTGAGGACTCTTTTCGCATTTATTTTCTCTAAATATTTCAATTTTACCTGAGTTATTGAAAATAGAATAGTATTATGTATTTTCCCTCTAATTTAATATAAGCATTGCAGTTTACATCCTAATTTTTTATTGATTTCACATTTTTGTACTTTTGCATTATAGAATCTTCCCTTATAAAGAACAAAGCATGAAATTATTTGCCTTTAAGTTATAAATGAATTAACTAATTTCTAGGCACATGGGGAAACACCCTATACCTGGGATTGGATTAAGAAAAACTAAATTTTTAGAAATGTTCATAAGTCGTCACATTTTTCTATCACCCTCATGAAGGGTAAACTTAAGGTTTCTCCTTCTGTCCCCTCTCAGACCCTAATCAGTTAGCACTCAATGTCCAATGGCATCGTTAGAACTATGAAAAGTGATCTAGGACAGATAGAAGGATGTTTTAGCATACTTCATAATTTTATGCAGAATTATGGCAGACAGCAAAAAGAGCAAGAGATGGAGAGAAATGAAGTGAATCGAAGCAACAAATGACAGACTGTTGAAGGAAAATGAAAAGAAATGAGAAGAAGAAGAAAGAATGATAGCCATAGATAAACGGTCACAGCACAAATACAGAGACACCCACCACTGGGTCCGTGTGTACTGGTTGCTGACATTGTTCTGCAGTGTTGCACCCCAAGCACCCATTATTCTCTTCATCTGCTAAAGAGTAGGTGTCAAAATGATAGATGCTAGCTCACTGTATCAACATTTCCCTGTAGCCTCAAGGCCCATTATCAACAGAGATAAACCGGTGCCAGGATAAATCTCTTATCAGAATATGGGCAAGGAAGAGTTCAAAATGGTGTTAGATTTAACAGAATTTTATTGTCACGGTCTCCCTAAAGCAATTGAAAAGCACTAAGGTATTCTATGCAGGAGTTGGAATCAAAATATCATTTTTCCAATCTGCTTGGATTGGTGCTATAGCAAGTATTCCATTGAAATAAGATAAAATGATGATTTTTAAAGGAGTAATTTGTCTTCAGAGTTTTCTCCCCTGCTGGATTTTTTTTTTTTTTAAAGAAAAGTAGGAGGAGGAAATGTTAAGTACCACTTAAGACAGTAGCAAATGAGCAGAAGATCTTTTGACTGTTTTGAGCGGTTGCAGAGAGTACGGCTGTTATTTCAGTTGGTCTTCTGCCCCCATAAGGGAGCATAAGAATACTAATTATAGCTATCAAGCTGGAAAGGGAAAAATGAGGGAGAATATATAGAGACATTTTAATGTTGGGATCAGCTGAAGTGGGACATAGCTTCTGACAGACATTTCAATCTAAATGAGTCAGACTGCTCTAGGAAATACTAAAAAAGAATATTCGAAATGCTCCCTTATCATTTCCATCTCTCATATACATCGGAAAACACACACTCTGAGATTTGTATCTATTGCCCTAATCCAAACCTTGTTCTGCTAAGTCTCTTTAAATGGAAACGTCATTCTGCATCTTTCTGAAATCAAAGAGGATGCTTTTGATCTCAGTAAACTGATTATGATAAAGGTAACATGCCTGATAGACCTGCGTTCAGTTACTTGGCATGAAGTCCAGATTTAGAGCAGCAAGGGGACTGATGAACTCCACACTATTTTTATCTTTGTGTATGGTGCCTAGGCCTAATTTCTTCGCAGCTGTCTCACATAACTGTCTCTTTCTTTCACAATCATGTAAAGCCAATCTCAGCCTTTTTAGACCATCTTTAGGGTATGGTTTGCCATGGACTCTAGGTTCCATTTTCTGTTTGGGAGCAAGTTATTTAGCAAACCTTTGTTTATACCACCTATATTTAATCAATTTTTTTCTCCAGATTTCAGTATTTATGTTAGATATATTTATTTTCCCCCAACATTTGCATAATGTCTTTGTAAGTCATTAGCATGGTTGGTGATCAAATAAAATCGGCAGTTTATTTGGTTATTGAGATCAACCTGTACTGTTGCAAATAGGCTAAGTTGGAGGAGAGATTAATGAGCCCGAGCAGGAATGTACAGCCAAAATAATAGATTTTTTTTTTTGTTTCACTGAATTTATTTTAAAGTAGAATTAATAGTATATAAGGTACACTCTTTGCCTTGAGTGCCTTAACAATTTTGAAATCACTGAAAGTTTACAAAATTAAATCAGTACAAGAATGAAAGCCTTAAATTTCAGTCATACCGTGTAGTGCCTTCAGTTCTAGTATTCCATTCTCCTGGATCCTTGGAATCTTGATATCTACAATCCAGGTGAAAAAATATTGTTCCCTTGTATTTTGGTCACTGCTCTCAAAGTCATTAACCAATGTGTGACTTTATGTTGCGTTAAACATTTCACGTTGGGTGTCATTTCTTTATCATCCAATTTAGCTTGTTTGGAACGATACTGGATAGGCTTCCTTTTTATCAGCTTTATGGTAGAGGGCAGGGGAAGGGAGGATGCATTCTATTTCTAACAAGTAAAGCACTCAACTGGACTCAACTGATTCTTACAAATGTGGGGGGACTGGAGATGAAAAGCTGGGAGAAAAGAAAAATGGGTTGAGGAAAGCGTGCTGATGTCCCAGTAAACCAGCATCAGCCATCACAGGTGATGAAATATATGTGTGTATTATGTTTTATTTTAGAGGTGAAGAGAGTAAATGGCTCCTTTCCCGGAGCCTTGTTAACACTTCCCATCCACGATGATTTCATTTAGCATATTACCTCTTCAGAGTAATATCCCTGCAATCAAATTACCCTCCAGAGAAAAGCCATGCGCTCTTCACAGTACGATCACAGCTATCAACTTTAATCACACATCTACAGATGATTCCTCTTCCTCATTCATATTTGAAGGACTAGAGTTTGCATGATAATCATTTCTACATCCTACTATACTCGAAATAGCTATAACAATCACTACCATTTATTGAGCAACTACTATGGCTCAGAGTTTTCACAAATTATCTTAATCTTCACAATAGCCTTATAATATAGGTTTTGCACCCATTTTATAGATAAGGATAGTAGGATTCAAAGAGATTAGATAAATTTGTTAAGGTCACACCACTTGGTAAGAGTATAGACTAATGAATGGTTCCTCCATCCATTTAATTCTACGGCTCCTATTTTTGTCTAGAAAAAATAATTGTGCCATGTGCAGTGGCAGATTGTTTATCTGCAATGTAGGTGATCATTTTTAA
This sequence comes from Rhinolophus ferrumequinum, assembly GCF_004115265.2. Classification (NCBI taxonomy): domain Eukaryota; kingdom Metazoa; phylum Chordata; class Mammalia; order Chiroptera; family Rhinolophidae; genus Rhinolophus; species Rhinolophus ferrumequinum. The sequence goes on from NC_046289.1 coordinate 20,058,580, forward strand.
AGAAGAATTAAAAAACTCCATCCATAAAACATTTTTTTCTCTAGTTTGGTCAACCATTTCTTAAAGTACATGAGTTACTTATCGGGCATCCACTTTTTAGTATAACCCTCAAAAGTCTGTTTGAGGGCCCGTGTTACACTTTTACCTCTGTAACACGGGCACATAATAGATGCTTACTAAATATGTAATGAATGAAGGAATAAATACGGGGACAATCTTCAGTGACAAGAAAAAGGCAATGCCCTATGAATGTTAGGGATGTTTACTCTGATAAAATAACTCTTTTGCTCAAATCCACAAATCATACATGCAATCAATCTAGTAGGAAAACATAGGAAAATCTACATTATATGTAAATATCTAGACCTCAGTAGGCAGCTGACCACACACTGTCCTATGATGCTAATTATTAGAGCGAATGACTATTCTAAAATGCATTGCATTTACTTTCCTACAGTTTCAACCCAAGGGGGAAACTACATAGAAAATAACTCTGTAGGGAATCACACTTGCAAGCCAGTTACTTAAAAATTGGCAAAAAAAACAGTTACCCCTACCCTTACTCTGAAGGTGACTTGCACAAAGCAGAAAAATGGAAAAATCCTTAATTTCTGTATAAAGCAACTGGAATTAAAGAGAAGAGATATATATTAGAAGAGTTGTGTCTTTGCTACCTAAAACCAAAACACTCGGTAAATGAAAATAAGCATTTGGCATTTTCAATTGTGGAATCTAATACAAATGTTCTCCCATTGAGGCTAATATGATTATGAAAAGAATTATGCTCTAAACACATGTAGTTATGTAACTTGCGGTGGTACAAATCAAAGTGGAATATTAAGTATACATTCGTGCATCATGGGAATCACAACTGCACAACTCCCATCTCCCATTAACTTCTGCATCAAAATGACTTTTTTCCCTTTTGCCCTATTTGAGGAAAATAACAATATAATGTTTTCTTCTTGAGGATGCGAGGATAAGAAAGAGAGGTTTATAGAGGTTGGTCTTCCCACAGACTCGGCAGGAGAGGATGGTCACCCGAGTTCAGAAATGACGGGAGGTTTGGGAGGAAGGGGCCCATTAAAATAATCTTAGCGAAAAACATAATAAACATCATTTATGGGACACCGAAATGCCCAAAAGGTACCGCCACTTCCTTTAGTATAGTTTCTTCCGACAGCCTTCGGCTCTTTGTTCCCAGCCCCATTTGAATGTTCGGGGACAATATTTCCCCTTATTTTTGTTTAATTTAAAGAAAATGCCAAGGCTTGGCTTGCAGCAGATGAAAGTACTAGGGATCACCTCCCAGAGGCCTTTGCTCATCTTAAGAATAACGGACTGATGTGTTGTGTGTAGTTGATGCCAGAATAACTATCACACAGTACCCTGTATATCTGAGGACCAAGCAAACACTTCAAACCAAGGCTCAAACTCACTTCAAAACTCACGGCGCCATGTCACTAACCTCCAGTCCCTCTTAGTGTAGCAGAAATGTTCCCATGGAAACTGAGCAAGGGAAAGGGAGCAAGGAACAAAGCGAGCAAAAGAGATAAAATTCCACTAACATAACAAGCAAACAAAACGGGTAAATCCTAACACAGAGGATGCCAAGTTAAAAATATGGCATGTCAATTATATGGGTGACAGTCACATCTGTGGTGACCCATGGAGTTAAGATGGTCAGTTCCACTCTTCAGTATCCTTTTAAAGATTCATATTTAGGGAAATAAACTGCCAGTGGTTTTTTTTTTCTTCAATCTTGAAAATGACGGAAGTAGAATTCTCAGGAATATCAAGCTGAAAAAATTGAACCTGATCTATTGGCCTTAGGGAATAATGCTCTTGAGCCAGAAACATCAGGAAGCTAGAGAAACTCAATCATCTTATAAGAGGCCTTACTGAAGAAGTCCTACGGTGGGTCGGTCACCCAGGACTCAACAGTAAGTACTCAAATGAAAGGAACAGTGGATTAAATAGGTATTGGAACCACTATAAAGAGACAGAGGGGCAGAGCTAGTCTAACAGATGCTCTACCTCCTCCCCAAGAGCCATTTGCCTGCTCACACACAAACCAATTTTTCAAGGACCAGCTGAACAGTATACATGTCTTTAAAAGTTACCATTAGGTTAAAAGGAAAAATGCGTATCTTTCTCATCATTGCTTCTGTATTACATCTAATCACTACAATCAAAATTGGGATGACTAAGCCTCCCATTTTTCCCTGGAGTGAGGGTTCTCCCAGGACATGGAACTTTTGGTGCTGACCTTGGGACAGTCCCAGGAGAATAGTGACGATTGGTCACTCTACGATTGACCAAACTGAACCCAGTTTACATGGCATTAGTTGATGTCTGTGTTTGTTTGCTTTCCTTTTTTAAGGGAGTGGCAGTTAATTTTTCCCTTACACATTTTGAAAGGAACTTTACAACCAAGTATGAATATCCTGGAATAGAAAGAAACCCATGTTTTTAGTTACTACTTTCACTCAGTCATTTGTTATACGGGAGAGAAGATGATAGGGAGCATAGATTGCAAAATTCTTTTGTTGAAAAGAATTTCATATTAGTTGATAGAAAGATTCATAGTATTTCATCCATCGTGTGCCACAAAAGGCAATGGTATAACTAACATTCACGCGTTACCGTTTCAGGCTTTCCCCCAAAGCTCAGGTCCACTACTCTTTCAGAATCGGCCACATGAAACACCATAGCCCCATACAACTGAGAATCAACACCTTTTATGATATCTTTCAACACATTCATTTATCAAATTGAACACATCGCCAGGAGCTTCAGCTGAATGGGGAGGTGAGGATAAAGATCACCACGATACACGCAAAGATTATAACCCAACAACGGAAAACTACTTTCTGCACAAGATAAATAATAACAGAGATGTTAATGGTTCTTTTCCCTATCAATGTTGTTTTACCTCCTGCAATCATTTTTAAGTGAGGTGAGGTTGGAAATGGACTTGAAACACAAACACTCTTCTGAACACCATTTCAAAGGCATGAGGGTGCAGCATCAAAGCATGACCCTGAAGGCGGAACCAGGGAATTTGGGGGAAGCTGCTGCATTCCAGGGAAAGCAGGCGCTTTAGGACAACACAGCTGGCAGAGATTAAAAAAAAAAGAACAAAAAACAATGACAAGTAGGCTTTCATAGTTCCCATGATGAATAGCACACCCCCACACACACTCCAAACAAAAGATGGCAATAGAAACTAAGTGTGAAGGCAACCTTTCTCATGAAATGGTAGGAGGTAGCAAAAAGGCTGGTTTTAATCAGGCTATCTGGTTTTAGAATAGGATAATTTAATACAAGAGATAGATTTTACCAACGTAGTCTTTTAAAAGACACTCTATTGTGAAACTGTGCCACGGGGGAAAAGCACAAGGCTATTTTTGACTAATAAGGAAGAAAATATTACCAGAACACGTCACAAATAATAAACTAATCATACTTGAGAGTTTTATTTTCTCTGTGTTCATTGAGACTTCATACTATGTAACACATATAATATAAATTACATCATATGTAAAGGAAAAGATTTTCATTTAAATTACAATCTTTGCCTTCTCTTCCTTTATAGCCACATGAATAATCAGAATAATAGTTGATAATTATTGAGTGCCAGAGTGACCGACTGTCTCACTGTGCCTGAGACTGAGAGTTTCTCAGAATACAGAATGTTCAGTATTAAAACCTGGACAGTCTCATTGGGTGGTTGCAAGGATAAAATGGGGCAATGCGCACGAAATGCTTAGCACTATGTCTGGCACGGAGGAAGCACTCACTCGTCCCACGTGGTCTGAGACAATCTTCCACAGCCTGAGAACCTGAGTTTGCACGTGTATTAACTCATCTTATATTCTCAACAGCCCTGGAAGATAGAAACATGCACTGATATTACCCTATGTTACAGATGGCACAAAAGAGGCCTAGATCTTTCAAGTGACTGCTCGTGGTGTCACGACGTTGCCTCACAGTTATGTCTGGGAGCACTTGTCAGTGTCAAAAGAGAAAGAACCAGAGGGAGAAGGAACCACACACCCCTGACTAGCACACAGGTGTCTGTGTTACTACCAAATGGTGGAATGATATCAACAGACAGTATCAGTCAATTCTAAGGAGCTCAGTTGTGAAACCTGAAGCTGTCTGAGCTTGTTGAGGACTTCCATGCCACTGGAAGTCCAGGCACAATTTTGAGCTTTCATATTCCTTCCTTCTGGGTTTATCTTCTGTCTATTTTGACTAGGGCTATAGCTGGTGTTACAGCTAGGCAGAGGGTAATGTGACTTGCACTGGAAAAGAAGTTAATTGGTGGGGTTAGGAACTGCAAAGGAAGGAAGGAAGGAAAGAAGGAGGGAGGGAGGGACGGAGGGAGGGAGGGAGGGAAGGAGGGAGGGAGGGAAGGAAGGAAAGAAGGAAGGAAGGAAGGGCTCAGGAATGGGAAGATTAGCCATTTGATCTACAAATATGGCACAGCAGATTGATTCCTTATAATTAACTCTTGATAAAATTCAAAATCAGTACCAAAATCCAGCCATTCTAGATTAGTGTTTTCTTTTATGCGATAACCAAAACTTGTTACTCCCCTTTGGCAAATAACCTGATTTAAATTTCTAAGGCAAGAGTAATAAAAACCATCCATAAAAATATGTGTCTGTGCAATTGACCTGACTGCAAATTTAATCATGATAAACCAAAAACAATCATCTATATCTTAGGCAAGATCCGTACTTGGGAAACAGAAGCCAAGGAGCACCATCTGTCTTTCGTATACCCCGGGGTCAGCACTTACTACAATCTCATATAAGACTAAGAAACTTGGGGAAATGGTTTTTGGAGCCACAACTCAATTTTGTGTTGTTACAGGATTTCTAAACCAATAAATGAGGACACTTTAGGGTGATTGGCAAAATAAAATGAGATGGGATAAACATTTGAGAGCTTTCCCTGTAGTATTTTAACAACCCAAGTTTGCTCTTTCCCTCTATCATTTGCATTTAAATAATAATAAGAAGAATATAATTAGGGATGATAGCTACCATTTCTTCAGTATCTTCCATTTAACAAGCACGAGGAGAAACAGTGACTGGCACGTGTCTGTGTACATGCCTGCATGCGTGTGAAACAGGTAGGAAGGACTGTTACACAAAAGGTGGGAGAAAGGATAAGAAAGAATCCTTTTTTTGCTGTGCTCTAGTAACTTCTCAGATTTCATGGACTGAGAATTTTTTAAAATACCAATTTTTTAAAAAAAAAATGCTTTTTTTGGCAATGCATTTCTAGCTTGTTAGAAAAATAACATTTATATGAATACTAATGATCTAATCCCTTCTATTTACGAAATGTTTAATCTTATTGACACTACATATTTAAAGTGCAATGTTTACCCCTGTGGATTTTAAATTTCTAAAATGCTCTATTTTATAGTTTATTTCCTTGAAGAAACCTCATCGCAAGTCATTTCATGGAAAGGAACTTCTATTATTTATGATGCATCTCATTAAGGTTTTACTTCCATCTTCTAAATTTCCTCCTGAGATTAAACATTTGACTTTTATGAGGGCACTAAAAGAACAAGAATGCATCGTTTTCATTTTGGGTCTGAAAAATATCATAATCTTGTGATTTAACCAGGCTGAGTGTGAACAAAAGCTGTTTTAGCTGTTACAGAAATCAGCCCAACACAAAGTCGGCACACTCTGTAATGTCTCTTTACAACATATCAGCTCTGCCCGTTATCCCATCAAAGTTGATGACCAAATTTACTCCCTAATTATAAACTCGTGCTCCTCACAACATGAGGAATGGAAGCTTCTGAGAAGCAAATCAATCAAGTAAAGGTCACTCTGAACAAAAGTAATGAAAATAACTAGAGACCCTAGATCATAAGATAAAATGGTGAGAGCAAGAGTTGCCCACTGATACCCAAGTGTCAATCATAAGAACTTGTGGTAATTAAATTAGAAAATATATGCAAAGCATATAACAATATATCTGGCCTATTGTAAATACCAAATAAATGGTAGCTTTCACATTATACTTACTAATAATAGCAATATTTCATGTTTTGTTGTAGAAAACACTAGGCCTCAATTCCTAAGACGGATTAAAATGTTGCTTCTCATTTTTATTATGAGACATGATGCAACTTATTTAAAAGCCTTGAGTCATAAACTACACACACAAAAATAAATGTCATGTTACAGGATTGTTGCAAATATAAAATTGTTAAGATAGGAAAAACAGGGATCGGGAAGAAAAGGAGGAAGAGAGAGAGCCCAGAACATTCTTTCCCATTAATACATACTCAGTAAATGTTTGCTGTATGAAAATGAAGGAAAAAAAATAAATAGAAACTTCCATACTCAGAACATATTTTTCTATTGAAATGAAGCAGAAAAAATAAAATACTTTGAAGGCTTTCAATTACCCCAAGTAATAGCCTAGATCAAGAATTGACCAAAAGAGCTTAACCATCTAGGAACTTTCTTCTAAATAAAATTCTCTTGCATGGGTTCTCAAGAGGTGAGATTTTTCAGAAGTTAATATTCAAATTAAATCAGTATGGAAATATTTGTTCGATCACAAATAGTATATAACCTAGTCAGTAAAAATAGCTACCTTTTAATTAGTGCTTACCATAAACAACATTGTTAAGCACTTTACATGCATTCCCTCAATCTTCATCATAGTCTTTTTAAGGTAGGTAATGCTACCCCTTTTTACTTACACGGCTAGTGAGTGATAGTGTTGGAAGTTAAGTCAATAATTTGGTTTGAGAGGTGATATAGAGAGTATGTTACAGGTTAGGGATGTAGACTCTAGAGCAGATTGTCTGAGTTCAAATCTTGACCTGATCCTGGGCAAGTTGTTGACTCTCCTCTCTAGTCCTTAGTTATGTTGTCTGTAAAATGGGAAACATAGTAGTGCCCATTTCATAGGATTCTTTTTAGGGTTACATCCATGCAAAGGATTTCGAAGAGTTCATGGCGCATTGTTGGCACTTGATATATGTTGACTGTTATCATGTCTTGTTTTGAAATCTGGATTTCTAAAGACTATCTTTATTCCTTCTTAACTTTCTTTCCAGGAGGTACAAATTTTTTGGCCATTGCACAGCTAAGTAAGCGACTAAAGTTCTTTTAACAAGAGCTTCTAGAATCTATACAATGTTTCCACACATTTTATCTCAATTGATTCTAATTCTGCCCAAGGCTGTGCAACTGTTAAGAGGAAGAACTAGGGCTTAGTCCTGGGACCTGGACTCAAGATGTTATGATCTCTCTCCTAATAGAAGAAAGATTTCTGGGCTTTATTGTTTGGCACTGTCTAGTAACACAACACAAAATAACTGGATGAAAGAATGTAACATTTAGTTACACATCCAGATGTTTCAGCTAGCGTGAGGCCAAACATCTGGCTGATTAACTGGATACTGCATTTTTACCCTGACATTGGGCAACGTGTCAAATATGATTGATGTGAAACAGAAGAAAGGAAAGCATACAGAAGGAGCTGTTAAGATAAATGCTTTGCTAAATAAAAGATGGCATGGACTTTGCTATCTTCACCTGCACCAGCAATTTATTTGTAACCAACATCAATAGCCCTACTGGGGAATACAATCTCGCTTAACTTGTTCTACCATTTTGACACCTCTAACACAGAAATGTAATTTAAAATAAAGATTCATGGAGCTAATATCCTTCTTGTTTCAGACTGTTAAAGTATCTATTGTTCTCATGGCTCGGAGGGGGGTGAAAGTCTGCATGCATAAATGAACACACGGAAGATATACAGCTTGATATAAACACTGCCCAGCTTTTAGTGAGATACCAATGCCTGTAGAATACAAAGTTAAAATACACACTCTGCATAAAAGGCCTTATGATTGAAAACAAAAGTAGTCGCGATGGGTGCTTTTTCCATAACCCTAGTCGTACTGTGATTTCCCTGGGGAGATGACAATAGACCTCATCACACGAGTGTTTATCACACTTTTATAGCTATAGCTAGTGAGCACTTGCCCTGTTCCAGGCATTTTGCTAGCCATGCGCCATATCAACCTATGAGGGGAGTGCTCTTTGTATTCTCATTTTGTATATGAGGGAACTGAGGCTAAGAGCTGTTAAGCGACTTGCCCATTTCCTCATATTTATTATGACTTTGTATTTCCAATTGCCAACTTATGAAAAGGATCAATCAAAGGCCAAGTGTACGGATAGGTTGAAAAGGAGTTGCACTTAATGTGAAAGAATCTTCTAATTTTAAGCCTTGAGGGGATCTTTAGAGAGCAGTTAATTCAACCCTGACATTTATAGAGGATAAAACCGATGCTCACGAGGTCATGACTTGTCCAAGATGACACAATTCGCCAGAATGGGAATGAGAAAGTCTCACCATGAATATCATTTCTTTCTGTTAACACATTATTTCATAAACATCCGGTTTATGAAAATGTCCTTTCTAGAAGTGGCGTGATCCATTATAACGCATTGTTACATTATCAGGGATTAGTTGGTCAGACAGACAAGGCAGGGTTTGATGAAGAAATGTGACGACGGGGAAGTTTTTAGAGGAGGCAGCAGGGATCACTGCTCAGGAATATCACCTCCTTAGTCAGTACTGACTTCAAGTCCTGACTCCAGCATGTATTATTATGTGACACTGAGCAAGCCACTTCACCTCTTTAAGCTTCAGTTTCTTCTTCTGTAAACTGAACATAATAATAGCATTAATGTCAAAGGGTTGGTATCAGCATAACATTTATAACAAGTTGTGTGGAGCACCTTTACGTCTTTAAAGCGCTCAGTTAACACTAACCCTCATCACTGTTCCCAGGGAGGAAGGCACAGAGGAAGTCGGAGGACTTCATGAAAGCTCTGAGATGAGGGGAAATTCATGGAGCCAGAGAAGGGTGCCTCTGACTTCTCACCATGGCTAGCCTGGATTCTAAATTCGACAACCCTACTCCTTATCAGTAACTGCTCAATATCCAGAGGAACCAAAGAAATGGGTTTCGGATCGTCATTACTAAAAAGCCTATAAAAACAAAACACATACCCTTTCCACCAACATGCATCGGAGACTGATTTGTGCTATGACATATATGCACACAAACTGGGCTATGCAGAATAGGGAGTTGATGGGCTTCGCTAGAAAATGGCAAACCTGATGGATCACCTTTGGTCCAGATGCAAGCTAGTTCAGGATAAATCTCCATGATGGATTCGCTTTGCCATTTTATAACTCCAACACCAGAGTCCCACAGTACGACTGACACTATTTAACTAAATTCCCCATAAATTGTACCCCTGAGTTACTTAACATTCAGAATCAGGCTTAACAAGTTTCGAGCCTTATTCTCATCACCATAAAAGGAGGTTCTTTTTAAAATATATATATATATATGGAAATCAATTCTCCCAATCAATGTGCTCTTGAATCTTTGATTATAAAAAGCTTGGATAAAGCTGTACTTCGGTCCTAAATATCTTTGGATTCTGTATTCCAAAGTTCAAAGGAAACAGTTAATGGGAAGTTCTATAGGTTTTAGTATCCTGGGGAGCTTCCATATAGTTTGATTAATATGAAATATTAGTCAAAATTTATAGGTTGTATTAGTTTGTTAGGGTTGCCATAACAAAGTAACACAAATTCAGTGGCTTAAATTACAGAAATGTATTGTCTCACAGTTCCAGAAGCCAGAAGTGCCAAATCAAGGTGTTAACGGGGTTGGTTCCTCTTGAGGACTATGAGGGAAATGTGTGTTCCAGGCATCTCTCCTTGCCTTGTAAGATGGCTGTCTTCTTCCTGCATCTCTCTAAAGCAGGGGTGTCCAAACTGCGGCCCGCGGGCCAACTGCGACCCACAATCCATTGTTAATTGGCCCGCAGCAAATTCCAAAAATATATTTAGTTTACTTAAATAAACCAGGTGAGGCAATACGTACTTCACCTCGAGTGAGTGGCCCGGCTGTTTGTGTATTTTACCGCATACGGCCCTTGGGGAAAAACGTTGAAAAAAGTTTGGACACGGCTGCTCTAAAGCATCTGCTGTCTATGCAGGTCTATATCCACATTTCTTCTTATAAGGACAGCAGTCCTCTTGAATTCAGTCCCACCCGAATGACTTCTTTTTAACTTGATTACCTCTGTAAAGGCCCTGGCTCCAAATAAGGTCACATTCTGAAGTACTGGAGGTTAGGAATTCACCATATATATATATATATATATACACATATATATGTATGTATGTATGTGTGTATATTTTTTGTGGGGCACGTGGTGTAGGGGGAATATAATTCAACCCATAACACAGGTCTTCAAAATAAGAGACTGAGAGGTATTTGCATTCCTTTCTTTTTACTTCAACTTTCCCTTTGTTTTCTCTATATAGTCCTGTCTGTTCTCTGGAAACAGGTCCATTTCTTCCTACGTGCCCCACTTGTGTTTCCCCACAATTCACTGAAATCCTGAAATCCTGTCTATAATAAGGAATTCACAGGAATTCACTGAAATCCTGTCTATAATAATGCGGGTTGTTTTTTTTTTTTTAATGATTCCAGAGCCCTCAAACTTCTGTATTTTCTAAAATGTTATTCTTTCATCATGTCCTCTCTGACACAGATACCTCTAGATTGCTGGAGAAATTGCAGACTAGAAATTGAAACCTACTATAAGGTAACTGATGAAAAGTGTGTGTGTTAAGAAAAGTTATGTGTGTACAATGCTCTCAGAAATCCATAAAGCAATGGACTCCCTTCACTTTTCATGGAAACTATGCTAATTTAGATAATGATAACTAATGGTTTGCCACATAAATGATGGAAACAAATCTATAAAAATTGACCTTACTGATCAACCACTTTCAGTGAAATTAAAGGCAATATTAATCACCTCCACCAATGATACAAGGTTGCTTGATAAGGGGGTGGAGAAATCACCTTTTGAAATGTGATGTAATACATAATGGACTTTGGCACAAAAACTATAGCAATTAATAACACAGAAGTTTAGGCAATCCAATATACTTCCTTGTCACAAACCTAAACCTTACAATCACTTCCCAGTGATACAATAATCCTGGCTCGTTTCCATATTGTAGCAATTGCCCTATTCTAAGTGATAAATTAAGAAGATTAACTATAGCACTAACTACCAAAAATGCACCTAATTTAGGAAATTCCAGCTCTCTATTATCTACTCCTTATCCAAATGAAAATAAATTACTTGTTTGTGCTTTAACTGGTAAATAAACACTAGGGGGAAATTTGTACTTTCATCAGAGTTAAATAAGAATCAACTAATAATTACACATCCTAGACAGCATTTTCTCATGGATGGGAAATTCCAACATATTAGAACAATTTTGTGGCTCTGTTGACAATGATGGAAATACTACAATGGATCCCTTCTCAGTGGGATGCTGCCATTTGAAGGATTAATGAAACAAGGAGGTACAAAGGTTATAGAAAGCTTAAAAAGGCCACGAGAGGAGAAAATCTAATTAGAAAATCATATATAAAGGTTTAATTCAAATTATATGCTCAGAGATGGGCTAAGACTTGAGTGAGAAAAATTTCATTGCCACTTCACTCTCAAAAGCTATTTGCGAATGGTCTTAACGGGAAATTTTTTTTCAAAAAGGCATTTGACATATTTCGAAACCTCTTTGAGGAGGATGTGATATTTTTAGTATGTATGAATCAAGAATTGCAGCCCTTTGTTCCTCACCTTTTCCTATCAGCATTTCTGTGTCAACATCAAGGAGGTTTCAAGTGCTACTGAAAAGGGAAATGTTGCCTCATTCTAAAAACTGTTCCAGATAATTGCTGAAAACCCAATGAAAGTGAAACTGAACAATCATTTTACCACACAGCTTAATGAGGTCTTTTCTGAAAATCCATCAAATTAATACTTTGTTAAGACATTAAGTACTAGTTCTTATTACTTTTTGTTTGATTTTTAAAACTTCTCCAAATTAAAAAAAAAAATGTTCTTGCAAAAACTTTTAAAATAATTGCAGGCAGTTTAGATTTTTTTTTTTTTAATCCCAAGGGAATGTATCCTGTATTTTCTTATCAGAGTAGAGATAAAGGCAGTGGGGGGCGGGGGGGGGGGAAATCATGGACAAACTCCCAAACCCTCTCACATCCATTAAAATATTATTTAATCTCAAGATTCTTACTCCAATTGATACAACTGCTCAAAATGTTTAAGAAATAATCCAGGCCTGAATGCTTTTACATTTGTCTAAAATCCTGTAGTATTTCCAGTACACTCATTCAGTGCCATCGTAGTATCTACTATAATAGGAGGTATTATTGTAAGATGTTAGGTATAAGGTGATGAACAAGAGAGACAGAAACACAGACCTCACGGACTTTTCCATTGAAATTGGGGAAGATAGATGATATCCACCTAAATAAGACAGTAAATAGGATATCTTTTGCTTGACAAGGCAGTCAAGAAAAATCTCTTCACAGAGGTGATATGTAAGTGAAGTATGAATGATGAGAAGGACCCATCCACCTAAACATGCAGAAGAAGTATATGTCACACAGAAACAATGGAAAGTTGGGACACCTTCAAAGACTAGGAAGGTTAATGTGGCCAGAGGGTAGTGACCTCAAGGGGCAGTTTGATAGCCCACGAGATCTGAGACTTGAGCAAAGCTAAGATCATAGAGACTTCCAACCAGTATAAAGGAGTGTAGATTTTTAGTTTATGTGCACTGGGACGTCATCAGGCCTCTTTTTTTTTTTTTTTTTTTTTTTTTTTTTTTTTTAGCGAGGAAGGGTTCTGTGATGCGTTCTACATTTTAAGTGGTAAGGCTGGTTGTGTTGCCATATGAAGAATAAATTGGTGTGAGGCAAGGATTGGAAGCAGGAAGATCAGCTGGGGGTGCAGTCATAGTTTGGGTGAGAAATGATATTGGTATAGACTAGTTTGATAGAGGCAGAGTTAGTGAGTAGTGGTCAAATTTGAGATTTATTGTGGAGGTAGAACTGACAAGTCTTGATAATGGATAACATAAAAAATCTAATTCATATTAATCTGTCTTTTCTCAAAACCTTATTGTGATCATCCTGAGGACAGGAGCTATGTCACAAGTTTAGTTTCCTGTGACCCCATATTAGATAGCCTGGTGTAGAGGACAGAGTCAGTTATGAAACAAATATCAATATATTTCCCCGAACTCTCTGAAGGCAAGTAATTTAAGCAGTGTCCGCTCTCTTACTGTAAAAGTGGAGATATGCTTTCTTACCTACCTTTCAAATCTAACTATTTTCTAGAAATATTAGAAGCATAAAAGGATATTCATTCTGTACCAGGCAAGTCATGCAAATTTGCTTTTGACATTTAGTCTTTCTTGTCCCTTCTCTTGCCACAGAGACCACCAGGCAAAGATTTCCACCAATAATCCTCTGGGTGGTTGGAATGTGCAAATACTCATCCAATCGAGTGATTTAATGAAAACAACAAAGATACAGTTAAATTAGAAATGCTTTTTTGTCTTCTTGGTGAATAGAGGACATATACATGGTTTTTTTCATTGTGAAAGTATAGTGATGAAGTTCATGAGACTCTATTTCAGAGAGATTATATTCAGAATAAGGTATAATCAAATGATTTACTTCCTCTATAATATATAAGTCTCCATGATATTTGCTTCTGGGTTCTAAAAATCTTAGCTAGCTCAGGTTAAATTCTGGAACTAAGGTGACCTATGTGTTCTGTAAGTGTTCCTTTTGACTATTTTGTCAAAGATTTTCCTGAAACACTTTGTGTTACAAAAAGTTCTATTGTCAATGTTTTATTAGGGGGGATATTTCAGTTTCAAACAAGAAATTTTGCAGAGGTAAAAAATAATTTCTGAATCATACCTTGTTTCTCCAATTTGAAACTGTTTCTTATTTTTACCACATATAAGGCCTTGATTAATTTAGCAACAGGAAAATCAATGAATAATCATTTTAATTGGTTTCAGATCCATGTTCATGGCATAGAGTTTAATGGAAGAATCAAATAACTATACCAGAAAAATGTTTTAATCTATTATTTTACTTCTTTCATATAAACAGTACATGGCAGCATTTTTTTTTTTTTAATTAAGGAAATTGAATGGTTTTAGGAAAGGTTCTACTTTTCCTACATAACAATAGACAAAAAAAGGTCTGGTGAAAAGAGGCATGGAGCATGCAAATGCATGGGTCATTCGGACCACACAGAGAGGCGGAGTCTCGCTGACGGAAGAATGAGTCTGGCTCTTTTCCCACTTACCCCTTCCCCAACCCCCCGCTGAGTACCCTCTTCACAAACCAGAACTCTTCCATGAGAAACTGACCATCGCCACATTCCCAGATATTCCATTTATAGAACAGAGTTAACAATACCTACCTCATGCTCTTGACGTGAGGTCTTGAAAGTAGTGTGAGTAAAGCACCACATGGAAATCAGGCTGCTGGATGTTTTTCTTACTTCTTGCCTCAGAATTTAATTCCCACAATTTCTGTCTGGGGACCCATGAGATTGGGGGGAAAACTGCCACAGCTCCAGGGACAGAGGACAGGCTCTAACTAAATCACCTCTCTCACTGGCAAAAGTGATGTTTGCAGGACTCCACATTTAACCTACATCAGTCCCATCTCAATGAATGCTAAACTATTTTCCTGAGATTGATGGGGCAAAGATTCTCTTTTTCTCCAACTTGAAATGAATGAGAAAGCAGGTAGCCCTAGAGTTACTGACCACCATCTGAGAATCAGATGAATGAATACCCAGCCTTGGTATAAAGTCAATATCAAAAAAGGCAGAGGAGAAAAAGAGAGAAATAACACCTTGGGTGACATTTTTGAATCCTGGGCCAAGTCTCACCTGAAGTGAGCCTGGCATTCTTTTCAGTCACACAAGTCAGTAACTTGGTTTTATTGACTGAGGCTATTTAAGTCAGATTTCTGTTTTTTGCACTCCACGGAATCCTACCCAACCCAATTAGAGAAATCTGAGGGATAACACCGCTCAGGACAAGAGAGTTCCAAAATGTTCCCCTGGGAAAATGAGTACAAATCCTCCAATCTATTGGATCTTACACTTTTGAAGATTCTAGATGACCTGACAATCTGATATAAATGATCGGTCCTCTTCCTGGCAAACAAAAACCCAAACAAAGCAAAACAGAAATGTACTGTGGCACACAAATGTTGTACGCAAACATTGTCTGTGATTTCAGAGAGCTCAGAGTATCTTTCGAGCCCTTCAGGGCAATTGCATTTGTCGTAAAGCAACATAGGACATTTGGTTCAGAAGAGTGGCCCTATCCTAAAGTGAGGAGATGAGGTCTGTGGAGAGCCTGTGATGCTGATTGGTGGGGGAACACATGCGTCTGTGCGCATCTTAGAGACCGACCATGGCAACCCTGTACTGAACAGGCCTGCCCTTGCTCTTCCGTCGCTTCCTCCAATGTCTCTGGCTCACAGAATGGACGAATCTGGTCAACCAATTGCTTTTAAAAACTGCTGGAAAATGTGCTCGAGGAGGAAACAGCACATCACCCATAACACCCACCAGTACCCCCAGTCCCAGATATGCCACTGACTTCGTTGTGGGACACAGGCAAAGATGTCCCTTTAGAGTAAGTAAGAATAAGCACTAGCTTCAGACAAAAATCCTTTTCATTTTAGCTTCTCAACCTAGGCTGCAAATAGTGGGGAGTCTCATTAATTGTGGCATCAGATTTCCATTATTGTTATATTCAAAAACCTCAGCTCTTATTTTTGAGCTTAGCTCTGCCTTCCAATTTGTTATGACATTGTCTTTTCTGGTTGGTTTTGTTTCAACCTTTGGGGTCTACTTGGATTTGCCACACAGGTCGAGGAAGCTTAATCGGAATTCCTTAGATGAGGCTAACTGCAAAGCATGTTCTTCACAGCAATCAAGTAGGTAATTGACCTCCGACCAAGGCGTGTCTTCAGACCTGCAACTATTAGAGTGGTTACAACCAATGACAAAACTTTCTGTCCTGGTAACAACTCATCTCATTCTCTACATTTGAACTTCAAATGGCTTTAGATGCTTGGCCAGTTCAACTCCCCTCTATAAGAACTGCTGCTTACAGCAGTGTTCTTCAAACGTTAATATGCATATGAAGTCCCTGGAGAGCTTGTTCAGCGGTGGACTCTGACTCAGTGGGTCTGAAGCAGGGCTGAAATTCTGCATTTCTAATAAGCTCCCGGTGGCGTTGCTGTTGCTAGTCCTGCGTCTCAAGAGCTTAAAGGATTTGCAGTTTAAAGGTCTTATAGTTTGCCTTCCCCACACACCTACCCTCCTTACAAGGGACCAGCAGGAGACACTCATTAAGAACTTTGGTGACTTGCCATTCCTGTGGACGGAGATTACCCTGGCTGCTAACTAAGCAGCAGAGAGCTCCACTGTCCTCCCTGTAAATGCTAAAAATCTAGTTATAGTGCAAGGTGTGCATCTATAAAGACCTGTCCTAAGGGGTCTATTTGTATCGGAGCCAACAATTTCAGAAAAAAATCCCCTCCAAGCTGAATAACACCCAGGGTCCAAAGACCCCTCATTCACCTGCACAGAAATCTGCATTACAACCCGGAAGATAACGTTCCCATGACGCTCTTAAATTGCTTTAGCACAGCTCTCATTTTCACCTCTTCTCTCTGCAGCCATTATATTGCTCTTCTCCCTAGCCCGCCTTTGGAATTTCTGAGCTTTGAGAATATAAAATACTAAAAGCAACAAGCTTATTTCTCAATTGATGAGGTCATTGACAGGGCTAAAGTATCTGCCAAAAAACTAGAATTGCAGTTGATTAGCGAATAAAGAAAATATCACTAAGGGTAATACTTTTAAAAATTAAATAATGTCGACAACCCAATTTTGGATAACATCTTTCATTGTTCTCAAAACACTTTATTAACTGACCTAACCTTCCTTTTCATAACACCTCGGTGAGGTTAGAACCTACTAACAGATGTTGTCAAATAATGCAAACCAAATTTTATCTTTAAAAATGAATAGCACACTCTATCATTATGAAGGAAAAGAGACAACCTAGGCTTTCCCAAACACACCACCTACAAAAAACTGTCTGTCGCTCTCTTACACACACACACACACACACACACACACACACCTCAAATTCAGAGGTCAAACCAGGAGACTGGACTATAGCAAACTTGATCCACTCCATATCTCTATAGCTGTGATTCAGACAAAATACCACAGTGAGGACAACCTAATGCTATACTGTGAAAATAGCTTCTCTCACAGGACATACAAAAATACTTCAGAGAGAATTTCAAATACCTCCTTCAAATAGGACGTTTTCACAGGACAGATTACACATAAAAAGGAAGGAACATCATTTAAAAACACTACTAATTATATGCACTGTATATATATTATCACATTTAGTTTCCACAACAACTTCAAGTATGAACATCCCAATTTTCAAATGAAACTAGGGATTAAAAAAAATAAATACATGACTACTTCCTCCAAAGTCACAGAGCTAGAGAATGGCAGTACTGAGATTTGAACCCAGGTCTGAGTGATTCGAATTCTGAATTCTCCAAAGCCCTTGTAACCACTAGATCGGTGTGTTTCTCAAACTTTAATGTGCACACAAGTCACCCAGGGAGCTTGTTAAGATGTAGCGTCTGATTCATCAAGTCAAGTGTGGAGCCTGAGGTTCTGCATTTCCAACAGACTTCCAGGAGATGTCGATGGGGGTGGTCCAGGGACCATATTTTGAACAGCAAGGCACTGTGACAGTGTTTCTCAGTATCATCTCTGGGCAGGCAGCACCAGCATCACCTGGGATCTCGTTAGAAATGCAAATTCTCAGGCTCCACCTGAGGACCTACATCCGCAGGGTCCCAGCAGTGTGCGACTTAACCAGACCTCCTGGAGATTCCGATGCATACCCAAGTTTGAGAATCGATGGTTAATCTCCAGCATTTCCACCAATGTGAACCATCTAACTCTATACAATCTGGAACGATTCTTAGCTAAGTAGATGTCATTGCCTTTTGTTTTCATCGGTCACACTTCTGAATTTATCTGAAAATGTTCACCACATCTTTAGTTAAAAAATGGCCTTGCCAGAAAAAATAAATAAATAGAAGCTGAGACTGTGAAGGTAACCTTGCTCCATTGCACTGCCGTGCACACAAGTCACCCAGACTGTAGTGTGTGATCCCAGAAAGAGGTCAGTGGGGTGTGTTGTGAAAAGGGGTGAGGGCGGGCTGACACTCAACTCATTAATTATCCCCTCTCCAAAATGGGGAGGAATTTATCTTTCTCAAAGGGATCTTCCCACAGTGTGCTCAAACCATGTTTCTTGCCTATTCTACTGTGCTTTCCAAAACAAATACTTCGTCTCACATTTCCATTCTAAATACTGACTAGGAAATAAGTGTTTTTCCTTAATTTGAGAAGAAACATGTCAAATCGTTAACATTCACAAAGAAGATAGTTATCTTCAATCTCCAGTTGGGATGAACAGTAGGACTCAAAGGAAAATTATAGTGCTTGGAAGATTCAGATAAATACAAATGAAACATTTTAATTGGATTTATTTAAGTCATCAACAATCTGCAACCATCACGTTTCTAATAAGTCATAAAATAATTGAGCACTATACTATGTGCTTTAGATGACTTAGCTCATTGAATCCTTACAGCCAGACTACAAAGTAGGCACTACGTTAGCCCCATTTTAAAGACTGTATAATGAGCTTAAAGAGAACACATAAATTGTTCACATTCATACAGTTAATAAGAGTCAGAGCTAAGATTTTAATCCAGGTCTTTTTCCTTCCCTATGATGTATGTTGTTCTGTTCTAGCATTCACTCCCCCGTCACACACACAAGCTGCCTGGGCCCATGTGAGAATTTAGTAATTCCACCCTCCTTATTCTTCAAAGTCTCCCAACTCCTACATGTGAAGATCACTTATGGGCTGGTCGATCTCACTGCCACTCATTGTTAATGCTCCCCACAGCCAGGTGAAAAAACTCCTTTGGTGAATCAGGGAAGGAACGGAAGAAGAAAGTTCCTTTGATCTTCTGTACTTAGAAGGTCAATGCTACAACCTCCAACGTAGAAAGGACAGAACAGAACTCCGGGAGTCCTATAAATAAGAACAAAGCCACATGCTATTCTGTGAGGCGATCCAAAGGGAAGAGAAATTTAAGAGGAAGTGCCATAAATATATGGGAGTTTACAAAATTTGTTTAAAGACACAGAAGAAACCAGTAAGAGTATGGAAAACTTGACCTCAGGAGTCCACATCCCTCCAACTGAGTTTTACAGTAGATGCTTTCTTTAGGACCACATTCGGTTCTCTAACGATTCCTGTGTATCCCAGGACACAGAATTCACACCTGACTTGTGAAGATTTAGCAGAACAGAGATTTCCATATTGTACCAGACTCTGAAGAGACTGGCCATGTAAAGATCTGAAGAAAATAAATCACCTCCTTTTTTATAATTTTCAGGCACACACATCAGTCCATGCTAACAGATGCCATCTCTCATAACAATGGGGCTTGCTCTTCTTTTCTCCCTATAATCACAATAAAAAGCCAATTGAAACAGATTGCACTGCACAGAACAAAGCAATATATCTGCATCCCTCTCCTGAAGTCATCGTTAGAGACATGAGCCCCTGCATCTGTGAGGGACTTCCATTTGTACTTGGTTAGTTATGTGTCCACATTCACTTCGTGGCATCTGATTGGTCTGAACGACTTTAATGATTCTAACAAAGATGAAGATATTAAACAGAGAGCTCATTATTAGTCAGAAGTCTGCCATGTCCCCTGCTGTATAATTAACTCCTTTCATTCAGCACATTTAAAATAACATCAATGAAGAATATTTAATTACCTCCCTCCAGAAGAAGGTCCTGACTCAGATTCAGTAGCCAGTTTCACAATGAGGTCCAATTTACATTGTTCTTAAAATAATGTTTCTGCTAACTAGAGAGGCAACTTAAGTCCGGGCAATTTAAATCTAGGGAATAGAAACGATATGACAGAATTGGAAGAAAAACATCTTCAGCCTGTCATTTTTTTTTTTATTTTTTTTTTACAAAATGGGTGAAGCATTTTTAATGGCAGCATACCTTCCCAAGGAATGTAAAGTATGTGGTCAAGGTCACAAGGAAAAAAATAGAACTGTAGTGATAGGGAAATGTGCTGTATGAATGTTTGTGATCAGGCCGTATCGTATCAACAGTGAAATATGTAAGATACTGGTTTCTACACGAGTCTGACCTTCGGATTGTTCACAATCCAGCTACCATAAAGTGAAAATATAAGGATGAACATCACAAAAGTGACCACTAAGATAATGCTTCAATTATGCCACCAGGGCTGAAAGGTACATAGCACAGGGGATTCAACTAGGTGTCCTTGTTTCCAGCTCATGCAATCTTATTCAGTGAATACAGCACCTGTTTGATACAGCATAATACTGTTTATTACTATGGCCGTTGGGGAAACGTTGCTGAAACCTAAATATCCACAAGAAAGGATATCCAGCCTAATGTTAACTTAAGATGTTGACAGGCCACACCACTTGTTTGCCATCTGACTGCAAGGACATTTTTTATCATTTCCTCAGAAAAGCAGGATTATTTATAACTCTACCTCCTCCTTCTCATCTTCCACTATCACCGTCATCATCACTGCCACCAAACCAGTAGAGAGTTCTACCTATGGACATCAAAGTGTGCTTAATTGCAGTGGAGAGTTGTTTAGGGGCACCCAGTACCCTGGTTTTCATTTGGGTAATTACATCTCCTTATCATTCTTCATGGACTCGTAAAACTGTAGAAATGGTGACGTGAGTTTTTTCTTCTTCCCTAAGGATCAGTACATGACCTGACACCTTTGAGGTTTCAGCAGACTATTTGAAGAATGGGCAGGTGGGGCTGGGTTGGTGTGGAATGATTGGAGTCCATGCATTCTAGCAGCAGTGGCCTGATAAAGTTATTATTTCCTGTTACCTAGACCTCTCAAGATTAGCTGATTCTTTCTGAAAACCTATCCTCTAGTCTTCGGTTTGATTCTGTGACCTATTCAAAAAGCCTTTTAATAAACTCCTAACCTACTTAAGGTAGTCTAAGCCAGGTTCTGTTGCTTGCAGCCCAAGAGTCTGAACTGATACAGAACTGGGGCATATGAGAAGACACATATTATGTTTTTGGGTTTTTTTCCCCCTAAAGAAGTGAATGATGCAGTTGGCTAGAAAGGAGAGATGCACAAAAAAAGATAAACAGCATTATGAGGTAGCCAATGCTAAGTGACAGATAAAGGGGATCAGCTTGGGAATGGAAGACAATAACTGCAGGCAACATAGAAAGGGGTCCCAGATATGGTAGATCACAGTAACTAAATGCAGAAGAGCAGCCATGGAAGTTCTATAACCAGATAGTGTGTGTGTGTGTGTGTGTGGTGGGGGGCGTGATATATAGGTCTCCGTAAGTCCTTACCATGGCCTAATCTCACTTATAAATTTCATAATTCATCTTTTCTTTAAGCTTCAGAGGGAGAATCATACATAAATATATGCATATATATATATATATATATATATATATATATATATATATATATATACTTTTTTCTTCCTCTCTTCTAGAACACCTCTCTCTTAATAAAAAGAGTAAATAGACCACAAAATGTGGCATAAACTTCCTTTCAAGATGACTGTTGAAAGACTGACATGATCACACAAAAATAAAGTAGGGAGAAAACATAGGGCAAACATAACTTCAGCAATTTCTGCTGCACCTACTCTGAACAAGAAAAAAAAATCAAGTCGAGCCAGGACTGGCATGCTATTTTCCTGCAAAATGACTCCATTTAATGGGAAGGGGGAAAAGCAAAGTGAAACAAATAGCTGCCCAGTGTCAGTGTGTCCACATGCATACACACAGACCCACACACCCCACGGTGCCAACAGATCCCTTTTCTTGAAAATAAAAACCCTTTAGACTGTAACAGAGCACATCCCCTGTAGCTACAGTCAACATTTTGAGGGAGACAGTACAGTTCTTTATATCATTTAGAAGAGTGCCCATCTTGCACTGCTTCCTTTTTTGCCACCCAGCTATGGAGGGGCAGTGAAGGGAGGCCCCGGGGAACACCAAGGTTGATAACCTAAATTCTCAACTGTAGTCTGGTAGGCTGTGCTGGAAGTGTTTATTTGGCTCCAGGGTCAGGGTCACATAGCCTCCTCTCTGTTTGAATGTTGAATAAACAAATCGATATAAAATAAGACCCACCCTCCTTGACTATTTCATATCAGTTTACAAAAAAAATTAAGACTATTATTTCATGTATCAATTTCAAAATAAGCAATGATTCATTATTAGGTCCAAGTCGTAGCTTCAAACTCTGCCACTTTATGAAACAAATACTTGTGAAATCAGAGAACACTAATGTAATGTTGTAATATATTTGCCATTATCACCCTAAAACAATAACTTTTGCCTGAATTCCTGTGATAGCTTCCTCAGCTTGTCTTGACTTCCACTTTGCTTCTTTCTAGTATAACTGGCCCTCAAAGGAGAGGATACTTCCTTTAAAATGTAAATAAGATTATATTAAACCCAAAGTCCTTTTGTTTGCTTACATGGCCATACACCATGTGGCCTTGGGCATCTCTTGGACGTCACTTTTCACCCTATCCTGCTGGCTCACTGTGTCCTAGCCACCAGTGTCCTGCTGTTTCTCAAGTAAGCCAATTGCATTCCTGTTTCGGGGTGATTACAGCTTCTATTCCCTCAATCTGTAATGGTCTTCCCAGATATTCTTATGCCTCATTGTCTCTCTTCATTCAGACACCTGCTTCAATGGCACTTCCCAAGAGAAGATTTCTCTGACCATTCTATCCAAAATAGCGTCCCGAGCACACTGTCCAGTCCTCCCCTCACTTTATGTTTTTTCATAGCACTCA
Source organism: Rhinolophus ferrumequinum (assembly GCF_004115265.2). Lineage (NCBI taxonomy): Eukaryota > Metazoa > Chordata > Mammalia > Chiroptera > Rhinolophidae > Rhinolophus > Rhinolophus ferrumequinum. The sequence goes on from NC_046289.1 coordinate 20,081,592, forward strand.
CCACTGCCTAAAAGTATATACCTTTGTCGGTGGGTTTAATGTCAGTATCCCTGACTAGTATGCCATTTCTGTAAAGGCAAGGACTTTGTATTATTTCCTGCCCCATCCCCTGGGCCAGGCATGGTGCCTAGAACATAGTCAGCATGCAATTCAATAAATATCTATGAATGAATGATGAACTATTTTACAATAGCATGTTGCTTTCCAGTTCACATAATTTGATTGATTGATTGATTGATTGATTGATTTTAGTACCTAAAACAATCCTAGAACCATAGCCTTCAGGGCTCAAGATGGGCATACAGCATTATTCACATTTGGTTAAAAAAAAAAAAGGTTGAGCTACAGCAAGTTAAAGAGATTAATTCAAATCCTCACAGCTCTTCAATTTCCCTGCCAGCATTTGAACTCCAGCACAAGACTCTTACTGTACAAGGCTGTCTGAAAGCATCCGGATGTTAGGTCCAACTGAGATTAGGACTTCTCCCCAATTTCAGCATCAGGAATGGACAGAGGAGAAAGTTGCAAATGACCAGAGGGCCTCTATTGTAAGAAGAAAATGAGTAGGTGTATCTCTTGCACCCCGTCCTTGGCTCCATTCCTTAATTACTGCTACTGCCTGAGGACTCATTATGCCAGCTGTCTGAGGCTTCTCTCCAATGGGGGAAAAGACTCCACCCACTATATCATCTCAATCAGTAACTTAGAAAACAGTGTCACATAAAACAGCAGCAGACCTGAAAAAATCCAGTAATTGCAATAGGGCCACTAACTAACCGTTCAGCCCTACTTCTGCATAATTAAGAAGGTGGTTTATGACAGGCATTTGTGGCATTTAAAACATTAAAAGGAAAAGTAGCAGAACGTGCTACACCAGGAACCCTACAGTTGCTGAATGAAGAGGATGTGGAGAGGCTAAATCCAAAGAAAACAGTCTCTTTTCTTGCTGGAGTCTCTTTCTTCCCCCCAGTGTTTTTTCTTTCTTTCCCCTACTGCAAAAACTGAGGAGTAGCTGAGGGGATAATTTAGCAACCAGCCTTTTGCAAAGGTAGCTGCTGTGTGCTTAAATTACCAGAGAAATGCTTTCAATTGTTCCCCTCTAGAATGAAAACACTGCATGGTATTTTCCCAGAATTGGAGCTTTGCACACAGCAGGAAGGTGTAGGGGAGTGCTGGGAAAGCAGGATGGGGATGAGTGAAGGATAGCTGGTAAGGATGAAACTCTAGTTTATCTACTTTGGGATGCAATGTTAGAGAACAGAGAAAAGGTTGGCTATTATACATGCAAGAAAGTCACCCTACTTAGCACCTCCCAAGAAGGTCTCCTGGCTAACAAATGATTCTTCTAGTCAATAAACACGTAGTGGGCTCCTACTGTTTTCCAGGCACTAGGCTCGATGCTGTGAACACAGAAATAAAAGAAGATATCAACTCGCCACTCATAAGGTCTATTAAGGGAGGCAGTCCAAATAATCAGAACCCAGTGTGGATTAGTAAGGGCTCTGAGTAAACCGAGCGAGAAAACTGAGTTTAAGTGGAGAGAAAACCTGGAGGACAGAATACTTGAGTCTGTTTAGAGAAAGTTTCCCAGAACATATAATGTCTCTGAAATGGGACAATCAATAAAACAACAGACCACTCAACTCGTTTATAAAGGAGGTGCCACTGGAGTCTGGTCTTGAAAGAGTAGATGTTCACAGGGCACTCTCAGCAGAGGCAGCGTGTACTCTACAAAGGAGTGTAAGCCTGACAGTGAAAGGCTTGTAGAAGGGCCAACAAGAGCTGGGTGTGGGCTGGAGCCAGTGGTACAGACTGGTGAATGGCAGGGCATAAGGCTGGTAAATTAAAGGCCACGGCGATTCAAAGCAGAAATTTGGTATGACAAAGACTACAAAGAAAACTGAAAGCAAAGACAAGCTAACCAGTTAGAACCCTTCATTATGGAAGAGACAAGGAAGGCTGAGCACTGGAATTAAGATCACCTTTAGCAATGCAATTCTGAGATCTGATGATTCTTGTATGGTTAACACATGCCCACTCATGTGGAGTAAACACAGTTGAACGCAGCCATGCAAATAGGTAACAAAACTAAAACCATGTGTCACAATAAAATGCACACAAGCCCAGCCATCTAACCAGCTTATTTCCTTATCTGGGAACATAAAGTACAAGTATCCGCCTGGATCAAATATAGTTGAAATGTCTCAACAATGACAATAAAAAACAAATAAACTTTCCCTCCCTCCTCCGCCCGCCCCCTCCATACACACAGCAAAAGCCTTAAAACTAGGAGAAAACATTCCTAGTGACTTTTTTATACCTTGGGCAAGGGGACACATTCTTTGATATTCCTTAATAGAGAACCAGATAGGACAAGATACAAAGACTTGGACTTGAGAGTGTGGAAATCTTTCTTGCAAAAAGCACTTAAATCCCAGGTGTAGCACCTACTATCTTAAGGGTGGTAGGAAATTAAAGGTGACTGTCCTGAAAATTGCGCTGGATTTTCCACATTCAGGATGGCCTACAAAGGAAATTTCTATACCATTTTTCAAGTTGAAATTTGAGAGTATTGGTTATAATAGGAACCATAGTAAGTCTGAGGTAGGTCTTTCCAATTTGGTTGGTCCAATTTGCTATAGATTTTCTCAGTCTAACAGCAGCCAAACTAAGCCCTCTGAACCCCAGCAATTCACTCCTGTTCTACAGACCAATTCCAGCCAAACAAGGGAATTCACCTGGGGAGGATGAGACAGATGGTGTATCTTGGCAAGTCTATGGAGAGGGTAGGAAGAAGAAACAGCCTTGTAAGGGGCCGGCCCAGTGGCTCAGGTGGTTAGAGCTCCATGCTCTAACTCCGAAGGCTGCCGGTTCGATTCCCACATGGGCCAGTGGGCTCTCAACCACAAGGTTGCCAGTTCCATTCCTCGAGTCCCGCAAGGGATGGTGAGCAGCACCCCCTGCAACTAAGATTCAACATGGCACCTTGAGCTGAGCTCCCGGATGGCTCAGTTGGTTGGAGCATGGGCTCTCAACCACAAGGTTGCCGGTTCGACTCCCGCAAGGGATGGTGGGCTGCGCCCCCCCTGCTACTAGCAACAGCAACTGAACCTGGAGCTGAGCTGCACCCTCCACAACTAAAGACTGAAAGGACAACAACTTGACTTGGAAAGAAGTCCTGGAAGTACACACTGTTCCCCAATAAAGTCCTGTTCCCCTTCCCCAATAAAATAAAAAAAAAAGAGAGAGACCTGTGGGGTCCAAGGTATTCAAAACAAACAAACAAACAAAAACAGCCTATAGACACAGTGCAAAAGCATAGGGCCATGGTTCAGTGCATTCCAAATGCATATTTACAGACAAGAATGATAAAAAAAAAACACTCATTTACATTTCCCTACATAGAAAATATATTTGTAAACATGCAATTTACTGCATAACATTCTAAGCTATTACAGTAAATACATAAAAATGTTCAATATCTGTGACATTCACAACATCTATGATATTTCAGTATCTGTGGCTCTGCCCCTGTAATCGCTAACGTGGATCTTTAAAGAGAACAGTCAATCAAACAGCCACACCAGGTGGATTAAAACTGAGTGTGTGTTTTGGAGAAAAGACCAGGATGCCATACTTGTTTAGCCAAAAGCAAATTTTAATTCTCTAAATGAATCATTACTTGAATCACCAAATTGCTTTGGCAACTGAGTTATCTGAAGATGAAGAAATATTTACACTACAAATATGATTTACTTCACATCATATTTATTTTATTTCACTCTAACTTAGTGACCAAATGTGGGTTTCTTACTTTCCAGAAAAGGTTAAACAGGAAGATGAAACAGCAACTTAGTGTGAAAAACAGAAAGGGCCACATCAAGGTTTATATGTTAAGATATTAGAACCGCCTTCCTTTTCTTTCTCTTCTCTATGCTTTCTTCATTGGAGAGTACATCTGCTGTCACTGGTTCAATTCTCCTTTCTTTCATCCATGCCAGTGTCACACTTCTAATACCCTGCTGGCATCAAGTAAACTCAATGACCCAATACCAACTCAAACAGCCTAAAATTCAGTAACCCCTAAAATAGGCAGCCTGTGAATTATCTGTTTATGGTCATTTTAGCAAATCAGAAATATACGCAATATGGGTCCAAGGAATGAGTGAAGTGTCCATTCTGCAGCTTTCTGGGCACAAAAGGTTGGTGTTGTCTTTCCTGCCTGTCTCCTCTCGTCTCCCACATCAAATCATACACCACATCTTGGCGACTCTTCATTTAAAATTCCTCTAAGATCAAATTCTTCCACCATTGTGGCTCCTTTCTTATTATTCCAAGTTCATATCATCTAATGCCTGGACTCTCACAATAGCTCCCTGTCTAGGCTGCCAGATTTACCCTCCCTATCTCTCTGACCCAGCACCTTCATAACAATTTACTAAAAATCTCCTTTGATCATCTTAATTCAATGTTTAAAACCATCCGTCGCTCTCCACGACCCAGTGGACAACATTCCAACAATTTGACCTGGCCCCTCAGAATTAGGCTTCCTCTGACTTTCCCAGACTTACCTCTCCCTGGGTAAGCGGTTCTCAAACAGATCTCATACTCTCTCACCTCCATGTTCTTACCTAATTAGGGATCCGCAAACCCTGGGCAATGGCCAGATCCTGGCCGACAACTGTTTTGGTAAATAAAGTTTTATTGGAACACAGCCACATCAATTTGTTAACATATTGTTTCTGGCTGCTTCGTGTTTTAACAGTTGAATGAATGTTTGAGACAGAGGCCATATGGCTTGCAAAGCCCAGGGCCAATCTCATGGTTTTGCAACTTGTACTGTCACACGGTGCTCCACACAACCTGTACTTGATTTAATGTTCTCCTGACCCATCTTGAGATTATTAAAAATAATTTTATCTTTGAATTTGTATTTTAAAGTAAAGTCTAATGAGACAACTAGCATGTGCAAGACAAAAGAGATGCACGCAATATGCATGTTCACTGTTTCTGGCTACCCTTTCCCACAGGGCATTTGCAATACCCTGTAAGCACAGGATTCTGGTAGGCAGATCTATGAAGCACATTCAGTGAGACTCAAAATGAGTGCAAAGTACATGTGCCACATCTACTACTGAGGAAGCCAGGACACTGACAGCCCTCAGAGGTCATGTTTTCATCAGTCGGAACCAAAACTTGCTTCAAGCATAGAAAGAAAAAAATGACCAAATGAAACACAAATGACCAACGAACCCTATCATATCCGTTTTTACTCACATAACTTCCATAAACTGACCAACCACGTAAGGTAAAAATTATGACAAAGAGGGAAGGGGAAAGATAAGCAACCCATAATTTCTTTCCTTTTCTATCCTTTCTTACTTATTGGTCAGCCAAAGGTAGTGAGTGTTCATAAAATGTGTGTGTATCAAGTAGTGAAATAAAAACAGTGGAGTTGATCTATGCAATGTTCCCACTTTTCTGGTAAGGACAAAATAAATATGCACTGCCTGAGCTATGAAATAAGAATTGTTTCCTATTTCAGTAATTCTGCAGTATAGTTAAAAGGGTTTGGGCTTGCCTTTAAAACTGGCCATATAAGATGAATGGCAAAATTCACACTAATAATTTAAAATTTTAATTTTTCTTTACTGAGAATGACATTAAATAGCAAACACAAAACACTATGACAAGTGGAAAGAGCAAGGCCACAGAAGAAAGGGAAAGCTTTTGTTTTCTCTCTAATTTAGTTTTTTGGGGAAACATTAGGGAACAGTGCGTTTCTCCAGGGCCCATCAGCTCCAAGTCATCCTTCAATCGAGTTGTGAAGGGCGCAGCTCAGCAACAAGTCCAGTTGCCATTTTCAATCTTAATTGCAGAGGGCACAGCCTTTTTATTTTAGTACCTTTAGGGGCACTTTACTGCACAGGGAGCTTTTTGTACAAGGAACTCACATTTTCATTTTGCACTGTGTCTGCAAATTAAGTAACCAGCCCTGAAAAAGCCTAAAATATTTGTTTTCCCCTCTCAAAATCTTCTGATATTCACCACTGGTGCTGAAGTAATTCCTCTGACAAGTTTTAGTTGTGTCTTTCACTTAAGAATGAATCTGTGTGAGGGATATAAATGATAAATATCTATTACATTGTTTTGTACACCTGAAACTAATAAAAAATAAATGAAATACATGCATTGTAAAAAAAAAAAAGAATGAAGCATGCTCATCTTCTACTGTTGCTTCTAAATGTAATCAAACACTTTTAATTATTTATCTTTTCTGATTATTTCTGCCAATAATTTATAAGCCATTTGAGGAAAGGAACCATAAATAGAGGAAAGATATAAAGAGAAAACAAACCGTGCCACTGCTCTTAGAACACAATTAAAGGCATTATATGTAAAAGCTTTTCTTATCCATACACACATGAACTTACCATTCGGGAAACCTGGTGCTATCTAGGATCTGCGGTGTTCACATAAATTAATCAGAGAAGGCCCCTGCCCTCGCAAAATATATAATCTAATAAGGACCACAAACATGTTCACACAATAGAATAATATAAGGTAAATGGGATTAATGTAAGACGTACAAAGTAAAGGGCTATGGGAATCAAAATGTTTCAACTGGAACAGAGTAGGGGAAAAAAATGTCATGGGATAGAGATAGCATCTGAACTGAGCTGAGAAGGACAGGATTTGGATCTCAGATATTGGAAGAACAGTGTAGATGGAGGAAACTGGACAAGCAAAAGATTGGGAGTCTGGATATGTGTGTTTGCATGAGAATGTTTTCATTCAAGTGGGCCTCCCCGTTTGCTCTCCCCAGCCATTGCTGTGGGATGTCTTCGACATGAGAAGATCCAGATGGCCGTGTATATAGTGCCCTATGGTGTCACTAAGAGGGGCAAGGTTCGAAGAAGGCTTGAATTTTCATCTCTTCATTTCTGGTGCTTGAATCTAAATGGTGTTATAAGGAAAGGAGGAGAATCTATTCATGAGTCTATGCGAAGGAGCCTCAAGCAGACTAATAGGCTATTCCAAACTACAGCACTGCTGGGGGATTTGCAAATGCAGTGATACATCCCCTGAACATAAGGAGTCCTTCGAGAAACGTCAAGGAAAAGGTTATTCAGCTTATAATGTTGGCTTCCCCTGAGCTGCGACTCTGGAACACGTGGTGTGGGAAGAAAAAGGAAGGAAGGAAAGAAGGGAGGGAGGGAGGGAGGGAGGGAGGGAGGGAGGGAGTGAGGGAGGGAGAAAGGAAAGGAAGGAAGGAAGAAAATAAAAGGCAAAGTTGCTGCTAATGCTCCATCTCAAGATTAGAGAGTGAACACTCTTTTGCTAGTTTTTGAAAAAGAGATCTCAGATTTTCATGATGATGGAGGAGGGTAGGGTCTGGAGGTAGGGGTTGGCGGATCAAGAGAAGGTACAGGCCGAGAGAGGACCTGACTGCAAATCATGCCACCAGTGTTATACCTACGTGAGGCACTGAAAACAGTTACTTTTCCTTTCCCTTTCTTTTAAAAATCTCTGCCCATGGGAAAAACTAAGAAGACACACATTCAGGTAAATAAGTGCCATCTGGCAGAGTTCTATAATCTGGCTTCTAATATTACCATTTAGTTTTATCTCAGGGCAAACAGGGCTGTTTTATACTCGTTTCAAAGAGGAGACTCTGAGCACCTGACGTAAGGATGGGAATGAAAGAGAAATGAACCAAGGTCAGAGTCCCCTAACATCAGTATCTTTCTTAATATTAAATTTCCTGAGAAAGTAAGAGAGGTTTTCTCTTCCTTAAATCTGTAAGAACAACAGGCTATAAGATGGGAGATACTGTGGCACAGCATCGGGGTAAAGCCCTTGGAGTCAAATGTCTGTGAATTCAGACTTGGACAAGTTAATCATTTTCCTAGGCCTCAGTACCCTTACCTTATACTGGGGATAATAACACTTACACTCAATATTGTCGTGGAGGATAAACACTAATACAGAGTCATACTCTAACCCAGGGCCAGACACATTGTTGGCACCCAATAAGCAGGACCATTAATGTGATTTAGGGATAGGACGAGGGACTCACTTATGCACTGGGGTCTTTGAGGAGGAAAGGGATAAGATTCAGCCCGCCGTGGCCTCTGCTTCCCATCTGACATACATTATCATCACTTCCAAGTCTTAAATTATGTAAAACACATCCTTGTGGTGCAACTACTAAGCAAATGGTAATGATGTCACTTTGGCAAAGAATGTAAACATCAACGCAAATGGACAGCCCTTGGAAAGGCAGCTGCTTTTATCTCCTCACTGCAGCGATCCTCTCCAGAAGATTCAGACAGCAAAACCACACTGCTAGAAGGTACACACAGACCCTCCTCTGCCATTCCAGCAAGGGTAGCTCTTTTCTCTTTTGGAGGGAAAGGAGGTACTATGCATCTCAGGGAGAACTTGTATTTCACACTAGCCCTGTGCTCTCCTGGACAAGCTAGCACTGTGCACAGGAAAGTCAGCACGTGAATGTAGCATATATGCAAGGTGCCATCTCTAAGTGGCAGACATCCCACAGCCTTGCATGCTGCTTCTTAGCAACACATGGGGGGATGGTTGACAGCTGCAGTCTTGACAAGAAGAGAGGGAGACCTTCTTGCACATGTCGACGCGCGAGCGCGCGCACGTTTACCTGGGGCAAAAATTCTTAGACTGTCTCCTGACTGTGCGCTGCACAGAGCAGACAAACTGAAAATAGTCATTAGGGCACTGAATGACAGTAGGGATCAGGAGGTGATTTCAATACCTGAGTCTTTACTTTCCTGTTTAAACACAATTATAGACCCTTGTCCACCACTATTTGCTACAAGTTTTAGAATCTATCATGATTATCCCCAGACCCCAAAATAAGAAGCCACAAAGTCACTCCTAGAGCAAAAGTAAACTGGGATGTAGAATCGGGAGGTGCCAATAGGTGAGGCAAGTGCAAGCTGTCTGTCACCTTGTCACTGCCAAGGTGACACAATGCTTGTTCTTAGCTTCCTGGCGTATGAGCACCAGGTCAACACCTCTCATTTCCTTTAGAATCAGAATCCCAGGGCCAGGAAGTCACTACTCTCCGAGAAGTTAAGCAAATGCCATATGTTAAAGGAAAGAAGAAAGCAGCAAAATAGCTTGTCCTAATGTTTCTTTTCCAAAGCAGGAAATAAATAAATAAATAAATAAATAAATAAATAAATAAATAAATAAATAAATAAGAAGAAGAAGAAAAAGATGGAAACAAAACCGGGCCAGGGATTGGGATAGAGATGATAGAAATAAACCCAGAGATAAATGTATACAGACCAATACAGGCCTCATGTTTCCATGAATAATTCAGGACTCACACTGCACTGACTCATTTAGACAAGGAGAACGACTAGAGCTTTTGAAGGATAAGCACCTCTGCCAACTGGAGATTCTTCAGGGACATTTTCTTTTTGCATCAGACACACACACATACACACAAATGCACATATACATATAATACACACATACATATAATATACATATACATACTGATACAAGAAAACCTACATGTTCCAAGGATTCAAAAAAGCAATTAGATTAGATATTAGCAATTCTACTCAGAAATCCACAGATGTTTCCTTTTTCAGAGAAGATGACTTCTTGGTTTCTGACTTTATTCCCTCTAATCCGTCCCAAACCGAATAGCTCACCTCTTTCAATATGCCGGATCAAATCTACCTTATCACACATCTCCGGTTGTTACCCTCACCCAACATTCTGACATAATGTCATTACTAATCTCCAAACCTAGAATTTTCTCTGTTCCCACTCCTGAGAAGCCAAGTAACACCAACAAAAATCATGAACCTTTTTATTTGATCCACAAATTTATGGCATATTATTGATAGACCTGGAGCTTCTATACCAAAGTTATTTATCTGACAGACCTGATTATTTCCTCTTCCTGCAAACCTGTTTCTTCTCCTGATTAAGTGGTATCTGGAGCTCTTTAGGTAGGATTCCCTGAGATTGAGTATAAAATCTGTGTGTGCATATATCAGGTTGGATAATTAAATTTGTGAACTCATCCTAGAAAAAGTGCTACATACCTCATTGCTGAATATCACTATGGTCACCTTCGAAGTACTCCCCTTGGGAAGCTATGCACCAATGCCAGTGCCTAGTCCACTGTTCAAAGTGATTTTTGGAACTCTTTTTCTAGAATGTCCATCAGTTCTGTTGCCGTATTACCTTTGATGTCCTGAATTTCATCAAAATGTCTTCCTTTCAATATTTCCTTTATCTTCGAGTAAAGAAATAACTCATTGGGGGCCAGATCAGGTGAGTAGGGAGGGTGTTCCAATGCAGTTATTTGTTTACTGGCTAAAAACTCCCTCACAGACAGTGCTGTGTGAGCTGGTGCATTGTCGTGATGCAAGAGCCATGAATTGTTGGCGAAAAGTTCAGATCGTCTAACTTTTTCACACAGCCTTTTCAGCACTTCCAAATAGCAAACTTGGTTAACTGTTTATCCATTTGGTACAAATTCGTAATGAATAATCCCTCTGATATCAATAAAGGTTAGCAACATGGTTGCAACACGTTCGCGAACTTAATTGTCAGAGCTCGTATGTGTGTATCTAATTCAATATCTTTTATCTGAAAACCTTCCATCTCAAGTACCTTCCATCTCAAGTACCAAAACTTTGGTAGCATCAGCCCCTTTTCTAGGCTTCTCTTCCTATGGGCCTGAGTCTGTGTTTATTAGCAACAATAGCAACAACATTCCTGGCCAAGTTCTTTTTGGGAAAAAAGCAAAGGACAAATTAGGCAAGGATCTCGCACCTGAATTTAAATTGGTCACTTGGTTTGTTCTGAGAAATCCTTATTGCCACATGCATCTGGTGGAACTCCACATTCTTGCTGCTTAACAAATATTTTCAGCATTGACCAGCAATATATAAATGTAGACGCTTCTTTATTATTCTAGTCCCATCCTGGGGAAACAAACACTTCCATATGCAAATTCTCCTGAAGAGAGTAGGTCATCCTATTATTAGAATTATTGTATATAAAATATTAATAATAATGTAACCTTCTAAGAATAGTGCCACGTAAGTCTAGACTAATATCCCAGGCCTCATTAGCTCTGTCTTAGTTCACAAATTGTTATAAAGAGCTTCTTTATAATGAATAATAATTGGCATTTCTATTTCTAAGCATGGATTCCATTTCTCCCCGTTAAAGCTATACTGAACACAAGTAACTCCTCCTTCACCATTACCATTTAGCATATATATTATAACTGAGGTTTTAGCTCTTATCCATTCCCTGCCATCGTTTCAGTCACACCACATCTGAGCCTTGTGAAGTCCTTTAACTGTCATCTATGTGATATAGGTTCAAGACCCATACCTTCAGGTTTTCTTCTTCAGAATGCTTTCTAATTTGTGAATGCAGTGAGGTGTATAAATATGACACGTTTTATGTGGTCTGACCAACACTAATGTACAATAGAATTACTTCTGTGTAGATGTCTTTTCGCAGCCAATGGTCTACATTGAGTTTGCAGTAAGTTAAAATTCCAGGGACTGCTTTGCAAGAATTTCTGTCAAAATAGGTCTCCCTAAACTAATTGTGCTTGTTCGTTAGTTTATTGTAAAGTAAGAAGAAGGACATTACAATGAGAAATAACTAAACTCTATTCCATACAAAATATTTTTAAGCCATATGACCTTGAGAATTAATTTAATATATTTCATTTTCAGTTTTCCTATATGGAAAAAAGATAATAATTTCATATCATAAATTCTCTCAAGGATAAGAAATATGAAATGTCTGGCATACAGGAGGTGTTCAAGAAATGTTGGTTTCCTGTCCATTTCACTTCATGGTTCCATATTGTCAAATAACTTTTTTCACTTAGTATCAGTGCCATCTGTAAATTTATTTGGTTAAATGTGTGTTCATTCAATGCCTTCCTCTAAGCTGTGTACATCAATAGAGGATGAGCCAGGACAAAGGATGGCATTCAAAGCTTTCTAATCAAAGCTAGCAGAGGGTTTTAAAAGACTCCATGAACAAAATATTGATTTGTTTACCTCCTTGTGGGTTTACTTATTACACAACTGTACAGATAAAGTTAACTAGAATGTGGAAAAGGTGATGTCACATAACGTTGCTTAAAATCATGTATTATACATGAGTTACCATTAAGTAGTGATGCGCTAGAGAAAAATTGTTTTACAAACATTCCCGCAAATTACCTTCCTTATGTGTACATGTATGTGTGTGTACATATATATATGTGTGTGTGTGTGTATATATGTATCTATACATACATATATATGTTTACTGTGTGTGTGTGTGTGTGTGTGTATGTGTGTGTGTGTGTGTGTCTATAAAACATTTGAAATATTTCAGGCCACCTCTCAAATACCCAACAGAATAAATTGAACTCAAGTATATAAATAAAAACTTTTGTCCCAGGATTCTTAATACCATAATGAAGAATAGAGTGGCCTTACTTTAAGAAATCTGCTCACTGAAATCCAAGTTGTTCAGAAAAAAACATTTCATTAAGCTACAAATTGTACCACACAATGTGAATTACAACATTTGGCAGGGAATATAATTTTTAGTTAGGACTGATTTTGAAATCTAACAACTCATTCTTTTATCTTTCTGGAAAAAAAATAAAATTATATATATATATATAAATATATATAAATAAAATATATATATGTGTGTATTATATATATATATATATATGTATATATATATATATATATGTGTATATATATATATAAAATGTTATGTCCCTGAAACTTAGCCATATATAAACAATGCTAAGGACAACAATTTGGAGCAGTACAAAACTCAAAGAAAGGAAAAATTTTTTAATATGAAGAGAAATAGAATAAACGTGAGTATATGGAAAATTGCACTGGTGTAAGAAGCAACATCACCCCAGATGAAATCCCAAAATCAGTCAGATATCACAGTTGGGTACAAAAGTAGAAAACATGCATTCATTCAACAAATGTTTATTGAATACCAACCAAGCACCAAGACATATGATAGGTATTAGAGTTCAAACATCAATAAAGATATCATTCCTGACATTAAGCAGTCAGCATAGTAAATGCTGTAAAAATGAAAAATCCCTGGTGGTTTCAATGAAACCCTACAGACATCATTTCACCTCTCCTGAACTTGGTGCATTCATTAACAATGCAGAGACTACTTCAGCAACTCACCAGGCCCTGTCCAGCTCTAACATTTTAAGATCAAGCTGTAGAATCGAGTGGACAGTCAGTGTAGAATGTCCACTGCTTATTTAGGCTACTGATAGCCTTTCTTATAAGAGTGCATTGTGTATTCACTCCTGGGTATTTTCATGTTTAATAGCCAGTGATTTATGCTTCCATAAACAGCATTTCACAGACTTATTGAACATAGAAAATTGGAAAGTTGTGGTAATTAATTAGACACCTTGGACAATACATCAATTTTGTATGTATTTGCCAAAGGCCTGAATTTCAAATTTTAATCTGAATTGTTTGTTAATGTCTTTTCTTTTAAGCAAAGTACAAAAAAGGTATATACAATGCAAGCTAAAGGAGTACTTCACACTTGAACATTTTGGGGCATATTCTAACCAAACAGAATTCTGCCAGCTCATCTAATCAAACAGAATCCTGCCAGCTGTAAGAACATCAGTTTTATAAATAAGGACACCCATTAACAGAGAGAATGGGATTTGTGGAAAAATGGTACTGGTAACACTCAATTGCAATGCTAAGGACACAAAAATCCATAACTACAAAAATTCATAACTAATTTGAGCCACAACCAAAACCCTAAGCATACCTAAAAACAACACACATGAAATTATAACATTGATAATTGCTCAAAAAGACAAAGTCTGTTCTAGGAAAGGCTGTATGTCACAAGTGGAATGGACTAGAAAACTACATCTCACCCCTTTATACTCTGCCCTACTCATTGAAACACAGTTTTCCCAACCCATCCCATTACTCCAAATACCCCAAGTCCTATCAAACACCAAGTTTGCTTTCACTCAGCAGTTTTTACTGCTATTAAAATGCTTATTGTTAATTTACTTCTCTTTTCAAATGCTCTTCCAGAGCCCGAGCTTTTTCTGCATTGAATCAGCTTGTCCAGGGGATATAGCTAAACCTGCCTTTGATCAGTGTTTAACCCTTCTAGATGCTCAGGGGTGTGTATTTTAATATCTATGAGAAAGCAATTAGAAAGGATGGAGAAAGGGAGTATTATAGCTCCTGCCAGCATGAGAAATGACCAATCAGAATTCTCTGCCCCCTCTTTTGTCTTCACAAACAAGGGATCACACTAAGTAATGTAAAACTCCAAAGTCTCATGATAGTTTTAATTAAAGAAAAGGGTGTGGATTGTAGGTTCAATATAGTTTATTCTATTATAATAGAGGATCTTTCATAAACAGAACTGTAACATGGATGCATATATACAAAATCTTCGGTCTCTAAGTGCTTGCAGGTAATCTTGTTCTAGCTTACATCCCTAAGTAACTATACGAAAATATGACTTGGAAACCAAATTACTACATAACTTGGCCAAAAAAAAAAAAAAGTGAGCAGAGAGAAAGAAATAAAACTTTAATACTGAATGATTAGGGGAGGGAAGGGAGGTGATGCTTAGAGGCTGATGCTAACATAAGGGGAAATAATGAGGCAAGAAGTGAAGGAAAAAAATTAATATGGATATTAGAAAATGTTCCCTGGTGGACAATCACAGGGATATTCAAAACTAGCGATATAAATCTAATAATGCACAATGATTATTCAAAATTAACCTCAAAAACATTTCACAGAAATAAATGAAGCGAGGCACCCAAGCTCATCTCTAGTTTGATTTCCTGGACTTAACCTAACGAGATGGTCCTAATACATATGGTATTACTCAACAACACTGAAACATGACAACAGCTTAAGAATGGCTCAAGGTGACAATTATCATTGCTTAGTTCTAGAAACTTGGTGACAATGCTAAATGAGAAAGAACTCTTTCAATGATATTCCAATATTAGTACCTTCTAACTCCCCTACTCAATGGACAAAGTTGGACACGAGAAAAAGCCAGTCATAGATCTGCTCTGTGTTCCTTCTGAGAAAGGACAGGCACACAATACCTAGCTGCTTCTGCACACCTGTTCATCTGCAGAGTCTACCTTTCCCTTTCTTTGCATTGAGGGCCTCTGTGCTTGTGATCTCATGCTTTCACTTCTGACTTGAAAGAAGACATTTTCAAACTGTGGGTGGACTTGGTACTCTCATTTTTCTTTGCATTGACAATCTCATTGTTAGCCCAGTTTAACTTGAATTGGATCTGTTAAAATCCTCCACAGAGGTTTTCTCTGAAACTATATGTCATTAAGGCCTTGTAATGGCTGGAAAACCTTTTCATCATGTTGTCCCAACCACCATCAGTAAAAGTTTCTGTGCATTTGCCCTTTAATGTATGTACTTTTATAACATGTAGACATGTATTACTATACTGACGCATGAAATATATTATTAAACATAATATAATAGAAAGGTAAAAAAAAATAGGATAAAAGTAAATATACAAAGAAGGTTTAAAGCTTTCACTGTACACCCCCCAATATACATACCCCATTTTGGAGCAACTACTCTACATATTGAAATCTCATCAGCCTTGTAGAATGGCACAATTTTGTTGGCAGTGAGTTTCCTTCCTGTAATGGGGTTGAATTGTTTCACCTCAAAAAGATATCTTAAAGTCCTAACCCGAGTACCTCAGAAGGTGACCTTATTTGGAAATAGAGTCATTGCAGATGTAATTAGTTAAGATGAGGCCATAGTGGAGCAGGGTGTGTCCTTAACCCAGTATAACTGATGTCTTCCTAAGAAAGGGACACCCGAAAGATACCCGGGGCACAAGGGGAAAATGTCATGTGATAATGGAGGCAGAGATCAAAGTATTGCAACTGTCAGCCAAAGATTGCTAGGAAAATATCAGAAGCTAAAAAGAGACAAGAAGCCTCGCCTAGAGTCCAGAAGGAACAGAGACCTGCTGACATTTTGATTTTCGACTTTTAGCCTCCAGAGTTATGACACAATAAATTTCTGTTGTTTCAAGCCACCTACTTTGTGGTACTTTGTTATGCAGCTCTAGGGAATGAATACACTTCCTAATACAGAAAAACTTCCTACTTCCATTCAAACAATGGACAGTGGAAAAAAAAATGTAAACCAAAATTAAAAACTTCGCAACTCCGTTAGTTTAATAACTGGAGAGAGATAGAGGTAGAGAGATAGAGGGGAAGAGATGGAGAGATTACATGAAGCTATGAGTCCAGTACAATACAGGAAATACAAGTTCCCTATGGAGTACCTATTGAAGTCTACATCTTAAAATTATCAACATGCAAGGCCAATGTCAAATGAAGTGCACCCCAGAGCTATATCCATTATTAACATGTGGAAATAATTTCAGAAGGAGATGGCAAACAGTCATTGCTTCATCTAGTAACCATCAATTTGTTCTCTGCTATCTATGAGTTTGTTTCTGTTTTGTTTGTTCATTTATTTTATTCTTTAGATTCCACAGATAAGTGAAATCATATGGTATTTGTCTTTCTCAGTCTGACTTATTTCACTCAGCATAATGCCCTCTAGGTCTATCCATGTTGTCGCAAATGGTAAAATTTTATTTATCTTATAGCTAATATTCCAGTGTATATATGTACCGTATCTTTATCCAATTGTCTATTGATGAGCATTTTGGTTGCATCTATACCTTGGCTATTGTAAATAAGGCTACAGTGAATATAGGGGTGCATATATCTTTTCAAAAGGGGGTTAGAGGATGGGTAAAAGGGGGAAGGCATTAATAAGTACAAACTGGTAGTTACAAAATAGTCACGGGGTTGTAAAGTACAGCATAGGGAACAAAGTCAGTGATATTGTAATACCTATGTACTCATATAGTGCCAGCTGGGTACGAGAGTTATTGGGGGGATCATTACATAAATTATATAAATACCTAACCACTATGCTGTATACCTGACACTAGTATAAAGTAATATTAAATGTCAACTACAATTGAAAAACAAAAAAAATCACTGCTTCAAATGATCCAGCCCTCTCCCCTGCCACACAGTGATTATCCTGGCCCTTCTCCCTCTTCCCACAATTCAGCAGCCCGCAGGTCAATGCCTGTCAGCAGGGGACCCAAGCCAGAGTCAATTATGATTGACTGCTTGTCCTACTGGTTGTTCAATACTCATAATATCACCTAGACTGATATGCCTAACAGAGATTGGGTTTCTTGTTTGCTAAAACAATCTCCCCAGCTAACACCCATCAGGGGAATAACAATGGGATCTCTATTATATGCACATTCTTTTTCTCAGCATCAGCACCAAAAGTAAACTTTGAGTCAATGACGAGATGCCTTTGGAGGGTGTTGGACGCCCGGGGGTTTGCACGGTACTCTTGCAGTGTCGGTTAATATAATCCTTTTCCAAGGTGCTCCATTTTGTTCCGGACTTAGAACACAGAGGATGGAAGATAAAAATAGGAACCACACTTTCCACCTTGTTTGTGCCCCTCCAAAATTCATGATGCCATTGAATGCCCAGTGTGACAGTATTTGGAGGTGGAGCAATTGGGAAGCGCTTTAGGCACGAGAGTGAAGCCCTCATGAATAGGATTAGTGTTCTTAGAGAAGAGCTGCCTCACCTCTTCCGTCATGTGAAGACACGGCAAGAAGACGCCATCTATGAACCAGAAAGCAGGCACTTAGCAAACACCGAGTCTGCCAACACTGTGCTTCTGGACTTCCCAGCCTCCAGAACTGTGAGAAATAAATTTCCGGGGTTTATAAGCTACCAGTTTATGGTACTTTCTTACAGCAGCCTGAGCAAACTAAGACACACCTGACTCAAGAGTCACTCTTCTCAGCACTGAAGTAAAATTAGAGATTTATACCGAACAAAGCAATGGATTCAGCCTAATTAATTTTGATGTCTTGTGATTTCAGAGTACTATTTGCATGTGATATCATCTGGAAATGTATTTCTTATTTAACTGTCTCCCCAAAGGGCCATATCTTGCTCTGTTTTCTTTCTAGTAACAAATAACAGCTCATATTAAGGAATAAAGCTTTGTGTAGCATTGAAATGTACTAAATAAATTGTCTTCTAAGGCATAACTTCCAGAATCGCAGCTTGTTCTGGATGGGCTAACAC
Source organism: Rhinolophus ferrumequinum (assembly GCF_004115265.2). Taxonomy (NCBI): domain Eukaryota; kingdom Metazoa; phylum Chordata; class Mammalia; order Chiroptera; family Rhinolophidae; genus Rhinolophus; species Rhinolophus ferrumequinum. Next base: position 20,099,863 of record NC_046289.1, read on the forward strand.
AATGGATAGAGCTACAAAGAACACATTTAGGTTTGATTTCATATATTCTTTTTTTACATTAAAGGATGCTAAGACTGAGAATATGATTAACCTGGTTAGTCATGAAAACTAAGTAACTTGTACCTAGTTGGGAGAAAAATCTGGTGTTATTTCTTGTGATACTACTCTCTATTTTGTACTTTGGCATTTACGTGTTGTCCAATGATCAGAATATCTTTGTTTATGGTCAACTTTATTTTGATTCATTTCCCACTTTACTTCTGGTAGCCTATGGAAGGAGGGGTGGTTTCCCTTTCTTCATCACCAAGTCACATTTCAGGTAAGACTTTTTATCTTTTAAGTATTTTCTCCATGGAAATCTCTTTTCTTTCTTCTAATAGAAGGGAACATCGCTCCTGCATTTACAATAATATATAGTATATTTCACACACTTTCGGCCTTGAAAAGAATTATTCCCAAATACCTATCAAAGTTTGCTTGAGGAAAAGTCTAATAAGCATGTTGCTATGAGGAGTTGTAAGCTTTCCCTATTTTTAATAGGCATATTTTAAGCCTTAGTGAACTGAATGGTCCTATTACAATAATTCTGGCTATTTCCCATCATGGTTAGACAACTGGAATCAACAGCGCATTACAGGATAAGAGAAGTACAATGAGGGAAATTAGATGCATCAAAATCACTTGGGAATTCCAACATAACTCATGGGCTTCCAGGTTGCAAAGGAAAACTGGGCTGTGGTGTAGTCACAGAGGATTTGAACAGAGCACAGGCATGGAACGAGCAGGCATCCTGTCAAAAGATTAGAAAGCTTCCCTTGGGCGGATGAGGAACAAACACTGGCAACTGCATACATTCAGTGTATAATCTTAATAATTTGTTCTCTACCACCTTCTTAATGCTAGTAGCTTCTTTCATGTAAGACAAAGAGATACTTTTGGTTCCATTCTTTCTCTAGCTTCCATCTGGTCTTCAGACTATCCCACAAGCCATCAAATCTTTTGGAACATCTATAGGGCATTCAAGATAAAGGATAACAAAGATGCATAGACCCTGCCCATATAATTATTAAAAACTGCTCTTCTTAGTGCTCAGTATATGCTCAAAAACTAGTTGATACAAACATGTGTGACAATAACCCCAACTCCTTTAGGAGAATACCATACATGAGTTAAAACGTTTCTAGAGAATTCGTTAGAAGACCTGAGGACCAGTCTCACCTGCAAATATTTTAAAGGTAGAGCATCCCAAGTCATTCTAGTATGAAGAAAAGACAGACAGGTAAGTGACTAACTGTTAAGACTGGCTACACAATAGCCTTGAGGATATGAGCTAAAGAGAGGTTGAGGAAGGAGAAACAAAACCTGAGTTATAGGTAAGAAAATGTATATATATAAAAAAAATTCCCCAAGACAGACAAAGGTCAAAGATGGTATTATGGGCTTAATATTGTCCCCCCAAAATTTTATGTTGAAGTCCTAACCCCCAGCACCTCATGTAACTGAATTTGAAGACAGTGTTTTTAAAGAGGTAATTAAATTAAAATGAGAGTCAACAGTGTGGGTCTTAATCCAATATGACTGATGTCCTTATAAGAAGAAGAGATCAGGACATAGAAACACAGACAGAGAAGATGATGTGAAGAATGAGGGAGAAGAAGGTTATCTATTAGACAAGGAGAGAGGCCTCAGAAGACATCAACCCTCTTGACACCTTGATCTCAGGCTTTCAACCTCCCAAATAATGAGAAAATAAATTTCTGTTGTTTATGACACTCAGTCTGTGCTACTTTGGTATAGCAGCGCAAGCAAACTAATACAGATGGACTGACCCTAAAAAGATGAGAGAGAGAGAGAGAGAGAGAGAGAGAGAGAGAGAGAGAGAGAGAGAGAGAGAGAGAGAGAGAGCGCGCGCTGAGCTTCAGTTGGAAGACTAAGCTCATTCATGGGTAAAATCAAATTTAGGCCAGACATTACTAGAAGGTGCTGAGGAACTAAGGCTTCCTATCAACCACCAGCACTAACTTGCTAGGCATGTGCGTAAACCTTGAAAATAGATTGTCAAGCCTTCGGATGACGGCAGCACTAGCCAGTATCTTGACTACAGCATCGTGAGGGAGTGTGAGCCAGAACCAGCCAGCTAAGCCTTTCCTGAATCCCTGACCCACAGAAACACAATAAATGCGCAATGTTTTAAGGTGCTAAGTTTTGGGGTAAGTTGCTATGAAGTGATAGGTAACTAATACACCTGATAAAGTCAGAATGAACTCAAGGATTTTAAAGACCAATAATCAAGAGGTAATCCTAAAATACAATCAAGTAGCTACAGGCAGTGTGGAAGTGATAGAGTACAGTGGTTAAAATTTCAAGCTCTGAAGCCAGATTTATTAGATTCAATTCCCCGCTCTGTCCCTTTATTGATGTCAGACCTAGAACAACTTATTTAACTTCTTTGAGACTCAGTTCCCTTATGAGAAAATGGGGATAATAATACCGTTTCCCCGAAAATAAGACCTAGCCAGACCTTCAGCTCTAATGCATCTTTTGGAGCAAAAATTAATATAAGACCCGGTATTATTTTACATTATTATATTATGTTATATGAGACCTGGTCCTATATTATATTAAAATCAGAGCTGATGGTCCGGCTAGGTCTTATTTTGGGGGAAACATGGTACCCATGCATCAGAGAAATAAATGAGATCATTTCTAGTGCCTGGTGAATTGTAAGCATTTGATAAATGGTGGCTATTATAATCAGGGAGGTAACAGAACTCTAAAGGTTGAATCAAGGTTGTTTACCAAAATCAACTACTTCTGGAAGTAGAAAGAGTGGACCCTACCTGGCCTTCTTCCTGAGTGACCCTTCTTAAGGAGACAGCTCTTAATAAGGGTCAGTAAAAAAATGGTTCACCCTACCTGGAGACTAAAATGTGTGTCAAGTTTAATGAAGTCAATAATGGGGGAAACCAAAATCTGTTCATCAACCACAATCGCCAATGTGGCAAGACTGGCTCTTCCCAAAGCCCTAGTCCCGAGGTGTGAATGGAAGGTGCAGAGAAGAGTCAAACCAGATGCCACCTTGCAGACCTGATGAGACTGCAATTTGCAGACAACTGGGGCTTATCTCTGATGATGGATTAGGTGTCAAGGCTGAGAGGAAAGCGAGAAACCAGCTGCCTGGATACCTTGGAAAGTTGGTAGCAAGGGATGTGAACAACACGCTCCAACCTCTGCGCAGATTAAATGAATTTTCCAGATAAGATCATGGTGTTTAATGAGTAGCCATTAAAAATATCCAAACAAACAAGTAACCTTGTATTAAAATATCTATCTATCTATCTATCTATCTATCTATCTATCTATCTATCTATCTATCTATCTATCTATCTACCTATCTACCTACCTATCTATATCTGCCTGAATCTCTGCCAAAGCATCTAGCATTACCTTTTAAAGTCAAAGGCTCTTTATAGGTGAGTATATTCATGAGGGGGGGCTGTATTAAAAAGGAATTTGCTTTAAATATAAAAACAAGAGTATTGTTGACTGCTGTGAAGCAAGTGCCCAATGTCAAGAGTGAAGGGCACGGGAGTGACGTAACAATGAAGAATAAAAAGGAAGAGTGGTCAAAATGGGGAGCCTTCAAGAAGGATGAATGCACTGTCCTCAGAAGGAATATACAGTCTAGTGTGGCTATGATGTCTTCTTTTAGATCTCCTACTTATGGGCCAAATACAATAGAATCAATGGATACCAATCACTCTGGGAAGGATTTCAGCTGACAAAGCACCCCAGCTCTTAGAGAAGCTCTGTGGCAATACTGAATTCTCTAGAGAACAAAGAACAATTTAGGGTCATCATACTCAGATAATTTCAATGATGGAATCACATGACACGTTTTTGTCTGGGCTGGTGGCTATTTCACACTAGAATACAACAATCTTTTCAGGCTAATATATGTATGTAAAGATTCCACTCTGACCCCATCTTATTCTTTCAGGTGGTACCTTATCTGAACCAAGAGCCACCTTAGAGATCCTTATAAAGCTCCCATAACATGAGACAGATGAGGAAACTGAGGGATGTAAGGTGAAACCACTGTGCTTCATGGCTAGTTTATTAATGTATCATTTGTAGCCAGTAGGATCCTTAAAATAATCACATAAATATGAGGAATTACCTGAAATGGAATAACTTAGTAGTCGATATGGGAGGATTTTTAGGTTCAGAGGAAAAAACCTAATTGCCAAAGTTCTAGCCCTCATTCTGCCCCAAGTGTATTTGATTTTACAAGTCATTTAGTTTCCATGAACCTCAGTTCCTTATCTCCAAAATGTTTCTCTGTCCTAGATAACCTCTAAGATTCCTTCCATTTGTAAAATGTCAGAAGATAAATGCTGCTCACCTTACTTAACTCTGTGTTTGTCAACAAGTTTCAAAAGCTATATCAGCTATGGAACCCCTAGGTGCTGGAAAAATGTCCAGAGTATGGGATCCACATTGAAAAAGGTAAGGTTTGTATGGTATGTTGTATGGTAGTTTTGGCAGTTATTCTTCACCTCCAATTACAGCAGTGACAATAACCAGAATAACAGTTGGCATTTATTTGGGCACTTAGTAAGGCAGCATATAAGCACTTTACATGTATTAGCTCTTAAATCCTCACCACACATAGTTAAAAAACACAAAAAAACAAACATTATTCCCATTTTACAGGTGAAAACATGACAGACTAGAATAAAGAACTTGCCCAAGGTTATAGAGCTAACAAGTGGCAGAACCAGAAGTCAGTCTCAGCCATCTAGCTCCAGAACCCAACAAGCATGGCTGTGCTTCTTGCAGGCTGCAGAATGGATGACCGGAGTCAGCGACATGTCCCTGTGGGTGTTTATTTGTGGAGCTAAAGATGCTTTAGGGCAGGAGTCCCTTGCTTGTTAATACCAAGCAAGTCCTCTATATGTTAAATAAAGTTTTGTTGAATGAATGGTGATAACAGGTCACTTTTCATAGCTACTCACTAACATACTGAGAAAAAGATAGTGGACAGAGATGAAAAGCTCTCCTCAGACCATGCTCTCTTAGATCAAGCCTCTCTTTTCCGGACAGTTAAATGCAAATTTGCTATGGAGTAATGGGAAGAGTTCTAGGAACTCTGACGCTCATCAATCACCACTGGATGAGCTGTCCTCTAATGGTGCCAGGAGGCATACAACCTTTCTTTCTATGCATCCGTATCATACCTCACACCTTCATGTCTATCTTATTCTGCTCTCTTTGTACCACACTCCTCAGCTGGTGAGTCTCCCTTGCTTATGTAGTTTTTGAGCAGGTGTGAAAAAGGATTACGTGAGATGATAATTGTGAAAGTATTTCATAAACCTGAAAGCGTGAGGCAATGTAAAGAGGTGGCGTTGTTCCTGCTGAGGCTCCTACTGCTATTATTACGACCATCACCAGCACCACTACTCCATTACTACTACATGTATCATTACGACTGCAGAACAAACCCCAAAACGTGGAGATGGACGTTTCCCCAGGGAAGCCATACCACTAAGGCTTAAGGCAGGGTCAGCAAGCCAGACCAGCCCTCTTTGTGTTTTCATAAATAAAGTTGGATTGAACGCAGTCGTGCCCATTCATTTCCATATGCTCTGTGGTTGCTTTACATTGATAAGGACAGAATTGAGTAGTCGTAACAGAGATCTTTCAGGTCGGAAAGCTGAAAATATTTACTGTCTGACCTTTTACAGAAAAGGTTTGCCAGCCCCTGGCCTAAGTTGATCGCAGTAAGTAACTTTTACCTAAAAAAAAAACAGTAAATTATTCCACAAGAGATGTGCAGTGTTATAGAGGAGAAAGGGCAAGAGACAGGGAGAAGGCATTCCCACTCTGCTGCTATGGTTGTGCTCCTTGACCTATCCAGACCTCATTTTCTGTACAATGTAGCAACACTGGCCAGAAAAGATGTTAGACCACAATCACTAGATGATCTAGCAAGTGCCCTCTGATTCCAAAGGTCTACAGTGCCCATCATCTTTACTGCATTTTCAATAACACTATTTGATCAGATAGCTGTAAGTTTTGACCTTACAGCTGCTGAGAAGACTTTCCAAAAAAGATCTAGACAATAATTGAATTAAAAAGTCCTTCACAAATCTTCATACCACTCATGCAGGGTATTGCCTATAGCCCCAGCCTTGCAGAGACAGGGTGAAAATGGTTTTGGGGGGGTTTGGATCCCTGCACTGCCCCTTTACAAGCTGTGTGTTCTTGGATAAGTTACTTAACCTCTCAGAGCCTTAGTTTCCTAGGGGTAAAGCTATCTGCAAGGATACTTTTTATGGATCATAGCCACAGTAATATATATAAAGCATGTGGCACGTGACAAGGTTTCAATAAATGGTAACTGCTACCATTATTATAACAATCCAGGTGGTGTGAGGTGTTGAACCTTAATAATGGAGAGAAATGTCCATGGCAGCCTGCCATTTGAAATGCTTAATTTTCCGGAGAAAAGGATATATTTTCTTGCCTCCCTTCAGGAAACATTTCTGGAGGAAAAGGTCTCAGAGCCAGAAATCCAGGGGACTGAATATTATTAGCCCCCTCACTTCAAGATTCCTCTAATCAACACTGGATCCTCTCTCCTAGTTCCCTCTTCATGCTACATCTCAGGTCCCCTACCCCAAACCTCCAGTCCACAAATGTGTCCCTTACACTTACACACATAGCCAAGTCCGAGATTTCAAATGAGGAGTGTGCGCATGCACCCATGGATATCAACCCTATATTGTCTTCTGGAAGCCTGAATAATTGCTCAAACCCTGTCTTAGGGGATCAGGTGCTGTCACCTTCAAGGGATGATATGTAAGGGTTTGATTTGCAGCTAATAAAAAAATCTATTTCTTTCAGTTTCACTTCTGTCACACAATGACTGTTGTGTTCCCTACAGGAGATTCGTTCTTTCTCTGCAATAGCCGCTGAGATGACAGATCTCAAGCAGCGGTCTGAGCTGCTGAGGTTGAGTGGCGCCTATTACTTTTATGACCGCTGGTTCAGAATGGCCTTGCAGTGTCCACAGCCCACCTTAATGAAGATGGGTAAGACAGGTGCCGATGAAATCAAATCTCTCCTGGAAGAGATTCCTTCCTTTCCATCTTAAAGTCCATCAAACTTTCATCTTCACAACAAAACAGCTGCTGGGGCAAACACTCAGCCACAGTCAATCACTAAAGATAGTCCACATGATTGTCTTTGGAAAGTGAGCTGGGAATCTGCTTTGCTGCAAAGATGACACCAAATGACAGAGAGGGACTGAGGGAGTAGCTTTGCCCTTTCTCTGAGTTAAGAAATGCAACAAAACTATATACCATATTTAATGTGATATAATCGAAGTGAAAATCCTCTGAAAACGTAGAAGTATCGTATATATGGAACCCAGTGTTGTAATTATGACCCTACATAGAGCAATAGCAATTCATTTGTAGAGCAAAGGCAAGAGGGAATTCCCTAAATACATAATACAAGTGTGTGGCCCCATTCCCAGCTAAGAACTAATGCTGTTCTTTATATTCCCTGCTCTGGCAAAGTCAACACTTCACAAATCTTTATATTTCTGTTAAGACCCAACTCCCCACTCAGTTACCAACTTCTAGTAGATTATTTGTAAATATGGCAAGAATTCCTCCCATTCCTGCAAGCTCTCCTTTTGCAATGTGACTTTGCTGCTCCTCCCACTAAGAGGTGAAATTTGTGTCCCCGCTGATTCAATCTTGCCTGGCCTTGAGAATTGCTTTAACCAATAGAATGTAGGGCAAGAGCTATTTTGTGAATTCCCAGCTCTCCATCGTTCTTGCTGCTCTTGTTATCACCCTCTTAGAAAGCAGCCCAGAGACCACCATGTGAAAAAGCCTGGGTTAGCCAAGTCAGGATGAGAGGTCACGCAGAGCAAAGATAACCATACCACCTAAGATCCCCCAGAGTAATAGCCAGAACCAATGGCCAGACATGTGTGTGAGACCATCTTAGACCATCAACCCCAGTCCATCTGCCAGATGACTACAGCCACATGAGTAATCCCTGCTAACACCTTTGGAACTACCCCACTGGGTCCAGCCTAACTTAATGATCCACAGAGTCACAAGCAAATAGCGTGACTGTTTTGAATACAAAGTTTTAGAGCACAGGCATGCCTTGCTTTATTGTGCTTTGTAGACACTGTGTCTTTCACACACAAGTTTTGTGGAAAGCCTGCCTCAAGCAAGTCTATTGGCGCCATTTTTTCAACAGGCTCAGATGATGCTTAGCATCTTTTAGCAATAAAGTATTTCTTTAATTTAAGTAAGTACATTGCTTTTTTTAGACATAATGCTATTGCATACTTAATAGTATAGTATAAAAAAATACTTTTATATGCACGGGGAAACCAAAAAAATTGTGTGACTTGCTTTATTGCAATATTCACTTTATTGGGATGGCCTGGAACCAAAGCCTCAATGCCTCCCAGGTATGCCTGTAGTTTGCTATGTAGCAACAGCTAGATTAACCACACTTCAGCCATGAGGTAACTCTTGACTTTAAGCAATTTACTTAGCTTTTGAGCCAGTGTCTCTGAGGATATGATGCTGAAAATGAAACTACTATACCTAAAAGGTATAGGTTCATAGGTAAAACACATGCAAGCACCTGAGCATAGGGCTTGGAACTCAGGAGACACTCACACTTTTGTTACTCGTCATTTCCCATCTAATTAGAGTTATTTGGGTAAATAAATTCTGTTAGAGCTTTAAGGGCAAGAACTTCATTGATCTTTGCATCACTTGTAATATATAACACAGTATCTTACCTATGGTTGATATTCAATGCGTGCATGCTGCTGAATCAATCCTCAAATATCCAGCTTGACTTTATGCTGCCATATTTACTGGGAATATTGAAAGTGGTGATATGAAAGGAATTGTGGAGAAACAGACTGCAGTCACCTTACTTGAGTCCCTATACCTCTTGGATTTACCACTTAGTCATCTTTTAAAAGGAGAAAATTACCTTTAGTCACTGAGATTCCTTACAGCTCCAAAATTCATTTATTATAATCATGGTACTGGTTAGCACTTACTGAACACTTATTCATGTGTCAGATTCTGTGCTAAGTTCTTTGTATATAGGGAAATTTTTAAGTACAACAACAATAGGTTTTATTACTGCCATTTTCAGATCAGGAAGCTTAAATCCAGGGCAGGAGTCAGTAAACCCAGCCTCTTTTTATAAATAAAATTTTACTGTGGCACAGCCATACTCATCCGTTTACAAGTTGTCTGTGGTTGCTTCCACACTACTAAGGCAGAGCTGAGTGGCTGTGGTAAAGGCAGTGGCTGTATGTCCTGCAAAGGTGAAAATGTTTACTGTCTGGCTGACCCCTTATAGGAAAGGTTTGCATACTTCTGAACTAGAGTAATCTGCTAAGACAGTGATCTGTCAGTCACACTCAGGGGTGTGGAGTTAGAGAGCCTCTGTTCTTTCCATTAGCCTATTCTGTCTTTTTATTGTTTCACTCACTTAATCACTTACTCATCACACTTGATCTTTCAAATAGCCATTCACAGGCAAGTATGTGCTGAAGAAAATTGTTCAAGACCACTGTAAGTGCAGCTGAGGAAATGTCATCTGTGGTCTCGGTTTGCACACCTAGTTAAGAATACAATTGTCTGGCCTCCTGTAGCTAGAGGCCATGGAGCTACACCTAGCACTAATTGAAAAATAAGGAATAAAAAGATTTGCTTTCAATACAAACTTGAATGACTGGAATTACATCTTTATTATCTGAAGTGGGAGCTTGTGACCTGTCAACCTCCACCTGTTCTGGCATCAGGAAGAAATATCACAAATTAGCCTCTGGCTGGTCATCTCATTATAGACCAGTTATAGCCCATTTTTAGAAAACCTGATGGATAAAAATATCAACCTGTTAATGCAAATGCATCTGAGGTTTGTTATGCACAATAGAAAACTATCTGGTGTTTCAGAAATACAAGATTCAGCTCTGAGATACATGGAGTGGAAGTAACAGAAATTGATTAAAAATGAACAGAAATGAAGAAAATCATCTCCAAACTGATAAACTATATTGACTGGGAAATTTAATTGCATTTGCAAAGAAAAGTGCTCCTTAAATGACCAGCTATTCAGAAGTAAGGCTCTCTCCCCAAGGGACGTGAGGTACAGCATAGAACAGAAAGATGTGAAACACTATTGAAATGAGAGGGGTTACAGTAATCTGATTATTAGGACTTTTAAGTGATCCTTTCCCCTACACATCAAGGTGTTGCTTTGCTACATAGTCACACCTGTCCACACTCTGATCCCTACTTGGAATATTCTTCCTATACTTCTCTGTCTTTCCAGCCTCAAATCCTCCATTCTATTTGGGTCCTTATTATTTTTACCTTTGATGATTAAAAGAGTTTGCTAAGCAGTCCTTCAAATTCAGTTTCTTATTATACCAATTCACCCTCCACAGCACTGCCACAGTATTTTTTTTTTAACTCATTTCATTTATTCATCCAATGTTGCATGATTGGTTATACCCCCAGCTATGGTGCTAGGGGCAAAAATAAGGGTGGTTTCTAACTAAGGTTGCCATGTAAAATATAGGATACCCAGTGAAATTTGAATTTCAAAAAAATAAAATATTTTAGTATACATATGCCCCACATACAGCATGGGACATACTCGCACTAAAAAAAAAGGGGGGAAGAAGGAAGGAAGGAAGGAGAGAAAATGAGAGAGAAGGAGAAAGAGGTAGGGGGAGAGAGAACACTACTGAGGGAAGAGCTATGGATCAAATAATCTCACAACTAAATGTAAAGGAGCAACTGTGAAATGCGCAATAGGGGTGAATTCCAGGCGGTTATGAGAATCTTTATTTGGGGAATTTGAATTTCTCAAGGAAGTGGAGGGGGGCTTCCAAGAGGAGGTGAAACTAAAGCAGAGATCTCCGGTATGTGTCAACGAGGGACAGAAGTGAGGAAATGACTTAAATGAGAGGAGCAAAGGCAAATCCATGAGGGAGAGTTGGAGTGACTGAGAGACGGTCAGGGAGCTGGAACAGAAAAGGCCCGGAGGGTGATGAGGCTAAAAATTCCAGCAATGGCCAGACCAGACAGGGATCCCTAAATCACGAGGATCAGTTCTGTTTGTATGTGAAGGACTATGGAAGCTCCTGAAGAGAGAGGTTTTTTCTGTTTGTTTCTTTGCCTTTGTTTTGTTTTTTAAGCAAGGGAGTTACAAGATCAGATTCACATTTTGAAAAGATATAGCACCCTCAGGTAAGAATTAAACATCAACTTCTCAGTCTTGACCCTTCTCTCTTATAAATGGTGATAATGATAAAAGCATCATCGGGTGATTGAAAGGAATAAACCAGATAATGCTTACAGTACTGGTTTACAAACTGTAAATGCCAAAGGTGTCAGCTGTTATTATAAATATTTCTCAATGTTCTCCATCAAAAGAGCCCCAGTCTCCTATGGAAACACTTATCCCAACATTCCTCTACGTGCCCATCACATCGCAAACTGGGCCACCGAACATCTCTCACATTTTTTTCGTAAATATGTTTCACCCTTTCCCCTGCATGCCTGCAGAAACACAATGGAAAGTTTACCTCTCTCACCAAGGGCTTTTAAATGTCTATCTACGTATCTCAAGACGTTTGTCATACCTTTACATGTATTAAAACACTTTATGCTCTTCTCAACCCACTCACTAAATTCTTCCACTGATGATCACCAATGCACCATTTATAAAACAAGAACTATGTTAGTCATCCAAAATAACTCATTCATCACCCTTAAGGAAGAGCCGAGTGAGAAAAACCATCACCATCAAGAAATAATAGCAACTCAATATTGTGTATTTAATACAATGAGAGCAAGTTCTTCTACCAAGGTATGAATCACCTACGGAACCCAACCGTACTCACATTTAAGTATCTGGGACCCAGGGTGATGTCTAGAACGTACTAGGAGCCTTGGTATATGTTTAATACTTTTAATTATTCAATGAGGAAAGTGCTATGGAGAAAAACACAGAGGGCTGAGAAATTCACTGTGCCAATGGGAGGTAGAAATGATTCGCAGATCAGATACCAGAGACTGAGCTGGTAAGATAAAAAATGAGTAGAAAGCTACCAAATGAAAGAGATTCCCAAATCAAGGAACAGCATATTCTAAAACATGGAGTTTTGAAAACAGTGAGTATTGAGACCAAAATGCTGGGTGGTAGCTACACTTGAGGGAAAATACGTCAATTATTCATCCATCCATCCACTCTGGAAATGTTTAGGAAACTCACTCCTGGAGTTTCCTATTTTAGCACTGGAGACACGACCAGGAACAAGACAGACGAGGTCTCTGTTCTAAGAGATTATAATGTAATGGGGTGATGGAAACAACGACACACAACGTCAACTTTCATGGAGGTGTTTGTGCTACAATGAAAAGAAAACAAGCAGTTATAAAGAGGTGAAAGAGTGCTTTTTAGACTGGGTCATTAAGGAAGGGCTCTTGAGGAAATGACATGGAAGTTGAAGCCTCGTGTTATAAAAAGAAGTGGCCATGTGGCAATCTGGATGGAAATAAAAATATTTCAAAGAGAAGGAACGGATAATATAAAGGCTGGCCCTCTGATGGGAACAAAACTGCCATGTTCAGGCCTCTTGAGCCTTGCTCTTGCTTGGGGTCCACTCCAAACTCTTTGAAGTATATTTTTCCTCCTGATAATGCCACCTTGAGCCTTGAACCTTGGGCTTTGAGCTGCTTTTCTTTGTGGTCAGCCCGCTCCTAATTCTTCGGAGTGAACTACCTCTTCTAATAAACTTTTTTTTACCACTTAAAAAAAAAATTGATATGTTCAAGGAATCGATCAATCATCAGTCAAGCCATGGTGGTGGTCAAAGACCATGTTAGGAAATGAAGTCTAAAGTCAGAGATAAGCAAGGACCAGGTCACGAAGACCAGGGGCTAGCTTTTGTTCTAGGTACACAGGGAGTGGCATAATCCGATTGGACTCCATCTTGCAGGCCAGAAGAAGCCCCTGGGGGAATAGCATGGTCAGGTTGGCACTCCAGATAGATGGCTCCAGTGGTAGGTGGAGCATGGACAGCAGGGGCAATAGAAGGCTTAGGGAGGTCCGTTATGAGGTTGTTGCAACTGTCCAGGTGACATGGTATAGGCTGCTGTGAGGATGAAAACAAATAGATCTAAGCATAAGTTCAAAGAATTTCTAACCACATTTAAGCCTTTGAGTATTGGATCTATATTTCAATCATGTAGAGCATAGCCCAGGACGTTGCTTTACACATTGTAAGTGTGAAGTACAATGAAGGTGCATCACACCTTCTGTGTCCTAGCCATTCTTCTGTAAACTCTCCTTTCTGCTGCTCTCCTTCCCCTTCTGCTTATACTGGAAAGCCTGGAAATTCTACACAAGATACTAAGTCATGCAAACTGATATGGTGGACAGAAGCTGGGTCTTAGTTTCTGCTCTGTCACTTAATACTTGAATGATTTTGGTCAAGTCACTTATGCTTCTTTAGTTTTGATTACATCAGCTTAAAAAAATAAGATGAATAACAATCATATCACTCGTCCTCCTGTTGCAGAGAGCTGTTGCAAGGATCAAAAAAGATCATGGATTTTCTCTGTAACACTGTGAAACATGCTTCTGTGGATGCCACGGAATTTTAGAGGAGTATACCAAAACTCTGTCACACATAATGGGAAACTGGCCAGGCTTTGAATACCGATCTCAGGTGTAGTGTTTAATGATGACTGAATTGAAAACATGTTATACTTTCTTACATAACATATAATGATCCCAGTTACATACTACATATTTACTACATCATCGACTTAAAATATTTATTGAGCACATCATGTGCTAGCCATTTAGGGGAATTAAAGATGAAATGGTGACAGCAAAACAAACTGTCCTGCCCCTCAGTATCATTCTCCTAAACCGAAGCACAAGCTTCGGGTACTTCCTTTTTTGAACAAATTGTACCCTCTTCTTTTCATGACAAGCCATCTTCAGTCAAGAGCTCCTTGGGTAGTTAATGGTGTCTTATGATGGTCCTTAAACTCTCCTCTCATTTTACTCTTGATTAAAAAGAAAGAAAGCACGGCATCTAAGCCCTTGACTGATTTACACTTCGGTTTAATTTCTCCCTTTCTCTTTTCTCTTTCCTTTCACTGGATGAAAACTTCCACGTAATTAGGCTCAAAAACTCTCATCAAATGGTTTGATTGAACAGCAGCACATGAATTTCCCTTCCAGGCTGTGGGAGCAGAGAGAGAGCGGGACCCTGTGAGGGAATGGCATGCCTGGGATGGAGTGGGAACTGCAGCCTCTGATGGCAATTAAGGGAAACGGTGTGAGTGCTTGAAGTAACTCTGCTGTCACTCTTTCTGCTCCCTCTGTGCTGATTTATTACTCCAGTTGTGCCAGAGAGTATCTCAATCCCCTTGTCCACAGCAAAACAGGTGGCAACTGGCAAGACTGAGTACTATCGTGGTGGTGTAGCAGAAGGAGGACTAAACAAAGAATCTAGAAACGTGTTCCTAACTTGAAAAGTGAGATTTGGGAACAATTCATGAACTCCCAGGCTGTTAGTTTCATTGCATGAAAAGGGATTTGATTGGTAAGGGTCCCTAAAGACCTCCTCCAGGTCCAGCATTTGCTAATTCCACAAGTGCAAAGCAGCTTTTGAGTCCAATGAAGGTCTTTCCTAAGAACATTCTTTTAGGGGCATCACCCCAGGGCCTGAGAATGGAGATAGCAGTACATAACATAAAATGGCCCACTGGCATGGAAAAGGCAAGAAATATGAAACATCTAAAAGAGAGGAATTGGCTCTAGAGGTCCTGGGCTCCAGATTTATCTTTCTCTCACACATTAAAGCTGGCCATCTCTTAGATTATAATTGACAGATTAACATGGGCCCCCATGACACGATGCATCAATGACTGCCATCGGAGCAGTAAGAAGCAGGTACTGAAACATCCCCACATCTGTAATGCACAGCAGGCTTAGTCCTCACGTCTCAGCTTTACATTCTAGGTCAGGAGCTAATTAGGTTGCTGCCAAGACCTTTATGCTACATTATTTTATACTGGCTCACATATTCACCCACATACTCACACTGAAAACCACTGCCAATCTTGAAATATTTGTTTCATTCGTTTTACGCTCATAATTAATGAACATCCGCTGTGTGTACAAATGGCCAAGGATAAGAGTAGATCCAAAGGTGGTCTCGTAGGAGAAAAGAGGTATTTTAGAAAGCATCGGAATTTTGCGTATCAGTGCTGATAGAAAGATGAATACCAAAATTGCAAAGACAAAGCTGGCAGGCCACTTCAAGATCATTAATCACAATTCTCTCGTTTTGCAGTTAAGAGAATTGGTTTTCCTAGAATTATAACTTGATGAGAAAGCCTGTAGTAACTGTTGGAAGCTGAATTTCCTGACAAGTGAGTTTCTTACAGTGAATCGAAAATGAGGTGGGTGAGTCACTAACACTCGTGGCCTCTCTCACCCACGGAGGGCTCCCTCCCTCGTGAATCCTCGGTTGAACATGTAACCATTTTCTGTCAGCTGACGGTGGCACTTATAGGAGTGTCCGAAGGTGTTTCAGAAAGCGCAAAATAATTTCCTGTAATATAACAGGACTTGTGAACACAGGGAAGTTTTCTGATCAGTTGTGCTCAATGCCAGAAACAGATTTTACATTTGCGCACATTAGCTGGCCTAAAAGTTCAATGGATTCAAGGGGTTAACTGCTTAGTAGGTAGAAGAACTTGAGTGAGTGACCTAACTCTCTGATGCTCAATTTCTTTTTTCTGTAAGTTCATGAAAATAGTAGTATCTTATCTGAAGGACGATTGGTAAAGATTCAATGAGGTAAATTAAAACATTTGGTTCAGTACCTAACACAAAGTACCCTGTTACCCCGAAAATAAGACCTAGCCGGAACATCAGCTCTAATGTATCTTTTAGAGCAAAAATTAATATAAGACCCGCTCTTATATTGTTAGATAAGACTCGATGTTATATTATAGTAAAATAAGACCGGGTCTTATACTAATTTTTGCTCCAAAAGACGCATTAGAGCTGATGGTCTGGCTAGGTCTGACTTTCAGGAAACATGGTAAGTGCATACTGTTATGCTTAGAAAATATCGAGGGTCTTCATAATTAATCTTGGCTTTAGGTAGAACATAAAAGGCTCTTTAAAAAGAGCCAGATATTGCATCTGAGAATACTACTTGGAGAGTTTTTTCCCACCATCCCAGATAACATTGCATAAATATTTAAATATTAAGAGCACAGGTCTGGATTCAAATTGCGTACTCAGCCTGGTTCTATCATATATTACCTGTATGACCTTAGGCAAATGACTCAAACATTCTGTGCCTCAGTGTCTACATCTGTAAAATGGGAAAACAACTGTACCTACCTCATAGGAGAATTAAATGACCTTTAGAAGAGTGTCAGGCACATTGAAAGAACTAAAAAAAAGTGATCGTTATTATTATTATTATTATTATTTGTAGTAGTAGTAATAAAGAAGATATTATCATCATTCTTGTAAAGCATAGTGGTCTCCTTTCTTGGGTTTATTTTATCTAAGAAGAGTGAATTGACATAAGTGAACACTCAGAGATACATAACAATGGGTTCAAAGAAATAAATATACAATAAAACTTTGACTATCCAAACCTCAGGACCCTCCCTCCACCCAAATTATTCAGGGAGTCAAATTTTCCCAATAACAGAGATTTAACCCTTTAATCACCCTTTGAAACTTTTAAATAATCAGAATGCTGCTAAAATTGATCCCAAGAATCCAAGAGGGTCTTGCTTTGCTTTATCTGTGATCTAGTTTTTCATAAGGCCCTTTAGTCTTTTATGAAAACCAGAGGTTCCAAACAACTGGAGCGATTCCAGCTATTACTTATGAAGAAACCCCAAAACCTTTGTTGTCCATCACTACATGCTCATGGTAAGTCTGGGATCTCAGGCCAGAAATTAAACGGACTGACTATGCAAGCACACTTAAAATTTTCAGCCAGAGTGGGGGCCTTTTGTTTAGAGCCACTGAGGCAAGGGCAAGCCTAGGGAAGCTGGTTCTTCTTTGCTAGTCGTTGCCCTTATTCTGAAGCTAAGTGTCTGGCCAAGCCCATGTCCCTCAACTTGTCACCACAGCCATGCATGGCTACATGTCTTGAACGCTCTTTGTAAAAAGAGTTCTCTGTATGGCAATTTCAAATTTTAGAAAATGCTCACTTCACTTGGGTGTTTGGGCCAATTATGTCTTCCTGCTTGTTTGAGTCTCTTCTCTGCAGACAGTGAGACCCTGCCTGTCTCCTCCTCCTTCCCTTCTATGACAACATCAAATGACAAAGGCACAAAGCAAATAAATGTTAAGTAAAACATCCACACTGGTTCCCTTTAATGCTGTGCTCTGTCAACCCACTCTACTGCCTAGCAACCGGGGTGGCTCACCCTGAGTTCATTTTCATTTTAATGTGCCACGCGGAATAGCAGCCTAAATATATACCCCCGGTTCTGAAGCGTATAATCTGTAAACTACAGGAGCAGGCGGATCATTTCCATTAGTTTCCTCTGTAGCAAAAACCACAATTTGCACCCAAAGCGTGTAATTATATTCAAATTCTGAAAGACTGCCTCGGCAATAGTTGAAATTCATAGTTTGGGAGAAAGTCACTTAGGAGTATTACATGTTTTAATGTTGGGGGTGACAGGAATATTGCAAAACAGCAAAAAAAAAAAAAAAAAGGAAGGGTGAGAACAGTGAAACAAACAGTGACTCAGAAACTGTGTCTTGCTGGCTTCTACGGGTTTTATGTTCCTATAGTCACTCAAAAGCTGGTAGCAAGGGGTGGGGACTAAGGCAGGGGATAGACCTTTGAACAATAACTCGATTGTGGCTTCCAGATAGAAAACAGGAAACAGAGATGGATGACTACTACACAGGCCATTTCTCCCCTTCCTTCTGGGAGGGAGACAGTGTCTCCCTGCACAGGAACCGGAATCTGAGCACTTTCTCACACTGGGGTCTCCCATATAGAGTAAACCTTCAGAACACACCAAAAAACCCTACCTCTTAGCACAAAGTCAGGTACCTATAAGAAGAATGCTTCCAAAAAATTAAATTTCACAGGCCAGAAAAGTCCAACTTTGGCAATATCCATTCCTGTAGGACCTAATCTGGTTGAGGGGAGAACAATCTGCAGAAAGAGAGGTAGGAGATAAGGTTGCAATTTGAGAAAGGATCTTGGAAGAATAAGAAGTTGGCCTTTCTGCAGTAGAGTTAAAGAAGGTGGATGAACTTGGAGTCATACAGACCAGCTACCATCTGATTCTGACACTGACTAGATGCCCTTGGCCGAGTCCCCACTTTGCCCATCTGGAATATCAGGGGCTCTGATAATCCCTAAGCTCTCTTTTAGCCCTAAAGCCCTACAAGCTTATTGGTGTGCTTTTGGGGGCACATGATGTTCCCTATCCTTTGCCTCATCTATAAACTACTATCCCTACTCTCCTGGTAAACAAGAATCAATCATGTGACATGTCACTCAATCAATACTCATTCATTGGAAAGAGATGTATCAGGTGTGAATGTTTGATGTGTCTGCTCCTTTTAATTAGTATGTCCTTGGGTTAGAAAGGGTTCAGGCAGACTGACAAACATTCAAATACTTTTCATGAACGGGACACTCTCATAGGCTCTTTGGAAAGGTGTGTCAAGCACATAAAATCAGAACGCTTCATTCATCTGGGCACTCTGTTCCTGACAAAAGAGCTTGCTGTCTTCGCTTTCAGTTTCTTGAGATAATGAACTGGTAGTATAGCAAAAAGGACAAGAGCTTTGTGGTTAGAACAGGATTTGAATCCCGGCTCTACCGCTGTATTACTTTGGTCAAGCCACTTAAGCTCTCTGCATCTCACTGTTTTTATTTATGAAATGGTGGTAACTTGATTAGCATCGAAGGATTACGGGGATTAAATGAAATCATACACGTTAAGCATTGGCAGAGTGCCTGGTACACAGTAGGTTTGCATCACATGTTGGTTTATGATCCAAGAAAGTCTCTCAAAACTCCAACTGTAAGTAAAAATAAAACACTTGGTCTTTATAAACTCAGTTGCTATTCTGCCCTCTGCTCCCATATGGCTAAACACAGCAGAGCATTTTAAACACAACATAGAGCTTTTTTCTAGTATTAATAAGGTGTGTTCAAAAAAAAAAAAGCTGCATTCTCGCCGTCTCGGCGTGACTCTGAGATGAAGTTGGATTGCGGGCTTTATAACATCACAGTGTGCCATTCTTGTACAATATGCTGCTTCTGTCGGAGGGAGAAAGAGAAAACCTGGCTTGTGGCTTTGGTATAAGTTATTATGATCGTCAAGGAAATAGACCTATAAAATACTGGAAGACCTGTGGAACTCAGACAGGTTTAAGATACACAGTGGTGTCTTTAAAGACATACAGACTGGAGAATCATGCAGACCTCGTGCTGAGAACCATTTGGAGAGATCATCTCACTCAACTCTCATTGTAGAAATGAGGAAAAAATGAAACAGACGATTTTCCCCAGGTATATACTATTAAGGCACACAGATAACTACAGGTTAAAAAAAAAAAAAAAAAAAGAGGGTAGGTTAAAAGATCAAGATATCCCATATAATGTCTACGTGTTAAAAAATTAATTAAAAAACATAATGTCATATCCAAAGTCACAGAGTTGGTCAGGGAGAAAGCTAGGAGTAAAGTCTATGACCTAGCATATGTCCTTTCCATAAGTATTCTGGTTTTAAATTCAGGCTCCACAAAGTCTACTGACTCTAAGGTTCTCGCATAATGTGCTCCCATCTCCTCTATAACTTTTGAGTCCTGATAAGTAAAAGTTTCAGAAATGTCATTAAAAGAAGTTCTCCATTTCCAGATCTGAAAATAGTAGTCCTGAAAAAATCTGTCTTTTCCTAGTGTAAACTAGATTGAAATGTTTTAGTTTTTAATGGATACTGAGCATCATACAGGAATGTTTAAATCCTGTACCTGTTTCTAGAAACGAGATTCAATTCTGTACTTCCAAGATGGTCTCAGAGTATTTCATGGAGGCCTTCCCCCTTTTACTTCACTAGATCACTGTGCTTCTCAATGGTTTGTTATAATTTGCTATTCTAAGCTAAAATTTGCCTGGCATGGATTTTTACATGTTATCACAAAGGACAAGCTGATCACACATGTTATTTTCTCTTAGTGTCATAAACAGGAAAACACATGTTAAGGTTTTCTTCCCCACATTTCACTAAAGAAGAGGTGAGTAAATAAAATAACCACTTGGAGGCAAAAGTGTTGCTACAGATAGGGAAATGAGAACTAGTCGATGCACAGTCTTTAAACTTAAACTACCAACCAGCAAACATTTAACAATGAAGCTCAATTTGGTACAAGGAACTGAAAGAGCATTATCATTAAAATATTTCTCATAAAACATTTAACCTGTACACAGTGGTTTACGATGTACAAAGCATGACTTATTCAATTTCCCATATAATTCTTTGACATAGGTATGGTAAGTATTATTATCGCCATTTGCATTTTAAAGAAAAAGAAACTGAGTCTTGGCAAGTCTTAGGACTTATCCAGGTTCACAAAGTTCCTAACTGACAGGAAAAGATTGAGACTTTTCCCTCCAACTCTAAATCTTGTGATTGATTGTCCCCACTCGCACCTAACACCACAACGCCCATTAGGATCCCATTATCGCAATGAATATCTTCATCTGCAAATATTCTCAAAATCATATTTTGCAGAAGTATCCGAATACAAAAACAAACAAACAAACGAAATCATCCCCTTTCCCCAAAGAGTTAAATACTATGCTTAAGATTTATAACAGCGAGCTCTTTATAAGTACAGCACATTTTCTCAATCATTTCACCCAAACTTCATGAGCATGACATGAAGTAGACAAGTTACTTCATATTTATATTTTAGAATGAACTTTCCAAACATAAAATCCCAACAGAAAAAAATAAAAGTGATACTTACAAAAAAAAAGTGTTTTTCAACTGCCAAAAATGTAGTTATTTATACTTATTTAAACTGCTTTTCTTCGCTGAAGGATGAGATGTGAAAGGAGTTGGTGGTGTGTGTTTGAGGAAAGGAAAAGAGTGAGCAACTGCAGTTCCTGGAAGAAGTACCTGGGAGGGTAGGAAGGTCTGTCCTGAATGGCAGCAGGCCTAAGTGGAAGGAGCCTTAGAGTGTAGACTCTAGGGTCTGTTTGCAAAGCACATGGCTGTGGTCAAACAGAATAAGTCTATAAGCAGATCAAGGTACAGGCTCGGTCACACAAGATCAACTGAGAGGAAAGCAAACAAGTCTTAACTAAATCTATGGGTGTTGTTTTTTTCTCTCTCTATATAAAGGTTTCCTCTTGATAAGGCACCAGCTTATCAATTTTGTAAATTGCTACCATTGTCACTGAAAGTTTTATTTTTCCATAGAGAGTTCAGCAGCAATTCGCTGAACAGTACACTTTTACTTCTTTCCCAAGGACTGAGTCTGGGCCAGGAAGGCAGAAGTGGAGTGTTATGGGCTACATTGTGTGCCCACTCCAAATTCATCTGTTGAAGCCCTAATCTCCAGTCCTTCAGATTGTGACTGTATTTGGAGATAGTGCTTTTAAAGAGGTGATTAAGTTAAAATGAGACATTTGGGTGAGCCTTAATCCAATCTGACCAACGTCCTTATAAGAAGAGCAAATTCAGATACACGAGGACACATCAGAGTTGTGTGAACACAGAGGAAAACCTGTGTGAGGACACAATGAGAAGGTATCTATCTATAAGCGAAGGAGAGAGATCTCAGAAGAAACTAAATGTGCCCACACCCTGATCTTGGACTTCTAGTCTTCAGAGATGTAAGAAAACACATTTCTATGGTTTAAGCTACGTAGCCCGTGATTTTAAAACTAATACAGTAGGGAAGTACGAATAAGTTCAAGGTTTATCTTCTGAAATTTGCTTCTCTCCCAGATCACCCAGGGTCCCAGCAAAGAAAGTTTTCTGAGATCACTAAAATGGAATATGTTCCCCCTTCTAGATTCAAAATCAGCAATAATGAATAAAATTCTTACTATGGAATCAGCTGTTAGTCAGTTTGTTGAAGGGTTTTTTTCCCCTAAAAAGAACTGTTTCAATTATCTCATCTCCTCTCCTTGTGATATGACAGTCCTTACCTCTACCCCACCCAATGATCCATGTTGAAAGTCCTGAAGCAATTTATACTAGGATAGCATAATATTCCTATCGTGGTCTTTTAAGAACAAGTTAATCTCCTGTCCTACCACTTGTCAGCAACTTTTAGAGAAGAAAAACAATGCATCTAGAGGAGAGAGAAATGAGAAAGCAATTTAATTAATCCATCACCAAGGCCAAAGACATATAAATCTTATCATTTTATCTGTCAACCAACACTATGAATTATTCAGCAAACCAAATCCCAAGAAGGAAGGGAGAGAGAAAGTGGTTAGAAAGCAGCTGGCTGAGCAGAAGAAAGTGCTCAATAGATCAGAGCACAACAAGCCCCATGGCTAGAGAAACTTAAGAGGCTGTTGTCTGTGACAATGCATAGTAGCATAACTCCTCACGAGAAGGACTCCAGGTTCAGGTGCCTGAGCTCACCACTACTGCTGTGAGATGGTTCAAGCAGACATGTGCTTCCCCCCGCCACACATACACACACTCACACACCCTGGTTTCTGAGCACCAGACTTTCCTCTAAATCCACTGTGGTGCATTCCCTCTTAAAGTTAAGTTCTACGTTCTCAGCTAGTTCCCCAAAATGCCTCAAGTCAGGAAGGTCTGCTGAACTCTGGAGAATAAAATGTAAGACACATACTACACCTAGGATCCTTAGAGAAACCTGTTTTCTAAATTATAAGTATGAAAGCATCATTTGGGCAGGTATACATTAGACTTCGTAAAGATAGGCAAGAGGGAATACACAAAACTCCCTTATGAAACTGAAGGCTGGTAAACAAATATATTTTAATATTTGTATGCCCCATACCACTGAACTTCCCTGGAGTTATGATAAGCATGATACTTAAGTGTGGTACTAAAGTCCAGGATGAAAAATACCTGTAGGAATATTGTGAATAACAGAAAAATGCAAATCTGTGTTTTATAAAGTCTATTTATATATTAACTAATACAGTTTGGTATCTGGATTCCCCACCCTGTCTCCCCTGTTTTTTAAAATTATAGAAGCACTTAGATGATTAAAAACACTTCTGACACTATCCCTAGCTGAACAGCACAATGTTTTATTTAGTTTTCTATCCTTAGCCAACAGCACACAGCCTGCCACAAAGTAAATGCTCAATAAATGCTGACTACTGAATAGAAGAGAGCACACACACACACAAAAGCAGGGAGCCTCAGAGAAGGGATTGAACAAAGGGGGAAAACTCACTAGGTTCCAGGTAGGAGGAGAGTTAATTCTCTTCTGACAGACAACCCTAATCTGAAACTATTTTGGGTACCCCAGGCAGGTGTGGCTTTGTCTCCCCAACTCATAAAGGAGCTCAGCCTTGTCTAGGCTGCCCTGGGATAGACTGTAGGCAGATCTACACATCAGTTTTTAAGGCCTGGGTAAAAGCTGTTCTGAGGATTTCCGGTCCTTCTACCTGCCTTAGTGTGAATCCCATTATTGGGCAGAATGCTTTTGGGGGATGATGGTGGCGGTCACTGATTACCATGGCAGTTCTGCAGACTTCTGGCTTCTCAGGAAATGGACAAGGGGAAGAAAGGCAGGAAAAAAACAACAAACAAAAACCTCTCTTGAGTCCATAGAAAGTTCTTGGATTCAAGCCTCTGGTGTTCATTTTATACCAGAAGGAAGGGCGCTGACTTCTTCATAGGCAGCCGAGACTGCAGCATTAAACTCTGGAATAAGGTTGGCAGAAAACTACCAGTAACAACCATCTTCAGTAGCATGGGGCTGCGCCTCCTGCCACCTCCATCCAAACGAGATTTTCAAACAATTGCTGTTAGCTAAGCCTTTGCCTTAGACTAGGGGAAAGCAAGCGTACTTCAAGTAAGAAGGAGAGACACATTAGGAAAATGCTGAGGGGTCTCCTGGTCCTTCCAGGACTCAAAGGGTCACGGTTTAGAAGTGGAATTGGAGCCAAAGGTTGGGGCATCTTCTTGATTGCAGCTTCTCTTGATTTCGAGCTCGAAAACATTCATTAACTATTCAAGGAGCCTACTTAATATAGATGCATTCACTCTCCAAGCCCCAAATCAGTGGGATGGGACTTCGGGGTTGATAAAGGATATTGAAGAGTTGAATTCATGAGTTTTCTTATCTCAGCCAAGCAGACCCTGGAGCTCACTGCATCCTTTAGCTCTGGTGGGTCTGAGGGCCGTTTCTGGGGTCCCTAGTCATTTACTTGCTTTGTTCTCCTTTTCCATCATACTGCATCTTATCAGATGCAGGTTAATGAGAAACCAGACTGGGAACCAGTCCAAAAGATTTAGAGGGTACTGAGCAAACTGATCCTTGAAGAAATGAAGTTAATAAAGAAGAGTTGTGTTTAACCTGTGCAAGGCTCAACACCTTTACCCCTTTAGGAGGGAGGGAGGGAGGGAGGGGAAAGGGAGAGAGAGGGACTGAGAGAGAGAGAGAGAGAGAGAGAGAGATTTAGGAACCCCTGGGAAGTACTGCTCTGCAAATTCCATCACTTAACTAGTAGCTGCTTTTAACTGTTTACATACTGAACAGAAAACATCAAGATCCTGCAGCCTATAACCTCTATCTAATGCATAATCTTTATCTCCCTGCTGATCATTTACACTAATTAGCAAAATTTAGCTAATTATCGCTGAGCGTTTCCGTGTTTAATTATGGCTATTAGTAATTGTCTGTCTGGCTTCCTCCATCCCCCACGCCCCTTTTTCTTTCCCAATCTTTATAATCCTACCCCCCACTCTCAGTCCCTCTATCCCTTAGGAGCTAACAGTTTCCATTTTAATGAAATTGCTTTTGCATTTTTGGTGCTTGTGGTTCTTTCCTCTCCTCAGTTTTGTTTTGGTTTTTCTTCCTTTCTCTTGAAGAAAGCCTAGCCTAACCGGAATCAGCAGGAGTGACAGAGAAAACAGCAACCAGATCAAGATCAAGCATTCTCTCCTTCCAACCACCCCCCTCCACCAAACTTGCAAGCTCTAAGCTGCTTGACAACTCCATCAAATGAAATTTAAAGAGAGAGCCAGAAAGAGTCAGAGTACGTGCTGGCATTTTCTCAATGTGCTTCCAACTTCACATTACGGACAGCACAGAGGGAGGCAGTAGGAAGAACTGAAGTTCTGAATGGGGTCTGCATGTTAAAGGTCTTCAAAATACAAGCTAGGGCAGGAGACCTCTGGTGTAGTTCACTCATGCGGCTCCCTGGAGGGCTGCTCCTGCAGTTGGGCTCTGTGATTCCTACTCTCCTCGCCATCAGAGTAGAATGCATAGTAAACAAATAATGAAGCTCTCTTCTTTAGGACAAGCTCCTACCTTGGAGGCAGACATCACCCTTTCTAAGGGAGCCTGCACAGAGCTGAATGTATTTTTAAAAGCCATAGAGCTCTTCCTTCAATAGCTACGCAAGGAGGGTTTGGAGCAAAACACACCAGACTTGTATTGTGTGAACAAACCCACCCATGCTACCTTTAATTGAAGTAACATTTGCATAAATAGTGGAATGAAAGTTACTGTAATTTACACTTGGGTAAATTATAAATGGACTTTGCCTTATCTACATACTGCTTCCTATCTGGCAGTTAGAAATATTAGATGCACAGTTTTTATGATCGCTTCTCTATCAGACATATGCCCAAATACACAATAATGACCACTAGTTGTTAATTATATTTTCTGCCTTCTTTCACTCAGCTACTCTCCCCCCTGACCTTTACCACACAGGCCCCTTTCCAGCAGTTTAGACTACGTTAGTCTGAAGACCTAAGGATTCCAGCTATTTGTTATTTCCCCATGACTAGCTCCCAAACAAGATCAGAGAGAAGGGTGAAAGCAAGGTGAATGAATGAATTTTCAAAGTGCAGCACCGGAGACTTGTCTGATAAGTTGCCTGTCTTCATGGGTGGGGCTCGCGGCTGTGAAAGAGGTAGAAGGTTGCACAGGGGAGAATGTGGTGTTGGTGCAGTTACGGATAAGGGAGCTAAGGAGAGGGGAGACCATTAGAGAAAATAGGGTGGGGGTGGGGGGTGCTGGGGCAGAACACATTAGCATTAGCCTTTAAGGGGAAACTGGGCATTTTCTTCCTTCATGCACATGCGACGCTTTTCATCATTTTAAATTCAATTTTTTTTCTCTCCCCACCATTGACATTACCTGAAAGGCGAGTGGGTTAAGGAATTGCTATGCCCCATTAAAAGGATAAAGAGCAGAGAGACCCACCGTGCCCTCCTCGCAGGGAAACAGGGGAGCGATAGATAGAAATAGGCACAGAGTGATGCTTGCTGCCATGGAAATGGTGCTCGTGCTGAGAGTGAGACCCCGGCGAGGAAGAGGAGGAGGAGGAAGCTCCATTAGAGGAACTCCACACAGAGCTGATGATACATCCCCAGAAGAGGGACCAGATCCCAAGCGTCCAGGCCGGCTGGCGAGGAGGGCTCCGTCTTGCATGGATTCTCAGGTGCATGGTCAATGCACTGGACCACTACAGATGGGCAGTTTGAATTCCAGCCAGTGAGGAATAAAGAAGTTCATGATGCCCAGGGGCCCATCATAGCAGGAGGAAGACTTGCTGGAATTTTGGAAAGAGGGAAGAAATAAGCGCTGTCAAGACAGGTGGTGAATCAGTTAAAAAAAAAAAAACTATTAAAAAAATAGTAAGATAGAAGGCAAACGCCCCTCTTTCCCGGGGCTTAAATTTAGGATGCCGAAGTCCACCTAGGTACAGCAACCCTCCGAGGGAGCCCCGGAATGCCACACATGTCAGGGGAGGCCCACTGAGGCTTCCCTGAGCACCTCAGGTCTGATGACTTAACTGCACATTCCAGGAAGCCACACAGGAAAGGTGGAAATGAAGGAAGAGGAGAAGGCAGCAGGAGACCCAAGTAGGTTCAGGTTAGTTTATCCCAACATCCACGCAGTTTGAACATTTTTTCTTTCTTTCTCCACTTCCATGCGATGCAATGCAGAACTGCCAAGCCAAAGGGGGCTGCAGGTGGGAGAGTTCTTGGAGTGTTTCTCCGAGTCTCGGAGGAAGGGCGCGGAGGAGGCTGTTAACCCTGCACGTTCTGGAAGAGCGCCACGGAGCCGCCGCCGGCTACCCGGGTTTCCCAACTGGA
This sequence comes from Rhinolophus ferrumequinum, assembly GCF_004115265.2. NCBI lineage: Eukaryota > Metazoa > Chordata > Mammalia > Chiroptera > Rhinolophidae > Rhinolophus > Rhinolophus ferrumequinum. The sequence goes on from NC_046289.1 coordinate 20,127,315, forward strand.
CGAAAAGCAGTAGCAGCAGCAGCCAGAGGAAGAGAACAAGGACCGGAGGGCAAGAGGAGAGGAGGAGGAACCCAGCGCGGAGCAGCCACCCAAACCAACGTGGCACAGGGCAGAGAGAGGTGGGTGGGCGAGCCGGGAGCGCGTGAGAGGAGGCGCCCGCGGGCGGCAGAGGTGGCCGAGAGGCGGGAGGGCGCCTGCAAAGTGCTCGGAACTGGGAGGCACAGGTGAAGTGAAGCGAGGAGTTGGGGAACCAAATTCACAAATGGGCAAGTCATATGCAAATAGCGCACTCCTGAGAGCAAATCAGTGCAGCCCGAGCGCTCTGCCGAGGGACTGGCTGGCTCAGGAGGAAGGAGGGGCCGGAGCGACCGGAATCCCGGCCCTCCCCATTCAAGTACGCGCTCCGCTCCCGGTCTACACCCTCGCCGGCCTCCCAGCGCACACCGCCCCCACCCCACGCAGCGCTCAGTTCTCTCCCAGCAGAGTGAGCGCGGGCGTGTGAATGTGTGTGTGTGTGTGTGTGAGAGAGAGAGAGAGAGAGAGAGACGGACAGACGGACACCGACACTGCACCTTTTTATCACCCTTTCCTTCTCTCCCAGGCACATTAAGCCAATCTCGCACAATTAAAGTACCTTTTACAATTCGGGGAGAAAAATGCAGGCGGCGGCTAAGGCTGCAGCAGCCCCAGATAGAAATAAAAATAAACCCCTGGAGTCAGCAGGGTTGCTGGAGGGGCTTCACACCGTGGTGCCACCCGCACACTCCACCGGGCCTGGAGGTCAGCACCACGGTCAGCGCCACGCAGCCGCTCACTGGGCTGAGCCTCTTTGGGGGTTAAGACGCACAAGGCCCCGCCGGAGGGGTGAATGGCTGGAACCCAAGTCCTAGCTCTCGGAAGTGAATGAGGAGAGGCGGTCCCGGGACTCCAGAGGGTGAGGGGTTTGGTGGCTGGAGAACCTTGGAGAAGGTAGCTTCCACTCCCATGGGTCCGCTGTTCAAATTAAGGACCCAGTCGTTAGTGCCCTCGGGCCAGCAGTCCTGGTCAAAGAACTTCATTAGGGGTGAGGGCTGCATCTGCTGGTGGAAGAGGAGGGGCAACCTGTCCAAGACTGGCCTCAGAATCCCCTGAGCTTCCAGGGCACTGGGCATCAAAGAGAACACAGCTTTTACCTCCAGGCTGAACCTGCAGGGGAGAGCAGGAGGGGCAGAAAGAGGCTTGGTGCGCCTGTCGTGGCCATCTGTGCCTCCAGGAGGAAGCTGACCAGGGTTCTGCCAGAGAATGGTGACATTCTGGACAGGTGGCCTCCTCACCACCACCACCCCCCTTCTTCCCACTCCACATGATAAGCTGGAGGTACAGACCTAACAGGCAGCCCTCCTAGACCCAGGGGTCTTTCTAGCTTTGACTCCCTCCTTCACACTCACTTTGGTTAAAAAGCTCATTACATTTTTTTTTTCGAAAGGGGGCAGAATAAATAATACTTACTGGTTAAATCATATCACATACACTATATGGCATTTGCTGGGAGTAAATTACAGGTATTAAGACAGTCCTATTTAGTCCTATTCATCCTTGGGACACCCCCAAAGAAATAGAGGAAGTTAGCATCATATGCCTTTCTAACAAATAAAGATACCAAACCCAGGGAGGATTTGTCTTCAAGGTCAAATGCGAAGTCCCTTTCAGAATTCACGGAGGTGATTCGGTATTCTGATTCTGCACTTAGTGTCCTCCTAAAGGTCCATGCTGTCTATGGTAAATGGTGCAGTTATCCCAACTGCTCTGGCTCTCAGCTGTAAGGGGACCCACAGGGGACCCACTGGAGATCCACAGCCTCTGAGCGAGTGGCTCTCATTCAACATCTTTCATGCCCTTGGTTGGCAGCCCATAAACACGATGTCTTAAACTAGCAACATGGAGCCAGGAAGACCACAGCAAGCAAGCAGAGTAGTTTATGGAGACTTCATTTAAACCTGTTTCTTGCTCTGTAAAATATGGCTAACGCCTTCCCTCATGAGGTTCTTGGGAGCTTTAAATGAGATAACATATACACCGCGTCTGGCATAGCACCTGACAAAGAGTGGCAGTACTCTTTGCTCAATAGAAAAATAAGCTAAAACTCCAAGAAGCTTAAATAGATATTTAGGGTCTTATGTTATTGTTAAAAGAAAAGTCAGGGGGAAAAAAATCTTATCCTAAGCACCCTCCATTCACGCCAACTGCTCCTTTAGTCTTCCAGATGGAGTCCCACTGTACTTTGGACTTATTCTAACTCTGTATCGTGGCTTACAGGGACTTAGATAACCTGCCTTATGCCCAATTCTCCAACTCCATCTTCTCCCGGATGACCCCTTACTACCTACCCTCCAGTTTCCCAGACCCTCATTCTGCTTTTTGAATGGGTCAAGTTCTTTCCTAACCCCAAATCTTTATACTTGCTGGCCTCTCTTGTTCAAAAGACCTTTCTCTTAGATTTTCCCGTGATTGGCTTATTTCAGATTTCACCTCCTCAGAGGCTCTCGCTGGCCTTCATCTAAAGATAGCCATCACACTCCTGAAAAGCACTTTATCCCGTTACCTTGTTCTATTTCTTTCATAACATTCTCCACTTTCTGAAATCATTTATCTGTCTGTGTTGATAGTCTATCTCTCTAAAAACTTGTAAGCTCTCTGAAAGCTGGCCTTTGTCTTATCACTTCCATATTTCTGTGTGTGGAACAGGGGGTACCACATAGTAGAAGCTCAGTAAATATTTGCTGAATGAATGAATACAATTGCCAATCTCATATTCAGATGTTCTTATACCATTAGTTTCACTGACGCATTCATCTGGCTTCAGTGACAAGGATTGCCAGAGGCATGAATTCCCAGAGTTGATGACTTGACCACCTATCCACATCATATTGTTCTTCTTTTCCAAACTGGCACTGAGTGTTGAAGACTCTGTTTTAGACTCTGTCCCGAGGAAGCATGGGACGCTTTGATGGACCTTCCCATTAATTCTCTGCTAGGCAACAAAGTGAAACTAAATCCTTAATGCAGTAGAAAATCTGGAAATGCTGCTGGTGCGTCACAGCTGGAGCTATTCATTTTACTTGTCATACTTATCATTTATTTATTTACTCTTTGCAAAATGTCAAAAGAAGTAGCTGTGAATTCCAGTAAGGCGGATTCCATTTGGGGACCCAGTTGAACACTGAGACTTATCAGAGGACAAATGTAAGACTGGCTTATTTTTCTTCTTTCACTCCAAAGAGATAACCCCTAGTTACCCTAATAAAAGGCACGTCCTTCTCCAATTTAACACACTGTTGATTTCTTTTTTGTCTTCTTATCCCTCCTGTCTTTTCCTCTAGTCAATACATTCCTACTTAGATTTTTTTTCTAATTTCCATTTCCATTAGAGTTGATATTAGGCTGCCATATTAAATATATATTTTTAGATGTTTAGCTCAAGCAATACCTCTAAACACTGCCTGAAGCTAGAGTTCTGGCTGAAGGATTCATCATCACCTGCACTACCATCAAAAGGCTTCCCTCTTTCCTCCTAAGTTGCCTTCTCTAGTGGGTCCCTAGAGTGAGAACACTTAGAAAAAAGTGTACAGCTACAGTATGAAGAGGCAGTCCACTTGGAAGATAGAGAAGAAGGGAAATAGATTTAGAAATGTTGTGCTCACCACAGATTTAAAGTTGAAAAGTATAAATAATTTTACATGTGTAGCTCCACTTGGAAAAAAACCACAAAAACCTAACCATACTCTGGTATCTTAAATTTCTGAATGGAATACAGTTTTTAAAAATCCCTGTAACTAGATCTGCCTGGTTAATAGAGTTTCTCTACTATTTCAGACTTCAGAATTTGGCATTCTCTATTTCCTTCCCTTGTTTTTTTAAATCTCTGCCCTTTGTCCCACCTCCCAGGAGATCGTCCCAAGATGAGGTAGGAGAATCCTGACCCATCTGACTCTCTTTGTCTTGCTTTGGTCTGTACCTCAGCTATGACGTAGTCTGGGGAAACTTTTGGCTTCTACAATAAGCCTCGTGATAGTACTTAATTGTGTCAAGTGCCAGGAACCTAACGTGAAGTTGCTCTGTTGGTCTCTCACAACACGTTTTTTCTCTGCACATGCCTCTTCTCACGTGTATAGACTCTGACTTTCTACTTCACTGCCAGCAGGAGACACCTGTCAAGTTGTTTGTCATTGGGACATCTAATATGACCACACAGACACAGAAAGCACCAGAGCAGTCTGTGTCTGTATAAACCCTAAGATCTTAGATAAGGGCCCTCTTTCCCCAAATACAGAGTATTGAAATTCTTACTTTCTCTCTCTATGCAGCATTCCAAAGAAACGTTTAGAAGGAGGAAGAAAAAAAAAAAAACAGAAACAAAAATGAAAACAAACAACTAAACTCTCATAATGTGAAATGAAATAAAAGTCCTGAAAAAAATACAGGTGACTGTTAACATGACTATAAATATATCCAAAGGTTCCAGTGACACCATAAAACAGTCAAACTTTGCTTTATTATATGTCAGTAGATTTATTTATAGCCATATAATTCATCCTTCTGCTTATTTATTTAAGAAAGCCATCCTGCAAAAAGCAGATTTTGATTATATTTTCCATGGGGGACTATAAAAGAGAAGCTTTATTCTTTTAAGCATCACTCCTCCATGCATTTTATTTTTAAAAGACAAAACCAGTCTCACATAATTTTACAGCTTAGAGAATGTAGATATTGCTTCTGTCCCTTTAACTTCACCTTCTTATAAACATCTATAGTTATTCTTTTGTCCTCCTTGTGGCTGAAATGGGGATATCAGGAGTATGGATGTTGCAAAAAATCTCCCCAGGAAATTTTCCAAATGTCTAGCGTTTGATCAATGGCGCTAGGAGATATACTTCCTTAGCATTTCACACATTTCTTCAAGAATAAGAAAAAATATGAAATGTTTCCCTGTAAACCTTAACCCACTTCCTTCAAAGTCTAAGTAAAATTATTTTATCATGAAAGCAAATTGTCCTTTTATTCAAGGACAGGATTCAGTCAGTTCCTTGTAGAGAGATTTGGGCATTTTAACCCCTGTTAGTCTTCACTAAGCTGACATTGCATATTAAAGATCTAAACTTCCCATCCTCAGCATCATATAAATATTTATCCAGTTTTAAGGACTCAAACCAAATAAATGATTGTTATACAATAACAAAAATAATAGTATCACTTGTATGTTCATAGGATAATTATCAAATCAAAGATTACAGGACACACAGATTTATATTTGGGGCTCTGGCGCTTGACTGCCTAGGATCAAATCCTGATTCTGCTTGCTAGCTGTTGGGAAAATGTTAACAAGTTCTGTAGCCCCTTTGTATTTCAGCTTCTCCATCTATAAAATGAGAATAATCATACTATCTATCTAGCAAGTTTGTCGTGAGCATTTAGAAAGTTAATATATGTAAAGTATGTATAAACAGTGCCTGGCACACAGTCAATGATCAGAAATTATTATTAGTCACATTTACTGATCATTTACCATGTATCAGTCATTATTATTATTATTATACTGCTACTACTACTATCCTCTTTTTATCCTTAAGGACTGCTTGCAAGATGACTGCTTGAAAGTCATTCCTGCAGGTAATGTTCTCTTCTTATTTATACAAACCTCAAGAGGAGTGAGTAAATGGAAAGTTCCCCCTGCAATTCTAAAACATAGAATGAAAAGTCACTCCAGGTTACCTGACTCATTGGATTCTCTTTGCCCATATTTTGCAGAAAGAGAAGCAGCTTCTTCACATCCTTCCCACAACCGTCCTTCAAGCCCACTCTAAAACAAGAAAGCTCACCGTGGTCCCAGCACCAGATAACATGGGCTACCAAACCCCAGCGTTGTTGTATAAAAGATCATTTTCCAGTGCAGAGTGGAACTCTCACCATCTCAGCTGGCTTTGGGATCTGGAAGGGCTACTTCTCTTCCCCATCTCTTTGTTTTCTTACTTTCATCTCACAAATAAACAATAAATTCTAATCATTTAGACTTTCCCTTAAAAGACATGCCTTGTAAATAGTTTAATAATTTTCAATGGATTTATATAGTATTTCTTTCTCACAAACTTTTTAAAGTTATTGTGAATGTACATCTGAACTAGATTCTACCTAATATAGAAAGAAACCATTACTTTGGTGCCTCAATTTACCTACTTCGTGAAATTTATGCTAACTATGAGCAAGGCACCAGGTGAAGTCTAGGGGATTCAGGAATGAAAAAGAGAAGATTTAAGGCCTTAAAAACTATATAGTAAAACAGAAAGGAAAAAAAACAAAACAAACCGTAAACTCCACCCATATGTACAGCTTCCCAAATACAATGTGATAAATGCTAGAGTAAAGGTATAAACAAAGCATACAAAATAGTAGAGGGTGAAATTAATCCACTGCAGGGAGAGGAGGGAGTATCAGGAGGGATTCATAGACAAGGTGACATGTGCGTTGAGTGTCAAAGGACTAGAGTTCAAATCCTGCTCCTCTATATGACCTTGAGCAAGTGACTTTAAACTCACTGAGCCTATTTCCTCAGTAGTATTATTATGAATACTCTCTACCTCATAGGATTGTTTTGATGGTTAAATGAGAAGATATATTTGAAAGGAATGTCGTAAACGTTCAGGTTCATTATCATGAACCTGGCCTTGAATGACATCCATAGGTAGAGAAAGGATAGTGTCAAGTAAGGGGATTATCAATGCGGGTAGAAGCATCAAGAGAGAGCTTCCTAAAGGCGGCAATCTTTAAGTTTAGCTGTCACTTGTCACTTAGATTGTTAAAGACTGAGAATCTCACAAAGGGGTCAACTTTTTCTTTCAACTCAAAAACAAGTTGTCTCATTGGATAAGGAAAGGCAACGAAAGTAAAGGGAAGGAAAGGAACAAAAAAGACATGGAAAGAAAGAAGGAGGGGAGGGGAAGAGAGGTGAGAGGTGAAGTGAGGAGAAGAGAGGAAACGTGCATGTTGGAAGCAATATCCTTTACTTCTAATGACAGGGTTGCCATATTCAGAGATGTCAAATAAATGCCATGTAAATTTTAAAACGTTAAATTGTGGCATCACCAGGAGTTTTCCTTTGTTTAATATCTCCCATGTAATTACTTTGCAGATACTAAAAGACCCATTGGATTCAATTCATCAGACTATCATTTAATTCTAGGAACATCATAGCTCAAGCATCCATTTTACTCAAGTGTGTATCTCACTCACAATTCCATGAAGAGCACATCTTCTAAGGTAAAGGGACAGAGAATTAAAATAGCTCATCACTTTCCCCTGAATACTATGTAATCTTAAATTCACTTAGCCGAGAAATCTTGGAGGGGAATGAGATGAATATTCCCCAAACAGAAGGTAGAAAGTGTTATCTAACTAGCTCCAAAAATGTTTGCAAGATGGGTAGTAAGGGCATTTCTCAGAGTTATTAAGGATTGGGCACTTTCCAAAACTGATGGTGAAGTCAGGGGGTTACAAAAATGTAAGTTAATTCGTAGTAGGAGGAATAGGCTTTTCTTAAAATAGATGAAACATTAAAATAACAATAGTTTGGCATCGATGATATCTATATCTTCAAAATCACCTAATTGCAATCTGGTTGGGCAGAATTAGGCGTTCTTTCCTACCTTATGTTAACACTTGTCACATCCTATTATCATTTGGGTTTATACCTTGCTCGCATACATGATTTACGAAGGAATCATGTAAGGGAAATGGGGCCTGGTTCTAGGGCCAGAGAGCTTAAGTTCAAACCCCTGTTCCATTATTTACTAGCTGTGTGATCATGGGCAATTTACTTAGCCTCTGAAAACTAATGTTTTCTCATCAGTAAAATGGAGATCACAATACTCTCTATTTCAAACTCAGCACAGTACCAGGAAAATATGACAATATGAGACATTGAATGGATGTTTGTAGAACAGTATTCAAAAACATTTAATTACTGTACGAGAGAATGTTTCATACACACACACACACACACACACACACACTGGGGGTGCCAAAAAATGTATACAAGTGGACACTTTGGTCAACGTTGCTCAAGCAGTAGTTCGCTGTAATCAGAAGTGTCTGGACGCTGATGGTAACCACTTTGAGCATCTCTTCTAATTGCAGAAGTCAAACGTGACTTGCATTCATCTTTTGTTATTGGTATATATTGAGTATTACAATTTTAATACATTTTTTCTTAAAATATGCATACATCTCTCTCTCTCTCTCTCTCTCTCTCTCTCTCTCTCAGTGTGTGTGTATGTGTGTGTTTGTGTGTGTGTGTGTGTGTAGTGCCAAAAAATGTATCCACATTTTAAGAAAGGAAAACTGTATTAAGATTGTAATATGCAATATATACTGATAACAAAAGATGAATACAAGTCATGTGTATACATTCTTTTGGCAGCCCTGGTACATATCAAAAAATTTGCAAAATATGCAAGCATCTTATTATAAGAAGGAATTTGTCAACATTTAGAGCCATTACAAAATTGGAAGGGATGCCTCTGAAGGCAGTGAGTTCTCCATAACAGGAAATATTCAAGCAGTAGATGCCTTTTAGAGACCCTGAAGTTGGTATCTTGCAGTGAGAAAAGGGAGTATATAACCTCTAAGTTCCTTTCCAAATTTATATGTGATACTGATTGAATTTTCTTTTTAAATTTTCCTTTGTCTTTTATTTCTGCATTTATTTAAATGTGATCTCTTGGCCTTATCTTGAGGCTCAAACCCCTTTCCTAGATCCTGTAAAAATTTTACCACAGTCCTGTTTATTAAAAACTCATACACGGAGGTGAGAAATCTTAGACTTCTATAAAATGAATCCAGCATTTTTACACCAGAACTTCATTTTTCATTACTGCATGCAGTACAAGTTGTCTCTAGACATGTTAACAATTTTATGTTTCTATTTTAAATATCGAAGTTGTTTTTGTTTTGTTTTGTTTTGTTTTTTTTCATTAGCAACACCTACACAGCTGCTGTTCCTGTGATCTAAGAGGGCATTTTTCACTGGTGAGGAGCTTATTGCTATGGGAAGAGTATGCTGACTGGCTTGTCCTATTGTCCTTTACCTCCTAGCAGGGAATCCTCGTGGACTGAACATAAATAAATCTGAATCCCCTTAAGTAAAAATACTTGTCTTGAAAATCCTGGGACAGAAAGCAGATCTACTCTCTCTCTTGAAAAGACAAGGCCATTCCTCTTTGGGAGCTATTATGGATGAGAGAAAGAGAGTTGGATATTCAGAAGAAAGCCTAAGAGTATTAGAGAAATTGAGATACAGAGAATGGCTTGTTTAATATCACATAGAATTTCATTGTAAGATTAAGCTGGAATATTCCTCTAGAATATTACTCTAGAGTGAGGCATGCATGGTTCCTGTGGCAACATCAGTATAAAATAAGATTATAAGAAAAATAATAATCCAGTAAGAAGATAATCTATCATGAGAGACAGCTAATAGACTCAACAATGCGAGAATCAGGAACCCAAGAATGTGAGATAATAGAACAATCTGAAAGAAATTGCCAAAATAAATACGGTTGAAATGATTAAATGAATAAATTATAGAAACCACAGAGAAGAAGAAAAAGTATTGTGGTGATGAGCAGACTTATGAAAGAACAAAATCTTTTGGAAATGTAAAACAGTCAATGAATTTTTTTGTTTATTTTTAATTAGTGGATTGATTATGTAGATGTAGCTGAAGAAAGACTTAATAAACTGGAAGACAGAACTAAGGAAAGCTCCTAAAATATAGTACAGAGGGAAAAAAGATTTAGAAGAATAGATTTAAAATAATGAATGATAAATGAAAGATCCAACATATAACTATTAAAATTTCTAATTAGAATAAAATAGAAAAAAAAGGGGAAAGGGCGATATTCAAAGAGATAATAGTTAGGAATTTTTCAGATTTAAGTAATATGAATTCTTATATTAACTGATCCTAAGCAACAAAAACAAATACCCACACCTTGGTTCATCATAACAAAACCCCAAATCACCAAAACTGAAATCAAAACCTTAAAATCAACACAATACTTTTAGAGCCCACAGAACAATGAATATGATAGCTTTGTGTTGGGGGGAAAAAAAAAGTCTAGATTTATTTATCTAGGCAAATCATTTAAGAGTGGAGGCAAATCTAAGCATTTTCAGATAAAGAAAGTTTGAGAAAGTTTACCACTCATAGACTATCACTGGGAAAAAAAACTGAAGGACATATTTCAGAATAAAGGAAATAAGCCCAGAGAAAAGGAGTGGTGTTCAAGAGGCAACAGCGAGTAAAAGGAACTGGTATGACATGGCTAAATCTAAGTAAGCATATTGTCACTACTACCACTGCCCCTACCACTACCAACTTGTTTATGGCGGCTTTGAAACAAGAAAAATAACCAACATTTTCCTAATGTTTATAAGCTAGGTATTATTATCATCTCTTTTACAACTGGGGAAAAGGAGGCACAAATTGTGACTTGCTCATACTCACATAGAGACAGGATTTGAACCCAAGTCACTTATCTACTGAATCCACCGTCTAAATCACTTTACCATCCGGTTGCTAAATGTTATACCAATGAAGTGTGCAACTTCCAAGTCACACCTTAAGAAGGTGATGCTTGTTTTTTTTCTGTTTGCATTCTACTTCCTCTTTCTCCCTTTTCTGGAATGTGGATGTAGCGATGAGCCAACTCCAGCCATGTGAAGGAGGACATCAGCATATCTGCTGTCATTTTTGAGTTGTTGTTTGTTTGTTTGTTTTGGTTAACATTTGTTAGGTATATTTTTTTTAACTAAGATACTGTGTTTTGTTTTTGTTTTTTTAACTGAAACCATGTAACTATGCTTAAACAAGACCGAAGGTTCTTTCTCTCACATATGAGTAGAAAAGCTTGAACTGGTTGGTGGCCCAAGGAAGTATGGCTTGGCAACAAGACAAAAGCAACCTGGTGCTGTGGATGACCTAGAGAAGCATAGATACCATATCCTCAAATCGACATTCTAACTAATATCATTGGGAAATGTTAACCAAACTAAAACAGCTATGGAAATATTACAATCAGACAAAATAGACTTTATCACCCAACACATCATTATATCCTGAGAAAAACAATTCACCTGGGAAATACAACAGTCATGAATCAGTATGCACCTAATAACAAAGCTTCAGAATATATAAAGCACATATTGATAGACTGAATAAATGACAAACTCATGATCAAATACCCCCCCAAAGTGTATGTTCCACGGGGGTAGGTGTTTTTGTTTGTTTGATCACTGCTGGTTCTAGGACCTGCAACAACGCTTGGCATATGTCAAGAACTTAACAATTTATTGAATCACTATATCATTCTTGTTAAAATTGATAAGTTGGGAAAAGGTAGCAAGTATAGTTAGTTTAAAAAGCCAAATAAACAGACCAGAAATAATGGACATATTTGAAACCCTGAATAGAACAATTAGTGAGTCCCATCCTTAAGAATATATGAAACATGATGCAAAAAGTGTGACCGTGTATTAGAATCATGAACAAATGTTGAAGAATCAATAACTTCATTCCGTATCTTCTGCCCACAATGTGATAACAGTTGAAATCAATTACCAAGAAACCCCACTATGTTTGTGACTGAAAAAATTAAGTGAACTCTCATTTTATCCATTAAATGAGATACCATCTTTCTCCTAAATATAAATTCATACATGTGCTTAGAAAAATAATTCTATACCCTTAAATATCACTTTCTGTATATAATGGAAAATTAGAGTGATACTTTCAGAAAGAGAACTGTGATCAAATTCTTCTCTCTAATTCTCTTTTTTAAAATAAAATGTTCATCACAAGTTACCCAAGACACATGTCAAAATGCTTGCTCTGTAATGAAATACAACAAATGACATTCAAATGATTATTTCAGAGTGTGGACTACTAGGTAACAATTTATACATCTCTTGTGCTATCTTGTGCAATATTTAAAGCCAAAAATTCTATGTTTTCATATAAACAACTTTCAATTATATGTATTAGAGTTAAACGACGTCCAAAGCATTTGCATCAGGTATGGATATCTATTACATGGTGCTTGGGCAATTTACACTTCAGAGATTAAACACAGTTTCTGTTCATTACCTGAAAATGGGAAAGGCAACCTAGGGTTACACTAAATTAGTGGATAATCCACAATACACTCCATGTTCAGATAACTTGCAACTGTTCATAAAGTTGTTGGTCTCAGGAAATATGGGGAAAAAAAATAGGTTTATTGTCTGTTGTCACAAACGACAACCAAGCTCTCTTTATCTCAAGAGTTGCTCCTTCCCTTTGTAGGTCAGAGTGAGTTCCCAGAACATGTATACCATTCTTGCCACTATTTTCTGAATAGAGAAGGTACTAATTTCCTGAGAGTACCAGTCTTTACTGCAAAACCAGTATCCTGACAAAATCAGTTATAATTTTAAGAAGTACTGCTTAACCTGGAAATTAAATACCAGGAAAATGCCCCCCCCCCCGACTCTTGATCCTCTCAGTGAAAATCCTGGAAACAGCATTCCAAAAGAGATCTTTGATATACAAGCAATGCCATCCATAACCACCATAGAGCTTGTTTTTAAGCTATAGAAAAAGAGAAAGACACAAAAAAAGTGTATGTAACTGGAGCCAAAGAAAATCAAAAGGCTTTTGAAAATTTATACCAGAAGAAAGACTATATTTTTGTCCCTTTAAACCAAATTTTAAACTAATGGAGAAGGATATCCATTACATATGAGTTCCAATGATTTAATATGCTGTGTTTGATAGATGTCTTGCCATCCTGTATTAGAAATGGAAACATCTGGACTTTAATTCTCAGCTGTAACACTCACTGCAAGACATTAGGTAACTCACTTTACCATAGACTTATCTCATACAGAGTCTGAGGAGGTGTTTTTTATTTTTTATAATAGAAACTAAGGCTCACACGCTGCACAACTTGGGAATAATAATACCCACTAGCGTGCTTGTACCCGCTACTTACTTTCCCTGTTGTACCACTCTCCTCCCTGCTTGGCCAACCACCCACCTGTTAAGTTCAAGCAAATGAATGTAGATAACAAGATATTTACTGCAGATTCCCTAGGAATCGAGCAGAGAATTCACAAGGGGCGGGTAGTAGAAGAAGGTTGGAAGGCGTGAGTTTGCAACAGCATATATCTTAGCCTAATTCAGGCAGAAGGTGAGGTAGTTCATCTAAGGAAGTGTGTCTGTGTGGGAGTAAAGCATCTAGAGGGAGTCATCGTGCTTGTGATTTCCTAAGATGCATACCTTGTTGGTGTTCAGAAGAACAGAGAAAGGTCAGTGCATCGAGAGAGAAAAGGACAAAAGGGGAGTGTGTGATTGGTGGTGCTGCGTATTCTTGGAGGGTCTGTAATACCACAAACCAATAGGCTTGACTCATGGCTAAGTAAATTAAACTGCCACAGAGGCATGGAGAAGCCTTAGGAATAACAACATCCCGCACATTGGTTTATTCTCTTCTCCTGGACCATCTCTCTTATTTAGCTCCTGCTGGGACTAGGGGGTATAGGGGTGGGTGTAGGATGGTTGTTGCTTGGGGAGTTAGTTACTCAGAAAATGGTGGTTACTAAATGTGGCACTGGGGGAACCATAATAAATTTACACAACTACAAGAAACTCTTGGCCTTTTCTCCTCAGCCCCCGCTCTCCCGCTACAGTTAAAGGAACACTGGGAAGAGCAGAAATAGCACCCCCCAACTGCCCCCACCCCCACTTACCAGATGTGGAAGAGATTTTAGGTAGCTTGAATTATATCATACGAAGATGATTACACGCATGGCCCAAAAGAAAGCAAAAACTAAAAATATTTATAGGGTTTTTAAAATAATTTCTTCTCTCCTAATTCATTCCCTAACCCAGTATGTACAACACTCAATGACCGATTCCAAACAAAGCTCATTCATTTTTATAACATCACGTTTTTTGGAGGTTTTTTTTTTCTTTGACTACTAAATAAACCTCTGTGAAAGTGTTCCCTTTGATAAGAACATCAGCAGATAGATTTTGATTATCAATTGTCACCTCCCGTGTTTAAAAGCACCATATTTTATTCTGATTTCTGATAGGCTTAGTTGTGTTTTGTTTGTTTTGTGTTTTACATGGAGGGGATGTGAGAGGTCTTGAGTCATCTAGTTCACTATCACTCTTTGCAATGGTTTCTTACTCGGGGTTTGTTACAGATGATACTGTGTCCTCCCAATATTTATATGTTGAAGTGCTAACCCCCATGTGACTGTGTTGGACCCTTAACGAGACCCTTAACAGGACCCTTAACGAGAGAGTTAACATTAAATGAGGTCATAAAAGTGGGGTCCCAATCCAATAGAATTGGTGACCTTATAAGAGGAAGAAACGCTAGGAAAGTGTGGGCACGGAGAAAAAGGTCATGTGAGGACAGAGAGAGAAGGTGACCACCTGCCAACTAAGGAGAGAGGCCTGAGACCTCAGGAGAAAACAAATCTACTGGCACTTGGCCTTCTAGCTCCAAAACTGTGAGAAAATCCATTTCTCTGTGTAAGCTACCCAGTGCATTATATTTTGTTATGCACATGAGCTGACGACGGTGGGGTTGCTGATAACAATAACGGCATTTGTGGAATTAGAGACGTGCAGATCCGTAAAGAGCCTTAGAACTCATTTGGTCAGAGTTCTTCGCCTGGAACTGCCATGAAGGGGACCGTCTCTTTGCATACCTCCGAAGGGATGTCCTTTATGTCACAGCCTGTGTGAATTATGCCCTGTTGGAATTGTATCGATCTACACTTCATAATTATGTAGTGCACAATTTCTACGGCTCTGTATGATAGCCCTGAAAATGGCCTGGGAAATTCCTTCCTGAAATTACATTCAATTTAGTCTGGGTATAGTTTTTTTTTTTTTTTCCTGGAAAGAAGGGACAAATATTTCTTCAGATTTTTAAAGAAGTTCGTGATCTCCAAATGTTGAAGAACTACCGATGACTTCAAAGCCCTCATTTTCCAGATAAAGAAACTGAATCCTAGAAATAGAAAGTACTCAAAGATGAATAAAAATACTAACAAAAATAAAATCCAAAACTCCTGCCTCCTGATTTGATTGTCACCATGTTCCTACTTGTCTGTGGTTAACAGTAAATAAGACAGACAGACAGACACACACACACACACTCACACATTACATAGATACCAAAACATGCTTTCATAGGAGTTGAACATTTCACCTGAACTCAGCTAGAACAAAGAAATATCTTTCAACCTTCCAAATTGTATTAATGCATCGATAACATTCAAATTTTAGCATATTCATTTATGTGGCAGTGTTGGTAATTTTTTTTTTAACTATGCCCATACTCACCTAGTATGTTACTAGTATGTGATATTCTATGACTGACAACACAGGTTTCTATGCATATGGCTAATAAGAGAATTTCATTAAAGACTCCTGTTTAAGGTTCAACATTATCGCTTCCAAGTTGCTATGAATCTTAATATAAAGTCTTTGTGTCCTCCCACTTGCAAATGGTCAAGAGACAGTGAGTGACTGGAATTCAGTTTCCTGAGTAGTTCATCATTAAGAATGGGGTCCAACATAACAAGCCAGAGAGAATGTGCGTGTGCGCAAGTGCGCGCACACACACACAAACACACACACACTAAAAGTGTATAAATCTCCTAAACTCCAGCTGCAGAGGTCTCGCAGATGAACCCCCAGTAGTAGACATACAGGCAGGCTCTAAAAGCCAAGAGGAAGTGGAGGCTGAAAGCCCTTCCTTCACCTTGTAACTGTCTGTGTTAATACTGACCCAGGAACCTCTCATTTTCTCTAAGCCTCTAAGAATATCAGTGCCTATTTCCCTTCTCTGAAATGTGAAGCTCTCTCTGCTTTGAAGGGCTTCTTATGTGTGCAGCACTTGCAGTCAGTGTGACTGCCTCTCTGTCTGCATTTGTCCTCTCCCCTAATTCCTGAAACAGAAATGGCCATTTCAACTTTGTAACAGGAGACTTACGCCTTTCACAAATATTTGCAAAGGTTCTCCTTATCCTTCTCCTTTTTAACCAGCTCTCAGAATTCATTGATCAGAGAGCGCACCTTTAACCTTGGCATCCATACTGCAAGGGTTGATGTTGCATAGGAAGAAATTGGAGAATTGGGCACTTCACCCGTCCTTTTAGAGGAAGTTGTGGACAGGAGGAGCCTATGATTATTTCATTAAATACAGACCCAGACTTTCTTACAATAAATTTCATAGACCGTGGGAACCAGCATTCCAGGCCCTCCATTTCTTCTCAAGGTTCTGTTCCCCATGTTTTTCTGTTGCTGATGTTTGGGATACCCTAAGACATATTCTGAGCTCCAAAATCATGCTTCTCTTCTTACTCCCACCTGATTCACATCTGAAAGTCACACGATGGGTTGGGTGGCATTTGGGCAAGAGAAGAGGCAAGATGTAGAAAAAAACTTCTTGACCGCTATCCCCCACTGGCCAGATTCGCAAAGACTCATATCCTCTCCTTGGTAACCTTTCCCATACTCACTCTTCCTACCCCACTACCGGGGCTGGGGTCTCTTTGGAGGATAAGGAGAACATTGGGTGTTGAAGAAGAAAATCCATTCCAGAAGGTAAAATCATGTTTTCCCACCCTTCTAACCCTCTACTCTATAGGCAGGTCTTCATTCTCTGCCACTTTCCCTTCCCCTCCTCACCTCTGGACTTTAATCTTACCCACCTTCATCCTGGACTGTGCTTATCCTTCTGCTTCCTACCTATCTCAGGCCATTAAAATCCTCAGACGTACCCCAAATTCTGGCTCTTCCATGAAATGGTTCTAAATGCTCAAGCCAGAATAAATCTGTCCCTCCTGTGCTCTTACTGAATTTCTAGTCTGGGGCTGAACTGATCCTCTCTGTGATGCTAATCTGTATCCTGTCTTCTCCACTCACAGAAGGTCTTGACTATGGAGACTGTATCTCACTCAACTTTACTCACTTTTCTGGCACAAATAGGATTGGGTGCTCAACAAAGAGTGTTGAGTTGAATTCACTTGTGTTCTGCTTCTCTTCTTTGTTAACCACCAAAGCCCCACTCCTTCAAGTTGGACCTCTTCTCCCCTCATTTCCCCATCCCCGGTGCTCCTATTATTCCTCTCAAATATGCCTAACTCTCCTCTTCATGCCACCTCAGAATATCCAGTCCAGCACCTCACTGCATCTTTTCCAGCTGGAGCCCATTTCTTGCCTTCGATCCCCACCTTGACCCAGATACAAGAACCACCTTGACTAGAATTGCTGGAGACAGAAAGTGTGCGGTTGGCCAGCTCAGATCTTGTTATAAAATCTGCAGTGCTAAGAAATGTGTTGCTGGCATCCTAAACCAGAATTCCAAATTGTATCCTTTTAGAGAACATTTCCTATGTGACCAGGTACTTGGCTATAGTAGCTCTAAACTAGGTTATTGGGAACGTTCTGGGTTAGTAGGTATTTGACTTCTGGAAATAGAATACATTCTATCCCTTGGAAAATACAATCTGAACTCTGAGAATTCATAAAGTAACCTTTGGGATACAACCCTTTTGAAAACTGAGGCCTGCCTGCTCTTCCGTTAGGCTGTGGGCGTCAAGTGGGGGGGTGGTATGACTATGATATCTGGCTTTCTATTTTTGTAATGTGACAAGGATGCTGAGGAATTCAGCCCCCAAACTGAGAAATGCAGAATAGCACCAGATACTAAATCATGCAGAGACAATGTACACCTCTGTTGGGGGTGGCTGGGAGGTGGGGGTGAGGGCCTTGTCAAAAGTACTCCCCAACACGGGACTCTCTGTCTTCTGGCTTAGCCTGTTCTGTGGGCCTTAAACAGAGAAGAGTTTTCTTATCCATTTTAATTTTTGTATTAATCATTTTATTTTTACTCCTTCATTAAGACATACCATCCTTCCTGCTTGTTGCGACCCCAAGACTTGTCCGTCTGTTTTCATTCTCACAATGTTACTCAATGTTAGCTAGACCCTTATAAAATAGAACATATAGATATGAACCATCTTTAAATACACTGTGTGTGTGTGTGCGTGTGTGTGTGTGTGTGTGTATTTGTTTATGAGAACCATGACTGGCATCTCTTGAAGGTAACAATAGGAGAGAGATATATTTTTACCGATAATATTAGAACAGTGCAAATTAGAAAAGACATTTGCCAGGCTTGAGGAAATTTTAGGGCAACCTATAACCAGTGACATTCCACAGTTCAAGTTCATCAGCAATTTCCCTCTGCTACAGTTGAGTGACCAGCATTTTGCACACCATGGAAAGTAAAGAAAAAAGGTGGGGAGAAGAAATAGAAATAAAATGGGCTTTCTTACCAAGTTCTAATTTTCCTATGTAATATACTAAAGATAACTCAGCACTCCATCCAGAAGACCCCATCATATCAACCTTGGACTTGGAGTCATAATATTGAATGAAGGAGAAAAACTGGGTATAAATATACGGGAAAAACTAAAGTATTACGCTATTGATGCTAGGACCTCAGTGATGTTCCCTGCAGAGAAGGGACTTAGGTAAACACTAGAGAAGCTATTAATTGCTGACAACGGAACTAGTTCTTCATTTGAAAGACAGACATTTTCTTGCTGAGAAAATATGAATCAGAAGGTAGGAAAAAAGGTTGGAAGCTCTGCTTCCAGCCAGCACCTCCTCTCTTGTAGCTGTGAAAAGCAGATACGGAAGTCCACTCCTTTTGACACACAGTGTTCCTTATTGAACATCATAAATAAAAGCTCACAGTTTCTCCTGCCCCACCAAGGGACTAACTAAACATAGGATATTGGGGCCATTTTACAAGTAGTCACACTGTGACTACGCAGGTTGTGTTTTTTCTTTCAGTTGCCTCTTATCTCTTTCTGTAAATGTGTCAAGTTGGGACGTCAGCAGAAGAATCCAAAAAAATAAAAGGCAAAGAAAACACACATACACACACACACTCTAACCACAAACTCTAACCACAGTGTCTTTCAAAATAAATCTGTTTGAAGAACACTGATCCCGCCGTGTTTGACATAACCAAGAAAACCCTCCATTTTTCTCTAATCCTCAAAGGGGGAGATAGGGGGGTTGAAAGAAAAAACAATTTTTTTTCTAGAAATGCTCCCTTCACTTAACCATCCTTCTTTCCTCAGTCTACCTCACTTCTCCCTCAGGTGAGTGTTTTTATTTTGGTGTCTGATTCATAGGAAGCAGTGGGATGAGTTGAGACCAATGTCGTCTGCAATCAGAAAGGAAGGACTAGTTAAGTCTGTCACCAGCAATGAGCTAAGAGCTGAAAAACTAACTTATTGGATTCCTACACAAAAACCTGAAGAAAAATCCCTCAGAGACATGATAAAATGACATCTTTTGGAGGTCCTCTAGCTATTAAGTGATAACAGAACTGTGATTTGAGTTAAGGAAAAGCATCAAGTCTGAATGTGTAGAAAATGAAGGAGAACAGATTGTTTGTAAAAATTTGTATGGCCTTTTGTAGAGAATGTTAAGCATGAATGTGATAAGAAAACATCAAATGAGCTGGGGAAAGGGCAGGAATTCACTATAATAAAAATGAAGACATCAATGCTACAGATTCTGAAAACTAGAAGCAGAACTGACCCTGACTTTTTCTTATCCCAGTCATTACAATCTTAAATAAGTCAACTTACTTTTTCCTATCAGAAGTCCTTAACTGCTGGAATTCAAAACATTAGAAAAGAGAATAGTCACAACTTGTTGGTTTTTTTTTTTTCCCCATCTGTTTTAGGTAAAACAATTGAGAAAAGTTTAAAATTGAATTTGAAGAGTCATTCATCTCGTTGTACAATTTCTTGGCCTATAAACCAATTTCTCCAGGAGAACGTGATAATTTTACAGGGGTGAAGGCTTCTGATGTTCCTCCTGCTTCATACAGTTAAAAAATTGGCTGTTACTTGCACTGGGTTTGATATCCTGACCTTCCTGAGTTATTAAGTCATGTCTTCCTCTGTCTGATGTTTATGCCTTTCCAAGTGCACAAACACAGTTCCACATGCATTTGCTGTCGATACAAGTTTCTTTTATGAGGCAGACATCCATCTCCAACACCATACCACCACCATTGCCATTACCAGGGATAAGACTGTTGCCTGGCCACAGAACTTCTGGCACGTGCCTCTTTAAATAGCTGACATCTGGAGGAACTATCTGATCCTTGTTACTTACACTCCACTCAGCATGAACGGAGGTTGGCAGGGAATTTAGCAGCATGTCTTATTTTTAAAATATCTCACACCTCCTCCTCACCCTCCCTGCCTTCAGAGAGAGGTTTAA
Source organism: Rhinolophus ferrumequinum (assembly GCF_004115265.2). Lineage (NCBI taxonomy): Eukaryota > Metazoa > Chordata > Mammalia > Chiroptera > Rhinolophidae > Rhinolophus > Rhinolophus ferrumequinum. The sequence goes on from NC_046289.1 coordinate 20,147,725, forward strand.
GCAATACAATCTTCTGTTCTGCTGCATGAGCCTACCACATTCTTTCCAGACACGCACAGCTTTAAAAAGATGACCCAGATCTTTGATCTCGTGCCAAAGCGAGCCACCCAAATTAAATACAAATAAGGCAGTAGCCAGAATCTCTTCAGGGATAAACTAAACTTCATAAACCTGAAGTCAGCCCAATCGTCTCTACTGTGTTTCCCCTCTCTCTCTCTTTCTCACGCACACACAATCTTTAAAATTCTGCACCCCCCCCCCCGCCGTCCCATACTGCAATTCTTCCAAAGGAAGTGTTTAGTAGGTTAAGAGAATTAAGTTGACTCAACAAAATTAATGGGAAGTTTTAATTCAGTTGAGACCTGAGAGAAAGCCACCTGCTTTGCCTCCAGCCGATTAGGCTGTCCAAAAACTCTCCTACCCTATTCCAGCCGCTGTGAAGTCAAATGAACAAATATCAGGACGCTAACGCTGGGCACTTAAGTTCTGGGAGAACCTAGATCCCTAAATGGTGAAAGCTGTCACTGATCTGCACGGTTATCTGTTCTTTGGGGTCTCCAAAGGCAAACTAAACTGAGGCTTGTGTGGAGGTGCTAGGGGGCGCTCTGCTACAGGAAATGGCACAGGCGATTTAGTCCGGAGCTTGCAGAACTGGGGAGTTCAGTGTAATTAACTAAACAGTTCGATAAATGTTATCACAGAAAGTGGTGATACCCAAAATTGACTAATGACAGCAGGAATTATTATTCGGAATAGTGCTAATTAAAAAAAAAAACTCCAGGAGTTTAAGAATTTTAACTTTCCTTGGAACAGCTCACAGTAATTTATGCAATCAAATTCTGTAATTACTCATCATATCCCTCTAGGTAGCTGAACTATTCTGGGAGGGGGATGGGATGGGGCGTGTGTGTGTGTGTGTGTGTGTGTGTGTGTGTGTGTGTCTGTGTACAGACAAAAAAGGTAGAAAAGGTCTTCACCCTCAACAATCCTGAGATAAAGTTTTGTCTTTCTCTTTTCCTAGATTCCAAAAGCTCAAAATTGGGGAAAGCTGATAGAATCATCTTCTCTTTCGGAAATAGCGGATACCAATCTAAGGCAGTACTGCCAATCAGCTTCTTGAGCAGAGACTTTAAATCCATTGTCTGGAGAAGAAAATGTACCAGGTTCGTATCACAGCTATCATTCCGCTGGGCTTCAGACAGCAGGTTTCCTCTGTACCAATTTCAGAGTCTATGATCCTTGCAATAAATCAGAGTGTTGAAAGTTACACTTAAGCATTTGGAGATTAAAAAATGAATAATAATAATGTGTATTTTTATTGTATGTCAGGTATTATGATAAGTGATCTACCTTAGATTATCTCATTTAACCGGGACGACAACTCACAATAGCTACAATTATCGTCATTTTATAAAGGAAAAAGCTGTGGACTAGAAAGTTTAAGTAAGTTGGCTAAGGTCACACCGATATTAAATGGCAGGATTTGAACCCAGTGTCTCTGGCTCTGGAAGTCACACTCTTCACCTATACCTACACTGTCACTTAATCACTACCTGTAAAAGACCTGGCATGATAAGCAAGCTGTATGTATGAGACATGATAATTAAGTTCGCGAAGTCATCCTAGATAAAGTTCTACATACCTCATTGCTGAATATCACTACGGTCACCTTCGAAGTACTCCTCTTAGGGAGCTATGCACCGAGGCCAGCACCTAGTCCACCCTTCAAAGCAATTTTGGAACTCTTTTTCTGGAATGGCCATCAGACTTGTCATCATATTACACTTTATATCCTGAATTTCATCACAATGTCTTTCTTTCAATATTTCCTTTATCTTCGGGTAAAGAAAGAAGCCATTGGGGGCCAAATCAGGTGAGTAGGGAGGGTGTCCCAATAGTTAGTTTACTGGCTAAAAACTCCCTCACAGACAGTGCTGTGCGAGCTGGTTCATTGTCATGATGCAAGAGCCATGAATTATTGGAGAAAAGTTCAGGTCATCTAACTTTTCACGCAGCCTTTTCAGCACTTCCAAATAGTAAACTTGGTTAATTGTTTGTCCAGTTTGTACAGATTCATAATGAATAATCCCTCTGATATCAAATAAGGTTAGCAACACTGTTACAACAAGTTCACAAACTTAATTGTCAGGCCTCATATTAGCTATAATTAGCTAATATTCTTTAGTGCTAGAGTGATCTGGCTTATTGTGGAGAAGGTCTAGAGTACCTCCTGAAGGCTGAGAAAAATTCCTTTCCCTCATAAAGGCAGGAAATGTAGTTGAACCAGATGGTTGGGGCCACTTCCTGACAGTATGATGTTGTGGTCATTTCTGTGCAATGAGTTTAGGACTGAAGAAGAATTCCATTTCAAAATAGGGCCAGACAATCCAGGAAAGCTTCTAGAAAGAAGACATTATTGAGTTGCATCTTTCAATTGTCTGTTATAAAAGGAGGAATGCCATTCCCTTTCAATGACATAGGCCTCAATCCCTGTTCTTTAGAGTGGCGAGTGGGTTATAGAAGTGGAGGCAAAACTGCCAAGCAAAAGCAGGTGAATAAAGTGAAAGAAGAGGTGGAATCAAAGAGACATTGATTAAGTGAACAACAGAAAAAGAAATGTGCCTCCGAAAGCACTAGAATTTTTTTTCACTGGGGTTCCTGCTCTGAAGCCTGTAATGCAAGATAATTCTTCTTCACATAGTTCTTCCTTTTCCTTTCAGCTGATTACACCTACAGTGGTCTGGGGGCAGCATGGTAACGAATGCTGCCTGGGAGACAAGAGTCATGGATCCAATGGGAAGGCTACTTCCTCCCTGGCCTGCCTATGTGCTCATCACCTGTTCAGCATCACTTCAACAAAAATGATCAAAGCTTCCTATGAAGGAAACACAGAAGCACACTTAATGTCTCCCCTTCCTTTGAGTTCCCAGAGCAGAGTAAGGAGGTAAAATATTCCTTTTCAAAGTCTAAAGTTGTCTCTGAAAAGTCACTAAGGAGCCTCATTAAGTAAGTCTTCTCAAATGAGCTGATTTTCTCCATTGCTTGAGATGAATTGCTCTTTTTTTTTTCCCTTTAACAGAAAACAGATTGCTGAAAGTGAGTTTCTGCTACACAGTCCTTAGAATCAACAAGGATTAACAAAATATTCTTGGGCATCACTACATGTCAAGCATTCTTGCTGCTGTTATAGCAGCCTGAGCCATTCTGGTGATCTCAATTCTGAGAAGGGCCAAGGGCACTATGGGAAGAGAGTCTTCAGGTTGCACCCAGGATGTCATGGAGACATATGGTTCTCAGACCTTTCCCCCTCCCCTTGTTGCCTACAGAAAGAAGGGTGGCCAAGAAAAAAGAATTTAGACCATGGAATAGCAATGATGAGGAATGGATCCATTTGGGTTTTATATATATATATATATATATATATATATATATATATATATATATATATATATATATATTTTTTAATGATCTCATCCTGACCAAATAAGGAAAGCCCATGAGCTAAAACCCTGAAGTTACCAACGCTCCCTGCTTTAGAGGAACTCCACAATGTGCCTCAATGCTTTGGGCACCCACCTACTTGACTAGCAAGAAGTCTCGCCTTGACCAAGAATCTCCCTCCTTAATTATTTTCCATAGAAATTCCTGAGTGGGAGAATAGCTTCTTACCAGCCCCATGCTCTAGAGGCCACATGTGTCTTTGAAAGCTTTTACTCATGGAGCTGGTAACCACATCTATGGAACTGCTTTCTCGGGTCCTTGCCCTTCTGTAGCCAGCAGTCAGTGCAGTACCTTCAAGAGAACAGGAAGGCACCAAGAGAACAGGAAGGCACCAAGGGACATGACACTTCCCTCTGCACATAATCTTTCCCAAAATTCAGAGATAATACAGAGAAAGAAGATACACGGATGTTTAGAACCAACCTCAAACTGGACCTGGAACCACCTCCTTTCTTCAACATCCAAGTCATACTACTTAGTCTAGCCCCTGGGCCGGGTTGTGTCTTCATGGTGAGTCTCTCTTAAGAACCCTATTTTCTCTTTTTTTGGTCTGAGATCCTTGGGGGCTCAGGTTTTCACACAGATCTCTATGGGACTGAAACTCCTGGGTTCCATGGAAATCGATGGATGTGGCTGGACAACTCCTGCAGTGCACTCTGAACATTCTCATGACAGTTAAAAAGTTCACCAAACGCTATATGGCAAGGATGCTCATCTTTCCAAAGCACAATGGGAACGTATATTCTAGCTCCACGATCTTGTGGAACAGTCTTATTTCTGACTTCAACAGCCCCTATCTATTGTGTTTGCCATTGGTTTGGAGGTGTCATTCACTTCTTTTAGTGTAATTCTTGCATCTTCTTACTTTTCTAATTGCCTCTGAAATCTTGTCAACTCTTAAATATGAGACAGCTCAATCCTGTTTTTATTCACCTATCCCTCTCGTTACATCTAATCTCCTTCAAACTAATCTTCAGGGAAATCATGCATGCTAAAAGGAGATTCTACTGCAGCTTAAATAATTAGCATGATGGGAGGAAACAGGACATCGACCACAAGATCTCACAAAACTAAGAAGAGGGAGCCCTGTTTTTCCATATAAATATGGCTGGTGATTAAAAAGGAAAATGACAGAAACAGATAGGGTGAAAAACAAATAAAGAGTAAATAGATTTCATTTCTCAGCCTGATAAGTCAGAAACTTTTCCTCCTGAGGAGGGTCTCCTATTAAGATCTTGGAAGGTAAACGAAAGTTCTGGTTATTATGCATTAGTGTTATGCCAATCACAGTAACACCAAGATGCACCTCATCGGAAGAGCAGGGAGCCGGAGGCATCCGATTGACCTGTCCTCATGGGCAATACAATACATACCTGCAGGCTAAAATGACAGTCCTGGTTTTGGTGGAAGGGACTGGGTAGCCCATATTATAAGTTCTAGATAAGGGTGTTATCAGATAGAGAAAAATGGGAGTTATTGTGCGATGCACCTGACAATTTCTCGTTCTCAAAATGTAGTTTGCTTCACATCATCTCCCACTTAAAAATATGTTCCCCCCAAGGCTCTCATCTTGATGATATTGTTCCATATTCTCTCCCTTGATGACCTCATGTTATCCATCGCATGGATTCAGCTACTACCTCTAAGTGGAGGACCATAGACCTGCCTCTAATCCCATCCAATAATCTGAGCTGCTGGATCTCTTTCTGTAGATAAACCACTCACCATTTTGCATGACTACTTTCCACACTGTTGTCTTACCCCAAACTTATTGTGGGTTCTGTTCCTTAGCTGATGACACCACACTTTTTCCATTTACTCAGCTCAAAACTTTAGTCATGCCTTGGTAGGCTCCCTTTCCTGTTCTTATCTAAACTGCAGAATTGTCTGTCTCAATAGTATCATTCATCTCTGGTCCCGCCTTCCCACTCCCAGAGACCTGTTCAGTCTCTTAATACCTTTTTGCCTGAACAAACTCAAAAGCACACTGATGAAGTTCTTAGCTGCCAACTCCTTTTGTGAACACAGCCTGCTACGTGGTTTCCCCAGAGAAATCTCCCTAATGCACGACTCACATAATTTTCACTTCTTTGCATAAAATCTTTCAGTGGCTACTCCTTGCATATGTATGGAAAGTTCCAATTCAGCATTATAGCATTCAAAACCCTCTGGGTTAGACATTATGGCTGGAATCTGGATAAAAGAATGAAATAGATGCTGCTGGAAAGGGAGAGAGACAACAGACCATGATGAGCCGTGTGAGTGACTAAGCATTTCTATTTCACCCTGAGGTCATTCAACAGTCATCTGGAGGGTTTAGAGTAGGGCCAGAAATTAATGATATGTGGACATTACAAACTTCACTCCGGGACTGGTCTATCTCATAAGCATTTAAAAACATCACAGGAGATGAGGGAATGGAGTGAGTGATAAGTGGTGACATGTGACTTGAGAGTGTTTTTCGTAAAAGTCAATAAACACACAGACACACACACACACCCCTTAAAGCACTGTGATGCAGAAGAAAAAGGTAGAAAAATGCCCAAGTTTTTCAAGAGTTAAGGACATAAGCCTGAAGAACAATAAAAATGCAAGTTAAAATATAAAAGAAGCTTCTTCACATAACCAAACCTTCAGAGGAAAACATATACGTAATGTGAAAAAGGAGTGAGAGATGGATTCAATGAAAATGAAAACCAATGAGGCAACTACCCAGCTTTGGGCAATTTCCATTTTAAAAGGAGACCTGGAAAGTCAGAAGGAAAAAAAATATATTACTGAAATGGAAAAAAATAAGGTAAGAATTTTCTGCCAGGGAGAATATGTGTGGAGAACCTTCTTGGTCTTTCTTCACAGAAAAGACCAGCTGTGGAAAGTTCCACATACGGAAAGGTTTGATTAGTTTGGGGAAAGTGGACTTGTGAAGTGGGGACATGCACAGATTGTTCTATTACTGCCTGTTAGCATGGCAATAGATATTTCACTAATTTTTTTCTTAACCTCTTCTTGATGTAGTGACATTTAATGCCAGAATTGAGAAATAAGACTGTAGGATTTTATAGAAGCAAAATTTTTCTTCTGGGCCATAAACTGTAAGGCTTTGATGATTCATCTTCCATTGGGAGTAATGATATTAGGTGGTGGGAGAGGGGGGTATAAGTGGAAAGTGTGGAAAGGAAGAAAAAGAGATATAATGAAATAATGGTATGTGACAGATCGAACTTGGTACTTAATTCCTTCTTTATAGCATGCATTGCACAATTAAATGCCTCCAGAGTTAAAGCAGGTAATGCAAATTCATGAAGTAGGTGGGATTTAAGAATTCTAATGTTCGAGTATTTTCATATGTACTTGTTGTCACTACAACTGGCCATTGGTTTTAGTGTTGCTGGAGTGGTAGGAAATGGCGGGGACTGCAGCCACCCACAAAATGGTTAAAACCACCACCACTCATTCTCTGGCAAATTTTTTTGCCATGTGGAAATGCAGACCCAATATTACAACGTCTTCTCATTTGCCAAGAGCAGCTAATGATTTTCATTTTTATGTGAAATATCTCATTTTTTAAACTATCTCAACATTCTTGCAGAAAAAACAAAACTCATGCGAAGCCCCATCGAACTTTGCTTTATACTAATTGCTGCCACTAAACTTTAGAACCGAGTTAACCTGTATCTTTCACTTTCTGAGACCACCGCTTCCTTTCAAAACTCCTGACCTTTAAAAAAGGCCAGGATATGAGAAGAGATAGAAATGTGTGTCAAAAAAGGCTGTTCATGTATTTGAGGATGACAAAGTAACGGTGAGATCTGTGCTGGGAAGAGACAAGGCTGTGTTTAACTAGGGGGGGGTGTGGGGGGGTGTCCCAGGCACAGAGGGGGTAAGAATAGCCTAGAAAAGAGTTGATACTCCCATCATTTCTACCAAACTCTTACTTTATTGGGATCCTTGAAACTACTCTATATATGAGAGAAGAAGGCATGTGGAAAAATTTAAAACTGGAAATAGGCCAGTTAGGCTGGATTCGAAATCTGAGCTTCCTGGGCCAAAATCATCCTTTGCTAGGCCAAATTGTTTCAGCCTAACAAGAAATGGAAGTAATTCAACTCCCTCTGCCATGTTGGCTATTTGATTCAGCCATGGGAATATGCTACTTTGTGAAAAGTCTCCCCTAGTATATCAATTCCTTCTATAGGAAGAAAGGAATGGAAAAATATTTATATACATTAAAATTTACACACTATAAAGGGCAAACAACTTTTTTTTAAATTTTGTTCTGCTTTGTTTTGTTTTGCTCTTCCAGCTTTTGTGAAATGCTTCCAGAGACAGAGCTACCACTTTCCAATAGGAATGGCAACTTTATTTTAAAAAGTCTGACTAGAACCGAAGTTGACCTGCTACCGTTGTGGTGTTGCCTGGGCCGTTTTACCACAGTGTGCAGCTCCTGACAATTTACTGAGCACATTATTATACTTCTCCCTCCTTCTTCCCTCACTCTCTTTTCTTGGTTTGTTTGTTCCCCGTCGAGAACAATTTATGAGTATTTCTGTGTGATGGATGCTATCCAGAGAAGAAAAACCATGGACTCCAGCTTCCTCACAGACTAGGAGACAGAAATCTAAATGAACAATGAGACATGAAAGGATGGAACCTAAAATAAAACGTGCTAGGAATGCAAAAACAAAACATCATCAGAAACAATATTAGATTCTATTTAAAGGTCTGTTATGTGCAAGGTACTGTGGGAAGCATGTAACATAAATCACTCCATTTAGTCATTAAAATCAAGTAAGGAGAACTTCACAAAGTTGTGGAAAGAACTGGATCCTCAAATCCAAAAAGCAAATAGAACACCTAATTATCTCAACCCTAACAGGCCTTCTCCAAGGCACGTTTTATTGAAGCTGTCCAAAATTAACAACAAAGAAAGAATCCTCAAGGCAGCCAGGGAAAAGAAGACAGTAACCTACAAAGGAAAGCCCACTAGATTATCATCAGATTTTTCAGCAGAAACTCTACAAGCCAGGAGGGAGTGGAATCAAATATTAAAACTATTGAAAGAGAGAAAGTATGAGCCAAGAATAATATATCCAGCAAAGATATCCTTTAGATATGAAGGAGGAATAAAGACCTTTCCAGACATACAGAAGCTGAGGGAATTTTCTAACACACGACCTGCACTACAAGAAATACTGGCGGAAGCTATTCGACCAGCATAAATAGGGATAATTTGTGACAACCAAAACATAAAAGTGGGGAGAGTAAAGGCCTGAACCAGAATATGGGAATGGAGAAAGTAAGCATGCTGAAGAAAATGGAATACTCTAAATATCAAACTTTCATTTACATAAATGCAAGGGTAACCTCTCTCTCTCTCTCTCTCTCTCTCTATATATATATATATATATATATATATATATATATATATATATATCCAGAACTGAAATATATATATAACGTAATAAAAGAAGAAACAGAGGGAAAAGTCATAGAATACCACTACAATAATACACAACAACAAAAAGGCCAAGAAACAATGGAGACACAGTGTTACCAGAAAACCAAAGATAGAATGATAGGAAATTCTCACATATCAATAATCACCCTAAATGTAAATGGACTGAACTCACCAATAAAAAGGCACAGAGGAACAGATTGGATCAAAAAACTAAACCCAACCATATGCTGCCTCCAAGAGACACATCTCAGGTACAAGGACAAACACAGACTCAAAGGGAAAGGGTAGAAATTGACACTCCAAACAAATGGTATCCAGAGAAAATCAGGTGTAGCCATCCTAATAGCAGATGAAACAGACTTCAGGATAAAAAAGGTAACGAGGGACAAAGATGGACATTTCATAATGACAAAGGGGACTATACAACAAGAAGACATAACAGTCATCAATATTTATGCCCCCAATCAGGGAGCACCGAAATATACCAAGCAAATACTAACAGAACTAATGGGAGAAATTGACTAAAACACAATTATAGTAGGGGACATAAATACATCATTGACAGCTATGGGTAGATCATCCAAACAGACAATAAAGAAATATCAGCCTTAAATGACACATTAGATGAAATGGACATAACTGGCATTTATAGAGCCCTTCATCCTAGAACATGAGACTATACAATTTTTTCTTCAATGTTCCATGAGAGTATAAGGAACATTCGCAATGATAGACCCTACATCGGGACATAAAACTAGCCTCAGCAATTTTAAGAAGATTGAAATCATACCAAGCATATTCTCTGATCAGAAGCTTTGAAATTGAATATCAACTACAAAAAGAAAGCAGGCAACACCACAAATATGTGGAGATTAAACAACATACTTTTAAAGAATGACCAGGTCAAAGAAGAAATAAGAGGAGAGATCAAAAGACACATAGAAACAAATGAGAATGAAAATGCATCCTACCAAAATTTTGGGGATGCAGCAAAAGCAGTTTTAAGAGGGAAATTTATATCATTACAGACCTATCTCAAGAAACAAGAAAAATCCCAGATAAATAATCTCATGTTACACCTTAAAGAACTAGAAAAAGAACTAGAAAAAGAACAAATGAAATGCAACATCAGCAGAAGAAAGGAAATAATAAAAATCAGAGCAGAACTAAATGAAACAGAGAACAAAAAGACAATAGAAAAAATTAATGTGACAAAGGGCTGGTTCTTTGAAAAGATTAATAAAATTGACAAACCCTTGGCTAGACTCACTAAGATAAAAAGAGAAAAGACACTAATAAAATCAGAAATGAAAGAGGGGAAGTTATTATGGATGCCACAGATATATAAAGGATCACCCAAGAATACTATGAGGGACTATATGCCACCAAATTCAATAACCTAGAAGAAACAGACAAGTTCTTAGAAACATGTAGCCTTCCTAGGCTGAATCACAAAGAATTGGAAAATCTAGATAGACCAATCACCAATAAGGAAATTGAATCAGTCATCCGAAACGTTCCCAAAACAAAAGTCTGGGATCAGATGGCTTCACTAGTGAATTCTACCAAACCTTCAAAGAGGATCTAATATCTGTCCTACTTATACGCTTCCAAAAAATTGAAGAAGAGACAATACTCCCTAACTCATTTTATGAGGCCAGCATTACCCTGATACCAAAACCTGGTCAGGCAGGATAACACAAAAAGAAGAAAACTACAGACCAATATCTCTGATGAATACAGATGCAAAAATCCTAAACAAAATTCTAGCAAATCGAATGCAACAATGCATTAAAAAGATTATTCATCACGACCAAGTGGGATTCATCCCAGGGGCACAAGGATGGTTCAACATACGCAAATCCATCAATGTGATACATCACGTAAACAAAATAAAGGACAAAAATCCTATGATTATATCAATTGATGCAGAAAAAGCATTTGACAAGACACAACATCCATTTATGATTAAAACACTTAATAAAATAGGTATAGAAGGAAAATACCTTAACATAATAAAGGCCATATAGGACAAGCCCTCAGACAATCTCATAATTAATGGTGAAAAACTGCAGCCCTTTGCTCTCGTTCAGGAACATGACAGGGCTGTCCCCCATCACCTCTGCTTGTCAACACAGTGTTGGAAGTTCTCACCAGAGCAATCAGGCAAGAGAAAGAAATAAAAGGCATCCAGATTGGGAATGAAGAAGTTAAACTGTCACTCTTTGCAGATGGCATAATCATGCTATATATAGAAAATCCTGAAGACTCCATAAAAAAACTATTAGAAAAAATAAACGAATACAGTAAAGTTGCCGTCTAAAAAATCAATGTACAAAAGTCCATTGCATTCCTATATACTAACAACAAAATCTCAGAAAAAGAAATAAAAAAAAAAATCCCTTTTTCAATTGCAACAAAAAGAATAAAATACCTAGGAATAAGCTTAACCAAGGATGTGAAAGACCTATATGCTGAAAACTATTAGACATTTTTAAAAGAAATTGAAGAAAACACAAAGAAATGGCAAGACATTCTGTGCTCATGGATTGGAAGTGTCAACATAGTTCAAATGGCCGTATTACCCAAAGCAATATACAGATTTAATCCAATCCCCATCAAAATCCCAATAGCATTTTCTAAAGAAATAGAACAAAACAAAATCATCAGATTTGTATGGAACCACAAAAGACTCCAAATAGCCAAAGCAATCCTAAGGAAAAAGAACAATGCTGGAGATATCACACTCCCTGACTTTAGCTTGTACTACAGGGCTACAATAATCAAAACAGCATGGTATTGGTAGAAAAACCATGGAATAGAATTGAGAACGCAGAAATAAACCCACATAAATAGAGAAAGATAATTTTGGACAAAGAAGCAAAAACCATACAATGGAGAAAAGACAGCCTCTTCAATAAATGGTGCTGGGAGAATTGGAAAGCCACGTGCAAAAGAATGAAACTGGACTGCTGTCTGTCACCATGTACCAAAATTAATTCAAAATGGATCAAAGACCTAAACATAAGACCTGAAACAATAAACTGCATAGAAGAAAACATTGGCACACTAAACTTATGGACCTTGGGTTCAAACACATTTTATGAATTTGACCACAAAGGCAAGGGAAGTAAAAGCTAAAATAAATGAATGGGACTATATCAAACTTAAAAGCTTCTGAACAGCAAAATAAACCATCAACAAAATAAAGAGGCAACCAATTGAATGGGAGAAGATTTTTGCAAACAGCACCTCTGATAAGGGGCTAATATCCAAAATATACCAGGAACTCATACAGCTCAACAACAAAAAAGCAAACAACCCAATTGGAAAATGGGCAGAGGACCTGAAGAAACATTTCTCCAAAGAGGACATACAAATGGCAAAAAGACATGAAAAAATGCTCAACATCACTAATCATCAGAGAAATGCAAATAAAAACCACAATGAGATATCACCTCACCCCAGTTAGAATGGCTATCATCAACAAGACAAATAGTAACAAATGTTGCAGAGGCTGTGGAGAAAAAGGAACCCTTATACACTGTTGGTGGGAATGCAGATTGGTGCAGCCACTATGGAAGGCAGTGTGGAGGTTCCTCAAAAAATTAAAAATAGAATTACCATATGACCCAGCAATCCCTCTCCTGGGTATCTACCAAAAAAATCTGAACACATTTATCCATACAGACATGTGTGCTCCAATGTTCATTGCAGCTTTATTTGCAGTGGCCAAGACACAGAAACAACCAAAATGTCCTTCAATAGATGAATGGATAAAGAAGTTGTGGTATATATACACAATGGAATACTATTCAGCGATAAGAAAAGATGAAATAGTACCACTTGTGACAACATGGATGGATCTGGAGATTATAATGCTAAGCGAAATAAGTCAGACAGAAAAAGTAGAGAACCATGTGATTTCACTGATATGTGGTATATAAAACTGAAAACAACAAAAGAACAAGACAAACAAATGAAGGAACAAAAACTCATAGACGTAGACAATAGTTTAGGGGTTACCAGAGGGTAAGGGGGGAGGGTGGTCTCTAGAAGAGGGTAAATGGGGTCTAATATATGGTGATGGAAAGAGAACTGACTCTGGGTGGTGGACACACAATGTGAGATATAGATGATGTGATACAGAATTGTACACCTGAAATCTATGTAACTTTACTAACAATTGTCACCCCAATAAATTTTAATTTAAAAGAAAAAAATCAAGTTAAGATGTGCATTTTATTATTTACTGTTTTACTCAAAAGGAAACTAAAGTTTAGAAAGGATGTATATTTTAACATAACTCACTTATTCTCTCTCTCTCCGCCCCCCCCCCCCCCCACTGTCTTTCTCCCTATGTTTGGATTCTGAGGATTCAATGCCATCAAGCATGCAAAGCAGGTTGCATAGTGGGTAGTAACACCATAACTTCTCAATAAATGGTGGCGGTTATTCCTTGGGCACATCAGGGAAGGCTTTTCAGGGAAGGTAGCGCTTGAACTAAAAATTGAAAGATGCTCAGGTCAAGTAACTGTGACATTTTTCATTTCATTTAATATTTATTAGAAACCCCGTGAGATGTGTATCATTAACCTCACCTTTCAAACAAGGAAACCAAAGCTCAGCAAGTTTAAATAACTGGCCCAGCGCCAAAGAGCTAGCAAGCTGGAAGCTTGAGACTGGGACCCATGTATCTTAATTCAAAGGCTAACCTCTTTCCACTATTACACCTCTGCCCTGATCGCTTTTAGACCCAATTGTTTAAACGCCTAGTTCTTTAGTAAAAGCAGAGTGAAAAACAGAACAGATACCAGCTTCTTGTTAATCCTCATTCCCTGGAGTATAAGCTTTCCCTTAGAGAGTTAAGAGATACATACAAATGAGTAAAATCATTGCCTATTCTGTAATGCTTCCGTTATGTGTGTGTATCTTCTCAAGTAACTGAAATAATTATATGAAAGAAAGGAAGGGGACCTGGTGCAAAGAGCATGTTTGCAGGAAGGTCTTCTTAATGAGCCCTCGGCTCAGTACATTCTGTTGTCTGTAAAGGAAAGGTGTGAACAGAGCCAGTGCGGATCTGCTAAGAATTAGTCCAACTTGCTCCCGTCAATTACACTGAATTTTCTGACGAACTTCTACTGCTCATGGGAAATATCCTGACAGGATGCTAATAAATCTACCTAACCTTGTCACCTCCTTCCCCAATATGCCAAATTTGCAGCATTCAAGATAAATAACATTTATGCATTATGAGACTGAACTGGACTTCTCAGAATTTCCATAAGGCTCTGGCAGGTTAATGAGAGAAAACGTTTTGTTTTGTTTTTGTTTTTTTTTGTCTCCAGAATATAAAAGAAAATGCTTGTCTTTAGAAAGCACCAAATTGGCAGGTAACGTGTTTGCGGCTGGGCCCAGTTGCGACGCCGGGGAGCATGAGATTGACAGGGATTAGGCAGTGTTACCTGCACGGTACATGCGGAAGTGTGCAGTGAATAATATAGAGCGCTACAGATACTCTCAAGGAAGCCCAGATGCTTAGATCTTGGGACTGACCTGTCAACATCACAGCTGATCTCTGCAGGTTTACTCTCTACCCAAATCATTAACCTCCAGTTTTAGAAAGGAAATTCATCAAGAGCTAGACCGAAGCTCATTGCCCAAGGGCAAGAGTGACTCATGGGTCCAAGAAGAACAAGCACCTGTGCTTGGTGATGTTCCTAGGTGATATACCATAAGTAGTAATAGTGTGGCCTCTTTGTTAAGAGCTAAACTCCAAGGCGAGAGAAGATGGGTTCAAATCTTCTGCTCTGCCCTGGCAAAGTTTATAAAATGGTGATATAGTACACAGACACGGTGGGAAGTTTCTGAACTTAATTCTGTTGTTTGAAGGATATCTTAAATTAATTGTGACAGTGCATGTAAAGCACTTAGACTCAGTCCAACTCATAGCAAACCCTCAATAGAAGATCAGATACTTTTATATAGATCATCTTCTTAGTGAATGCTCTGCTCAGGTGTCACATTCTACAGGAATCCCCCACGTCCCTAATCCAGCTGAGCCAAGTTTATATGCTCCGCTCTCATGATATCCTGTGTATGCCTCTATCAGCGCACTTAACAAATTACATTATAGTCTATGTTAGTATGTTTGCTTCCTCCAGTAGATTACGGAATCCTTAAAGGTAAAGGATCTGAGTTTTTATATTGTATTCTGCTGTACTTATCTTCTCGATCTACGCAGCACCAAGTGTATGGAAAGTCATCGAAAATGTGCGCTGAATTAATGCATGCATAAAGTGTCTCACTTTGCTCATCTGACACATAAAAAAGACTAGTGTCTCAACTTACAGATTGAAAGGGCAGCTGAATAAATTGTTAATTGTGTCATATTAATGTCAACTAAGATTCTTCTGGGATTTTTCTTCTCTTAATAAACTTCTGGGAGGGAAGAATTCTTAAGTTCTTGTACATTAATAGCATAATTCCCAACGGTGGATGTAAGGATGTTATGATCCACTGTGAAATAGTGTCCACTGTTATTGTCCCGACACAGAAAGGATATAATGAATGAACCACAAGTTCCTTCTTAGAAAACGCCTTTCAGGCAGATGCTGAAAAGGACACTTGGTTTGTGCAGGGCTCTGCTGGATCTGCCTCATGAAACTGAAAGAGACTTGGCCTTCAGACTTTCTGCCTCACACTTCTAGTGACATCATCAGAGGGAAAACACCAAACTAAGAGGAAATTCCATCGAAACCCTTAAGCAAAACTGTAGCTCTTCAAGGTAACAACCTTCACTCCAGCTTTAGGTCCAAAGTAAAGTAAGCAAACTCCGCCAGTGGAATCCAGAGTGCAATTAAAACAGCCCCCCAGAGTCGCAACTATTTGTTTGAAAGATCTTGAACATTCAGCAGTAGCAGGTGGACACTAGACAGGCATTCTTCTGGGCTCAGAAACATGCCCCACTGAGACTGGTTTCCTATGGACCAGCCTGGCACATTTCTCTACCTGCTTTCCTAGGATCTGGGTTTTCCCTCTCCCTCAGGATATAGAATTCAGATCAGAAAAAAGCCTAAGCTTTGTGGTCATTCTATGGCTTGAATCACTGGAAGTGTTACCTTAAACAAGTTATATGACTTTTACGAGTCTTCTTTTTCCCAGTTGGAAAATAGGCGGTCATCTGTTATCTACCTCACAGGGTTGTTACGAGGATTTAACTTTAAACATGAATGTATGATAAAACACACGAAAGTTTCTAGCATAAGAAATCCTCAAGCAGTGTTCCCTTTTTGTTGCTGTTGCTTGTTTTCATGACATGTATTAGCATTAATTCATCCCAGAGAACTAACTAGCCTTCTGATGTTGGTCTTTCTTGAGTTTTACTAGGCTATTTTTTGTTTTGTCCCATCTCAGAATGGTCCTCCAAATCTGCCCATGTGACAGCACCCACCATAAGAACACTGGTCTGATCCAAGGCAACAGTTTTTAATATAGGTTCTCTGGGATTTATGTCATTTCGGCAACTGAACTCAAATGTGATCTAAACAAGAAGCTGTGGCTTTGTAAAGATAAATATATAGAAAGGGAAGGGCATGCATGCACACACACACACACACACACACACACACACACACACACACTTTTAAATTTTATTACATGGGCCCAGTTGGGGGAAACAAGATTTTACTTTTAGATTCACTACCTGCATAGTATGGGTATAATGAAAATGTCTGTCAGGGAAAGTAATGTGTTTAATATTGCACCAGTCTTAAACATCAGCAGAGATTTCTGTGTATTGCAAATAATTTCATCACCTGCCCATATTACATTGCTCTGTGTTTTATCCGTGGTGGGATGATATCAATATGTCAAGAATGAGGAAAAGGGTGTCTTATGAGATTGATGTAGGAAACCACAGTGACAACCACATTAAAAGGGCAGCCAAAGATGCCACATAGTTGTCAGGGGAAAGGGCCATGGTCTCTCACTGGTGTACACTGAGTTTTTTCTTTTCTCAGCAAGGGTCTGGAGACTGTCAAGGCTGCCTGTGGCCTTGATGATAGATTTTAAAGAAGATTAAAAAAAAACACTGATTTAAAAAAACCCGAAAAAACAGCAGCATTTCAGCCACCCCTGGGTGCTGGGGATATTAGTAATAGGTGAAGGCTGTCAGGGAGCCTCTGGAAAAACAATCGTTCCAGGGTAAACTCGTGAGTGATTCCCAAGAGAGCCAGATTTTGCAAGATACTGTGGAGGGGAACTTCTTTGGGACAGGGAGCATAACTGGAAAGAGGAGGGTGGATTTTGCTATAGAGAAGGAATTTGGACCTAGAGAAGAAAAAAGGTGATTTTCATATACTGTTCTTATGAAAGCAAAATTAGAAAAGAGGGTGTAGAGATAATTTTCTTAATTCTTACTCTTAGTCCCTCATTTTAGGCTTTGTTAGAGCCTCTCTACATTTTCCTAACAGTCTCCAAGTGATCTCTCTACCCTTCACTTTTTCCTTCTTTACTTCATTCTGTATAACCAATGCCTCCCTAATGCCCTCTTAAAAAGTCTCAGCTTTTACAGACAACATTCAAGGCCCCAAACTATCTTATCTTCTCAATGATATCATTTAGTACTCCTTTGCACATACTGCATATTTAAAATGGAATTAACTGCTTCATATTTCCAGGGCTTACCCAACATCTTCTCACCTGTCTGCGTTTCCATGCTATTCCTGTCACTTGGAATGCCTTCCTTGTCTGTCTTCACCTATATAAATACTTCTTATCATCCAAGGGACAGATCAAATAGAATTTTGTCCATGAAGCCTTCTCTGATTACTTCAGATTGAAAGATATCTTGATATCTTGCCTCTGAAATTCCATGGCATTTGAATGATTTCTCACTGATTTGTTCTTTTTTTTAAAAATTATAGTTGTTTACATATAGATACTAGAATGCAAGCTCCTTGAGGGTAGGGCCTAAATCCTTAGTCATAGGTCAGAAAATGAGCCTGGCACAGAGTGGCCCTCAGTAAATATTTGCTGAAGGAATTCTGGTATATATTTGTATCCACTATAGTGTCTTACACAGTGCATATAGTATGTGCTAAATAAATATTATTGATGGACTGGATAGATGGAGTTAGGGGAGTCCTGGAAATGCTGAGAATAGCTTTATATATACAAGGAAAGATGGAAAAGGAGAAGGAGGACAAAAGAGGGATTTCCAATTAAAAATAAAATACTCTTAACTTCCAAGAGTTTCCTATTTCAAGAAATGTGGATTGGAGTAAAAAATTAGAAAAGACCAGTGGATATTCTTCTGAACAGATATGCTATTATATTTCTAACTCTCTTTTCATTCAAGATCTCTAATACAGAGTAGGTAGGCAGTAGGCCACATTTCCAGAAACTGTTTTCAAAATGTACTTGCCCCTAATTTGGTTAGCTGCATTTGTGAACAATCTTACCCAAGCTGTGGCTTGGCACCCAAAGGAGACTTGATTGGATATAGTGCATTGCTTGGTGAAGCAAATATATTACCGTGATTTTGAACAGGGGCCCACATAACAGAGAAAAATACTACTAGTTACTATATTCTTTCTGTGGGGCTGCTGCTGAGGGCTACTAGAAAAAAAGTTACCTAATCCTCCCAATTATACATAAATATTAAAAACATAACATGAGCAATCAGTGTTTCGAAAGGTTTGGAAACTATCTGCCTCAGAAGCCCTTGGGGAGCTTTAATAAAATATAGGTCCCTGGCCTCATTCCAGACTACTGATTATTAGTATTGCAATATTTTTGTAAGGAAGAAAATAAGCTATATTACTAGTATATATCATTTATGAATACATATAATACATATTCATTCTTGGCCTTGGAACATAAGATGCTTTCAAGTACTGATATCTATTACATTTAACAATTTTTTTCAGGTCCGCCTTCTTTCCTAGGCCACGGACCCACACATACAAATTCCACTCCTCACGTGCCTCATATCCTGCATGAAAGAATATGTCAATATGCTTGTGAATGAATAGATGGGTAACTGTTAAATGGATAAATAAATAACTTGGTGATTAATATATTTGGTGTGTAACTAATCTAAGTATTTATACACTCAGTATGTCTACAACTCAGACTGGCTATATAATTCATGATGTTCCATAAATTGAAAATACACAAAATGAAAATGGGAGACCTCTTGTTTAACAACTATTAAGACTTTCAAGATGTTGACAGTATAGCATTAAACTTCTAAGTACGAGGCCCTGTGCAAATGCACAGGTTGTACGTCCATGAATCTGACCTTGTCTATAACATATACAGTGTTCTTCCCTTATTTATTATACTTACATCTATTTCTCTGATTCCCTGTATTCTGACTCTACTATCAAACTTGAATTAATCCAAATACTTCATAATTAAAACCAGACCTTTTTAGCACCTTGCGTATTTTCAAAGCGCATTCTCAAAACCAGTCACAATGAATCATCACAGAGTCCCTTTGAGGCTGGTACCTTCATTATCTTCATTTTACAGATAAGATACTCAGAAGTGGAGGGATCTACACCAGACCACAAAACCATGAAGACAGAATAAGATTTCAATTCACGTACAAAACCCTCCTCCCCTTAAACCAAACCTCACGCTCTTTCTTTCTTACTACATTCGACTCTTAGTCCTAAACTCCTCCAGGGTATGGAAGATGAGTTTATCTCTTTGCTATCCGCATCTTTTAACCTGTGGCCTATAATAGATACTCAATAAAGGTATGTTGAAGAAAGGTGCTTTTCTGTGGAATGAATGAATGAGGGAAGGCCCAGTGTCTCTTATGATCTCCAAGCAAAGACAGAGAGGGAAGAGCCAACAGCTTTCGCCTCACTACCCGTCCCCTAGTCCTGAAGCGACTCTCCGACTCTCCACGCTTCCCTAAGCACATCAACTATGGGATATCTGCTGCTCAGATTTCCCCCACTCCCTTTTGGCCATCCTCATTTGCATTTTTCCAAGTGGGTTGAATTTAGATAGTTCTCTTTCTGTTTCTAATGTTATCTTCCCTGTTACCTTCACCAATCAATTTGAAACTTGTAATCTCACTACAGTTAGCTATTAAGCCCTTACAACTGCTTTAAACAGAATCTGGACAAGCCCTGATCCTTTTGTGAAACCAGTGGCTTTCTTTTATCCAATCAATTCATTGCTATTCTCCATTCCCCCTTCTGCATTCCTCTACTGCAATAAAATGTTGAGACACAAGTTCAATTTAATTAATTTTTCAAGCTTCCTCCCCAGTGTAACAAAACATTACAAGAAAAAAAAATAATAAACAGCACCCTTCTGACACCACACAGTATAATTAGCGTGTAGTGAATTTTTTATATCTGTACATGTCGGCACGTAGTGAATATTCATATTTTTATCAGAAATAAAGAAGGGAGGAGAAATCTCAGTTCATGTCATTTTGATATACAAATCTAACACACTTTAATAAGAAGCCACCTCCAGGCAAAGAGGTAAGTAGAATTTCTTCACTCTGGGGAATGGTTAACATACAGTTTTAATGCTCTCATGAATGCTGATGGAAAGAAGAGAGTTTTCATATAGTTCAATTTTTTCTTCTGAGCTAAAACATTGAGAATTTGTGTATTAAGGGAAAAAAATTAACATCACAGGAGCTAACACCAGCAAATTATGAATCATACAAACATGCACACATACACCTACCTACATACATACATAAATACACTATATAGATATTTATAGATCAAATGCCTAGAAATAAATCATAGAGTGTTTTCTTGTAGGAGTCTGTGGGAAAGTAAAGGTAAGTGCAATAGTACATATGTGGTATCCGGATTTCAAACTAATTTGGAAAGTTGACATCGCAGGTTTATAAATATATCTCACTTTTCACAGCTTCAGCCATGTTTTCTTTCCCACTTTTACTCATGGCATTGTGAGAGGATATCAATAAAGTGTAATTATTCTCTTGCTGGGCCATATGTGCAGTAAATTTCCAGATAACCAAATTCTGTAACTGTTGGAAATTTCAGAAGGAACATTATTTTAGAAGAGCTGGCGTTTGGGATTTTCAAATAGTAATTAGACATGGTAATTCTCTACAGAATGAAAAAGAATGAAGAATCTGACATTTTCTGAATAGAACTGGGTGAATAAACTCCAAAGGATCTTAGGTCATTCTTTGTCTTATCAGAGGGTATTTTGCTTATCTGGGGAAATCTAGCGATTCTGATTATAACCTTTACTCACAGTCATTCATTACAGTTTTACACTTCCATACCTAATTACTTTGCTTCATGGCTATTTTTCAGTAAGGCATGAGTAAATCAACTCTGGACTAAAGATCCACTGTGTGTCTTTACTTGTCTTTTGATCCATGCCCCTCCCCACCACACACACACACAATTTTTTTCTCCAAACGTACCTTTTCACTGAGACACAAGCAGTATTGACAATATCCTAACTACAGAGTGAAAAGAAGTGAATAGATGACAGGGAGCAGGTATGAGAATGACAATAAAATTAGAACAGGTTAGTGAATGGGATCATGGACACGTATGAAAGTATTAGAAATGAGGATACCTCCTTTTAAATCAGCAGGAGGGATTTACTCAAAGGTCAGAATTCTGTTTTTGCTTACTCCTCACACCATTCATTCTCAGAGGGTGGGAATTAATAGTCATTTTAATTATAAGAATCAGGGAGGTTACTTGTTAGTCCAAATCTCAGAGCGAGCCAAAGGAAAATAAAGGTGTCCTGATATTTTTAATACAGTTATTTTCCTCTTTTTGTCATACTCCATTGTCATATAGTTTTTAGTGGCTACTCAGAAGTAGGTTTTTTCCTCTTCTTACACAAATATAGGTATGCTGTCTTTCACATTGCATAAGAAATATCCTAAAAATACGAATATAAATTGAGCTCTCATAAATCAAATACCAAAGAGAAAAAAATGCTGGAATGGGAGATGGGGTAGAAATAAGTTAGTACAGCTTGAATTTTTTAAAAACATGTTTATTATGTTTTCAAAAATAATTCATGTTTTAAAAATCACTTAAAATACTATTTAATACAATTGAGAAACTCACACTGAAAGGAACTCTGAATAAAATAAAGTAAAAATAACTTACTAGTATAAATAAGCACACCATTCCTTAGCTGGATTCTTCCATATTAGTTTATATATTTTTTCTACCATACTATTTCCCAATCTGAATTTCAAGCAGATAATATTAGCAAGTATTATATCAACGTATGTTATATAAGCAGAATGGTTAAACGAATGTGAGAAACCTCAAGTTAAATAAAACGTAAAAGGTGTATGTACTATAAAATTCACAGAACCTTTAATTTACTAAGATGTACCATGAACATCTAAGGACAGGGAACAGTACTAAAAAGCTCCCAATATAGATTTACCATTTAATATATTCTCTGTTTTTTGGTTTTTTTCATTCCCAAGGGCCATCTGATAGGACTGGTTTTTAAGGGAATATATTTTGGGAAACGACCATCTAATGGCATTTTTCTTTAAGGGAGCCTACCAAAACATCAGGTGCTATTAGTGTACCCAGCGCTGGGTTGAACATGTGGTGTGGGTACAGTGCGCATAGTTTTGTGTATTTCTTTCTTATCATAGCGAACATCCATTAGGCACCTAACTGAGAAGACCCTATTCCTTTCCAGAAGTTCAAGTGCTAACCCCTTTGTAACCCAAACAACATCGCTCAAAAGACATGCTTAAACATTCCACAAATCTTTTTCCTCAAAATTCTTTAGACCCTTCCTTCATGTCAGATGGCAGCAAGGTTAGACACTATCATGGTTTGATCCAACAGAACATTAAGAAAAACAACAAACAAACAAACAAACATGAAACCAAACAAATAACATTTTAACATGGATATCCAGTTGAAAAGGGTCTCTTGTTATTCTCTGTCGTTCTAGGGTCAACATGGTATTTGTCTCTAGAATTTATGTGAAAAATCTTGTCAAATTTAAATCTAATCATCTTTTATAAAGAGTTTCTCACACTCATACACACAATGCAGTTATGTTAGAGTAGGTATCTCTGGACCACTCCAGTTTTTGCAAGAACCAGTGTTATTCTAAGGGTTTTCTAAGATAAACCATGACCAACTCTCTCCGAATTTCAACTAGACTACCTGAAATCTATTATAGTCAAGTCTTAAGACCAAATCATGAATCAGACTAAGTTTCTATATGTCAAAGTCAAAGTGATCTGATGACCTGGAGAATAAGAAGAGGACAGTAGACGAAGAGGAATCTTGCTAGTATATTTAGAAGAACTTCCAGCTCTCTCTCACTATACCCTGAGCCCTATTTATCTTTTTTATATTGATAACTTTGCACATTGTTGACTCTCACAACGTGATTGTTGGAGGGATGAATGCAGAGAGTGAGCCAGGGATGAAAAAAATATCCATCTACAATAATCATCTTAGAAGTCAAATCTCTAATGAGATTTCAAGGTGATAAAGATCGTTGGGCCGCTATGAGGACTTAATAGTAAGATTGACTGACCTGTTTTTTTCAGAGAAATTGAATAAATTTATGTGACAGAATATTCATGAGGATTAATGAGTTCATTTTGGGAAGGTACTTTGAGATTCCCGGAAGAAACATGTAAAGATTTTAAGCAGTTTCTGTTTAATGAATCACTATTCCAGTTATCTAAATAAAACTGTCTCAACTGTTACAGCATTTATTTTGTTGTACATTAAATATGTATCCATGTATGACAACGATTATACACAGCACATTATGTCATAGGTTCAGGTTTTATACTCTGTACATAATGACATTCTATAAGAAAGCTTTGGGTTAGTCGGATCCTGCTCTTGGTTTGGGTGTCTGCAGGATGCTAATGGAGAAAATTCCTTCCTGATGGTCATAGGTCATCAGTTTATTCCCTGATGCATGAGATCTGTACTTCACACACATGCAGTTAGTGGATCTGTTGTCCTAACTGAAAGAAATTTTGATGTGGTACCGTGATTTAAAGAAATTCTCTAACTAGAAAGCTGGCATCATTGAAAGTGAGCAACCTATAAGGAAACTGTAGGAAAAGATGCATTAATAAGCTAAGTTAATATTGAGAAGTTCAACAGCCAAGGAATATGAAGTATTTTCTATAGCATTCACAAGAGGAAAAGACCATGCATTTGGGACTGTGAAATTGACATCGATTTTCAAACCTTTAAGAATGAGGTCCTCTTTTTAATACAATTTCACAACAGCAGACACCCAGATATCAACCTCATCCAAAATTATGTGCCTTGATGATCTTAACATATTTTTTAGAAAGAAAGATCAGATTTAAAATGTAGGGATGGACAGAGAGGATGAAAAAATGTGGAGAAAAGTAGGGATTCCAGATTCCATAGGACACAAAGGCTGACCAATTCACCTTTCAGAGCTGTAGTCAGATGGACATAGCTTCAAATCCAGATTTTAACAACAGGTTCTCCGGCTATGTGACATGAGCCACGTTACTTAAACTTTCTGAGCCTCAGTTTTCACCTTACACATATAAAATACTTTTAATATTTCTTCCATTTCAAGCTACTTCCCTAGGGCTTGTTTGTCTCTGAGACCAATAAAGAAGTAGCCTATTATTTCTTTTTAATGACTATATATATATATATATATATAATTTTTTTTCTTTTTCATGTAGCTGCTAGTATCTCAACTTTCCTCTCCTATCACCTCCCCAACCTCCTTCCTACCACAACCAGTTTAGCATTTTTTTCCCTCTAGCGAAATGGCAATTTCAGTTGCCCCAATTTTAGGGCACTACCATTTCATAAAACAAAAGCCTATTAATTTATGCTTTAAATGTGATTTATGTGTTCAAATCAAGATATCCTTCTAAGACAAGCTAAACTGCAGCTAATAAGTGACAACATTGAGAAGATAGTCTTTTTGGTCAATTAGCAGAGAAGTCAGAACATATTGACTATTTAACCATTGAATGCACCTGACTCTTGTCTCTCAAATCTGAGCTATATGATAGTTTTAGTCCTTCGTCTGAGGGAAGCATGCCTAGAGAACCAAGTTAGTGTTTCCATCCTCCATCTAGTGGACAGATGAGAACCACACTATCTTATAGAAAGAGTGGGACACTTGCACACCAAAATTGACTACAAAATGGGGGTGGAATGAGGGAGAGAGAGGATATTTGGTTTTCCTCAATCATCAGCTTAAGTGTCTTTGCCACCCATCATTATGACACTAACAAGCACCCACGCTGGCTTTGATGGAAACCTCTGAGGAACAAATGCTATTTCAGCTCTTGACACTTTGGTAACTAATCAGATTAAGGGAATAAGTGGTAACTGGTCTATTCATATCTCTAAGGTCCTTTTAAAGAGCTCCCGTTATCCTCAGGAGGAAACTTTACCTCGTTTGCTTCCCAGTGAAACAAGAATGGGGAAAGCAAAGTCTACAGAGTCAAGAGGACTCAACAGCATGATCCGGGAAATCAAATTGTTTGGTCTTGCTTTTGACCATCTTGCTTTGAAACAAACACCACTTGTGTGCCTGAGGAATGAAAAAGGTCTTAGGTATCATTAGCCACGAATCGTAATTCAAGAACATTTTGAAATATAAATCAGATGCCTGGAATAAACAAACTTTCCCTACAACTGCTCATGATAGTTTATAAAGCACTCTCAATTTCTCTTGTATGCTAAGGAAAGGATTACAGACAGGGCGACTGACTATTAACTTCCCCCATTTTACAGGTGAGTCAAATGAGGCTCAGAAGTACTGAACAACGGTAGGTTACATGATAAGCAAGTGTCATGGCCCTTTTGAGAACCTAATCTTCTGTTTCAGAGGTAAGAATCTTCTCTCGATTTCAGTACCTTTCCTGTACCTGTTGTGGAGAAAGTGGGCAGCAGAGGAAAGAATCCCAAAGATGCTTGCTCCACAAAATGAATTCATTAGGATAAAAATTCACCAAATCAAAACATCCTCCCTCATGGATCACCAAGGCCAATGAACTTGCAAGGAAATGTGCTTCTGGGCCGTAGCTGCTGTCATGGAGGATTTAAAATAGTATAAACAAGACCGGACAGCAATAACCAAGGCTGGTCATTTCAACCTGTTGTCCTTGCTTTTTGTGGCTAATTCACCAAGATGGAAGGTAAATTCATGCCCCACTTACTCTTGTAGGGAACATAATGACCATTGCTTCAAACACCCTTCCCAATTTTCAGTCAATGGTGCTAAGATGCCATGCTAGAATCCTTGGCCAGACAACCCTTGTGGCTTTAAAGAGGCAGGCAGGATTCACTGGGTCACTCAGCCCCCAACAAGGGCAGGAAAGTGTCTAAAGTTTGGTTTTGTGAGGTGCCAACACCCACACCAAGCTTCCTTCTCACACTAGCCTTCTTTCTTCAAAATTGTTACCCAGGAAATCTGCCCTAAATTCCCTTTTGGGAAAAAAAAAAGATGAAATATTTCGAGTCTATTGTGTGGTTTTCCCAGGAGCCTTTTCCTTTTCCACATGCCAGTTTGAAATGCTCAGGCGCAAGTCCAGATATGAAGTACAGCAGATTGCTTCATTTAGTTACTCTGAGCCTCATCACGGCTCACCTCTGGGTATGTAATCGGCCTTTCATTCACCTAACAGGATCATTCTCTAATGAGGTGCTCATTTAAAGAGTTTTCCCCCACAGGATCTGTCTCTCTGAGAGCTGCTGGGAGTGCTGATAGGAAGAGTGTGCATGCTGAATATTCACTCTCTGCAAACAAGTTTCCCCTCCCTTCTTCGTCTTAACTATTCCGAAGGCTCGGTGACTGCGTTACCTCTACAGAGCACAGGCTGGTCGCTGGCAGTGCAGAGGAGGGAAAAGACAGACACACTGGGACAAGACGGACAGCTGGCAAATTATATCCAAGTGGGCTGCTGCCCACTGGGAAAGCAGCCCTGACTTCCTGGGGTAATCCATCTTCCTGACATATTCCCTTCCCAGGAGTTAGTTTTCTCCAACATACTTTCTGATCCTGACAAACAGGACAGATCTGTCTTTACTCCTCCCTCCTACTGACAAACCAAGAGTCACCCCTAGCATGCCTTCAGCACTCTCTACTCTCATGACATGGCTATTTATCCACCACCCAATTTATTGATAATTATCGGAGACCTCAAGGAGTGTGCTGATTAAAGCATCTGGCTCGACTTAGATGCCACTTCATATTGAAGTTTCCCTGGGTCATTTGTCCCCAGGGAAGGGAGAAAAATAAACAGTTTGCTGGAAGTGAGATTAAGGTGGGTCCTAGACCTGGCCAAGCTGCTAAATATTTGAGATCTTAAATCTCTTCTTTAACCTCTCAAGGGCTCAGTTTGCTAATTTATAAGAAGGAGGTTATAATAGATGATCGCTTTGCTCCATTTCAGAGATAAAACTCCATCTAGAAATCTCATCTCAAAAGTGATGCACATGAAGAGTGTAACAGGCGTGCCAGGACCACTTGCTTCTAAAAAAAATTAAAAGGTGAACTTCAGCAAATGTATAATCCAGAAAGAAATACGGTATATTTACATTTCCAAATGTCTATCTAATTTTTGATAGGAAGAGCTTTCAAAGCTTCTCAGGCTGAAAACCTAAATGTAAATCTCCTATCTTTGGAGACCTCAGGAAGGCACCAGGTGCAAATCAGTCAGCTATGGCTAATGTATTTTGCTAATGAGCCCAGGCACGAACACATTCTCGCTCTCTCCATATACGTATATGGAGAAAGGACACAAGCTATGTTGGATGTCTCTTTATTTTAATTCTCTTTACCTACCAACTGCCTCTTCTAAGACGGGCATAATTCAGTGTCCTCTGAAATGGGGTGAGAAGCTACTTCTGGTGAAGCAGTTAGGAATTAAACATTTGTCTTAGTCAAGTACCTGATTGGCATTGAAACATCAAATATTTTTTGCTTAGTGACATCTAAATTTAATGCAAACTTTTATATTTAACCAAGTTACCTACAATGATTATTTTTTATTTTATTTTATTTTGGATTTTAAACAACCAATTATTTAATACTCCAAAAAAGTCTTCTAGATATTCATCCCTCTCCTCTCTACCACCAAGAATTCAAGTACAGGATGCTTTATCATTACAACTTACACAACTGAGCCCCTAAAGGAATACGTTATGCTGGTAACACTTCAGGGAAGCCTGTCGCTATCTCTTGAGAACTGTATTAAGTCTCAGAGTTTACCAGTATCAGTTCCGTTGAGCAGATTCTCACCAAACAGGCAAAATTAATTTGAAAAATGGAATGTCAGGAAGGCAGAGGTATCTAAATCCATAGGTCTTTCTGCATATTTAGAAATATGCAGTTTCTTCTTCCTTTAATGTATCTTGTTTGCTTTGACCTACTTAAATCGTTATTTGAAAAATGGTTGTTCTACTGCTTTGGGGAGAGATGTCACTGGCATGTGCTTCAGTGTCACAGCTGAGGTCAGGCTGGTCTCACCACTTGGGAGAGTAAGTGAAGAGCCTAAAATGGAGAAACGGAAAGGGTACTGGGGAATGGCCCTAACAAAACATATACCGTCTTGGGCAGCCCGAGTAGGATGGCTGCAATTCCACCAATAGAAAGTCCATTCATCATTTGGCTTAAAATAAAACCCCTTGACAAATAGCAAATGCATACAGAGCTATCACAATTAACCCTTTGGTGGCATTTTCTTAATCAGACTCTTTCTGAGTGGAGTTATTCAAAAGCCTTGCCATGGGCAAATGAGACTCTGTATATGGAACTTGAATGATGAAAAGCATAGAAAAGATGTATACATACCAAGGTAAGGAGACAAAACCTAAGCAGGCAAGGGTTACCACAGAGGTACTAGGGAAGAGAAGACTCAGTGGAAACAAGTATATACTAAGGCCCTGGCCCCATCAGGAACATTGAGCTTCGGAATCACTGGCATATTTCCAGAGCCTAGAACAATGCCTACTGCATAACATGTGCTCAATAATGATGATTAAATGGATGAATAAACTCTCTTCTAAGAAGCTTTCAAATATATTTTTGTATTGTTTAATTTTATACGTTTGTGAGAAGATCAGGAGTGCCAAAAAATATGCTGAACCCTGCATTGGAAAACTAGAAATTAGAGTATGCGTCCACATTTGGCGGTAAGCTCAGAAAACAGAGCTGAAACCAAATTGGGAGTCAGTGTTTATCAATAATGTGCCTCTTAGGATATTTAAAAGGGGCAGAAAGACAGAAGTTGATATACAGAGGGTGCCAAAAAAAAAAAATGTTTACACATTTTAAGAAAGGAAAAAACTGTATTAAAACTGTAATGCAATGAGTGACACTAGCATTCATTTGATTAAGGCCATCTTTTGAGCAAATGTCATACTACATCTTGCTACCATAATTCAATTCAACTTGGAAAAGTAATACCTAGATAACATCTCTAAAATGTGTACATGTTTTGTCACCCCCAGTATAAATGATATAACACATGGATAGGATGATTATATCCTATGGATGTAATTCCATGGAATTAAGCAAGGAAAATTTAAGTGAAAACAGTAAGGTTCCCTTTATTGGGATATATAGAGTTTGGGTGAACAATCAGAAGAGCAACAAGAGGAACTTATACTTAATGTACTCAAAGTTAAAGCCAAAAAGGAGCCCTGAACACAGCACACCAGCGAGTCTACATATTTCCTTCATGGACTTTCCATAAAGCAATTTCTTGCCTGTTAAGAAAGAAACTGAAGATATGAAGATATATCTTGCGATTGAAGATATGTCTAATGTTCCTAACAGTCAAATCTTTTCCATTAAGTAGATTTCACTTTTAATTTTCAAGTCAGGAAGTTGACAAAAGGATAGACTTAAAAACGCCACGCATATCCTATGCAGCTTGGCTTTCTCTTTTTGCTTATCATTAACGTTTCCCATATTTGGATGAAGTTCTATTTCCCTGTCACAGGGTAGCTTCTCCTTCTACTCCGTCCTTGGGAAGTCGTGCTGGTCTCCTGCAGATAACCAGTGGTAGTCGGAATAATGGTGCCGCAAAGATGTCCACATCCTAATTCCCAGAACATGTGGGCATGTTAGGTTACATGGCAAAGAGAATTAAGGTAGCAGATGGAATTAAGGTTGCTAATCAGTGGACCTAATGAAAGAGAGATTATTCTGGATTATCTGGTGGGCTCAATCTAATCACATGAGTCTTTAAGAATGGACAGGAGAACAAGGCAGAAAGATTTCAGGGGAGAACTTGACCAGCTGTTGCTGACTTTGAAGAGCCAAAGAGTGCAGTGGCCTCCAGCAGCTGGTGATGGCCTTCAGTTTACAGCCAGGAAAAACTAGGGTTCCCCATCCGACAACTCAAGAAACTGAATTCTGTCAACAACTTAATGAGCAGGAAACAAATTTGCCCCAAGAGCCTCCAGAAAGGAATACAGCCTGCTGACACTTGGATTTTAGTCCAGTGCAACCCATACTAGACTTCTCACCTGGAAAACTGTAGGTAAAAGCTTTGTGTTGTTTTAAGCAATGACAGTTGTGGTGATCTGTTACAATAGCAATAGGAAATTAAAACATAACCCAACCATTTCTGGGATAACTCCCAGGAATACTGACCTCTCATGATTATATCAAGAAAAAGTGGAATAGGAAGAAAATGCTGGAATAAAGCTGGGTTAAGTGTACATGAGGTTATCTATGAACAAGGAAGGAAACTATGTGATCAGGGACACTCGTATCCTTTTTTCAATGTAAAACAAGATACCTGGGGTTTTGGTTTCACTTTGACATCATGTGTAAGGGTGTATTCAAACCAGAAGCTGTCCATCCCATCTAAATCCATTAAAGTGATTTGGGCAGTGAGCAGACAAAAAGTGGCAGAAACACTGACATCTGGCACAGGTGATTGCCAAGAACTCTTTTAATGACCATTCCTCATCGGTCCCTCTGGCTCTTGGAACCCGGTCTCCATATCTGGCTTCCAAGATCTAATTATGGCCACTCCATTTTGGTGGCCTCTGGAGAAGTCCCTCAGTGTCCAACTGAGCTCAGAAGCCTTCTGACTCCTGAATTAGTTTGCTAGGGCTGCTGTAACAAAATACCACAAACTGGGTATTTTAACACAACAGAGATTAATTCTCGCCCAGTTCTGGAGGCAAGCAGTAGGAAATCAAGGTGTCAGCAGGATCATGCAGTCTCTCCCAGTGTCTGGTGCTTACAAGCCATCCGTGGTCTTCCTTGGCCTGCCTCTGAAATTTCCTAATCTGTCTTGCTTCATCGTCCCATGACTGTCTTCCCTCTGTGTGTCTACCTTCACATGATATTCTCCTGTTTGGGTGCATGTGTGTTGGTCTCTGTGTCTCCTCCAAAGAACACCAGTTAGATTCAGAGTTCACCATACTCAAACTTAGAAATGTCTAGTAGGAACCTTACTTCAACCATGTAACCTACATCATTGAAACCTTCACGTGGAGGGGGAAAATTCTGTAACATAGATTCAGCAAAATGACGAACAACATCTCTGGCTCCAAGGTCTAATTCAAGTAAACTCTTTCCATATTTGGTTTCCACCTCACCCTCTCTTTAGGTGGAGGATTGGGATGCTAGAGTCCTGGCTCTAACTTTTGGTGAATTGGCTAAGACTTCCTAGTCCCTTTCATTTTATTTCACTGTAATGATTGTGAAAGAAGAGATCAGTACAGGTCAGTTTCCTATCTCAAATGAAACCAGGAAAATATCGATAATGCATGCTCTACGTAATATTACTAAGCTTTGGTTATTCCTTTGTCTAATTCTACAATTAAAAATGTGATGGAACTTTCATGAGAATGGGAAGACAAGCCACAAACGAGAGAAAATGTCTGCAAAAGGCATATCTGATAAGGACTGTTATCCAAAATACACAAAGAACTCAAAACTCAACAACAAGAAGTGAACAACCCAATGAAAAGGTGGACAAAAGATGAGAACAGACACCTCACCAAAGAAAATGTACAGATGGCATATAAGCATATAAAAAGATGCTCACCACCATGTGTCACTAGGATATTGAAACACATTTTAATATCAACAGGGAAATACCATTATACATCTATTAGAATGGCCCAAATCTGGAATACCGACAATATCAAATGCCAATGAGGCTATTGGAACCACAGGAACTCTCATGCATTGCTGGTGGGAATGAAAGTAGTACAGCTTCTTTGGAGGACAGTTTGGCAGTTTCTTACAAAACTAAAACTACAGTAGTGCAACCCAACAACTGCACTTCTTGACACTTACCCAAATGAGTTGAAAACTCATGTCCACACAAAAACCTGCACATAAATGTTCATAGTGGCTTCATTCATAATTTCCAAAACGTGGAAGCAAGATGTCCTGCGGTAGGTTAATAGATGTATAAAGTATGGTACATCGAGCAAATGGATTATTATTCAGCTCTAAAAAGACATGAGCTATCAACTCATGAAAAGACATGGAGAAACCTTCAAATGCATATTACTAAGTGAAAGAAGCCAGTCTAAAAAGGCTACTACTGTGTGATTCCGATTACACGACATCCTGGAAAAGGCAAAAACTACAGAGACAGGAATAACATGAGTGGTTACCAAGGGAAAGGGTCGGGGGTGAATAGGAGGAAAACAGGGTTTAAGAGCAGTGGGATTGCTTTGTATGATGGTGGCCACGTGCCATTATGAATCTGTCAAAACCCATAGAATGCACACCATGCGTGAACTCTAATATGAACCATGGACCTTGAGTGATAATGATGTGTCAATATAGGTTCACCAATTACAAGAAAAATACCGCTCTGATGGAGCTGATGACAGTGGGGGGAGGGGCTGTGTATTTTTTGAGAACAAGGTATCCGGGAACTCATATTGTCTGTTCAATTTTGCTGGGGACCTAAAAACTGCTTTTAAAAATAAAGTCTATTTAAAGGAGAAAGGAAACATCACAGACAAAATATTATCACCTTTACCTAGGAAGCTTCTCTTTTTTTAAAAGTCTTCCAGGTACGGAAGAATGATTTCACTGATGCAGGCAGCATCCTTTAAACTGGAAAGCATATCTCAGTATCAGTCTATTGGTGTGAAACTAAGAAATACAGATGGCAAGCAGTTTTCCAATAGAAAATGAAAGAGACGTATTTAGTTTGAGAATGGTAACCTACATTTCAGTGCAGACCCATTGCCTGAATTATAAACTAGCCTTCGCTTATAGGACCTGTAAAACAGCTTGTTACAAGTATCCTGATAAAGCAACACAGTGAGGATCTGCACTGGTCTTAAAACCAATGCAGCTCAAACTTAACATTCTGAAAGATAGTATGATCCTGCTTTTGCATACTTGACCCCAAGTTTTGTTTGGAAAACAATTCTGTCTGGATAAGATCCTGAAACCAATCTGGGTTGAAGTGGTACATAATGTAACCACACCAATGATAAAACTGTGTTGGGATGCTAAAATCTAATTCTTTACCATCAGGTGTGGAAATGGAAAGAACCATCCATTAAGAGTTTTGACTCTTTCACTTACCCTTAATAGACCACATTACTAAATTAAGTAGCCTTCTTCTGTAGACACCTTAAGCTAACTAGGCCCTCTTACAATCACAGCGTACTTTGAGGGAGAGTCTTTAAAGAAAATAAATACAATTTGGAAAAAAAACCCTCTGCTTTTCTTATTAAATCTTTCCACAAAAGCAATGCTAATGACAGAAAAAGAGCTTGCCTCCAGGTTTTACTAATACAAATGATAACATAACAAGCATAATAGCTAGCACTTACTGAGTGCTCTGTTTTACTTACACTTATGTACATTTTTTTTAATAGAGTTTCTATTTTAGAGCAGTTTTAGATTCATGGCAAAGCTGAGTGTCCTTTTTTTTTTTCATTTCTACCAGGATCACCCTAAAACAAGAAACCATAATATCTCACTGGGACAATTAAAATAGCCTCCTAACAGACTTCCTATTTGCATAAGTAAAATTAGATAACTTACACCCCTGCTTAAAATTCTAGAAATGTGCACCATCTGACTTACGACGAATCCAGACTCCTCCCTCTAGCTTACATAATCAGGCCCTGCCTACCTGTCCACTCTTACTCTCCTCAGTGCTGCACCCAGGCTCTCTGCATCTTTCTTTTGGTTCTCAAACAAGCCAAGCCTATTTTTGCCATAAGACTTTTATTAACAGTTTCTCTGACTTAGATGTGCTTTTCTGACTCTTGGAAGGCTACCTTTTATTATTCGGGTCTTGAGCTTTTCCTATTCACACAACTTAAGGTATCTCCCAATCAAACGCTTTCGCTTCATTCTGTTTTATCCCAGTTTCTATCAGAAACTGACATTCTCTTCTTCCTTTCAACTTACTTGTTGCCTCTCTTCCTCAAGGGAATATATATGGTGGCTGTCCTGCTCAACAGAAAATCCTCCCTGCACAGAACATAATCTAGGAATAGTCATCTGCTCAGTAAAGGTTTGCTAAATGAAAGGATGATTGAGTTTAATTCCTATAGCCATACCGTGAAAGAGGTACTCTATTTTCTCCCCAGTTATGAATGTACAGTGAGGTAGAAAGATTGTGGAGGGTCACTCAATTATTTCACTGTGGCAGAGACAGGATTTAAACCCAGAACTGCCTGATTTCATGGAGTTTCTGTGTAGCAGATTGTTCACACAATTAAGAAAATGTGCTTCTATACAGGAACAGTTTAAACGCTTTTGCTTTCAAGTTACAGAATATCCCAACATCCGGGTGCAAAAAAAAAAAAAAAAAAAAAAAGGAAAATTTATCATCCACATAAAAATAGGGCAACTATAGGGTTGATATTTTGGTGGTTCAATGATAACATTAAGGAAACAAATTCTTTTCAGCATTTTGCTTTAGATATTGGATGCAGGCTTTGTCCACATCTCCATATATCAGATAGGAAACCAATCGTGTCTGCTGTGGAATAATCTGTCGAAGAGTAAAGAGGCAAATGAGTGTCTGTTTAGATTAGTGTCTTATTGATAAGAATTCACTAAGCTAACTAAGCATTACAATTAAAGATTTTTTCATTTATGCACTTTATAAAGGATTTAGTACAATGGTTCTCAAGATTGGCTACACGTTAGAATCACCTCGGGAGCTTTTAAATTTTGATGCCTGGTTCACACCTCAGACCAATCAAATCAGGGTTTTGGGAAGAGGAGTCTGGGCACCAGAGGTGTTTTTTGGGTGTTTTGTTTTTTAATTCTGCAGATGATTCTTGGAGAGCTAAGAACTGAGAATCACTAGAATGTCATTTGTGTATGCTACCCTGTCCTAAGTATTTCTATTTATTAATTATTCATTTGCATGTTCCTATTTATTTCTTACTTTCCATTCTATGATTTTTTGCCCTGCCTGTTAAGTAATGGTTATTGTTAAGTGAGCTACACAAATAAAGTAACGTTGATTAGTTACCATATATTAGCACATTCTTAGAGATGAAGAAAAGCAGTATTTCAAATACAGAGCACTTAAAAGTGATCTAACTTTTCTTAGAGTGATGAAGTGCCTGATAGACTTATGAATCAAATATTACAAAAATACAATTGCCTCAGTCTTTTTCAAAATGACCAAACAATGTCTGTGGAGAATTGTATTTTTCAAAGACAGACATAACCCATCTCCCATCCAACTAGCTCTTTGCAAGGTGACTTTGCCTTTCCCTCATCAAGAAGTAGAGTCTAATTCTTTCTCTTCTTGAAATCTGGGTTGGACTGAATGACTCACTAGCAACCAGGGCAACGTGGTGGAAGTGTTACTTTATGATTCTGAGGTTAGGTCAGAATTGGCAATGCAGTTTCCGCCTACTTTCGTGGAACATTCCCTCTCCAGAAGCTCCATCTTAGGACATTCCCTCTTAGAAAACCAAACACTATGAATGAGAAACACGTGCTACACGGAAAGGCCATGAAGACGTTTCCAGCTCAGTTCAGCGTTCAAGTCATGCCAGTCCAAGCTCCAGACACGTGAGTAAAGACGCCTCCAGGTAATTCCAGTTCTAAGCCACGCAAGTCACTACCAGCTCTTCAAGTCTTCTCAGTCGAGACCCCAGATATCAGGGAGCAGAGACAAGTCAACTTTCTGTCCACATTCCTGCCCCTTAGAATTCATGCCATCGTAAAGTGCTTGTTACTTGTAAGCCATTGAATTTGAGGTTGTCTGTTAACATGGCAATAGATAACCGGAACAATCTCAGGAGAGTCAGGAAAAGCACTAGAGAAAACCTCTACCTCTTTAAATTTTATTGTTTCTGTTTTCCCACTTCACAACTCCATTTCCCATTTCAACTTCTGAGAGTTGTTGAATTTATTTAATCATTTAACTGATATTGAGTGTATAACTGATATATATATGTGTGTGTGTGTGTTTGTGTGTGTATACATATATATATACACACACATATATATATCACTTCATTCAACTAATATTGACAATAATATGACAAAGTCCTTCTCTCAAATAGAGCTGGGATGAGCCGTCAACATTGTGGAGATCTATTTCTCTAGGAAAGCTGGAGATATAATAACCACAAAATGGAGATTTCTTTTGGGAAAAAGAAGGATCATAATATAAGACCCCACTTTATGCCCACTCTGTTAAGTAACCAGTAGGACCTGAGCCAGCCTCCATACTCCCCAGTAGCACCAATCTGAAGAAGGAATGAAACCACCTCCACAGTGCAAACATAATGACTTCCCCTAACTTTACTGGAATCTGAGCTTATGATGTATCTGGAGAACTCTTTCCACTTCTGTCCTCTTTCTTTCTTCTGAATTTAGAGAAAGGGTGGAAGAGGAAAAATAAAATAGAAGTAAAAGAATGCATGTCAATGGGAGTCAAAAAGGAAAAACAAATAAGAAAAATTATAAAACAAATGTAAAATGTGCAGCTCAAAAATGTCGCCGTGCTGTCAAAAATAAAGTCCTGACAAAGATAAGGAAAAGCATAGTCAGCCAACACGGTGGAAACAAAGGCTGATGGCCTATTGCCAGAAGTAGGAGCAAATTATATTCAGATGGGTCCAGGTCCAGATTAAGGAACAGCCCATGTAAGCTTTGACTTGCAGCATATTCCTCCACATCCTGCTTTCAGAAACAAAGACCACTTTAGAACAGCCAGGAAGACAATTTGACCACCCTCCATATCTGGCTCTTTATCCTCCAGAAAATGGGACAGCCTTATCTCCTGTGCCGATGGAAGCCTTTCCAGGTGATCACAGAACTGTCTTCACAGCCACCTTTTTTCTACAGGTGCTATGAGAGAGCAACGCTCAACACAGCAGGGCAATGAACTCGTTTCTTTCATAATCGGAAGGTTTTCTTTCCTTTCCTTTTTTTTTAACTGAAAGCCTCATGAAGAATGTGTATTAGGACTGAGCTCAACACAGAATATGTGTGGTTATGACTATACCAAGTTGAACAATTAAATTTGTTTTTGTTTTTATTTCATCATGTGTTTTAATGAAATTAATTGACTTGGAAGGGAATAAAAACATGTCCTTATGATTGAGCTCTTAAAAACAAAGAACATAATTCTCCAAATATGGAAACGCTATGTAGTCCTATGAGTACTTTACATTATGGCAGTCACAAGTGCCAGTCTCTCCTGGAACTGAGAGAGAATGACCTGGGGACAGTAGCATAGACACCCGACAGGGAAGTTCCTGACCTCTGTCACAGGATTCTAAAATGTATCATCTACCACGGTTCGAATCTCCTTTTAAATGCTTCTTTTTTGCTTTTGCTTCTTTAAAACAATTTGTGATATGGTGTATGAAGAATCCTACATAAAAGATATATTGTGTTTTTACTATGTTATTCTTGACTGTATAAATGTATGTTGATTCTGTGAACATGACAAATTGACATTGCTAATAGAAAAAAAAACACCTTAAAATGTAAACAAAGAGAAATTCAGGATATGTTTATTTTGTATACAAATATACCATTCCCTGAGGTATCTAATTAACAAAGCTCACGCACAGTATACAGTGTAATTAACACACCAATCCACCTACAGAGACACGTACTTCTACCACTTACTTAGTTTTCTTCTTTTTAGATATATTCCTGGCTTTATAAAAACAGAAAAAAATAAAAATGGAGGAAGTAGGAGGAAAACAGGGTAGCCACTGAGATAAATGCTCTTGTAGAATATTTTTAGAGCCACCACTTCTGGTAGTTCTATAAAAATATACTTGCAACCTGAAAAACCATACATTAAAAAAAAATTTCACTTGAACTAACAAGCCACTTCACCCAAGCAACAAGATAAGTTCGTAAACTAAATAACAAAATTATAATGAAAATTATTTAGTCCAATGCTTTCCAAAGTATGTTCAACAGAACATGAGTCCCTAAGCTCCTCCTATAAAAAAGAATTCCAAGGTCAAATAAGGTTGGAAAACGTTGTATACTATATGTCTGTCCTAGAGATTGATTCATAATATGGGTGATTTTCTTAAGGCTCTGAGGTCTGCAGTAAAAAGTTTTGTTTCACCCTGCATTTCCCACACTTATTTGAACACAAAGCCGTGTGTGTGTGTGTGTGTGTGTGTGTGTGTGTGTGTGTACACGTGTGTTTTTTTGAGGGGAATATGGGAAGACAGGTTAAGTATCCATTATATCCATATAGCGAGAACGAATTGGTCTCATGTATAACAACAGGTACAAGGCATAGATACTAACAGACCCAGTTTCCTATAAAGGACTTCCCAGGAGCAGATGGGAACAGGGAGGAAGAGGCAGTGGTTGGGTTTTTTGAGAGCCTTCTCATCTAGGTTTTTGTAACACCTTCATCCATCTTCCCTGTCCCTTTTCCCCCAGGCAAGTTAATGGATTAACCTTAGAACATAGAGTATCAGAGGCCAAAACTCTGCACCTGAGAATACATGTAGCTTCTCATGTACGGAGGAATAAATCATTTCACAGTCTTTCTCCAATGATGCCCAGAAAAAAAAAAAAAAAAACAGAAATCACAGACGGGGGATTTGTCCTTTCGACAGTTATTACCCATAGCAGCTGGCAGAAATGCCAATGGTAAAAATTGCACTTTGGCAACCAAAGCTGCGGCCCAAATACAATGATGTTCACAGGGGGGTCTGCCTGTTTTCCTGACATGCAATATTAACATCCAAATAGTGGCAGACAAATTATGTTGCTTGTTTCCCTTGCCACAGATTCCTGAACATGTACAGGAAGTTCTCCTTCAAGCCAAGACTGGAGAAAGAAAAAGTAGAATGAAGGAAAAAGAACAACAACAGCGACTAAAACAATGCAAAAAATTGTCTCTTGACACATCCAGCCTCAACTGCTTTATTCTTTACGGCTCAGAGCAACCCCGGAGAAAATTACATTGTTAGTGGAATAACAGGGGGAAAGGCATTTTAGCTGCAGATCTTTAAAAAGTTCTTCATCTAGTTTTGGATTGTACGATAGAGTTTATAAAACTCTTCTGTTTTCAGGATTTTAATTGTCTTTGAAAGTGACCAAGGAAAGGATTTTGAAGGATTCTTCTGGAAGAGCCATTGGAATTCAGCTTTAATAAAATACTAAGAGTCAGTGAAAGAAGACTGTAGGTGAGACAGGGTATAATGGTTAAGAGGACAGGTTTTGAAATCAGGTGGGACTAGTTCCAAATCTAAACTCCCCCACTTAAGAGCTATTAATATTTAACCTTGGGCAAAGTGTCCTCAGTCTTTGGAATCTCCACTCTCCTCGTTGCTAACGTGGAATAAGAATAATACCTGCTTTGATGTGTTATTAGATTTAAATCACATAAGGCAGACAATGCACCTAGTGCAGTACCTGGCACACAGTGGACATGTCATAACTGGTAACTGCAATTATAATTGTTATTTTGGAGTTGGAATGTGTTAGTGGTCCCTTTCCTTAATTCCAGAGAGGTAAGTATGTATGTTCCTTCCCAATAAAAAAAAACAATTTGATATAGAAAACTTGTGATATGCCAGTCATTCTTATAAGCTAATTTAATGTGTTAACTAGTAATGTACAATGGCCATTTAGGGAAGATACTCTTAATAGCCCCATTTTAGAGATGAGGAAACTGAGGTACAAAGAGGTTAAGTAGCTTGCCCAAGTTCAATCATAGTAAGTAGTGGAGTCAGGACACAAATCTAAGTTATTTTGTTCTGAAATCTGGACCCTTTACCACTAGATATGGGGAAATTAACTGACTTGTCCAAAGAAATGAAAATATGGCTACTGTCATAAGGAAGACTAGAGCCCCCATTTTCTGCTTATTTTACCATAGGAGAATTAGGGATGGGTAAGAGGCAATTGATCCAGGTGGCAAAGGTAACCAACTGATGAAATTTAAAACAAATACGAGGAAATGACACTTAAAAAGAGCCCTATGTTTCCCCAAACGTGATAGGACTGGCAAGCTTACCACGGAGCACCATAATCTCATCAAACACTACTGTGTGTTCCTGCAGCATCAGACTGGCTCTGTTGTTTTATAACTGGCTACGCAAGCAATCCAAACAAATGCACTGAGAAGTGACCAAAAAAAAGTGATTTTGACCCAATCCTCTTTCTAGGTAAATAGCAAATAGGCAGAAGTCAGGAATGTTTATTATAACCTAAGAACTCTGCATGAAATCTAGATAGAACTCGTGGGAGACCTGGGCTTCCTAGAAAATCAGGGAAGTTAGTAGATATTCTTCCCAAAGAGACTAATAACATCTCACAAATTCAAACCCGTTAAATCCCTACTGAAGCAATCTCTACTGCCCACACTCAGCAGTCCAACTCAGATAGAAGGAAGAGAGAGATTCTCAATGCTCGAAGGAGTTACCCAGAACACCTGATCGATCCCAGTTGAGTTTTTGATAGGGAGGGCAGACACTGACCATCTAGTTCAGTTATTCAGCATTGTTTTTGGAATGTTTCCTATGTACCAGTCACTGTGTAAGTAAATGCTGGGGATATCACGGGGAACCACACAGATTCCGTACCTGTTGGAGGGAAACCAGCACATTCTCCTAGTTAAGGTGCAAGGGAAATTGTTAAGATACTTGCTCTCAAAATAGTCTTCTCAAAGCACCAATTATTGGACAAAATAGTCTTAAGAGAAGTTGACATTAGAATCTTTAACAGTTCTGCTAAAACTTTATCCATGGAAGACAAGAACTGAGAGAATTGAATAAGATGACTGCCCAAAGGGCACAGCTCTTAAGGAAGCAAAGAGAAAAAAGGACAGACCAATTCATCTGTAACAACAGCCCAATACCATTAAATGCACATTCGTAGGATAAATTCAAGGGGAAATTAACTCACATGTGTAACCAAAGGGCTAATGCTATTGATGCTTTAATAATTAGTCCTTCCTTGCTTATTTTCATCTACAAGGTTGAGTAGCTTAGACAGGGTCACAAAGGATACTTCACCCCATTTGCATATTTTGTCCCTTTACAGTGTTATACTGCAGACTAACACCTGTGCATGAATGGTGAATGGTGAACTTAGGGATTTAATAGGACCAGCGTTCATTCATTCATTCATTCATTCACTCACTCACTCATTCATAATACATGGATGTCTCCCATGTTTCAAACACTAGTTTAGGCTCCAGGGATCAAATGTCTCGGATAGGAAAGGTCTCTTGACTACTAGAAGCTTATGTTGTAATGATGAGAGAGGCAATACAGTAAACAAACAGAATGGTGTACATGCTATAAAAATAATAATACACAGTCAAGGGTTAGAGTGATGAGTAGGTTGGGAAAACGATTTTAGATAGGGTAGTAGGAAAAGATTCTTTCTAAATGTGACATGTGAACCAAGACCTGAATGACAGGGAATGAGAGTTTCTCAGATACTAGGAGTTTTACTTATGGCCCGGAGAATTTATAAGACTTTACTCCAGGTGACTTTTGGAGGCATTTCCTTAGGACTCACATGGCAGTTTATTACAGACAGACTGAAACATAACCTTGATTCTATCTTCTGAGGAAACAGGCTATTGGACATCTTGATTCTTGATAAAGACTGCTAAACATCTTAAAAAGAACTCGGAGGTTGTTAATATGCAATTCATTTCTTTTCAACTTTTTATAAAAACCTTCCTATTTCTTGGTGGAAAAAAAAAAAATTGGTATAACATTCCTGGCAAAAAATCCAGCAAAATATGCTAAGAACTTAAAAATATACCCACTCTTAACAGTGGCAATTCTACTTCTAGAAATTTATTCTAAGGATACAATTACAAATATTTTACATAGTTTAGCTACAGATATGATTGCTGCAACATTGTTTAAAGTAGCAAAAATTGGAAAATAACCATAATGTTCAATAAAATTGGGTTAATCGAAGTAAATTATGCTATTTTATATAATGGAATATGGTTAAAATACTTGAAACAGTGACCACACAGAGTAAGAGCTCGTTAAATGCCAATTATTATGAATATTATTATTAAGTCATCGAAAATAAAATTTTAGATGAACATTAATTGATTCAAAAGTGTTTCGGGGACATTGAGATGAAAAATATGTTCTCGGATAAAAAAAGATCCCTGGTAAAGATTTCAGTGTTCTCAGTGTGAGATCTTGGATTGAGCTCTTTGAGTCAAGAAGGAATAAAAATGAGGGCACTGATATGCTTGGCTCAGATTTAGAAAAAAATGAACCTTGGTGGCAGAGAGCCTAATGGATGACTTCTGATTCTTGAATCTACCGTATATGCTGTTTACCATAAATCTAAGAACTGTCCTAGGTAACCTCACCCAATTTATCATCTTGAGAAGCAACCCCTGCCCCCGAAAGTTACTTTTGTTGCCAAAACTGTATAAATTCTGTTTGAGCTGTGGTTTCCAATTCTTGCAGAATTATCCAGTCTAATTACTTCAAATAGATTTATTTGAGATGGACTTAGAATTTTTACAAAAATGATAATCTGTTTCCTCCACAGTATGGAGCCATAATCTTGCAGCCTCCTCTTTATGCCTTTTGGGAAAGTTATCAAAGTCCCCAGTTTCCTTGTCTGTAATATTGGAATATCATTACATACCTCACCAAGTGGCTG
Source organism: Rhinolophus ferrumequinum (assembly GCF_004115265.2). Classification (NCBI taxonomy): domain Eukaryota; kingdom Metazoa; phylum Chordata; class Mammalia; order Chiroptera; family Rhinolophidae; genus Rhinolophus; species Rhinolophus ferrumequinum. Next base: position 20,190,809 of record NC_046289.1, read on the forward strand.
AGAAGATTAACTGTGTTAATATTTTGAAAGCTCCTAGAGCAATGCTTTATAAGTGTTTGTTAAATAAAATTTAAAATATATGTCCTATAAAGCCTCTAGATCTGCTTCTCAGGTATTGATTGTCAATTATCTCTACTGAGATAATTCTCAACTGAATTATCATCTAGGAGGAATGCCTTGTTTTTCCTGCTGTTTTAAGATCCCTCTCCTCATCGTTGCTTCTTCTCTTTAAACAATGTCAGTACACATACATCCCAACAAACGCAGAGGCTTCCAAGTGCAACCAACAAAACCTTCCCTTTCTGCAGACACAACAGTCCCCTGAGACCTCGGTACATTCTAAGAAGGATCTTCACGGCATGTTGGGGCAGGGAGAGTGGGCCAAAGAAATGGAGGGAAGAAGTCGAGAAGGTAAACTTGCATGGTAATTTCACTTTAGGCACGTGCTCATTTCCAGAGTGGTCTCCTCATGAGTGTTCCCAGCTTCCACTCCATCTCCTCACTGCCCTGTTCTGCGCCCTGCTGCAAAACTCTACATTTCCACCAACTGTCAATATAAAATCCTTAAGAGAGGTGGTCTCATTTTCTTTTGAAATGTTTGCTATTCTTACTTCGGTATCTTTTGTCCTACTATGTCCCAAATTTTCCTTCATGTGCACTTTTATTTTTCTCTGCAGTCTAGGTTAGTGTTTGTCAAGGAGAATTCTGTGGACTGGCTACATCAGAGCCAACTTGGGGAGGAGGGCAGTGAGGGGAGCTCCGATTCCTGAGCTCTATTCCTGGCTCACAGAATCCGAGCGTAGTGCTCAGAAATTTGCATTTATAAAAGAACCCCAGATGAAGCAAATGCACACTAAATACTGAGAAGCATGGTTCAAGGAACCAGCAGACAGCAGTGAACACAGTACAGGGACGGGTAAGTGATGTCCCATTGATACTGGCAGTTGTACATACCTTCAAAACTCAAAGGGGTTTGTGAGCCTGCCTCAGAGGCTGGAGGCCCAGGAAGCAGCTATTAAGTGATAGTATGCTGGGAGATAGTCCTAGTGGAAGTGGAAAAGGCTACATATAACTAATGTTATTCAACCTGGTAGGAAAAAAAAAAGTCTCTTTTTTTTTTTTTTTTAAGTTTATTTTATACTAAATAAGTGAGTAACTTGCACATTAATCTAGTCACATGCATCATATTCTGCCTTTCTAATTAGGTAATAAAATTATTAATTATGCCTAACAGTTGTGTGCTTGCCTATTAAAATTAATTGAAAACCAAATGGTTTCCAATGATAATTAAAAAAAAAGATACATTCCCTACTAGCTAAAGATACTAACAGTCCAGAGAGCAGCAATGGGATGTTAATGACAATATTTAATAGAAAAAGGGCTGGAAAGGCAGAGTTGTCATAACAGATGGTGGTAACAGTTAACATTTCTAGAGCATGCATGACTTTCCAGGCTAGCCTGTAAACACTTGCATATTTCACTTCATGTAGTCCTTACCACTACCCTGTGAGGTTAGTATTAGTCATAGCTACATTTGTTGTTTACAGTCAGGGAGAGAGAAGGACCCTGGACATTGTCACAGAGCCAGTAAGTGGCAAGGGCTGACCTGGAACCCAAGGGAGGACCTGGAACCCACAGTCTGGGTTCAGACCCCACTGTCCTACAATTCTGCGACTTAGTGATCAGCCTCCTCCAGATGGAAATTCTCATCTCAAACATGGGAATAAGATATCACCTGCCTCAAAAGGATTGTGAGGATTAACATGCAAATACCTTAGAAGAGTGGCTGACATAGTAAGTACCATATCTGCATCTATTATCATTCATTATTATCAACATTATTAATTATTAATGACCAATGTAATTGGACCACTGTGACTATCATAATTTATATAATAAAAATTGCAACGATTCTTCATTGATAGTCACATTCTATTGGATAGTAATATAACAAAAACATAGGCAGAATAATGAATGCCTTTTTATGAGGTCAGAGCTGGATGTTCCTCAAAATGTATTCTTCCAGAACACCTACATCAGCAATATGTGGGTTGTTTGTTGAAAAAATAATAAAAATAGATAAATAGAGAGATTTTGAGAGCCCCAACAGGGATCCACTATGATGAGATCCCAAAACTTGTACACTTAGCAAGGGTCTTCAGTGTTTCTTCTGAACCCTAAAGTTTGAGGTTCCTTGATATAGAGGCAACATACAACATGGCAAAGCAGAAGAAAAGTCAGCTGTCATATGACCTACGGATATCTATGCATGTTGTCATTAAATATCTTAACAGCACGTAGCTAGTCCTTCCAGGAGGTGGTATTTCTGGATTTCTGTTGTAGGACTAAATGATTTCTGACTTCATGAAGTTTGCACTTATAATGTCATTAAATAATTTCCATGCCACCGTGCTCTATTAGGACTAGATTAATCCAAGCAATAAAAAGTACAATAACAAAGGTGATGGATGGTGGTAGATCAAGATGGATGATGATAATAACTATGAGGCATCTGATGATTTACATCAAAATGATACAGTCCGATTTTCATTAACTTTGTGCTCAACTGTGGTGAGGAGTGACTCACAAACTTTTTAAACTCAGGAGTAAATCCATTTGATTTATTCCACTTAGGATGTACTCTTTTATCTCTCTACTCAACCTTTGCTGGGAGATCGATGGTAAGACTCTATAGCTCAAAAATCACAGCTTCAAGGTATATGTTTAAAAAAAAATCAACATTAATAAGCATTGAAAAGTAAAAATGGTCTGATAAATGCATTGAATAAAACACCCCAAAAGTAGAGCCACTGTAAAATCAGGTTCCCCACCTACTGGTACCACATTTTCAATGATGACAAAGTAACCATTAATGGGAATTATGTTTCTAATTCCTTGTCTAGTTTCCGCCTGGCTATTACTAAATCAATAATCAAGTATCAAAGAAGACAAGTTTGCCAGACTTTGAAGCAGAAAAGAAATCACTGCTGACAATCTACAATGGCCAAATATACGCTACACACAAAGGGCATTTTCAGCTGGTAACGCTGCTCAGAAAGAAGAATTTGATTCCACCTGCCACAGGATTGCCAGAAGGAAGCAACTAGCAAATAAAGACGATACTGTGTGTGTATCTATACCAAGTCGCAGCTGTGTCACGCTTTGAGGACTGTCCAAAAAGCAATGCTTTCTAAGGAGACAGCTAGAAAGGAACTTGGATGTAAGCCCTTCATTTCCTTCCCTGTGCATAAATATCTCCACCCATGCCAGGAGAAGGAAACAGGAGGGCAGCACTCTGGGCGCTTTTCTTCAGTATCTCCCCAGCAGCTGCTTGGTTTGCACTGACAACCACTGGAGGCCACCCACAAGAAATGCGCCTGCAACTTTGTAATTGATGATGACTCAAATTATGAAAATGAGCATATTCAGACATTTCTCCTCACAAGGAAAGAATAAACAGCCAATACTAAACAAGTTCATTTCTCTTATGCCAACATTTTGACGGTGTTTTCTTTGGGTAGGCAAATGTTTCTTTTTATACCCAACTCTTAGCTGAATGCTACCTATCGATAAAGCACGGGCTTTTTGTGTTCATTTTTCTAACGGAAACTTGGAACTTCTCATAAAATCCTTTACTTTGCTTGGTTACTGTTGCCATATAAAGCATTTGTTGGAAGAGGGATGTAGAGAGAGTGAGACAGACAGAGGTAGAGAAAAACAAAAAGCAAATTTAGAAAGGATAATTGGAGCCTCCCTACCCTTACTAGAGCTAGCAAAAGAAGTTTCGCAATCAGAAATGTAACTAAAATCATCACCTCTCTTTTTTCAGGAAACATCAGTACCTGATGGGAGTGCCTTATAATGGAGTGTGTGTGAGTGTGTGAGTGTGTGTGTGTGTGTGTGTGTGTGTGAGAGAGAGAGAGAGAGAGAGTGTGTGTGTTTGTGTGTGTGTGTGTTTACTGACTTATTAATACTGCAAACCTTACTTATGCCTGGGAGTGGGCATGAAGCATACAGCAAACAGTGGCACTTTGAAATTGGCTGACATTGGCTCCCAAGGGCTGTTTGTGCATATCGCTTTCCAACCCTGTGTTCAGTGATGCCCCAGTGGTAGCTTGAAAGCAGTTTTGGTAGGATTACTTTCACCACAGAAATCAAAAAGTGCTGCAAACCAGATCTTTATTTCTTGCAGAAAGCCAATTATTAAACATTTACCAGACTCCACTGGCCACACAAAACCTTCTTGACATGTATCTGTGATCATAATTGAGCACCTATTCTGTGCTAAGGAATATTACTTGTGTATCATATTTCATCCTTAAACTATTCTTAACAAGGGGCAAAATACCTACTGTTTTCCTCGCTATACAAGGAGACTAAAAGCTCAGAGGCTAAGTCAATCATTCAATATTGCAAAGCATTAACTAAGATTTTTGAATCCAAAAATGACTTCCATATCACCATACAAATGCTGTCTTCTAAGGTCAGTGGGTGATTACATCCTGGAGAAAAGTACAGTCTCAGGAAATCTTAATATAAGTATGCCAGTTGACAACCACCATTGTAACCAAGATGAGAAGTCCTAAGAGGGATGTGTAGGAGCACATCTTGCAGGGATCCAGATTTTCCACTGCTATAATATGTTTATAGCTCCAATGAAGACACAAACGGCATGCTTGCCACATCTACTGATGCCACGAAACACGGAAGGATGTATTATCTCGCTTGTCCATTGTGTATATTTGCGTGAACCATCTAATATCCTTTCTGGAAAAAGGCAAGTTTTACGAAGCTAAATAAACAAAACAAATGGCCTATTTGACAGCTGGACAAGAGAATGAAATGAATCCTTAAGAGTAAAGATTTGGGGAGGAATCTGAAGGCTGTCTTCAACTCCTGAGGCTGCTCTGTAGAAGAGACTGTTCAGTCTTTCTCCAGGGAGTAAAACTCAGCCAACAAAGGAGAGAGAAAGGAAAGAAGATTTCATTTCAACAGGGGGAGGGATTTTCTAGTACAAGGCAGCACAATCCCCATCTCTTAATTTACTCAAGCAGAATCTAGAAGGCATGTCTCACAGAACAATGATTAAGTATACAGGATTTGGAGCCAGATGACCCAGGTTCAAATCCTAGTTCTTTTGCTTACTAAGTATTTGATCTTAGGCAAGTGTCATCAGTTCCCTCAACTATAAATTGAGAATAACAATGGTACCTACTTCAATGGGTTGTTGTAAATATTAAAATAAATAATATATATAGTTATATATAGTTATATATATATATACATATATGTGTGTGTGTGTGTGTGTGTATATATATATATATATATATATATATATATACACACAGTTATATATATATAGAAAGTGCTAGAATAGTGCCTACCTCCAAGTCAGTACTATATAAATACTCATATATACTCTTGTTATGGTAGAAGACAATTCCTCCTTTGGAATAAATCAGAAGCTTTATTAATTCTACTAGTCTGAGATTTTGTGTTTACTTAACTTCCCCTTGTAACACAGTGCCACACTTTTGGGGCCTACACAAATTCTGCTGATGAATTGAGACCCATCGTCCTTTAATAATCTTTATTAAGAATGCCATGAAAAATGATGGCATAAATTCTAGAAAGAAAATGGAGGCAACATACGTTAAAAAGCCAATCCTTACCAGTCAGTCTCAGAGCTTTTAATTCCTCAGTGTTTCTGAATAGATTAAAAGAAATGAAACATATATCCCTAAGAAACAGCCCAACAGACAAGCCTTAACTTTTAACTTTTTAAAAATCATATTCCTGATTTCATATCTTAGTATACATATTTTTTTTGATTCTTGCTTTTATTGAGACATGAAGTGAGTTGATATGTGGCAGTTATTGGGAATAAAAACTACATTTCTTCCCTTTTGACCACAAGTTTTATTTTTTTAATATTTAACTACGTACCTCTTTAGTTTTGATAAGTGCTCTCAGGATAGAAAAGATGCCAATGGAGAGTTGTTCCCAAAAGAAATTATCATAATTTCATTCTTGAATTTCTACTTAATAGGCAAACTTAACTTTAATGTTACTCACCAATACAAACCAGTGACTACAATATAAATTTTATCCAAATCCTGAAAGCTGAATTTGACGAACTGAGTCTGAGCCATTGTCCTAGGAAGAATGTCCCTAAAGAAAGGATAAACTACTTAGTACTGCTTTAGCCTGAAGAATAGAATGAGGAAAAATCTTGCGTTATACCTATTTAAAAAATATGAAGATTACTACTTGAGACATAGTTATCATATGTTCTTCATATTCCCTAAGGGTAAACAAAAGAAAGTTAGAAAAAATGCAGCTTCAATGAGAGCAATGGGGATTTTAGATAATGTTTTCAAAAAGAACTCCTAGGAAACAAGTGCCCTTAAGTATCAGAACAGGTTACCAAGAGACCATGTGAAATCTTTTTCGGAGTGTTAGTTGTGTCTACACTGTTTTCCAATTTGTTTCACCACCTATTTTTCTATTTGTATTAATGAAGAAAGAACAAGAAAATGCTAACCCATTGCTTCCCAAGGATATAACTGTACCAGACAAGCAAATGATCACTGCAAAAACCCTTTAAGTCTCTGTCCACTCTTCATCCCAGGTGAGCGCCATTCTCATCCTCTTAGTCTCACGATAACCCAGCTGGTCTTAGAGTTCCAGATCCTCCACTGATCCTGAGATGCTCACTATTCCACACACGGGCTAGTTTTCTTGTTCTTCTAACTGCCCCTTTTTTCTTCAATGGTTCCGCACTTTGTTATTATACACTCACCATGGACGTGCCTAACCCTCTGAACACATTCGATGTGGGAAAATATCCATTTTCACAGATTCAACCATCATCATTGGGTGGCTAACTCACAGATCGACAGCTTAAGCTTTATACTCTCCCCAAGCTATAGTTTAGGATCTCCTTATGGATTAATGGGGAGTCTCACTTGGCTATTTCATAGTTATCAAAAAGTATCACCTTCACAGAGTCACTTCCTTCTGTTAACCTTTCAATAATGTTCATTGATGCCTTTGTTCACTTTACATGCCAGCCTTCAAAATGTGTCCTTTCTTACTCTCCTCTGGTCAAGGCACCTCCCTGTCCTCACTCTCGCACCCCCAAATGGTGACTGGGTCTACTACTTCCTGTTCTGTTATATTGCTCACATCTTTCTTTCCCGTGGTTACTACCAATGGTTCTCAAGCACATACTGAATTGACCCTAAGCTCTGTATCTCGACATCCAGGGCCTTCCACAAGCTGGCCCCAAGTCACTTTTCCACAGTTACCCACCATTTAAAAATCCTTCTGCTTAAGCCAAACTTATCTAGAGCTGATCCCTTGTTCAAACGCAGCCTTAGCCATGGTTTGTTCGATTGAATCTTATAGTGTTGCCCAAAATCTAGCTCAAGCCTCACATTCCTTGGTCTGCCCCCGTGAATAGTGGTTGTCTCTTCATCCACACTTCTAGCTGTAAGGGTTAATTCGCTCTTAACACATAGTTACCTTAAATTGTCAAGTGCTTTTTTTCTCGTACATCTTTTGCAACATACGCATTTTTTCTACTTTCAATATTGATTGCAAACAATTTGAAAGCATGAACTCTTATACATTTTTATATCTCCTCCCTTAAGACATACATGTTAATAAATATTGATTTAATTGATTTTTCCATATTTGATTCTGAGTGTTGCTTCTTTTTCTGTCATCAGAATGATCACAAACAAATCTCAGCACATTTAATTTTGTCCTTCTGCTAAGACTAGTAGCTTTTAATCAATCATTTAGTCTAAGTCCTGTTTAATCCCTCATATAAAAATGGGAAGGAGTGAGAGGAAAAGAATAATCTAAAGTTAGAGAGAGAAGAAGAAATGGAAAGAAAAGAAGAAAGAGGAGGAAAGTCAGAAATAGGAGACAGAAAACCCTGTGGTTTGGCTTCCTCCAAGTTTGACAATTGAGAAATTTCTTGTGATCTTTCTCACAGTTCAATCCCCATTTTGGAGAATCAGTCAGGAAGATTATAGCTCACATCAGTTATTCTCTGGAGACTATTCCTCAGTTTCAAGGTTTCTAAGTGAAACAGCTAACTGCTTCATTTCTCCCACAATGAAGCAAGTTCTGGCCCATTCAATCAACCTATCAGAGTGGAATTAGTGTCATTCAACTTCTTAGCATTATAGTTGAATTTCCTTCTGTTAATTCTAGGAATATCACCTCTTTGGTTACCTACACTTTTTCTATCATTACATTTTTTTCCCCCTTTAACACTGAGGAAAGAGTAATGCATACTCTTCTCATGTGGCACTGCTGCTTAGTGAAACAAATCATATCATTCTCACTAAATCCATCAAATCCAAATACTAAAAATGAATTCCTCCTGGTGGCATAAACAAATTGGTCTTTAATACGCCAAATATCATAACAGATTGTCCTTGGTTGTTCACTATACTGTATGTTCTGACACTTGTTTGTGTATTTACAGTGCTTCTACTAAAAGAAGAATTGATCAAGGGAAAACAGCCAAGACCAGAATGTTTTAAATCCACATTACATACTGTCAAAATAACTTTTAAGTATATGTGAAAGCGAATATTTGCAATTCAAAACAAGAGCACATAAGGAGGAAATAGAAAATGCTTCCATTTCACATAAATCACATTAAAAAGAAGTTATGTGGATCATCCATTTTCTACCAGACTCATGGAGAAATGGATGGCAGAGTAAAAGAAGAGTATCCCTCTCACAGAAATTGCCCTTATAATGGAAAATAATCATCTCTAGAAAAAAAAGAGATGAAAGTTGAGTACAAAAAGTTGAGCAGGAGCCAGGATAATTCAGAGAATGACAACAGATGCCCTTCTGAAAGTACAACCATCATTTTGATATTCTAAGAATGCTAGATACACATAACAAGTGCTTATCAAGCACCTATTCTGTGACTGGCACAGTCTCTGGTTCTTGGGAAACACAAAATAGGCACAAGATTTGGTGCCTCTGCTAAAAGAGTAATTAATATAGTGCGGAATATAAAAGCGATGTAAAAGAGAAATTGAGAGGAGAATATAAGGTCACATGGGATTATGCAAACCACTGGTGCAGGCTAAAAGAGAAATAACAGAAATTCAGAGATGGGAGAGAAAACTATAACGGAACAGTCCATGTGATTTCCTAAAGGAGTCATGAAGAATACGGGACTGGAAATGGGGTCTTCAGAAATTGATACACTTGATTCAGTGGTCAGAAGAAGTGAGAGGGCATTTTCTATAGGAATCTTCAAAAAAAGGAAGGCATGGAGACAGGCTTAGTAAGTGGGGAGCAGTTGAGGGGGGTCACCCCAATTGGGGAAGAGGCTGTATATTGTGCACTAGAGAAAAATATGTTGATAAGCCAATGTTGGATGTTCTTATAGAACTTAAAAGACTATGTTTAAAGCCACAAATGGGATAGGAACTTGAAAGATTTGAAGAGACTCCAGAGATATGGTGAAAACACTGCAGATAATAAAACACATCACAGTCTGTAAGGCCAACAATGGGATACGTGGCTTGGATCTTTGATTTTGGAGCCAACAGCAATGAAGGAAACAAATAATAAGTTCATTCAAGCATTCTTTGAGAGTTCTAATAAATCACAGAATGACAAAAAAAAAACAACAACAGAAATTGCCGATATAGCAAGGAAATAGAACAAGAAAAAGAAAAGCTCTGAACAAACCATCTAAAGGTCTTCCTGTCAAGAATCAGGTTCCAATGACTGAAGTGATTTACTTAGTCTTGCCGTATGTAAGCAACAACTGAGAACAATCCCCTCATTATCCTTACTCACAGCATAATTAAGAATTCAAGTAGTCAATGTCATTGATTATTGTGATACATGACTATTTGTGTCTTTTTGCCCATTCTTGTATTTTCCAGATGGTTTCAGCAGGCCGAGGCACCTTTGCCAAATGTGACCACATCTCCTGACTAAAAAGTTTCTTCTCCAGGAATTCAGATTGGGATTTGGGGATGTCAATCTGGCTGTCCTCTTCCATGGGTAGGAGGCAAACCTAAGAATGAGAATTTCATGTAGCCGTTTGGCCCAGGAAGCAGCAAACACTAACCCACAGAAATAAAGAATACGCCCAAGCTCCCTGGCTGGACACCGGAAGAGGATGAGAGATGTTTAGTTAAGGCAGATCTGCCCCACTTGAGCACAGCCCACATCACTGAACCCACCTGACCCTCAGGCCCATGAGTGAGTCCAGCTGAGATTAGCAGTCATTCAGCCAATCCCAGCCTTCAGGTTGACCCTCAACCAACCCACAGCTCCTTGAGAAATAAATGCTTATTGTCCTAGGCTTCTGAGATGTTGTGGTTGTTTGTTACACAGCATATTATGTAAATCCCTAATTGAATTGAATTAATAACATTCTTGACCTAATTTTGGTTTCACAAGATACCTCTGTATCCTTAGAATGTATTTACTTGTTGCATAAATCAGTTCAAGCAAGAAAACAAGACCTAATATACTAAAATATGCTAAAAAGGTGGGGGGATGCCACGACATATTGAGGCCAACATTCTTTTTCCCTATTATCTGGGAGTTCCTGTGCAAACCACAGACAGACACAATCCAGGCCATCAATTCATTTCATTCAGCCTTTCTAAATCTGCCAACACTGCCTTTCACTTCTTCATCACTCCTCAACCCTTTTATCCCCCATCCTGCTTGCAGACAGTGTGGTGTTCCTTTCTCAGGACTTATTTTCTCTCCAAACCCACCTCAAGTTATCTATTCCATTTCCCACTCCTTCAGGGCCATACATGCTGTCAACTAGTGATCTCCATAGTAAACGGATCTGCTAAAGGCATTTGTAGGAGGGCATGGGTGATTAGGTCTCACTGCGTCATCCTTTCTACCTGGAATCAATTGTTTCGTGAGGCCTCTTGAAGGTGCAATGTCTTACTCCAAAGTCATGAATATCTAAGAGGAGAGTTTCCAACTCTGTGATGGATGGGGAAGTTTTCTCCCTTATCTCCTCAATTAAGTGTAGACTAGATCCTATGGTGTCTAGAGGCATAAACCAATCATAGAGTGAAAGGGAGACTTGTCAATTTTATGCTGGGAATGGCTGTGCTTGTCCCTGCAGATACTTGGAAGAAACAAGAGAGGAGGAAAAAGAGTAGAAAGTACGAGGATGCCTAGTATGTGCTTGTGGGTTGGTGGGTGAAAGGAGGCCTGGCTATCAAAACCTTGGGGAAGACTCAAGACTCATCACTTTCTAGTATTACCCACCAAGGCATCCCCACATTTCTCACAGTGCTAAAACCTAGGTCACTGTAAGAAATACGATGCAGGGTGATAACTCTTTGCTTCTTCTTTGTTTTCGCTTTCCCAAAGGCCTCCTGACACGGAGAGATAGATGGTGGCCAGTGACAAGGATCAGGAAGTCCACCCCTTGCTGCCGAGGCTCCAGGAGTCACATTTGTCATTCCCGGTGCTTTCCCCTGAGTGGGAACTTCTTGCCATGGGGACTGGCTTGAGTGCTCCAAGGACAGGGAGCCAGGGGCAGAGGAGGGAACGCATCATTCTTCATCACTCAGGCAGCAAAGGAAGGATAGGAAGAGAAGGGGAAAGGAGCCATCCATGACTGAGTCTTGATTAATTACCAGTCTTGACAGTGACAGCAAGTGTGAAACAGAGCACAAAGGCAAAAAAAAAGAAAAAAGAAAAGAAAAAGCAACTTTATAGCTTCCTACACAGAAAATAACTGTACTTTAAATTAAAACAATCACTTAATCATGTCAGATGTCTTATAGGCAGAATCTGAGAATTTGGAAACTGTAAATAAACAGGAGGGCCCAGCACATCTCGAAGACCTGAAGGCACAGGAGGGAAGATGATCTCTAAAAATAAAAACACACACATTTCATTTGTATCCTGTGTGCCTTGTTTCTGTCGTGATGACCAAAAGCAATTGTAGCCAACACAAAGAGACATCAAGACAGCTCTGGTCTTATTGCCTATCCCCTCCTGGGAATGAGACTCCATAACCTCTGCTTTCTTTGGTGGGAATCATCTAAAAGTTATCTTTGTCTTTTCCTTACTTTCTTCCACAGCATCAGCCATCTTCAAACTACCCAGACAATAATGCCCTCCAGCTCTTTTCTGCTATACTAGAAAACCCCAGCAATAGAAGAATCCCATTCCTGGGATTCCTCTGTGAAATACCAGATTTGTTCATTTGGAAGTTCCCCACACAAATTGTCAGCTTCACAATTTAGCCCAAGGCTAGGAAGTCCCTAGTTCTTTCTGGGAACAGATTGAAGGAAAAAGATGGTTTGGTACTTTTACATGTCAAAGGAAGTTAACCTGTGCCAGCAGTTGAAAAGATCTGAGCAATCAATGGAAACACGGTGAAAGGAATTCTGGGGAAAGGTAATATGGGGTCTGAGTCAAATGCAAAGTCTGGCTATGCAAAGATACCGGAAGCCTCTCCAAAAAAGTTCCTGTTTCTCCAATGGAAATATTATTGATAGAAACACATCCTCTCCAAATTGTGCTAATCACTTTAGACTATTGTTTTATTATCTAAATATTTGAAGACATTTAAAACACTTCTAGTTTTAAGTCTGGAAATCACTATTCCTGTTATTACATTTATGGGATTGTCTTGTTTAGATGGCATTAATCACATCTTAATCACATCTGAGTTCTGAAAAATCCAGTCCTAGAACTAATTGACATCTTCAAATAACATTCTATGGGGCAGTGTTACTCAGGGGTAAACCATATGTTCAACTTTTTGTAGGAATTCTAAGACAGTCTCATCCGAAAAAAAAAAAAATACATTGGAAAACTTTTTTACTCATTCAGGGCTCTTCTGCAATGTATCTTCCCCATTCATCTTTTCTATACTAACCTCAAGATCTTTCCCCATAACTGTGATTGAACCAAGTGTTTAAACAGATTTTTTCCCCACCCACTAGTTATTTTGACCACTTGAAAACACGATTTCTTTTGAGAATGGTCTTCCCAGTGGTTAAAAAAATGTGCAGAGCTTATAACAACTAACAAACATTGCTAAAAATTGCAAAATTAAAAACAGACTGCAACATAAGCTTCAAGTGCTTAGAACTATAATGTATACAAAGATTAATGCAATAGCAAAATAACCTAAATTTAAATAAATTAGATTCCAAGACAGTCTTTTGCTTGTTCATTTCTCCCTTTCTCTCTTTTAACCATATTCCTTGTTCTGTGACACCGTTAATACATTACTAAAGGATGAAATAAATCTCTCTAACCAATCTCTTGCCTGTGCAATTTAAAACCAAAGTCAGATCCAGAGGGTGAAATCTATCTCTCTTTTCCCTTTAGTGTTCTCTTTAATTTACATCCCTTTAAACATCACTATTCTTATTTAGAGGCTACAGCATATTTATAATACCAGCATTCTTCCCAGAAGTTCAACTCTTTTCTAGTATATCTTTTTCATTCCCGTCAAGGCCCTTCTATGACAAAGCTAAAGGGTCGGCTTATCATTTTGGCTAATTCTATACCAGAATGATAGACAGGTCATTTTACTATTGCTTCTCTCATTGAGTCAACCCCATTCTTCCCAGTGACAAGCTTTGTACACAGTAGGTGCTAAACAATGTTAGCCACAGACTCTCAGAGCTGGAAAGAACCTTTAGGGACATCTAAGTGTTGATTCTGACAACTGAGGAGGTGAAATCACTTGTTTATCTTTTAGTGTTCTTTCACTAGCATGGATTAGATGGCGAACAACATCAGTCTGGTAAATATTGTCTATGTGTACTAGAAAAGATACCTAAACCATCCCTGGTAACTTCCTGCTGGATCCATTTTACCACATTAAGTGTTCTGCTTCAAGGGTACATATGGCCAACACCTCCTGCTTGATTCTTTGGTGAGACAATAATGATGAAGATGGCTGTGACCATGTACTGAATGTCTACCGTATGCCATGCACTGAGCTACATGCTTTCATGGTAACCACTGTATCTAAAATAGAAACCATTATTATCCCTGTGTTATCACATTTCACACAATGACAATCGCAGACCTGTGGCCAAGAAGTGGAAGAACCAAGATCCCAATTCAGTTCTGTCTGACTCTACCACCCAAGTTCCTATACTCACTATATCCACAAGGTAGACAGTGACCGTGATCTAATGTGTACTGTCCTTGCTGGGATCTTCTTTGGTTCTACAAATGCCTGAGTACTCCTATTTGAGATTCTACTGAGAGTTCACTTTATCTGTTAAGTGGTAAGACAGGTTTATCCATGGCCAGTGGAATATTTATATTTAGTATTGTAACACAGTTGAAAGTGCAGACACCTTAAATTGGGATGAAATCTGCAGTCAAATTCAGTCTATCAATTACCTATTGTATAGTTTTAAGGAAAACTTCACTTCTTTGAGTCTCAGTAGGATGTTCTAAGAGTGGGTTGCTACAAGTTTTCAAAATCTTATGTGAAATGCCTGGCAAATAGAATGTTGTCAATAAACATTGTCTATTATTATCGTTGCTAAATGGAAAGTTCTTATATTTACCCACCTCTGCTGTGATGCTGCAAAATTTGAGAATTTTCTGTTTCCTTTCTGTCAGTGGAGAGATTATGCCAAGACTCCAAGTTAAGTGCATACATGGTGATTCAGGAAGACAGAAATGGAGAAATCCCCAGCCATACTGGTGCATGGCTTCTTTGAGGTTGGTCAAGAACGTCAGGCTCCTTTGAGGTTGGTCAGGAACGTCAGGCTCCTTTGAGGTTGGTCAGGAACGTCAGGCTCCTTTAACCACCACATTCTAAAGGCTGCCTCCTGCAGAGCAGCCTTTACCCTGAGTGGTATACCAGTTGTCTTTCCTTATCATGAATCTCTAACCTGCCTGGCTATTGCCTATGCCTTTGCATTTCAGCTTGTTTGTCCTGCTGTTAAAATTTGTTTTCTTTCGTGTCTAGCCTAGGGTCTCATCTCACTTTCCCTTCTGAAACACTGGAGGGATGATTTCTCCGTAGTACATGTGTCTTACTTGATGGTCTCAGCAGTGTCTTTAGAACTCCATTCTGTCTGACACTGATACTCAGACCTTTACTCAAAGACCACAGGAGATTATTTCCTGCTGGGTAGTTCTGTGTTGGCCTCTGCTGGTTTCTAGTTGCTATACCTAAGGAACAAAGTGACTGACACAGGAGATGTGATACTTTATAGGGCAGTCATGCATGGGAAAGTTGGAATCCTTCTTGCTATCATGCTTTAGATTATGTGCAGTTTTTATAAGGGCAAACCCTAAAGACCTTGAAGACCCTTGCTACAGCATAGTTCCTTCTTAATGCCTGTGTATACTTCTTCTCCACAGTTTCTATGTGACCTAGTTCAACATAAAGAAGAGAAGGAAGAGGTTTTGAGTAAACCAGATCGAGTTTTCCTTTGCCCCTCCATGTACAGCTACCTAGAGATTTAGAATTCCAGAGAACTTCTAGAATACTTTGCTTTTTCAGGGATCGTCTGGATTGAAACTGAAATGGCTGTGACCTCTTTGGATCTATTGACTTGGAGAACTGAGGAAAAGCAAACATTCTTAGAGTTTGAAACTTTGGAATCAGGGCCATGGGGATATGCAAATGCCAGGAAGGATCTTAATGAACCCTGTATTCCAGAAAATAACAACTAAGTGTCCACCAGCGAGTGACCAGTGGTTCATTTTAAAAAGCCTAAGACCTTTAAAATACAGAGGTTTTTTTTTTTTTTAACAAGTATGTATAAATCAGACTTGAATCCAATTCATTTTTTCAATAAGAGTTATTGAACACTTACCATGAGCACTGGGGAGATAATATATGTGGAAGGGAGAGAAAGGAAAAGACGAGAGGAAATACGTCAGTTCAATGGGGGAAAGAGGATATTTTCCTGATAGCATGATGACAATAAAGAACATTTCCAATGAGGATTTTGGACCTTTTTAAATTAATCTGAAAATATCTCCACGGCAAGAGGTTTCCCCTTTCCCTTTTGATAAAATATCTGATCCGTAAGGACTGCTCCAATCGCCACCACTGAAAATTACTGGAAAACCTGAGCAAATGAGTCGATACCAGATGATTTCCCTTTAGAGATTTTTCAAGGACTGTCCAATAGAGCCCAACTTTAAGTGCTCGGTGCTGCCTAGTCAGAACATACGGCCAAGTACAATACAAATTCCTGCCTCTGCTATAAATATCGTCTTCAGGGAAATCTTTCTTAAGGAAAAGGAACATCACAGTATAATGCATTCGGATAGATACAACAAAACTGTCACCCTTCTGATGAATTGATAAATATATTTATTGTTACTGTGAAATAGGCTATAGATAGAGGGTGCCAAAAAAAAGTATACACATTTTAAAAAAAGGAA
The DNA here is from genome assembly GCF_004115265.2 of Rhinolophus ferrumequinum. Taxonomy (NCBI): domain Eukaryota; kingdom Metazoa; phylum Chordata; class Mammalia; order Chiroptera; family Rhinolophidae; genus Rhinolophus; species Rhinolophus ferrumequinum. The sequence continues at coordinate 20,207,234 of NC_046289.1, forward strand.
AAAACTGTATTAAAATTGTAATCCTCGATATATACCAATAACAAAAGATAAATATAAGTCACATTTGACTTCTGCCATGACAAGAGGTGCTCAAAGTGGGTACCATCAATAGCCAGACACTTCTGATTATAACGAACTACTGCTTGAGCAACGTTGACCAAAGTATCCACTTGTATACATTTTCTTGGCATCCTCAGTATGGATATAGTTGCATGACTCTATTTTATGCAAGAAATAATGTGGGATTGCACTCTTCATGAATTGAATTACAATTTTCACTATTCTGTGTCACTGAAGAGTTCTATCCATAGGCCTACATTGCAAATATCCTTCTAGGAAGAAACTCAGGGTTTTGGAAAAGTCTTTGCTATAAAAGCAAAAGCCATACTCCACTCTAGATGACCTGAACCTTGCTTTGGAAATTCATCTTTCAGATACCTAGGACTGCTACTTAGTCCCTTCCTACTTGATCTCTTCCTTTCTCCCAATCCTCTCCCTCCTTTCACTATGACACCCAAGAAAAATCACATGACCCCTCAACAAGGACCAAAGAAAAAAGGTCTAAATAGTTGCGAAAGCCACTTGGGCCACTATGACCAACCATAGCTACTGAAAAGTGTGGTGGGTTTAAGAGTGGCTGGTCCTCCCCCTGGGGAGTGTGAAGTTACTTTGACTCAATTTCCTTGATGACTTTGCTTTAGGGAAAAAAATCACCTCTTATTGGAGATACATTAACTTATGGTATCCTATGAAAAGGAAATGTTTCTCTGAGGGCTATTGCCCCAAAACATATCTTCTAGAGATTTTCATTTGTATAGTCGAAGGAAAATAATCACATGTTGTCCACACAGTCTCAAGGGCTAGCAGCAATATAATTTGCTTCAAAAACTCTACGTCCTTTCACACATTTCTAACTTACAAATATAAATCATTTGAGGGTGTCTGAAATAGGGGACTTGGATATACTTCTTAGTGCTGGGCCATAATGAAAAAACATAGCACTACCACCACTATGGCCACAAACACGACCATCAATTTTACAATAAAGATTCACTTTGAATTCATTACCAGAAGTACTAGATTTAATCCATTCATGCTAGTTTTTCACTTCAGGTAATGCCCCTTAATAGTGACTCGAAGCATGTTACAGGTCTTGTCTTTGCAAAGTTGAATAAAGGAACAAGGGAAACATATATTACACCTTTGTGTAAAAAGAAAGAAACTCTAGCTGCCCTCTTATGATAAAAACCGGATGCCCACCAAAAGCAGACCAAACCTACTAATGTTTCACCAAGGCATAATTCGCTAGATTACAGAATTGGGTATTCTTCCATATGCTCAACAAGCATGTCCTAAATTCCTGCTTCATGGAAAGCACCAGGCTAAGACATACAGGGGTGGGGAAGTACTTCCTACACAGGGAATGACTCATGCTCTCAAGAAACAAAGAGTCTGGTAACACAATCTGAGATGATCTTCATTGACACCCAAGAAGTGTTCGTTGTTGAAAATCTCAGATTTTGTTGTAATCATATGTCACCTACAAAAATCTGGTATGATCCTGGAGAACAACATATGTTACTTTTCCCCATGTTGACACACCTTTTAGAATGATTAGACCCTGAAAGTTGGATTACCTGTTGATAGGGTAAATCCTGATTGTGAGTACTGAATTATTCTAGAGGGCAATATGACATTTACAGAGAATCCAAGGGAAAGGGTCATTTGTTTTAGTTCCAAATGCTTCTTCTGTAAATTTGAGATAGTAATACTTTCTACCTCATAGGCATACTGTGAGGATTAAATGAGATAATGAATTTGAACCACTTAGCCACGTTCCTGGAAATAAGTGTAAAGAAATATTACTTCTTAACAAAAATAAAAATAAAATAGTATCCTGACACCTACGAACCTTGCTAAGTGGTTCCAGAAATTTACTACCTGCTTAAAGAGGTGCTGCAACTTTGTACATGGTACACTGGTTTGGATCTGTTCAAAACTAAATTATTTACATGCTTGAAAACTGTGAGGACCACACTTGGGTGCTCTGGCTATCATCCCCAGTTTTAAAATGTTCCCAGGTGAATAAAGTTCATGGCTGTAGTTCACTACCAAAGCAGAAAAATGGTGAGAAGGAAACGCGATAGGAGGAAATCTGTCCAGATGTTTATTTCCCTTCATCGAGGTTCGTAAAACATATAGATCAAACGCTCAAAGCTATTAGGAACAGAGAAAAACGCCAGAATCGATGCAGCGACACATTTTGCACTTGCCCTGAATTAATGCTTCTATATCAGTGTTGTTCCTGATTTAACTCCTTGTTAATGGCCTTAAACGTTTGATCTATATCTTTTGCCAGTTTCAATACAGAAAAATCCACATCATGGACTCCCTCGACAGTCACAAGGAAAGGAATCTGCAAAGCCAACAGCCATGGCTAGGAACTGTAGTACGTTTGAGTGACCCTTCCCTTCTCGGCAGGTAATTAATTATTACACAGAAATTTGATGCCCTCACATGACAAAATAAGGTACCATCAAAGTGAGAGCTTTCACTGCTCACCAATAATTAAAGTGGAGGTTCGTTTCAAAAAGCCGAGAAGTTTCAGAGAGTTGATCCCCTTTCCTGTTCTCTGTCTTTCGGACAATTTTCAATAAATAACTGTCGAAAGCATGAAAAGATCTAGCAACTTTACCATATTCAGAAACACATCCTATCATGACTGGACCACTGCTTCCCAGCGGGATTCACTGGAGATGTTAGTAGGTGGTGCATGAGAAAGCTGCCCTGATAAAATAATATGGAGGAACATGTCATATTAGCTATAACGCACATGCACAATACTTATTTGTGTATTAAAACGTCTGAGTAGTCCCACAGTAAAGCAAAATTTAAAAATTTGTATGCCACCCAATGTTTACCAAATGTATTTAAGAAACACTTGTTTCAGGTAACACCTTTGACATCCTGGTAGAATTGTTTATAGCAAGTCTACCAATTTCATTTGAAACCACTGAAATGGAATGGAATAAAATGGAATGGCTCACATTTACTGAGTGCTTAATCTATGCTAGCAAAATGTTATTCTAAATTATTTGCATGCATTAGCACATTTTATCCTCCTCGAAACTCTGTGAGGTATGTACTGTTACTATCCCACTTTACAGAGGCACCAAGGGATTAAATGACTTTTCAAGGTTAGTCAGATAGTAGATGGTGGAGCCAGACTTTAATCCAGGCAGTTTGGCCCCAGGTCATCTCAAACCACCATACAGGTAGAAACCTTGAGGTGATTTCAGAGAAGTGCTGGAAACTGTTCTACAAAATCTTGGGAGGAAAAAAAAAAAAAAGTGTACTTTTCATCTAGCAAAGAGAACATTAGAAAGAATAATATCCTCATGTATAAAATAGGATTCAAATTAAAAAAATTAAAATGAACTATAGGAAAAATCCCAAACAATGAAATTGCTAAGATAATAGAGGAAGCAAAGCTTGCAGAAGTGTTTTCTCATAAATCTTTTAAAATAAGAATGTTTTGCCACATGAACCTCTTAGGATAGTCTTTATTAAAAGCAATAGGATTAATAATCCCTAAATTCTTACGTATCTGTAAATGCACAGGATTTCACATTAAGAAATTGGTAGGAGACACGTAGCAAGAATGGGGTGACTTTCCTTCGTTAAAGGTGAGCCAGCCCAAAGAAAATTTCCTAGATATTAACATTTCCACCTGAGAAATGAGCCTATCAGAATGATGATGAAAACGATACTTAAAAGGCACAGATAATAATGTAATCACCTCTAAGGCAATGAAACCCTTTAAAAACAAGTCAACTATGTAGGCTGCACCTCTGTAAAATATCCTGAGGTGACTAGCTTGTTGATAAAAATATAGTACCACCAAACTGAAACAAATACCAACAATTTGGGCGTATGTAGAGTTAGGCCAAAATAGTTGTTCAGTATCCTTAACTAATCATATCTTCTTTTCATATACCAACAATAAAAATAAGAACACTAGGGGGAAAATTGGGGAGCAATTTCCATTAACGATTGTCAATGAAAGCCTGTTCTGATAGGAAGACAAACAAAAAACTGTTATGATATTAACAGTGAAGTCGCAAGGATGATCCTTTCCTTTGAGAGTTAGCCTCAGCCAGTCATTCCTACACCCTTTACTCCTGGCTCTAGCCGTTAGTGAGACACAGGTCCTGGATTATACAGATCTTCTCCTTTATTGTCCTGCAGAGAACGCAGGTTAGCATGTGTGGGAGAATGTTCCTAAAATGAATGTCTATGATGGCACTGGAATTTGTGAGTACATTGGTTTGAGGAACACCTATACTTCTAGTAAAGACAGTATTAATATAGTGTCAAATTTTATAAAGATAGAGATGGCACAAGTTTCCTAAACGCTACTCTGAGAAGAATGGAAACCTAAAGCTACTACCCATAGCTGGTAAATGTTATTTTGGAATCTTTTTCCTCCCATCTTTTTTTTGTTGTTGTTTTTAATACACAAGCACAAATCATCTCTTGCTGTTTCCCTTCCTTTTTGCCTTTTTTTTAATTACAAAATTAAAAATTATTGGACAGTATCCTAAAACACTACAAATTTCACATCGTGTTTGAGCTAATTATATCATTCAGCCTGCCAAAATGATTTCATCAATGAGCTTGCATTGCAGGAGATCTCCTAATCAATTCTTCGAAACTTCAGTAAGGTCTCTGCCTGTCTTTGAGGCTCTGGATCCTAAAACGAGGACCGGCTTCTATGTAAAGGGTAGACTGTCAAAGCTCCTGGCAAACAGAAGCCCACTTCTGCTATTCCGGTTGCTTTGGAATTACTTTAAACTTATGGAGAGACTCTCTCTAGTCCCCAGACCTCAATTTTCTTCTTGGCTACTATCATCTAAGACCCTCTGGTGGTAATGATTTCATAACTGTGCAAAGGTTCCATATTTATTCACAGACAGATGTGCCAGTCTAAACCATGGAAGTCAATTTTGAGGGTTAGAAACTTCATCTCTCATGAGATTGAATAGAGAGGGCCTGCCAGGTAGGGAAAGAAAAACAAGTTAATAAACAGGATAACATTACAGGAAGTGTGCTGAGCCTTGGTGGTGAGAGGTTTAGTCATTATGTGAGCATAGAACACACAAACAAATAAAAAAACTAAAAAAACTTACAAGGGCAGTGATTATAGACTAGAATTGGTCCAACTGAAAACTTGAATGGAATTTTGAAAAGTTTTAATTTTTTGGATGTCAGACTTATTTAAATAAACAGATATTGTTTAAAGAGGATATAATCAAGATTCCCCATTGTATATGTTACTAAGCTTTTATGGGATGTGTGGCACTTGTGAGGGAGTTCACAGGTTTTGGGCCTTCTTTTCGAGCATCTTACTTTCTAATAAGTCTTCAGTCAAATGTAAATCCATACATGACAAGGAGAGCCACCAAAGTAGATGAGAATTAAGGCAAGGATGGAACAGAAGATACGATTGGGTTGCACTGGCAAATTCTAGTACCAATCTTGCCATAACACTTAGGAAAAAACTTAAGTATAGGAGTGTGGAGCTACTGTTTTAAGCATATTGATGAGTTTTTGCTAATAATTTCAATTATTTAAGCCCAAATGAATCAAATATGTGCATTTTAAAGTTTAATAAAATCCAAAAGGATTTGAAGTAAGGATGTAAAAAAAAGTGCCTTTAAAGCAAATAACCAAATCTTAGAAATATGCACTAAACAAACCTAAAACATGGCAGAATCCAGATGTAGACTTTTTATAGATCTAGTTTGATTACACTGAAACATTTCTCTTTTTTTCCCTCAGATTTTCTTTATGCTTTTACTTCTGGTGAATATGTTTTTCAAAGTCACTGCCCATTTAACAACTGATGTAATCAATCATACCAAATTTCATGAGGTGGAAATTATTTGCTAACACTGAAGAATTGTGTATTAAAGTTTTGAGGGTTCTCTTGTAGAATCTAGCATTTCTCTTCATCATAATAGAACTTAAATAATCAATTGTATAATTACTTGACTAATGCGCTTCAAGCCTACTAGAATATAGGTTCTATGGAGGTAGGGACAATGCCCATCTTATTCCAAGCTTTGCCTTAGCACTTAGCATATTTTTGCCCTCACACATTATAGATACTCAATAATTATTAACAAGTAAACAAACAAACAAATAAAAAACCCACTACATCAATCATTTCATCAAAGCCATAATTATTAGGAATACCATGATTATAAATAAGGGTGACAGCAAAAATTGACTATAGCAGTGAAAGGATTTTCTCTTTGCATCATAATCAAACCAACCAAAAAATGACTCCATATTTGTTGAAGAGGTGACCATCTAGCTTTTCAAGTCATGTCACTCTTATTAAAAGCTGAACTTTGGACTCCATGATTGAGACGCTTTGCACATAACATACCCCAATTCTGTGGATACCCCCAGTGATGTAAACAGAAATTTTCTGGGGGCCCTTCATAAAAAAAATAAGTCTTCATTTCACAGTAAGTTATTTAAGGGGAGAACCTATATATTTTAATCCCTGGATTACATCTTAGCTCACCACCATATGTGTTTACCTATCTGAAATATTTATTCTTTCCTCCACATGATCCAGGAAAATAAAACTTTGTACTGGGAACAGGACATCACCTGACTTCACTCAGAAAATGGTTGAGAATGAGGAAAAAGAAGGTAGGAGTCATCAAGCTCTGATTTTAAGTTTTTAAGAAGAAACCAGGGGAAAATAAAATATGAAGAAAGTTTTGCTTTATTTGTATGTTATTTTTTGTTTTGTTTTGTTTTAAGGAGTCAGACTATGGAAAGGAAATGCTAGATATAAGTTAAAAAATCAAAATGGAATCTCAGATTGACCCAGTCTTCCATTGACATATTTATTAGTTTTAGATCAAGTTTATACTTTTTTTTATAGTTTGTAACTTTATGACTATAACTTTGTTGATGTTGTTAATATCTTATGCTCCTTCATTTTGACAGCTGTTTGGTTTCCACCTTAGATTCCTATCCTGTTTTGGAATGTCTGTTGACATGGCTCTTCATTCCTGACCACTCTTCCCAATCTTTCCCTCTCTCTAATACACGTAGTATTATACACTGTGCAGACGTGTAGTAGTAATTGTGGTACAACATATATATTACTACCGTGTTTCCCCGAAAAGAAGACTTAGCCGGACCATCAGCTCTAATGCGTCTTTTGGAGCAACAATTACTATAAGACCCAGTCTTACATTATATTAAAATAAGACTGGGCCTTATACTATATTACATTATATAAGACCTGATCTTATGTTATATTAAAATAAGACCAGGTCTTATATTAACATTTTCTCCAAAAGACGCATTAGAGCTGATGGTCCGGCTAGGTCTTCTTTTCGGGGAAACATGGCAGACCTAAGGCATAGTAGAAGAGGCACTGGCATAGAATTCGAACCATATGTGGCTAAATATTTATTATTATTGTCAATTTTTTTCAATTATGTAAAAGCTTCTACGGTGCCCTATGATGCTAATTTTATGATATCTACATATGATGCTAAAATATGATATCTGCTGTGGTTTTGGGGTATAAACTAAACTCAGCAAGTAAATCCATTAAATATTGTGTTATATAAGATACACCACGTGGGGTAGGCTGTTAAGATATGGGACTCGGAAAAATAAAAAGCAGCAGTTAATTAAGAATGCAAAAACGTAAGAGCTAATTTTTATTCAGCAAAATATCACTCTTCATCTGTTTTTGGTACACATGAAAATGCTGAAAAACATACCCTCAAAAACCTTGATATTTACCTCTAAGAAAATGCTCAAATATTTCCCATTTGTACTAACTTTTTGAGTGGTTGGGGGAAGAATGGGAAGATACTCCATCTATTTCTTTCTAGAGACCATAATTTCAAATTTCAATTAAAACGAAAGGAGCAGCATGATTATCTCTATAGAGCAGGCTGTGGGTAGCAGCAATAGGCCTCCTTTCATTGCTATGGCAACTGGCCTGCATTGTCATGGCTACCTTGGTGCTACATGTAATTATTAGTGTGTGAGCTAAACTGACAATATACAATCAATACCCCATAAGTTGCAGACCACATATGAGCCTGAAAGAAAACCTAGTGAAAGAGAGGTAATTTATTACTTATTTTCATGATTGTGATCTGGGACAGACAACAGGCTATTATAGCCATCTATAAGTTTTGCTAGAAAGAAAGGGAAACAAACCGATATTGCACTGTCTGGCCTAAATACTTTCACAATCAGGGAGGATGAGCTTCAAATGGCCAGGGGCCCTGCTGGAGCATGAAACGATAGTTGCGGCTGTGGGTTTGGGCGAACTACAAGTTCAGTGTACCTGAGAACCACCTAACAAGCATGAGGGCTTGTTAGAATACTAATTGCTAGGCCCCTCCATCAGAGTCTGTAGATTTGAGGTAGGACCCAAGGATTTGTTAATGCTGTCGGTTCCAGGACCACACTTTGAGACCCACTGCCTGACACTAAGCTCAGCAGTGATGTCACTGCTTATAAAATTATCCTCATCATCATCTCTAAGTACCGTACCAGTACAATTCAAATTTGTATGTTTTGGAAGAGAACTGGAAAAGGCAGTGAAATGGTTGCATTAACCCTAAGATAACTCTGTAATCGTGGTCCAGTACACATCCTTAGTCCCAGGACAGGCGAGGGAAGATTTCGTTTGTTTTCTTGCCCTTTGTCTATTTATTGTTTAGGAGCTTGAGAAATGATAAGCATCTCTGGAGATGAGCAAAGCATGACTGGCATCAGGCATGCCAGAGTAAAACGTTTTGAAATCACGCAGAAATAATTTCCTTTAGGTATGAAGTCAGGCCTGAGAAATGAGAAGTATAATTGGCGGGTGAAAGAAGAAAAGAAACCTGGAGATGGGCCTCTCCCCCTGCTAACTCTTACCATTGGCCTTATTATTGTGGAAGTAGCTACTGAGAGAAAAACTTCTTTTTATTAGAAAGTAAGCAGAAAAAAAGCCAGAAAACTGGTGTTGGAAGGGTTCTTTGGTGAGGAAAATGCTGAGTGGCAGGAAATCTGTGAAGCAGTTTGGGCCTCGGCAGAGATTAATGATTTCACAGAAAGCTGCTGACTTAATGACATTCACAGTACAGAATAAAGTCATTTTATCTCTTGGTTTCCCGTATGTTGCATGGTACTAAAGTTAAAACATGTATGTTTTGGAGAGAGAGACAGGCACTTGAAAGTATGCATAGTCAGAAGAGAGCATGGTGTCTTATGGTTTTTCTTGTATCTTTAATGTGTCCCAAAAGGCAGAATCTGACAGCATCTATTTAAGTCAGGTTTCATCTGTTCAGATTTACTCTCAATCCAATACATGGAGAAAATCATGGGTGTGTTTCCAATAATAGCAGTACATTCGTGACAAAAACTACAACTCAATCAAGAGGCTAGATAACAATTTTATGAAAGTAAATGTTGTTTTTCCATTACTGTAAAACAACGTCTGCTCCATACTGCCTCAGAAAATGTATGACACTTAAACAATAACAGTGAATATAGTAGAACTGCAACCTTTACGGTAGCAGGTAAATAAAATGGTGATTAAAAACATCCTGTTTTTTAAAAAGAAAACGGAACTCACTAAGACACTTAAGGTTTACAAAATGAGCCCAGCATTTAATCACAGATAGTCATTACGGCAGATTTTTGTTTTTAATCTTATCTAAGTATCGGAACAGAACAGTGATTCTCAAAGTGTGGTTCCTGGGCCAGCAGCATTAATTTCATCTGGGAACTTGTTAGAAACACAAATTCTCCTGGCCTAAGGCAGACCAACTGCATCAGAAACCTTAGGAAGGGGGCCCAGCAGTCTGCGTTGTATCAAGCCCAGCAGGTGATTGCTAAGGTACCAAAGTTTCACAATCACTTTCATACTGTGGCCTTCTGGTCTTGCATGACACGTTCTTCAGAGCACAACCAAACAGCCATTTTGTTTTTTTTTGTTTTTTTTTTTTTTTGGTTACACAGTTTCTGGAAATGATGGGCTATTCTTTAAACTGATAGTGATAAAAAATAAAGATCTCAAATTGTCATCCTTTATTTTATCTTTTATTATGATCGTCCTCGACGTTCATACTCAGTTCAATCCTGATACGCTTAAGAACAACAACGATAAAAGCCCATTTACCACAAACTTGAAAGCAAACAGCTAACTATGCTATTTTCCTCTCATTTTTGTTGTTACAATTTCGCAATTTAAGACACAAGTGTCTCTTCCCAGAGTTCACCCACTCCTCAAATGCTACAGAATCAGTTCCCATATAAACGCATCAGAAGGAAAAAACACCTGTGAAAGCTTCTTTCCCCCAGTGAAACAATTAGCTCATAGATTAGGTTTAAATAGTCCCTCAGAAACCATAGATTGTGAAATTGGGTACTCAAGCTATTTTAGAAAGTATTTTTTCCCCTAAATTCATTAAATTAATTTGTGCATTTCATGACACAAAAACTTATCAAAGCATCTTATCTGTGAAACTAACTAAATATCCCCAGCATTCCCCACATTTAAAGAGATTATTTGTTTTCTCTGAGGGCTGATAAAAGTTCTGATGGCACATTTTCTAATTTTAAAACCATTTTCATTTCACACTTCTGAAAAACTTGAAGTCAGGAGTGAGCTGGTGGGTCTGTTTGAAGTGTGATTCACACTTTATGCTCTCTTCCCCCAACAGCTCATGCATATTTATAACGCCAACCAGACTTCAGATTTTAAACATGCCAACGAAAGGGACTATTTTAGAGGATAATATATAAGTGCACAGTAGTTATGTAGCACTTTCTGTCCAAAATATCCACCCTGTTTACAAAATTTAACTCACAATTTCCAAAGATAAAATAATAGATGTCATCATCACTTTCATCTTATCCTACAAAATTTTTCATAAAAAGTATTTTTCTCTAGAGCTATTTCAACAGCAACTTTCTTTTTTCCAGGTCTATAATATTCCCTATTTCATGTAATGATCCATTCATTCATTCATCAGCCAGTCCATCCATCCATCTACTTACCCAATTATATATCCATCAGTCAGTCAACAAACACCCATACAGGGATCCCGTGTTAAAGCCAATGATAGACCAAAGGGAACCAAAGACAGAACACCGAGCTTCTCAAGGGCGGCGAGTCAGATAAGTAAACAAGTTATTATATCAATATGAAAAGAATTACAATTGATAAATAGATGAAATAATGAAGAAGCAAATACTTAGCTTTTCCTAGACGTGTTTGAAAAAGGCATTTTGCAGGCAGTGACATTTTAAGTGAATGCGAAAAGGACAGGATGGCGTTCACTAGGTTAACGGGAAAGAACCTGCAGTTCAGTCGCCGAGAAGTAGCACGAGCAGTTTCAGAGGAGGGGAGGAACATGGTATATTCAGGAAACACCAAAACACCCAGCATGGATAGAATGCTGGTGGCAGGTGGCAAAATGGAGGTATTCAGGTTGAAAAAAGAAGCAAGGGACGAAGTGAAAAGAACTTGGTACATCACATTGAGGGTTTTGTATTGTAACGTATTTGTATTATAGCGTGTAGCTGAGGGATCGCCAACTCAACTCCACGGGCTAGGAATTTCCTGTGGGAAAACATCATGCAGGCTCAGGAAAGCTCATTTTCAGGTTTAGATTCAATGCTTCTTTCTGATTCCTAAAGCCAACAGGAATCCATGGGAAAAAATTAAGGGGGTTATGATATCAGATTTGCATTTAGCTGGGTGGAAGGCAGATTCTAGTAGAGTGAGGTAGAAGGCAAAGCAAGTACGAGTTAAGAACAGCTATCACACTCCAGTTCCTGATACAGTTCATTTGTTCATCCGTTCCTTCAACTGGTATTAAAGAGTCCTTAGAATGTGCAAAGCCCCACACTGAACTCAGAATCAGGTAACGGAACTGTCTTCATGGAAAGTCCACTGGGTTGCTTTCTATTTCGTTGTTTTTGTTGTCTGTCTTTCTTTAGTCGGTAGACTTCTTCAAGAGCAGAAACACCGCCTGTTTGAAACGCAATCGTATGCTTGTGTAGAGCGCAACTGCAGTGTCATGCACGCTCTGTGCATGCCACAAACGTGTGTTGATGACACTCAGTTTCACGACTTACAACATTGTTTTGTAACTTAGCCAGGAAACAGAGAAGTGCTGTGATTTCAACAACATGCCATCCCACTTTCTCACTGCCAGCAACACAGCCCAGACGCCAAAATGCTGGGCTTGGGAATCAGATGGCTGAGAAAATTCTGGGACTCTATTATAAGTAGTGCTGATTCTTTCCCACTCTGAAGTAGCCTACACCTTTCAAGCATGCAAGTCATGAGTCAGAGTGATGCCATATTGTGTAGTCCTCTCAGGGTCCCTCTGTGGGAGATTCGATTTGCTTTTGTAAGTGAGAAAATGCACACATTCACCACTTGCTTAAAAATAAATTTTAAAAAGAATATATTTTATTAAGTTATTATAAAGGAAGACTATACAGAACTTTATATTTATATTCAACAGACTATGAAACACATATACAGTGGATTCTTTGTAAGTTTGTAAACTCTCAAAAGAATCAGTGATAAGATCTAATCAAGAACCAATCCAAGTATAATATTAGGTTGGTGCAAAAGTAATTGCGGGTTTTGCAATCATTTGTAACCTTTTAAACCTCAATTACTTTTGCACCTCCTAATAAATTCTCAGTCTTCTGTTCTATATGCTACACTGGCTTTGTACCCAGTTCAGGCTGTGATTTCTCTTCCATACTTAGCCCTTCCCCCTTTTTCTGAAAGCTGATTTCTAAGTTATTTTATCTATGTACTATGTAAAATGTGATTTCGTTTCCCCTTCATTATTCCTCATTTTCCTACTGCTTCCCTTCCTCTCTCCAACTCCTGGCAGCCCTGATTAACAACCTGTATCATTCTTATCTTTCTCTATTATTGTCTTGCTTCCTCACTTAACGATGCATTGCAAAAATCCTCAGCTCCTGTGCTTTAGATTAAGACAGATCAAGTTCATTCATCTTAAAAGACTGCATAACAGTTCCTGAGAGGGATTTATTATAGTTTACTCAAAAATTTCATTTCCCTATTTATGAACATATACTCAATATTTCCTTTTTCTAATCCCTATAAAAATGTTGCAATAAAATTCCTGCGTATATATACTTGGTTACTGGTATTTTCATTTCTATGGAATAAATTCTTATAATTAGGATTCCTGAGTCAAAAGGTATTTTAATTCCCATAGAAATCGCTAAAAAGTCAGTCTTTGTTTAGATATAAAGCTGCAACAATTCAAATATGTCTGCATCTCAAACAGCAGTAGGAGTTAGCACACATTTAAATTTGTGTCAATTGGATGAATATAAAGTGATATCTCACTGTTATTCAAATTTGCAATTCTTTGATCACTAAGAAGATCAGGTGTCTTTTTATAAGTTTAAAGGCCATCAAAATGTTTTCTTCTGTGAATTGTTTATTCACATTCATTACCCATCCTTCCATTAGTTTGTTTTCATTAGTTATCAATTTGCAAAATTCTATGTATAATCTATCTTCATTTGTTTGTAGGAGGCATTGCTAGCCACTTAGCTAGAATTCATATTGTCCTTTCCCCATAAAAGAACTCGAATGTTAAGGTTGGAAATTTGCACAGATTAAAGAAACAAAAACAACAAGACAAACTGCATTATTAACCAGTCTACCTTTTAGCTGGGATAGCCCAGTTACGGCAAAAGAAATGTAAGTGGACATCACAGGGTGAGAATTCTGGACAATTTCTTTTAAAAGATACAAACTTAGCTGGCGTGCACTTTTTGCTTTCACCCTTCCTACTTTTTCCTTCATGGAAATTGAATCCATTTTAGGTCGGGGCAAAAATAATTGCGGTTTAAAAGGTTAAAAATTGCAAAAACCGCAATTACATTTGTACCAATCTAATACTACTGAAGGTGGCACAGCCTCTAGGGAACATGAAGTGACCAACAGGAGGATGACAAGCCCATAGTCAGGATGGCTACTTTGCAATGACTGCAAGGAGCTGCTGTGAGTTCTGGATTGCTTACCTCTGACATCCTGTTAACATGAAAAAAAATGAAAACACCAAACTTGTTCAAGGCATTAGTCATTTAGATTCTCCGTTACAACTGCTTGCGATCCGAATGGGCATATTTCATTACAACACTTCCCAGGTACTGTATCATTTACATATTGAAATTTTTTCTTAAAAAAAATTATATGTTGACTATTTCCTTTTTATGTTATAGCATTTGGGATTCCTGTTTTGGTTAGAAATGGTTCAACCAATCACTAAGTTGTATGTATAGTCCAAATTTTCTTCCAATATTTTTTGATACTTTAATTTTTTCTTTTTTTTTTAAGTCTTTAAGTCATTTGGAATTTATTTTTGTTTATGAAGTGAGATAGATAAGCAACATTGTCTTCCATATGAATGGTGGGCTGTCTGACCAACTGTCAAATAAACGCTTTCCATCTCTCCATGACATTATGATAACAGATTTGAAAAACAGTTAAATTTTCATGTATGCTAGAAACTATTTCCAGGTTACTCTTCTCTTCCTTTAATCTATGAGACCATTTCTATTCCAGACTTACTTTTTTTTTTAATTATTATTACAATGGTTTTGTATTGCAATTTTTAAGTCTAATAATTCTCCTTCAAAATCTTCTTCCTTATATTCTTTTTGGCTATTCTTAGACATTCATTCTTTCATATGAACTTTAAGATCACTCTGGGCCATTAAAAAAGTCATCAGCAGAGATTTTACTTGGAATTTTAGTGAGGCATCACTTTGGTATTAAATCATCCCACCAAGGCCATAGTCTGTCTTTCATTTGGCCAGATACTGTTTATTTATGTTTCCAGTTTAAAAAATATATGTGCATTCTTACAGCTTGTTAAATAGATCCCTAGGTATTTTAGACTTTTGTTATCTCTTGTGAATTGTCTACATCTAGTTGTCCCAGACAAGGATAACCAATATCTTTCTTTTCTTTCTTTTGTCCTTTCCTTTCTTCTGTTCTTTCTCTCTTTCTTTTGGAAATATTAAACAATGTTAAAAGCAAATGCAATAAAAAGAAAAAGGATAAAATGATCAGATAAATATAAAGGGAAAAAAGATAAATTTATCTCTTTTTACTAATACTTTGAGGGCTATTGTTTTTCTCTCCATTCTACAGATAAAGGCAACTGAAGCGCAAAGTGGGGGCCTGATAAGTGTCACAGACAGGATTCAAACTCAGGGCTGCCTGGCTCCAGAGTTGTTGCCTTTTTCCCTAGCAAGTTATTGCTTCTCAAAGACAATGTCCTCCAAATATTTCATTTATTAGTTGCTTTCCATGCAGAGGCATTAATAATTAGTAGTCCAAATGTTAAAGGTGAGAAGATATTTCAAAATATACTCCCATCAATAAAAGAGATCTTTCCTATGCTCACTATGTCATATCTAAAATGTGTCCTTTTAATTTCAGGATTGTTGCCCGATAAAGTTACGTATTTCTTCCTGGTTTTAGGTGTCCTCTTAAGATATTACACATATGTTCCTTTTACTCCTAAAGTTTCCAGCTATACACAGGAAGAGTCCACTGAATTTTACCCCAATTGGGGTTATTTCCCCAGTGGGACAGGGAAAAAAAAAACTCAATGAAACCAACAAAAAATTCCTCTCTCTAGGCACATAAAATTAAGATGCGGGGCTCTCTTGCCTATAAATTGTTTCTCCCATACATTTTTAACAACAGCCAAAAAGGAAGTGAGAGAAAAGAACAAAAAGAGCTGACACATCTGCACACACATAAACACCACACCACTCTTCCCACCAGGCATGCCTTTAAAAGCTTTGTCTACATTTCAATGTACGATGAATTATCATTTGGAACTTGTCCCACCCCCCATTTTATAGAATGACATCAGCATACATGGCATTGAAATGATTGTGGTAGAACTGACTGCTGCCCAAGTATGAGCCATATCCTTCAATGACTTCAGTGTTGCCAAGTGCAAGAAAATGTAATGAGACCCCAGTGAGAGGTAAAAAAGAAACTAGAAGGATTTCAGGGCACTCATTTCAACCACTTTATACAAGTACCGCTCTAATAACTCCCTGTGACTTTACTGCAAAGTCCAATCCCCCTGTTCCGAAAGGAAGAGAGAGAATTTTGGGTGCACCACTCTGAAGGAAGAGAGATGAGCAAAGGAACTTCATATGCTTCCCTCTACCAGCCCTTTCTTCAATGGAGAGCAATATAAAGAGCTTGTGTAAAGATTTAATTAAGGTCAGCATTAAAACACGGATCCTGCTTCTGTGCCTACAGAAAGTCAGTGCCTGCTTTTTGAAGTTTCATTTCGTGGGCAGAATGGAATCCTGTAGAATGGGGTTTTTTCACTACCACTTGGGCCCTAAGCGGGAGTCAATGTGCTTAAATTTTTCCTGAAAGGCTTATTTGCATTCCCCTCCTCCTCAGAAACACACTTTAAAGGAGAAATAATCCTCCCCCTGAAAAAGCATCATTTTGAGAAGTGATGGTCTTTTGAGATGTATCAAGTGATCCAGGGAGCCACGGATTAGTACCCCAAATTCAAGAGGTTGGATTTGTTCAGGCATCAAGAAAGCACATTCTTCTCTTGAAATTCTGAGTACCTCAAATTCCTATGGGGATTGTGTCATATAGAACACAGGTTCTTTTAAGATACATTGTATGACTAAAACAGCTAGATTCTGAAATGATAGAAACAAATGTGGAGAAATTGGGAAAATCTAAAATGGAAAAAAGGCAGGGTGATTCTAGATGTGCTTTTCGCTTAACCTTTCCCAGCCCCTCCCCCCCCCCCCCCAAAAAAAAAGTACAGGTAGTGTATTGTCTCTGTACCTGTGCCAATGCTATGCAGTGATAGAAAATTATTTTCCAGTGAATTCTATCCTTAACAACTCATCTCGAATTCCAACATCTCCATGAATACCTCTCTACCCCAGTGTCCAGATACAGGTTTCTTTTCTGCATACCATAGCACCTATTATGGACAGTCCCCATTTGACATAAATATGCAGGCATAAATAGCTATTATACTTGGTGTTCTAGAATTATAAGGAAACTAGAAGACCCACTGCAATAACTCATTCTACATATTAAAAAAACCTACTGCTTAGATATTAAATAATTTGTCTGAGTTAACACTGACAACTTTTAACTGGGTGTTTCTTCTCCCCAGCTATACCACAGACTCCTAGAATACAAAATAAAGGTCTTACACTTCCTTGGTATCCCTGTTTGTCTTACCCCAATAAATTTCCCACTATAGATACTCAATAAATATGTGTTGACTGAAGGATTAATATTAAGCTTGAAATAAATTCAATTTAACCCAATGCAACCAAAAGGTATCTATTAAATATGTAGTATAAAAAGTGCTGTGCTAAGTGAACAAAACTGCTGTCCTCAGGGAGCTTGCAATCCTGAATTATAGAATGATGTGCCAGCTTATGCCTACCCTGGAAACAGTCATGTATATCTTATATACATTTAGGATTGGTCTGTACTGGTTGTTATGCCAATTACAGCCAAAGTAGGGTATGTTCTTAAATCTCAAACGCACTGGTTGATGAGCTTACAATTACTATATTGTGGAATGTTTTGGTAACCTCCCAGTGGTATATATTTCCTATCTCTGTTTCCCCATCTGGACCTTAATTTTTTTTCTAGGACTAAAGCCTTCCATGGAATCCACAATGGCGTGATGAAGCCCTAAAAAAATATTTTCAATGATTTTCATTTTTTTTGCCAAGGATGGTATCAAAAGTCAAGGAGCCAAAGTACTTATGGAAGAGACACATTTGTCCCTCCAAATGTAGTTTCATCAGAGAGCACAGATGTCAGTGCGGGAGATTTGCTCTGGGATGACTGCCATATGCGGCTTCTTTAGAAACAAGGGTTTCAAGGGAAGTAACACCAACAGGAGAAGCCAATTCCAATTAAGATGGATATTACAAGAGAAAGAATATAGGGAACTTGCATACAATAGAGAATGAATCCCAAAGGGCCCAAGCAAGACTTAGTCATTAGGAGTCCTGAATAAGGGAAGGTCGAAAAATGAGCTGGAGAGGAACTAAAAAACCGGAAGAGAAACAAAGCACAAAATGACAGAAAACAAAGCTTCCATAGTAATTCTGGCAGAGAACAAAAAGCCCCACGATTCCGTTTCAACTGGGCTCAATCAAAAGAGGTCACTTTTTTAGTGAGCTAGGCACTACATTATTCTGAGTTAAAGTGCAGCACAGTTACCTACAAGTATAAACCATGGCCCTGTGGACGAAAAGAGATCAGATCTTGCTGAACATTTTTTCTAGTTAACTTTGGTTTTCTTCTGTAAATAAAAGAGACCAAGACACAGGACATTTAAAATGCACGTGAAAGTCCAACCAAGGCTCCCTTCTCAATTCCAGTTTATTTAGAATAACCAACTTTTGCTGGTTTGCACTTTTTCTAGGTGCCTCTTGTCATTTTGTGTTACCTCCTAAGATAGAAATCCAGTCAAGATAAACTAACAAGCCCACAGCAATTCCAAGTACTCTCTCTATGATGCCCTTCTGATTATATTTCCATATTAACTGATCTGTAATTCACTTTTCTATAACACTAGATTTGGATGTACAATTTCTTTCTCTTCTTTTAAGGCCCTTAAGGTTAACGTACAGAAATAGCTTCCTTCTCTAATATTCCAGTACACAGTCCTAACATATCGCAGATTCTCAATGAATGTTTAATTGAAAATTGATCATAGCTCATAATCTCAATTTTTATACCAAAAGACTCCATCATTATCATCATCATCACCAACTCTAGAGACAAATCTTTCACAGTAACAACCATACTGTAACCTAAGGCAAAGTATAGGGTGTAAATCAACATATTTCCAAGGGTAACTGGAAAGCAGGTGGGTGGGAGCATCTTTAAACTATAGTCTAAAAGGCCATTATTGAGGAATGAGTGAATCAACTGCCATCCAAGCAAGTCACAAATCAGCCAACCAATAAGCACTTATTCAATCCATGTACTGTGTTCAATATAGTGAGGACATCACATGAACTGGAGAAGTGTCCACTGTCTCCATATTCTGTTAACTTTACAGGACTCTGTACTCTAACAGAGGATGCAGAATAATATACTTAAAGGCATAGAAAACTATGAGGCAATATAGGTTTTGGCATTATACTGCATGATAAATTGCAAGTAAAGAAACACGAGGATGGTTTCTATGGCCAGGAAAGACTTGAAGGTGACTTTCAAAAGACATGGTATATTTCCTAAGATAGAAAATAGAGCAAAAGCATTCCAGTTTTCAGGAAGAATAAAAAGGTGAGCAAGCACGAGAGGACAGTGGAACAACAAGGAGACCAGCCTCGGTAGAGCAGAGGGAAGAAATGAGAAATAACATTTGCCTGAGAGAGAATTATCAAGGATAATCAAGACATCAGGAACAGGGGCTGAGATTGATCATGATAGAAAGAAATGAACACCTTAAATATTTAGTGTCATTATAAATGTATTCTAAAGTCAACATGTTATTAAAATATATAAGCAGAGTCTTAGATACTTGTCATAGAAGATCTTAAATTATTAAGTTTAGTATAGAGTAAGAAATTCTCTCTTATCTAACTACCCATTTTATCCACTGAAATCTGATATATGAAAGTCAACTGTCTTCCTCTAGCAATTAACCTCAAGATAAATATGCTTATGCAACAGTTTCAGTCAAGCAGATGACAAGAAAACCATTTTTGGACCCAAGGGAAATATCTGTCATCTTTTGGTTGAAAGAGGTGCAGTAGCACCCGAAGAAAATTCCCTGTGCTAACTCTACTCTGTGTAATATCTTTGCAATAGACTTTCTCTTCTCCCCCATGTGGGGGCTAATGCAGAGTGACTCGGTGTATGGGTGTGGCATGCTGAGGCCTGGATAAGGACCAATAAGGTGGTGAGATAAGAAGGGTGACTCATAAGACCTAGCTCGAAAGCTCTGAGTACTTTTGCCTTCTTCATCATTGCTGTTTCAGCTTAAATACTCAAGTTGATCTCTCCACCTCTTTTTTCTGAAAAAGACGAGCCCACCTGAAGGCAAAACTGAAGGGCAGGTTTAAGGCTGGTCTGGATGGGAAAGAGAGAACACAGAGTACCCGGTACTTCTACAGATGATGGTGCCTGAATGGTTGATTGGCAATCTACTACTTGACATATAGGAGAACAAAGATTAAGTATAAAACATCTGGTGGGAATAACAAATAACAAGGAATTAAGAGAGCAGGGAAGGTAAGAGGGACTGTTCTAATCAGAAGTATTAAGTTGATGCAGAAGTAATTGAGGTATAAAAGGTTAAAAAAAATTGCAAAAACAGCAATTACTTTTGCACCAACCTAATGTTATATTTGATGAGGATTTGCCTTCCTGAGTACTGGGCTTTGAACAATGCCTGAAGGTCAAGGCTGATCAATCTTCATAAACTGTTAAATTAAGAAGGCTCCTTAAGGTGAACAGGAATCTTACATGGTCAAGAGTTCAAGGGGAACTCTGAAGTATATCACACTTATCTTCTCCTTACCCCTAATCTCAGGGACTGACAATCAGAAAAGGAACCATCCACGTAAGGTAAGAAAGTCAGTGGTCCCAGTTTCCAGTGGCACATTTATTCATTTTATTTTTGTGCTGGTTCAATGAGCAGGATATCGTGGAAAGTTCTAAGAAAATAAAAGTCATACAAAACATATCTTATGGCCACCATTACGGTGTCATTCACATCATTTAAAAATAGCACAAGACTAAGCTATCAACACACATAGAAGGAGTTAATTTTCAAAGTATGTTATAAAATGTTATATAGTGCTGAAACAGTATTTTCATCATCTTACAGCATATGCCAGGATATACTATAAGAACTACTGCCACAAACACTACTAAACACTTCATTTGTGTTCTAGAATTAAGTGAGAGGATTGAAGAAAGCTCACATTTTCTGAGCACCTACTGTGTGACAGGCACTTTATGCAAATCACTTTACGCATCTTCATAGTAAACCTGAGCCTTCAGGATGAATATATTCACTTTATAGGCGAGAAAATGGAATCTCAGATGGGTGTAGCATCTTGCTCAAGGTCCTAAACTTTACAAACTTACAAAGGCAAGAATGAAATACAGAGATATATGGCTTCAGAAATTGCCCTTTTCATAATCTATTTCAAACACCCTTTCTACGAAAAGTTACAATGATCCAGTCAATGCCAATCTTATTAATTCTTGGGTATCAGCACTAAAAACAGGGAATCTTCTTAATATTTGTGTTAATATCAATTTTCACTCCTCCTGGACTGAAAAAAAAACTCTACTAAATAAAACCAAATAATGAACATTTTCCACATATATGAGATTCTACCTTAATTTCTCAATTATCATATTCAAAATATCAATACCATTAATAATTTTGATAAATTTCCATTTTCTATAGATGAACTTTTGCATGACGCACAATAGAATCTTTGGAAAATTTGCCCATTTTGATCAATGCAACAATAAAAATGAAGAGAAAAAGAGGAAATAGATCAGGATGGATGTGTCAGTGAGTAAATTAGATTTGATTCTCAAACTAAGAATAAGCCAGTTAGAAAGCTATTTGTACTACCTCTTAACGGTTCCAGATTTCTAGGCAGTTTTTCTCTTTTTCCTCCTCCTCACTGCAAAGAAGAAGTTCCCAGCATCAATAGCACATTTCTTGAGTGATTTCCAGATATATCGAATTTGGAAGGATTTATTGTAAAATAATATTTGACCAAAAAAAAAAAATATTCAGGAAAGGAATAAACCAGTTTTGGAATTAAAGGCAGCTGCAAAAGAACCTGTAGAAGGGCATGCATTTTTAATACTGCAGCACATAGAACATTCTCTCCCTAATCCCCAGTTGCATTGAAACGACCATTTGTAAATCATTTTTAATTGTCCTATTAAGCAGCTTAGAGTGCAGCAATCAAAAGCTTGTGGCATTGTGAGGTCTGGCATAGCCATCAGGCACGGATCAGCAGTCAGGATAATAGAAGACGCAGGATTATATAACCAGTTATGGTCAGCAGGGAAGGCAATTCGGAGAGAAAGTGGTATGTGGTTGGTTCTGAAGAGATGCTGATCTCAGACAATATGAAACCTGACATTATGGTTCCAGGGAATGGAACCCCGCCCCACACATGCACACACATCAGCCAGGTTCAATCTAATGACTGCATTGGGAAAAGCCAACTGTCGAAAGCAGTGATCTCTTTTCAAAGAGAAATTTCTCATGTAGTGCTCTGAATCACGACATAAAGGCTATTTGCAAAGCAGGCCCACAAGGCAGAAATGCACTTTTTTTGGGTTTTTTTTTTGTTTTTTTTTTTTTGTGTGTGTGTGTGTGTGTATGTATGTATGGAAATTCACAGAAACTAGATCAAGACGTGGGATTGTTGCTTTAAAGAGAACATTTAAAAGTGCATGAGAGTGGAATATTTCTTTGAGATAAAATGCAACTGTAATTCCATGAAGACAATTTTCTGAGGTGAGTGCCTTGTGTCATAAGTTTGTGATTCACAGTTATGACATCTTTAGATCCAAAATAGATCAAAGATTCCTTCTTGTTCCTCTACAGACTTCATTGTCTTATACTGGCCTAAAGCATCCTAGGGAAAAGCAGAAAATGTCTGAATTACTTATTAAGCCACTTCAGACAGTACCAAGGGCCCACGGTGTATGGTCATCAGACGAGGGGATGGGCCAGCGTGTGGTGAGCTCCTGATGGAGGGAGGCAACGAAACACATCATCCTTCATAAACCATTTCTCACTACACAACAGCTATTTTCAACACAACCACTAAGAATCTGGCCAAAACTGAAGAATGTACACATAAAAAAATCTATGTAATTAATAACAATGTCATTGTAAGCACATTCAAGAGAATTCTTTTTTAATACAGTAGAGGGCAAAAATGGCTGGTCTCCTGGATTTCGAGTTCCCAAATTATGTACTGCAACATAAATAACACATACTTTTCAATTTTGTTCTCTTGATTTTCTAACCATAGGCAAAAATATTTTAAGTCTCTTTTCATAGGCACCTGACCATCTCCAGAGAAAGAAACCATAACAAATTCAGTATTTGACCCTGTGGGTCAAATACTGCGACAGTCTTAGAAAAATTAAGATGACTAGGCATTTTTCTGAGCAATGCCCCATTCATTTTCTTTAGCTTGAGATTCTGATATTTAACTAGACAATAGTATAAATAATCTAATTTATGGGAAATAGGCCTGAATAAAGGAGAAAGAATGAGAGGACTTTCCCAATAGGTATTCTTTCTCTTTTCTATAATATAAAGGATAGCTTCTTCTCCCCAAATATTCCTCTCTACATGGGATCTAGATGTAACATTTTCCAAAGTTGTTAAATTAAATATAGTAAAATTAAAATGATTTAACCAGACACACAAGCCAAACTGATTAAATATTTATCTTTAAAATGAAAATAGAGGGAAAAAGCATATTTCTATAAGCACAGATATCACTTATTTTCATTGTTAGGATTTGTCCAGGTCCAGGAGGATCTCAGCTTGTTGGCTATTGGCTAGCTATAGCATCCTTGAGTTGGTCTTATATTACCACAAATGTATATCTAAACTAACTGGCCCAAGGCTGTGTGTAACTAGAGCATACAGACAAATTATTATTGAAAGGTGTATCTAAAAAGAAAAGAAAAGAAAAGAAAGAAGTGATGAGTAAGAGATCTAAAGAGTGATGCAAGGCATTATAGAAAAAAACAGACATAAGATTAGTCACCAGAAAGAACAGAACTACAGAAATAAACTGGTAGATAAAAAGCTAGACAGGCAGGTCAGGGTAAGTTGTTCAGGACAAGGTTGAAAACAACATGCAAGCTCAACAGTGCTGGCTGAATGGGCCCAGTATGGCTCAACAATTTAAAGGAGCCACACAGGACCAGACAAGAGTAACAGTATTGCTGTGGCATTGTTGTTGCTATGATTATTTTATATTATAACAATTATTTTTAGACAAAGAGTGCTTTTTAAAAGGATGTGAAAGGGGCATGATTTTATTCTCACTGTGCTATTTTTTTCAGCTCATTAAATGAAAGAAATTGATTTGGCAGAGCTAATTTTGTAATTAAAAAGCTAATCATGGTTTTCTGTAATGAGTTAAGTAAACAGGCAGTAATTCAGTTACAATATTTACATAGCTCATACTAGGGAACTTCTGCTTACCAAATTAAATAAAAAGGGAAATGAGAAAGAGATCATTTAAAATGGTGAACAGAGTGTACCAAGGGCAAGATGGAATTCAGACATGGTAGGTCATCACAACATTCTCTATATTGGCACCAACTCAAAAAGGCAGTTATTTGCATCCCCTTTGTCATAGAAGACAATGTGTTAAGTGACTTCATTAGGCTGTGGTTCCCATGAACTCTGGTTCATCTGTCTTTTAAAAGAGAAGTAATCTACTGGCACCAGAAGATACCAAGTTTTCCATTCTCATAAAAGAATTTATTTTCCTTAGGATCCCAAAGAGTTCCCTGGAAATCTCTATTCATCTACACTTGGAGAGCAGCACAGTACCCACTTCACAGAGCAGGGAAACAAGGAAGGAGTGAAGATAGCAGTTGAGGAGGGAGTTGGAAGCTAACCAAGGCTCCATGGAGCTAGACTATAGCTGCTTCATTGGCAGTCTCTTAGAGTTCTAATCAGTTTATTTTTGCAAACAGTGTCAAAGTAACTATAAATTCTACCACTGATCAGGATCTCTGTTTAAAATGTCCTCTGAAAGGTGAAACCCATAAAGACTCATATCCCTAAATTATCAAATTTGTTGACTCAGAGTCAATTCAAAGAGAGATATAGAGAGAAATAAGGGAAGAAGAAAAAAGGAAGAAAAGGGGAGAGGATAGGAAGGATGGAGGGGAGAGTAAAGAGTGAAGGGGACAGGAGAGGAAAGTAGAAGGGAGGAAAGGCAAGGTGAAGTGAGAGGGAGGAGGAGAGAAAGGGAAAAAAGAGAAGAAGAAGGAGGAAGAGGAAGAGGAGGAGGAGGCGGCGGAGGAGGAGGAGGCGGAGAAAGCCACAGCCTCAGTCCCACAGCACCTGGCTTTGTTATTAGATTTGGTAATTAAAGTAATGATCAGATCTAACCCTGCTTGCCTTAAAAAGCAGGCAAACTCATCACCTCAGGTAGTATAACTGCTGTTAGAAAGACTCATTCGAAACTCTCTTTGAAAGTTGCTGCCTTGGGATAAACCATGGAGCTCTAATTTTACAGCTGGACCTGCGGCTTAGATGTTGTTGGGCTTATTTTGCTAACTCCATGCAATCCCATCATTCCATTGCCTTTATTACTAATGTCAAGGTAGGTCAAGGGATTCCAGTCACTTTGCTTGGCATCCATCCTCACTGAAGGTTGAGACAGTCAGGACCAAGGACAGCTCCCGTCTCCCAAAGCAAAGAGGGTCTGTCTTCAGACCTGAGGCTTAGCTCTGCCATTTTAAATCATACATGGAGTGCACCATGGAACAAAGCAAATCCTTGTCTTTGTTCAACTGAGAGGTTCCAGCAGTGAGTGAATGGTATCACCCACATCCTTGTTATATAAAATATATTTCAAAACACATACTGCACATATTTTACTACACATCCAACCACATCTGTTCCTTCAATCTTTCTAAATGTGACATTGTTAAAATCAATTCAAATAATCACTATGTGTCAAAGATATGCCCATCAGGATTTTTCTACCTAGTGTTCTACATTGGAAAGTGCTGATGGAAGGAGTCGGATGTCAAATGTCTCTTACCTTACGCATAAGGTTGACAGGGCCAAATTCTCTCAAATTCTAGAATTCAGAAGTTTCTAGAGACTGGGATTAAAAATGATGTGTGTGTGTGTATGTATGTGTATATATATATACATATATATATATATACATATATATATATATACATATATATATATATACATATATATATATATATACACATATATATATATATATATATATATATATATATACCCTTTTTAATGTATATACATACATACATACCGCGGGTACCAAAAAAAATGTATACAAGTGGACACTTTCATCAATGTTGCTCAAGCAGTAGTTCGCCATAATCAGAAGTGTCTGAACACTGACGGTAACCACTTTGAGCACCTCTTGTAATTGCATAAGCCAAACGTGACTTGTATTCATCTTTTGTTATCAGTATATATTGAGTATTACAATTTTAATAGTTTTTTCCTTTCTTAAAATGTGTATACATTTGTCTCTCTTTCTCTCTCTCTCTCTCTCCATATATATATACTCTTCTCAATATCAATTTTACAAGTATTTCCTGAAAATCTATTATGTTACATGTCACAGAAGAATAGAAATATGGCTCAGAGAAAACAAAGTTTTGAGAAATGTTCCATTTAGCCCTCTTTGCTCCCCAATCCCTAGGGTAAATTATTTAAAAGTAGAAAGGTAACCTGTAGTTATGGAAATTGAAGTACATGCATCATGTGAAGAGAAAAGGTATCTTACACTGAGTAAGCATTCCAATTTGTATGGCTGCAAATTAAATGTTAGGATAGTCTCCTTCCCAACAGACAGAAGAGAAGCTCCCTTGCAAAATTATTTACAGCTTCCCTCCCTACAGACCTACTGCAATGTGTTACTGAGTACATCCATAAGCTGGCTATTTGGAGAATACAGGAAATAATTAACTATCGCTGGTCAAAGCATGGTCATGACCTTTTCCCAAGCTCTTCCACACCACTGTCTACTTGGCTCTGCCCTCCTATCTTGTGCTGTACCAGCTGACCACCGTGTGCCATCTGTCAGCTTCTGCCAACACGTGAAGCCTCTTTAGTATCTGAGTATCATTTTAGATCCCATTTTTCAGGTTAAAAGCAGTAAATTGCAGATGGCAATTTTTTTTTTCCTTGAGATTACTGAAAGTTGGGGCAATTTTGTCGTGAGTCGCATTAAAAAAAGAACAAGTGATGTCATACAGCACCTACTCAACATGAATATGTGGAAAGAACAGCCAGCAACCCAGCCACCCATTCAGCAAAGGAGGGAAGGATTCTGCTTTGCTGTTAAGGTGACACATTTTAGAGTGAGAGAATGTGTGTAGTTCAATGTGTCTTGTCAGCACAATCAGAAACCATGTGGGAAGATGCAGATGAAAAAAGCAACAAAATGTGCACAATTATGCTAGGGCCACACAGAATGGACTCATTAAAAAAAGCTGGGGCGGGGGAGATGCAGGTCAGAAAAAGGGCTAAAATCATTAAGACGGTGAAAATTTCAATGACAGACTAAATTAAGATTAAGTATTTGTGTAGAGTTTTTGTTTTTCTTCTTAGATGTTAATTTCAAAGTTCTGGGCTTAACAATTGCAGCTTCGACTTAACTGTTGATATTTAAGAAGCTTTTTGTTGTTTGAAATGAGGTCATTTGGTAGCCATCCTCAAAAAGAACAGTATTGCAGCAGAGGCTAAAGTCTGACAAGGAGAAGCGTTGAGTAATGCTGGAATCCAAGAAAGGAAGAGGTTGCCTTAACTTGCTTTAGCTATGGGAATTTTTCCAAGTCATTTCATTCCACTGAGTCTCAAAAGGATCTAAAGAGGTTTGAGTTGCTAATACTTATGACTCCTGGTAGCATTATGCCCTATAATCCATCTCTTTTTAAGGGATTTTATTTGGAAGTCCCCAGCAGATGACATTGAAAAGCATCGGCAGACTTAAACTCTCCAACTCACTTAAAATTACCCGTGGCTAATTCCTCACTGGAGTTAACATGCATCCTCAATTCCCACTGTAAATTTTAAAACATAGCATAGGACATATATGTAGATAAACATAACTATTTAATTATGTTGCTGTTTTCAAAGCTGGGCATTGATGGATGATAAATCATCCTAAGATAGAGAAACAAGTGATGGTAATAACGGAAGGGTGCTTATGCAGTAGGTAGGTGAAACAAGTACATTTTAATAAATAATAACATTAAACCATGTATTCCAACAAATATTTGTGCTGAAGTGGTAAAAACCTAGACCAGCTTCATTTACCATAAAAATAGTTCTCAAAAGAATTTCTACTCTAAATATATCCCACATTAACTAGATCGTCAATATCACTATTAAACATGCAGATGTAGTACCTAAAGCGAATATATCAAAGTATCAATTAATAATAACTTCTGTGCTTTCAAAAAAGGTACAGGGCACCTTATCAGAGCCTTTCCTTCACAACTGGAATTGAACATTGGTTTTGATTGTAGTGAAGTAGAAAGAAGTACTTCTAGAGGATAAATCTAGGGGGAAGTCTCTAGGCATAAAGGAGGGGAATAAACCAATCATGCATGAGTAAAAATGGAGTAAGGAGCTGAAAAGAGGAGGACATAATGGAAACAGAGACAAAAGTTACCTTTTCAATGTAACCAAAAGCATGATTTATAAAACAGGACCTGCTTCCAAGAGTGGATCTTTATTCACTCACTTGTCACCCGTTTCTCCTCTGGCCTTAGCATAGAGACATCTCAGGAAAATATGATGCAAATAAGCTATTTCCTAGTGGCAATAAGTGAAAAGTGGTGCATGTTAGTTTCCTCGCCAAACACCTTTCTCTTATAAAATCTTTCTCAAGACTAAAATATTTCTCAAGACCTTTGTTATAAGCCCTCTTTTATATTTTCACTTCCTTCTTCTCCATTATTCTTCCCACCAAAGTACCCCCAAGTTCTTTTACCAGTCTAACAGGTAAGTATTCAAAATGGTATTATTGATGTAAATTTTGAGTCACTTATCCATCAACTGATGGCACCTATCTCTGAGGGCTCCAGAAGGTTTCAGGAGTATTTCCCTAACTATTAAAATCTAAATGGGGAATTTATGAGTGTGATATCTTCTGGCTCACACCTCTACTCAACTTGCCAACATAAGGATTCACTGCTTTCTCTGATTGTCTGAGCACAAAAATGAGGGGCAAGACCAGATTATGCGCGCGACAAAAGGCCCCTGGAATTCTGGAAAGCTCAGATTAGCCAAAAAGGAATTCCATGTGGTCCATTTATTTTCTGGTTTCCACAGTGACCAGCTCAGGTGGTGAGGCTCCCACCCACTTCTGAAACTCATGTGCTTGATTAGCACCTCAGAAAATATCCTTCTTTGAGAACATGATCTGATAGAAATTTAGATTCAGTGCTGAAATCAAAGTGGAAACATTAGATACGTGTGCTAATAATGCCATCATTCTCTACCTCACCGGAATCACTTGACAGTCAAGAGCGATTTTCTGAAGACCTAAAGGGCTCTAAGTATATGTCTTCTTTCAGCAGAGAGAAAGGACCATTACTTTAAAAAAAAAAAAGAAGAAGAAAAGCAACAACAATAACAACACTGCCAGCAACAATGGCAGATACCAAATTAATAGCAAATGAAGCAGAAAAGTACCATGAGTTTATGGTAACTCCTAGCCACGATTCTTAACCAGGATGGATTTTGCAAAATCTTATTTTTCATGGTCACAACTGGGTGGGTGCTATCGGTATCTAGTGGGAAAAGCCCAGGAATGCCGCTGCTATACATCCTGCAACGGCCATATACAATGACATATTACCTGGTCCACAATGTCAATCGTACTGAGGTTGAGAAACCCTGCCATAAAGGAAGTGAAAATGGGAATGAGGTAATAATAAAAGGGCATGGAGGGAAGCACTAGTGGGAGTCATTGTTGCCAATGTTAAAAACTTCTCTTCACCTGGGTTCTGTAGAGGTCTCGCTCCCTAGCTCTACAAATTTCCTCAGAAGCTTCCTCCCAAATTTGCCTTTAGTATTATTAATAAAACAGCACCATGTTCAGGAATCTAAGTATGGCAGTACACTAGAGGGAAGAAAAGAAAAAAAAGGGGAAAAAAAGAAAAAAGATTGGAGGGAGGGACGGAGGGAAGGAGGGAAAGAGAGAGGAAGATTGAACATTCATTTCAAAAAACCAAAACAGAATGGTCAGTAAAAGGTTTTTTGTTCTTCTTGTATCTTTGCTTGTTTGTTTACCCTGCTTTCTGAACCTAAATCCAAATTATAAAATTCCATCTTTCAATGGTACAATCATTTCAGAATGTCCTTCTTAATTTCAGGGAGGTATACTATTCATACACTTTTCAAAAAGAAAAACAATGAAATATGACCCCTTACTATACTTAGTAATACTTTTTTTTTAAGCACTAAAACTATTTCAGGAAGGGTTAAGGTTGCAGTCTCCAGAATCAGATTGTCTGATTTACTATCTGTGTGATCGTGGCAAACTAATAAATCCCCACTAAGTCCTATTTTCTACATCAGTAAAATGGGTAATTTAATAGCGTTTACTTTAGAGAGCTCTTGTGAGGACTGAATTAGAATATCCCCATAAAGCACTTCCACTGGTATCTGAATAAATAACCATTCAGTAGTTTCTTGTTGTGGTGGTTGTTTTATTATTTATAATGCGGACTTTATCTTAGAGAAATAAAGACCCTTATTCCTTTAATAAAGAAATGAAGCAAGGAAGGAATTTTTTTTATAAAACTTAAAAAACATAACTTCACAGCCATTTAGTTCACAGTATTGAAAACCTCCATAGATAAAGATAAAATCTCCAAATTCCATCAGAATAGATGAATACCCCAATATTTGTGATGACTATGTGTGTTATGTTAAGTGATTGAAATCACAATGAAGAAACTACTAAATCATACCAATTTATGCATACGCAAAATTATGAAGTTTTCTTGCAATCCCTGTTTCCTCACAGAGAAAACTGGTGCTTATAGGTCTTTAAGAGCTTTATAAATCTTCACAATTTTCTTTGTTTCTTTTTCTTATTAATAAGGAGAGAATTGGCCTTCAATTTTAGCAGGCTATGATATATGGCGTGTATATACATACATATATATATATATTCTTATTTTTTTATTATCTCTTATTTATGAGAAGTGATACTGACTCTCAATTTACCCTTGGGTTATACATTTTGCTTCTAAAATAAATTTGTTTTTAAGTAAAACAAGTTAAACAAATAAATAATAGCACAGGTGATAAGTGGATATGACACAAATGGTGAAGGTGGTACTCAAATGACACAAGGATAGAAAATACGGCATGACCACCTCCCATGGCTCATCCTTGCGTAAGTACTCAAATGATGCCAATTCCATAGGTTTTTAAATAGCCTATATATTTTCTATCACTCAGCTTAATATTTTACCAAGTAATACAGTAAAGATTCATACAAATCACAAGCTAAATCTATCTTAAGGTTCGGAAGTGCCTTGTGATTGGTCCTTCTATTCTGAAACACATATTTTCAGATTTCTAGTCTCCAGCTGTAGGTGGAGGCTCACTGCAGAGGAAGCAAAGGGTCAAGAGTGAAGAAGGGATGTTCCATGTGACAGCAATTTTTTGTGATCAGGAGGAAAAAGTCCAGAACTTGACAATGAATAGGATGCCACAACCTCTTGAATGAAAGGTAACCTGTGCAGTGGCCTCTCAATCTCTGTGCACTCACAAGAAATCCACAGGGGAATATGAAGAGAGATTGAAAACGTGTTCAGAAACTTAATATTCTGAAGGTTGGAGGCTGGTCTGCCAATTGGCCAAAGGACGAAATTCAGTTTTATAAGGTGAAAGTCAAGAAGTTTCACTGCACATACTAAGTTCAGTTTTATTCCATTTCACTACTATCAAAATAATAATCACAATACTAATAATTAATTCAATAATAATAAAGTCTATTTACAGTGTGCTTTGTAATCTGTACAGTGCTTTTGCCCCCATTTCCTCTTTACATCATTGCAAGGTCTCATGATGTAGGCAGGGCAGGTATGCTGCCAATTTTACAGATGAGAAAACTGCAGTCTAGAGAGGTTAAATGAGGTCCAGAAAGGCCAAGCCACATATCAAAATCCCTACAGTGGCCTGGCAGGTATCGTAAATGTGTGAATAAGCTTGCCATCATAAAACACAGAGTGATGGGGCCTGAAGCAAAACTTGAGAGCAGATGACCTCCCTGAAAACATCACATAATTTCAAATCTTTGAAAAACCATGTTGCCTAGCAGTACATCTTTATGGGGCAGATTTCACTCTTCGGAACCAATTCATTCTTTCTTGTTGTCACTGGAGTTGGGGCTAGTCTCCTGAATTGACAGGGAATGTCAATTCAACTGAGTATACATTGAAACTTTTTCTGTTCCATAATCTCTGCCCTTCACGTGTTTACATTCTAGTCGGGCATTGACAACAAGGCTGTAAGGTATGGTTTTGTGGGCTGGGCCTTGCCCACCAAAGAAGACCCATTCACATTCCAAATAAAGTGAACGGAGTAGTGCACGAATGCACGACTGTGTCTAAACCACCCTAGTTTATAGGTATATGAGGAAACAGAATACTCAAGTGAGGTAAGAGGCACAGGAGAGCACTGAGTGCTAGAGGAGTCAAATGGGAAAGACTTTACAGGTTATTGGTGAGCCCCCAGCTCCTCACACTATTGCAACTAGTCTGACCACAGTCCCATTCATAGAGCCCCAGGCAATGTAAGTAGGTCATTCAGACTTCATCTGTGAGGCTGCTATTCCTTCCAAATCTAGATTTTCAGCTTCACAGTGATTTTGGCATTGCATCTTCTTCTCTTCAGGGTTTCCACCAGGCTCAGGCTTCTGAATTTCAAATACAAGATAAACTAAAAGATGCACTGGGAAGAATGGAGGAGGGGTGGGCAAATCTCTGATAAAGTACCAGTGAATAGTTTATTATGATTTCCTTAAGAAAGACAAGTGAAGAAGAGGTGTAACAAGGAAAACGTTAGAGACCTCCAGCTGCATGCTCCTCTGAGATACCGTCACAACCAAAGAACCGGTGGTGAGTTAACTTGGGTTTAGATTTTCTTCATAAAAACATTTCAGTAAAAGTTTGAGGTACTTCATTTGAAAGTTCCCAAGACAGGGATCTCATTGACATATTAAATAAGCGTTCACACAATAGCTCAATGGATAGAGCAAATGCAAGGTTAGGAGTTTTCTGCTCTGGCTGCCTGGGATTTCTCTCTCTCTCTCTCTCTCTCTCTCTCTCTCTCTCTCTCTCTCTCTCTCTCTCTCTCTCTCATCCTCATCATCATCATCATCACCATCATCTTTTAAGCCTTCTGCTTGAAAGTCGCCTCTCTTCCTTAGACGTATATACATATCATATTTCTAAATCTGTCAGATTCCTGTTTTTTTTTTTTTCAACAAAGGAAGAAACTCAAGCTTGTATTTCAGAAATCATTTTAAGAAGATGGAGAAATGTTTTGAAAATGGTTGTATTTCAATAGTCTTAGATAAACACATTAAGATTAGGGTGTGACAAGCTAGTTATTAGGCCACACGTCAGGGAACTAATCAAGTTGTAAGAAGATGGATTTTTCTGGCACATCAAAACTGTGCACTAGGAGCTCGTTCTCCACCTCCCTTCTAATCCTTCCAGATCAGGGAAGGTTTCATATCACAGTAGCAATTGGTTGGCTTCCTCAATCTCATTGCTTTGTGAACCCTAGGTTTTTGGGTCTGGTGTCACATAGGGCAATGGAAAATTACCTAGGAGTGGTCAAGAGTAAAATGTAAGGCCACATGTGTCATTTCAGGGTCTTCTACCTCCCCGCACTTATGATGTAGGCACTGTACTTTCTATGTGAAACGTCCCACTCAATTGTCTTCCTCACATACACATCAAGTTGTATGTGCATCTGTATTTGAGTGTGTGTGTATGGGATGGGATAGTATATGCTATCACAGATTGCCAGGAACTCCAAGCTAGTTCAAAACAAACACACTTTGATAAAGTCCATTGTTTCCATTTGGTTATCAAACACAAGAGTGTGAGATTGAGAGATTTTAATAGTGTAAATAACAAGAGAATGAGATCCAACAGAGTTGTTACTGGTCTCCAACTAGTTGACTACAAATAAAGATCAGGAACATTCTGTATCTCTCTTCCCAGTGCTTAGTACAAAAATGATTATAGAATGAAAGAAGGAAAGAAAGCACAGTGTCAGAGAAAATCCCTTCAAAATAGCAAGTGGCTCACAGTTGAAAACAGACCCAAATACAAATTCTGGAAAAATAAAAGTGACTAGAGAAAAATTAAAAAATGATGATGAAATATGTCTAATTATTAGCACAATCATTTGGGGAGGATCGGAGTAATTACCTCTTTTTTAATACTTTGTTTCCTATTTTTTTAAAAAATATGAGCACATGTTACTTTTATAGTATAAAAACATAAAGCAACATTTTTGAAAAGAAAATAAAGTATATTGGCATCCAAATTTGCATATTAGAAAAGTGATGTGGCCTAAATTCATGGACACTAGTGTGGAAGGACTTAGGTTGAGTCTGTGTGCTCTGGGCCAGTTTTCCCAGCAACAAAGAGGCTGATGACACGTTTGTGGTGGCTGGGTCGACACTGAAGGACCTGACACATGTGGTAGGAGAGATATCCACCCATCACAGGTTGGCTTCCCGGAGGCCCTGCCCTTTTGAGCTCCTAATCTCAGCAGGCCATTGGTTAGGCTTTCTTTTATCTAGATCCTTAAGCAAGACATCTGGCTTCCTGAACACCATCGGGTCCAAGGTCAGTGTGGATCACGGAACTGGTGCTGGAGACTCGTCTCGTCCTGGCACTTACTCCCGAGAATGTTCCTTACAGGAAATTGTGACTAGTGACAGGGCATGAACGTATATAGGTATACAGTAGGGCCTGTGAGTTTACGAGAGGCTGAGAGTGTACAAGTCCTGACATGGAGATTTACGTCACCCACCAGAGACAAAATGACATCACGTGCAGAGTGAAAGGGGCTTCAATGGACACCTTCAATTGAAGACAAAGCGAGTACTGACATCAATCAATCAGGTCCCCATTCACCTCTATTTGATAAAATATTTTCATAAGTACATATCTCCTGTTAATTAATATTAAAGACTTAAAATTATTTCAGATCATTGACTATATTTTGAAACCCACGGACTTTCAGAATAATATTTACCCTTTTCACGGAGACAGGCAACCCCTCAAAAGTAGCTCCATTTCATTTCCTATTTACATGAAGCATCACTCATCCCCTTTGTTGCTACACTGGACTCCTGGAGTTCTGTTGATTTACTGGCTCACATAGTGGCTGCCATGTGGCTTCTGCTTTCATTTAAGCGACTGGTAGTTTCAAGTTACTTTGATTTTTGAGTAAAGTTTTAGATTGTGTAAGTGATTTGTTTGCCTTACTGAAGTTTATCCTGCTTGTCTTTAACAAGGCTGTAATTTCCTTTAATTTTTTTTCTCTCTAATTGGGTTAATGATACCTGCAGGGAAACGGCAGTCTTTATTTTCAGCGGATCTGGTGGCTCTCCTGGGGGATGGCTGCATTTTCTCAGTAGCCAGTTCAGATAGCAACCCTTCATGGAAGGTGGAGAACTGGACAAAAGCTAAGGCTTTGGTGAGAATGCAAGGAGCTCTGGCCTCTTTTGTGCATGTCACTCTGTTTGGCAACACGTCCAGGAATTAGGTGGGGGCAAGAGTCACATCTTCTCTCACCCTCACTCATGCGGTAAGAAAAGAGGCTTAAGAGAAGTGCTGTGTGTTTCTGCCAGCCTTCTCTGCCTGCACCCCTCCCAAACATACCACACTTTTACACTG
Organism: Rhinolophus ferrumequinum; assembly: GCF_004115265.2. Classification (NCBI taxonomy): domain Eukaryota; kingdom Metazoa; phylum Chordata; class Mammalia; order Chiroptera; family Rhinolophidae; genus Rhinolophus; species Rhinolophus ferrumequinum. The sequence goes on from NC_046289.1 coordinate 20,243,082, forward strand.
CAGACAGAGGTGGTGGGGGAAGAAGAGTGGGGGTGGAGAAAGCTATGGCAAGCACCAGAGAGAAAAATACGTAATTTTCATTCTTCATTCCATTTCAAGATTTGGACCTGACTTTTTGTTTAATATCAGAACTGATCTCCACTACAAGGCAATAGGGTCTAGGAAGAAAATTAAGAAGTTTTCATTAGGAGTCTCAACGAACACACCAGGACCCGTGGTTTTTGATGTAGATACCCATAGTTATTTCAACCATGTGTAAGAGCGAGATTTAGAGTGGTCCACAGTAGGCCTGATTGTCTATGTCGTACATAAGAACAATTTTGCTAAAAAGCAAACAAAGAAGAAAAAAGAGGAAAATGATGCATCATTTTAGGACAGTTGATTTCTTCTGGAAGAAGGGTTCTAGAAACAAATGATCACCTATGTCCCAATCCATTCTCTTACCCAAAATAAATCAGGATCCTAAGAAAGCTGATTCTTTCTCAGAGCAACCTTTTCTTCCTTTTTTTGTTAGCCATTGTACTAAGACACACACACACACACAAAAAAAAATCTTTTTTTTTTTTTCCTTAGCCAAGTTAGTGACATCAACAAACAGCTATGGGATGGTGATAGCAGATGACAGGTGGGTGCATATCAGACTTGAACTTAGGACTACGAAAGTTCCCTAACCACTCTGAGCTTCACCTTGCTCCCTTATAAAGTTTCCTGCCAACTCTTGTACCACTGATCCCCTCTAATTTTTCTGAGAATCACAGTAAGTGATATTTACAGAAATACTTGCAGTAAAATTATAGTATGTTATAATAATAAAACATACGTGTGAGGTTTACATCTGCTAATGTAAGAAAGGCAGGGAAAATATTGAGCTGGATGCAGGGGCTGAAAAAGAAGGATTTTAAGGGTCTCATGTTTTACTTTTAAGGTAGTCACTTCTGCATTTCCTATTTGGAAACGGTGGTTTTTAGGGGCAGAAATAAAGAAACTCAGTTTGGTTTTAGACAAAGGAAAATAGGAAAAGACCTGCACAGAGAACACAATTTTAAAGGGAGGACTCATGGAGAGAAGAAAGGAAAACAGATGCTAAGAAATTAGCGAGCCAGTCCAGTGATTCCGTATGGAGAGGGTCAGAGGACGTTTATTGAGTTGGTGTCTTGTTGACTGTAAGAAAACTTATTTTACTCCATGTCTCAGGACGGAGCAAAGGCCTACGCAGGCCCTGCTTTCCCAGGATCCAAAGGACACGAGAGAAATAATTCTGTCTTTAATTCGCAGGCTGGGTGTGCCCAACAAGGAAAGGTGGTGAAGACAAGCCATGTTCTTTAGGGGTTAACAGAGAAGGGGCTACTAGGTACCACTTTGAGCAAGCTGGTCTGAATTTCACAATATGTCCTAATAGGCCAGCGAGAAGAAATAGAGCTAGAAATGCAACCCTCCCACCTCCCCGCAGTGTGATGAAACCTTAGAATGCAAACAGCAGTCTGGCTCTGCACCTGGTTCAGCAACAAGCTAAGCTTTCTTCCCTCAGAGCCTTTGCTCTAGCAGTCCTTTCTGCCAGCGATACTCCTCCCTAGATCTGTGAGTGTGGCTGGGTCCTGCCAGGTACTCAGATCTCTGCGTAGCTGGCATCTCCAGAGTGGGCTTGGATGACCCATCCCTCTGCCTTTTCAGTACCCCCTGTTCCCATCAAATCACTCTCTAACACATTACACCGTTTTACTTATCTGTTGACTTGCTTGTTGCCTGTTTCTTTCTTCCTAAAATGTAAGTTTCATAAAAGTAGAGGCCCTCTGTTATTTTTGTTGCACCACCAGCATCTGAACAGCAACCCAAATAAGTCAGTCCTATATATAATACATACAGTCCTGACATGAATGGGTGTGGGAGAATGTCAGTTCTAGAGAGGAGAAAGTAGGAGGTGCATGAATTCCAAGTTGTTTGTTTGTTTGTTTGTTTTTTAAATGACGTACCTCCCCCCCCCCCACCTCCTGCCTTTTCTATTTTCAACAGAGCAGCCGCAGGGAGGAGCTAGGCATGAGGAAGAAACTGCCTAGGGAGTTGTCTCTTTGGGAAATTGTTTACGTGAACTCAAAAGGAGTTCAATTCTTATAATAAATAAAGCAAAGGTGACATCTGGATAGCAAAGGTGACTTTCTCCATGAACCCATCACATCAAAAAGGACGCCACTGCTGCCTATCTCCTGAGGATGAACAATGAGAAACAGCTGACACAAAACAATATCTGCCTCTGCTTCTGAATACATCTGGGCAACTTTGGAGGGGTCTTGTTTGCAAGGCATTCAGTAACTAAGTGATAAAAGAGGGAAGATTCAGAACAGTAAGTCTTCACAAGAAACCAGCTTCATAAGGTATAGAAGCTTGTTTCCCACTGTCAAAAATTGGGCAAAATTAAATAGGAACACCGTGGAAAGGAGGCTTTCCCCAGATCTCTCGCCTCCCACTGGCAGTCTCTGGGGCCCTCATGATAGCCCTTCCACCTCTTCCAAGTGATAGAATATAGTCACTTGACTATTAAAATGTTCCACAACTGTCAACAGAAAAGCTGCTAAATTGCTACTTTGAGCAAATTTACATAGAAATTACCAAGGATGCTCAGCAAACAAGAAGGGAATTACAACAGAGAAGAGCCTGAGCATTTAGTGACAGCTCCCCCTAGAGCTGCCAGCTTCGGAGTGGAGCAGTCAGTGCGGGATTACTGGGAAGGGAGAAGAAACTGTGATTGGCAAACAAGAAAATTAGTCGGTGCTCCTGTTGGCTGCTCCCACCCTCTCACACCTGTTTGGACATATTTAAATCTGGCTTGCTAACTCGTTGGTCCTTTCGTAGCTTTTGTTCCCTCATCCCCTTCAGACATTTTTCAGCAGTTCCCCCTCCCACATGATGGAAGAAAGTCTGCTCTTAATTAGCGTTTCACACCCACCACCAAAGGTTAATTGCTCAGCTTTCTCTGCCTCCCTCAGTCTTGGCAGTTGCGCTCACTGGTGTTCATCTGATGGCAATGTGAGTGAACTATGTTGGAAGGAAGCCTGTCCCAGAGCCCCTAAGGGCTGGGGGCCCCTCTCTTCCTCCTCCTGCTCTTTTCTGGAGTCCAGCTGAATTCACTGGGTTCAGACAGACCTTTCTTTCCTGAGGCTTTGCCTGAGGAAATGGCCCCCCTTGGCTTTTCTGAATTTCTCTCTCCTTCTAAGATTATGCTGCAGCCTCAGTTGATCTAGCTACCTACTCAGGGTTTGCAATGCACACGCTCTTCTCCAGGTTCTTCAGAGCCTGCCCTCCTATACGTTCCACACCCCATGGCTGTCACTTTCCCTAAAGTCTATTCCTGCCAACTCCACACACCAGGAAAGTGAAGTCCTTTCCTTCTGGCATTATCGTATCAGATGTTATAACTCGATGTGGAACAAAACTATATTAAAACGAAATGTCCATACCATTCCCAAATCTCTGGATTTGTCATGTCATTCCCCATGACAAGAACACCCTCTCCTTTCCCCTTATGCCACCAAAGTCCAGATCATTCTTCAAGAACTATGTCAATCTTTCCTCCTGTGTTGGTATTGGGTGGCCATCTAGACTAATAGTGGCACAGATCAGGTCCATGCTTTGTAATTGTGTAATTTTCCCTAGTGGTTAAGACCAGGCTTTGGAGTTCAACTGCCTGGATTCAAATCTTGAATCTACCACTTATTAACTGTGAGGCAATATGTGAGTTACTTGAGTTCTCTGAGTCCCAGGTTCTTTACCAGCAAAAATTGGGATAATCATCCCTTACCTTGCAAGGCTACAAAGACTACATGAAATGATGCATGTGAAATAGTTATCACAACAAAGACTTGATAAATGTTGAATGCAGTTGTTATTTTGGATTGCAAATAGCACCTAGTTTAATGCCAGATATGTACTAGAAACTGAGTATTTGACTGAATTCACACACAGTCATAGACGCAGGGAATCATTCCCAGAAATCACCTGATAAATTCCCAACTCTCTTCAATCCAAAAGAACTCCACTGTAAAATAAGAATGTTTCACAAAGAGTTGCTACTCAGATCTGAATAGGTAACGCATTCTAGAAAGGTGAGACTTGTACCTGCGAGAAAAACACATTAGTTGTACCTGGTGAGTCCTGTCCCACATGAGAGCGGCAAGGTTTATGTGAGACAAATGAGGCTGCCTGTTATGGAAAGAACACAGGTTTTAGAATCGTGAAGACCTGGCCTGAAATTGTGCCGCTATCATTTATTAGTTGTGTGAATTTGTGCCAGTTAAGTAACTGTTCTGAGCCTCAATGTCCTTACCTGTAACATATTGAAATAACTAGTACCATGTAAGAATAAATAAATTTTGGCTGGTTGCCCCTCACCCTCCTGCCACGATTTCAAGAGAAAGTTGGGGACCACAAAACAGAATGACACTCGTTAACGCTCAATTACAATTCAACGATATGCAAGTGCAAAGGTAATGGTGTCTAATACCAAAGAGTTTCTTTTTAAGTTCTTCTTATTGCAAAGAATGCCAAGGAATTAACTGAGAGTTGCCCTTTACAAGAGAAGAAAATCACGAGCAGATTTAACAAGTACCATAGAACAATCGCAAGGGTAAAATACTAGATTTTCCTTGTGAGGAAGACCTGTCCAGCTTTTTCTAGAATCATTTGAAGCTCGTTATAAAAACAATGGAGCATGTAAATGTGTCCCTGTAGGTCCTAAAATGGCCCATTGAAAACTTCACAGGGCTGTGTTGGAATCACAAAATTCATAACATTCTGTCACTTTGACTGTAAAAAACAGCTCGGTTACTATTTCATCTATTCTGAGTATCAACAATGGACTAAGGATAGCAGACTAAATAAGGTATGGACTTTGGTCTCTGATGCTGAAGTTAGGCCTGAGGTCATTCCAATAAAAGTTTCAAGATAAAAAGGAACAAAGAGAGCTTATTTTTAAATGGCCCAAGGGAAATTTTACAAAGAGTTCCAAAGATACAAAACTGCAGTTATACCCTTTACCCAAATAACCACATATGAATCAAGACTTCATATAGATTAAGGTACATGGTTGCCTTATGTATCTCAATGACCGTACTAACTGTGCACAAAATACTCAGGAGAACTCTAAAAGCATGCCTCTTGATGAGCAGACAGAGCTTTCACTTTAAATGATTCATCTAAAAAGAGTCTCCCACACAGGAAATTGCATGAGACTTGATACTTTTACCTAAAAAGGATAAAGGATTGACTCAAGCCAAGGAGAATTCAAATATCAATTCTCCAGGCTGTATGACAGAAATCTCTAATAACCTAAATTTTAGATCATAAGCCCATTAACTCTTGATAAGATTTTCCAAAAGAAAAGGAGAGAGGGGAGAAGGAGGAAGGGTGAGAGAGAGGGGGAGAGAGAGAGAGAGAGGAGGAAGGGAGGGAGGAATAAAGGAAGGAAGGAAGGAAGGAAGGAAGGAAGGAAGGAAGGAAGGAAGGAAGGAAGAGAGGGAGGAAGGAAAGAAGGAAGTAAGGAAGGAAAGGAGGAGGGAGAGAGGGAGGGTGGGAGGAAGGAAAGAAAGAAAGGAGAACGGAGAATGGAGAGAAAGAGGGAGGGAAGACGAATGAAACCAAACAACCATGGAGATCGTATACTCCTAACTTAGGAGAAAAGTGAAGTCACTAGAACTAAAGGGGTCAAGAAAATGCTGTGCTTCCAAGACTAGCTCAAAAGGAGACCATTTCAGAAAGAAAGTATTACTTGCTTTGTCCCTTAACAGTGTTTTTACTGGCCAGTACTCAGTCCATTACCTACTCACCAAAAGTCATCTTGTAGAGCAAGAAGTACCTGGATGTCAAGGGAGATGGAGAATATATTGGCAGGCGTCTTATTTTTTTGTAAGGCTTCTGAAACTTCTGAGGTAACTTGGGGAGACACTCCAGGAGTGCCTTAATTTAAACAAGTGCTGTTGCCACTTGTACACTCCATTCTAAGGAGCCACATGTCTGACTTCATTGCTAGATAGAAACCTACCTTCCATTAAAGCACTTCTTTGCACTAAAAACGTTTACCAAAACAGTCAGACTAAACTCTTCTGGGAGCTAAAAAGTTGACATATTGTGAATTAGGCAAGGCGTTGTACAATAGGGACGATGAGGCCCTCGCTGAAATGGAAAAGGCATGCCCAAACTAATATCATTTAAATATTGGCCCAACATCATTTCAGGATTAGATTTTGCCCCAGGAGATACTCGTTTGCAATTTCTGCAAGAAAGAAATGAATCCAACTTTTGTCGACGGAAAGGATGGGTGTCTTACAATGGAGGCATTTTGGGGGCTCCTCCTAAATGAGGAAACATTTTCTATCATCAGAAGCTTCAGGTAGCCACTATTCCACGTTTGTGCCTTCACTCAACCTTCATAAATTCTTTTCTTTCAACACAGAAAACACCAAACAACTGTGATAGTTAAGAACTTAGGAAAATGAAAAATAACTGCTTCCTCTCTGGAGAAACACACATTTCACTAGAGACCCATGACTGCATACAAAAACTTCTGCGTCAGCTTTCCTATACCTATATCTAGTTAATACAAATAATCACAGAGGGAGAAAAAAAAATAGTACTCTGAAAGGTAATAAAAACCTTTGTAGCAATGTCTCCAGAATTGAAGAAAATCTCTCTGTCAAAAGTGAGGATAGCCAATCATGAGTCCTCTGTGCTTCTAGATCTTAAAGCAATCAGCCAGCTAATATTTCTTCTACAATATAGACAAAAGTCTACCTCCTATCAAGGGGAAGAGAAGGAATTGTTTTCCCATAATGGTGTTTTCTTTTCAATCAATTTCCCTTCCAGCTTAGTTTAAGAAGGTGCCATGTCAGAACCTCAGCTTGGTGAATGAGAACTGGGAGAGTTCCCCATCAAAGGTGAACATGATGAGAGGCAAACCTGCGGGGTTCAATCTAGACACTGTAATAGTCCCTCCTCCTTTTCATTCACTCACTTTTTCTTTCTTGTCAACTAGAAGTGTTTGCCGCACTGGAAAAAGCTCATAGGAGCCAAACTGAAAAGGCTAAGATAAACCAAAGAACTGGAACAAAGACAAGAAAATCCTCCCAGCATTTTTCCTATTGCCATAAGTACATTTAACTTCAATCCAATGCATCCAATATGAGTTCTATTCTGTGTAAGGGAATGCAGGCGCTGGATATTGAAAAGCTGAATGACATAGTCTTGACCCTCAAGGATCTTACAATCTAGTAAGATAAAGAAACTACTAAAATACAGTGTAAAGGATGATGATAACTACTTTTATATGAAAATTCAAGCTGTATAATAATAAAGTAACAAAGGTGGTAAATGCATAGATGGTACTCGTATAATTCAACCTAATCTTTACCGAATAATAATAGGAACCTAATGCACTTCTCTAGTTTAGGTGTGGCTACCATTATTTATGCATCTATCTAAGTTACTTTAGTCCCTCCTCTACTTCACCTATTCTGTATATTTCATCATGTGCTAAACCCTGTTGAGCATATTTACACAAACATCTTTCTGTCATTTGTTCCCTCTTCCTCACTTCCATGGCCACTTCCTTATTCTTGATCCTCATCATTTCTTTCCTGTAATTGTGCTATGGTTTGACTGCCGTCTCAATCCTGGGCATTTGCCTATCACACTGCTGCCAATGTTATCTTTCTAAATCACAAATCTGGTCATGGCACAGTTCTTCCTAAAAACATCTACCGAAGCCCAGATGCTGCCAAATCATCTTCTACCCCTTAACAATGCATACAAGGCACTTCACAGCTGGACAATGACCACTGTGGCCACCAACCAAGTGGATCATTCATTGTTTCTTGTTCCTTAATACCTTTGTTCAAATGGCACCCTCATTCTAAAGGGGGGTCACCCTACTTATCTTTTCTGCCTGCCCTTCTTCACGGACAAATGTCTATGCATCATGCAATGCCTAATTCAAATGGCACCCCTCTCAGGGGCATTTCTTGAACTCCCAGGAAGAATTTCTTTGCTTCCTCATATGTGTTCACATAGTACTTTATATGTACTTTATCATACGGTGTGATGGATATTTTAATTTCCAATATCCTCAGTAGATGTTGATGTTGGCTGAAAATTAAGTCAAAGAAGATTGATGTGTTTATAAAACTTTAATAAGATTGCACTTAATGGAATATACTGAATATATACAGCAGTGTGAGGTCACCAATAATGGTTATTTAGAACTACATTTTGGTTATCATTTCAGGTAAAATGCACTTAAAGTTATTAAATAAATATATGACTTTTAAGATAAGGCACAGGTTTAAAATCAGGGAGAAGATAAAGAGAGAACTGGCATCTCTATTTTATTGGTAGTATTTTAAAGAAGAAAACAAAAACCTTCACTATTTTACAATTTTGGTATGGTCAAACAAGCACTGGCCCACAAGCTTGTAGTTCTTAGTTCAAGTAACTATAATACTGTTCACTAATCCTGAGACGTAAGACAAGTCAGGTCACCTCCAAACCTCCATTAGTCTCAGTTTTCTTTTAATAAAAAGGGGGTTAAATTATTTGCCCTAAAAACATCAAGGGGATGTGAAAAGGATCAAAGTGTAATAACTATAGTAGCTCACATTTATTGAGTGCTCACAAGAAACCAGATATAGTGCTAAGTGCATTCCATAAGTAATCTCATTTATTAGTGACATAGAGGAAAGTAGGCAACACCAAGAAGGGGACAATTACTGATAGAAGAGAAAGATGGAAAAGCAAAGGCTCTTGGGGAAAGTAGGTATATCTACTTCCAAATCAATACAGAGAGCTTGACTCTTCTTAGGTACCACAGTAGTTGTAGGATTCCACCACTGGGATGAGCTCTGCCTCCATATCACTTATGATTCAGCCCACCACACTGAGAAAAAACTGTCCTATGTGAAATACATCAATAAAGTTGAAAAACAGGCCTGCTACATTGGGTAAAAAGTAAGTTTGCTACATCTTACATAATTTGCTAATTTTCTTCTACCATCAGTGTTTCCCTAGCATAATGTGTTTCTATTTTTAATTATGTGCATAAATATATATATACATATATATGTGTGTATATATATATAAAATATATAAAGTATATATACATATAATATATATACACATATATATTATATGAAATATATAAATCTTTGCATGTGTGTTTGTGTTTATGTGTCTGTGGGTTTATATTTTCATTCAGGACATACAAGAACACATCTGCTGAATTGCTAAACACTGAGGGCAAGTGAAGGCCCCCTAGAAATGGTAGTAATAACAACATGGTTTCATTTACTAAAACTGGCTGTCCAAGATAGAAATAGAGAGAGTCAACTATCAACTATTCTTGTATGCTTGTACATCTTTTGTAGACGTGGCTCCTTCTTTCGTGGCAATTTTATTTATTTAGGTAACTTGTGCTCACATTGTTCTTTTGACAACCAGTACTAAAGATCATTTAATTTCATACACACACCAAAAAATACACACACACACACGCATACACACACAGAGATGTGATAATAACAGTTGTAACACGGCATCCTTATGACTAAAGAAAAATATTACCCACTATCCTCAGGAGTTAACAGGAGTGACCCAACATCAAAAATGTCTCTAGTGGCTATAACTATTCTCACCTCATTAGAGGACAATCTTGCTGGGTACAGAGGCAAACGACATACATCTTCACTTGCTAACTAACAAAAGGCAAGGGAAAGTTCATGTTTTCCAAATCTCTCAAATCCCCCCACATACCTGTCTCTCAAACATATGTATGTAAGGACAGTGTATTAAAACTCAAACTAGTTCAAACTAGTTCAAATCAAGGTTTTCCAGTTTACATAAGAACCATATGCCCTATGGTAAGTCTATTCTTAGTTTTTTGAAGAGCTGTTTTCTGTAGTGGCTGCACCAATTTACATCCCCATTAGCACCCTATGAGGGCAATCCCTCTTCGGGATATCTACCCCAAAAATCTGAAAACATTTATCTGTAAAGATATATATACCCCTATGTTTACTGCAGCATTATTCATGGTGGCCAAGATGTGGAAACAACTAAAGTGTCCTTCGATAGATGATTGGTAAAGAGGATGTGGTACATATATACAAGGTAACATTACTCAGCCATAAGAAAAGATGAAATACTGCCATTTGCGACAACATGGATGGATCTTGAGATTATCGTGCTAGCCGTAATAAGTCAGACAGAAAAAGTTGAGAATCTTTCACTTATATGTGGGAAATAAAACTGAAAGTGACACATGAACAAGACAAACAAACAAAAACTCCTAAGACAAGAGGGTAAAGGGGGTCAAATGTACAATGATAGAAAGAGACTTGACATTGGGTGGTGAACACACAATGCAATATAGAGACGATATATTATAGAATTGTATAGTTGAAACCTACATCATTTTATTAACCAATGTCACCCCAATAAATTCAATAAAAAATATTATATCGGGCATTTGGAGAAATAAAAAAAGAAACATATGTCCAACCCAAGCATCTATTATTAATTTATCAGTTCTGTTAGATGGAGACTGAACAAGAATTATTTTCCCATGGCCTGTTTTCCCTGTATCCAATCCAAGTAGTGTGAAGAGATAGAAACTAATAGATAATGGAACAAATGGATTTCGTTTGAATAACAAACTATTTTGCTGTCTTTTTAAAGACAACAACAAATATAGCTTCCAAATGTAAATAAAGTAGTTTTTTTCACATCATTTACTGTGCTTCTATTGTGTATGTATATATATGAATATATATAGGCATAAGGCACATTTCCAAGAAAGGGTCTGAGGGCGCAATCTTGACAAAATTTAATTTTAAAAGTGTACTTAAATCCAGACTATGACTTGAAATCATGGTACTATTGATTTTCGTTTGTTTGTTTTGATTTTGAAGGCTGATTGAATTTTATTAAAAGATCTCAGGACATTTGGCATCTATTACTGGAAATTCTTGGAAATTTAATCATCAATTAAGAACTTTCAAAAATAATGTGAAGTTTGCTGCATTCTGAAATACAGTTAAAGATGCATACAGCTAACAAGGGACTTAAATGACCCAATGGTAGCAAACTAGAGATTTTTTTAGACATTAATTTGATATTTGTAAAGTTATAGAACAGGCATAACACTGTAACTTTTTTCTTTTATATTCGACATGACATGAGAATAATTTTTTTTAAAATAAATTTAAAGGATACGAGTGAAATCTATAAAACCATGTCTGGAATATGGACAATATCATTTATTAGGACTCTCTTCCTTTTCTTACAATAGAATACGTACATGATATCAAATGACACAATACATACATGTAGATAGGCCTGGATACACAGGTCTCTATCCACTTGTATGGAAAAAGGGAAAATGCCCCCTTTCCCTCCTCTAGTTCTTTTGGCTGGTTGAATAATCAGATCAACATGAGACAGACTGACAAGGGAAAAATCTAATTTTGTGGGCACCAGACCCCACATACATATCAGAGACCCCACCTACTTGAGAGGTTCAGAGACAGAAAGGGAAATTGAGGTATATACGACATTCTGAGCTAGGGTAAGGCACCTTGGAGCTTCAGGAGGTCATTGTAGAGCCAGCACATGTTCAGTAATTAGTAGTTTGCTCTGCCATGTAGACAGGTCAAGAAAAGTGATCTCTGATAATCTCTTATTATAGACTAGTTCCCTGACTCAAATTGCTCTAGTAGTTGGGGTGTAGGCAGTGGGGAGGGAAGTTTCTCTTGAACTTGCAGGGTCATGGTTGGTTTGAGCTCAACATCATCTACATACCACAGAGGCACATGTTGGGGTGACTCATTATGAACCCCTATACTTGCTGACCAAGGGAATTCTAAAGTGTTCTTTAACAAGACATGACGTCTTAAAAGGCCCAATGAAACAATGTCTTTTATTTTTGAAAGTCATTAGGTGACCCCATGCATGGAGATCCACGGTCACACATCTATCCCTCAACCTAGATCCATAACCAAAAGTTGTTGGACAATTATCTTAAAGCGCTTTATTGTTCTCATTTTAATGCTGTCATGACTTATTCAAAGCTATGATTCAGGCAGCATTGGAAAAGCCACTGACCCATGGAAAGTGAGGAAGAGTTCTGAAATTTTAGGGTTACAAAAAACTTGGAGAACAAAGGTGCTTTACCTACAAATTTTCCATTATGTCATCCCTCACAAGCCCTTGCTCTCTTCTGTAGAAATTCATTCCCTGATAGTCTTGTCTAATTTCATCTGCTTTGGGGGCAGCTCGGTGGCTTTGCTCATCTTGCCAACTTTTGTATACTGTTTTCCAAAGGAAAGACACAGGCAGTGGTTTGAGAGTTTGGGTTGTTGTTTTAGAATATCAATTTTGCTTTATTTTTCAGACCATGTTCATATATCTAAAACTATTTCTGATGTTTCAGACAAATTCTAAGGTCATTCATTACCTCCTGCCTCCTTAAGTACACTAGTGATTTTAACAAGATAGGCAGTCACTCACTTCCTGTTCCACACTCTGATAATTGACAACTTTGATTGGGTCTTGGTCCTATAAATGCCAATTAGGCAATGGTCTTATGATTTAGCCTATGAAGTCTCACACTTCCGCCATACCCAATCCTTCAGAAATCATTCTACTTCACATCTTATTTTCAATGACACTAGTGTCTTTCAGAAGAGAGGAGTCACGATACTTAGAAAATAATGCAATATAGCCGAGCTTTATTCCTGTTTTGTTTTGTTTTTTGTTTGTTTGTTTGTTTTTAATAAACTTTATTGGGGAATATTGGGGGACATTGTGTTTCACCAGGGCCCATCAGCTCCAAGTCCAGTCGCTGTTTTCAGTCTTTAGTTGCAGGGGGCACAGCCCACCATCCCATGTGGGTATTGAACCAGCAACCTTGTTGTTGGGAGGGCACAGCTCACCGGCTCATGTGGGAATCGAAGCGGCAACCCTGTTCAGAGCTCTCTCTCTAACCAACTGAGCCATCTGGCCACCCCCTATTCTCATGTTTTATTCAGAGGATATTTTCTATTTAAAAGAACATTATTAAAAGAATCATTTATTAATATTTTCTAGATTTTTCGAAGTATCTGCTTAGCAAAGCATTTTGCTTCTGAGAAATGCTACACTGCTTTCTACAGAATGACCTAGGGGATGTTCTCTGACAAGACATGCCATGGAGATAGACTGGTCTTCTCAAATGACAATAAAATGTCAAAGTGAAGTTTTAAGGGAAAAACTTTCATAGTCCCTTTTTGACCTAATTTATTGAGGAATATTAGGTATCCCTTTTCCTGTTTTGTATCATGGTATCAGAAGAAAGAATATATCTCAAAATAGGAAAAAAGAGAGAAAAAAAAATAATTTACAATATGAATTGCATAGGTCTGCCATTTCTTAGGCTATGATATCCTAGGCAGAACCACCGAGCTCGTCTGTCTTTGTCTAAGAAATGAGTAATGAGTAATAGCTTCTAAGGTCTTTGTAGAAGGACAGGGGAAAATAGATATGAAAGCACTACTATAACACTGTCAAGTACCCTAGAAATCAGAATTATTTTTTTAGAACCTGTTTATATAACCCTAAATTTTTGTTACTACTCACTCTTAACAAGTGGCTGAATTTTAATATTATTTGAAATGCTCTGTATGAGTGAGTGTCCCCAGTTCTAGACATTTAGGTTACATCTCGGGTTTTCAGATGGAGTGCATTGCCTGTGTGTGTGCATGGCTTTTCATAATTGATTCACACCAAAATGCGAGCTTTCAAGAGGCAGAGCAATGTGGGCAGTAGCTGTTTCAACAGTACACAGTTACTGTGATGACAAGCAAATTTTCTGCAGGAACAGAATGCTTTCCTGTCACCTTCCTCCAGATGAAGGCCAAAATACTCCAGAAATAACAGATGGAGAGAAGATGGGACCTAATTGAAGATCTCTACCTACTGAGATAGTAGCAAATGCCTGAGAAGCTCAGGGTTAGCCCTTTCTTTCCAACCAGACAGCATGCAGACTTCAGGACCAGAAAACAAAAGAGACTTTCCTTACTTGGTTGGGGGAATAGTTTTCACACATTCCTTGGGTTCCAAGGTCCCCAAATGGCCATAAGGGGTAAATGCAGATTAAGGAGTAGCAGTGACAATTTAGATAGAGCCCTGCTGAAGTTTCCCAGCACCAGAATTCTTCTGTGGTCCTGGGTTCACTCGGGTGATCTCCGTGATCTCTTCTACGTCCCAATTCCCAGCATTTCACAACAGTCTTGCTTGGGCAGCAGGGCTCTACAGCTGTTTCAATTGTTGTGTATTTTACAGTGTTCATTGCCTTTATATCCTCAGGAATTCTTTTATCGAATCATGAGACTGTACACTTTGATATCTTACAATTTTGTCAATTATACTTTGATAAAGCTGGGGGGAGGGAATGGGGGGAATTCCTTTTCTCACCTTGCTAAGTGAAGCACTGGCAATCCCTGGGGAACATACTGTTGACGCTGAAGTTTGTATTTATGGAACTGATTTTCTCCTTTCATCAGCTCTTCCCAAATGCTCCGTGATACTGCCTTGGCCCCACCCACTGTGACGGAGGAAGCCTCCACTCAGCAACTCTGTGAACCTGAGAATTTACTTGTTCACTGAGTCTGGTTCTCCAAATCCTATTATCTTTTAATCTATTCAGCTTCTAATGGAGTTCCCCTTCTTATTTGTAAATTACCACGGGAAGCTGAGGAGTCTGGGAAAAGAGCAAACCCTATCACTTATTCATTTTGAGTGCTTATAAAGTTGGTCATTAAAGAGGAAACAGGAAACACCACAGATTATTTCTAGCTTAGTAGCAACTTATCTATAGAGGACACTTTAGGTGTGGGCTGACAGACCTTGATCTACTTCCTGGTTCTGTTTAGTTGAAGGTTTCTGGGAAAGGTAAATGCAGCTTGCTTCAGAGAGCAGGAACACATGTGTCCAGGGACTGTGGAAAATATATCAGAGAGGTCCCTGAAATAACTACAGATAACACCCTGCAGTAATTTTATATGGGATATTACTAATCCCTGGAATTTATGCCTCTGGAAACGCAGCCCACGAGCTTGGAAATGAAGACTTTTATCCTATTTTGTGCCTATAAATTCAAATCTAAACAGGAGTAGGTGAATGTATCCTTAGAGGAAAAGAAAGACAAACACAATCAAATTGTACACGATAAAGAGAGTGAAGGAGGAAGAGGAGTGGTACTGAATAGTTCACACGGAGGCACCATAGTATAGCACATTAGAAATAGCTCTAACTTTGAATACAGCTCTGGTTTCTTATCAAGTCAACAATGAGCTGTGTGATCTGGGGAATAACCTGACTTCTCTGAACCTCTGTTTCCTTATCCATAAAACATCTACCTCATAGGAATTAAATAACTTATGGAGCCCACCTGTACAACTGAAGTACATCTGCAAGTGATAGCTAATGTTTATTTAGATCTTTGCTCCTTGAATTCAACAACTTATTTGGTTTAATAATTCAAATTTAGAGTCACCAGTTGTCTTCTTGACATTAAAGAGCTCTTTTTTATAGGGTGAGGGCGAAATACTGTGGATTGTCAAACACAAATAAACAAACAACAACAAAAAACCCTTCTTAGTCCTCTAGGTCATTCCTATATTTAAGGCTGGCAAAGTCAGCCTGAAAGTTACCCTAGGAAATTGTTTCAACAAGCCCCTAGAGGACAGGGATACTAACAGCACTTTCCATTTATCCTGCACCATCTTTCTTAATACCTATGACTTTATTTTATTTTCCAAATCTCCCTGGAGGGGATCAATAGGATTTATCCAAGTAATTATTATTCTCATCACATCTACAGAGAGAGAGAAACTCTGGAAAGAGAGGTTATGTGACTTTCCCAAATTAAGAAAGTACTGGAGATGAGACTAAAAGTCAGATCTCCTTTTCCCAGGTCGTATATGTTTTCACAGGACTACATATATATCATGCCACATACAAATAAATAAATCTTTGGATAACCACGATCAGGGCACATTTATCCTAAACTGTCTCAGGGCTGAAGCATTTTCCCCAAGAGATGTTTCATTCCATATCATGCACTTCCCATATTCCTTTCTATAGTGTCTCAATTACCTACACATATGTAGCACGGAATGAAAGCTATTAGTGGTATTTTAGCCTGAGTGGCAAAAATACCCACTGGGCTTTCTGAAGGAAACATTTTTATACCATTTCTCACCTTGGTCAGCAGTGCAAGGCAGGATTCAATAAATGCTAGTGAAATAAATGAAATTTCCAATTTCTCATATTCACATAAAATATTTGATATCATAGTAACAGCCAAAAAGAATCTGGAAGAGAGAATGGGTTTGGAAAAAAGAGAAAGCAAGACTTTGTTGTCATTAAGACAAAAGGATAACTTGATGCAAGTCAACCCACCTCACTGAAACTCAGTTTAACTCTCTCTAAACTGGAGATGATATCATTCCTTTATATTTCCCTCCAAAGGATAATTTAAAAACAGGGGGAATTTTGATAAACTGCCTGGAATTTTCTGGACCCAAGCAAGACAGAATTCAAGCCACTGCTGCTTCTGTGGAGCCTCAAAGCAGCTGTAAGTTCTCTGTGGTGATAAGGAGGACGGCATTATGTAACGGCAACTGCCCTGACGGTCCATTTCTAAAACGAGCCCCACTGAAGTACCCAGCTAGCCTCATTCCAAAACACTGGCAAGCCTTTGTTCTTCCTTTTAACTGAAATTAAATTGCTGCCTAAACAACTAAGGATATATTTAGAAGACAGTCTCTTCCAATTTTTTTGTCTTCTTTAAAGTTTCCTAATTGAGAATCATATTCTATAAAATTACATAGCAATCCAAAGAATTGGGGAAACAGGCAGGAAGACTACCGGGGAAAAAGCCTTCATCTTGCTGACTTTTCTCATATTTTATTCTCTACAGCAAATACATAGCTGACCTTTTCTGCTCGCTGACTATATGTGCCCCCCGGCCCCATCCCATCGGATAGTCTCTTTCAAATAAACTACAGTGGCACTTACATTCAATTCATTAACTATTTTAATGTCAAAAACATGCAATGCAATTTTCAGTTTCATGCCTGAGTTTCCAACAGAGGGTTAACGGGGGCTTCCATTTTTAGTTTCTGTACTGATGAAAGGTGAGGATAAAAGATCGTAATGGCACACAAGTGTTCACTGAGGGTGTAGATATGGAATAAGGACGTTATTCATTGTCACACGTATTTATTCTTTCAGTAAATAAAAGATTTGTTCAGCTTCCAATATAAACCAGTCTTTGAACAAGGCTTTAAGGAGACCACACACACACACACACACACACACACTCACACACACACAGTATATATCTTCAAGGAAATAACTAACAAGGAGCAATAAGAGTCACACAAATACAAAAGTCTAACCAGTGTTGTTTGCCACCAACAGAGGGCATTAACTACGGTCCCCAGTCATGGCTGGGCTCAAGTCATCCTGGCCTGGACTTACAAACCGACACAAATGTTTAGAGGGGCCAGGCAAGGAATAAAACTGAAGCTAAGCCAGAGATGAGTCAAGAGGAAAAGAGAGATGATCAATGAGAAACACACAATTCATACCATGGCCTAAGAAAATTGACTTAGTTTCAGCTCTGAATTGGTGTTAGCCAATGCATCTGATTTTAAAAAATGACAATAATCGTTTTAATGTGAAATTTTTAATGAAAATTGTTATCATAGTGGACACTGTGATGTGCTGCCCAAATCTCTCTGACCTGTTGCCCAAGCAGCTGGGAGTGCTGCCCTAGAAACAGGCGTCAGCTGTCAACACCTTCAGCGTTAGTCTCAGGCACAGAGCGCCACCTCAGCCTGATCACTCTTCCCAGGGTGATCGGCATTCAATGACTTACTGATGCAGGGGTACAAAGGCTTGGCCACCTCGGCCCAACGCAGGACAATCGGAAAGGCCATTTCAGCTCCAGAGCTCCTCGTGGGGTTGGGTGAGGCTCTCTGGGCATGCGTCACAGCTCAGCTTCTCCCTCTGCATTAATTCTACTTCCTTCCCCTCTCTGTCACAGGTGGTCAGCCCAGGGAGCTCCTAAAAATCATGTAGCACACTAAGCTCCACCTCAGAGTCTGCCCCTGGGGAACCCAACTCGCGACGATTAGCAACTGAGAGTTTTTCTTTTTCTTTTTTTGTTGGATTATTGTCTAGCTACAGTTGACACACACAGTATTACATTCGTTTCAGGTGTACAACATAGTGATTAGACATTCGTATGCCTTACGAAAAGTGATCATCCTGGTAAGTCTAGTACCACCTGACACCATTCACAGGAATTACAATATTATTGACTGTACTTCTTATGCGATACTTTACCTCCGTGTGACTGTTTCTTTAACTAGCAATTTGTACTTCTTCATCACTTTACCTTTTTCCACCAGCTCCCCTAAACCCCCTCCCCTCTGATAACCATCAATTTGTCTGTGTATGTGTGAGTTGGTTTTATGTGTTCATTTACTTATTTATTTATTGATTGATTGATTTTCAGAGTCCACATATAAATGAAATCACATGGTGTTTGTCTTTCTCTGTCTGATGGTTTCCTGTTTTGTTTTTCCTATTATTAACATCATGGAGACCAAACAAAACCAATGCCAATTTAAATTATCTGCCCTAAGCCAACAAACAGTCTAGGCCAGTGCTCACTGATAGGAACATACTGCAAAGTAATAATTTTAAATTTGCTGGTAGCCACATTAAAAAAAAAAAAGAAAAGGATTGGAAAAAAATTAAACTTATAATATATTTTACTTAACCCAGTATATTAAAAATATAACAACTGCAAAATGTAATCAAAAATTTAAAATTATTTATGAGATATTATACATTCTATTTTCTACATTGTCTTCAAAATAGGGTGTGTATCTTATCCTTGCAGCACATCTCAGTTCAATTTTTTATTAGCAATATGTGATCTTTATAGAAATTTCATAAGATTTACAATTGAAAAAGTAGATTCACATATTCAAGTTATTCTATACATTTAAGTGTTTTATACTGACTAAATTGAACATTAATTTTTAAAAATTAAACTTATTGAGGTGACATCGGTTAATAAAATTATATAGGTTTCAAGTATTCAGTTTATAATATATGATCTGTATATTGCATTGTGTTCACCACCCAAAGTCAACTCTCATTCCGTTACCATACATTTGACTCCCTTTACTCTTTTCTACTTCCCTTTCACCCTCCTTTCTGTCTGGTAAGGGGCTAATATACAAAATATATAAAGAACTCAACAACCAAAAACCAACAATCCAATTAAATAATGGGCAGAAGACGTGAACAGACACTTCTCCCAGAAAGACATGTAAATGGTCAATAGATACATGAAAAGATACTCAACATCACTAATCATCAGGGAAATGCAAATCCAAACCACAATGAGATACCACCTCACACCTGTTAGAATGCCTGTCATCAACAAGTAATAACGAGTGTTAGAGAGGTTGTGAGGAAAAGGAACCCTCGTACACTGTTGGTGGGAATGTAAATTGAACGTTAATTTTTAAAGTTAAATTTAAATTAGTTAAAATTAAAGTGAATTTAAAAATTTAGCTCCTCCATCACAGTAACCACATTTCAAGTGCTCAATAGCCGTGTGTGGTGTATAGCTAGTGGCATCTACGGTGGACAATGCAGGTATAGGCTGTGCTTCAGTTTTTGTTTTAGGTACTTTAATGAGCATGTTGAATGCTACGATGTCCAAGCAGTACAAAAACAGTGGGTAAGATCGTTGAAAAAAAAGAGATGTTAATAATGGAAACCAAAATGCAAAAACATGTTTTTTAAAGAAAGTTGTTGCACAAGCATGTGAAATATTCATTTGGCAGCAAGAAAAATTCTGAATGACAAAATATCCCTCACACAGTGCATTGGAGTGCTGGGTCTTTGTAGTTAACAAATCATCAGCAAGAGATGAAAAAGGGACAATGGAAAAAATATTTCTTCACAGGGCCAGATTAACCTCAACATGGCATGCTAGAAGGCTGAGGTTAATTCAGGGGAAGGCTAAGAATAAATAAAGGATATAAAGACCAAGCACAGTGCAAGTGACTCTGATGAAAATCTTATCACAAGACGCCGTGGAGTACATATCCAAAGGCTATTTGAGGTTTCGTAGCCATCAGTCTAGTGATGAAATGGTGGGGACAAAAACTGGTGCTGCTAAGAAGATGCCTGTTTCTTCCCGAAAATCACGAAGCTAGGAGAATGCCTCTTGCAAAAGATACTCAATAAAGACAACAAAATGGTGTATTTTCCATCAGTCCATCCAACAAGCAAATATTTCTTATCTACCAAATTCTTGCAGGTTTCGGAATGTTGGGGATATACTATGAAATAAGGCAGGTGGAGCTACTATCCTCAATATTCTTACATCCTAGTGGGAAAGCATAGAATGAATTTATTGGTAAACCAACAGGCCAGTTTTCTGTACCCCTAAGCACTAAGAAAATGATGTAAGGATAATGTCAGGAGTCAGTGAGTCACTTTCGCTACGGTGACCAGGAAAGGGCTCTCTGAAAAGAGTACATTGAATTCAGATGAAAGGGGGCAACCACGTAAAGATCTAGAAGGAGTGTGCCAAGTTGTGCTTTATTTGTAATAGTTTAAGTACTTCAGTAATTTAAATAATTTAAGTACTGAATAATCAAATTTAAAGTTGTCCTTCTGCATAGGTGTTTTAGTCCAAATTGAAATATTTTCCTGAATAAGGTCATCACAGTTGGCTTTTTAGTAACGGCATATAATTTGGATATTCCCATAGAAGTGTCCTGTGTATGAAAAGAACAGCTATCTATGTCTCCCAACAAAAATTTCAGGGAATCATTGCCCAAATTTAAACTTTTCCCAAACATATAGGTTTATGGACTGATATACTGAGTAATTCCCAGGAGCCTTATCCTACTGCTAAGGTCATGCTCTGTGTTTTATTTGTATTTTTCCTTGGCAGTTTCCCTTCAGAAAGAACCAATGGTGTGATGATCATATATATTCCCTAAGAGACCCTGTTTGCCTGGGATGTCCCACTGTGTGCCTGTTATGCAGGCACGATTATTTACAGTGTCCTCTTTCACCCTGCAAGGTGTCCTGCTTTGGAGATAAACTATATGGTCACTTGAAATGGTACCTTATCGATTACACTGGGAGGATAGAGGTTAATCCACCT
This sequence comes from Rhinolophus ferrumequinum, assembly GCF_004115265.2. Taxonomy (NCBI): domain Eukaryota; kingdom Metazoa; phylum Chordata; class Mammalia; order Chiroptera; family Rhinolophidae; genus Rhinolophus; species Rhinolophus ferrumequinum. Next base: position 20,264,368 of record NC_046289.1, read on the forward strand.
AGTAGATCACTGTGGCAAGTAAGCACACACAGGGGCATTCTGTACCCTGGCATGCTCCCAGCCAGTACCCATCTGCCAGAGATGGAAGACAACTAAGGAAGACTATACGCAAACGGTGTGATTTACACTAAGTACCACAACTCGCTCGCATGCAGAGCAGCACATTGTCTCCTAGGACGCCCATCCTCTGTTGCCTCCCTCACTGACCTTACCGGCAAAGAGAGCTTCTTGATTTAATGATGTCTGACAGCAGGCACCTGAAGACTGCTGGCTCCCAACCCTGCCCCCACCCCCATTTACCTCTTCATTTCCTTTAGCTTGGTCTTACTTTTTGTTCTTCACCTAAAGCAACCAGCATGACCCTTGGAGCATTGTGTTTAGGGCTGAAACAATCAATACTAGTTTCAAAGAACATGGAAAAGCCTCGGGACCTACATCAGAGCTGTAAGCAGGACTTCTGATGGGAGCCAAATGCTGTCTTTGTCAGGAGTCAAGATGTGTTGCTCAGACAGTGGGGTGACATGGGCAGGGGGGTGGGGGATATAGAGCCATCCCATTACTGTGATTAGAACCTTAAGACACAATAGAGAGAGCTGAAAACCAAGACAGGAATACGGAGAGGATGCTAAAGTTGAGAAAAACAATCTTTCAAAACAGCAAAAACAACAACAAAACAAAATCGCTGGCTGGAAGGCAACTTTCTCCATCCACAATGTTACTTACCTGTCCTGTTCTGCTTATTTATTCCTTATACACCCACTTTAGGCATAATCTCCACCGAAACAACTTCCCTGACTTATACCCCAGCCTTGGAGATGGAACTAAATCCTCCCGTCCACTTCCACAGCCTCAAGGACAGTCTATTTGAAATTACACCGAACGTTTTCAATTGTACATTTATACATCTGTCTCTCTCTAGATTGCAAGCTCCTTGAGAGGGGACAGTTTCTTACCCAACTGAATAGTCTCAACCTAGCAGCTTGCATGCAGTAGTCACTCAATAACTGTCCTCTGAATTTAATTGAAACCCACACAGACTGATGAATTTTAGGTCCTATTGTTGAGGGAAGGAATGAATAACGGGGTGAATTATAGCACTATTATGTGGCGGTTTTATTATATAGCTATTTCCTGGCAGACAGAGGAGCTCTGAATTCTGCACGAGAGATTCAATTTAGGGGAAACAATGGAAGGTTGGAAAAGCCATCTTGCCAGTAAACACTGAGATGAATAATGGGGCACCGAGTGTGGACTCTTCTTTCCCAAGCATGCACAAACACAAAGCCATACACACTCATTAGTGACAGACCCATCTGGAGGGCATGCACAAACACAAAGTCATACACACTCATTAGTGACAGACCCATCTGGAGGGAGCGGAGGCGACCAGAGGGCTTTTTCCATCAGGAGTCTACCCTCTGATTGGCACCCTAAGTAAAGGTAAGTGAGTGGACACGTTGTTCTTGAACTTGGTGGTGTAATGGCATCAGCTGAAGGTAAAGTGGAAAACACTGTTTTCTCTTCAGTGGTGAACGTTATCACTGAAAATTATATTTGTATGATTTCCATATCATTATGTTACAGACAGTCCTGGCTTTCAGACAAAAACAGGAGAAAAACAGATGTTTTTGAACTATAGAACTGCCTTTTGATCTGATTTTAGAAGTCCCAGCATCTCACAAGAGAGCAACTTAAAAAGGTGAAGTGAATTGACCCTGATTGCATAAAGCCTGGTTTGGTGTTTGCCACGTAATAGGCACTTGGTAAATACTGGTTGTAAGAAAATAAATAAATGAATCAATGAATGATCAGTTAGTAACACAGTTAATCATTGGCAGTACTATGAATTAAACCTAAGTGCAGCATAGCCCAAGTAAAAGCCTATTTCCATTGAACGTCTTATGCTAATACCGGGTCTCACTACCTCAAGGAAGATATTGATCTTTGTTAAACTTCCAAAGACTATTAAAACAACTCTTCAAAAAGCTATTCTCGATCCTTTTACAAAGTATCCCATTTAGTATCTGGAAACGGGAATGCTAACTGAATCACCATTAAATGGGACCATTAAAGCATAGTTCCTAGAGAAGGAAAGTATCCCAATATCTGTATTAATACATTGCTAATACTGTGCCATTCTGTCCACATCATCCAAAGTCAGAACATGCCTCTGTCCAGTTTCTTTCATCCAAGCTTCCCTCAGGCTGCAGTGATGTATAAGCTACAGCTAAAAATGTCAGAAAACTTCCGTCAATCGCTGTCGGCTACTCATTCTGTTTCTTCTGTCAGCGCCCCATGCCCCTGACACACCTTCGTGTGTTAACCAGAATGAAATTGTCTTTTTGCTTCTGTGCATGCAGACCACCTGCACATATCTGCCAGCCGTTATGAGTCAAAACTTCTCATCAGAACACAGAATGCATTGCAGGACAACAAGCCACCAGGGGATAATCTGGTCAACAAAGATAAAGGTGAATAATAGTCATCTTACAACACACTCATCTATGCGTGATAAGGCACGACATTTGTGGCATGGTGGGCTGAAGCTGTGAAGTGAAAAATACTGCCTCTCCACCTATATACAGGGAGCCTTGGGTTTGCATGCTTCCGATATTCATGACGATTCTTTCAGGCTGTCAGGGAATGGCCTCTAAGCATCTGTTATCCAGTTCACACACAGACAGCAAAGCATGTAGCGTGCTGCTTGTTTACTAGTGACACGCCCATGTGGCTGCATCGTCAAAACAGAGAATTGGCCAATAAAAACACAAAAAGATGAAAATGCTGAAAGTGAAATTTAAGCCGGATGTACACGGAGTTAGAGAAGAAACAGCTGACCGTGAAAATGTTGTGGCTGTCACCACTCAAGAGAGGTTTGAAGGTCTGTACGCAGCTAAAAAGTTCTTCCTAAAATTCAGATTTGGTTTCTCACACGTAAGTAAGCACTCGCACCCCTATCCTTCTGCACGCTGCTTTCTTGATTTATCTCACGTCAATGAGCTCATGATCCCACGATTTCATGACACACATACAATGTGTCTGTAGGAGGCCTGGGAGCAGACTCTCAGATTGTCTTGAAAAGCCAGTTGGCATATAGTCCTGCGTAAAGCAGTTAAAAGCATCACTTGCTATCGCAATCATGAGGAAGCTTTTCCTCTAACATTGTTCTGAAAGATCTACGAGCCCATATTCCCCTGGAATTGTATCTCCCCTTTCCTTCATTTCACTTATAATGCTCACAGCACAGAGGTCATGAATAGAACTCAAGTGACAAGTCTTTTGCTGTTAATTTTTCCCCCAGAGAGCAATGCAATGAAGTAGAAATATGATACAATAAGATTATCTAGAATCCTCCTCTTTCGAAAGGGAAGGCATGGACACAAAAAGCTAAATATCACCCAGTTGTAAAGAATAAGCAATTGTGATTTTATGAATATGCTTTGTAGTTGTTGAACAATATGTAGAGAGCTATTTCCTGCTCGAATTTTTTTTTCATTATTTTAAAATTTTTATGTGTTTGCATTCTCATTACAAAGAAGAAAAGTTGGATAATATTTAAACATTAAAAAGCTAAGTGAGGAGGGTAAATCAATATTAGAGTAGGTCCCTTCAGGCTTTTTTCTGATTTTTCTATTAGCCCCTGTTATAAACATCCCTGATATTTATAGTATACTGATCATCTGGATGAAAACTGTAAGCAGGAACCAGCAACCAGTTGAAGAGAAGTTACCTAACATTATACCACTGTCGTGGAAAAAAAAAAAATCAGTGTGAACTGGTGACCTTAGAAATATAATTGTCTGATCTGTTATTACAAAGTGCCAAGAACAGCAACGGTTGCTTGCAGTATCAACACTCACATGTGCAAGATTCTCTGCAGTTCCATTAATTTCATGTCTTGGGGCAGGAAATAATCTCTGGGAGTCTAGAATGTCTACTGTTGCCAGAACACAAATAGGTGCCCCAAAATGTCAAAGAAAATGCTGCAAGGACAAAGGTGAGCCTACTGGCCAGCTGGTGAAAGTTTAAACACTGAATAGATTGAGAATAAAATTGCTCAATATTTTTGTTATTGATTAAAACAAGCTAAGTCTACGAAAGTTCAGAGTGATGCTCAAAAAAGTTAATATAAATTATATTGCTGGTAGTTATAATATAAAAGAAGTATGAGCATAATAAAGTATATTTCATTGATATTGATTTCAATAAATAGTAGAGTGCTAAAATACATGCACACATACACTTTGTTTTAGCTTTTACTTAGGTGCCTGTTTACAAAGTATCGGTGTGGTCATGTTACTACGGCGTAAGTTGAGAACGGTGAATAAAAGCAGGAAATACATCAAATAATCTTGAAAAACAAAAGAAGAAGGATGCTTACTAAGAGTAGATAAGGCTGGTCAGTTCTGTGCTTCAGATCTAGTAACACAGAAGAAAAGGACAAAGGACTTCCCAGTGCCTTCTAAGACGACATATGAATGTAACAAGCTAAGGAGCGATAATTACTTGGATTCACCTCCATCTCTAGGGAGGTGAAACTGACAGATGGTTCTTGACTTTTAATAAGTTGTTTATAAGAATATATGTTTTATAATAATGCTAAATAAAGGACAATATCTAATAATGACCATGGTTCATATAATGTCACCAAGTACACTTTTTAAAAATATTTTTGGAGACAGCAAGTTACAAAAAGAACAAAAATAGACTTTGTGAAGGCAGTTATGTTTTTAATCATTAAATGAACTTAATGATTAAAAACATACCCTCAGCCTGCTGACCAGCAGCTCATACCTGATTCACTTTGAGAAGCAACTACTACTTAATATATTAGCTGGGCATTGATACATAATCCTAGAAAATATAAAACTGAGTACAGAAGTAATGATCAAATGAATCAGACCCATGATTGATTATAGATTTAAGTTTAAGAGTATAACAGTTCAATTGCAAAAGGTGAGTGTTTTAAGGTATTTGACATGTTCTAACAAAGCAGCCATGCAAAATATGGAAATAAAGTTTAAAATTTTAAGAGGAATTAATCATCTTATAAAGAAAAAATGGTTTTTAAAGTTTGGCTTTTTAGAGATATAATTTAAATAAATGGAGCATTTAAACAAAGTACAGATAGCAATGAATTCTCCTCTATGCACAAAAGCTGTTCGGACACCAAAGTGCCCACTAATACAGTATATCCATTTGGGCACATCCCTGTTAGCATTGCATTTTTAAAGGTGGCCTTAAGGACTAACATAAACAAATGTCCTTGAGGAAAAATATACCCCATGGATTAGGCTGTGGGGGCAATGGGGTGGTAACTTGTTGCAAGAAAAGGTTTATAACATTGTACAAACTCTTTGCCTCTATTCAGTAAGGAAAATAAAATGCCTTACACTTGTATCTAACCAAACATGTTCATTATAACAGGCGAGGTTATGCTGCTGTTACAAGCCCAAAATCTCAACAGTTTAAAATAATAAAGGTCTATTTTCGTCTATTGTGGGTAGACTGGAGGCTTTGCGGTATGTTGCCTTGGTCCTCATTCCAGGGACCAAGATGATGGAATGGCCACTAGCTGAAGACTGTTGGTGGCCTTCAAGAAGGGGAAGAGAAAGCTCCAGAGGGTCTCGTATCAACATTGAAATGCTTGACGTGGAGGGGACCCACGTCAGTCCCCCTCACAGCTCATTGGCCTGCAATAACCACATGGTACTATTCAATACAGGAAGTTTCAGAAGTACAGGCCTACTATGTGCTCAGAACACGGAAAGCTGGAAATATCTAATCAACTTTGTTTTTTTGCTGAAACTTTCATGAGCAAAATAAAGAACCACCTATGTTCTATGAAATAAAATGACACCAAGTGCAGAGATAATAAGGGCATGGTTTTGTTAGTAAGAGTCATTACTTATGCTTTTTCCGACTGATGCCTGAAGATGATGTGTGCCGGGATGGGAGTCACTATTTCGCCGCAGACCTGCCTCGGTCTCAGCAACAGTCAGCTTCTTTCACTAAAATGCGTGTCCTGCATCTTTGCAATGGTTTTGCCCCTTTGCTCAAGCAAGTTCCAAGAGAGAGCTTTACTTTATTCACTACATCCCTACCTACCACATAACACCTCTTGTCCTCTAAGCACACACCCAGGCCTTAGTACCATTTCCTCTCCAGGTATAGTCTAGTCCCTGGTGGGATCATTTCTCTGTCAGCCGCAACAATGACTTTTCCTTGTTTTTCTTTTCTTAAGGGCTCACCTTAAGAAGTGTCTCCTTCAATCTGTCTGACGCTGACAGGTTAATAGCTGGCTTCTGACAAACGCTGGAAGAGACAGAAGGGCTGCCCGAGACCAGAAACACTTTTTTTTTTGCCACTGATCCCTCCCTGTCTCCACCCACCAGCTCCCTCTACCCTTCACATCTGTCTGTTTAGCTTTAAAAAACGGTAGCTTAAAATTTAGTGCTACGCATACTTTTGGGGGGCACACCTCAAAAAAGAGTGTCCGTGATTTGGGGATGTAATACAATTCTTCGAGGACAGCTAATGAACATTCATTTTGCAGTATCTAGGATCCAGAACATGTCAATGTTTCCAAAGTTCTTTTTGTCAGCTTAGTAGTAAAATATAAATATGTTCTGATGACCATCTAAGTCCTTCCCCCATGTAGACTATAACAAAAAAGTTATGTATTGAAATCTTTTATGAAATAGTGGTGAGAGATGTAGGCTAAAATAGAGAATATATAAGAAACCTTTAAGTGATATGTCAGATATGGTATATATGAGTCTGTGTGTGTATATATATAGAGGGTAACAAAAAAATGTATACACATTTTAAGAAAGGAAAAAACTGCACTAAAATTGTAATACTCAATATATACCGATAACAAAAGATGAATACAAGTCACATTTGACTTCTGCGACTACAAGAGGTGCTCAAAGTGGTTAACATCAGCATAATTTTAATACAGGTTTTTTTTCCTTTCTTAAGATGTGTATACATTTTTTTTTGGCACCGTGTGTGTGTGTGTGTGTGTGTGTGTGTGTGTGTAGATCACACACATATACATACATATAAGAAAGGGCAAACTTAGAAACACATGTGGTACTTTCTGACAAATATTACTAGGATGTGAACAGGAACCATGTTTGCCTCATTCCCTAACGTATCTCCAGTTCTTAGCAAGGTGCCTAGAACAGAGTAAACACAAAATTTTTTGACTGAATAAATGACTATCAGAACCTTCCAGCAGATAAAGGTATATAAATTATCAAAACTAATTTGTTCATGTTCTCCAGTAAGGATTATCACCAGTACCCTTTATATTTCGATCCTGGTGTATCTTTTGTTGTGTCTGCACAAAATATTATGAAGACAAATGGATGCTGAAGTGAAAATGAAGTCTCTCCCAAATCCTTCAATTATTACATGTGAAATGATGACTTCCTGCTATCTGTGCCCTCACATTCATTTAAAGACCCTTCTCATACCAGAGAAACATCATTAAGAAGGACATAAGTAGGGACCACTCCGTCAACATCAGTGATCAAAACTATACCCAGGAGGCAGGTTTTTTTGTTTTCTAAACAAAGCAGTCATTCCCCCTGGAACTGTGGCAAAGCCTCATACACCCCACCTCATAGGAACCTTGAACATGAAACAGTAACTAAGTCAGAGCTTTATGAATATAGTACACGTAATGGGGTCAGCCTGGCAGAACAAAATGCTGCAGTAATTTTGCATCCATTACAGCCTAGAAATGGAAGCTCTGAAAGAAAAAGAGTGTGCAGGAGAAAGTGAGAAGGCTGCGGATGTCTCTGTAATGAATTCTCACAAAGAAAAACTGTCCTCTGTGTTCCCTTCCATTAGCCAGCTTCACGGCTTCTCTCACTAATGGAGGACGACCGCCACCACCCTCTGAGGCGGAAGACTTGAGGTGGACAGCCTTTCCTTTTCCACCCAGGTCTTAGGTTCTGAGGAGGATGGGTCTGGTTATTCACAAAGACCAAGCTGCATGGTCCACATCCCCATAGCAACTGAATTTCGTGCTATTGGAGAAGCATCACTTTGGTTGTTGGACAGCATGTCTTCAAATCCTAATTCTACCAGTTAGTATGATCTAGGTGACCTCCAGTATATTACTTATCCTCTTTCATGCTTGGTTTCCATAGGTGCATAAAATGGGTACAATAACAGAATGTACCCTATAAGCTTACTATATATACTATATAGCCTATAGGCTGTCTATATCTATATATCTATATATCTATATATCTATATCAATATAACTACATATATGTATTCAAAGTACTTGTCCTGGTGCTTAGAAAGTGCTCAAAATTTATGACTATTATCAGTAATACTATTAGTACTAGTAACAAGGAAAATATACATGACATTCTATCAAGGAATAAAATATACGGTGGCTTCCAGTAAAGCAAACCTAATGAAAAGATTCATCACATTTGTGAGAATACAATATTCTCAGATGATTTATTTGTCTGAAGCACAACACATCAGATTAGTATTTTTTTCCAAGTAATATGAGACTAAGTTCTAGAGAGGCAGATAACTTTGCTTTTCCTTGGAATAATGGGACATATGTCTCCCTATCAATCGAAATGATATTAGCTATGATGCCAATCGAAGTGATAGCTAATCTCATATGCAATGTTGAGTGTCTCCTTTGATTTTCCTGAATCTCTGTGAATTCCTTGCATTGCTGCCAGAGTGATACTTCTGCAGCATACATTTGATTTTACACTTCCTTTCTTAAAAGAATCATCTTTGAGCAGTTGTACGAGTTATGAATGTCTACAGGAGTAGAGCCACGCCAATAGTGTACACTTGATTGGCTATAAAGGGATGGGAGAAGGATTAGGAAAAGACGATGCCAAAGATTTTCCCCATAGTGAGTTGACAGATGATGATCACCTCCAGCGGAAATAAAGAAGTCTCTTCCAATAAGGTTCGGTTTCGTTTGAGCAAATGGAACATAAGATACCAATGGCTCATTCCGATGATATTCATAGGTAGTTGGAACTCCAGGCAAGGACTCAAGTATCGTGCCAGATCTAAAGACACGCCTTTGGGAATCATTTCCAGAGAGGTTTGAATTGAAGCTCTGAGAATGTCTGATTGACAAGAGAGAAGTACAGCCTGAAGAGAAGAGAAACGTCTTATTCTTGGCACTATTCACCTTTGGGGATAATTTCTCTGTTGTGGGGAGCTGTCCTGTGCATTGTGGGATGCTTAGCAGCCTCCCTGGCCTCTGTTCACTACATACCAGTAGATGCTGGTACCTTCCAGTTCCCCCACCCCGTTATTTGTGATAACCAAAAACATCTCCATGCATTGCCAAGTGTCCTTTGGGGGGGGGGCAAAATCACCCTGGTTTAGAAACACGAAGGAGTAGAGGGAACTAGAAAACGTGACTGAAAATGTCAGTGGGAGTCAGTAACAAGAAGTGATGATCTCATAAAAGGCAAACTGAAACACTCAAGAAGGGAATCATCAAGACACGGCTTTGGAATTGTGAGTGATCCCCAGACAGCAGCACCAGCATCCCCTGGGAACTTGTGGGAAGTACAAATTCTCAGGCCCAGAGTCGACAGAATCGGGCACTGTGGGTGCAGAGTACTTCATGTTTAAACAAGCGCTCCAATGAGTCTGACACACAATGAAGTTTAAGAACCACTGATAATCAAAAGTGGCATGGAAGTCACCAAAGGTGAATTTAGAAAACGTTCAGCTAATGTGATCATTTGGATATTCAGTTGTACTATTTGGGGAACCACTTTTTGTAGTGATACAGGGAAGAAGAAGAAAAAAAAAAGAAAAAAAAAGGCCAGTTGGGATGTGTTCCAGAAAGTGGGCAGTGAAGAGGCAGGCACTGAAGACTACTTTTCTAGGAAGTCAGTCATATGTGAAGGAAGAAAATGCAGTAATTTTAAACCTTGGTATGATCAAGAGACATTTTGATTTGTTCAGGGACAAAGGAGACGATCGATTCCAGGGTCAGGGCTCAGAAGTCATGGTCAGACACCGAAGAAGATACAAAGGCTAAAGGGGTTAATGGATGGAGGACAGTTGTGCTGGGCAACTGGCCACTCTTGTTTCCTTACTCTTGCTCACACGGCGAAGACATTCAAAGTCCAAAGAACAATCAGACCCCAGGTTACACTGACCCAGCATACTAGTTACGGATTTGGTACACATAGTCAACCTTTTTGTAAGCGCATACAACTTCCTTCTGCTCAATATGGGCCATGCTTTCGCTTATTGCGATGATTCTCGACCAGTGCTGAGTTTTGCTCGCCCACCCCCATCCTGACAGGGGACACTGGGCAATGTTATTTCACAGAGAGGGGGGTGCTACCCGCATCTCGTGGGTCAAGAGTGCTGCTAAAGACCCCACAATGCACAGAACAGCCTCTCACAGCAATGAAGTATGTGAGATAAAATGTCACTGGTCTACTAAGAACACGTCATTTTATCACTTGGTTGTACTATGTGAATTTTATGTCACAATGCCTAGTCTGTTCAGCTTTAACTTTTGCCTAATATTTTTAATCATTGCCATTCTACTACAAAGAGAAGTTCACCTGGTTTGACTGTAAATCCTACGACATTTCAGCTCAAGAAATTTACTTGTAACTCTATCACTGTGCATTTTGGTCTATATTTGATCCATATGCTAAACGATGTGCATGCTATGTGAAATTGCTCCTATTTCATTCATTTATGGCCAACAGGATATCTTTATTCAGAAACTAAACTTTAAAGAGTCCAGAGACTAGCCTGGCTTTTTCCAGGGCACTTTCCATTGTTTTAACTCCAAAAACTAAGGCACAGGCAGACAATGCTTCTGAAAGTGCTTATTTTGCTTTTCTATGTACACATCATCTGTTGAATAAGTCAACAAAGATGCCAGTTCTTTATATTAATACCATGTCCTAGTTTATTCATTCAAAGTTTCAAAAATCTAGACACATAACAGAGAACCCTGCCAAAAATTACAGAAGGAAGGAACAGACAACGGTTTCTTTGTTGGAAAGATCCATTGTCCACAATACTGCTGCCAACCAGGCTTCAAGGTTGATGTACAACTCAATGCAAAATGCATCCTTCTCACCTTCTCCTACCAGTCCACACCTACATGCTGGATTACTCATAACTGCAAGGTGGCAAGACAAAATAAAAGGAAGAAAGTAGAGGGTTGGGAAGAAAAGGGGCCTACAGCTCCAGAAAGAAGTTTTGCAAAGGGTTATTTTTAAATATCTTCTCTTGGAACATTTAAAATTAATGTTTATGTGTAGGAAGAAAGAATCTGTTGATATTTTAGTCATTTTTATGTACTCAGCGTATTTTTTTAAAAAATAAAATGATAGAATACCATAATTAAATGATTACTCACAAGTGAACTATATTAGGTTTTGCAGATATGGCTTAAAACGGCCTAAAACTTCTTCTGGATTCTGTCTTTGAAAGTTTTGAGTAGATAACTTCTTCCTGCACACACCGGTCTCCTTCTCCATCACGGGGGACTAGGCTATTGAGACTACTGAGAACATATTAACTTGTAAGTATTTGTTCCCTTCCCAAAATGATTCTAATGGCAGCTCATTTTTTCTCTGCAAAGCTCTCCTTTTTTCTAATGTTCTTTCGAGCCTTCTGATTATACAAGAAATGACATAATTAGGTTCTATTACCTTAACACTTGTTAACACAACTTTAAGCAGGGAGGGTTGGTATAAAATTCAGGGCTATGAGCAGCTGATACCAGCAACATCGAGGGGTAGACAAAAGCAGTGCCAGTGAAAGACAGCAACTGATGACATTTCTTGGTGAAAGTAAGTATTTGAGATTTCTACTCAAGGTTTTCTTACGGTTTTGAGAAAAGTTAGCTAGCAGCCAAATCCTATTTAGCCCTTCAGAGGCAAACTGCGTGCCTTCATATCAGTTGTTTCTTGCCCGCTTACCCAGACTTCTCTTTTTGCACTGTTACAGAGTGCGTGATTTTCATCATTTCGTATCTCACGCCCTTGTTCCTCCTCCATTCTCAATTTCCTACATCAACTTCTTTTGAGATAACTTCTAATTAACATTGTTGTAAAAATAGTGAAGTTCCTAGATACCCTTCATGCATCTTCCCCTTATGTCAACATCTTACATAACCATAGAATAATGATCAAAACCAGGAAGTTGACCTTCATGCAGTGCTATTAACTACCACAGTACCACTTGTCGTCAAAACAAGTATCCAGTTCATTTATGCATTTAGCAAATACTTACTAAGGTCCTACCATATGCCATGCACCATTCTAAAGACTTGGAACAAATCAATGGATAAAGAAGGCAAAAATGGCATTGGTGCCCTCATAGAATTTACATTCTAGCTGGTAGAAGACAGTTCAGTTCATTCTGAGGGCAGCACGATGACTGAACATCATTTTGGATGATACTAGGATGGAGCTAGAGGTCACAGAGGACAACCCTAGTGGAAAGGAGGCCCACACCCTTAGCTACATGAGCTATCTCCCGCGTGCTCTTTGCAGTTCTGTGTTCGCATTCTTTCAACTCTCGTAAAACTTTAAGAGTATCTTTCTTCTCTGTGTCTGTGCCATGAAAATCGCTGTTTTCATAATATTTATTGCTGTTTTTCATGACTTTCTTTTCCAATTGCAACAAAGCTGGGTACATTAGAATAATGAAACCCAATACAAACAACTGCCGACCACAAGTACAATATTCTTTGCATCTACCCACAAACATAATGTCAAATGAACGAAGGGTAGAAAAATTTTATTTTATACATCTTCTTAGCCATGCTGCCTGATTTTCAAAAGCCTTTCATATCTTATTTTTTACAGAAAACTATGGACTCATAGAGATTTGGCTTAACACGCTTTTTTGGAAGGCACTGGGAATGCGGGCCAATGCTATTTTCAAGGTCAAATTAAATCCTGCCTGACCAGTTGATACTTGCAAGCACATCTAATAATCTTTAAACCTCCCTTACAAGGATATGAGGCTCGGTGGTTTAATATTAAAAACATTGGGTATGGTTGCTAAAATGACCACCTGAAAATGAGGAGTGTGTCAAAGAGAGAAAGAATGACCAACAGAAAACGAAATTCTTAACAAACCTAGGCGGGGCTATAAAGCCAGTGAGATCTTATCACAGATAGAGGCAAGAGTTGCCAAATCCCCACAAGCTTGGGGAAAATCTATTTAAATGGTGATTTCTTTCATGTGTGGCATTAAAAAGAGGTCTCTCTGCCAATAATCTGATCCTGACTTACTCTTTGCCAAGTTTCTAAACGGTTCTTCTTCTGCTGAAGACATTTCCTCTATTCCCCCAGGCTTTTGGAGAAAATTACTCCCAAACCTTTGTCCACAGAAAGGCATACATCAGAAAGAGACACAGTTATATAGTTATTATACATTTGGTTAATGAATCATTTATAGATAAATTGATAGGCTAATTTTCCGAAGCTACAAAGCTCATGGCAACCCCTAACCAGTTTAAATATGCCAATGGACAGACATTTGGGCGAGGCTCTGGTGGAGCTGCCAGCCAGTCCACTCATGTTAATAAAGAACAGAGACTGGGAAAGAAGCACCCAACAGGGAAGTCAATTAAAATCAATGTGATATTCATTGAGTAATGTGTCAACAAGAAAACTACTGTAATTGGACATTGAAATGATATGTTCTACCTGAGGAGAAGATGTCATGTCGTCCACCTAGCTACTAGCTTATTTTTGAGAGTGACTACAAGGGAAATAAGGATGCTTCCACTGTGTCAATCTCAAAGAGTTAGAGATTTAGAGTTTTAATTTACCCTAATCATGCCTCCATATTAGTTCTTGCCAAGATTTCTCCCAGTCCGCTTACAGCAGAGTAAATAATATAATTCTCCCATTTCTCTTCCCTGTGTCCTACACCACAAATTACCTCTGTCCCTAAAGTGAAAAATTAAAGGGTTTCCCCTGCCCCTTTAAGTGACTTTGGAGAATGTGTGCTTGATGGTGCTGTATGTGTTAAGCTAGAAACAGAGAACTGATTCATTTGAGGACAAAACGTATCCTTTTTGGTGCCACTCAAAAACATCTGTTGTATTGCAATGTGATTATCATGGATGTGGACAGTTTAAGATTGCTATTTATTAGTGTTTATTTCAAGTTTCAAGTTTCAGACAGATCTTCTTAACGTTTAGAACTGTAAGAGCAACTATGCCCTTCATAGCTGTTATATAACCTTTCGGTTTGATGTCCTACAAATCTGGCTAATATATGCTTTTCTGCTGAGTGCTTTACTATATCTGTCAGGTAGCAAAGTCTGAGACTAGTATGGATGAAAATGTTCTTGAAGTTGTTCCCAAAATATTTGCTGGTGATGAATGCATAACAGACTATTTTCATGCTAGACAAAAGAGAATTGGTCTGTCTGGAATTCCACGAATATTCACACAAAGTACTCTTCTTGAAAATGGTTTGGGGAAAAAATGATGAAGGTTTTATGAAGATCAACCTTGAACTATGGGGCTATCTTAAACCACCCCCTAACCCAAGGGCATCCACTTTTATAAGCTCCTAAGAACATCCTGTCCTCATACACATTTCCACACACACTCACACATACTCACAACAGAATGACACATATCTACTATCATTTCCATATATACAAATCCTACCACCTCACATCGTTCCCAAGACGGCCTTCAACCACCATGAAAATTGTTTTGTTTGTCATGTAGGGAGAAGACATCATCCATATTTCATGGTTTCCTCTGGCACATGCATATTGGTCCTGACCAAAATAAAATACATTTGGCTCCAGGTGAGACTTAATCTTTTTTTGATTCAGATTAGACAATCTGAGTCAAATAAAATACAAATTCTAGTCTAATAAAACATCTTTGTCTTTCTACCCCAATCTTCCCCATCTCAGTGAATATTGCCACAGTCCACTCAGCCTCTCAAATCAAAAAGGGTAGACATTCTTAATTTCTGCCTTTCCATTGTTCCTCTTCCTACCTCCCTATCCATGAGCTATCAGCAAATTTTGTTAAAAATACCCCCAAAATATACTTCCAACACATCGACTCTTCTCCAATCTCCCTACCAAAAACCCCCTAAGTAATTTTTCCTCTATCTGTTCCCCTCTCCTACAACCCCCTCTCCATACAAGCAGCTAGAGTGACCTTTCAAAACATAAATCAGTTTACGTCATTTTCTCAATTAAAACCTACCAATGTGTTCTATTCCTTTTATAAATGACATCTTAGTGGTTTACCACGGCCTTCAGTGCTCTCCGCAGCTTGGCCAGCTGCCTCACCAAATCTGTTTCTGTGCTTCATACTCATTGTGCTCTGGTCACTCTTCACTGAGCATTCATCCCCCTCATGGGCCACATACTTATCACGTCGCTGGCCACTGCTTAGCCTTCACGTCTCAGCGTCAGTGTTCCCAGAGAAGACCACACTCTGTATTCTTCCTCAGTGCCCGTTATGGGCTAGCAGATCATCCAGTGAATTTCCATTGTAACGCTGGTAAAAGTGCCTCGTTGTTTTATTTGCATATCTGTGTATTTACATATTGTCAGACCCTATATAAGAATTTAAGTTCCCTCATGTCAGGGACTTGCTTGGCTATTCCTCTCTGGATCCCCAATGACTCCCGCAGTGCCTGTCCCCAAATAAGGCTCTCAATAAACTGCTGGTAAATGAAAAAAAAATGTGACTTGAAGGGATGAACGAATTCCCTTTCTTTACTCGCTGGCATTAGGAATCACCTTCAGATGGACTTGAGGACAGGAGTGTGCTCTGTTCTCTGCTCACTGAAACCTTTGTGCCCTCATCAGTAAAATAAGAAAGTTGTATTAAGTAATCTTTCCAGCTCTTGAGCTGAGGAGACCTGTTAACTCAAATCAGCAGAATAATATAAGCTGTTAGTAGCAGAGTCAATCATGGAATACAAGGCTTACCGTTTTCATTTTATTCATTAGTCAGTACACTTTTATTTCACTTCCTGTATCTGCATAAGGAAACCCTCTATGTATGTATGTATATCTATATATCACCTATCTATCAAAACTATATATTCCTATCTCTACCTATCTCCTTACCCATCTATACTTTTTTAAAATCACAAGTTAGATAATTAAGTTTTAGACTTCAAGACCTATTTTGACTTGGGAACAGGTATAAAAATGCACTACATTAATTAATTTTATTCACTGATAAAAGCTCATTCCCATATACTTTCTCTTGAACCCCCTGTTCATTCTGCATAAAGAGATTCTATTTGGTGAATTTTATAAGCCTTTCAATTGTCCCGATTAAAAGAATGCTCTTTAAGTTAAATTACGACACATGTTCAATTATGGTAAATTTCACATGATATTCCAAAATTTAATTCCAATTTTACAAAGATATTAAATACTTTAAAGTTTCTTTGCCTTAATTATAAGGTGTGTTCAGAGGCGTGGCAGGTCAAGTGACCATGTAGCAAGATCAAATGAAAATGTACTATTTTTAAAAATTTGTTTGATTTTTCCTTTTTGTTCATGTTTTTACTATGTTTTACTTTTTTCTTATGTACTTAACTTTTTCTTTCTTAGAAATGCAAAACTCCCATCTAGTATCTTTCTATGGGAATTAAAAAAAAGAAAGAAAGAAAACACATTTGAAGAATCTGAGCTTGGGGGTGAGCAGTTCTGGCTTATTCTCCTTTACTCCATTAAAAGGAAAAAAACGTTCCCAAGATAAGATCTCCCCAAACAAATTTCAACTCTTAAGATAGGTTTAAACCTAATTCATTTCTCCTCACCCTACTACCTGCAGTTGTCCAGGGCCATTGGGTGGGAGGATTATGAACTATGAGATTATGTAATTCTCTGGTCCCCATCTAGGGATGGTAGGCCTGAAATTTACTAACCTCAAGGTCACAGGAAAAGAAAGCCTACGGTGCCATATTGAAGAGAAAGAAAGGAGGTTGGTTGGAGGTCAGAAAATGGAGAGCTTAACTCAAAATTATTAAAACTATAGAAAGAGCAGTCTGTCTCCAAATATTTATTTAGTACTTACTATTCTATTTATTGCGTATATAGTGGTGATCGAGACAGAACTGACCCTTGTCTTCAGGGGGCTTAAAATCCAATAGGCTAGAAAGAGAAAAGGCAAGAAAAAAAATAATAATAGTAATAAAAAATAATAACAATAATAATAGAAGGAGGAGGAGAAGGAAGGAAGGAAGGAAGGAAGGAAGGAAGGAAGGAAGGAAGGAAGGAAGGAAGAAAAGAAGAAGAAAAAGATGAGGAGGAGGAAGAAAAAGCTAGAGTAAAGAAATGAACACACGTTATCATTAGGAGGAGATTTATTTTAAATCCCTTATTTCCCCCATTGTTCCCCGATTGTTCCTGGCTTTGGTGTTCTCTCTGATGCAAGCTGTAATTGGAAAAGTATGTTCATCGATTGTTTCTCTGATGCAACCTTTTCTGTTAAATCTTTAAGTATTTGTAGCTCGTTAGCAATCTACTCTTTCTCTCCATACTTGAGAGAAGGCTACACATATGTATGCCCAGCTCTGCCTGAGACGGGGTAAGAATTTGACGGTGGGGGATGCATGGAGAAGTACTTGGAAAAGACATAGAAGCAAAAGAATCCCATTCTGAAACAACTTTTTCAGGTCTGTGGAATTAAGAAGGACCAGGAGAATGGAACGAATGATCACTCTAAAATTCCAACAAGAGAAATGTATTAATGTGTACTGGGACACTTTTCTGAAGTATGAATCGATGGCCATTCTCATGCCAGTGATGCATGTTGCTTTAGTGCACGTCTTTATCACAGATATCACATGTAAAATAATAAAAATAAAAAATGAATTACAAGAAGTCATCTGAAACATCCTATTCCCTTGTTTACAAGCATTCTACAAGACATTTTTGTGAAAAGGTAGACAGCCCATCTATGACTCAGCAAGTTCTTTCTTTGACTGGAGATAGTTCGTGCAGATAATACCTGTACATGAGACTTCAAATGGTGTTGCTACTGATCTATCCGATCGTGCATTATTTTTTGTGGTGGTGGCATATCTGTTCCACAATAAAGTCACCCTTTTCATTCAGTTTCCCTTATAATTAAAAGCACATACCTGAGAAGTAAGGCTGCCTGGAATTAAATAAAAGGATACAAGGGTCACAGGCAAAAACATTACCCAAGCAAAAACTAAACCACTCTTTTTGTCTCCATGTATTCTTATTAAATGAGCAACTGAGCCTAGACATGAAATACCATGAAAATGGTTGAAGTGTCCCATGCAGTAAATGAGTGTCGGCAAAATAAAATCTTAATGAAAGAATACCTCATTTCACTAAAACATGGCTTTGAAACGCTGCTAGATGGATCAATTGCTAAAGGCTCCCCAAAGAAAAAAAATAAAACCGCATCATTAGATTAAAGATTTTATAAAACTCAGAAAAATCAGGATGTGGTAACTAGGGGGAAGGTGAGTTTCCTGTAAGTGATACATAGGAAAGTGAAGATGAGGTAAGGGTTCTGAGTTCCATGCCAGAAGGGAAAAGGGAAAAATAACCACCTAATGAGAAGTCTTAATGAGAAGTCGATTACTCCAACACTGTTGTCAACTAATGAGATAGTTCAGACACTAATAGAAAGGGCCGCCTAGTTTTCCTCTTGTATTTTTCATAGAATGTAACCCAGGGCATAAATGGAAAATTGCATCTTCTTAGAGGTCAAGAAGTTTCAGAGAATAGACTTCAAAGTTTACCAAAGCAGTAATCCTTATTAGAGAAGAGAGTTAAGCAGGTTGGAAGTTCATGACGGAGGGGGAAGGTACTCCTGAGTCTGGCCTGTTTTTCTCCTACATGTGCATTCAGTATCTCATCTCCACTCATAGCCTCATCCATCCATCCATCCATCCATCCATCCATCCATCCATCCATCCATGTACATCCACAGTCTAAAAATTCTATTGCGCAGTCATGCCAGGTAGTATGCTTAGAAACTAGAGGAATGTGTAGAAAGCTGCTGCTGACATGGACTTTCCATTCTAACAGGGGAGAAAACATTAGAACACAAATTGCTCAATGCAACTCACTAAGTGCTAGGGCAAAAAAGAACAAGGGAACCTGTTCTAGTGTGAGGTCATGGAAGCCTTCCCTGATAAAAAGATGTTTCAGCTGAGTATTTGTGGAATGAGGTGGAACTGACTAAGTGAAACGTATGCGTGTGTGTGCGCGCGCAGGGGTGACTATGTGTGTCCATGGTGTGTACACATGAATCGACGTGTGCATGCACACTTGTGTCTGTGCAATGATGTGCACACGTGCTGACATGTCTGCACATGGATATTTATATATGTGTGCTGGTATGTGCATGTGTTAGCATACAGATGTGTATGTATGTTGGGGTGCATTCTGCACTGAGAAAACCGAGTTGGAAAGGAGCCTCCCATGTATCTCTGAGGACTGAAACAGAGCATGAGCCTGAGGGAGGATGAACCCCAGGATGACACTAGAGACATAGGCACAGCCAGAACATGACGCCTTGCCAGTCATGCTAAGGATGAAGGTCCTTTTTCCTAAGAGCTCCATGTAATTATTTAAGTGACTTAGGTAGTGGAATGACAGAAATGAGATTTGTGTTTTAAGAAGGCTCCCTCTGGCTGCACTACCATGTCAATCAATCACAAATGGATCTCTGGCTCCAACTTCCCTCCTGAGATCCAGACCAAATTTTACAATTGTCTGCTGGATATCTTCCACCAGCCCCTTAAAATTCAAAGGAGATAAAAACAAACTTATCTTCTTCATAGAATATGTCGTTTCTCTCTCTAATCCACCTTGGGGTAATGGCACCGATCTCAAACCATTCTTCACACCAGGCAGCTTAGACTCAATACTCTTTTTTTTCCTCATCCTCTTCAACCATTAATTGATACACTGATCATCAAACTTGGGCAAATATGTCCCTCCTTTCCACTAAGATTCCTCTTTTTTGGTCTCACATCAACTCCTTCCCGTACGTCCATAGCCACACCGTATCTAGTCTCTGGATGCCCAATGCCTCCACTATCCAGGCTATGAAACTACCACTGTCTTTCTCAGGGGCTCCCAAGAGTGCCCACTTCTCTCTGCAGCACAGTGTAGTGAGAAGAACCGGGGCTTGGCATTTAGGCCTGGCTTGAACTCAGGTCTCAAACCACTTATTATGTGAATTTGATGATCAAGTTACCTGTCTCTGTTAATTTCCAGGTTCATCCATTATGTAATGCAGGTAGTTACCTCTCAGATTTGATGAGATAACATATTAGAAACAACCAGCACAGGCCTTGGCCCATAGGAAGTTCCTCCCCTCTCCAGTTTTTACAATCTGAGCTTAAGCCACCTTTTCTCATCTGCTGCTGTTCTTATCACCCACCCTATAATCTAATTATGCAAACTAACTTCCTCTTTTTCAAATTTATCACAGAATTTCCCATAATATTCTCACATCCTAGAATGTCCTTTCCTAACCTGCCCAGCAAAACCCTACTGATCCGTGAAGATGCAGCTCATAAATGTCTTTTAAGTACAACTTGTATGACCACCATCCATTCCTTATAAAAATTGCACCATCTCTGAGCTCCCACAATGCTTTATAAATGTATCTATGTAACTCTTTCTGTCCCTCTGGATTGGTGGCTCATCTAAGACCAAGACTATCTTTCCTCATTGCTTTGTACATGGGAGGTACTGAGTCAACATTTGCTGGAAAAAACTGACAAGTCTAAGTTGTAAGACATACTCTATGTGAAGAACATGCCAGGGTGAACAGCCAGGAGGCAGGAGTTTTGGCCTTGGGAACTGTTCACACTGTCGTGCTGTTTGCAGCTCTTCCCCCCAAAGTTGCCTCTTGAAAATGTAAGTGTAAACAGGGAGAGATATCAAGAAAAAGACTAAATAGTACTAGCATTTTCTTTATCCTCTCCAATCCCAGGAAAAGTGGCCAGCATTGGGTTTTCAAATGCTCAGTGAAGAGGGATTACGCCAAGTGATGCCAGTGAGGGGGACACACAGAGGAAAGGACTTTGGGGGAGAAACATGAATATCTGTGCCAGGGAAGGGAAAGCAAGGGAATGCATTGTTTTCCAGAGGTTGCCATAACACACTGGGTGGCTTAAAACAACTTAAGTGTATTTTCTGACTGTTCTAGAGACCAGAATTCTGAAATTAAGGCGCTGGCAGGGCCATGTTCTCCCTGAAAGCTCTAGGAAAGAATCTGTTCCGTGGCTCTCTCCTAGTTCGTGATGTCGCCAAAAATCATTGGTGTGTTTTGGCTTGTAGATTTATCACGGCAATCTGCCTCGACTGTCACATTGTGTTTTCCCTGTGTGTTCTGTGCCTTTTCATGGCACTCTCTTCTCTGTGTGTGTCTGTCTCTTTGTCTCTTCTCTTCTTAGAAGGACACCAGCCACATTGGATTAGGGACCTGCCCTCGTCCCGTATGCCCACATATTAACTTACATCTTAATCACATGTACACAAAAACCCTGTTTCTAAATAAGGTCACATTCATAGGTGTCAGGGGTTGGGATTTCAGCCTATCTATTTGGGGGGATCGAGTCAACCCACAACAGGGCTCAAGGTGGCAGAGACCAGTACTCTGCTTCCATGCAGCACCCAGGATAGAGGAGATGTTTAGTGCAAGCCGGCTGGTGATCAGTGGGAACACTACTGACCACTCATCACCAAACACACCAGAGCAATACTGCTTAGGACAGAGGACACAGCTCAAAGCACGCAGAGCTAAAAGAACGACAATACACATAACTCCACCACCAAGAACTATTCTCTTCCTAAAGCTTTTCTGTCATTACTAGGTAGAGAATCAGGCATGACTCCATTATAAGAAAATTTTTGATTTCCTGTCAGTCCAGAAGGTGAGAGATTCCAGGATGATATAAGAGGTTTGACAATTAAGTTCGCGAACTAATCCTAGAAAAAGTGTTACATACCTCATTGCTGAAATCACTATGGTCACCTTCGAGGTACTCCCCTTGGGAAGCTATGCACCAATGCCAGTGCCTAGTCCACCCTTTGAAGCAATTTCGGAACTCTTTTTCTGGAACTGGCCATCAGAGTTGTTGTCATATTACCCTTGATGTCCTGAATGTCATCAAAATGTCTTGCTTTCAATATTTCCTTTATCTTCAGATAAAGAAAAAAGTCATTGGGGGCCAGATCAGGTAAGTAGGGAGGGTGTTGCAATGCAGTTGTTTGTTTACTGGCTAAAAACCCCCTCACAGACAGTGCCGTGTGAGCTGGTGCATTGTCGTGATGCAAGAGCCATGAACTGTTGGCAAACGTTCAGGTCGTCTAACTTTTTCATGCAGCCTTGTCAGGACTTCCAAATAGTAAACTCAGTTAACTGTTTGTGCAGTTGGTACAAATTCATAATGAACAATCCTCTGATATCAAAAAGAGGTTAGCAATATCATTGCAATACATTTGCGAACTTAATTGTCAGACTTCATATGGTTGGATTAGAGAGAAAAAGAAGTAGTACTTTTTACGTATAAATGGTGTGGCTTTACTTCAGACTCATTCCACAAGTGTTATCCTGTGGCACTCACTATAAGGAGTGAGGCCATTGAAAAATTAGTCCTGAATCCCTCCTTGACTTTGTTAGACGGCTGCTGGCTGGGCTATTGGCTGTATGTCAAGAGTAAGGTAGAGGAAACAGCCGTTTCTTCCAGTATATGGGTTTTAGAGAATTGGATCTACTGTATTCTACCTGAGTATTAAGTTTGCTCTGTACCCACCTGTTTATCTGTCCCTTACAAAACAAATGTAAAGATCAGAAAGATAATTAATTATGGGCTGCTGGGGATATTACAACAATAGCACTGCTGTTTCAACATTCACGTGAAACCACCCGATCCAACTATTTCTCTGCAGTTTTGGACCAAACAGAATGGTCCCTGGAAGCAACAAACAACTTGTAGGTAATGAATCCAGATACTGGAAATGTGACATGATTTAACACAGTGACATTTGGCTATACCCAAAGGGGAGGGGTTTCTTGTCCCATTTTGGGGTGCTGAGTAATGTGACAGGATATTCCATACCTTGTTTGCCATCTAAATGACAATACTGTCATCAAGGGCCTTGGGTGACCTATTCTTTCTGGTACACTAGTCTGAATGTAACCCATAGTTTAGCAGCTTTGCAGACCAAGAAATAGCCCCTTTATCAGGCAACAGAAGTTTACTCAGAAATATTAGGTGTCTGTTGCATTCTTGATAGAAAGCTGATTTGTATTAACTATGCGTTTCTAAAATCCAAGATCTAAATACAGACTCGTAAACCAGAAAGCAAAGCAACATCTTAGTATCAATCACAATTTCTTATATCATTAAATAAAAGCCACATTGCACCAACAAGAAAAAGCAAGAAACTGGAACCTATTCTTAAGTAGCCTGGAGGAGAGACTAAAGATTACATATGCAGGGAAGTACGAATCTCTTTACTATTTTTAAAAAGTTTACATTAGTATTTAGCAGAAATTGAGCGGAAGGAAGTGATGATTTTGGGCTTTCAAAATAACTCTTATTCCGGTCTCAATATCAACATTCAATTTTGAAAATACCTACCCTAGATGTGCATGTGCTTAGTTTTCTTCTTATGCCTCTTATTCTTTCAGATACATACAGACTGTCAGCTGCCATCACTAAAACATTCAGCAGCCTGTTTCAATGAAAAGGCTCTCCTTTATTGTGACTGACAGAGAACATTCTGTGAGAATAGGAGCAAAATGCAAAAGTAAACTACATATGGGAAAGAGAATACCCTGGAATGTTCTCTTTGAGGCTAAAACCATTGTTGTTTTTTTTCCCCTTCTCCTAGCACAACCTTTCATATGTTTCATTCATGCTTGAACAAATTTTGTCTGTAGAAGGCTAATTTTCTTCTGTTTTGGCTCTTCCCTCACACAAAGCTCTTTTGCAGGCTTCCATCAGCAGCCAAGACCAAAAAGATCCTTAGTAAAAAAAATATTAGTGATAGCTAAGCATTGGCAGGTTAGAAGAAATTAGAGAAAGACTTGGCACAGACATGTGATAACATAAAAGATAAACATTTATAGTTTTCCAGCAAAAAGAATACCCAACATGCAGTATTTTGATTTTACATGTGCTAGCTTTGTTTTCCAAATTCATCCTAGAAGTTCTAAAAGATCTGAGATGGTAAAAAAATAAAATCAAAATAAATCAAAATAAATTCACTGTGCATTTTACAATAGTCTTACTTTCTCATGTCTCATAAGACTTGGACTTTAAACAAAATTAAATGGAAAAAAGGTTTTCATATAAATTTGGAATTTTCTATGATTTAAATAAATCTGGCATTTGGTCCATCTAAGAAAACTTTTAAAAAATTAATTTTAGCTTTTCCATAACATTTTAAAAATACACTGTCATATAAACCTGACTTTACCATACATTTTAGCTTATCTAGCATGATTTACACCTGTTGACATGGTAGAATTATTTCTAGCCACCGCCTTTGAATCTCAAAAGTGTCCTGATTTAAAGTATAAATTATACGGTCACCTTATTTTTAAGATCCTCTCTTTGGACACGACTCTGCCTGTATTTTTCTCCAGATTCCCCTACGTTTGGTTACACCTTTCCCTTTGCCTTTAGTGAGAGAACAGGGCTCCCGGGTGGAATCTAACAAAGAAATTACATAGTCACTTGAAAATATCTCAGAGTAAGTAGGAAACTCACTTTAGACATTTGCAAATGACATGCAAGGTACCTAGAAACCCACTCATGATTTTTCCTATGGTTGCCTACTCCGTACCTGTTTTTCTCTATCTGTTAACTAAATTTTGATTTTGCTCAGGAGTTAGGTAACACTGGGCTCAGGAAGATGGGTTCAGCCCCAAGAGATGCATCATGACTGGACTATTTATTATTCGTGGAAATCCCATTCTCCTTTGCTGGTGATTGATTAAAGGTGAACATGTGCCCAATTTTGACTAATGAGATATAAGGGGAACTCCACTGAGGGTTGCAGGGGAGGCAGGAGGCTTCTGGAAAAATGATTTCCTCCTTTATAAAAAGTAAGATGCATGAGAAAAGTCTCATTTCCCTTCTAGCCTTTGAATGTCAAATTGTGAAGCTAGTTGGAGCTGCAACAGTCATCTTGTCTTCTAAGTGGTCAGGAATCCCAGTTCCTTGCTGCCGAAAGCACTCTGATGTACTTCCTATCCTCGGCCTCACTGTGGCATCCAGAAATCTCAGTGGGGAGCATTTCTTTGAACTCTTAAACTCAACAGCTCTGTGAGCATAGTATCGTACATCCTCAACGCGAGTTAAATGAAAGCAACTTAAAATAGAGAAAGGTTCTAAATTAGCCAGACTTGGTCACATTACAAGAAAAGTGTGGTGGGGTGAGAATGTATGGGAAGGCAGGCAGCACACCCTGAGCCAGGGTAATGCCATGAGCTCCTTCCTGAAGAAACCACACACTAAGGAAGAAAAAAAAACAAAAACAAAAACAACTCTCCTTATTGCCAAGAGATGAAGCATATATCTACTAATTAGAGAAGAAAATGCAATGAGGCTGCAAACAAAAAGGAACTGCAAAGTAAATAGTTTTTAACAGCATATGCAATAATGTATATATTTTTTAGCGGGCTGGGATAAAAGTTTAATATAGGGGGATACATTTCCATTAAACAATTGGTTCGACTGAGATTGATCTTATACTGCACATCTGAGATCAGCTAAGACAGGTGCACCGAGGGCAGGATGCAGCAATAAAACAGCATTTTAAATCCCAGATAAAGTGAGCATTTGGGGCTGTCCTCTTCCTTCCCTGGTGACTTTGTCAAGGACTCATGATTCCACTTTGCTCTACAGTGTGAGTTGGGACAGAGGCCCAGAAGAGTTTCCCAAAGGTATGAGGCATTGCCAAGCACTTCGTAGAGGGGGCCCTTTCTGAGAGGCCGCTGGAAGAGGGTAATAAAACCCAAACAACCTTCTGAGCCTTGTTAAGGATGTGCATGTCTCTCCTTTATTTGATCTTTAGGGCAGGCTTTGCAGCCCACGAGTGGGGTTCTGTGCAGCACTTCTGACATGTTGCACAAACTGAGCTGCCCATGTATTAACATCATGGTACTTGTTGCACTTAGGAGCAGGGGGACACTACATGTACATGAAAAAAATATGCATAAGCTTCACCTTCTAAAGTAATAAGGGATATATTGAAATAACTGATGAGGGAGTTATTCATTCCTGGCATATCCACAGCACGCAATGTAGAAAATAAGAGGAAGGACAGATGAACCAGAGCCACAGGTTCACACAGTTCAGCCACCAATTACTCATCCAAAGTGATGTTTTGCCCTCTTCCTTTCGGACGCATCAATCCAGCCTACATTGTCAGAAATCCTTTTCTAAAGCTCCAAGTAAATCCATTTCCTAATTTTCATCTGATGATGCTTCCTGATGCATACCAGGGCACGAGGTTGGCATGCTCACCCTTGGGAAGCAGGCATAAAGTGACTTCGTCTTACCAAGGTATATAGTACCAGGGCTTTTTTTTAGATATTGGCTGCTGCAAAACTCTTAGGTTTCCAGAAGGCTATCCCTTGGCAGAACTGCAATACGTGAATAAAATGGCTTCTGATGCTTTCTCTCTTCTTGTTCCCTCTCTTCACCAATTTTGTCCATTTCTGCAAGAACCTGACCTCAGTTTAGCCCATCATCAGTGCCAAAGGATTATGATTTCAGGTGCCATCCTGGAGGAACTGAGGGTTAGAAGATAAGTCTAGAAACCTAGAAATATTTAAAGAGCCAAGGCTGAGTCTATATTGAAGATATTCCAAGCACCATGGAAAAAGGTAGAAAAGGTCATTTTGACCTAGGAGCTACCTTGGCTAAACACTTAGAGGCTGTCATAGGCTGTGCTTTTCATCACTATGTATCAAAATTGTCTCAGAAGCTAATTTTCCCAGAAGCACACTAAGTTACTATCAGAACTGGATTTGCCTGTGGCAAAACAGAGTCAACACGAGGGATCAAAACTTATCTGGGGAAGAGTTAGACATGCCAGATACGAAAAGCCAAATAGAACGCTTTGGTAATAGGCTTACACATGAAAGAAGCCTTAAGATCTACTGGATGGGGAGCATGGAGGCAGCTGTAATTGCTTCGGAGGCCTGGAGCGGGCAGAAGGGACCCAGGCATGGATTTACAGAGAACACTGGGGAGAACCAACCATAGAAGACATGGTGCTACTGCCTTTTTTTTTTTTTTTCCACATATTATCTCAGTCTTCACAGAAGTATTGTATAATCCTACAGGCAAGGAAGCATGGCTCAGAGAAGAATCTGCAGTCGCACAGTTATTCGTGGTAGAACACAAGTAAGAGGATACAAGAAAAACCATTCCTTCTATGCTAACTAAAAGTAACATAATTGCTCTTTCCTGCCAACACAATGAAGTATAGATTTGAGGGATGGAGGGATGGAAGGAGGGTGTGTGTGTGTGTGTGTGTGTGTGTGTGTGTGTGTGTGTGTAGTGGCGGGGGCGGGGAGAGAGAGAGAGAGAGAAAATGAAGAAAGAAACAGAGACAGAAAATCAATCAACCAACTAAGAATGATGCAACTATAAGAGTTGGTAAGAAGTTTTGAAAAATATCTATAATCTAGACTCCAGAAAATGAAGTACCCTTTCCTTATATAGATGCATATGAATTCATATACCTAAATTTTCATATATAGGTGCTCAGTGATTATCTTCACATTCCAAAACAATCATGAGTACGAAATAAGGAATTAATTTTTCCTGAAACATTAGGGAGGAAGTACTAAAATGTCACCCCACTGAAAGCAAACACTACTTCATGAAATCCAGAAGGCAGACTAAAATATAATGGAAAAAAACAAAACAAAAAAACTTGGAGATTTTCCCATGGAGCTGTGTACATAATTGGGGAGAAAACCTATATTGAGACTATCAGTATAAAGAAAATATTTTTCCTTAAATCTGAGTAGTATTTGGTAGACAGTCTAGGTAATATCGCTCCCCCTAATGCATTATCATTCGCTGTTTTACCTCTAGTGCCTAAAACCTTGCCTAGTATACTGTGGGTGCTCAGTAAATATCCATTGCACACAGGTATGAATGGAAGCATAAATGAATACATGCATGCATAAGTGAACATAGATCCTTGGTAACTTACCAGTCTGCCTTGCAGGGGTTACAAATGTTTAGCATCCAAAAAAGTTTAGCTTATTGCTAGCAACAGATTTGGATTTATAAGAACAAAGAAGCATAGCTAACTTAGACCTAAGTCTATAACTGTATTTTACAAAACATGAAGGAATGAAATAAGTTGGAGATTCAAGTGCTAAATAAGAATAATAATTTATAATGGTCGGTGATGGCTGTCAGTTAAATTGGTAAAAGCTGACTGTAGATATCCAGGCCTCTACCACCACCGTTAGAGGGAAAATTATGCAGAAGTAAAGTGGCAGTCTCAGCAGACGCGTGCAACAGAAGACGGCCACATTAGCATAAAGCATGGCAGCCAGAAATTATGACTGTTCCTAATCTCTGAATGCTCAAGAGTCTGGTTACATTCATCAAAATGACCTGTCCACTTTGATGCATTGGCAGTTTTCCTCTCTCTCTCTCTCTCTCTCTCTCTCTCTCTCTCTCTCTCTCTCTCTCACACACACACACACACACACACACACACAACCATCTTTTTGAAACCAAAATGTATGAATCAGAAATTTTTTAAAGCCTCATTTGTAACCATCTCTATGTCTACAATCCACTCTCCGTTGCCTTTAACTCTAGCCCAGTACTTTCCTCTTCAATATGTGATTACCAGAGGAATTCAGTGAAGTCTGTTGGAGTCCAAGAGAAAGCTGATCAACACATAAATTTCTATAGCTTTCTAATAGGAATTAACATCCATTAAAAAAAAAAAAATCTCAGAATTCTCTTAAAACCTTCACAGGCACATGTTCCGTCAAGGGTGAAGAACACACATACTATATTAGAAGGATTGTTTTATCCAAAGAACCTAATCCCTTAGAACTGTATATCAGTGAATTGGCCAAAGTCAGAGTTGTTTTAGGTTTGAAAAGCAAATAAAAATTGTGCAGAATAGACAGACCGTCTAAAGAAGTGGTATGTATTTCATTATGATACAATCCCATCCACTTTTCAGAATCCACTTAATCCTTACAAAGGATTTTTAAAATGTGTGTGCACATGAACATACCACAAACACACACACACACCTTCGTTCTGCATCTTTCTGTTTACTAAAATGGATGCTTAAGCGTTGGAGTCTTTGGCTTTGAAGTGACTGGCACTAAGAAGAAAGGAAGCTAAAGTGGAAAACACAGCTCAAAGCAAATCCAAGAATTCAGGAGGAATGAAAGCTTTGGTCAGCAATTTAGGGCTCAGCTGGACCCCACTGCTTGGTGATTCTATATCTCTGCTATACCCCCTTCTCACCATTCCTTTCTTGCAGAGACCACGATGCTCCAAGCCTGGGCTGGTATCTATATCCCCTGCTACTTACCGTGTTTCCCCGAAAATAAGACCTAGCTGGACCATCAGCTCTAATGCATCTTTTGGAGCAAAAATTAATATAAGACCTGGTATTATATTATATCATATTATATTATATGAAACCCAGTCTTATTTTACTATAAGAATTATATTAATTTTTGCTCCAAAAGGCGCATTAGAGCTGATGGTCCAACTAGGTCTTAATTTCGGGGAAACATGGTACGTGCTACCTGGCCTCATTCAACCCTCTACTTGACTCTTTCAGCCCCGAGTAGCAAAACAAGAAAAGGACAACAGAGCTAGACTCGAGGGGCTCCTGATAATTGTATATTTGGCTTGAGTTGTCCTGATGTTGTTTCATCACAATGTCTATTTCACCCCTCCCGCTTTATTGAGGGTGGAAAAAAACAAAAAAGAAAAAAATCAATCAGAATGATATATGACTCGTCAGTTCTGAAGTAAAGCCCAGTCATGTAGAAAATAGACCAGGCACCGTACTCTGAGTCCAAAAGATAGGGCGAGCAAGCTCCAGCCTCAGGTGCAATTATCTCTTGAAAACAAAACAAAATAAAAAATGCACCCGTGTATATATACCCCTCCGAGACAGATATTTATCTAACCTCTGCACCACACGCATTCAGCTTTGCAATGTCAGAGTTAACTGCTTCGCCTGTGGTTTATGCAATTTCTCAATGCTGCCACACTCGACTGGTGCACACACAATGGCACAGCCTTGCTCACAAGATGCAAGAAATGCCTCCTTCAACTGCGCACATTTTTCCAGCCCCACAGCCTCTTCCCTAGTTCCAGTCTCCTTTCTCTCTTACACCAGCATCTGTAATAGCAGCCTAATGGTCTCTCTGCCCCTTTCCATCTGTTCTTCCTTTTATAAAATGTTATACACCGGACTCCTGTGCCTCTTAAAATTCCTCAGTTGTTCCTCATAACTCTCAGAATCAAGTTCGAACTCCTTTAAAACCCTTTAAAGCTCAAGAGATCTGCCTTGCTAACTTCTCTTGGCTATCACTTGCCCCAACCTGCCAGACCCTGACAAGCACTGTTGGCCTTTGACATGTGGCCTGTTTTGTCTCCAACACCTCTTTTCTCCACACCTCTGTTCACCCAGCTAAGTTCTAATCGTCCTTCGGGGTTCAGGTTAGATGTCTTGTCCAGGAAGCTTCTCCTCATGCTCTCAAGTTTGTCTAGAAGCTTCTATACTACACGGCTCGCACTTTTCTTATTGTTAGGTCAGCTATGGGCATGGTCAAAGTGACCAGGAGCCAAGTCATACCCCTCTGCAAAGACCCCTCCTCGCATGATGGAAACGGGCCCCTGGTGTTTCCCCGAAGAGGCAGCAGACCTTTGGTGCAATAAACAACTCCGGATGCAGCCACTCCCGCCCGATCTGCACTGGGGGGGCCTGCCCATCTGCCACCTCACTCAGCCAACCTCCACCCCCAAAATCGCACATATGCCTCCCTGGCTCTGCCCTGGGCGGGACTTCACCGGCCACGTCTGCGGACCAGTGAACCTCGCCCGGGGGCGCAGAATAAAGCACTCACCTTTCTCAACCCGCCTGACTCTCTTAGCTTCATGATCTCATCACAAGTCTTACACTTATAATTGCCTGTTTTCTTGTTTGTATCCCTCACTGATCCGTAATGTCCTTTAGCAATGAATGGACTCTTGTTTGTTCGCATTTCTATCTCTAGCACTATGCTCAGTGTCTGCCATATGGTAAATTTGAGTATAAATATATAAATGTGTGAATGAGTGAATCTAGATGACATGCTCTAGTTCTCTGGACACACCATAATCTTCACCCCCTACCCCCCACCCCCGGCCCTGCAAAGCTCAGCACAAGCAGAGCTAGACACATCAGGTGAGAGCATGGTGGGGACCCAGTTGGACAGGGCTCTTGGGGAAATTTTTTATTTTTTATCTTTTAAAACTGGGAAGAAGGAAGCCCCAAGGGTCCGTCCCTATGAGAGTTCTTTAAGAACAATGGAGTGTGGTGCACTCTTGCCTTCATGGGGCTCCTTTAACCACAGAATCAACCAAGCCATCACGTTGTGGCTGAAATGGCTGGCTAATTTCAGCCACTTCCTCTCTACCCCAGCCTGGAAGCTGAGAGTGAAGAGACAGCGCCAGTAAAATTTCAAATTGTATTTCACTTTGAATTTAAATGGAACCTACATATTTTTATATGTACTGCTAGGGAGAGAGGTCCAGAACATATCCTTATTGGATGACCCCATTTGTGAAAACTAAACAACTGTTTTGGGTAGGTGTCTGTGTGCTGTGTGTGCACAGCTGTGCATGTTCCTATTTGTGAAGTGAGAGTAAAAGGTTCAGAGGTCTGCACTTCGGAATGTTAAAAGTGAGTCCCACCTGAGAGAAGAGCAGAGTTGGAAATGGTCAGGGGGCACTTTTAGTTCTTCTTGACATTCTTCAGTGTATTTGGAAATATTTATCAATGGTATGCATTACTTGCATAATTAAAATAGAAAAGCGAAGAAGAGAAAATAAAATAGGGTCTCTCATCTCTACAGAGACAGTATTTTATCGTAATATTCAACTGAGATCCAGTTTCAAACAGATTCCCCCTTACACAGGACTAGTGGCCACAATTGGGACATAAACCACTAACCTTTCACAATTTTAATTTTATCTTAAGTTTGATGCAGAATTATCTATTAAAAGTAACCTTAAGGTAGAAAAAGAAAATTTAAATGGAAAGGAATACAGCTAATGTATTGTCCTTTTCAAAAATAACTTTAAATGTTAGGGTTTTTGTTTGTTTGTTTTATTATCAGAGAAAACCAGGTTCAAGTCACATAGTTCTGTTTTAGTTTCATTTTAAGTGAACAAAGACACCCAATAAAAATACACACATAACAAAAAGAGACACATTAGAAAAGATTAACTTGGAGTGGTTTTTTTCCCCCCAAAGCAATAGAGGAACACAGTGCCCCCTTTCACCATTGACTTTTGTCCCTGTTTGTGAGTGGGGCCACCTCACTTCAGAATGTGTGATTGCAAAGGTATGGGAAGAAGCCCTGTCTTGGGGTCTCCTGGGGCACTCACTGCGTAGGTCTTTAAGATCACACATCTCCTGGCTATAATTGCCTTGACATCATTACCCATTGACTCTAACAGTCACCTTTACAGTAATACCCTTAACGTGCAGAACACTCCTGATTATATAAGCAGCAACACCTGGGACCAAGTACCCTGTGGGGAAACTCTCAGATAAGCTCCTTGATTTTTTAATCCTTTTGTCCTTCTGTCACATCAGAAGGAAATCAGGAGACAGGAGAGAGTGTGGAAAACCTCCCGAGGATTCAGTGGCTGAACGAGAGCCAGATGCAACTTACATTCTCTTACAAAAATGTTATTGTTATTAATACTTCTTGCTTTTTACATACAACTGAAAAAATATGGAATGGGAAGGAATACATGGAGCTTCCCACTATTTCTTATCTTACATCCAAAGCCTTTTGTAATGTGCACTTAGCTTTTCTTCAGCCTTTTTCATGGTCAAATTTTTTCAAATAATAGGTGACTAACTACATACCAGGCCATAAGCCAGGTGCTTTTATTCCACGTAGCACACCTCAACACAAACATGGCACCAATCCTGATAAAATTCTATTACATGTAAAGGAGGGAGAACGCTTGTTTCATTCTGCCTGTTTGGGACTGCTTTCTTTACTGAGAGGAGAGGCTGAGATGGTACTGCTTCCTACTTAAAGGGAATCTGGTGACACACTTCAGTAATACAAGGACCCCCTGCGGATACCATGTTGTTTTTGGTTACATGGCTTGTGTCCTCTGGGGTTTCTGTTTTTTTCTTCCAAGTCTGTTATCTTTAAATTGTGGGCTTTATGTCCCTGCTAAAATTTCCAGCTTTTGAATTCTAGGAAATAATCAGTCAATTCCTACAAAAGGCTTTGTTTCCTTCTAATACCACAGAGGCCTGGGCAGTGCTACACGTTGAATTCCACAATGTGCATATTCTGTGAATCCCTGCTATATGTGGTAGATGCTCTACTTCCTAAAGAGTTTGAACTTTACTCTGTTAACAACTGGTGGAGGATTGAGAAAGAAGATTTTTGAATAATGGCTGGAATGACAAGAAGAGACAATGGAGAGCAAAGGGACACTGGGGCTGGGGAAGGGCCAGATATGAGACCCTGGCAGTGTCAGAAGTTGGCAGGGAGAATGGAACAGTTAAGCAAGGCATGTCGAGTAAGATGAGAGAAGATGCATGATGTTCTGAGAACTTGATAGTTCAACTACGAGGAACGAGAAGCAAAGGAGTAAGATGACGGAGAGACAAAGACAAAACCCAGAATTTGAATGTAATTGGAAGACTGTCAATCCATGGGGGAAAAGAATGTGTCTAACATAAGAGTTGTTGCACATGGTAGCCAGAACTACCCTCTTCTCTAAAAGGGAAGGCAAAAATTTCCAAATGCCTGCGCACCTTCATTTGATGCCACACACCCAGAGATGCATATTCAGAGAACTTATTCATGATCGCTTTACCACATTAACTAGGAAGAAATTAGTTAGAGGTGGTCTAAAAGTAGCTTTTCTGAATAAGGTGACGAGTATTATTCTATCCAATCTAGAATCTGGAGACATCTAAACCCTTAGCCAAATTGTCTTGTTATTTAAAAGAGAAAGTGCTTCTGAAGTTACAGCATAGTCAGTCCTCCATACATAAAACTGATAGCATGGCTAGATACTCTGAGATATCAAAGGGAAGGTGGCTTCATTATTACAACAACCCAAAATGTGTTAGTTCAGAGGCTTGGCTCAAAGAAGCACTTGGATACGGTTTTTGTGATTAGTTCAAAAACATGAAGATAATGCAAAACTCCCACTTTATTTATGTCTCAAAATTGAAAAATGAAAAGTTCCTGTCTTAATTCAGGTCAAGTAAGTGTTCTTCAAACAGGCCTAGAGGTATGATGAGGGTAAGAGATTCCTCCAGGGAGTCTCTTGTGTTCCTTTCAAGTCCCCTGAATGGCACTGAAATGTGCAGAAGATCCTGGCTGCTCTCTGCACGAGTTTGAGGGTGTAAATGAAAAGTTCTGCAGTCATCGTCTCCATGGAAGAAAAAAAAATCTGATTTTAGTAATGTCTTGCCAAGCACAGAGTTATTTTGTAAAAGGTTTCTAAGCTTGTCAAAATATCCATAGGTGTGAGTTTAGTGTTTCTTAAAAAAACTGCAATGGCAGAAAGCAAAAGGCAAGGCCTCATGCCTATGTTTGGCCTTTTTTATTTACATATGAAATAACTGTCAAATGAGAAACAGAGATAAAATTCCTTTATCTCTAGGGATTGTGCGCTTATATGTTTTTGTTCATGATGCTGTGCTCACCTGCAGGGTTTTTATTGCTCCTTTCTGATTATTTGATTTCTTCCCATTCATGGAAACACAAAACAAATAACCTTCTGACCAAGGTAACTTCCTTGTTTGCTATCAACTAACATTCTTGGAAACTAAAAGCAGTTATTTTTCATTTTGCAAATTTAGTACTTAAGTTTTTAATATATTTTGGGGCACTCAGATCATAAATTTTATTAATACCTTGAGGTCAGGGGTGCCTACCTTGCTGTGCCCCCCACACGGCTTTGTATGTGGCAGCTGCTCAATAAGCTTCCATTGGTTGATCCCCTCTGAGGCTGAACAGGTAGGAGATCAGGAAGATTCTAGAAGGCAGCTGAATTCCTCTGCCCCTTCCTGCCACCAACATGACATTCTCAAAAAATTCTGATAGTGATACTCGAACCATCAAACCATGTATTTTTTTTTTTTGGGGGGGGGTATCACTGTCATATGATCGTCAATAAAAAGGTTTAGCTGTGCAGAATGTCCTTACTTCCTGAGTTTCACTGAAATAGCCGGCATGCCCGGGACAACTAATAATCACATAGATGAGAAGAGATATCTCTTAAAATTAAATAGCTGCTCTGTGATTCAAGATGCCTTATTTCTAAATAGCCAGACTTCATCTGAGAAGGCACATTTTCAACATGACATTAAAAAAGAAAAAAGAGCTAATATGACAAAGAAAAATCAAGGAATATGAAAGCCAGTACAGAACAGAAAATCTGCTTGCATTGACGTGACTAGCGTATCTGCTTCCCTATATAAGCTGAATATATTCCAACTTAACCGTTCCCTTCCATAGGCACTACATTTGAAGACTATTAACAGACTTCCAGACTTGATTTAAACCCAAGACATAGGGGAAATCTAAGCAATGTGTTTTCTTCACAGAGTATCAGTATTTGTAGCATAATAAAATAATCAAGAATATATTATACACATACACATGAATATATTAAAACTTCAAGAAAGAGGGAGGACTTTAAAATCATTCAAATCTTTGTTTGCGCCCGTGATTCTTCATCTTCACTGAATTTGGAAAGCTGTTGCTCACTGGGGGAGGCTGAGACAAAGGACAGTCAATTACCACCTTTAACCGGAGGTAGTAAAGGGTTCCCCATTTCCCCTGGGATTTCAATTCACCTTAACATATGCTTCAGGGAGAAGAGTAGGATGGCGATCAGAGAGAGAGAGCCCCAAGTGATTTTTCTTATTAAGTGGAAGCTGAGACGCTTCAAAGTTCAGATGGCTGAAGTGATTTATCTGAAATACTGCAACAGACTTTGACAGAGGTGTGTAAGGATCGAGCCTCTCCTCTCCTGTCATACCAGATGCCATTCCCCCCCCCAGTATGACTTAGCTTTGTTCCCAAGGAAATTCACCATCTCATTCTAAGTGCCGTTAGCCTTGGGCAACTGCCACTCACGAGTATTCTGAAATTGTTCCCACTCCCTTGAATACTAGTGTTGCTTTAACCAGGGAATGGTTAGCTGTTATTTCTCAAACACAAGGGCAACCTAACACCTCATATTCTTCCCAAGTGCAGCTGAAAGCATCTTCTTACCATCTTTCCAGAAGACTCTTCCAAGAAAGTTCTCAAAAATAAAAAAGAATTTTAGTTGAGATTTTATTTTTTGCCTGATATTTCTTTTTCTAAGAAGTTGTATATATGCTTTTTAAAAAGAATGTGGTAAAGGCCTGAAATCATTTTGATTGGATTAAATGACTGCACTGGGTTAGACCTCCTTGAAAACATGTGGAGCTCTACATTTCCCCCTTAACTTCTACCCAGAATGCTCCTCTTCCTCTTCTCTACCAGGAAATCTGCATTCTTCAGGACTCTTCTTACATCTCAATACCACTGTGACCTTCCCTGTCTGCAACTGGTACATTTGGTTCTGTGTTCCCATAGTGCTTTGTCCATACAGACATAATGCTTGCCAAGTTGTTATAAATATGTCCATCTCCTCTACTGTATTATTATTATTATTATTATTATTATTATTATTTTAAAAATAGTGTGTGAATTCTTCCTGACCTGAACTTTTAAAGCCAATTTATATAATTAAGATCCATTTCTTTCCCCACTTACCACCCAAATTTCTACAAGGATTTTTGCATTCATAAAACTATAAGGAAGGCCTTTTGCCTATGGCTCACCGAAGACCTGTTCCTCTCCTTGGAAAACATCTAACATTTTGTAGAGTTTCAGATCGAGTACCACACTCTTCATACATAAATCCAGACTCATTTCAGTATGTTTTTATATTTTACAGTTAAAATTTAACTAATTATATTAGAATGACAAACTTAAAAAGTATTGACTATAAATGACCTCTGTGGATCCGTTGAAAATCAAGGAAAAGCCTTCAACTTATACATCTTTCACTAAATGCTGACATCAAAACTCAAGAATGTACAATGATTCTACAACGTCCATCAGCTCAAGGGCCCAGCAGTCCACTGAGTAATGGAGAATGTTCATGTTTCCTATGCCAGCTTTTATCTCGGCAACAGGCACCCTCAATTTAAAATGAGAGACATGATTCAAGGGAGGATGTTACTTTGTGTTACTTTTTAACATTCTCCGGCATATAGTTTCTAGCATAGACAGAAGGGAAGGTTAAAACCCACTTTTCAAGCAATTACAAAGAGTGTAAGATCCCAAGTCAAAGACAGGACTGATGGCCTAGTGGAGAGGACAATGGAGGGGATGGAAAGACTTGGGTTTCCTTCCTGCCTCTACTCCTAACCAGATGGGTAACCTTGAGAAAATCTCTTTGCCTCAGGAGTGCTCAGTTTTCTATTCTGTGTAATAAAGGAGACAGGCTAAGTGACCTGTAGAATTTCATCCAGTCTAAGAGGTTTGATTTTATTTGGATTCTCAATGGATCTTTTCCTTGAAGCTCAAAATTCTGCATACCCCTTATCCTGAATCCTACCATCTTAACACAACCCTCTTCCCCCAATACCAAGCTATCAAGAGTTCACAAGAACCACAAGAAAGGTCATTATTTAAAAAAAAGAAAGAAAGAAAGAAAGAAAACAGAGAGAGAGAGGGAGAGAAACATTATGGAAGAATTTAGAGATTCTGCAGCTCTTACCACTGCTCTTTAGTGTTCTTAATTATGCATCAATCAACCCCAGCTCAAAATGGGAAATGAGAAAATGCAACTTTTTTGCTGATCTCAAAGGACAAGCTTGAGAAGGCAAGATCATTTAGAATCATTACAGCTGAACAGGTAGTTTTATCCACCCAGAGGGAAACCATTCAAAATTTCTAATCATTTTTACCTTACCATATTCACAGGTTTCTAGAAAAGAAAACTCCAGTGTGAATTCTATCCAGAAAAATGTCTTACTCATTTATTTAAATAATCTTGTATTCAGATTATTTTCCTCCATCTCCCTCACTCCTTTTCTTCCCGATTCTCCTCGTTCCCTCTTTTTCTGTGCTTTCTTGCACTTGGGTAGGACTGCTATAGCACATAAAACCCATTCTATAATTCCAAGCCATTATGTTAATAGGTAGAAGCTAGAAATGAATATTTTGACTTACTCCTAGTAGCTTAATTTGGCTTTTTGAAGAAGACCGTTTTCCTATCAACAGTAAAGATATGTTACTTGAATTTCTTCTCTGATTTTAAAGGGTTAAAAATAAAATGGATACATTCAAACATCTCTATTTTATTATGAGATCACCAGAAAATTACACTGCAATTCAAATAGCTTTAATAGTAATTTTTATACCAGTTCTTTCATTTTATAAATTATTTTTATCATTATTGACATTGATAGGCCTAAAAATAGTACTTATTCATGTCATTACTTAAGACAACAAATTTCATTAAAACAACCTCTTAACAGCAGGTAGTCATAAATAATAAGTAGCCATACAAATGTGTTTAATTTCAACACTTTGAAACTCCCAATGAAAAACAACATAGCTCCTAATTTTTATATTTTAATCCAGATTTCAACAAATGCAATCCACATGTGTTTAGGATTCCATCCCAGAAAATGAATAGCAGCAGATAAAAGGGTAAAACCAGGCAGGAACCCAGGCATAATCCCAAAGGCAGGATGCAAATAAAATGTCTCGTCAGCTCTTAAGCCTTAATGCATTTTGCCTTAAACATTTACATTAACAGATGGTCCCCAGCAGTGCTATAAACTTACTTCAGAGTTCATTTCTGTGTCACTCTTAACCCCATCTATCACTATCCATGCAGTAGAAAAATGCCACGAGGGGTTTAAATCAGAACAGTAAGGAGAAAGGACAAACTCTCTGAAGCAATTGGTGTCACCTACAAACATGTGCTTGACCTTTGTTTAAGAAAAAATCAATAGGAGAATTAATGACTGGTGAATGGACAAAGACAAAGATAAGAACCAACCAAAGTCACCACATTTGACTCACGGGAAGATGAAATAGGGATGTTTAGCTATTACCCTGAATCCTGAAAGGCCTTCTTTGTCTCTGATTGTCCCAACAGCATGGAAAATCAGGCAATTAAAGAGCCAAGGGTTATCACAAATGCAAGGAAAATCAAATTAAGAAACAGATGGAAAGTTCAGAATTTTATCTTGTGTGAGAAATGAAGATACTTCGCTTGTCTTATTAATTAGGCATTAATAGTCAGTTAAGAATATTTTAAAACATTATTTTTGTTAGGTATCTGACAACGTAGCCTCGGCTTAGAATTGACAACTTTTTATTGGAATGTTTTAAATTGTAGTTTTAAAGTCATCAAACAGTAAAATTGAGGGGTTTTTCTTTTGGTGTACAGTTCTATGAATTTTACACATGTATCAGTTTGTATAACCACAACCATAACCAGGATAAAGAATATTTGCATCACAGCCCAAAACTCTCCCATGATATCCTTTAAGAGTCACTATTCTTTATATTGAATAAAACTTAGCTCTGATAGCTATAAATCCCCATTCTTAGGAGATTTTCCAAAACTGTTTTATATAAAACCCCTAGTGGCTTTTTCTATACTTTCCTACACTTTCTCTTATTCTTGCCTTCAAGTTTCTAGAAATTTTCCAGTCACAAAATATTCTACTGGGATCTTTAAAAAAATATCCCTTAATAGCAGATGTCATATTATCCTAGTTTTACCCAGGGAAACAATAACAACAACTAAAGTTTTTACTTGTACACACAGTTGATAGAAAAACAGATAAAGCCAGTTCACTGTTTCACGTACATAATGTATACAGCCTAGCAGAAGGCCCGAAACATTGCAAGAAGTCAATAAAAGTTTCCTTCATCCTTTGCTTCATTTCTAGGGCTATATTTTCAATCCAGTGTTTTTACATGACCTTTGTTTTTGAGAATTTACAAAAGCCATTGCTTCTGGCAGGAATGCTTCCTCTCATGTGGTTCCCATCCAGATTTACAGATCAGTTTCACACTAATAGCTTTAGTGAAATCAGATAAGTCTTCTTCAATCTGCCAATACTCCTGATAGAGTGACTGGCAATGGAATTGTTATTTTTATGGGAGTTCCACGTTGCTAAAGGAATAAAACCTCTGTGCCTCAGGAGCACCAAGCTTAGACTTCATACAACAGCTCGCATAGTGTCACTGATGAAAAACACACCAGAATTTGTCATCTTTTTCTGGAGATGTTGCCATGAAGACTGCCACCATCCATGTTACCATTTAAAAATGAAGAAGGCAGGAAAAATGTGTTCCATCAATGTTTTCCTGCCCTTCCATTTTATGGATGCAAACGGTAACAGAGCAGTATAATAATTCTTTGTCCCTCCAAAAGAAAATCCCATTCATTTGGGATTGTTAATATACAACAGAGTCTATGCTAAAGTGTATCTAACCTTTATTTGGCCCTTCTGTACAATTAGGAAATTGTTTTATTTAGCTGAATTTGAACTCCTAAATGAATATGCCAGAAGCAAGTATGACTTTCCTTTAAGTTTTATACGGCCTCCATATACCACTTGTTCAGCTTGGACTTCTCCCCAGTTAGTCTTCATTAGACAGCTTTCTAGTATTTTGCCTGATGTAAAGGGCATGGGGAGGTAGAACGAGGACCCAATTGGAAGACAGTGGCTCTGAATTCTAAATATGGTTCCATCTATTGTGCTTCTGTCAAGCCATGGAACTTTTCTTGGCCTTAGTTTATGTGTAGAGACTCGGACTAGAGATAACCTACCTGCAACTCTCATCTAGTTCTAATTTTGATAATACCTTCAGCAGGACTCTGATTATTGCAGACATTTTAAGTCTTCTTCTAAGTTAGAAGAAGTCAATGCCCCACACAATATATTACTTATTTGTCATGTGGTATATATAAAAGATTTGGGGGGTGCTCAGTCAAATCAATTTTATTAAGCACTTAAAATTTAATGGACCTTAAGAAGCTAGCCAAAGATAGCTTCTTAAAATGTGTGATGTATGTGTGTATATTATATGCATGTGTATATCTATCTGTGTGTATACATATCCATATATGTACAGATACGTATGTATGCTTTATATGCAAATATGAATGTGTATGTATATATTTATTTATGTACATGTGCATATAAATACATGTGAATACATATATATTACATTATTTATATTTTCCCTCTTGAGCATTAAGTCCAATGCAGGGAACTGTTTTGATCCATCAGCAGAGGTGGAAGACAGAGCTCTCCCTGTCTTTTCAAACTATTTTATCTACCTACATAGTATCTGTATCAACAACCCATGAGAACAGACTATGGTGCCTGACAGTAAGCAGGAAAAATGCCTGCTCTTATGATATCCCAGACCATTTTAGGACACCCTCAGTTAGCAATGAGGAAAATGATATTTTCTTATTGTTTTTCTGCCACAGAATGTCACCATACCTCTTTTGTACCATATAGTAATTTATGTTTTGCACATCTGTCTCCTTCATTAGGTGGAAAGGTTAGACGGATCATATCTTCTATTTCTCTGTTTCCATTAACTAGCATAGTATCTGGCACAGAATAGGGAAGTATTCTAAACATTAACCATTTGGGATCACAAGTCAGCGGATTTTGATCTTACTCTATGCACTTCTACATACTAACTATGGGACCTCTGAGGCTCAGTTTTACCGTCTACAAAATGGGAGTGATTTAGAAACCAACTTCACTGATTGCTCTGAAGAGTTAATGAGATGAAGGATGCAAAGTACCTAACACAGTACTAGTTTTGTACTCATCAAATGCTAAAAAATTGGTTAACTCATCTCTAGCTTAGGAGATGGACAAGAGAAGCAGAAATGAAAAACAAACGAACAAAATAAAAGTTGGCAGAGAAGGGATAGAAGATAAACCACCAGCATATAGGATGAGTATTTCCTTTCAGCCAAAGACAATTAGTTGTGTCTTGTCACTAGATATTAACTAATTAGGAAGTCCCAGCTGTAGTTGGGGTGATCGCTGGAGGAGACATAAGAGCAAGACCATGACGAGCACACAGACGATGAGCAGAACAGGAGTTTGGCAAGGCTCTGTGTTGGGAATCTGAAATCCAAAAATTGCTATAGGCTTTCTTCTTTTCATTCGTAAAGGTCTTGATGAATATGGTACTTGAGAAAATCACCAAGATATGATGAAAGAACACAAAGGAAATTGGTAACGTACCTGAAAAGCAAGAAAAGAAAGGAGAAAATATCCATGGAAAATATCTGGGGATCTTCAAAGATTGAGAGCTGGGAAAAGAAATGAAAAAAGGGCATATGCCCGCCCCCCATATATGCTCTGGGGAAAAACTGTGGTATGAGAATCAGAAACTGCTGGAAGGTGAATAGAAACAGATTGCCTTTAGCCATTGATCCGAACTGATTGGACTTGAGCCTCCCTGTGCTACTGCTGTTATTTTGGGGGTCTCTGCCGAATTAAAACTCCTTAGAGAGGCTCCATCTATCTTTTCTTTGTTTTGACATACAAAAAAACTGCATGATCAATGTATACAACTTAATGAGTTTGAACGTAAGTATATACCTGAAAAGCCATCTATCTTAAAACAATGTATTCCATTGGTAACTGTAGTTCAAAAAAGTTTTATCTCCATCTCTTGCATTTGATAAAGATACCTTTCAAATCCTTTATATATCAGCTTCTTCCTCATGTTTTCCTGAGGCAAGAAAGAGAGCACAACTGACTTCGCTTCTAAGGTGAGTAAGTCAAGGACATTTAGAGGTTTGATTAACCTCAGTAGAACCCAGAGGCTTTAAAATGGCCAGTTTCAGATTTCCTTACAAACAAAACCACAATCCCCATCACTTCTGGATTCCCCCAGCTGTCGATCCTGGGAAGTCTCATGTGGGATTAAGAAAAGGTTTCTCTTTTTCTTCAGGTGGGTTCATCAGATGGAGTGATATAGTGATCTTAATATACACACCAACTCTCAGTTAGTTAGTGACTGATGTTCCAGTCTGATTTTCTCTTTCTCTCTTTGATCTCTTCACCTGACTATTGGCAATTCTTCCTCGAGTAAAGAGGCTGAAACATATCTATCTACTGTTCTTTTTATAATATCTCTGGGCAAAATTTAAAATGTAAAGAATGTTAAACTAAGCAGCTATAATGGGCCTTGAAAACATATTTGAAAGTGTAAGGTATCCACACTACTTTTTTAATCTCATTCAAGGCTGATTCAAGTTTTAACTTTAATGTAATGATTTACGATGTCAAAGAATATATTCTGTTTGTTTGCATAAATAACCTTTTCTCCACAGAGGAACCATTATGTCAGTAATATTATTTATATTATCTTTCCAGG
This sequence comes from Rhinolophus ferrumequinum, assembly GCF_004115265.2. Lineage (NCBI taxonomy): Eukaryota > Metazoa > Chordata > Mammalia > Chiroptera > Rhinolophidae > Rhinolophus > Rhinolophus ferrumequinum. The sequence continues at coordinate 20,308,151 of NC_046289.1, forward strand.
TGTTAGCTTACAATGAAGAAAAGGACAGTTGTAGAGGTAGATATTTTACTATGAAATGAGTTTCTAATCGGTCTGCAATTGCATCAACGAATTGATGTGTTTCCCTAATCCCAAAATTATATTATACCCCCTTTAGGTTAGCTTTGCATTGGTAACATTTGTCTGGTAATTCAGCCAAAGGGTCTTTCTACAACTGAAGACATCCTCCCGAAGAAAGAGACCAAGGAACTGAATATACCAGGAGTCAGAGGAGTGCTGGGCAGAGAATGGATCTTCAGTAGCCAAGCTGCCTCCATAAGAAGCAGAGGAATACAGGCTTGCTTTTGACATCAAAAGAAGCAGTGCTGACTGAAGGACACATACATAATGCCATGAATCATAAAGATCAGTGACAGAAAAGAAGTTAGGTCCTCTCTTTCATTTTCTCCCAGAATCCCTACACAAGAATCATGGACTAGTAGGATGTTAGAGCTGAAAGGGGCCTTAGAGATTATCCAGTGCAACCCCCTGCCTTTATAGGTACTGGAAGTAAGGTCCAAAAAGAGGAAGTTATTTGCTTGTCGTAGTGTTGTAAAAACAACTTAGGTTCTTTACTTTTAAGTATTCCCAGAAACGGCCATTCATCTTCTGGAAATATATATGTAGGTGTAAATAAATGTAGATGCAAGAGGGTTTGTAATCTGACAAAACTATGCATTACACAGCAGGAACAAACATTAGCAATCAGAGTGAAGTTGTTAATATATACAATGAATTAAATAATACCTTATTTTAATATCACTTCTTACTCTCCTACTAGTTTAGAAAATGTGTATATTTGAAACACGCTTCATCTTATTTAGTCTTCTCATACATGGATCAATTAAAATAAAATGGCTTCAGCATCATTTTCATTAGGGTTCTGGAAGGTATACACAGCAAGACTGAGTAGATTTTTAAGATATAATGTCAGTGGGCAGTATTTATTGTGGAAACGGGCCTCTGCTACTCATTTCCAATAGAGCAGTGAAAAACACGGTCTCTATCCCATGGATCAGCTCCCAAACATCTAACCTCACATTGGTTAGCATGCTTGTGCTTTATTCTCTCTTGGAAGCCACTTTGACCACTAAAGTAGCTTAACTGGCCATGAGGTTAACAAAGACATTTATGGCTGACGGAACTCAATGACCTCTCAAGTTGGGTTCAACCCCGAGATCCTCAGATTCTAAGAGCAGCAGCAGACATCCTGGGCATCTTACAAGTGTCATTCCGAACAAAGCACATCAAAAGGGAAACATCTTTTACAAACTCATTATCTTGTCATTTCAACCAATATAAAAACCAGCTTCATTATCTAAAAGCTTTATTGTAATATCTACATAAATGTACATATATTTCTAAACGTCTCCTGCAAATTAACATCCTTGTCTATAAAACAATTCAAATAAACCCTACCTAGACATCCCTGATCAATAGGCTACATGCTCCCTCACAGATGTTTTCAGCCCATTGCCTGAAATACAATGTACGTGGAGCACAACTCTACCAGGTAATATAGCGTTATATCACAGACTTCACCATATTACTGTCATATTTTATGCCCTGTCTATATAGTAGTTACATGTAATTTGTCTCACCATATCATCTTTTATAAGGGTTAATCTGTGTTACAACTGATAGGTCTAGTTCTACCCAACATTTCATTTCAGATATAGTTTGATTTTCAATTTTACACCTGGATCATTGTTATTTCTCCTTATAATCATCCAAAAGGTCAGGGACCTCGTGAAGTGTGGAGTACTTTTGTACTTACCCATGTGGTAAGTAGAAACGTAAGAAATACCTTTGACGGTGAGATTGACAATGATGAGAATTTCTTATCTTCTATAGGGGAGATCAAGAATTTAACTACAGAAGAATTCAGAAGATCGAGTCCAAAAACACTGGTTTCCCAGGTTCACAGAGGGCACAGAGTGGCTATCTACTAGGTGTCTCCGACTATGTGGTTAAGGTTAAAGGCATACGTACTTTGCCTTCTATTTATTGAACTTCCAGGTGAGTCCACATTAGCGGAGAGAATGTTTTCTAGGTCACGAGAGAATTTAATTATCATCTGCTATGGAAGACTGGCAAAGACATCTCTGAACTAAAGAAGAAACTCGTATTTATGGTTAAAAATGTAATTCAAGCAAGGTGACTCTAGACTTGTTTCTGCTCTTCTTCATTGTTGAATGATTAATTTCTGATTTAAATCCATTTCCTTGAGGGTAACCGGAAAAGTGACAACAGGAAGGAAAATTTCCAGAAAGGATAACATCAGACATTAATCTGCTTGTACCAGAAGACTCTCCCAGTTTTAATAAAATAGACAGAATTTCATAGGCATGTAGGTAGGTGAGTGCCCACTGCGCACCAAGCAATGTGCTGAGGGTCACGGGAAAGAGTTATCAGGTCCCTCTCCTCTGTGGCTGGCATGTGATGGCACTCCATATACGCCACGTCAGCAAACCCTGCAATGTAGGCGTTCTAATGCCCATTTCATGGAGAAGGCAGCCTAGAAGATGGCCCTCAATGATCCCCACCTCCTGATATGCATGCCCGTGTGTCATTCCCTCCCCTTAAATGTGCACTGGACTTATTGACTGACTTCTAAGTCATGGATACAAGAAAGCAGGAGTGATGAAATGTCAATTTCAAGATCAGACTGAAAAAGACAATGGTTTCTATCTTGGATTCTCTATCTCTCTCTGTCTCTCTGTCTCTCTGTCTCTCTGTCTCTCTCTCTCACTTTCTCTTTCATTTATTCTGAGGAATGGCAACTACTGTGTTTTAAGCTATCCTATAGAAATGCCAAGGGGGTAAGGAACTGATATGTCTGTGGCCAACAGTCTGCAAGGACCTAAGGCCTGTCAACAGCCATAGGAATAATTTTGGAAGTAGATTCCTCCCCACGTGAGCCTTGAGATGACTGAAGCCCTGGCTGTCACTTGATTGAAGCCTTGTGAGGGACCCTGAGCCTGAGGCGGCCAGCTATTCCACACCTGGATTGCTGACCCACACAAGCTGTGACATAATGCATGCTCCCTGTTTGAAGGTGCTAAGCTTCGGAGTAATTTGTTTTACAGCAATAACACAAGACTATTTCTTCCTTCCTAGTCACTATGATCTAAGATGCGACCCCCTGAAGGAGGAGGAATCAAGAGTAAAGTGATAGATTAGGTAATCGCATGACCGCCAGCACTTCATTCTTCCAGAGGCGGCCCATCTTCCCATAAGACAACACTCTAACCTGTGAAGGTGGCTCTAACCACAAAGCTGCAGCAGGTGCTTGACTAGTGCAGGCACACAGGTAAGAGGGTCCTGCAGACCAAGTCTTAGCATACTGATTGCGTCTCAGCTAACATGACTGCGGTTCAGTTTAGCAGAGTGCCAGTGGCATCCAATCTGCCATTTTCCTACTCCATTCTAACTTAGTTAATACCTGGAAAGGACGTCTGTCTCATTTGCCTCCCCTGCCTCCCCCTCTGCCATACACATTGAGGGCCAAGAATGGCTCTTTGTAAAACTACCTGAAACACACTTGATCTTAGCCAAAAGGCTTAGAAGAAAGAACTACGTGAAATAAATATTACTCCTCTAGACCCATTTGCAGTAAATCTAGATGGGATATAATCAAACAGCATGCATTTGGCATCAACTTATATTTGAGCATTGCAGGAAGAAAAATGAAAAATATGTTTTGGCAGAGAGCTAGACAGAAAGGAAGATTTCATTAAAGATCTGAAACATACACCATTGGAACCAATTAATAATCATCAAGGAATCAGAAAAGGGAGGATAGCACTAAAACAGTCTGCAAAATCAAAATTTTAGATGAGAGAGAAGGAATTTCATCCAAATTCTTCTGAACTAGTAGATTGGTAAGAAGCATTTATTTTGTATCCTTCTAACTATTATCTACTCAATAACAATAGCCTAGTGCTCTCAAGAACCTTATAGGCTCACTGGGAAATCATGACATCTAAACCATGATTATAAATACCCCCAAAATGAAACAATAACGTACGCATATGCATCAAAATGCAAGCTCTAGCCAGAGGTTCCTCAACCCCCAACAAGCAGCCCATGTGCACATTTACATAGTTTCTCTTCAACAAGAAAATAATTTTATTCTGTAAAAGTCTGGTGGTCAACTAAAATGGATGTACTTTGTAGGTGCGGAATCTACTTCAAAGAGTGAAAAATAAGATGCATAGAGATCACACAGCAAATTAAGTAAGAGATTTTAAGCTCTGACACTATTTGACTTTCAATTTCCTCTAATCACAAAGTCCATCACAAAATAGCTGGCAGCGGCTGATGAAATCAAAAAATAAAAGATTTGTTGCCGCAGGAAGAAATGTGCCTCTCCCTCCAAAGGTTTGCAAACAAGTCAGATGATCAAGTGGCAGCGGCTACAGTGTGCTCAAGGAGAACCCGATCTTATCCTGGCTTTTTCAACCCAAGCAGAAATCAGTGCAGGGTTTTCTGCCACCTGCTTATTTTGTTTCCAGTCAAGCAAAACAAGGGGCTTATCTCCCTCACAGATCAGCATATGAGATATGCCTCAGATATGTTTGCCTGTCAGACTCATAAACACAACAAGATATGCCAGCAGCAATGGAAGAGGAGCCCTGCTTTGGTTCACGGATTACAGACTGCAACATCCATCAGCATAAAAACAAACAGCTCCAAACCGCTGTCCTTGGAACCTGGCTTAACAGTATGAAGCGGTTTCATAAAAAAAGATTAAAAAACTCCCAAGGTTAGTTGAGCATCCCTTTCATAAGAAGTAGTAGCCAAGTGGGCCTGATAGGCAAATGGGAAGCCTTCTTCTTAATTGAGGTGGGGGACCTTGAAACACTGTTCTATATCCCCAAGAGTTGATACAGGCTGCGAGCCTCCAGGCCTTGGCGCTCATGAGGACTGCCAACCTCTGGACCAGATACGCCTGTCAAACCTTAACTATTTAACTCAGCATATGAGTATTTCCCCCTGAAATCAATTTAGTAATTGGATGAATATAAATGTTATACCATCTCACATGTATATAGTAAACTCATTGAAAGTCACTTGGATATAATTATAATGACCCTTGGAAATATGTTGGATAAATATTATTTTACAGATGAGAAGACAGCTCCAAAGAAGTTGAAATTGAATTTGTAAGATCGCATGGCTATTTAGTAGAAAATTAGAATGTACACATATGTCCTCTATCCCACTCCAATTTATTGGTGCATTTAGTCATCAACTATTTATTGCATACCTACTGTGTGGAAGGTAATGTGCTAGATAATGTGAACAACGCAAGTAATCCACGAACCTTATTTTATGTAACAAAAACTTGCACAGTGCATATTTCGTGTCAGGTACTTTTCTAAGTACTTTACAAGGATTAACTCATTTAATCCTCGTAACAACCCTCCTATGAAACGGACACTAAAGCATAGAGGGGTTAATCCTTGTAACCAAGGATTACAGAGAAAGTAAGGGGCCACAGAGAAAGCAAGGGGCACAGCTGGAATTTGAACACAGACAATCTGACGGGAGAAAATAAATGTTCTCTTAACACTTCTGTGCTACCTTACAAAAGACTGGTATCTGATGGAACCAAGAGAGTGAATGAGTACTAATAGCAATTGTGCAGATGGCAAAGAGTGAAAAAGAAATAGAGCCCTTCAATATACCCTTGGCTTAGCTTAAAACGGAAGGTTGGTAATAGTTTCAAAGGGAAGAAACTAAGAAGAAAAGGCTTCAGTTATGGCCCTCTGTATTACAAAGAGTTTTCCAGTTTCTTTAAGGACCTAAGCCACCAAACATTGGTTCTTCTAACCTCCACCACATAGTTTAACCAGGACTCCCATCTCAGTATTCATTTCATTCCTACCTGGCAAAAGGAAAATGCTAATTTAATCTACAATTTTCCTACATAGTCGGATGCAATGTCTGTAAGAATAAACGCCAATTTGTTGCTAAGATATACATCTGGAGCAGGCTTCTCTGGGAAATAGTTAAAGGCATGTCGACATTCCCTTTGCATTCTAAAATCTATCACTCAGGATCCATGAAGTTGTTTCTACAGTCTAGAGTGTCTCTGGTAGAGGGAGGATGGGGGAGGAAATCTGTTGATTGTAGATAGCATGACTTCCAGGTAGAAAACTATATATAGGCTCATAGTGGTACGTCAACACACGCGCGTCACACTGGAAAAACAGAGGAGGGAGGGAAGGTGGGGAGACCAAGTACAAGGGATCATCATTTTAGTGATTGCGGTCATTGACTGGTATCACCAGAACGACATCTTCAATCTAGCAACAACAGTACAAGTTGTGGACCCTGGAGAGTTACTATACGTTTGCTCATGCATCATCTCACTTGGTTCTCACAACTGCCCCGTGAACAAGTCTAATTACCAGCTAGGCCAGACAAGCTGACACATTAAAGTTAAAAGTTATTTTGTGTTAGAAGAGTTAGTTCTACATTTTCAAACCACAACAATGTATTCTTTCCATTATCATGCACTACACCGGAGGGTGGGGTACTTGGGAAGGGGGTGCCAAAAAAATGTATACAAGTGGACACTTCGGTAAACGTTGCTCAAGCAGCAGTGCACCGTAATCAGAAGTGTCTGGAAGCTGATGGGAACCACTCTGAGCACCTCTTGTAATTGCAGAAGTCAAATGTGACTTGTATTCATCTTTTGTTATTGGTGTATATCGAGCATGACAATTTTAATAGTTTTCCTTTCCTAAAATGTGCATACATTTTTTGGCATCCTGCTTTTTTATTCCAGTCCAAACCATTTCATGTCTAGTAGAGGATCAGAGATTTGTGACCTGCCCAAAGATTTGAAACACCACAAACAGTATCTGCAGTCCACACCACTGACTCCGCAGCCCAATCTGGAAAGTCTTGGATGTGACCAGGACGCCACTGACAAGCTCCTTAAGAAGATGGTGAACGTGAACTGCCCAGATTCTGCCTCGATTGAGTCTTTGGGACTGGCAACCTATGCATACTGCCTTGTAGAAGAATCTATCGGTAGCTATGTTATTGTTTGCCAGCTTCATAGACATTCAAAACAGCCAGAGCAATAGTTTCCCTACTTTCCTGCACTGAGCCTATCTGGTAATTGAAAAAACAAAACAAAACAGGACTGACCAGTCACTCCAGAATGGCACTAAGTCATCTCCTACTGTCCCGTTAGAATGATAACCAAGGGCCCTGTCAAGATCTTCAGAAATCAGGAAGGAAATCATATGGTAGTTACTGTTTTTATTATCTACTTAGTAGCTATCTATCCATTCATAAACTCATCCTTCCATCATCCATCCATCCATCCATCCATCCATCCATCCACCCACCCACCCACCCAAAGTTGCTTACTTTGCTAATTCAATGGTTTAGACCTGCTAACAAAGATACATGAAAAACAACAAAAACCTTTCATTTCTTTGTCATTTTTAAAAATGTATTTCTCCAATTGAATTGAAATAGTGTTGAAATTCAGTATTTAATAGGACATCTGAGAAGCCACCAGAAACTACTGAGAGATATTTAATAGGATTTTCAAGTCCGCTTTCCAAAGGTTCTCAAGTCCTTTCAAAGAAGAATAAAGAAGCTATAGAGCTAAGGAATCATATGAGAATGTTAATCCCTAGGAAGAATTTGACACTGATTATTCTAGGGCAAGGGGAGGGCCTATCCATAGCCTTAACACACTACTGCTACATTATTATTATTTTTTATTATTAGTTTCAGGTGTACAAAGCAACATAATAGACATTTACACCCTTCACAAAGTGATAACTTCCTTCCCCCAAGCCACTACCCCTCTGACATCCTATGTAGCTGTTACAATACCACTGACTATCTTCCGTATGCTGTACTCTACCTCCTGTGACTACTGCTATCTCTTAAATTGAGTCCCACTCTATGTTTTTGTTCGGTTCCAGAGACTCTCCAGCATGTCTATACACCTTCAAGAAGAATGCTGAAAACAAACCTTTGTAAGCAATTTTGATTTATTTTTTTCTAGGACAGGTCCTAAATTCTTCCACAATCGAGGTATTTGTGGTATTAACTATAATAATTGCTCTTATTAAAAGAAGATTTATTTCAAGCTGGTTTTATTTTGTTTGTTTTCATTTGAGGTTTGGTTGACTTATGTCCCCATCACAAAACAGGAAGACAAACAAACAAACACAAAGAGGGGGTAAGGGTATTAACATGTGGAATAATAGCAAGGAAAAAGCAAATTGTAAAAGTCCAACTATCCCAATCACATGCAAATGTCTCCAAAAGGGAAAACAAGGAAATGCACAAGGGAAGAGGAACCTGCAAATAAGCTATTAAGGAAGCACTGACTGTGGCTGGAATATTGCCCCAAGTTTTCCAAAAGATATTGGAGGATCTTTAATTACTCAAGGATCCCAAACATGATGGAGCCAGATTTGTTTCTTTTTAAACATGCAGCTGACAAAGAGTGGCTACCCTGAGAGTGCTGACTTGGTGACACGTGGCTGAAAGTGCCCCTACATTTTCCATTACCTTCTTACTCTCCATTACCTTTTGACGAGAGAAATGCCACCCCTTCCTTTTGCCATAGAGGCGTAAATCATTGTTTCAGAATATAATCACATGTTTTACTGGTAAGGGATTATGGTACTTTACAATCAGTGATCAAATTACTAGACGCCTGGTGTTATCCAGAACAAACACAAGAGTTTTGTGTGCAATGCAATGGCCAATTAGAGGCTCATCATTTTCTCCTTAATTTGGTTTGACAGTGGTTTGCTGAACGAATGAAATCTAACACATATATAATACTAAGTCTATAGTAAAGAAAAAAGAGATGGAAGAAAATGTACAGCAGAAAGAAGCTGACTGCCATACCCGACTTGTCTTGAACAGCTCTCTTATAAATGACCATCTTGTTTTTCTCTTATCAAATTGCTTTTGTCTGTGACAACTGTGAACACAGGTCTAGAAGAAGTCCTGAGGTTACATGTTCTGGGATCATTGTCTTAAATTATGACTGCTATCTATAAATCCATTCTCCAGTCTGCAAGTAAAATGCCCTTCTAGTTGTACATTATGATAAAACTTTTTTAAATGATCATAACGTGTCACGATTTAAAAATCAATGCCCAGATATTAGAACCCAATGTCACTTTCAGGAAAAGTTCCTGGGACAGTTAATGGCCACAGATTATAATTCATGAGGAAAGCAGTATCTCTGACCATCCTTTATAAAATTTCAACCTCCCAAATCCCTATCCCTTTTCCTGACTATATTTCTTTTTGTAGATCTTAGCACCATCTGCTAAGGTATACAATTTATTTTTTTAACCACTCCCAATCACCTCCCAGAAAGAAAATTCCACAAAGATAGAGAATTTTGTCCATTTTGTTCAGCTCAGAAATAGTTATTGAATTTGACTGTTTTCACTACACAACTAGATGTGGGCTTAGTTTTGAAAGCACAGTGCTTAAAATAATTTGGGCAAAGGGAGAAGATAGGGAGCAGGACAGAGAAGAGAGGAAGAAGAGATAATTAAGTCAGTGAAAGAAAAGTGTTGGTCGGGCATCAAAACCACTCATGGGTTTCCATTCCTTGCCCTTCATTTTCCTCTACTGTTTTCTTGACGTGACGCCATTTCTTCTCTTAGTCTTAACACTTCCATTTTTAGCCAACGGTCCTAGCAAAAGGAGCTTGGTGCCCTAAAGAGATAAGCAGTGTACACTTCTATCCATTCTCCCTTTATCGGTGGGAATGACATCACATAAAATTATGCTATGTCAGAGGCCCTAGAATACAACACAGTAACTCTCCTGCTCGTCTTAACATGTTAATCAATCAATTTAAAGGCTTTGAGAACCTATATTTCATAAAGCTGTTCCTTCTCTATCTTCTTCCCTGCCCTTTCCCTTAAACCTCCTACCAACTTAAATAGCACAACTGAGAATCTAGATGAAAATAGGCAACGTGTAAGAATTCTTCATTGAAGTGTGCTTATCTGGGCTTACATTCACTGTGCACATGTATTTCGAATATAACTAAACTACATATTCATTGCGTTGTGCTAGTCTTTCCTCTGTTTTGAGTTTCATTTTCAACGACCCAACAACTAGAACACAAATAAAACACACACACAAAACAAAACATCTGGTAACCCCAGGACATTAAATGCTAAAATACTATGTTAATTCGACCAGCAAGTAGAGACTTTAAACGTGGAGAAGTCAAGAAAAATCAAATGTATGCTTCCCACTGTCCCCATAACCACTAGGCTGCACATGTACATGTTATTAAGGCATAAATATAAGGTAGCTGGAACGGCCTAGGGAATTAAGTGCTTGGAAATCAGCAAGTGACAACGATCACATGTTACCCACACAGACGATCTCAGTCCTTCCTTCTCCATTTTTTTTTTTTTTTTTTTTTGCCTGGAAGTTATTTACCTAAGCAATTGTGGAAGTTACAAACCCTTTTGTCCAACAGGTCTACAGTTAAAGTATTTTTTTTTTAATTTTATGGTAAAATTGTTTCCCATGTAATTACATTTCCATGCTAAAGTAAGTGTACCTTACATAATGGAAAAGCCTATCTCTGAGAGTAAAATAAAAGCACTTTGGACAGATGAGAGACAACTCTGATAATTTGCTTCGAGGAATCCATCAGTAATTGTCCAAGTCTCTGTTCTCTGGGTTCTGTAAAGGAAAGTGAGGCAGAGTCTACAGGGCATAAGGGTTTCTAGAGGGTTTGGATCGTCCGTGAGTGGCTTCCAGTCCTTCACCGCCTCATGTCTGCTCTCCCATCATCAGTTCTCTACACTTCAGCCGACTTTGAACAAGAGCTAGAATTATCTTCAGGAAATATTTTTGTTACTTTATGTTATGCTTTGAATTGTGTCCCCCCCCCACCCCCAAATTCATATTTTGAAGTCCTAAGCCTCAGGATCTCAGAACGTGACCTTACTTGGAGTTAGAGGCATGCAGGGAGACCATCATATGGATGTCAAGGCAGAGGTCAGGGTGATGTGTCTACAAACCAAAGAATGTCAAAGATTACCAGCAAACCAGTCAAGAGCATGGACCATATTCTTCCTCACAGCCTTCCAAAGGAACCAATCCTGATACCACCTCGCCGTCTGACTTCAAGCCTTCAGAACAACGTATTTCTATTGCGTAACCACCCAGTTTGCAGCACATTGTCATAGCAGCCTTCACAACTAATATTCTTCGTCTTCAATTGTAACACCCCTTGGCTCTTAGCAAAAATTCAAACTCTTTGGCCGATGCTACGTGGTCTCCATATCTGGATTTACTTAACCTTCTGTATGAGACAATTCTCACCAATGCCCCCTAAATTCTGGCAACTTTGACTTTCCACAGTCGATTCCATGCCCTCACGAAACTCTATGCGAATGCATATGCTATGGCTCTATCTGTCCCTTTCCTTTCTGGACCTGATACAATCTTACCCATCTTTCAGGATCCAGATCAAGTGCCACCCCTCTGAAGAATACCCAGGGTATCAGGGAATTAAGATATCAAAAACACAATGTTGAAAAAAAGAAGCAAGATGTGGCAACAGTGTAAATAGCTTGTGTTAGTAAGTAATTGAATAAACTACATAAAAGAGTATATGCTGTCTATCTCTAGATATACATATATGCATGTAAATGCAGATTTTAAAAATATGAGCATCTAAAATGTGATAGTTAATTTAAGTGTCAACTTGACTGGGTTAGGGGTGGCCCTGTTTGGTTCAACATTATTCTGGGTGTGTCTGTGACAGTGTTCTTCTGCATGAGATTAACATTTGGATTGGTGGACCTGGTGAAGCAGATTGCCCTCCCCAGTGTGTGGGGGCCTCATCTAATTAGTTGCGGGCCTGAATAAAGCAACAGGCTGAGCGAGAGAGAATTTTCAGTCTCTGCCTGACCATCTTGAGCTGGGACATTGGCCTCCTCCTGCCTTCCAACCCAGACTGGGACTTTCGCCATTAGCTCCCTTGGTTCTCAGGCCTTTGTACTGCAAATCTCGGGACTTCTCAGCCTCCATAACCAGGTGAACCGATTTCTTACAGTAAAGTCCTAGATTAGATATACAGATAGATATAAATATATATAAAGATGTATCTCCTATTTGTTCTGTTTCTCTCTAAAACCCTAATATACAACCAAACTAAAAGTAAAGATTTTATTGAGACTTGGGAGAATAGGATCTTGTTGTGGGGGAAGCATAGAAAGGGACTTTTACTTCTACTTTTATAATTATAAAAGACTGAATGAACAAAAGGATTACAATTGATAACGGTAGTTGATTCTGACTAATGGCAATACATATATAAAAACGACTAACTGCTTTATATTTTTGTGAATTTTCGTTTAACTAAAACAAAACAAAACAAAAAGGTGGAATACTTAAGTCCAGTCCCTGAAGCTAGAAGAAAAGAAAGGATTTTAGTTTTAAAAAAAAGACAGCAGGCCCTAAGGGAGCTGCTTATGCTAAGCCCCAAATCATCAAACCAAGACTTATGACAGTTTCATCTCTCCCAGGATGGTGTTCTAAGCCAGTCAATCAGGAATCGCCTGATGGGCACTAGTGAGGTGGTCTGGCTGCTAAGTCCCTGCCAACCCCTAAAGAAAAGTAACCAGTCTGCTTTGCCTGGTATAACTTCCTTGCTCCTGCTTCCGTCTGTAAGTCCTTTCATTTTGTACAGCTCCTTGGAGATCTTTCTTATCTGCTGGATTGCATGCTGCCTGATTTGTATCGATTTCTGCTCAAATAAACTCTTACAAATTGTAATGTGCCTCAGTTTTATCTTTCAACATCAGGAAGCCAACGGAGACCAAGAAATAACTTCAGGGATTGGATCAGCAAAGACTCTCTTTTCTGTGTCCCCACTGTGTTCCCTTGTGAACACTCCTTGGGATTCTTCTTGAGCAAATAAATGGAACCTATTTCAGCCCTAGGAAGACTGCAGTGGCTCCCTGAATTCCTGTACCCCTTACAGTTCATTAACAACATGGAAGAGGAACTTTTGAACCCTCTTAAACCTGGTTTTATTGAGACTTATTTTTACTTTGCCCAGCTGGCATTGTGGTGCTGCTATGGATGAGGTCTTCAACTGGAAAAGAAAAGACCCGGTTCTACTCATGGCTGTGCCACTGTCTCCATGCCTGACCCTGTAATTCTCTCCCACACGAAAACCACCAATGATCATGAGAAACTGACTAAGTAGCTTACGGGTCTCATATCATAAGCTTATATAAACACAAGAAGTTTACCTCTTAATTCATTAGGAATCCATCTTCTTTTGGTTTTACATGATGAAGCAGAATACTTAGAGAGTGATGTAGACTTCTTCACACATGTAGGTTTTTATGAATATGGGGATACACAAAGGACACATACATATTAGCCAAGATACATAATAGAAACATACACAATCTGAGGAGTGGGCTTCAGTGAAAAGAATTTTAGTATCTTATCCCTACCCTCCATAGCCTCTTTTCTAAGTATATATATATGTGTATATAATATATATATATATATATATATATATATATATATATATATATTTATTTATTTTTTTTTAAAAAGGACCTACTATTCCAAGATGTTAAACTGTGATTTGGCTTTTAAATGGTACATTTTAGGAGCGCCTCTATCTGGAGCAAACAAAAATATGTTGGGAAGCCCTACAACAGTGCTTTGTTTTTTATTTTTCCTCTGCCCATCAGCTTGTATTCAGAAATGGCACAACCTCACTTATGTCACATCACTTTGTCACCATGGAAATGCCTGTGATGATGTGGCAAAATATCTTTCAAACAGTATTTCCCATGGGGCTCTGAACTACAAACAGAGGTTTGTTAACATAAAAGGTAGAATAATTGTCAATTCATTGTTTGCCTAACCTCCTTACCTCTAAAGGATAACAGCATTTGGGCACCTTTCCTTTCTAGAAAGTGTAAATCCTCAACAAAAGAATTCAGTGTTTGGAAGCTGGGTGTTTAATTTCTCATTCAAACCAGAAGCTATTCAATGGAAACAAAACCAAATGCAAATGTACATCCTTAGTTGAATACACCAACAGTTTGCTTCCTCATTTATCACAAACTATCAAGATAAACTGTTAAAATTCACCTAAATGATCACCTACTCCTCCCTTCCCTTTCTCAAATATGTACTATATAAATTATTGCCTTTCAGGGAGTAATTTCAGGTTGTTCACCTCAGAAGTTTTGCTGCCAATTGCTATTATGGTAAAGCAATTTTCCCTGCAAGAATTCACAAAACCCAGAGACTCTGGGTTTATGTTTTATATTTTTCTGGTGTTCAGAAAAAAAAATAAAAAATGAATTGAGACAGAGAAACAAAACATAAGAGTATTACAAACCCTTTGATTACTCTAATTACACCTAAAAGGAAAACAAGTCCCCTCTCTGGGTACCAGAAGTATGAATCATTAACGGAAAAGGAAGAAAGATAGAAAAGCTATAAGCCATTGTCAACTTATCTGCAAGGCTACCACAAAGCATGTCGTGCCCTGAAAAAAGTCAGTCATTTCTGCCCAACCCTGAAGAGCAAGCCTCCTTCCCTCTCTTTTGCTCCTGGTCTTATAAACTCATTATGGCATTGTTTTCGAATATATTAATACCATTCTGGGGGGCCGGAGTCCGTAAGGGAGAAATTCCTGGAAATGTTGCCGTTCTGTTGTATTTGGAAAATGAATGAATTGTGAATGTTCATAGTCGTAATGGCAGTCACAGAGAAAACGGGAGCTTTGTAAATGTTTTAATTGTGATTTCCCTCACTGAATTGAACCCATAGAGCATAATGAAAGAAAGAAAGGGTGTAGGTGTGGAGGGAGGGACAAGCACGGGAGGGGAATTGGCAGATTTCAGCCTGGCCCCTGCAGGCACCAGCTGCTTGCTGCTCAGAGCAATGAAAATCTTTGCATGTAACTAATTCCAGCCTTCAAAAGCCTGCCTTGTTTTTGAAGGTAATGGGGAAGCACTGCTCCTGAGGGGACCCCTTGAAGATACCCAATAGCCAGTGGCTAAATCAAGCAATTTAAAAATTATGGACATTTTGCTAAATAAATGAGCACGCTTCAGTAGTAACAAAGAGGATTTCCAAACAGCTCCTTACTTATTTATTTGTCGTGTGTTTTCACCTCAGGGCAGAGAAAGCTCAGCAAGTGGAGCTGGGGTCTCTGGGTGCGGTGTGACAGATTAGCTCAGGTAAACTGAAACAACAGCTATTACTCTTTCCGCCCACTCTGGGACCAGGCACACTGTGCTGTTACATGGATATGGGGGAAGGGGCTGGGAGGGGGAGGGGAGGTCCTCATCCTTCTCTTCAGGCGACAGGGTGAGTTGGGATAAGGACATCAACTACTCATGTACAATCCGTGATGACACAGATCTCGTCATGTG
This sequence comes from Rhinolophus ferrumequinum, assembly GCF_004115265.2. NCBI lineage: Eukaryota > Metazoa > Chordata > Mammalia > Chiroptera > Rhinolophidae > Rhinolophus > Rhinolophus ferrumequinum. The sequence continues at coordinate 20,323,630 of NC_046289.1, forward strand.
GCTGGGCCAGCTTCTCCAATGCCGGGTCATTCTTCAGACTATGTAATTGCACAGGTTCCCACTGCAGCTTGAATAAAAACCAAACTCCTGAGCATGGCCCCCTTACAAGCTTATCACGGCCCTGGCTCCAGTCGCACTGGCTTCATTCACCCCACACCCTCATCCCATTCCCTCCTGCCACAGAGGCTTTGCACCCTCTGTTCTCTAGGACTGTGGGGCTCTTTTTTCCCTTTCCTAGTAACTCTACTCATCCTTCAGGTCTCTAATCTTAGCCACGTCCTCAGATCAGCTCTTCCTGACCATCTTGATCCTGTCAAATCTCTGAATGGAGCAGCGCCAAGTTCTACTTCTTTGCCTCCCTCATTGTTGGGACTTGATTTTTTTCCTGCGGGCACCGCTAGAAGCTTCCATCCCTGTCCTCCTCCTATACCTTATCGGAGCAATTTCCTGCAAACGCAGTAGTTAGAGGCTTTCCCATCAAAACAATGTTGAGCGTTCACAGCTGTTATGGATGGACCTCCCCGGCACCCTGGCCAGATTTAACCAATCCCTAGCGTTGCAATAGCAATGGTGCGAATCCCCCCAAACCCGGAGGCCTAACCCTATAACACAAAGCGCCCGACCCCGGGAAGTGCTCAGTCTTTGGGGACAATCCCGCTGAGCCCGCCGGCGTAATAAAGCTGTGTTCCCCCTGATCTCTGCGCGCCGCTGGAGTCTCTCGGTCCTCGCCGTTTTCCCCCCAACTTCATCACTGCTGCAAATGTCCTTTGTGAGGGTATTTGATGAATATGTGTTTCTCCCTCTAGAAGACACTCTCCATGAGACCAAAAACGGCATCTCTTTTTATACACCGTCATGTCCCCAGTGCTCAGCACACAGAAACCACTTAATAAATTCTTACTGAATGAATAAATAAATTAGGGAGCTCCACCAGGTTGCAGGTCATTTGCAATTTTCTGGTTTCAGAAAGAAGAGTTAACTGCACAGGTAGGCCAACGAGGAGATGTCTGGTCACCCATCATGCATTATCATGCTTCAGTGGTGGACACTGGTACAGAGACCAACAAGCCTACAGCACGTCAAACCGCATGTCACAGAATCACTGATGGACAATGATGGACTTCACTTTTGCTCCTCTGTGAGATGGGACAGCCGTTGTCTCTACCCACATAGAAGCAGCAGCTCTAAGATGACGCACTCGTAGAGATATGGGAAAGGTCAGGGGAAATAAGACAGGGAGGAAATTTCGTCTTATTACAAACCTGAGAGAGATCGCATAATGTTAGTATTACACGAAACTGAGGTACAGAGACTTTCAGCAACTTACCCTCACAAAATTAATATGCTATTAAGCTAGAATGCAAAATGAGTTTTTCAAATTCCTGAAAGCAAATTTGTTCCATCACGTTACCTGGGCTTCCAATTCAGGGTAGGATTTCCCTAGCATTTGACACTGTACAGAACCTGAAGTTTTTGACTATGCATGCAAACTAAGAGAAGTCATTTTACCATTCATCAATCCCTGTCATTGCAATGGGGATGGAAAACTGGCATCCTGACATGTGGCTAAAGTCCACATACATTTAATGAGCATGTACCATGGGGCAGGGACTGTTCTAAGCTGGAGATGCAGAAATAGAAGACATAGCACTGATTCTCAAGAAGTGTTCAGGTAGAGAGGGTCCACGAGAGAAGAGAGCTTAAATGAAATCAAAGTTCCTACAGGCAGAGTCCGCTGTTGAATCTCCTGTTTTCAATTCAAGGCTAGTTGCTTTCACTCTTGAGATCCCACTGAAGACTCTCTCCTCCAACAGAACTTCATGTGGGACTTTGGTCTACCTGAGAAGTACACCAAGAGGCACTGAAACTCTGGCGAGGATTCAAACGCCCTGGTTCCACAGAGTCCAGGGCATATTACAAATGTGTTTCTTATTCATCTAGCTGTCTCAGCAGCAAGGGAGCTGGTCCCCAGGAAGCAATCTGTTGGTTCACTGAAGAAATAACCCGTTTAACCTCTGTGTTTCCAAAACCTTCAAGCCAAGGCCAAAGACAAGTGAAGTAGGTTACTGGTACGTGTACAGAAATTGAGAAGTACACGAAAGTGCTGTCGGACTCAAGAGATGGGGACTGAAAATAGCAAAGCACGTAGCACTGAATCTCTCCCTCTGTTTATCTCCAGAACACTAAGCTAAGTGCTCCCATTCTTTTTCTTCCCCTTCCTCCTCACATTACCTACCATCCAGGAGAAGTTGTAAGACTTGATAGGAATGAAACAGAAAAAATGGCTGTCTTGTGACTTGAGTCAGACAGGCTAAAAGAGTTGACTGGAGAGTGAAACTCCTTGTGGCTACAATGAAATGAAAATAAATAACTGGGGACCTTATTGGGACCGACACAGAAGCAGGACACATATCTGCTGAGGGGTTTAGGTTTGAATAAGGCTTCGAGACAGCCTTCCTATGGTAGAACAAGGACTTCCCCCATTGGCCTCATTCACTAGGGATAAGATGAAGAAATGGAAGGTGGTAACACAAAAGGAGGGGACAAGTACAATGATAAGAAATACCATTTGTATCATTTTCCTTGAGATCATTCCTGAGAGACACCTTGGTGTATCCAGGACTTTATGTATATATATATATATACCGCAACGATGATGATAGCACAATAACTGGCTGTGGTTTCTCATGTCTAGAATGACACAATCTTGGCATTAAAAGGAACCTCAGAGGTCACTCATATCAAAGGTACACCTAGCGCAAGAATTATTTCTTCTAATATCCAAAGAAAATAGTTATCCTGAGGACTCTCTCTTCTCTCTCAGCACATCTATCCTCTCCTAAATCCATTTACTTCTCATCCAAGCCTGTGTTCCGCTGGCTACTTATGCACCTGCCCACCTATGTTTCTAAACTTTTTCCTCCCTTTGACCTTCTGCTGAATCTGGCTGGTCATTTTCCAACGCTGGAGCAACCCAGACCCTCCTTTCTCTTCTTCCCGGCCTGGGCTCCCTGAGCGTTAGAGAAATGCTCACAAGCTGTGCTATCATTACTACTTAATGGTTGCCAACCGCAGTTTCAACCTCAGCAATCTTTTTATTCACCCTATTAAATCCCTATAGCAGCTGTTCAAACCTTGTGTCTATTTTTTTTTCCAGCCTACACCTCTCTACTAACCCCTTCCGCCATCTCCTAGCTCAGAGAAATGTATAGTCATCAGGCAATAAGCTCTTTCAATTTTCTTCTCTGTTTACCTTCAAGATTTAAACTTTAACCTGTCTGAAAGGAAGAACACTTTCATTCGCTTTAATTCTGATGTCTTCATATTATGCCTCATTCCACACCTTGCTTCACCAATTATCAGTTGTTCTCCTCATCTCAATATCAATTCTACTCCATTAGAAAAAAAGAAAATTACAATCTTTTTTTTTTTTTTTACCTTGCCTCATCCTTAGAACATGACTGCCTCTCTCCTTCCTTTTACTGCCAAATTTACCAGGAGAGCAGTCTGCAATCACTGCATCCATCAACCTCCGTTCACTGCCCAGGGCACAGAAACCTGGAATCTTGACAACTATTCTCCTTGGATTGCATCTCAGAGGTCATCAGAAGCCTCTACTTTTTAAACCCAATGGCCCTCACCTATGTTCATCTGCTTAATATGTCCAAAGTGATCTTTCTTCTCGAAGTTCTCTCCTCCTTGGTTTTGTTGATACTACTCTTGGCTAAAGCCCCCTTTTTTAGTCACTTTCCTCCCTCATCCATCATGTTGTTACTTAGGGTTCCATCTTGGTCTCTGTTGTCTACAATGGTGCTTAAACCATTTTGTTTGTTGTACCATGTGTTGTTTTTTTTTTTTTTTTGTGTGTGTGTGTGTGTGTGTGTGTGTGTGTTTTTGTTTATATTTGGCTTACTTTTACTTTTTCTGGTGTTGACATCAAGCTTTTTTTTTTTAGTCAAAGTAATAATTAGACATTTATCATTTATATGTAGATGCCTGATCACTGCACTGTACAGCTGAAGCTAAATGATAATGAATGTCAACTACAAGTTTTTATATATATATATATATATATATATATAGTTACAGGAAGCAGAGTACAGCATTAGAAATAGAGACAGTGGAAATGTAATGGCTGCTGTACCATTTTTTAATGCTACGATTAGGAAATGGCACATTTGCAAGGGTTAAATCTACATTAATTATAACACAAGCACTATGACTGGAAAGGAATGTTTTCCGATACCGGAAAACACATCCACGTTTATCACCTGATGTACCTGATTACTCTTGGTAAACACTCAAATCTTCACGGGTTCTAGCTTAACATTTTGTTTTTCTCTCTCTTTGTATTTTGTACTTTGCTTGAGAACATACTGCATGACCTCCTCAGACGTAAGAAACAAGTTGCGTAAGATTTGGCACATAAGATTTGACTACCCACTTTGAGAAAATCGCCCGTGGATACAGACCAGTGCTCTACTCACTTGGGGAAAATTTCATTCATATCATAGGTTCAACATTCCCTCGTAACATACAAGGCTAAAGACTTTCAGATCAAAGATACACTATGTGGAAAAAAATTAAAAACTGAAATTATAACCTAAATATCCAAGCTTTTGTTTTCATTTAGAAAGAATGTGCTAACATGCCTACAAGGTAACAATCTATTTGAGCTCAACAGCAGCAATGCCTTTTAGGAAAAAGTCATCTGTTTTCCAATTTTCCATAGTCCCCACTCCCATTGTTACTTTGTCCACTTCACTTATTTGTTACCTGTTTACTTCGTAGTCATTTGCTTCGATAATCTTTGCTTATACTGAGAACTCCCCAAGATATATCTCCAGCCCTATTTTCTAAGCTCTCTACTCATATTTCCAAATGTTCAGTGGGCAACTGATGTAGATGTCCTCCAGACACCATACAAAGTTTCCCCTAACCAGCTCCTCAGCTAGTTTTCCACCATCTCAATTAATAACTCCCCTCGACCTAGGCCAGAATTAATTTCCATAGCTCTTTGTTTCCTATTAATAGTATTTCACTGATTTTAATTAGCTGTTAATTATTTTCAGGATCTCCCTTCTCCTTACGGGTAAGTTCAGTGTCTTGTGCATTGTTACCCAGCCTATAATACGTAGTAAGCATTTAAAAATATTCCTTGAATTAAACTAAAATGCTTGGAACCTAGTAATGGATGATAAACTTAGGCTTTCAATTTTTGGACCACCCTACTGTATTAAGTAAAATGCTCCCCAGTGACTGGGAGAACATCAGTCCTTACTACGCCCTCTGTAAAAACACAGAATATAAATTATCTTCCACAAGACAGCCCTCCCAATACTTTTAAACTATTACATACCCCTATGTATCTTGTTTATGGGTATCTATCTGATTAAAATCTTTCATACGTATGTTCTTGTATCTATTCTCACTATCATGACATTAAGACCACCATCATTTCTTACCTGGATTACTACAAAAAACTCCCAACTCCTCCCCCCAAATCCACACTTATTCTCCACATTGAAGTCAAATAAAATGACACTATACCCCTGCTTTAGATGTGCTTCTCCAGTGCCCTTAAGATAAGGTACAAACTCCCGAACATTAAAAGGCCCTTCGTGATCAGCTCCCTGCTTACCTTCCCAGCATTGTGACTTGGTACTCCTTAACCAGTACATATGCTCCAGTCGCCCTAAGTGGCCTGCAAGTCTCTAAATTTGTCTGCTCGGTCTCTGAGTTCTTATATATGTTGTCCACTTAGCCTAGAATGCACCCAATGCCAGTCTACCTTTCCCCACTTTGAATCTATTTATTCGGACTCAGTTATCGATTCCCAAGCTAGGCAGGATGTCTTCCCACAGCACCCTTTATTTTCTCCTATTGAGATAAGAATGTTAACACACATATACTGCTCTATCTGTCCCAATAGAATTGTGCAATTTTTTCAGGACTGTCATGTTGTGTGTGAGAATGTATAAAATTTAATTAAATCATCGTGTATTTTTCTTTCTTAATTTGCCAAAGGTTCTCTTAAAACATATACATCATACCTCCTTTTACTGTGATTCACTTATTGCACTCACAGATGTTGCATTTTTTTACAAACTGAAGCAAGACCTTCCACCAGCAAAGATTAGGCTTGCCTATTGCGATACTCACTATTGAGGGGGTTCTGAACCACAACCTGCACCATCTCTGAGGTATGACTGTATTCAGAGCTGAAACAATTCCTCCTATGTGGTTAACTTCTGCAGGGTACAATGAAGCAATGGCACATCTGCTGCAGTCACTACCTCACAAAATGTTTTGAGCTTCATCTCTTCTCTCTTGTCAGGAGGATCATATGCCTCCGTTAAAGATGCTCTAAAACTACATGAGATGGTGTACACAGTACCTAGCTTAATCCTGATAAACTGGTGCTCAATAACCAGCTATGATTATAATCGAGGACAACTTTACCTAACCGTGATCCACCTGTCCTGGAATCTGGTAAAAAGTGGTCGTCTTAGAATAAGAGAGAAGGTCAAAGGATCATGAAGTTCTGTTTTGGTGGAATGGAAACACAGGGGGTAGCTAATGCCGAAGTCATCTCTATGTCATAGAGGAATAGAAACAGAAGGGGCTCAAGAACTCACAGTGGAGGGCAGAGGGAAGTCGATCCCTAATGCAACATCGCACGTTTGGGGAGGACGAACAGAAGACATCTGCAGCTCACAAGCCACCACTGTCTTTACATACAACACCCACTTCACTGACTTCTGTAGCTCACAAAAGGTAAGCAGGATAACATCTCTTTACCTCCCAGCAAATACCATTGTCCCTCTACTTCATAGCTTTAAGCAGATAGTCCCTTCAAAAGGGCATCATCCCAAAATTGTTGCTTGTCAGATAATCCACAGAGACAGCAATTAAGAGATAAACTGTCAGCAGGATGCTATGCAGGGTCCTCTGGTCCCACTCCCCACATAAGAAGCAGGATATGGGAGGTCAAAAGGGATACCATAGAGCCATAAATAGGAAAGTCATACCACTATATTCTCTCTGGTGGCTGGTTGGAGACACAGAAAGCAGGATCCGACGATGTATAATCCGCCATCCCCTGCTTCTTCCATCACCAGCCAACAACCACCCCACCCATTGCTAACTGAAATCCCCATGCTAACTGCAATCCCGCATGCCAGCTCAGCCACCATCCTCTGGCTAGAGTAGCCATGGCAGTTTATATTGTGGCCATGGCTCACTGTTTACAGCGTGACGGCCAACTAGCCACAGCTGATGCCATCTGATCCTAGTTGATAGCCATTTACACCCGTAGGGAGCACCGTTTCCCACATGAGGGCGAGAGCCTGGAAACTGCACTCCTGGCTCTGTCCCCACACTCCACGCCTCCAGGATCTCGCCTCACAATCTACGCGACAAGCAATCTTCCCGCGAGGGTCCCTGTGCGAGGAACCGTGGAGGTGAATGCAATATCTTGGAGACAGCCAGGCTCTCGGGCACAGCCAGGGTTTCTCAGGGCAACCACCAGGCCTTCTGGCACAGCCAGATTTCCTGGGCTTCTTAGGGTACACACCAGTCTCCCCAGGCACAGCAGGCCTTCTCAGGCACTGCCACTCTCTCTGGCACACCAGACTTTTCTTCTCTTGGGCTCACCAGGGGCTCTCAGGGCACTGCCACTCTCTCTGGGCACAGCCAGACTTCCTGGACAAAGCCAGATCCTCTCAGGGCACTGCCACTCTCTCTGGGCACAGACAGACTTCCTAGACACAGCAGGGCTCTTGGGCAACCGCACTCTTTTTGGGCACAGCCAGACTTCCTGGGTACAGCCAGGGTTCTCAGGGCACCGTGCGGAACAAGTGGGTTCACAACCAAGGTGCTTACAGATTCTAGATGGCGGCCGGTCAAGACATAGGAAGCAACATCCACCGGTTCCACGCATGGTGGTACGTCCCAAGCAAACAGTCAAGCGGTCCATCAAATCAGGGATGGGAAGGCAGTCCCCATAGTCCACATCATTCGCCAGTGCTGTGCACTGGCCCCACAATGTGTGCCCTCTCCACAGGGCAGGGCTCCAAGTCCCCCCAACCTGGGGGTGAGGGCCTCAGCAAGCACTTCCCAGCCCACACGGCCGCAATGACCTTCACTTTCTCTGGCCTACCCTGGTTGGAGAATTGTCCACATCTTCCCACCCCTTCATGGGGGTCCAGCTCACCGGCAGACGCACAGCTTTTCCTGTGCTGGTCGGAAACTTGCTTGCCACGCCAGGTGTCCGAGTGGAGGTGTTCCCGGTGTGAGATGTTCACAACTCTAGGAGCCCATGGCAGCAGCGGACCACCAAAATGAAGGTGACACCTTCACGACCTAGAGGGTGGTGTGCCATCTGGAGGCTAGAATCTCCCAGGCAGACAGGGCCTCCCGTTCCTGGAGCTGCTCCTCTTGGGACTCCGGAGACTGAGTGTTCATATGCACAAACTGCTCCACTGCCCTTCGGAGAGCTTACGCGGCACCGTAACCCTGCTCGCTGCGCCATGTATCATGCAGGGTGTCATGCAGGGTCTCTGGTCCTGCTCCCCGCATAAGAACGCAGGATATGGAAAGGCCAAAAGGAACACCAATGGAGCCATAGATAGGGGGAGTCATACCACTATAGTCCTCTCTGGCGGCTGGTTTGGAGACCACAGAAAGCAGGATCCACACGATGCCAATCTGCCATCCGCTTCTCTGCCAACCAACCAACCAACCCCTTGCTAACTGCAATCCGCCGTGCTAATGGCAATCCATGCTTGCCAGCCACCACCTGCTGCCTGCGTAGCCACAGCAGTTATATTAGTGGCCAATGGGTCACTGGTTACAGCTGACGGCCAACTAGCCACAGCTGATGGCCATTCAGTCACAGTTGATGGCCATTTACTACTCGAGTCAGCACCTTTCTACAGGAGGCCCAGAGCCTGGAAACTGCTTTTTGGGCTCTGTCCTCACACTCCACGCCTCCAGGGTCTCGCCTCACAACTCACTACGCGACAAGCATCTTCCGCGAGGGTCCCTGTGCGAGGAGCCTGGAGGTGAATGCAAATATCCTGGACACAGCCAGGCTCTGGGCACAGCCAGAGTTTCTCAGGGCACCACCAGGCCTTCTGGGCACAGCCAGATTTCCTGGGCTGCTTAGGGTACCACCAGTCTCCAGGCACAGCCAGGGCCTCTCAGGCACTGCCACTCTCTGAGCACAGCAGACTTCCTAGGCACAGCCAGGGCTCTCAGAGCAACCATGCGGGAACAACAGTAGCTCACAACCAAGGTGCTTACATATTCTCGATGGCAGCTGGCGAGACATAGGATGCAAACATCCACCGGTTCCACTACATGGTGGTACATTCCCAAGCAGACAGTCAAGTCAAGGTGTCCATCTCAAATCAGGGATGGAAGGCAGTCCCCATAGTCCACAGTCATTCGCCAGCACTGTGCACTGGCCCCACAATGTGTGCCCTCTCCACAGGGCGAGGGCTCCAAGTCCTCCCCAACCTGGGGGTGAGAACCTCAGCAAGCACTTCCCAGCCCACACGGCCGCAATGACCTTCACTTGCTCCGGACTATGCTGGTTGGAGAATTATCCAGATCTTCCCACCCCTTCATGGGGGTCCAGCTCACCGGCAGTCGCACAGCTTTTCCTGTGCTGGTCGGAAACTTGCTCGTCACGCCAGGTGTCCGAGTGGGTGGTGGTCCCGGTGTGAGATGTTCACAACTCTAGCAGCCCATGGCAGCAGCGGACCACCAAAAGGAAGGTGACACCTTCACGGCCTTGGGTGGTGTGCCATCTGGAGGCTAGAATCTCCCAGGCAGACAGGGCCTCCCGTTCCCGGCGCCGCTCCTCTCAGGACTCCGGAGACTGAGTGTTCATATGCACAAACTGCTCCACTGCCCTTAGGAGAGCTTTGGCCGGCACCGTACCCTGCTCGCTGCGCCATGTATCATGCAGGGTGTCATGCAGTGTCTCTGGTCCCGCTCCCCGCATAAGAACGCAGGATATGGTGGGGCCAAAAAGGAACACCAATGGAGCCGTGGATAGGGGAGTCATATCACTATATTCTCCTGGGAGGTTGGATTGGAGACACAGAAAGCAGGATCTACACGATGCGCAATCTGCCGTCCGCTTCTTTGCCTGCCAACCAACCAACCAACCAACCCCTTGCTAACTGCAATCTGCCATGCTAACTGCAATCCGTGCTTGCTAGCTCAGCCACCATCCACTGCTAGCGTAGCCACAGCAGTTATATTAGTGGCCAATGGCTCACTGGTTACAGCTGACAGTCAACTAGCCACAGCTGATGGCCATCCAATCACAGTTAATGGCCATTTGCTACCCAAGTGAGCACCTTTCCATGTGAGGCCGAGAGTCTGGAAACTGCACTCCTGGCTCTGTCCCCACATAAACTATTAAAAAACACAGAGTACCCAAAAGAAAATGTGTAAGTGCCACTGGCTCTGCTTCTGAGTGTTCAGAGTAAATTTTCCATGTTATACACACAGAATCCTGTTTGTCCACACACACACACACACATACTACACACACGATACAAAATACATACACAATCCACTCATATACAAAACCATACATACATACACATATTCACTTTACCTTCAAGACTTTTTCTCATCTTTTAGGCTTCAATTTAATGACCTTTCTTTTGAGAGTCACATCCTGATCATCCAACATAAAGTAGATAACCTCTCGTATTGTGTAGCATTAATTCACTGTATAGCATGATAGCTAAAATCATGGACTCTGGAACCAGACAGCCCAGGTTCAAATCCCACTTCTGTCACTTCCTACCTGCATGAATTTGATCTAGTTACTTAAAGCCCCTGGTCCTCAGTCCCCTTATCTATAAAATTAGATCATAGTAGTACGTGCCTTAGAGGCTTGTTGAAAGAGTTAAACAAGCTAACATACAGAAAGCTTTAAACTGTGACCACAATGTATTAAGTGCTGGGTAGATGTTAGTTCTTACTGAGTTTAGTTGCTTTAATTTCATATCCACAACTAGATGTAATCTGCGTGAAACTAGCTTCCTTCTTTATTTTCTTCATCTATAGATCTCCAGTGCCAGCACAGCACAGGAACAGGCACATGGTGACATGACTAGTTTTTTTTTTTTTTGGCTTTATTATTATTATTATTATTTAAATCAAAGTTTACTGGGGTGACAATTGTTAGTAAAATTACATAGATTTCAGGTGTACAATTCTGTATTACATCATCTATAAATCCCATTGTGTGTTCACCACCCAGAGTCAGTTCTCCTTCCACCACCACCTATTTGATCCTGTTTACCCTCATCTGCCACTCCCCACCCCCCTTACCTTCTGGTAACATGACTAGTTTTGAATGAACACACACACATTTAATTAGTTAATGAGTGAAACATGAGAGAAAAGAAATAAAATCTTTCCATTTTCTGAAAGAATAAGATTCATTACACCCTCCTTTCTGTGTGTCACTCCCTGGTAGAAAGGCCAACTGCTTCCATGCAGCCTTGTTAGGTAACCACAATCATACACACTCAGGGAATGACATTGGGGTGTGGGAGCCAGTGCCAGGAGGAAATCCCAAAAACACTGTGGGTGTTGATTCCCAACAGGTAGCCTTTGATCCCTAACGGGAAGGCCAGGGGATCCTGTCTTATCTAGTGGATTTTTGTATCTTGATTGGAGAAGTGTCCCTTACTTGGGATAGTCACTCACTAGATGATATCCCATGCGACAAGGCTATGGGAGAAGAGTCGTCTGTTGCTTCCTAAAGCTAGGAGAGCTTTGTGCCCTCCGGCAGTGAGAAAGCTCCCTACAGGAAGCAGCAGCTCATCTTGAACGCTGGGGTCTCAGAGGTTCAGGCCGACTTTCCTGTCTCAGCCCATCAGGACACAGCTTGTGTAGGACGGCCCCCCCCGCCCCCCACACACACTCTTTACAATCCTAAAATCAGTCCAGGGTAACTACGAGAGGATGGTGTTTATACACGAGAATTCACAAGGCTCAGGTCTTCTGGGCAGCTGGTACTTTGAAAACTCAGCCTCAGTTCTTTGTAACAATGTGAACTACGGGTTTCCTAGCCCAAGGCTGATTTTAGTTTGATCCTAGAAATCATTTCTTCGCTGTACAGAGGGCCTGGATTCCCTAGACACACTTCCCATGATTTTAAGTTTCAATAAATGTACAGAATTCTCTTTGGATGAGTAGAATCCCACTTCTTCAAAATGCCTTACAGCCATGAGTAGGACTTATTTTCAACATCTCCGCACTAGGGAGAGGTATATGGCAGCTACTCCTTTAAGTTTTCTTCAACCTTAAAAAATGTGTTCCTCAAAAACAAAATCCCCACACTCTCTTATAGAGCATTAAAAGTTAACTGAAAAATTGTGACTAAACACAAATTAAAACCAAAACAATTTTAGAAACTTTTTTTTTTTCTTTTAACTCTAATCACAAGATACCCATGTGAACGCTGACTTTACTTGTCTGATGCAAATTTTTCCATCCTAGCTCGGGGAGAGGCAAGTCATAGGCCAAGTTCAAACTCAGTCCTTCAGCACTGCTTTGTTTCTAGAACACACATTCCTTCCTCCTCCCCTCTTCCAGATGTTGACGCCCCCCCAGGGAGGACACTGCCATCCCTCCCAACCCTGCCCTCCCTTGAGAACTACTAGCTTAAACTGAGAAATGTGGCCAGTCACACTGACCAGGGAGGTCTTGGAGGAAAGCCAGTTCTTTCTACAACGGGTTTGATGCCAGCTCCGTAAAAGTGAAGGCAGTCTACATCAAATCAGAGAGACTTCCCAGCTCAGAAACAGCCAGGCAGAACTGTTTCTCCGATGAAACTTTACTTAGTTGCAGACTCTGTTTAGCATCTCATCAATTATAAAGCTGGGCTGAACAAATGCCATTTTATTACAATCTTCCTACAGTCCTCCAGGGGACACAGCTCCTGGAGCCAGGCTGTCCGGGTGCATGTTTTCCCCAACTGTGCGGTCACAGGTGCATGCCTTTAACACTGCACACCTCAGTTTCTTCAGATGTAACAGAGAGATGATAATAACACTTACTCATTGAGTTGTGACAATTTAAATGCAATAAACCATTTTGCACAGTGACAATCGCCCATTTGATATCAACTCTTCTCATTCCCATTCTTTAGTTGCTCCTAGGTTTGCCTCATTGAGATCTTAGGTCTTTTCCCAGAGGAGACAAATATTCTCTACCTCCTATCCTACAGAGGAAGCAGATCAGAGCGGCATGGAGCTAGAACCCACATTCTGATTTCCCCTTCTGGCTCTGTCACTTGCAAACTGCAAGAGTTGGGGCAGGTTTTTAACCTCCCTCTGCTTCAGCTTCCACAAGTATAAGACGGGGGATAATAAGAGTGTCACCAATAGTGTAGTATCACCGCAGGCTATTGTGAGAATTAAATAAATGGATGTAAAACATTCAAAAGAGTGCTAGGCATAGAGTGCTTCCTCTACAGCTGTCAGTTATCATCAGACTTTTTGCAGTGTGAGAGAATTTTTATATTCTTTATTTACTACCTCATGCCCAAAGGAAACAATATATTTAAATGCTTCTGTTATGTAAAAGTTGCAGAGTCCAAGGAATAAGGACATCTCTTATGTGACCTGGAACACTTAAAACCTGCAGGGACAATGGCTGAGAGCCATCAGGGGATCTGGAAGAGCATATCTATGTGACCTGGGGTATGTGGCTTCATCCATCTGGGTTTCAATAAGATCAATAATAAAATGATTGAGCTACAACCCAGCCCTGCAAGTTGATGAACGGATGCACGCCATTCTTTTGTATAAATCCTTATAGATATTTCAAGATGAGGGGTATATATTGCCTATCGGATCCTTGTCTAGTCCAGGTCCATTTCTTCTCTTTCCTTGTCACTGCTCTTAGCACATCCCTATGCCAACTGCAGCATGGCACATTCTGTAAGTGTATGCATAGACTAGGGTTTTGTCTTGGTTTCAACCACTGTGCTGCTATCAGTCTGTCAGGGGAATGGGGATGTATCAATTCCTGGTTCTAGGGTTTGCACTGACATTGATGTGATGTGCCACTACAAGATTATTTTAATTGGTGCCATCACCTCTGTTTTTTCACAGGACATTACGGTTTACGATGATGTTAATGAATGACAGTTTATAGTTTGCTTGGAAAAAACTGAAGAGTCCAACTCAAGTGGAAAAGACCATCAATTCTACTCCCCAGGAGATAATCCAGACAAGACAGAGACAGGAAAGCCAAAGTGCAAAAGCCCTGAAAATTAAGGGCAGGTGTAAGAGATTCCCCCAGGAGAGGCTTTAAAATGGAATAATTTGTCTGAAGGGAAAGGTACAAGCTTTACAGAGATTCACATAATTAAGGACCTTTTGTTTACTGTAATAATATTCATATTTCTCTGTTTTCTGGATAATGGTCAGGGGCAGAGAAGTAATTCTAGAGGAAAAGGGTATAACAAATAATCTGGGTTCAGAAAGACTCTCCTAGAATCAACAATAATTTAAATATATATATATATATATAGTTGTGGCACAATTACACAGAGTAAAACGCATGATATTAAGTATACAATTGGATGAGTTTTAACAAAGCAGTGTATCTGTGAAACCAACACTCCCATCGGGATACAGAACATTTTACCATCCCAGGAAGCTCTCTCACGACCCTTCTTGTCAATACCCACCCCTCATAGACAATCAATGTTCTGATTCATAATGCATATTAGTTTTGCCTGTTCTTAAACTTTATATAAATGGAATTACATAATATGTACTTTCTGTGTTTTTTTTCCTCCTGTACAATACTGTTTTTGAGATGCATACATGTTGCTTCATTTATCCTTAAATTTTTATTAGTAGCAGTATTCCATCATATGAATACTCCATACCTTGCTTATCCACTCTCTTGTTGATGGGCATCTGTCCTGCTTCTAGTTTGGAACTATTATAAAGCTACTATGAATGTTCTTTCACAAGTATTTTTTGTGGAAATGTGTCTTCATTTCTCTTGGACAAACAGCTATAAGTGAACTTGCCGAGTCTTAGTTCAGATCTATGTTTAATTGTGTTAGAAATTGCCAAACAATTTTCCAAAGTGGTTGTACCATTTTAGATCCCCACCTACAATGTATGAGAATTCCAGTTGTTCCAATGGTCTTCAACATTGTGTGTTGTCAGTCTTTTTAATTTCAACCATTTTCATGAGTATGAAATGATATCTCATTGTGATTTTAATATATATTTCCCTGATTAATAAAGATGTGGAGCATCTTTTCATAGCCCTATTGGTCATTTGTATATCTTTTTTTTTAAATTTTTCAAGCATTTATTTCTCATTCTCTGTAGGTTGATGTTCACTTGTTTCTTTTTTTTTTTAATTAAAGTTTATTGGGGTGACAATTGTTAGTAAAGTTACATAGATTTCAGGTGTACAATTCTGTAATACCTCATCTATAAATCCCATTGTGTGTATCTTGTTATATGAAATACCTATTCTTTTCCTCATTTTTTTAATAAGTGCTTTTTTATTATTATATTGATTTGTAAGAGATCTTTATATATTCTGAATTCAGAATAAATATGTCTTGAAAATATCATCTCTGTCTGTGGGTTACCCTTTAATTTTCCTAAGGATCTTTTGAAGAACAGAAAATTGTAATTTTGATCAAGTTCAATCTACCATTACTTTCTCTTATGCTTAGTGCTTTTATATCCGCTCCAAGAAATCATTGCCTACCTCAAGGTCACAAAGATATTTCCCTATATTTTCTTGTGGAAGCTTTATAATTTTAGCTATTGCATTTAGGTTTGTGATCCATCCCAAATTAATTTTTGTCAAGGCTATAATTTAAAATGTTTAACTGCTGCCAGGTATGAACTACTCCAAAGTTGTCTAGGAGAATAACTTCTTAGATATTGTACGAAAACTAAAAGTAGATTGTGGTAGTGGTGTTTGTTTATTTATTTGGGGTTTTCTGTTTTTGGAAGCGGCGGGAGAGGGAAGGGGTTGCTTGTTTCTGCTTGTTACTCTCTAAGTATAGCTAAGTAGCATAAAATCCGTTAACATGTTAGAAGTAGATATGTGCCAGAGACTCTTCTTAGTGGAGAAGTTACACGTAGTAACTCATTTAATTCTTAAAATCCAGAACACTGAGGCCTAGAGAGATTAAAGTAAACATGCCAGTGGTCACACAGCAAAGACATCTGAGCTAGGGGCCAAAGCCAGGCAGGCCGACTCCAGAGCCCACGGAAGCAGCCACTACTATTGACTGCTTAATTCTGTCAAATTTACTATAAGGAACTTGCTTCAAGGGAGAACCAGATGAAAGCTTATCCAGTGACTTTTGTGTCAGGTATTAGGCTAGGCCTTTCTATTTTACCTCACATAATCTTCAAAAATACCCTCTTAAGTACATATTATCAGGTTTTTACAGAGGAGGAAATTGAGACTGAGTTAAGTAGCTACAGCCAGGCTACCCAATCAACAGTGTGTCTGAGAGGTAAGCCCAGGTTGTCTGATTCAAACTCTGTCCTTGTTCTACTGTAAGACCCTATAACCCCATAGATTTATGTCAGGTATCATTGGAAGAAGCATGTTGAGAAGAATTTGACCGAGTCACTAAAGCTAAGTTAGGTCTATAGCACATTTCATTTAGGCAAACCTATCAAGGGAATAGTTCCTGTCTGGGAGCATGTCTCAGGGTCAAATCTTTGCGCCACAAGCATACTTCCTCTTTGCTAATATCAGACTGATATAAGCCTTAGTCCCAGAACAAAATCACCCCTTCCAAACCTCATGCACATACACAGATTGTTAGGCCCTCCCTGCCTCTTGCTTCTTCCACTCATTGTCCTTTCACTGGGACCATGATAGACCCAAACGTGTATTTTAAACTCAAAGCATAGTAGTTACGGCTACTACTATCATGGATTGTATCTAGAAAGGAAAGGAAGGTTTCCAGAAAGGTAGAAATCTGCTCTGTAGGTTTTGTGTTGCTTTGTTGTCTAAACTTAGATCAGAGGGTGGAAGCAGAGTTCCATAAACCACAGGCGTTGCATTACACTTACAGCTAAACAACAAAATAACCAGCTGTTCTCTGAAGGACTGGCAGGAGACCCCTCCGTTGCAGCAGTGATCTGAGAGAAACCTGCAAGACCATGTGTCAGGAGCGTATTTTCTAAAAAATCACATTAGCGGAAGGAGACTAAACTCAGTAGTAACACTACGTCTCTACTGCTTAAGGTTTCTGAGATTTCATGGACATAGAGGAAGTTTGTTTTGCCCCAAACCAACTGGGGAGATGACTACTGTTTCCTGTAAAAGCTGGTAAGTGCCACTCCAAAAGAAACAATTATAGGGTGGGGAAAGGAAGTGGGAGGAAAGGACACCTCTGAAAGGCTCTGGCATCTCACCACTCAAAATGTGGTTAAAAGACCAGTAGCATCAGCGTATCAGGGAGGCTGTAAGAAAATGCAGATTCTTGGGCCCAACCCAGAACAACTGAATCAGAAACCGAACAAGATTACCCTGGAGATTCACACGCACTAACATGTTTGAGAAGAGCCAGCCAGCGTTATACACACTAAGACCACAAGCGATGGAAGATGGCATCTGTGGAAGGCATGTTCTTATTCCCCAAACGCATCCTGTAGGAGTGTCATTCCAGGTGGCACCTCTGTCATTCTTGGAGCATCGGGAAACTGGAGTGGCCTCTACCATTTCACAGGGATCACAAAGAAAGTCTGCTCCCTATGGATCAGTGAGTTGGTGAGTGAGTAGTTGTATGATCTCTTTGAATTGTCAGGCTGAGGTCCTCCTCGGCACGCTGGGTCCTCCACCAGGACCCCTTGCTCCGGTGATTCAGGGGAGGCCCTGCCTCAGGGCTCTGAGTCACCTGCACTCACTGCAGCACCCCTCGCTAGTCATTTTCATAGGGCATGATTCATGGGGCGAATGGGGATGCGGGCTTATTCTTTACGGCCCCATCAAACTGCCGTACCTCCGGCACACAGGAAGGTGCAGAGCCCGGGACTGGGATTGGCCTCCTCTGTTTATGGCCAGTTCTTGGTCATAAATTTGGAGTGGGAGGGCAGAGTGATTGCCTGTTGCTGAGGAGCGAATGGGGAGCAGGACCGTGAGCAAAGCCATGAAAAGGGAACGTGGAGCCGGTGCTCCCTCAAGGTCACTCGGTTTCTGCAGCAAAAAAACAAAAACCAGATTTTCTCATTTCCTACTTTTCTGTGCCATTACAGACACAGATTTGATCAAGTTCTGGCCAAAAGAAAGCTGTTGTTTTTGGGTTTCTTTTTTAAGATTCCGTGGTGTTTACGAGGAGGCCTAAGCAGTGAAGCATAAAATCAAAAGCCACTATAGGAGTTTTCTCATTGGAGCACAGGTTGAAATCAAGGAAATGATTTGCACTTTGTCTGATGGTAGCTCTGGAAGGAAAGAATGGGAGGAAAAACCTGGGAACAGTGAAAGCAAGAAGCAGAAAAAGTAGCGGGGCTAATCAGAATCTCCTGGATTTGTCCAAAGATAATGTATAGAAACAGAGAGCTGATCAGACGGTGTGTATGCACACTTGTGAGTCTATTTTCTGAGATAAAAATGTGAAAAACATTTGGTAAAGTAAATGTGAACCCTGGCTTAATAAGCCAACTAATTTTTCAAAACGATTATTAGCAATATGAATAACTAGAGTCAACATTTATTGAGCATTCACTCAGCCTGTACCAGGCTACATGCTTTCACGACTTTATCTCATTTCATCATCACCACGACAGGATGAAAAAGTACAATCATCATTCCCCTCATCTCACAGACAAAGAAAGGGAGGCGTAGGACTGTAAAGTCACTTGGTCGAGGTCACATCGCTAGTTGGTAGCAAATTCTTAACCTCGGGGGAACTCTGGCTCAAAAATATGCTCACATATCCATTATTTTCATCAACTTCTATTTCACACATGGGGCCAATCAGCCAGTAAAAAGTAGAAATGCAATATGTTTTCTCAAAAAGAATCAGAAATTTATGTTGGAAGTCTGTCTCTACCAAAGGCCTCCTCTTACTGAGAATAATTAGGAGGAAGAAAAACAAACATCAGTGGTCTTATTTCAAAGGTAGGAGTTTTCAGCCAAGAGGTCCCCCAAGGTCATTTGCTAGAGACATTTTTCATGATCACAACTGGGGGAGGGTGCTACTGGAGAGGGTAGAGCCCAGGGATGCCGCTAAGTGCCTACAACGCACAAGACAGCCCCACACCAAAGCATCATCCCATCCAAAATGTCAATGGTGCAGAGGTTGAGAAATCCTATAGCTATGCTACATTCAGAAAAGAGCCTTCACCTGGTAGCTGGAAATATCTCTCAGCGAAAATAAATGTCTCTTCACCACACACTGTCATACGATCAGTGACGAAGATCGTTTTGCGGACACTGTACAGCACTGGACTCTGGCCAGTGAGGAGCCGGTACACACTCATAAGGAACCACGATCTGCCCTGCCGCCTGGTATGACAGCAGCCATCCATGGCCTGCTGGACCCTCTCATGCGATTGGCCTGCCCACAGGTCCCAAGATGCCAGGAGCCAAATGAACCTCACCAAGTCTATTGCCATATCTCTATGACCCAGCAGTCCTCAGAAATAAAGGATTTGAGAAAACTGGGTGAGCCTATGATTTCAAATCCTACAGTTAAGTATTTGTTTGTTTGTTTATTTTTAGCAGGAATCCATCTTTGCTATGCTAGGCCTAACCGAATGGAGGGTCACAGCACAACCTGGCTTTACTCAAGCAAATAGTCACCTTCCACAATCCTTGATCCTTACCCGTATGAACCCACACCCTTCCCGACTTCCCGACTCATGCCACCGTCCCGCTTTGCTCTCAAATCTACTGGCCACTCCCAGTATCTAAAATGGATATTTGTCAAGGACGATAGGCAAGTGGAATAGATGGGAGTAAACTGGAGAACCATAAAGATGCCAGGAAAAAGATAACCCCAAGCTCAAGCAAGTGTAGATGCTTATTAACCAATTCACTTGGCAGGGTTTTTAGACACAATGTAATATTTTTAGGATAATTCCCACCGTTGCATTTTTTTGAATACCTTTTTCATTGTCTGGCCGCTTGATTTAACATAGGATTATTCTAAAACATATATTCGTGATGAACTTTCTTTAAGAGGTGGGGGGAAAAAAATGAAATGGCATTTGTTTGTGCCGTACATTCTGAAGCTTTATGGGGCTGCTCACTGAGCAGAAATAAAAGATTTCTGATTTTCACCAGTCTACTGCAGTGATAATTAAGCAAAATCTTAGCAAAAAATTAAAATATTAAAAATCCCTTTGCTGCAGTTGTAATCCTTTCCTCTGTACTAGTTGCTCCCTTTTCAAGACAGCAGGACAAACCATACCAATTAAGAGAACTTGCAAAAACCAGATGGCAGAAATTTATCGTTAAAGTAAGCAATTTTAGGTACTCCAGCACAAAGGCACACTTGCCATATCTTTCCTATTCAAAGTTTCAAACCAACATTAAGAAGAGAAAGAAAAGGATACTTTCTACAAAAATAATCCTGTATTTCAAAGTTAGTCCTTAATGAGACATAACCCCACCCCATTTATTACATACACACTAATTTTTAAGAAAAAAACATTAGAAAATAGAGTATGAGCTTTGGAGTCAGAGAGAATGAAATTCAAATCTGGTTCTACTACTCGATAAGCCATTTGACCCTGGGTAAATTTCTTACCCTCAGTCTTTTTTTTTTTTTTTTTTTTTTTTTTTCAATCATTTACTTGTACCAGAATGGACTCATAGATATTTATTTTATACTTTGGGTTATAATCCAAAACTCATTCATTTTGTTGTTCAAATTGTTCCAGCTTTGGCCACTGAGAGCTCCTGGGGCCTTTTTTTTTTCTTTTTTTTCTTTTTTTTAAAATTATTAATTCAATCATTTCTTTGTACCAGAATGGGCTCATGGATATTTATTTTATCCTTTGAGTTATAATCCAAAACTCATTCATTTTGTTGTTCAAATTGTTCCAGCTTTGGCCACCGAGAGCTCCTGGGGCCTTTTTTTTTTTTTTTTTTTTTTTTTTTTTTTTTTTTTTTTCTTTTTTTTTTTTTTTTTTTTTTTTTTAATTATTAATTCAATCATTTCTTTGTACCAGAATGGGCTCATGGATATTTATTTTATCCTTTGAGTTATAATCCAAAACTCATTCATTTGTTGCTCAAATTGTCTAGATTTGGCCACCGAGAGCTCTCAGGTCCTTTTTCTCAGGTCCTTTTTTTTGTTTAAATTTTTTTTTCTTAGCCTCAGTCTTAACCTCAGTTTTCTCATCCCTAAAATGGGGATAACAGGAAACCGTGTCTTAAGAATGCTTCCAATAAGCATTATTGTGGGTGAGATAAGACTGGAATTTCAGTGCTTTTTTTCCCTTGCAAATGACGTCCCTAGAGTCCTGCTCTAGTTTGCTTACCCTCGTTTCCCCTGATCCCCATGGTAGGGATCCCATAGAATAATACTTAAGGAATTGTCTGTATATAAGGAAGAAGGGCAGGCTACCAGCACAATTGTTTTCCTTTCAAACAGGCAGACAGACACACCATGAAAAGGGATGGAATGTGTCAGGCAGGGTGTCATGTGGTGTCTCTGATCCAGCTCCCCACATAAGAACGCAGGATATGGTGAGGCCAAAAAGGAACAACCCGGAGCCATAGATAGGGGAGTCACAACCACTATAGTCTTGCTGGCAGCTGGGTTGGAGACACAGGAAACAGGATCCACACGATCTGCAACCTGCCATCCGCTTCTCTGCCAACCACCCAACCCCACTACTAGCTGCAATCTGCTGTACTAACTGCAATCCACCGTGGTAATGGCAATCCACACTTGCCAGCCACAATCCGCTAGCGTAGCCACAGCAGTTAAATTAATGGCCAATGGCTCACTGGTTACAGCTGACAGCCAACTAGCCACATGTTGGCCATCCAATCACAGTTGATGGTCATTTACTACCTGAGCCTTACTATGTGAGGCTGAGAGCTTAGAAACTGCTCCTGGCTCTGTCCCCACACTCCACACCTCCAGGGTCTCCCTCACAATCTATGTGACAAGCATCTTCTGCGAGGGTCCCTGTGCGAGGAGCCTGGAGGTGAATGCAATATCCTGGACACAGCCAGGCTCTCTGGGCATAGCCAGGGTTTCTCAGGCACCACCAGTCCTGGGCACAGCCAGACTTCATGGCTTCTTAGGGTACCACCAGTCTCCCCGGGCACAGCCAAGGCTTCTCAGTGTACGGCCACTCTCTCTGAGCAAAGCCAGGGCTCTCAGGGCACCGTGCGGGAACAACAGTGGCTTACAACCAAGCTGCTTACATATCTCAATGGTGGCCGGGCAAGACACAGGAAGCAAACATCCACCAGTTCCACTACATGGTGGTACATTCCAAGCAAACAGTCAAGCGTCCATCAAATCAGGGATGGAAGGCAATTCCCCATAGTCCACAGTCATTCGCCAGGGCTGTGCACCAGCCCCACAATGTGTGCCCTCTCTGTAGGGCGAAGGCTCCAAGTCCTCCCCAAACTGGGGATGAGGGACGACCTTGACCTCACCCGCATCTTCCACGGAGACTCAGCAAGCGTTTCCTCCTGGCAATACAAGTCCTGCATCCAGGTTGTCTCGGGAAGCTCTTCCCAGGACACACGGCCGCAATGACCTTTGCTGTCTCCGGTCTATGCTGGTTGGAGAACCATCCATGTCTTTCCACCCCTCCACGGGGGTTCAGCTCTCTGGCAGCTGCTCCTCCTGGTCTTTCTGAGACGGTGTTCATACGCACAATTGCTCCACAGCCCTTCGGAGAGTTTTGTCCGGCACCGTACCCTGCTCGCTGCGCCACGTGTCATGCAGGGTGTCATGCGGGGTCTCTGATCCCGCTCCCCGCATAAGAACCCGCAGGATATGGTGAGGCCAAAAAGGAACACCAATGGAGTTGTGGGTAGGGGAGTCATATCACTATATTCTCCCGGGCAGCTGGGTTGGAGACACAGAAAGCAGGATCCACACGACGCGCAATCCGCCATCCGCTTCTCTGCCAACCAACCAACCAATCCCTTGCTAACTGAAATCCGCCATGCAAACTGCAATCCACGCATGCCAGATCAGTCACCATCCGCTGCTAGCGTAGCCACGGCAGTTATATTAGTGGCCAATGGCTCACTGGTTACAGCTGACAGCCAACTAGCCACAGCTGATGGTCATCCAATCACAGTTGACGGCCATTTACTACCCGAGCCAGCACCTTTCCACATGAGGCCAAGAGCCTGAAAACTGCACTCCTGGCTCTGTCCCCATACTCCATGCCTCCAGGATCTCGCCTCACAATCTACGCGACAAGCATCTTCCGCGAAGGGTCCCTGTGCGAGGAGCCTGGAGGTGAATGCAATATCCTGGACACAGCCAGGCTCTCTGGGGACAGCCAGGGTTTCTCAGGGCACCACCAGCCCTTCTGGCACAGCCAGATTTCCTGGGCTTCTTAGGGTACCACCAGTCTCCCCAGGCACAGCCAGGCCTCTCAGGGCACTGCCACTCTCTCTGGGCACAGACAGACTTCCTGGGTACAGCCAGGGTTCTCAGGGCACCATGCTGGAACAATAGTGGGTCACAACCAAGGTGCTTACATATTCTAGATGGCGGCCGGTCAAGACATAGGAAGCAACATCCACCGGTTCCACTGCATGGTGGTACGTTCCCAAGCAAACAGTCAAGCGGTCCATCAAATCAGGGATGGAAGGCAATTCCCCATAGTCCACAGTCATTCGCCAGCACTGTGCACTGGCCCCACAATGTGTGCCCTCTCCACAGGGCGAGGGCTCCAAGTCCTCCCCAACCTGGGGGTGAGAACCTCAGCAAGCACTTCCCAGCCCACACGGCCGCAATGACCTTCACTTGCTCCGGACTATGCTGGTTGGAGAATTGTCCAGATCTTCCCACCCCTTCACGGGGGTCCAGCTCACTGGCAGTCGCACAGCTTTTCCTGTGCTGGTCGGAAACTTGCTCGTCATGCCAGGTGTCCGAGTGGGTGGTGGCCCCGGTGTGAGATGTTCACAACTGTAGGAGCCCATGGCAGCAGCGGACCACCAAAAGGAAGGTGACACCTTCTACAGCCTAGAAGGTGGTGTGCCATCTGGAGGCTAGAATCTCCCAGGCAGACAGGGCCTCCCGTTCCCGGCGCCGCTCCTCTCGGGACTCCGGAGACTGAGTGTTCATATGCACAAACTGCTCCACTGCCCTTAGGAGAGCTTTGGCCGGCACCGTACCCTGCTCGCTGCGCCATGTATCATGCAGGGTGTCATGCAGGGTCTCTGGTCCTGCTCCCCGCATAAGAACGCAGGATATGGAAAGGCCAAAAGGAACACTGATGGAGCCATAGATAGGGAGTCATACCACTATAGTCTCACTGGCAGCTGGGTTGGAGACACAGGAAACAGGATCCACAGGATCTGCAACCTTCCATGCGTTTCTCTGCCAACCAACCAACACCACTTGCTAGCTGCAATCCGCCGTGCTAACTGCAATCCGCGCATGGCAGCCACAATCCACTGCTAGCGTAGCCACGGCAGTCATATTAGTGGCCAATGGTGCAATGGTTACAGCTGACAGCCAACTAGCCACGGCTGATGGCCATCTAATCACAGTTGATGGCCATTTACTACCTGAGCCAGCAGCGTTTTCACATGAGGCTGAGAGCCTGGAAACTGCACTCCTGGCTCTGTCCACAAAATGTTTGTTAGATAAATGAGAAGACTCTCTTCCCTTTGCAAGGATTCCCATTGGGTTTCTCTTGCTAGGCTGATCTGTTTCCACACTTTGTTTTCCTCCCGAATTTTCCCTTTCCTTTTGTCTTCCTCTCCAGGTTATCTGTAACATTTTCCTTAGTTGCCGCTAGTCTTCTAATCCTCCCTCCCTTCCCATTCTTCTTTTTAAGTATGAACTTGCTAAGTAAGTGACACCACAATTCACCATGACAAACCTTAGAACATTAGGAGACGTGGCTAACCCCCGGAATCATTATTTAATTTACATAATCTTTGTATTAAAATTATGACCTGGGGGAGCACCTCTGCATTGTGAAATTATTAAGGGGCCGCTCCTCTTCCACATGACTTCCATTATAATCCTTCATATGGCACCTTTTTACGTAAGTTCAATGTTCTAGAGAAGTGATCTTGACTCCCCTATTGAACCCTTACAAAGAGCTTGACTTCACGTTCAGGTATCTTTATAATAATCATTTTAAGGGCAGCGATACTGATACACTGAATGAATTGAATAATGTTATAGTCCCCCACGACCCAAGGTGATACTGAGACTAGAACTAATCTCTAACCCTAGGTCCCAGCACTCTATGAATGAATCACATTCACTCGTATTGTAATCCCCTTTTTGCAATGTGATTATCCATTCTGACCATGACATTGTAATGGATCTGCTCTTGACTTTAAATAACCATTTCCTGAATTTAGCACGTCACCGGAACCCCATCACCATCTCCATAGATGAAAGTACCTGTTAAAAACCAGGTTCTTTGACATACATTATTTCATAAAAGACTCTAAACCATGGGTTATTATCCTCACTTAACAACCAAGGAAACGGAGATTTAGGCAAAAATGGTGATAGTAATGTGCCTGTAGCAGGCTCCCCAAAATGTTTGTTAAACACATGGTCAAAGTCAATAGCCATTAGGAAGAAACGTCAAGATTTGAACTCAGACTGTACTATTACATGAACGTTTACCCTACTTTTTTTTTTACTTTTGTGTGCTTCTTCATGCTGTTTGTTCCCCCTTTCAGGAATGCTTTTCCCACTATCTTTGTATATTGAAATCCTACATATTCACCACAGTCAGTCATATATGCCCTCCTCCGGGAACAATTTTTTTTTTTTTTTTTTTTTTTTAACAGCAAGGAAATGTTTGTTAACTATTCCAACAAAGACTTGTGCAAAATGTTGTGGCTATGCAGATAAAGATAGGCGAACAAGGGTAAACATTTCCTAGCATTAGAGTTATTTGCTTATATTTCTGTCTCTCCAGAAACATTGGTTCATCAAGGTATTCACTCATTTATAAAAGTTATTGGGCCTATTACGTGTAGGACACTAATGGGTATAAAGGTGAACAAACTGGGCAGGATTCTTGCTCTCATGGAGTGTACATGGGTGGGGGTGAGGGAAGGTGAGGCAGGCAAAATAAATGCAAAACGTGATCACCGCTCTCAAGGAAATCATCAGGGCAATGAAACAGAGGGAAACTGGGGAAGGCCACTTGAGATGAATAGGTCACTTGTAGGGAGTGGCGAATGATTTGAGGCCTGGGGAAGGAGAATAAAAAGGCTGTAAGTAAGTAGATCATAGAAAAGGCGTTCCAGCCAGGGGCCTGGATGAGTCCTAGACTGGTGAAGGAGGGTAGAGTGACTGGAGAACTAAGAAGGAGATTGTCAAGACCTGAGATTGGGCAAAGGGAGAGGGATAGGACAGACAAATGTTCATCTCGTACACGTAGCAATGGGCAAAATGGTGTGGAGCACAATATGTGTTTTGGCATCAGGGACAACCGGGTCCAAAAACTGCCTTGTCTCTTACAAGCTGTGAACCTTTGAATACATTTTCTCAATCTCTCTGATTCTCAATACCCTCATGAAAAGAAAAAATGGAGACCGAGAATGAAATCAATAAAAATATTGAATGGAAACTATGTTGCCCTAGTCCTGAGTAGGAAACCCATGGAACTATGTGGCCCATAAAACAGCGATGGGTCCCATTAACATAAAGGGACAGTACCTAAAATTAAATTTGAGCCAATGGGTATTTCTCAGCAGGTATGTTACACACAGTCAGTTGAAGCTGATGAAAAGGCAGAAGTCATGCTCTACCTAAGGATGGGAGGATTGGCTCTAAGACAGAGGCATTTCTAAATTTCACAGAGATGGTTCCAAGTTTTGCAGTTACCGTGGGGCCTCTCCTCAGAATGGAGAGTTGGTTTGGCACTGTCATTCTATACCGCATTGACAAATGAGCACCATACTCTCAAATGCTGACTCTGTTTCTTTGAGTTCTAAAAGTAGAACATACTCGACAATAGGTTTCATTCTCTCCTAAACCCAATTTACCGTCCTCCTCATACCCATTAGAGAGGGCACTCCAGGGCTCTCAGCCACTCACTTGAATGAAGAAATCACACTTCATGCCAAATAAAGATGGAGAATTTGTCCAAAGACCAAGAATAGAACCAGGGAACAGAAGGCCTGCTAGCCAGGGATGCTGCTGGCCTGTGGCTCTGTTGACCAATGAGCATCAAGGAAGCCTCTCCTTGGAATTCACTTTGATGTAAGAAGGGCTCCTTGCTGCAAAGCAAGTGTGAAGTGCAAGAAATAACGGGGATGCTCAAACGCTTTTGGAATATGAAAGCAGTCATTTGTGTCCCCAAATATAATGAAACTATAAACAGTCAACAATAATTACCTGGAGATAAGAACAGTAAAGAAAGCATATCTACTATCGGAAATAAACTCAGAAATTTAGAGGCAAAATGAAAAAGCAGAAATCTGCTAGAAATTTTGGTCCTACAAAGAGAATCCAAATCTATCATCTTTAACTGAAGAGCCACACTCAAAAAATAAGGTAATGATATTTTTCTTCATAATCGAAAAAGTAATCCATTTATTTAATCTTCGGTTTAGTGGCTAACACAACTCCACTTTCACACAAAGCAAAAAAAATCCACTCTCCTGTTATTAAGTTTAGGTCTACTACATTGAACCAGCAGAGAAATAAGTGTCCACTCTCTGTCTTTTCATTAAATATTTTTATGCCTTTTGGTCTCTGTTTCTTGACTCTGTGTTACAGAGGAAGAAATAATATTCTCAACAGTTTTTCCCAGATAAATACTCTACGAATTGCAAGTAATGTTTCTTGTGTTCGATGGAGGTTCAATATATTATATAGAAGAGCAAGTCTGGATTTTCACATGGTGGCATTCACTGGCATTAATAATTTCACGGATTTACAAATATCCATACACACCCCTTTCATAGAGTGCTTTAATTAACTTGTCCCGGGTTTGGAATCCCAACAGTCTACGACGTCAAGCGGGATCATTAAACTCAATCATATTTTCAGCCTAACCTGATATTTCACTAGAGCCATTCAAATCAATTTACCCAACAGAGACATTTGTCCCTGGCCTGTCACCACAGCCCGTACCAAGCGTCCTACACTTCTTTATCTTTTGGCAGGGCCATCATAAGCGAGCGACACAGAGGGTGATGTATGAGAACTCAAATAAGTCATAAATCCCATAGCCCTTCATCTCCTGTCAGGCGAACTGAATTTACGCGTTGGCCTTGGCAATGGCTCTTGGCTCAGCTCTGAGAAAGTCAACTTAAAATGACACACTCTTTTAGGGGTGAATCTTTCTCTTCTGGTGCACCAAAGAGAGAGAAAACACAGAAGCACAGAAAGAGGCAAGTCAGGACACTGTACTCTCTAATAGAGACAGAGGTCACTAACTCCTTTTCCCTAGAGAATGAAAATACCTTTATTGAACAACCCTCATTCTTGCTTCACTCAGATTCTAAAATGACCAGAAATCATCCATTTTATTTCGCATTCTAATTGGTGTTGAGTGGGCTAGAATTAAGAAGGTAGCAAGTGGTGCTCAGATGATATGTGGCTGTCACGTACCATAATAAGAAAGATTTGCATAATAAGGAACCCAGGGGAAATGGGCTTCTTCAGTGCACTATAAATGATAGAAATAGATCCTGTAGATAGGAGAGCTTTCTGCCATGTGTGTGCATTTGCACATGCATGGACACACAGATGTGTGCTTTTTATCACAGTTTGGTTAAAAGTAAAGCATTCAGAAAATCAGTCAAGCCCAAAAGGCCCTGCTCTTTAAGTAAAACTTCCCAAAGTCTTAGGGAATCTCCTAGGAACAGGATTTTATGTAAGAGCTATGTTTATTTCTGGGAAAGGAAGCTATAGCATATTTCCTTCCTCTTTCCTCATTCTAAAAGAAAAAAAAAATGTTATTTATAACCCAAGTGAATATCAAGAAATGTGATCTCACCTAATAAGGAGTTAGGAATTCAGAGTAAATCAAAGGTACTGGAAGTTAGGAAAAAGGAATTGAAATACTGTAGTGGCCAACAATTGTTTGAGACACTCTTATATGTTCTTATCCCTTAAGAGAAATAGAAATTTTGTCACTCATAATGTTTATTAAAATTAACCCAAGTAACTCCACCTGGTCCCCTCTTCCTTTCCCTTCATTTCGATAGTCAACAATCCCATAAAACTGCAATAGTGCTGTCTCCATACATCTCATTATCTATTCTTCTTAGTATACATCTTGAGGAATGCAATTTACTTCAATGTCACTAAGAAAGCCAAGTCCCTTTGGGACCGTCATTATCATAAACCACAATCTGCTGCCAATTTATGTGTCCTTAGCTGCTCCTTGTTGTAACTAACTTCCTTTCAAAAAACAAACAAAAACAAAACAAAACAAAAAAACAAACCCAAAATAATAACAATGTAATGACAAAGTAGTATAATGCCCAGTTTCCATTCAATCCTCTGACTTTCCAATCTATTGTTTTGTTTTTGTCATTGTATTTATCTATGATTTATCAAGGTTACAGAACTAGGGATACATGGAGAAGCCCCCTCACCGTGCTCCACCCCCACCCACAAGCCTACCACCATCACCATTGTGAAGTACCTGACATATACCCTCATTTTTCTTTCAGAAATTAATTTTTCTTGTTTTTAGAAAAGATATCAAAACAACCTATTAAATTGAAAACCAATCAGTCATGGTGTTACTTTAAACAGGGAAGACCATTCAGGGCTTTGGAATTTTGATATAAGAAGTTAGAAGTGGGAGAAGTATCTTGTTGAATATTCTGAATGCAGCAGTTATATAATGATATTTCTCTTACTTGTCCTAACACAGTTAGTAGTACTGAGTAAAAGGTACTGTCCTTCAACATGGAGAGACCACCATGTAAAACTTCGCAATACTTGCCGTACTTCAAGAAGAAAGAAATGATAATATCAAGATGAACATCATAAATGATTCACTTTTCCTCCCGGAAAGATTTAAATTCAGTACAATAAGATTATTGCCCAAATATTAAAATTTGACCAACAGAGTGAAAATACACACGCACACAATTTATATTTGTTTATAAAATAGCAGAGGAATGATTAGATCCAACTATCGATACCCGCCCCATCTAAAAGGACAAATTTTACATAAAAGTAGCAACAGATATATAACTAGAGAGATAAAGCAGTACAAAAAATCTTCAAGATTAATTTGGGGTTAGTGCCCCGTGGGCTAGTGATTATATTTCCTGTATTCCTGTTCCTCAGTATAGAAAATGAAAATCATATGATTTAGATTGAGATTTGGGATATCGAACCTTTGACCATGTGTGTCATTTGATGTAGAAAAAGGGAAGATGATGTAGCGATTGACCGAAATGTTTTAGATTTCTGGGATTATGATGGTCTATAAGCATAAAGTGTATTTTCTAAAAAATCTATGATTTCTATGAATATGTACATGTAGGCGATGGACAGAAATAGGACCTGTTCTTTTCACATGAATGGCTGTCAAAGGAGAATATCAGATCCATTTTCATGAAAAGGCCAAATATGGCATGTTTTATATAATAAAAGAATACATTAAAATCCTCGTGAAAATGAGAAATGAGACAAGGCTGGAGAGTGAAACCTATTAAAAGGACAGTTCTCACTTAAAATAATTTATCTCAACATCTTCATTCTTAACCACTGTACATGAATAAAACTTTGATTTTACCTATTTTCTGTCAAATTTATTATCTGCTGACCTTTTTCAATGTACCTGTGATAGAGTGAACTTAACAAATTTGCTTCCATTTAAAAAAGCTTACATTTATAGGAGGAAAGGTCACTTTTGCTTAAAAGTATAAGACAGCTAAAGTTACAGCTGAAGTTGATATTAGGGTTTGTGAATTTCCCCCATTCATGATAACGTGCCGGGCAAATCTGAGGTGGGATTCTTAGACGTAACGTGACTGATAGTCTTACTTCCATGGCATCAGAAAAAGGGTTAATTTCAGAAACAAATTTCCTATTCATTTTCCACAGCATTTGCTCATAACATGGAATCACTTAGAAGAGTTGAGAAAGAGTCCTAATATTTAACGATTGTTAAAGTCAAAGTAAATGTTTTAGAAAAATCCTTTTCTATACAGTCCCAGAGGTTTCCCTTATTTCTAAGAATCATGTTCAATTTTCAATAAACCTGAAATTACTGTTAATTCAAAACTGTCAGTTATCAAAATGTACTCTCAAATCCTAGAGAATAAAGCAAACTAGGTTACATAGAAAAATATTATGTGTCACAAGACCACCATTTCACTAAATTTGCACATCGGCATCATAATATCTTATTTTTCATAGCATTTTATACTTCACAGTTGCTTTTCTATCTTTCTCACTTGATTCTCTCAACCCCACATGCAGAGCAAGGTCAGATGGCCCCATTCCTGTTTCACAGTGTGGTGAGTCTCAGAAACAAGTGACTTGCCCAACAATTGCCCAACAATTTTTCTTCTCACAAAATAAAACATCTAAGTCCTTGTAACTTTTAACATGTGCATCCTTAAACATATAAAATAAGGACCATAATGACAATGAAAATTCCACATGCGATGGTTTATGACTTAACAGAAGTGACCTTGTAAACAACACAACTATTAAAAAGTTTCCATTTTCGAAGTGGCCGCTACTCAGGGTCAACCAGAACTGTACCATAGTTCTTAATCATGAGGGAGCATAAGAACAACAGTGGACCTTGGTACAAATGTAGGTTATTAGTCTCCTACTCACAGACTGTCTGATTCAGTAGGTCCAAGTTGAGGCCCCAAGAATCGGTATTTTTAATAAGTTACCTTTGTGACTTTGACGTAGGTGATGAGAACTAAAAACCTCTCCGCATCCATAAACCCACTGAATTCTGGGTCCTGCATTTTTAAAGCCACTAGACCCAATCTGCTTTCTCTGCTCAGGGAATACCTCTGAAGGGAGAAGTAGAAATATTTATCTGAAGCCAGATTGTAATAGCTAAAGCAATTCCACATCTCTGAATGGCTGAAGTCCTCATTCTGTCTCTCACAACCTCCGGAAACAATCCTGGGATCCAGAGGAAAAGACAAAAGTCTTGGTTACAGCAGCCCTATTCGCTCTGACTTGTGTTTCCCAAGCTGTGTTCCTTAGGACACTGTACTTGGGTTTCCCGATATATTAAGGTAGGGTGGTTCCATAATTTGAACTATTTGGGAAACTCTAGTTTGTACATGCTTCTTCACTGCAGTTACAGCTGTGCTAATAAAAAATGTAACTCTTCAGGAGAGACGGATCCCCAATTCCCTATCTTATTTGACCAGGTCCTCATCATCCAAGAGGTACCTGTGAACATCTGGAGGATACCAGTATTCCACAGAGATACCCACCTACTCTTAAATACACATGACTTTAGCATTCAGACATTTGGTAATATAACCTACATTAGGTTACTCCTTTTTAGTGGATTCTCACTCTAGGTTTGATCATTTGATGGAGGCAGAAGTTTCCTGAGCACTTGCTATGAGCCAGGCACTGTACCAGGGGCTAGAACTGCCAAGACAACAAGGCAGAGTGTCTGCCCTCAAGGTGTGTGCATTGTGGGAGGAAGAGCAGAGAACTAAACAAGTGAAATATAAAGTGCAAAATGTTATGGCAGACGTTAACTCAGCACATAACAGCAGCCCATATCCTGTAGCGCAGGGAAGTGGTAAAAATAGTTCTCAGCAGAGTTCAAAGTCTGAGTCTTGAAGGTGAAGGAGGAGTTAGCCCAGTGAAAGGGACAAAGGGAACAGCATGCACAGGTCAAAGTGATCCAATGGAGAATGAAAGAAGGGCAGTGTGAAGGGATGTCTCTAGAGCTGGTGACAATCATACTGGTTAACACTTATTGAAGGTTACTATTTCTCTACAAATCATCTGACCGGCACTAACTTGTTTTCATTAACCGCAACCCTATGAAGTAGGTGACACTATGATTCCCAATTCACAGATGAAGTAACTGAGCCATAGAGGTAAATAATAACTTGTTCAGGGGCACAAGGATAGGTAGGAAGGGAAGTTAGGATTTGAACCCAAGCTCTAGTGCTTAATTTTCTACCACTGCATACCATACTGCCTCTCAAGAATGCGTATCAAGCGGGGAAAAAAGAATCTCAAATGTCATGTATCAGAGAGTGGATTTTATCCTGAAAGGAACAAAGAACCATTGGTTAGTTTTAACCAATACAGTTCTACTAAAGCTCACAAAATATCAGAAAGTTAGCTGCAGTGAGGAAAGTAAACGGAAATGGAGGAAGAGTGAAGGCCTGGAAAGCAGTCACGGTGTTGCTTAGCCCCAGTGAATGGGAGGATTTAAGAAATATCAAGTGGAATTCATAGAACAAGACTGGCAGACGTCACCTTCCTCACTAAGCCTCCTCTGGTGAGAGTACGTACAGTTTCACATCCATAGTTCTTGCCATTTTGGGTTAGTTCTGTTTATGGTAGAAACATTATTAGCTGAAGCAGTGATATTTGACAACAATGACCTGAGATCTCTGTAAGAGTGGCGATCTCGTCTTAGTAATGTCCTCCTCTCCAACCCCAGCACAATAACCATGGAAGTAAATACTCAATAACTGCTTGAGGCAGCTGATTGAATTAAATCGAACCTAGAAATTTTAGGAAGCTTCAAGATCTTGGATGTCTGTATGATTTTTCAGAGAAAACAGATTTCCCATCTGAAATATGAACAACCCTCCAAGTACCAATTGGCCAGAGTTGATTTTTTAATAATGTATTATTGTATTATGAAGGTTAATGAGGTTTAGACAAAGTACTGAAGAAATTTGCCATAAACGAGGAGAAAGAGAAAAATTTTCTTCTTTAGCTGATTTGCTTGCCCTATCAAATTTCCATCCTGGTTTTCTCAGGGTTTGTTTTTGGGGGGGAGGGGGTGGAGGGAGGGATCCTGAAACCTTATAAAACTTCCGTCACACACCCTGCCGTCTCAGCATCCATTACTTTTCCCTGTACCACAATTAAACAAACAACAACAAGAAAACTAGGGATATAACTTGATTAATTTACATATGGTCCAATTAAGATGCATGTTTTTAACATGCTTATACTATAAAATAAATTTTCCTCAGTTTACAATTCTCTCTTGTTTTGGTGAACCACAATGAGTATACATTTTAATTGGTTAACTCTTGATACTGGTTTTGATTTTGGATACAAAGTATAAACAGTCATTAAAGGAGGATTAATTTGGCTAGACCAGATGGATTCCAATCTGTTTTGCAAGTTTATTACAATTCTCATTTTCTTACAAAAATGGGAAGATCAGATGGTTTTTCATTGTTTTTGTAAACCTCATAAGGCCCTCATTCTTAGTTTGGGCTTTTTTTTTTTAGGAACCAAGGAAAAAGATAGGTACTTTGTAAGTAGCCAAATCCTATGCTTAAAGTTTCTAATTCCTGAACTTCTAAACTATGTTCTTCACAAATCATTGATTTTATTTTATTTAGCATTAAAAAGAGAGTTAATTTCAAGAATTAATTATTTATTAGTTTTCTAAGATAATTGCTTGTGATGTGGAACTATTAAAATATATTTTATGATACCATTTTATAAAAAGTTAAATATTTAACCTTTGGCTAGATTTAATGTTTAAAATGTGTATTTTATAAAACTGGAATTTTATAGAATAAAACAGAAACAAACAAACAAAGAATTGCCTGTGACCAGTTCACTGAAAAGTCCGTTCCCTGTCCTCCTGTTAGGTTTACCATGCAACAGAAGAGATTTTTATCACAGGCCTAAGACACATCCTACCCAGAGAAAGAGATACTGATAAGAACCTGGTACAGACGGGTCATTTCCAAAACAAAAGCAGAAATGGTAAAAGAGGTCAATAAATGGAAAAACAAAACAAAAAAACAGACCATCACAACTAGAAATATCATGTAAGCACACCAACATCTTCCAAAAGTGGGAGGGGGTCATGAAAAATATTTGCAGAGATACAAACAGAGAGAGCAGACTAAAAAAAAAGCTGCCATACAAGATAAATTCAAGAAAGGACCCAGAAACACAGTCATTAAAAAAAGTAATAATAATAGAGATTGGGGAGATAAACACTGGAAAGCTAAACACTAAAATAAAATAGAGATCTCGGTAGAGAGACAGATATCAGTAGGCAGAGAAAGACTCCACACCAAAAAGGGGTCACGAAGACACACAGACACACAAAAAGCAATAAAAATGGGGGGGGGGGAAGTGAGAATATCTACCATAGAAAATTAAAAACATAAAAATATAAAATAACAGAGGTAAATAAAGAAATAGACAGAAAGCCACTACATGTGCAGTTTGAGATATTGGAAATCAGTAAATGTCTTTTGAAAGTGAAAAAGTGCGAAGATGCGTGTGCAGAGAAGGATTGAACTGTGATCGTTACAGGTCTCTGGGAAGAGGCTGTGGGTAAATATCTCACCCGTGCAGGACTCCTGGCGGCTCAGCGTTCAAAGTGTTTCCCTGGGGCTTTGAATCAAGGGGCAAAACAGCAATAGTCTGTCCTAAACCAGTGATTCTCGATAGGATGATTTTGCCCTTCTCCCGGAGACCTACGGAAATGTTGGAAGATGTTTTTTTTATTGTGACAACTGTTGTGTGTGCCCGGGAGGTGGGTGTGGAGTGTACTACAGGGATCTACTGAGTAGAGGATGGGGGTGCAACTAAATACGCTACAACGTACAACACATTCCCTCCCCAACAAAGCACTATCCAGTCCGAAAGGTCAAGGGCGGAGCTGTTGAGGAACCACGCCTTACACTGCTTTCTCACAAGCAGAAAATCCTTGCCATCCATTTGTCAACTAGAATTTGCCATCTTGAAACAGAATCAAGAATTTGCATGTCGAAATCTCATAAATCATCAGTTTCCAGCCTCTTGACTTTGGGGTGAGGGAATGAGCCCTGAAAGAGCCCTGAGGCAGCCCCATCCCGAGAGCTGGGTCCTGCTACCATTAATCAGCTGAGCCATTTTGTTCACGTATCTTTCTCTGTATGGATTTC
Organism: Rhinolophus ferrumequinum; assembly: GCF_004115265.2. NCBI lineage: Eukaryota > Metazoa > Chordata > Mammalia > Chiroptera > Rhinolophidae > Rhinolophus > Rhinolophus ferrumequinum. Next base: position 20,359,930 of record NC_046289.1, read on the forward strand.
CTTTTGTCTGTCAGTAAAGTGGAGGGCCAGACTAGAACAGCCATTCCTGAGTTTAAGAAACAGCCTTCTGAGTTTAAGGGTCCCTTCATGCGGGTTAAAAAGTAAAAAATAAAAAGACACAACCACTTCAAAGCAATCATACTTGAACTACTTTAGTATCCGTTAATTGATACAATACAGACTACTAAAATCTAGTAAATATGGAGATTTTTTCATTAAATTTGGAATTAGTTTAGCTTTCCAAATACACACACACACACACAGACACACACACACACACACACACAGTGGGTGCGAAAAATATGCATACACGTTTCAAGAAAGGAAAAACCTGTATTAAAATTGTAATATTCAATACACACCGATAATAAAAGACAACTATAACTCACGTTTGATTTCTGCAATTACAAGAGGTGCTCAGAGTGGTTACCATCAGTGTAATTTTAATACAGTTTTTTCCTTTCCTAAAATGTGTATACATTTTTTTGGCACCCTCTGTATATACTATATATACTACATATTTATGCAAAACAAATGCTCCTTAATTGGATTTATAGACAGTACTTGGATCACATGTGGATTGATAGATTGCTTACAGTAATCCTGTAATCCATGCCCTCTTGACGCAAATGGAACTACATTTCTGATCACCTCCAATGTGTCTTTCTAAGACAGACTACATGGTGGGGGTGGGGGAGCAGGAAGGGAATGGAAATACCTCCAGGGCCATTTGGGTAACAGAGGTGAGGAAATAAGCTCAGGAGGTGACACTGAAGAATTGAAGAATCGTCCCCTTAAAGGAAAGCAATTGCTCCTCAGTCACAGCCCATGATAACCATTATGGAAACATCTCTCTATTCCAACTCTTACCATTTCTCAACAGAATTCGTGTATCTAAAATTTTAAATGCTGGCTCAAAGATTTAAAATATGGTGAGACAAATATAGCATGTTTGTAGACTGTACTTGGCCCACAAAATAGCCATTTGTGACCTCTGCATAATTATAATTTTATCATTTAATATGATTGCCTCAAAGTCTAATGATAAAAGCTCATGAAATAACCAAAACTGAGCATTGAACTTAAAAGACAATTTTTTTTTTTGAAATATAAGGTCATATAAACTCCATCTTCCTCACCCTTCCTAACCAATCCATAAACAAATTCTATTGGATTTAACTTTAAAATACATCCTAAACCCCGAACTACCGTCTTAGCCCAAGTCACCAGCATCCTTAGCCTGGCTACTCAATTACGCTCCAAACTGGTCTTCCTGCTTTCGATCCCCACCATTATTCTCCACACAGCAGCCAGACCCATACTGTAAAACAAATATCACATTATTTTACTGCCTTTTTCAAAACAGTCTAATAATTTACTACCCTAAAAGGTCCTTCTTTGTCTGACTCCTCTCCACCTCTCTATCCTCACTTTATATTTTCCCATTTGCTTCCTTCTTTCCAGACATATTGGTCTCCCTGCTATACATTACTCTAACCTCAGGTCCTTTGCACTTGCTATTCCCTTCAGGTGGAATGCTTCTCCTCAGATATCTACATAGGTTGATCATTCCTTTTATTTAGGCCCCTGCTCAAAAGTCACCTCTTCAGAGATGCCTGCCTAACCACCTAGTTAAAATAGCAGATACGCTTCCCCCATCCAACCACCCTCTATCCCTGCACACCAATTTAACTGCTGTCACGTCAGCTGTCATCACTTCATATTTTCCGATATATCATATATATATATATTGTTTGTTCTCTCTAATTCACCTATAAGTTCTGTGAGGGCAGGTATTTCTATCTGTTCACTAATATATATCCCAAGCACCTTGAAATGGTACAAAACAAATGTTTCATTAATATATTTTGGGGAAAAAAAATGAATGAATGCTAGAACAAAGCAGAAGGAAGGCAAGTACAAGTTCCGATGATGATATGTTTGCTAACATTAAGTCTGACAGCCTGCCTTATTCTATCATAATCATTAGTATCATTGTTGAAACTAAGCAAACGGATGCTAGACAGTTACAAAAGCTACAAATGAATCGGTGGTTTCTTCTGGTCCCCTAGAGCAAGTCAGACCATCACAAATTTACTCAACTCAGATGTGTCAGATGTTGATTCACTGATGTGCCGGATTCCATCCATCGCTCCCTCTCTCCTTCCGTCTTTCATTTCCTTCTTTCCTTCCTTCCTTCTACTTCCTCCTTTGCCCCTTCCTCCATTCCTTCATCCTTTCCTCCCTCCCTTAGCCGTTCTACTTTCTCACTTCCCTGCTTGCTTGCTTTTTTGTTTTCTTGCCTTCTTTCAGACATACTCATTATTCTTTTTCCTATGTCATCTTCCCCTAGGGATCTCCCAGCTTGGCTGAGCCTACCCCTTATGCTTTCTCTCTGGAGAGACTGCTGCACTGCGACTGAACCCAGCGTTACACTGGAGTGGATGAGGCAGTGAGAAAAAAGCGAGAGAACTGGACCCCTTTACCGTCCCTTCTGTATATGGCGCAAAAACTTCAGCAGCTTCTGAATCAAGAGACTAATTGAAAAGTCTTATCCATGCACTTCTCATCCCTGAAACTCCCACCGATGACCTCCCGCTGCCAGTCAGAATCTAATCCAACCATGACTCTCCTCCACTAGAGAAACCTGGAAATCATTTAAGTCCGTACTTGTGCTCTGTCTCATCTGTCATTTCCCAAACACCAGTCATTTATACTGCAGTAAACAGTACATTAGCCACCAGACAGTTCCTAATCTGTCATTCCTTTTGTTAGATCCACTCCATATACTCAACAGAGCGCCCGCTCGCAAAGTCTTCCCCTGACTCACTAATGAGCAGTCAGACTTCTAACCTCGCTCACAGCTTGTTCTTGGGCAAGGAGGGGAGAGGATGCTGTGAAGTCAAAGTGTGACCTCCTTGCTCTTTGTGATTTCCCTTTTCAGACTCCAGTTTACATAAGATGTTTAAAGAATATTGAAAAAGAGCTCCAAAATGAAGAAGTAGATGATCTGGCCATGCAATGGTAGAACTAGTCATTTGATTTCAGCACTTATGTTACCCGCCTAGCCCTGCCAAAACATGAAGGGAAGAACAAAGAAGAAGAGGGATGGGGCTGTCATGGTTTCCAGAGGCCAAAGTAGTAAAGTAGATACCAGGATTCTGGTCCTGTTTCTGCCGTTAAACTTGGGTATATATCAACATTCACGGGGCTCAGCATTTTCATTAATAATTATTATTATTAATTGCTATTATTATTACTAACATTTATCGGATACTTAATATATGGTATGGTAAAAATTGTACATACACCATCTCAAATTTTCTTCATAACTCTATGAGGGAAATAATATTTTCATCCCCATTGTATAAATTAGACAAATACGTCTTATAGAAGTGACTTGCCCAAGGTCAACTAGCTAGTAGGTAGCAGGACAAAAACTGACATTCAAGTCTACCCAACTCCAAAGACAAAGTCCAAATCAAGTTCTTAACATTTGGAGGGAGAGGAGTGGAGTGCTGGCGAACCCACACCTTCCTTGGGATTTGATAGAAGCTATGCAATCTTTTCCTTAGAATAAAACACGTCCAAAGAAATGACATATACAATTTCTGGGAGCTCACAGGCTCTGGACACGACAGCAACATCCTCTCCAGAGCTAAAGCTCTGAGACTCGAATTCTCATGCTTGACCTCTTGGCTACATAGTTAACCTGGTGGCTCGAACCTTCACTAAAAAGGACATTATGTTCTAGAAACATAGATTCAGAATGTATTATACGATACATGCCATGGTCATATTTCAGGTAAGTGACAGTTAATGGCTATCACACAGCAGCAACCTTCAATTCATATTAACCTGCTCTGGCGCTATAACCAGCCACTGGAGGTAACAGATTCTTTATTCTAAACCCAATTCAGTATCACCAAGCCATCCAGTCCCCCAGCTGTTCCCTTTGCCGTTTCGCTTTGTTTCAGAGAGATGGTCATTTAACTTCCCGTCATCTTCAGTTCCTAATTGCCACAACCAGATGGAATAACTCACTGCTGGATAAATCTGAGACTACTTCATTGTGTGACATTGACTGAAAGAGTCCATGTCCCCATAGGATAGTTCTTAGTGAATCATTTGGTTACTAGTCCTTCTAACATCTGGCAGGGCTTTGTTTTCCCTTTTATCAAAAAAAAAAAAAAAAAAAAAGAAAAGAAAAAAAATGATGGCTTTTCAACACATTCAAAACAGATATAGATAGATCATAGATAGATGTTGTCACGCAGCAGCCTACCTGTCTGTCTCCTTGTACCTGCCCCTAAAGAAAGGAGAGTCTGTGAGACGGATCCTTTGCACCCTATGTCTTCCTGTTTGGTCCCAGAAAGATGGCTGGTCAGCCAATGACGAGTAAGATTCCCAACGAGGGAGTCAACTCAAGCCAGGCGTAGTCACGTGGGGACCAACAGGAGAATCCACGGGGTTCATAGAGGTGGGCACAGCCCCTCCACCTTCCCCTGGCTAAGGAGAGCCTCTGCCTCTGTGGCTGCATTCCTTCCCACAACCTGCAGGGGAAGAGATTCAATGGTGTGCCTCCATCTATTCATATACATAAAGGTTTTGTCCCTTGGGGAAGTACAAACATCCTGAGACTTAGGGTTCAGCTGTCTGTAGGCAAGGGTGATTGGTTTGAATCAGTTTCCTATTATGATGTATGGGATTCACAGATCTTGAGATTGACAAGCTTTATCTCCTTTACTTCCCCACCTAAGTAATAAAAGCTAATGTGTAGGCCGAGTGGGGGCCCAGTCCTTGAAGCTACAGCCCCTTGGCCCTGGTTAAAGTCTACTCATGGCTACTGTCTTTTCTTAACCCTGCGCCGCTCTCCTTGCTCCCCACAACCCTTGTGCGAGGGGTGCGACAGGTAGATAGACAGACAGATGGATAGATGATTGATAGATAGATAGATGACTGACAGATGGAAAGTTTTTAATTAAAATAATATATATATATATATACACACATATATACACACACACACACACATATATATACACACACACACACATATACAGCTTGCTGTACCAAGAAGATTTTTTTGTTTTTTTTTCCTAAGAACTTCAATAAAGTACATGGAAATTTTGTTCTGCTTTTGTGAGGAGTGGAAGGTAGATGGGTGAAGAACGTGTTCTGCTATATACTTTTTTTTTTCTGGGTTCACACATGATTCCTGCACATGTGCCTCTTTTGCAAATCTTGTTAATTGGTTATCGCTCTGCTATTCCCTCCCACCAAGTGACACTTTTCAGAAGCAGGGCTCCAGTGTGCAATTTGAGGTGATGGAACTGTACGGCAGACAGGCCCACAAATTGCTATTGATCCTCGTTACACCCGAGACGCGTGAGTTATTTTCACATACTTCATTATTCACGGGTCAACACCTTCACAGAGACGATTTCCTTTCCTTTATTAACTACATGATAAATAAATCTCAAATACTTCTGCAGTTCCATGATTGGGGCAACATTTTTCCCTATTGAAAAGAGTTTATGGGTACTAGCTGGCAGGCGATATTATCTTCCTTGATTCAATGCTTGATTGCTTGTTTAGTGTCTTTGGGATTTTTCTGTACACCAACCAGAGCCTCAAATGGGAAGATAGAAAAAGGGATGGACTTTTACTGAACACCGTCTATGTGCCACATAATAGGCTGTGGCCTTACCTCTTTTAATCATCACAATAGCTCAAAGAGGCCAGCATTACCATCAATCCAATTGCTTAGTTGAGGGGAACCCATCTTAAAAAGATAAGTAACTTACTCAAGGCCACAGGCCATGTATTCGATAACAAACCAATCGGTCTCTCTCATCAAAAAAGAACGAAGCATTTGAATGTAAGGATTTATTCATTAAGCTTTGCTATGGCTGATAATACAGTCTGGCTTACTTACGACCATTTCTCAGCCACATTTTCCCAGTCCTGCCTCCCCTGTAGAAGCTTGAAAACCTCAAACTTCCTAGCTTTCTTTGTAACTACAGGTGGCACGTGACGTAACTCTGACCTTGCTGACCAATGAGATATACCTGGATTTCTGCGGTTCCATTCCTCCTGCCTGGAGGTACAGCAACTATACCGTGATTAAGGGGCAATAAAAAGGAGGCTGAAAGCCAACACACAGAGCATGTTGAAACAGAAAGATAGAGTGTGGGTCCCAGGTGGTCTACCTGAGCAGCTGCACCACCCTGGACTGCATTTGTCTGGATTTGTTGTTACGTAAGACCATCACATCAACCTCTAACTGACTCAGTCAATGTCAGGTACATTTTCTGTCAGTTGCAGCTGAACAGTCACCAATCACTAGAGATAATAATCTAGCCTCAGGAAGGAACATCTGTAGGATAAACAGTTTCTATTGAGGGTTTATATAAAAAAGAACCGTCTTATACACCTTTGCAAAATTTAGAGAAAATGTTCAAGAAGGGAGAGATCAGTAATGGGCAGGAGAAGGAAGGATCAATAGCTCAGAGGAGGCAGGAATGGATCTGGATCTTCTAGAAAGTGCAGGAGGGGAAACAGCAGTTTAGGTGGGGCGTACAGTGTGAGAAAAGTTATCAAGAGAAGAACACAACTGCTATGTTCCAGGGATAGTAAAATGAGCCCCCTGGTTGAAACAAGGCTGGATAAACAAGATGCGGTAGATAGACAGGGCTTTGAAGCCTGCTTTCAGAGCCTGACTATTGTTACACTGAGAAGCCCTGAACCTTGTAAGGTGGGAACAATGTGGCAAAGTGGTACTTAAGGTAGTAAATATTACAACAGTGCGTAAGATTGGTTGGTGTGGGAAGCAACTGAAGGCTAACAGACAGGTAGAGAACTACAATCTAGAGGTAAAGGGATAAAGACTCTGAGAAGAAAAGAATAGCACTGGAAACTAATGGATAGATTACAAAGACTTTTCTAAGGATTCCACATGACTTGAGGAAGGGATATGAATAATAGAGAATGATGGTAAAATCTCAAGGAGGGGGAGAGGTGGAATATTTACAGAGATAACTGAGAGAGTGAGAACTGGCTTTGCAGTTCTGTAAAGCAGAAAGAAACAGGCCTAGCTCTATGGACAGCTGTGTTAGAGATGACATATTTAACAGTTGCTTAATAAATATGCTCTATTGCTGTTATTAGCAAGTGGAGAAAGTAGATGAGTTTACCTTGTCTGAAGGAGAAGGATTTCACCGATGAGTATGCTTTTCAGGGTTCTTGAGAAACGGAATGAATACTGATATCAGGACTTCAAATATTATAGGGACAGCTTTGGAGATAGCGATAGCATGGTACCGATTACAGTATGCCTTAAAAGGCACCATTACCTGCCTGCCTCTATGGATCATTAATGGGAATATGAGAAAGATTGGCACCCGCATGGCGAAAATGATACCGTATCACCAGATGCTGCAAAGTCTCAGTTGCCCACAAAATATATCCCTTCCTATTTCCACCCCAGTTCAACACCTAACCGGGATGGCTCTCACTGCTGTATGTGTGCGTCTGGGTTATGGCATGGAGTAAGTGCTTGTGGTATTACCTCATTACAGAGAGTAATCCGTCATTCAGCCTGTGATCTCTGGGGCTCTATTTCATTCATGTGTGTTTCAGGAAACAGGGGAGAAGCAAAAGGGAGGGGCGGAGAAGGAAGAGGAGAGGAAGTGAAAGAAAGATGCCTTCTAGTGGCTTGACTGAAGTTACAGGATGTGGTATTTAGACAGTAAATGGAAGCAACCCCCGTGTGTGCAGGAATGCGTCTTGAGTCACTTCCTTGAGTTGCAAATGGAGAGGAAGAAGCTCACGGTTTTTTGAATACCAGTAATGGGTTAGACACTGTGCACGGGGTTCACCTGCTCCGCCTCATTTAAGATTATTTGCACACACTGGATAATTCCTGGAAGGTACTAAAGTAAAATATAATAAAAAATAAAAATAAAATAGACGTAGACCACTTGAATATTACCTTTGTGCTGCCTCTCTGCCCTCCGCACAGCAGTGGGCATCCCTCACTTCACCTCCTCTCTCCTCCAATGTCTCCTCCTCAGAGAAGTCTTCCCTGACCACCACTTGCCCCGTCCTTTCTCTCCTTACTCGATTCCTTTTTTCTTCAGTGCTTATTTTTCATTATACAGTGTATGTTTATTACCTGTCTCGCCTACTAAATGAGAGCTTCACAAGTTCGGAGCTCGCTCTGTTGTGCTCACACCCCTCTTTCCTGTATCCTGCATATTACGGGCACAGAGAAAGTTCTAAGGTCCTATTTAAAGAAATGTACTTAACTCCCAAAGATACTAAGACTCCATCCTCCACTTTCAGAAACAACATTTCCCAAACAGTTTCAATCCCTGGAGTCAGATGGTATCACCCAGGAAGCAAAAAAATGTCAAGAGTCTGTTGCTGAGTGTCCCCCCTGATTGTGTCAGAGCCGCTCTCCGCTCTCCATCAACTGGAGTGGGTCACAGGAGAGGTGCGTGGGACCACACTCCAGCTTTAATTATTTCCCTATGGATTCTTGGCAACTGGGACCCCATATTTTTTCCTTTCCAAATGGACTTCACGCAGTTCACACTTGCTCAAAAGGCCTCTACCCTCTGCTTTATAACAAACAACCAATTACCTAATCTGAGGTAATGTGGACTCTGATCAAGGCTAATGAAGACATGGTGGCCAAAATCCTGTTTGCAGCACACAGTACCATTACGGAAGATTAATCACCTTTTAACCAGCACTTCTGTATTCTGGCTCCAAGCAGCTGGAGAGGAGATGCATTCATCACCTCATCCAAGCAACACCAAGCATGGCTTTAGCCAATCCATCAGGGGCGCACTGACTGACTGCAGCAGGAGAGTGTGGCAAAAAACAATTGTTCGGAAAAATATGGACACAAACATCCATGTGGTGCTGAAGAATAGTGCAGAGTGCTAAGGAAATTATGGAATGATGGCTCCTGCAGTTAGATGTGCATTCCCTGCAACATGGCTGGAGATATTGTGGTTGACCTATTCAGGGACCATTCCATTCCCCCAATCTCTCCTTAGATATAAACTCTTAGAAGACAGAAGCAAGATTTACTTCAGCTGTGCTTTTCAGAAGTGACAGGTACAGAACGTAACACATATAAGTGACTAGTATGTGAAGAATCCAGAAGCATATGTTAAATTCTTGTTTCTATATGGTGCATTGTGCTAGTTTATGTTCTGTAGCTTTGATTCCTTTCTTCCAAAAGTTTGCAGTAAACCTGAAAAGGAATTGTATGGCAGTACCTAATGCCCTACTTTAAACTACTAAGAAAATGTATTAAGAGATTGTTTACCCAGAATATGTAGGATTTGACCTACTCTGCGTTCACAGTATTTATGAGGTTCAGGTGCCTCAACTTCAAGAAAGCACCCTGAAAGCAAGAATAAAAACCAAACTTCACACAATATATATTTTTGAGTAACCCCAGGTCAATGTCTGGAACAGCTATGTCTGCCAAAACACACGCGGAATCAAGAACAGCGGCAGTTCATGCAACACCACTGGGATTGCTGTATCCTTGTCACCTTGCCTCGGAATCTTTAATCCCCTATCCCTACAACACAAACTGGGCTGACACGGTGAACCTTCACAGTCTGGCAGATGACGTCACCACCATCTATGCATCCCTTTACTATTCCACGTCCTGGATTCAAACAAATGGACAATCAATTTTGAAATAAAGACTCAGAGAGTTCTACTGCACGATGCTTCCAGTGGTTAGGCCCCACAGGGCCAATTTTCTAATTATTCACATAACCTCGCATTTCTGAATTAAGAACCCATTGTTTGGGTCACCTCTTATGTACTTATCACATTCAATCTAGTATTAAAGAAAATTGCACTCTCCTTTCCTCTCCATTAGATTGTAAGCTCTTGAAGCATGGGCTGAATCACACTCATCCATAGATCCCCTGAAGTGCCTGGCACTTGCCAAGTGAATAGAGACACTCAATAAGCATCAGTAGAATTGGATAGTTTGAAGAGACCATACATCAAAAGAAGTAAAATGAAATTAATTTAATTGGAGCTTATTAAAATGCACTTTCTACTCTCCCTCCACTGCACAGGAAATTCAAGCCAGCGTGAGCTGAAGAGCGTCTTCAGGATCAAAACGAAAGACTACTGTCCAATCTGGCTGTAACTAGATGGCGGCTAGGGTCAGAAAAGACCTGCATTTGCAACCTAAAATGACCCTTAACAAGCTGGATGACCCTGAGCAAATTCCTTAATATCACTGAGCTGCCAGTGTGGTTGCAAGGATTTTAAATGCGATAATGTATACATCAAGTGTCCAGTATGGTCCCTGGATTCTAATGAGCATGTATCTATGAAAGTCACCAACTACATCCTGTGGCTACAATTAAGTTCCACTGTGGTATGACCTGAATCTAAACTTCACACTACTGAATAGCACAATGTAGAGATCATTCCGCTAAATCCGAAACTCAGTATTTAAAAAAGAAGACTCTAAGACTCCAGAATTGAAGAGTATTCCTCGTTATATTCAATTGGTTATGAATTGACAAGGATGTAGAGAACAGTATGTGTAGAGTCTATTGTTAAACAGAGTTTGCTTCTTTGATGTATTTATGCAGAAAACCCTTCAATACAGAAAATGTGGTTAGAGGTTGTTTCTATGGTGATGGCCTTATTTACTAAAGGGATTAAATGGCTTACTTCATCCAAGATCAAACACAACAAACTTTGTTTTTAAACGTCCCTGGATGCGTTTCCTCTCCTACTTGTCCTAACTCACATCTCCATCTCTTACCTTAACCATACGCAATCTTTGTGCTTGGCTCTGCACACGGCACTGCTCCTCTGACCAAATCCCCCACCCCTGCCTTTCCTGTCATCAGCTCCTGCTTCCTCCAAGGCCCTGCTAGATCAGTCATGGCCTTCTCTCTCCTAAATTTTCCCTTCTCTTTTCCCTCTGCCTAGATTCATCACCGAATCTTTCAGGGTAAACTACAATCTTCCCTTGGAACGATTTCACTCTCCGGCTGCTGCCCGGTCTCGTCTTCCCTCATTGCTTGACTTCAGGACCTCCTATTCATTCCCGAACTTGCTGTTCTCACCACTCCACTGACACCGCTCTCGCTCTCTTCCTACATGATCCCCAACTTGCCAAACCCAGCAGGCATTCTCAGCAGTTGTTTTCCTAGCCTTCTCAAAAGAATGGATTCTGACACTGAGAATCTGACACTATTACTTCCTTCTTTGTGAAAGTCTTCTCTGTTGGCCTCTGAGTTGCTGGGATGCTCTAGTACCATACCTTTCTGACCTTCTTTGTATCTATCAAGGGCACTGCTTCCTCCCAAGCTCAGGCCTGGTACTCTTCCCCCATTTCATGCAATTTCTATTCAATGTTCCTTCCTCAACCACATTATCCTGCCCCTGTTAATTCTCTCCTTACCCTGTGTATTTGTCTTCATAGCACTTATCACTATCTTTATTACATGGTGTAAGGTTATTTATTTATTATCCGTCTCTTCCATTAAAAGCAACTAACGTAGATGTTAAGTTATTGGGGAATAACATAATCCTTGAAATTACAATCTAGAGAATGAGATATTGTGCAAATAATAAGAGTGGCTGCCTTTAGTTGAGTCCTCGATAAGTTCCAGGTGTTGGAACAGGTATCTTATATACAGGTCATCTTCTCACCCTCTAAGCCAGATGTCCTACAACAAAGGTCCATTATCACGGTGAGGAAACTCTGGGCCAAGGGAGGTAAATAACAATCACTGAGTGGCAAAAGGAAGACCTACACTAGGGCTACTCGCTCCGAAGTGCTTTTCCCCTACGTCACCTAGGCTGAATGAATGAGAGCACCAATTAGTTGTAATAGAGAGCAGAAAGAAAACTAGTTTTCCAGCTATGGTAGACAGAGCAACTCTTTAGAGTGAGGAGTTAAAATTTAAACTAGACTTGAAGGATGAAAACGATTTTGATAAGTAGAGAAGAGACGGGGACACATGTTTGATCAGCACCTATTTTCCCCTGAGGGCCAGGGCAGGAGTGCCTAGTAGCCTGGAATTACCTGGATATTTTAGTCACACTTGATTTAGAGAAAGATAATTTATTCTCTTGGAGGCAAATATGGAGACACTAGTAATAGGTTTCTCAGACTACTTTAAACAATCCAAGTCAGGGAAGAGAAAGTATCAGAGAAGTCAGGATGATTATACCGTGTTTCCCCAAAAATAAGACCTAGCCAAACAATCAGCTCTAAAGCGTCTTTTGGAGCAAAAATTAATATAAGACGCAGTCTCGTTTTACTATAAGACTGGGTATAATATAATATAAAATGTCGGGTCTTATATTAATTTTCGCTCCAAAAGACTCATTAGAGCTGATTGTCCAGCTAGGTCTTATTTGGGGGGAAACACGGTATTTACTACACATTCATTTACTGATTCACTTATTCCTTCTACATCTATTTATTAGGGACCCACTCTGTGTAATGGATAGTGATATAGAAAGACGAATAAAACCCTGTCCAGAATGAGCCCACAATCTCATAGCAATGAAACCAATAAATTAGATTAAAACTATCATAATGGTAAAATTGTTATCACAGAGGTCCCCGAGAAGCCCTCTAAGATCTCCATAAATGGAGACATCACTTCTGATGCAGACAGAGCGGGCAGTGCTATCAGGAAGGGAGGGCACAAGGTGGTGTCAGAGAAATACCTGTTTCACCCATAAAAAAAAAAAAAGCTTCTGAGCATCTTATTAAACACTTCTTTTATTATAGGAAGTATCCACTGTAGGATCGCCTTTTATGGCAAAGTGTTTTCTCAATTCTTTATCATAGAATTTGATTTGCTATGTATGGTGCCAAACTAGCCTCATCCAATACTGAGAAGAAACGCCCACAGACTGTTTTCCAGGTGCTTTGGTAGATAAGAGTTTCGATCCCTTGTATCCTTTTCCCTGCAGGCCATCATTTAATCCCCAAAGCCTTAGCCTACTGTTAACAGAGAAACTTTAGTGCAAACTGTGCTCCCATCATTCATATGGTATAGAATGCCTAAGCGACCCCAAATACCGGGATAATTTGCTTCGGTAACCCCTGGAGTGCTGTGATTGAACATAGTCCTAGTCGGATGTGGGACCTGAAGATTTCTTGTCAGAGTGACATTTCCCACTTCCTCTCCTAGATGCTCGGGAGACTTTCCTAAGGCGAACGCCTACCGGTAGAGCTAGCGAAGTCTGAGCGCCATGATGTAACCTGGCATATAAAGTAGGTAACTCAGGAAGGGGGTGGCTAGGGGGATGAGATGGAAAACAGTGAGGAAGGGCGGGTACAGTAGGATGACCGTCATCTAAGATGAATCTCTCTCAAATGGATGGAGCTCTCCTATTTTGTGGTGGCTCCATGGCATCATGAATAGGACCAGACGCTTGGCAGGGCTGGAGAACTAGAGAAGTTCTTGTAGGAAAAGGGAACGAGCCCACACCTGGTAGCTCGTGGGCTGATCTGCACTAGGGAGGCAGTGGTCCTGGGATCCACCCAGTGATTTACCTGCATTTATGGAGTCATCTGTTCCTGCCTCTATTCCCAAGACGGTTCAATGTGAACCAGGCACAGAAAGTGGCAGCGGTCAGTCGTTCATTCATTCCACAAATATTGCAGGGTCACTGTGCTAAGTGCTAGGTTTATTGTAACGAACAAGACAGATGGAAAATCTATCATGGAGTTTACTGTCTGCCCACAAGCCTTTTCTCCTTTCTCTACTTCAAATAGGTTCAATGCTCTGGAGTCAATTGTACATCCTGTGTCATTTGCTCTATGCATTTTCTCTCTACAGCCAGGCTTACTGCTATTGGCAGCATCCTCTCTTGTCATTACAGTTTATAGACTTTGGAACCTCAGCTGTAAGGGCTTATGGAGTACAGAGAACTGCTCTTAATTACAGAAAGGTTAAATCTTTTGCTCAGGGTCATTCAATCAGACAATGGCAGAATCAAACAAAAACTCTCCAAATACCCCAGATTAGGTTCCACCCTTCAGCTGTATGTACCAATAGCACCTTGAATATCTCCTTTTGTAGCTTTCACCACTCTTATAGGTATTTATATAATGCCTGTGTTCTTCACATGATTTCAGCCTCTGCTAGAACAAACGCCATGTCTATCATTTTCACTGTGTAGCCCCTGTGTCTAGCATATTCGCTATACAGTGGGTAGCCAAAACTATTTGCTGAATTCACTTTAAATTGGCAACACCCTTACCAGCTGTCTATTATAGGACGTTTCCCAGATCTAAAACTATTTCCCATGCAAAAGACTTTTGATCCGGGAGAACACGCTTTGCTGCAAAAAAGGTCTGACTCAAGGCAGGTCTTTCCCATCAAGTGAGATGGGATGCTTTAAACCAAACAAAAACAGAAAGGAGCCAGAAGTGAAGATAAAGATGACCCAGGTATATAATATAGATGTGAACCAATGTGGAGTCAGAGGTCCTGGCTGTGTAATAATGCACAGATCTCCTCCCCATGGCACAAGGCTGCTTGTATTCATCCCCTGTTACTTCACAGAAAGCCCCTTTGGCTTGTGGCTGCTGAATTAGTCAGGCTTTTGTATCCAGAAAGAGCAAAGGGGCACAAGGGGACATGGGTGAGGTACAAAGGATAAAGACATTTGCTTTGGAAAATCACTGGCAGCCAAAAAAAGACTGCCCTTTCCGAGGTGGCCCTAGACATTGGGGAGGAGACCCATTGGAGGGTACCCTTTATCCAAAGGGGTGTGACCTTGCCATGCGATGTCAGCTGCAGGAGCACACTTAAGCACGATGATCCAACACCGGTAAATGAAATCCTACAGCTGAGAGCCATTTCCTTACGGTTCCCTTGGGTTCTCCGGACAGGATATAAATTCTCTCCAACCTCAGAATTTCTGACCACTCTAGCGTGGATGACTCTTTGTCTCCAAAACTTCATTGGCCTCTACTCTTCATGACTCAACCTTGTATTTTGCTTTGCATATTATTAAAAACGATATTTATGAGTGAATGAACATTTTAGAGATATATGTCATGTAACGTGGTTACTGATAGACTGACATTCATCTATTTTGAAAAATAGGTAAATTCCGTAAGTACTAAATTACTTTAAGGGGAAAGTAAAGTCCGTTTAATGAAGACCTTGACTTAGCATTTCGTAAGGTGGTTGGCAGAATCTGACATGGCTAAAAATGCATTCAGCCTTTCAAGACCAAAAGCTTCTTTGAGAGACGTTAATAATCCCCTTGAGAGCATGGCCTACCCACAGAAAGTGAAGTGAGCTATTACTGGGATTTTTGTTTTTGTTTTAGTGGGTATTGAATACCAACATTGTGTTAAGTAGCTTTGGTACACATACAATTGGGCAAAAACTTGTCTGCTTTAAATCCTGCCTCTCCAACAGAGCAGAGAAAACCAGAGGATAGATACACTAAAAATAGAATAAATTCATGATGGTTACGACCCAAGGAGCTTTGGGTAAGCCACTATCGTATTCACATAACAAAGACATTTTATGACCTCCTTTAACATTTTAAAGCTGAAAAGTCCCTGAGCTAAATCTTTACCTGCATGCCCCACCATGACCATATATGCGCACGCGCGCGCGCGCGCGCACACACACACACACACACCACGTTTCCCCACCACCTTCAAATACAGCAAGATGGGTAGAGAATACAGGACTCGGAATCAGTGTCAAAAACATCACTCTAAATTTCTGTGTGACAATGCAGAAGGAAATATGCTTACCAAAGGTTCAATGAGCATGATCAGAGCAAAACCCTTCCAAGGCCCCTCTGTCTACAGTTTGAGGGAAATAAAATGTTGAAAACGGCAAACAATCTTTAAATAAGTAAGCCAAGGAGCTCATCTGCTCTTGTATAATCAATTCTTCAGTAGCCTGGAAAGCTGACAACGGAGAGGCAAGATGTAAAATTCCCATGAGAGGAACCCATGACAGATGGTCAGTTCGCACAGCCTCTGGATCTAGAAGGTTACCTGGGGGCAATCCACCTGCTTTTGGGGATGCTTGTGTGCGTTTTGTAAAATGGGGGTCAATGACCCACCTTTTTACAGAGTTTTGTGAAGAGCACATAATCTTCAAAGATTCTCCTGTAGCTTTTAGAAAAATAGCTCACACTCAGTTTAGTACTCAAAATCTCCCTAATCCTGACCCCACCTACGCACATTGAATGTCACTATGCTGCAGGCTACAAACTCTTGCAATTGCCCACACTCATCCAGAATCTCAAGCTTTTTTACATTTCACTCTCTCTAGTTACCCTTCTCCTTTCTTCTCTCGCCAGCCTACTCATCCTTCCAGACTCAGCATGCCCCTGTCTTATCAGCCTTTCCATCTGAACTAGATGCCCCTCTAGTGTTCTCAGGCCACCTGACTTCCTACCGATAACCTGTACATGGTACCACTAGTCACTGAACACACTCTATCTTTCAACCATCTCTATAGCTTTCACATTAGACTTGAGGTCCCTTGAGGGATTGAGTATATATTTCATATCAGTATTATTCCCAGTGCCACTTTGTTTGGTACATAGTAGACATTCAGAAGTGAATAGATAACTAATACTTCATAGCCAAGTGATCTGTGGAAATTTTCTGTTTCTATCAGCCACTATCACATATTTTGGTCTCATCTCAGAAAATTACTTCTCTATGGTAGGAAAGCTTCATTTGTCAACATGTCACCAAATAAAGTCCTTGCATAGTAATGGAAATGAGTGAATTTTGGTATATGTAAGTATAATGATTGATTTGTTTTATTGAATTTGTACTGCTATTTATTTCTCCCTTCATCTGCTTCCTTTCCACCCCAGTCCTCTTTGATGTCAACTTATTTAAATCATCGTCCCTCCTCTTTTTGTCTCCACTGGTACTCAAATGTAAAGAAAAAATATATATATCACATGTTGGGCTGTGTATATGTCCCAGAGCAATCTCCATAGCCAGTGGAATTTATATATGGATACCCAAACAACAAACTCGCTTGAACACAATTTCAGTCACTTACGACTTGCTCCACTCTGTAGGAAGAAAGACTCATTACAAGTGCAGCCTGTTGAGATAATGTACTGATGAGATAACTGAGCTAGTTCCAACTATTGATGTTCTTTTCCAAAATGAGTGAATATAATTTATTGCAAAAAAGTTGAAAGTGTCCAAAATTTTCAAATGGGTTTAATTATCTTGGTAAGAAACAGTGATAATGATGGAGAAAACCCAAAGTGAACAAACCTAACTGGCACAGTCCTCTTAATCAGTCTTGAATTGGGCTTTTTCTTGGATCAACATCTAGGAGGAAAAAGGAAAAAACAAAACAATCCACCCAGGCTCATTAAATTTGACCTACGAGACCAAAGCACCACCTAGTGGGATAAAAGGGAAAACAACTGCTTTTGCACAGATTCTCCTTTTTAAACCCAACAGATACATGTTTCCTTGGATCTCCGGTCTCTCAGTGTCTACTGAATGTACAAATTTTCCTTTTAAATTTGTGCTAAAAATTAATTGCAGACTTAGAAATAAAGAACAAACAACAACTTCTTTTATTATCTCCTAAACCTGTTAACATAAACACTTGGGGCCTCTACGTAAATAGAGATGTGTGGGTTGCACACCATCTGTGTGTGATGCTGTTTGCCAAGTATCCACTTATAGCAACCAGCACTGCCATGGCCAGAGTTCCCGGCCATCTATATCTTCTCTGGAACTTCGATTCCTCTCTGGGAATGTGGTATGGCCACAATCCTATGTGTGCCACAGCGTATGGAACAACAAAATGGCAGAAAGGTTAAGAACAGGAGCTCCTAACAGAAAAACTGAACATGAACCCCTGTTTCTTCCTTCCTAGTGTTGTGCCTTGTAAGCCAGATATTTCAATTCTTATATTTCAGTCTCCTTCACTGTTATAAATGGCAACAATATCTACTTGCTGGAGGTAATGATAATATTTACTTGTTAGAAAAATCAAACAAGAGCATATAAATAATCCAGCATTGTATCTAAATTTAGGAAATATTCCATGAATAGTTCTTAAAAGTTCTATTATTCTATTTATTAACTTATTCTAATTTCTATCTAATTGTTTCAAAGACGCAAACAAAAATCCATGAAATGGAATTTCACTAAGGTGAAGACACTCCCTTTTCAGACTATGTAATTCCTTAAACAAGACAACTAATATATTTCAAAAAACAACCCTTAGAATTTTGTTGTCAACCTAGGGGTGAGTTATACTCCTATGGGTGCAGAATAAATGCCTGAAAAAACAGTGTGACATAGAGAAATGACCCAAATAGTGGTTGGGTGGTTGATTGGTTTTATGGCACAAAACTCACCTCTGAACTGAGATGAAAAGAGGACAATAGTATTCCCAAGTCACCATGCTCAAATTCACATTCAATGTGCTTCCCAAATTTCATTTTCCCTAATTGGATTTAGAGAGTACCTGGAACCAATCAAGAAATCTACTATAACACAGGATAAAAATGAAACATTTAAATAGGTCTAGGGCCGGCCTGGTGGCTCAGGTGATTAGAGCTCCATGCTCCTAACTCCAAAGGCTGCCAGTGCGATTCCCACATGGGCCAGTGGGCTCTTAACCACAAGGTTGCCGGTTCAATTCCTTGAGTCCCGCAAGGGATGGTGGGCTGTGCCCCCTGCAACTAAGATTGAACACGGCACCTTGAGCTGAGCTGCCGCTGAGCTCCCGGATGGCTTAGTTGGTTGGAGCGAGTCGTCTCAACCACAAAGTTGCTGGTTGGACTCCCGCAAGGGATGATGGGCTGTGCCCCTGCAACTAGCAACTGGACCTGGAACTAAGCTGCGCCCTCCACAACTAAGACTGAAAGGACAACAACTTGAAGCTGAATGGCACCCTCCACAACTAAGATTGAAAGGACAACAACTTGACTTGGAAAAAAAGTCATGGAAGTACACACTGTTCCCCCAATAAAGTCCTGCTCCCCTTCCCCAATAAAATCTTAAAAAAAAAAATGTGTATTAAATAGGTCTAGCTAAATGAAGTGGAGAAGGAGCTGATATAAATTCTGAAAGCCTACATTTTACTCTCCAAATTGCCCAATACTGAGAAGAGTTTTATTATTTTCCAATAATACGTATACTTCAGTGACCTTAAGGAATCTGTATATCTGAGTTGGAGGATGAAAGAGTCATTCTCCCTTATCCAAAAAAGAAAAGGTGGCAACATGGGAATATCTTAGTCTCATCTTATTTGCTGGCTTACATCATTCTCTTGCAAAAGAAGCCTTCCCAGAAGGGAGTGGACTCACCCTAGGCATTTATAACAAGGAGACAGATGGTTGAACTGGTCACCTGTCTGCAGAAATTATTCATGGAAGTGAAAAAGAAAAACAGACAGAAAAATCCGTCTGTATCTGTGTGTGCGTGTGTGTATGTGAGTGCATGCGCGCGCGCACGCGGGCATGTGCGTGTGTGTTTTCTAATAACTTCAAACTACTCTTTTTCTGTTTATAAGATGAATCTCAATCATAGCAGTTAAAAACAATTTTTTTTACTACTATCCTAACTGGAGATGGATGGTATGAAATACTCCCATTTGATCATGATGGATGATCCTTGCTCTGTGCTCTGGAAAATAAGTAACCTCCCCCACAAAGCACCTCCCTGTAGGCTTCTCGAGGAAAAAGAGGGCTCTCTCTGGTCCAAGTCTGACAACTGGATTTAATCGTGCATGGAGTAAGGAGTCCCTGGGGTTTAGCATCATGTTAGTTCTGAACCATCAGCACCAGTGGTAAATGATTTAGCTTGGTCGCTACACTTTCAGTAAAGACAATGCAGAAGGAGAATCTCCTGCTTTTGAATATTCCTTTGGCTGTATTTTCAATCCAGATCGACATATGAGATTACCATGTCTCTTTTCTGGAAACTATTTCGCTGTCCACGTGCTCTCAAAACCAGTATCACTAAGAAGAGTGCCTTTCAGATATTGAGGACTTTTCCCTGGGTCTCAAGAAGAGTATGAACTAAACTTCACAAGCACTCAAATCATTCCTGCTTAATACGTATTTAAACAGGTGCTGGGAGAACAGACGAGAGAACATGGAAGACCTGAATAGGATAGGATAGCAATGGTTTGGTCCTCAAATCTCTTTCCAGCAAACATCATTACTCATACCACCTCATTTGAAGAGCAATAGGAAGAATTTCAGATTCAATACAGTCACTAGAATGTAAACCCCAGGCGTTTCCTTTTCTACATCATTTGGGGGACAGCAAGGAGGCTTGAATTGGTAAGCTCACAGTAATTATAAAGCATTTCTTAAGAAAAGGAACCTATAGTTCTTAAGTTGGGTGGTAGGTGCAACCGTATTTGTTTTGTTATTTTTATACTTTACACACATTGACATATAAATATTATTTGCATGTGTTCAATCATTAATAAAAATGTGAAAAGTCTTTTTAGAAAACGAAGAAGTAAATTACAGTCTTCAGCAATTGTGGCAAAAAGCTAACACTCGTTAATAAGGGTGGTGGGTACAGGGTGTTGAACATTTCCTGTATTTTCTGTATGCTTCAAATTTTTTATAATTTTAAAATTAAATTGGGATTTTTAAAATAGCCTCTGCTGTTTCCTTTCATTCCAACTTGCTTTTAGGTGACAAGGTTTAACAGTGTTGATTCTTAGGAATAATTTTCTAATTTCATAAAGGGAGAATATTTCTATCAAATATTGAATAATCCTTTCTTCTGTGGATATCTAATCAATTTACAGAATTGGTAGGGTTTATTTCCCAAATGGTAAAATAAAATCAGACAGAATCTGAGTAACCTTGGGTTGTCCTGCTTTAGCCACCTGCCAGAGCCAAGGAACCAGAAAATCATAGGATTAAATCAGAGGCAAATAGTAGCCGACCTTGCCCCCAACTTCCCGGGGGTGGTAGATGCCACAATTTATTAGTTTCTCCCATTTAATCCTATGATCAACACATTTGTTTTTCTCTTGTCCTTTAAAACAACGCCAAAGCTTCTTTTTGAGAGAAAATCCTAGGTATGTAACTAACATGGCTGCATTTTACCCAACATCACACTTTGAAGATTCTCTTCAATGCTAACAGTCAACAGAAAAGACACTAAGGTGGAAGCAATAAGTGAAGCAACTACATAGTGAAGAAATGGAGCTCCATGTTTCCATGTGCACGGCCTGAACAAAACTGTTAGAATACAGTACCTCTGTCTGCATTACAGATGCCTTGATAATTCTCACACCAAATTGTGCAAAAACATTTAAAACCTAGATGTTTGATTACACTTCATGTCTTTGCTCAATGAACTTTTTTGACTGGAATTCTATAAAGATTCAAAAAAAAAAAAATTATATCCAAAGATGCTTCTGTTGTAGAGGAGGTTATCTACACACTGTAAATGCTCAGAATGTGTCCTAATTTTTTAAAAAGAAAAATCGCACACATTTCAAACTGAGGCAGGAAATAACAGTTTGGAATACTTCAAGCATTTCAGCTTAGCAGTGGGGAGCTTGAAAAGGATTCTGCAAGAGCCAGAGAGTCCTCAGGTAGTTTTATCAGCTAGAAGCCTGGGGACAGCTGCAGAACTTAGCTGACCGCAATTTCGCAGGCATGAGGGAAAACGATGAACTTCGAATGAACTTGTTCCTAGCCATACACAGCAAAGGAGAGTGAAATTATAATTTAATGAGCAGCCATTAACAGTTCATTCCATTGGAAATCATACAATAAACATTTTTTGAACTATTGTTTGTGTGAAATACTATGTATTGTTTGAGTAATAGAGAAAGAGGTTTTAATATGAGAAGTGGATTTTTTTTTAACTTTAAAAAAAACCTACAATTGTTAAAACCAAAAACAAGGATAAGGCTAAAAGGAATAAGAGTCAAAGCTTACAAGATTACAAATGGAGATTTCTTAAGTGTTTTCCAGTTCTTTGAATATCATAATTGCTTTTTCCTGCCTCTATGTAGTTTATAATCAAGTTGAGGCTAACCCTAGTATTCTCACTTCCAACACTTTAGTTCACGCCTTTTAAATTATTATTAATACATATATACATACGTACGTATGTATACATAAAAAACAGATATATATGTATGTATATATATAAAATATATGTATATACACATATATATGTGTATATACATATATTTTTTTTTTTTGCCATTTACCCTGGCTATTACAAGAGCCCCCTAATAGCTTTCTTACTTGATTCATTCTTATAAAAAATATTCATCAAATCCCCACTGTGTATCAGACACTGCACAAGGGTCCAGTTATTTAGTGGCAAAAAAAAAATAAAAATGGATATGGTGTCTGCTTTCACCAGGCTTACTATCTTCTTTCAATTCACCTCTCACACTCTGCCAGGGGGTTCTTCAAAGATTTAGCTTTGCCCTATCACACACTTGCTCAAAAACTTCAATTGGTCCTTTTCCTCCAAATTCTCCTGCATCCAGAACCCCGGGACTAGGACCTCATCGAGGTCACCTCAAACCACACGTCAACCCCCACCTCCAAATAAACATTTTATTCCCCCAAAAGATCTCTGCCTTTTGGTGTTTTCCAACACCCTGCCCTTGCTTACCTTGTTCTTTCTATGTGACATGGTACCCGAGCAGAACTGGGCCTAGATTCTAATGAAAGAGAAATGAATACACTGAACCCTGTGAAAAAGATAAACATAGATACTCTAGTTATGTAGACTACCTTGAAATGTGTTTAACTCTAGTAAAGTTCCAAAAAAAAAAAAAAAAAAAAGGATACACTTCGTGATTAAATATGAAGTCATCCATGAGAACAAAATTATTTCCTTGCAAGGGAGGGAGTAACTTAGCACACGTATTAAGTTATTTTCACTCTTTGGGATACAGCACAGTTAGTTTTACAGTAGGGCGATGTATCTGCATTTCCAACTACACATAGACTGCCTTCTAACATGCCCTGTCTTCACACCGTCAGAAACCTATTACCTTTACCCTCTATTCCCTGGCCCTTTACTTCAGTCCCAGTTAATGTGTGTAAAAGAGAATGAGAACCAGTGCATGTCATACCACAAAACTGTTAAGAAAATATTGACTTAGGATCACTGGCTAGTGATCAATAGTCAGGACTCCTAATTCGTACACTATTCTACTCACTAGCTGTGTGATCTTCGGAAAGTCAATACTTCCTTTTGAGCCATATACATACATACATATGTGTGTGTGTGTGTGTGTGTGTATACACACATATATATACACACACATATATATACACACACACATATATACACATACATATATATGTAAAATGAGAGATATCTAGAGTATCTGTTTATAAATAAAAAAATAAAATTATTACCTAATGATAATGAATTTAGTTCAAAAAGTAATAGTTTTGTGCCTTGCACGGTGCATTATAGTAGTTTAATCCACACTAAACACTTCCAAAGTAAGCTTTTAGCTATCATTACCCTTAACAGGTACCTCATGTTTTATGTGTTCATCAAAAGTTTATTGAACATCTATAATGTCAGGTTCTGCATAAAATACTGGGAAGATAAATAAGGCATTGTACCCACTCCACAGAATTCACAGTGAATAGTGAGCCAAAATAATGAACCAATACTTGTGTGATAGACACTACAATGGAGAACTATTTACCAAAAGGAAAAAGAGTAGTTTCCCCACTTGTTTTCCATGATTGACACTGATATGCAATGTGCAAGGAAATAATAATCATAGTTCTGATTTAAATGTTTAAAAAGTTACACATAGATAAGTATGTTATGTAAACATGTAAATTCTACACACATATTCACTTAGTACAAGGCGCCCCATGAACAAGCTATGGAGGATAGGCAAAAAAAGCGGGAAGTTTAGGGCACATCTGAGGAAGAGAATCTTCCCACCGGTGCTTAGGTTTATAAAGCAAGTCCTAGAAGATTTGAAATGGAAAATTATGTTTGGAGAAAATTCCTGGAAAGTCTTAATTGCCATGCTATAGGGATTTGGAGTGTTTGAACAGAAACACAAAATTTATGAAGAAAGGCTTACATTAGCTAGCTCCTACTGGGAGAAGGTTAACTAGCACAGTGCAGAACAGAGCATCATTGACTAGAAAAGAGAACGGTCAGAATTTAGGGCCGGGGGCTGCCGGTTAGCTCAGTTGGTTAGAGTGTGGTACCAGTAACACCAAGGTTGCCGGTTCGATCCCCGCATGGGCCACTGTGAGCTGCACCCTCCTTTAAAAAGAAAAAAAGAATTTAGGGCTAAAGCCTGGACGGACACAAAAAGGAATGTGGTGAGGGCATTACTAAGGTAAGAAGATATGGATGTGCAGTGGAACCAACTGTTGAGTGCCTGACTTTCTCTAGCCATAAAGCAGCAGCGGAGAACCAGGCAGAGAGGAATGTGGTCAGAATTCGGGTAGTGGGTGGCCAGGTCAAGAGGCAAGGGCTACAGAATCTTGGTGGTAATGTCATTCATATTGCTGACTAGGAACTCCAGACAACGTATGGCGGGAAGTAAAACCTTTGAGACATGGAGAGTAGAAAGTAGAGTCAGGAGGTATAAGGTAGGAGAAAGGCAAAAACTTAGGAAGCAGTTAACAGCAAAGGAAATTCCCATTGCTAGACGGCCAAGCTTTTGAAAAAGCCTAACATGAAAATTGAAGCCACCCAGGATCATGCAAAGGATGAAGTGAGACAGAGGCTATGAGCAAGAAACTCAGTTTAGAATGTTCTTCCCATCCCATAGGTCAGTAGATCTGATGATGAGAATTGGGGAAAATAGCATAAAAGACACGCGGACGTTAAAAGAAGAGATATCATGGAACAATGATTGGGAGCTGTGCTCTGATGCCAGGAATAAAAAGATTAGGAAAAAATTATTCTTCACTGAAGGAGACTTCAAGGGATGTTCTATCAAGGCAGTATATCCAGATTTCAGGTAAGGCATAGATGTTTAAGCTATAAAGGAATTTGTTCACATTAGGAAAATACATATGAAACAACGAAATGCCCATGTGATGGCAATTACTGAATCACTTGTGGTCTACTGCTTACTTGGCATCAAATATTTGTCATCAGAAATAAACACTATTTATATAAACACATTTCTACTACACAAAGACTCAGGAGTAAATAAATCACACTTCCCTCTAATAAACTTCATATAAAGAGAAAAATCATTCCTATGTGAGCACATTTTAAAATGAATTTAAATTTCCATCATTTAAATATTCTATTCAAATTCATAAAAACCTTGCTGTCAGGAACAAATAGAGTCGAGAAGTACAAACTTTCTACATAATTATTCTTAGAAGCATGAGTTCTTAAAATGGCTGAAATTTCTCTTTTGGATTCTCTCTCTCACTTTAACAGTCACACTCATCATATTTCCTTTCCTCAAATACTGTCAGCATCATAGGTTCCAAAGAGCTAACAGCATTCTGCTCGTTGGAAGTGATTATCAAAATCACCATGATTAAGATTTTGGTATGATCCCCTAGTGTTCCGCAGCTGGGCCCAGTATGGAGAACTCCTGGTAATGGGTATGTAATAATGTTACCGAGACAAAGCTTCTTGTTCAGTTAAACTCCACTGGAGATCAATATGCAGCCATTTTCCCATAGCAGGCAGTAATTAGCACATTAGGCTGCTAGGTAAACCAGCAACTCCACAGTTCTCTGATTTTTTCTGTCAAGAGCGAATAGGAAACAAGAGCTTGGCCATGGGTCTTCACTACTTGGCCTCAGGTCCAAGTTAAAGTATATATATATATAGAGAGAGATAACTAGAGCAGTAGATAGATAGATAGATAGATAGATAGATAGATAGATAGATAGATAGATAGATAATCAGTATCAAACTTGGCCTGACCTGGCTTTAGAGCCTCAGGTTTAAAGAGTTTTGAAGTGTTTACTGAGGAGAGTTGCAAAAATGAAACAACAAACAAAAAACCAAAAAAAAACTATTGTAAAGAGTTTGTTGTGCAAGTGAAATTGGGTTATATTTGACTACTGTAAATTAATAATTCAAAAATGAGTTACTGTCTACAAAATTAAGATTAGATATTGAGATTTCTGGTAATAACAGAGGCTGCAAAGATTGTAGTTTTGTTCCCCCCGTCTTATAAGTGACAAGAATCACAGATTCACTGGCCAGCGATTCTTCTTTATTCTAGGAAAGAAGCCAAAATAGGTCATGCGACCTGAAGGTACCAGGATGCCTTGGTGTGCCCTTGGGAGCCTGTGTAAGCACTGCCTTTAAAAAGTAGGATATTCACAGGAAAGACAGTAGGTCCTCTGAAACCTACTTAGGCTTCCGGTTAAATTATACAGACCCACAATCAGGAGTATGTTTACATTTAAAATTAGAATATGCAGAACATCAGTGCTATTTGAATAATCTAATCCCAGTACCCCTACCACCCACATCCACCCAGCACACAGTTCACATCTATGCTAGAGGAACCTACAGTCACCACAACACAGGCCAATTTGTTCTCTAGGAAATAGGGTAAATTATACACCAAAAGTGGTAATTAATTTACTCAAAATTCTATGTGTTTTATTTATTAGTGACATTTTTCTTTAACAGATGGTTTACATTTTTAACTTCAGCTGCTACCTGGAACCTTAAAAACCTCTTTCCTAAGTCCAACACTCTATACCTATTATTTCTAACCCTGTTAACAAAACTGGGACTTTTGCAAAGTACACACTGAGGTTTTGTTGCATTACTTGTCAAAAGCCACATAGTTAGTCAGGGAAGGAGCCAGGATTTGAACTCACCTTTTACTCTCAAGTCCATAAAAACCCCCTTTAGATGCTGAACCATGCTTTCTGTCAGTTCTGAATAGAAATGCAATGGGATTTTGGAAAGAGGTCAATATGGACTCAAGTGGGCAGAGAAAACTCGAGGGACTAGGTGAGGCTTGGACTGGGACATTAAAGACTGAACAGGATTTGAAGAGTCAGGTCAAGACAAGAGATGCCATTCAGGGGGCAGAAAGTAGAGCAGCAATGGCACGGGGGCATAATGAGATAGAATATCCTAATGACAGTAAGAACACTAGCCTTTTAGAGGACACAGTAATCCATCAATCTGAAAGGAAATGGGGTCCGTGAGACATATTTTAAAAAGCAGATTGTGGAACGCCTTGAAAACCAAGAGTAGGGTTTGGACTACAACAAGAGGGGCCACTGAAGGTACGTGAGCAGGGCATCATAAGACAAAAAAGGTGCCCCAGGAAGATGAATCTGGAACGAGTACACAGGACAGACTTCGGAAATAAAAGCTGGGAGGCCACCAATGGGGAGCTCAAACCTGCCAAGGGAAGCAGCAGGGAGAATTGTTTTTAACATCCCCTGTGTTGCCCAGTTGATTTTCACTACCAAGGCTTTAATCGAGTTTCAGCGTAACACTTTGTTGCCTTGCTCTGTGTCTGAAGAAGCCGCCACCAAAACATTTCTTGTGACAAGAGAGGTAGCTTTAGGAAATACAGCCACAATCAAACATTACCTAGGAAACCAAATATAACGAAATGCAAAATGTTACCCCACACTGGGAAATAGCTGTGAGATTTGGTTATAGCTGTGTTTATTGTTCATTAAACTTTATATAATAGGAAAATATGCTAAATTAATCCAAATGCAAATTAAATAAGTTGGATGTTGGAAATGCATGTGGTGTGTTGTGGGGATTGGAATAAAGCCTCTACCAACAGTGAGAGTGTGTTTGGCTAAACTCACTTGATTTAATACATTCTTTTCCATTTGCTCTGTTCTCAGAATTTTTTATGAGTCAGGAACAACAGACACATGTGATGATATGTGTTTGAACTGCAGGCCCTTGTCCAAAGGGCCCTGGCTGCCAGGGCACTGATGTGAGCTTTAAATGGATGACCCACTCGAGTGCCAGCATGAGGGAGCCACCTGGGAGGGCTAGGTAGGGAGAGGAGATAAATAAATCCCAGAGGATGTCCCCCTGCCTGAATCTTTTTCCAGAGGTAAAATTATACCCCTAGTATTGAATATTCTGATGGGACAAAAGGGCTTCCTACCAAATATACTCAAAGGCAAACAGATACCTGATCTGTGACCCCAGCCGACATAGCACCTTTACAATTACAGAAATACACAACTTGCGAGTTGACGGATTCAACCAAAAGTTCACACATGACATTCTAAGACATAAAAACAAAGGTATTTGGGTAGAAAAATTATTTCAGAACAAGTGGAAAACATCCTAAAAGGAAATTCGTATTTATAGTAATGTATATATACCCATATGCTTATTTTTCTTTATATAAACATTTATTTGGTTTTACTCATGTCAAGATAGCTGGGTAAAATTACAATTTTAGATTTAGTTAAGGGTTGATTACAAAAAACATCCGTGAATAACTAGGAAATAATGCCAAGAGTGAGATGCTATTATTTCCTATCAGTGCTGTTGAGAGTAGTTGTAAAGAGTTTATCAGTTTGGCGGAATTCTCCTGCAGAGACAAAGCTTTTACAACCCCAGGGATACAAAAATTAAGAAACCTTTGTGTTTTACATGTGTCAGTATTCAGTGCATCTAAGTTCTTCAATTCTACAGTACTAGTTTTGGTCAACATAAAATGCAGAAGATGTAAGACAAATGATGTAAACGTAGAAGAGTCCTACTGTCTCATTAGATCTCTAGAGTACAAGAGCATTAAAAGAAATCTCGTCACGCGAAATAAACCACAACGTCTCTTTGGAAGTGGATGTGACAGAAAATAACTGGAACCCAAGAGGCTCCTTTCCCATATACATTATAAGGGTCTTTTCCCTTGAGCCACAAAACCATGTTACTTGTATGTAGATGCATCTATGTATAACTGCTCAGAAACTGCAACGCTTTCTGTGAGAAAGGATAAACGCAAGAGAGAAAAGAAACAAAAAAACATCTTGACATTTCCATTTTCATCTGAAGAAGAAAATCGTGTGTTGGGATGCTTATTGTAATTCCCGCCTGCCTAAAAGCATTCTTTCTAGCAAGGAAACACCCAATCCTGGTAGAAATGCTGTTTAGTTCATGAGAAGAACACTAGGACCTTTGCACAAGTCAGACTTCGAAATTATGCAAGGCTCAGTCATTCGCCCAAATATATTTTGAACATCTATTATTATATGCTTGGCACCATGCATATTCTGAAACAAGGTCATATAAATAATTGGTAAAATTATGCATGTTTTCTCCACTGCTTTGTGCTTTTAGGCATTTTCCAGATTTTCAACAGTGAGGTTATATAATCTTAATTATCAAAAATGTCAGTTACAACAATGCAAGTTCTCTCCCTTTTTTTTTCTTTTTTTTTTTTTCTTTTTTTTTTTTGTATGTGCCTCAATATAAGGGCACACCAGAGTCTCACGATCAAAATAAGGGCAGTCAAGGAGCAAAACACTCCTTGGCATAGAAACCTTCACCTTCCTGAAGTCTCCAAATTTTTGTTTGAAAACACTTCTTAATTTCATTTGGCAAAGAGAACTGAATACGGTGGCAAAGATCCACAGGTTAAAGGTAGGTGAGAAAACAAATCATAATTCTAGGTAAAGAAAATAAGAACAGCTAGCTGCAAGAGCCAAATCTAACCCGCACCCACTGAGCTTAATCAATTGTTACCAGAGGGACCAGAGGGAAACAGCAACAGGTACTTCATAAAAGAAACTCGGATGAAGAAACACTTGGAGACACAGTCACACGTATTTAACGACCTGTGTGCAGCTTCTTTGGCTGTAGAAGGCTCTTCGACTGCGTACGGCCTGTAACTGGACTTGCAGAATCTTCCCCCACCATCTTTTCCCAGAATATTCTACACTGCCAAGGTTCTTCTGCGATTGTTGCAAAGCTTCAGATCATCCCTAGGAGGTGGCTTACAGCACAGTGTATTCTGTGTTACGCTGTCATCCCTCCCAGCCCCTGCCCCAATCTCAAAGGCTAAAGGTAAGGACAGGTAAAAAGAAATGGGCTGACATCCACTTCCAACCGAGACAGAGTAATCGAGACTGAATTTACAATTGACCTGAAACAAGAAAAGGACAACAGGTATGAAACAACAGCTTGCAAGACACTGGACATCAGGCAAAGAAGGACAGTGATTCCTAGAGGGAGGAGACAAACAGGTAAATCCTAACATCACCCCAGGGTACTGCCAGGAGAGACATTTCTGCCCGGTGGAGTGGGGAGGGAGAGGCCAGGCACACTCCCGCAGATGAGGAGATGGAGAAGAGAGTTAGGAGAGCAAGGCAGCTAGAATGCACAGTGGCATGGATGAATGTCAGAAGCATTCCATGGAGCTAGAGAAAACAGAAATAAAAGATCGCATACTATATGATTCTATTTATATATATCCAAGAACAGACAAAACTCATGTACGCTGACACAAATTTGAACAGTAGTGACCTCTAATCAACAGAAGGGCTGATTAGAAGGGGCGGAAGGGAACTCTCTGGGAAGATAGAACTGTCCTTTATCTTAACTAGGTGTTAATGCCTACACACTAAAAACATTCACGGGGGGAAAACAAGCAAAGGAAACCAAATTATATTTATTAGCCTTATTTTACAAGAGAAGATGAAGTCATTTATATCTTTTGTGCCTTTGCATGTAAATGCAAATAAATGTAGAAGAAAATAAATGTAGGAAATCATGAGTCCATATTGAAAAATAATTAAAATCGTACCTGTATGTGACTAACCAGGTAATATAAAATTATCTTCTGGGAACCAATAGGCTCTCTGTGGATTACTGCCATCACCATCAATATGTACCTAGCCAAGCACACCAGAAATACATGGGCTATAATTAAACATAAGCAATAAAAATGGTCTACAAATACAGCATGCTGAAGGTGGCTGAAATGAAACTAGTGAGGTCACAGATTCCAACAACTCATAATCATTCCTGACAAGCTGCAGGACCCTGACTTGGGGACACTATTTCTCCTTGAATCATGGGTCCGGGAACTGCAAGAACTAATGTTTACCTGTGAATCCTGGTTCATTTTCATGGAGGGCTGTGCAAAACCAAAGTTGCAAGCAGTCCAGGCTCTTGCTGAAACTGTTTGATGGTGCATGTATTAATGTATTCAGGTGTTAATATCCTAGTACAACAGTTTTTGGGTACAAAATCGACCTTCTTGCTATCAGGGGCATATATAAGCAAGAGTTACACCCATGAGCAACAAGCTACAACACAGCTATGAATCTGCTCTCAAGAGTACCAGCACCTTCATCCTTTCTGAGAAGACTCTGGGTTTAATTGCCATCCTCTGACCTCCTTTCAGCTACACTGAATATCTGTGGGCCCAGAAATTAAAAACAAACAAACAAACAAAAAAACCCAGACGCAATGAAATAACTTCAGCCATCACCTCTGGTACTGTCCGCTACTGAATGCTCCTTTTGTATCTGTCTTATCCTCTGGATCTTGCCCACTGAAGTACCTGGCTCTTCCTCCCAGCTTCACTGTCTCCCCTGGACCCGTTTCTCTGACCCAACAAACTTGCAAAATGGCTCTTGTTTGATGGAACTTCTGATCTTGTTACCTGAGCAGGTCAGTCCTAATGATGCCCTTATTTAAAATAAAGTAAAAAGTGAAAAATATGTCTTTCACAATAATACTGTAGACACTAGAAATTGCAGTATAATCGATACCATAAAAGTAGGAAAGCTCTGTGGCTAATGGGAATTGAAATCCCTAAGTGTTGAGATGAGTTTTCATTCAGAAGCTTTCCTTGAGACATTCAGAAGACACTGCCAGTCAAGAGCCTAGATTTTTTGGTCAGAGAAATGTAACTGTGAATCTTTGTCCACCAGCCTAATACGTAGTTTTATGATCTTGAGCAAATCACTTGATGTCACCATGTCTCAGTTCCTCATCTGTGAAACTGGGATTCATAATAGTATCCAGTTTCTAGGGTTGTTTAAATGACATAATGGCATAATGATTCTTCACAGTGATTGGCAAACAGTTAAGTGGTTAAAAAAAATAAAAGGTAATTGCATATGAGAGACGTGGTAAAGGTAAAAATGGATTTGAAGTTGAATAGGTTATAATATTGTTATTAAAAATTATCCAAATCTTAGAAAAAAGGCTAGGAGAGAGGCATGTGTCCTTTCAATGTCATACAGGGACTCATCTTAACATGTGTACCCAAGAAATGTTTAATCCTATGGGACATATACCTGTGTTTGACATTGATATTTACTATTAATTGAAGCTCAGATTGTGAAATGACTCGTTAACCTGAAGATTTTTGTTCCATAAAGATGGAACATTCACTGCTAGTGGTGACACTAAACATTAAGAGCCTTTTGCCCTGTGAGATATTCACCAGTTTTCTATTTAATCTAAATTTGTATTTTAACATTCTTTTAAATGCCTATAAATATCTGCTTACACTTTCAGCATCTTGCTGTTTCCCTCGTTAAGGAGTTAAAAAAATTTAGCACACATTCATTCTATATTTATATGAGTTATGTTTTTGACTTTATGAAAATTATATTTGTATGAATCATGTTTTTAACTTTGAAAATTGTATCAAAGAGTAGCCAACAGTTCTGTAGGAGCTATTATGTGCCATCTTCACAATTATGAACTTAATTTATAACATTCTTATGAGATAGGACCTATAAATATCCACATTTTAGAGACACAGAGGAATGGATTAATTTATCCAAGGTAACACAGCTATTAACAGAGTCAAGATTTCAACACAAGCCATCCACTCCACATCAATGGTTTCATCCAGTATGCTTATGATGTATATTGGAATTGCAATAAAGTGAAAAATGGAAGCCAGAAGATTTGGGTCAATAGAGGATGAAAATACAAATATTTGGAATATCTGAGAATATGGGAGGGGATACTCTTCTTCTCATTCTAGAATATCTAAATATATTCCAGCTAAATGGCCTCATCAGAATATTAAGACAAAAACATGTGTTCAGAATTCCAGAATATGATAAAATTAATAACCAAGAACACTGAGCTTCCCTTTACCAGCTGTATATTCTTAAATAATTTGGTTGTCTGAGAAGACTTGTCTACTGGGAATTTTAAGCACTCTATTTTAGTATTTAATGCAAATTTTGAACTGTTATTATTTCTAATAGTGTAAGTAGTAGCTAATCTAATAAGAATGTGAACTTTCATATCAGACAGAACTGGGTTCAAGTCCTTACCCAGCTTTGCCCTAACTGTGTGACGTTAGTCTTCCCATTGTTACAATCAGGACAATAGTAGTATGGCATTTCTTAGAGACTTTAGGAAGATTAAAGCGATGACATCTTTTATAAAGGTCCTAGTGGAGTGTTGGCAACATAACAAGGACTTGATAAGTGTCAAATATTATTAGTTATAATAAAAACTATCACTATTCCTATTTATAAAGTACCTATCACACTCGTCATGCTACACCAAAGCTTCAAAAGGCTAAGTGGCTAATTCAATTTCACAGTGTTAGAGTTAGGACTGGCATGGAAAGCAGTTTGATTCTAAAGCCAATTAATGTCTATGCTATGATAGCTTTTATAATTTAATAACATATGCATTGCAAATCAACTTTTTAAAAATTCGGATCATTATAAATAAATTTCCAAGATAAATGCCCACCAGTGTCTCAATGAAATAAATCAAGATTGAGCCCTATTAGGTCCACATTCAGGACCTAGCAATAGATTCAATGTGGGGGATTCTTTAGTAGAAAATATAGATTCTACTAAAGGAGATTAGGAAATCTGATGTATTTTTCTTCCTTTGAAAAATGCATATCACACAATGTTAAACAAAATAAAGCAGAGCACAAACTTTAAACAGAGTGTGATCTTACACATACAAACGTTTAAAGACTGGAAGGAAACAGCCAGACCATAAACAATGGTTGTAGTTATTTTTCTCCGCTCACTGGAATGCTATCTTTCCTTGCCAACCCTCTTTGGTACCATATTTGCTTAGGAAGCACTTACAGATTTTCAAGACTCATTTGTCAATGAAAACTTTCCTAATAGCAGAAGCTCTTCTTGATGAGTCTCAACCCCAGAGACAGTTGACGTCATTCCATTCTATGACTCCTTACCCTCCACTGTTAATAATTCTACTGAAGCACTTTTATATGTGACTTCCCTCATTAGGTTGTAATGTCGTCAAGAACAGAACTGTATCCTATTCATGATCCTATCTGAAAATACAAAATGTCTGGTGAGTGAATGAATGACGGAAGGAATGACAAAGTGTGTTCTAAGTAGCAAACTACTATCTTAATAATGAACTTCTCAAAAATGGCCTATTTGTGGGATAGACCGAGCCTGAAAACAGAAGTAGGAAATAACCACATCATCAAAAACGTAGACATATTACAGTCTGATATCCTTGGAGATTATTGCTATACAAGTAACAACATAGCCTCATGACATAATGCCAGTGTACCTATACGAACCCAAGAGACAGAATGAACATGCACGTCTGTCCCCTTGTTTGTACACTAAGTAATGCATACATTGCTTATCTTTGCTGAAGCCTGAATGGGAAATGTGTTTTTAACAGATTTAATCAATACACCAACCTACATTAAAAAAATAAAGAAACCCACACAATAAATAAAAAGCAAAAGGCCAATCAATAGCCAACAGTGCAGCTTAACAGCCACTCCCGCAGAAAACTGTCTGAAAAGGCGCTTCACACTCCACTGTCTGCACGATCCACAGCTGCTTGCCATTGATTTGTTGCAAGCAAAGAACATCTATTATTACATGCCAGTGTGAACCTAGCAATTTCTTCAACAAGTAGCCCACGATATATGACTAGCAATGTAGCACAGGTAGCTGACTGCTGAGGGTGGGCAGAGGACCCCCATCTATTCCCTTTTCTTCACTCCACAAAACTATTATAAACACCCAATTTCTAAGGAACATGAGGTGTGTTCTTATGGGCCACACACAGACTGTTCCACGTTTGCTTCTCCAGGGCACAGAAGCAAAAACAAGATCCAAAAATTATACTAAACTTCAAAGAGTTGTCATGAATATGCTCAAAGGGAACCATGGTGAAGACAGATGTGAGGTGTTTCAAACTGCTGTTTTCAATAAGTCCCCCCCCAAATGACAACTTTTTTGCATGTGTACGGGTATGCATGCGTGAGTTGGATTTGGGGTAACATCTTGCTGTGTTGTAAAGGAGAGAGGAACTCAACAATGGTCTGCCAATGCAGGTGGCATTATGGGAAAGAGATTCTGAATTTGCTTGATGGTATTATGGCTACGACCTATTGAAATTGCCCAGATCTCAGGCCTGGTTTAAAATACTAATAAGAACCCAATATCCAAAAAGAACATCCCTATAAGAAGTCTTGTAAGGTTCCATTCTTTTGTTGTTTTAACATGCATCCCTGACATGAAGTTGGTGTTCCAATACGATGCACCCTCTCAGAAATCAGCCCCGATTTGAATTTTTCAGAAGAAACAAAGATTTTCTTTGGAGACTATTATTTGTGGGTCCTTCCATAGATCTTATTGGATCCTACATAAACTCAAGATTGCTTCTGGGATGACTTTGTCCATTGCAAACGGCCCTAAAAGTCACCTAAAGGAAATTCCCTATGATTTTACCATAACATGAAATGGTGGAAAGCATGTCATCAAACTAAGACAATAAATCAATTATACTTTGGTCTCCAATCAGAAGATTTTTGTTTCTATCCAATACAAGGGAATCACATTTATACAAGATAATCAGCCAACGAGACTACATGTTAAACCTTCACGACCCCTATACCAGCTTTGCAGCTATCTTTTTAAGAATGAACCTGGAACTTGTCCCATGGCCTCCACCAACCCACCAGCCTTTCACAGAGAATGTAAAATGTCATTACAACCATCCAGGCTTGGTCTACTCATACTAAGAGAGATACAGTTCTTAAATGTAAACTCTACTCTGGAGTCCACATCTATGTAAGAGTAATTCAAATTTGTCAAGCAAATGCCAAATTTGGCAGGCAGACGAGAAAAAACAAAGGACCTAAGTGACAGAACCAATGCTAGGAAGAGGGAAAAATTCTAAAATGCAAACATTTCGTTAGAAACTTGCAAGTCATTCCCAGATATAATTAACTTTCTCACACATGATGAACTGAGCACTTTATTTTGCAAAATATCATAGCTTAGTTATTTCCCTATCGAACGATTTTCTATTCTTGGGTATACAATAATAAATTGAGATGTTTTCATTTCTAATAATCGAAGATCAATTTGCTGTCCTGAGAAAGACCTCATAGAAAATGAGAGATCCAAACCTACCTTCTTATTTAAAAAGTTAAATAAGAATAATGCCTTTTGCCATTAGATTGACTCTCTAATCAATTCATGTGGTTTTATGACAGCAGTTCAAGACACACAATTTATTTTAGATATACAACATTCCACAGAATATCTTATTCCCCAGAATTGGGTAAAGGCCCGATTTCCTTCACGGCATTCCACTTATAATGTGATGCCCCATTTCCGTTATCTAGGACAAAGCCGCACCACCTGTGGCATAAATGTTGTACCTAAGCAATTACTAACGGCCTCTGTGTTCTTTCAGAGAAGACCCAAACTCTGCTTTTCTCTCAATTCCTCGTCCTTCTCCTCCCATTTTATCATTTTTCCTTTTCTGAATTTTCCCCACTGCTTTTGCCAACGATAATCACAAGCCTTGTTTAACTCTGCTGCTGACACTGAGGGCGAAGGCCTAACTCCTGATGCAAGCTAAGCTACCAAGAATTTGCTAACATAGAGAGGCATGGAATATCAGATAACATGCAATATCAGATAGGTCACTTCATTTTGAAGATGTTTGAAGCAGCAAATTACAACTCTAAGGGTCAAGGTTGATACAGAACATAATGATCTATGATGTAAAGTCGTAAGGCTGAGTTTCTAGGTGGAAAAAACTGACTCTGATGGTAGCTCCACAGGAGAAATTCCCCTACTTAAAGTGTCATTCATTAAAGTGACATCCATTGTAAAAATTAACCTACCGTTTTGGTATATTCAGTTGGGTTTCACTGTTAAGTTTACCCACAGCTTCGTGAGCAACAGTAAAAGCTTATTGTTGTAAACAGAAAGAAAAGTTTATATCCAAAGTTACACCTTATAATCTTGTACATCTGCATTCTATATATTCCCCACATTCTGCAATTAAAATGGACTTGCTCCGATTTCCATACACTCATCCAATTACACAAGCTCTGGTCCACTCTCCAAAAAGGGACTAAATAAACAAGCAGATTCTTTTAGAGATGTGGGCTTAGAGGTCTTCTACAATCAAAAATTCAACTACATTATTCATAGAATAAAATCCAAAATATATTATCCTATGCCTGGATTATCTTAGAAACATTTCTGAAGGGTGAGAAGCTATTGTCACAAAAGAAAGCTGACCTTTCCCAACCCTCATTCTAGTACTTCATTACATATCGACCAATTGTTCAGGTCAGATAACATGATAGTACTCATTCTGGACTGAGACACAACTTCCTCTTAACAAAATCAGAACCAATCATAGAATGCTGGAAAGAATCCTGGTTGAGTTTTGGCAAAAAAACAGTATCTTGCCTGGTTGGCAGAAAGGAACTTGTCAATGAGAGAAAAATACGTACATACCTTCTGCAGACTGTGCATTTTCACCGTTGTTAGAGTAACTTACCTTTCTGCCTGTTCTGTGTGCAGTCCATTTTCTACTGGAAGTGTGTGTGATATGAAATAAACTTGTGAGGACAGAAAAGCATTATGCTACCATTTAGGGGGGAGAAAAGCCTTCCTATTGAGTTTTCTGCAGACAAATTAAAGGGAAAAGAAAGAGCATATAGCACAAGGTATTCTGGATGGGTCCATAACTGCCTGTCTCAAAGGGGAAGGGTACTTCCAAATCATAAATATGGAAATAGGAATTTCAACAATACCATATACTTGGAGACAGAAATGTGATGCCAAAACCTTCTGCCGAGTCTGTCCTTTGAGTTACGTTATAGAAGCATATGCTTACACTTAGATCAATGATTATTAAAGAATTTTCTCTCTACATGGCCAGATACTCCAATTGTTTCTCCTTAGTGTACCTAGTGTATTTTAGCAACAGACAATATGAAGACAAAAAGCTGTAAGAAAAAATGAAAAACAGAACAAGAGACAACTATACACACATAAAAAAAAAAAAGAAAAAAGGGTGAGCAATACGAAATCAAGGAAAACCAAATAGACATAATAGAGATGGCACTGTAATTGGAACCTGCTCTCACACGGGCAAACTACATAGCATGGCTTAACGGTTTGCACAGATAACATCATGAATCATTTTCATGAAACCAAGAGGCCAATTGGCTGAGTTCAGATTATAAAACAAACTCCTACCATAAAGGCTGCATTCAGAAAATCAGAAGGTCAGCAGGACCCACTAAGTCAGAGCCTTTTTTTTAAACAAATCTCTTTGCTGTAAGTATTTAGAAATTTCAAGTGTTTATTCATCTTTAAAAGTGGCCATGTTAGAAAAATACCATAAGAAGGAAGTGGAGACACAGGTTACAGACTCCCACAGAATTAAAATATGTCAACCATCAGTGCTAGAATCACCTTCATGAAATCAGTCTTCTAGAGTTAAATCAGCTGATATGCCTTAAGTAAACAAAGGTAACAATTGGCTCACTTCCGATATGAACCAAATGCACAGATGTATACATATAAACATACTCACAAAATAGATACATATATAGAATATATACAAAATTAGCCAGAGAGAATCTCTGCCTTACATTTGAAAGACCCAGGAGAATGTTTTAAATATTTCTAATTGGAAAATATAACGAGCTCTGAAGATCTTCATCATTTGAAAGGTCTGAGAAGATCACTAAATTCAGAATTTTTGAGAAAATAGCTACATTCGTTAAATATCCTCTAAATTCTAGGCAATACAAATAGGTGTCTCAAAACTGTTACCCAGATGATTTAATTAATTAAGGACTGAATTCCTTAGAACAAAAATATTGCCTGAATTGTTTTGTTTTGTTTTTTTCAGTCACAGGTAATCTAACATACAGGAAATTAAAAAAACAAACAAACAGCAACAAAAAAACAACCATTGGGAATAAGCAAATGGGAAAACATCTAGTATTGTTCAGCAAGAAATGTCTCTTTACTCTTCGCATAAGAGCACTAGTGCTTTATATTCCAAGTTTCTGGAGGAGAAAATTGCTTATTAATTTTTCAGAAGAGCCATCCTTTTTTCATAATGTCCCTTAAAGTTTTCCCAAACCTGTGAACTCTGAAAAACTCCAAGTATGAAAAGGTACTCACGATCATTGCACTGGTTCCCAGAATATGAGGTCATGGAACAGTCACAGGTGAAGCCTTCCCACTGCTGCATGCAGACCCCCTGGTTGGCACACGAATCTTCCTGGCAGGTGGTACTTGGTCCTAGCAATGCATAATGAGAGGGGAAGAAAAGAAAAAGTAGAGAGAGAAGTGTTAATCAGATTCAAAGCAAGCACTTGAATGTACTAGTCTCATGCCCCAAAACATTCAAAGACACAACCACCAAAAATGTCAACTCTATATCATGCAACAAGAATTCAGTATATACAAAAGACGACAGAAATACACACTTAGCCACAAACTATCAACAATTACACACAGTAGGGAGAGGGCTGAACACACTGTTCTCTTTTAGGCAGACTTTGCAAAAGATCCTCATCTCGA
Source organism: Rhinolophus ferrumequinum (assembly GCF_004115265.2). Lineage (NCBI taxonomy): Eukaryota > Metazoa > Chordata > Mammalia > Chiroptera > Rhinolophidae > Rhinolophus > Rhinolophus ferrumequinum. The sequence continues at coordinate 20,399,761 of NC_046289.1, forward strand.
CCATTCAACTAGAAAGAGATCTCATTTGGAGCATGGCCTTTCTAAATGTATAATGCCAAAGCAGAAGAACACATTCCCATGACTCTTATGAATTAAGGCACAAATGTCCCTAAAGTCTACTTTGTTACCTTAAAAGAGATGTTTGATGATAATGAGGAGGAAGGGGAGACTGCAGGTAACACGTGTTTCCCCAGAAATAAGACCTAGCCGGACAATCAGCTCTAATGCATCTTTTGGAGCAAAAATTAGTATGAGACCTGGTCTTATTTTACTACAAGACCATGTATAATATAATATAATAGTTAAATATAATATAATGTAATGTAATGTAATATAATATAATATACTATACCAGTTCTTATACTAATTTTTGCTCTAAAAGACACATTAGAGCTGATTGTCCGGCTAGGTCTTATTTTCAGGGAAACACGGTAAGCACTGGGTGCTAAGCATTTTGTCTCCATTACCTTAAGCTCTCCAGTCACTCTAAGAGGTTAGTACTTATGACTGCCATTTCACAAATTAAAACCTGAGCTTGGAGAGGTAAAATAATTTACCCAAGGTCACACATTTGATAACTAGGAATCCTGAAGTCCAACTTTGGTAGACAAATTCCGAGACCCAAGTTCTTAACTATACCAGTGGTTCTCAGACCAGCATCACCTGGGAAGTTGTTAGATATGCAAATTCTTGGGCCCCACCTCAAACCTACCAAATAAGAGACATAGGGGGAGGGAGGCAGAAATCTGTGTTCACAAGCTTCCAGAAAATTGTGATGTAGCCTAACATTTGAGAACCAGAGCAGCACATCACACTGAAGCTACAGGTTCATACAGGTGTACCCAAACAGAATGCGTGCACACTAGAGGATGCAACAGAGAATTATTTGAAATATAGGAAGAAAATATCAGAAATTACATTCTTTTTAAAAATGTCATTCTTTGTTTTGCCTATTTCTCTGTGTCTTTCACAGGCAGGTGACATAACTTTAATGGGACATGTATATAATATACAAAACAAGTATACCTATTTGGGGGGCATTCTCAAAATCTTTTGTGGATACAAATAAGTTAAAAAGTTTGGCAATCTCTGTCTTACAGATTGCTCTTAAAATCTCTTTTTAGGTCAGCCAGGGCCTCTCTTTAACCATTCTCTCTTTTTCACTTCTATCTTCTGCCTTACCTGAGGGATTAAAGATGAACCTACACCTTTGGAATTATCTGCGCTAACAGGGAATATTTTAATATTCAGGATAACTCCATGAATTTCCCAGAGAGCCTCAGCAATGGAGGTAAGCCCTTTGACTCATCCAATGTATTAGTCAGTATCTGATGCAAAAAAACAAACAAACAAACAAAAACACTTGACAGGGTAAACATCCATTGCAATAAGTGTAAATTTCACAAATCCCAAGCTAAGCCTCACACAGGCACAGGATATTGAAATGCAAGTATGGAGGGTCCTAAGGATACATGCTCAAAACAGATGTGTGACTACAAAGGGTTCATCATCTGGGTGGTAAGACATTTTGTATTTATTCATGAACGGTGCAATTAGCACAGTCCATCACTCCTAGTACAAAGCTATTAGGATATGACAGAAGAAAGTTTAAGACAGTAACACTGGGGGAGCCGCACTGCTGGGTTTCTGTAACCCCTCTACGCCATGCGGTTCCCCCATGTGGAGATGAAAGGAGGTACATGGTCAAGGTCTCAGTGGGTCCTACAGTTGAGCATTGTGTAGTACAAGTTTCATTAACAACTGGAAATCAGGACAGCTTCTTTCAAAGGATAAAAGCTTCTGAGAAGTCCATGGGGCTCCCTGACCAAACAGCTCTCACCAGACAATGGGTTAGTAATTCAATTGTTCTCAGAAACAGAAACACATGGCAGGCTTCCCCTTGAAAGGCAGCAGGACCGCCAAAACTTTGGGGAAACAGTAATTGTTTGCATGTTGACTGAATTTGAAGACAGAGGCTTTTCCCTCTTCTCTAACCAAATTTTAAGCATTTTCCAAGGACTAGCTCTAATGTCTCGCCCATATAAAGCATCCCCCAATAACTTCAAACAATTCTCCCTCTTCTCAGTGGCCACGGCACTTATTATCGGCATCATTAATTTTTGTATCTGATAATATTCGATTTAACACTTTATTACACATTGTGATGTTCTTGGCTTATATAATCCTCAAATTGCTTCAAGTTTTTGGTTTTTCTGTTTGTTTTGTTTTTGCTATTTATCCCCCAAAAGATCAAAGGCTGCTCGCTGTTAGAAATCGACTAATATGCTTTGGTTGTGTCCTTGCTGCACTAAATGCAGTGCCAGATGCAGAGAAAGTGTTTCAGTAAATGCTGAGCTTATCTGATTGCCGCTGCCTGACTCGCCTGTCTCAGACTTCCAAAACCTTAGTGTGGGAGACGTCTGTGCTCTGCAAAGTGAGCCATCCGTTCCATTTGTTGAAGGCTGGTCAGGAATCAAATGCAGTGGGAATTGTACTTTATTTCCAAATTCCATGGAATGTGTTTCACATACGTTAAGGGGCGAGTACAATGCAGAATCAGGTAATCCCCAAGCACTGACTATATTGTAATCATCCAAGAACAAGAATGGCTTCATTGAGGGCCAGGAACCTACGATGCCTTCTCACTGAGAGTAAACTTGTGCCTCGTTTCCAGGGGAGATCCTATGGCTTCTCCTTCCTTCCCCAGCTGCATTCCTTCTACTCTCCCAAGCTCACAATGCCCCATCCCTTCCTCCTTTTAATTCCTCTCTAACAGCAGCGGTCACCTGTGGACCCCAAATCAGCAGCACCTGCATCGGAATCTGTTAAGCAATGCAGACCTACAGACTGGGAGCGGGGCTCAGGAACCTGCGTGATGAGCCCACTGGGTGGGTCTGAGATCTGCTCACATTGCAGAGTCTATGCTCTCACACTCAAGGTCGGTTTCTCTCACTGGATCCACTGCCCAAAATGTCTTTCCTGCAGATTTTCAAATGACTGGTTCATTCTTATTCTTTAAGTTTCAGCTTAAAATGGGCTTTCTTCAAGACACTATCCTATTTAAGAAAGTCCCCACCAGCATTTCATCTACTCTCCATCACATTTTCTTGTTTATTTAACTTACAATTCCAAGACCTGTAACTAAATTGTTAAATTCTTTATTGTCTCTCTCATCCTCCTGGCATGTAAGCCTTTTAAGAGCGGAATCTTGTCTGCTTTGCTCACTTTTATGTCTCTAATTTCTGATAAAATATTTGGTATAATGTAAGCACTCAGAAAATATTATTGAATTAAAAAAACCCAAAAGAACAAAAACCTAAAAAAATAATTTTATGACTTAAAGCCAATGGTTTTCCTAACTAACAATTTACCCATATAATCTACCAATATCATCTCATATAAACAATTTTCTATTTAGAACAAAGCTTTTCTTCTTTGGGGGGGGCAGTAATTTAATTGACCACATTGCACGCCCTGATTTAACTATTAGAATCATTCAATCTCACCAGATTCTGAGAGTAAAACTCTTTTGTGTTCCCAGAGCCCGTGGACGGTGTGTAGTAACGGTGTGTTGAATGAGAGAGATTGAGCTAAACTCTAAAACACTTTTAAGATGATATAAATTCCTACTCTTTCTTCAAACAATTTAAGTACATCCCTTCCTGGACAGACTATATGTTGTATCAATGTATCTGTTTCTCATAGACAGCAGTGTCTCAAAAAAGAGAGAGAGGCATTAGAGAAACAAATCAAAATGCCCTGGGGAGGAAAAAAAAAAGTTTCATTCTAACTGCACATCCATTGACACAAGATAATCTTGTACAAATAAGAGAATATAACCATAACAAAGCAAGGCACTTACATAGCACTTATTACTAAACACTGTACTAAGTGCATTTCAGATACTAATTAATCTTCATAAACACATGATGAAGCAACTAAAATTAAAATTATTTTAAAAAATCAGAAAAACAGGAATAATTTTCCCATGAAAGACATCCAGAATTTCAAAAATAATGTTGTTTTTGACTGTAGATCGAGTCGGAAGGCAAATATTTCGGAAAAGTAAACTGAGTACAGACAAGTTACGTGACTATTTACATAGTCCCACAGGAAAGTAGCAGTGAGGTTTCAAAGCAGTGTGATAACTCCACAGCTGATCCACCTAACCTCTATAGATGTGTGTGTGTGTGTGTGAGAGAGAGAGAGAGAGAGAGAGAGAGAGAGAGAGAGAGAGAGAGAGAGAGAGAGAGAGAGAGAGAGAGAGAATATGCTGGTAAACAAGAGCAACTTAAAGTATTTCTAACTTACAACCAGAGAAAGATGACATTTGCATGTAAGGATGTGGCTTTTTTTTTTTAACAAAGAAAAACTTTTAAAGGTCATTTGAATTCAAAATTCAAATAAAGAGGAAGATCTAGTATTGTCCAATTATATCAACAAAAATCTGTATGCATGTTTATAAACATAAGACATTCCTAAGGACTTAATTTTATCTAAAACATTCTTCCAAATCAACCTAAAATCCCAGACATTCTAAGATAACAAACTTTTGGAATATATTCATAAAGTTTTATTATTATTATTATTATTGTTTAAAATTGTTACAAGTGTTTAGGAAACCTCTGTATAGGGACAGCATACGCTACGTATGTAGGTGATGTGTAATCAGTCCTCGCTAAAGTAGTCACAGAGGTATCCTTTTGAGAAAAACTGGTGACTTCTTTGTATTTTAGGAAATGTGACATGGCGACACAAGCATGCATAAAAAAAAACCAAAATATGTTGTCAATGATGTTAGTGATGAGTCAGAAAGTCCCCTCCCCAAGAACCGCCCAGGCTCATCCCCTAGAAATAAACCTAAGATGTCTAAACCCTCATAAAAATAGGAGATGAGACCTAACTGGTTTTAGCTGGTTCTTCCCATATGCGCAAAATGCCAAAATCTGCCTGTTAGTTGAACTCTAGCCGAATTATAATGCAATTAGAATGGAATGAACATTAAGGCTTGGGCTCCGCCCCACCCCCACCGTGGGTTTTTCTGTATGCATTCTGGGTAAGAGCATGCACAGAAAGAAACTAGTTATATTACCAACATATAGCAATCAAATGACCTCAGTCTATACGTCACACATCCTGCCATAAGGAAATTTACCTACACTTTCCTATATAAGAAAAAGCTATCCTAAGTTTAAGTGCAGTCCTCTGCCCCAGGAACGTCTAGGCCAGATTCTTTCTTCTTGAATAAACTTACTGCCTTGCTCTCCTCATTTCAGGCTGAGTCTGTGAATTCTTTTCACTTTTGCAAATGACCAGGGGTGAATTCCAATGACAAGAGTAAGTACTTCAGTTTCTAACTCCCAGTTTGGTTTTTAGTTCACTGGAAAGCATCACACTGTCTCTTTTTCCTTTATTTTTTTTTTTTAGATAACTCTGATGGCTGCCACAAATTTCTGATTATTCTGTAAGGATGAAACTTGGTAGATCGAGTAATTAATCTTAGCCAGTTTACAGTTTGATTTATCCTAATATTCAGCTGTTTTCTCTTTATTTCTCCCCTCACTGATTAACTAACTCCATTTGTTTCCTTTCTCAAGGCTACCCATACCTTACTAATTAAGATCCTAACCTGAAAAAAGCGGCTTCTTTAATCTTCAGGCACCCAGGCATCTGGACTCGTGATCTCAACTCCCTAACAGTTTGTCATGACAGACCTAAGGCCTTGGAAGACTGAAGACGCCAGGGGATGACTTCTCAACTATCAGCCCTGAAGCCTGCTTCTCTTTGCACTTTCCAATGTACCTACCTATAAAACCCCTTAATCATTCTGGCTCAGAAAAGGTGGGGTTTTTTTTAGTTTAGTTTTGTTTTTTAAAATGTGTCTGCCATCTTCCCTAACTGCCAGCATCTAGAATAAAGGATGTTTTTTCTCCTCACCAACCCTTGCCACTCTAGTATTTTGGACTCTTCCAGCGGCAAGCGGCACTGAACCTGAGTTCAGTAACAATTCTGCTTGAATATGGGATTATTTTTGTCTTTAAGAACTATCCCAGACAGTCATTTCATGCCTGTTACTGTTAAAACCTCCCTTTGCAGTACATACAAACTGATTCAGTCAACTCATCTTCATGGTCTAAAAAATCACCAGTGGACAGAGTATCTTTTATTATTTGTAGGTCCTTGAGATAGAAATGCTGCCTGAAGCACACACAGGACACGTGGACCAGAGGGTGTGCATTTTTCTTTTGTAATTGCCTAAGTAGGACTTAACCAAACCTGTGCCTCAAACATCCCGATTTAAAATTGATAAATATTGCTAAACCAGCACTAGCTTGTCTTGGACATATTGGGGACGTGGGCTTGGAGAGTGGGGAAGCCTGGAGATGATATACCGGGTCTGATTCCCAACGCCCACTTATCCTAAAGGCCCAGGGCTGGCAGCCCAGTTGTAGGCACCAGGGGGGGCAGGTTTAACAGTATCCACCATCTTTAATCGCCAAGCCTGAGGTGTTTGTCAAAAGGCTTAGAATCTATGAGCAAAACCTAAGTGGGAAGCATTATCATCGTAGAGCATCTCGCCATACAAAGCAGAGCTAACATAGGAAGGAGCCTTATGAAAGATGCCACGACTGTCTACAGAGATCTCATTTCCCACCTTCACTTTCATTTTCCACTCCTGATACGTGCGCAAACCTTTCAACTTTCACTTTTTAAAAATTTGCATTGTTTCATACAGGAAGAATGAGTGAGCAGTAATTGGGTGGGAAGGAGGAGAAAGAAAATAGAAAAAGGCAGCTGAATACATAGAGATGAATGCATTTGTGTACATGCATATGTATACATGTGAAAGACCCTTACCAGCTTCCTGAGCAATCTATAGTCTCTACTGCTAAAATATAGGAATGCAAGGGTTGAGGCTTCAGGGAGAACATCCGTGGCATTAGGAACAGCCTATATATTATACTTAGCTACATATATGTCTTGGTCCCATCAGCAACACTACTTCTGTGGCTCTCAGAAGTATTTCTACATTTATAGCGTTGGGTCCTCTTGGCTTTTCTGAAGAGTAATTTACAGACAACATAAGATCTCTTTTAATTGACAAAAATCCAATTCACTCCTATTTAATTTTAAAATAAGAAAGCAATGATCCTTAGATGTGTCAATTCTCTTCACAAAGAGCCAACTGAGAAGTGAATGCTCTAGTTCCCCTTTAAAAGAAGATTAAGCAAAGCCAGAGAACAGGGTCCTAAATGTTACTATAAAATTTCATTGGCAGAAAGCCCTAAGAGCAGTTGGGTTCTCAGGGTCTTACTCTTTGTCCTGAAGGCAAGGCTCTATGCCTTGCTAATGCTCACATGCTCACAAAAGCATCGGAAACACTATCATCAAGCACCCTTAAGTGCTTAAGGTTTCCTCTTTTCAAATGAGTGGTCAAAAAAGTCACTTGGATAGGATGACAGTGAAAAAGACTGACAATAAAATCTAACGCCGTGTTTTCCCAAAAATAAGACCGGGTCTTATAATAATTTTTGCTCCAAAAGATGCAGTAGGGCTTATGTTCAGGGGATGTCATCCTGAAAAATCACGCTAGGCCTTGTTTTCTGGGTAGGTCTTATTTTGGGGGAAACACGGTGTAATCCAGTGTCTCTGGCCCCGCTCCCATTCTCGGAGGGTGGATACAGAATATGGTGAGGCCAAAAAGGAACAACAACAGAGCCCTAGATAGGGGAGTCATACCACTATATTCTCGCCGGCGACTGGGTTGTAGACACAGGAAACAGGAGCCACACGATCCGCAGTCCTCTTCTCTGCTAACCAGCAACCAACTGCCTTACTTGCGTAGCCACGGCAGTTATATTAATAGCTAATGGCTAACTGGTAACAGCTGACGGCCAACCAGCCACAGCGGGCCATCCAATTACAGCTGACGGCCATCAAATAACTGAGCCAGCACCTTCCCATGTGAGGCCGAGAGCCTGGAAACTGCTCTCCTGGCTCTGTCCCTAAACACCGCATGTGGGACAGGTTCAATAACACCCCTATTCTCCATACAGCCCTTAGGGTTGGAGAAAATGAAATGGAGAACTACATTCCTCACAGTTAAGGAAGTTGGAGAATTAAAATTCCATTTACCTACTCAATGTGTTTGGTTGATGCCAACTCTTCTCCAAAATGACTTGAAAGAATCTTCAGGTTTTGAAAGCATCAAGCCCAATACATTTATTGACTTACTCAAGATATGCGACACTTTGAACCAGATCTAATCATTCCCTGCCTACCATCTGGGCAGCAGGACAAGAAGCCTTGATTCAACTCCAGAAACAAAACTTGCTAAGGGGAATTATAATGGAAAGTGGGGAGAGGATATTCTGATTAATCACCTAACCCAATAAACAGCTATTCTTTTATTTCTCACAGTTTATGACTCATCTGACTCACTCCCAATAGGTCAAACAATATTCATTTCATAGTTGTACAGGTCCTTTCTCATATAGACAGGGTTTCAGGGAAACTTTTGCTCTCCAGGAATATCCCTCTGGCAAATAAAAAGGAATTAGAAGATTACTTCTGAAAGGTCCACAGATATTGTCATTCTATCCAAGAGACCCTGACTTTCAAGGAACTGCACCCCTGAGCAATGCACCACCTCTCCCAAGCCTCAAGGGAGCTCCTACTTCTTCTCCTAGCCTGGAGGGATGCAAACCCTAACTCGGTCAATGAGTTCTTCCTTGACACCTTTTTATCATAATGTGCTATGAAACAGAGGGTGTGGGGGAAAACAAATAGGAGAAATAGCTCGATTTCTTCCTCACTCTTCAGAGGTTTCATCTGGGAGGGAAACATGTTTACCTCCTTAGCGAGTTAAAGTAACCAGCGTCGGGTTCCTGCCTCTTCCCTCTGTCTTGGAATGTGTTACTTCCCTTCTCACTGCTCTCTACTTTCAGTTCCTGTCTTTCTCATGCATTCTCCCCCCTGATGTCAGAGGGATCTTGATAAAATGAAAATCTGACCCAAGACTCTGTCCTCCTTACCTTGCCCTTGGGGTAAAGTCCAACTCCTTACACCCAAAGTCCGTCATCACCTGTTTCCATCCCGCCACTTCCGTTTCATCTTCCATCTGACCCCTCCCTACATGCACATTATTGTAGCCAAACTGAGCTTCTTGTCGGTCCCCAAGCTGGCCAAGCTCTTGAATGTGCTGCCACCTCTCATCCACCTGAAACATGTTGCCCTTCAAGCTCAGTTCAAACTCTGCCTGAGAAAATCTCCCCTGAGCACCCCCCACGGCCACCGTCACCGCCCACCGTCCAGCAGTCCCCCATGCTCACACAAAACGCTCCATATCCATTCAGCACAGCAGTGTGCACTCTGCTTGTAAGTATTGGCTGATCTCCTACTGATTTGTTTGAAGTCAGAGACTGCATTTCATCTGTCACCCCCGTACCTCGCTGAGTACCTAATAGATGGGAGTAGCTGAGTTCCTCTTAAATTGAACAACGCACACAATCACTGGAGAAGTTGAAATAAATTAATTAATAAAATTAAAAAAACAACAACACTCCGATAACACAATGACAAGAGGAGACAAGCTGTTGACTTGTCCAGACTCATTATGCCACTCTCTTGACCCCAATGTTTTATTTCCTTCTGAATACCACTTGCCTTTACCTTTCACACTGTCTCATTTGTTTGTCATATGTTTTTACTGCCCTTCGCACTTAATGGTAATTAGTACTATTGGTGCCCACAGGTTGCAGCTGAAGAAGCCAGCACAAGTAATGGCCCACACCCCAAGGTCAGGAAAATAAAAAGTAAATGCATTTGCATCCTAAAGGTCTTTTGCCATAATATGGGGAAAGAGTAAGATGACCCAAAATAATTACAAAGAGTAATAGCTCCTGCTACAAAGAGACTGTCAAGTCATTAAAAGAGTGGAAGAGAGTTCGGGTCAATGGAGTAGCAACATAAAAACCATTCTGATGACTCGACTGCTTCTAAAAATGGGAAAGTAAAGATATTCCAACTTATTATGTCCCGAATCTGTATCTGCATTTGGGTCAACAATTTACGATGGGCATAGAAATCAACCAGTTCTTTGTATGGTTTCTATAAACCATTTTTCCTTTGATGGGAACTTTAAATCATTCTGTGTAAGAAGACCTGTGCTAGGTTCTGGGGATTCAGAATCCACAGAGTTCTTACCATAAAGAATAGTAAAGTCTACGAAGAGTTTCAGTTGTCTAGTTTCATCTAATAAATCTGTTCATGAGGAGCTAGGACAACTTTGGATTGTCTCTTAGTGTAGCTCAAATCCTTCCCCTATCTCCCTCTCCTCCATTTATAGGGTGACCTGTAGTAGACTTATTTTGACAACTGAACAGGATGTCTAAAAACAACAGCCTTCAGTATTCCTGAAATGGTCCTACATACTTTGAAAACGAAAGCTATTCTACAGCTACCTTGGCTTTCAAACTACAAATCCAGTGTGTATCCTTTTCATTAATTTTATTATAGATCAGCATATAGGCACATCTGCTAAAAGGGGATGAAGGAAAAAGAGTTACAAAAAATGGCTGGAGAAAGGCCTCATTAGTTGACGTCTACCCAAGAGATACACTGGCTATCTGCATGACATGTAACAAGTCACAGCAAAGTGAATGATCTTTCAGGTGGACAGTAATTTTTTTTTTTTTAAAGCTACTTTTGTCTTAACAACTTCTTCTAATTTTTGCTGATTGCAAAATCTGCAGAGACCATCTGAGGCCCTATCCTCTGCCAAAAGATACCTAAAATGCTTGGTCCTGACTTGCTATTCTGAGTCAGAGCAGCCTGACCTGACCAGGTCCTGACTTTGAAAGGTGCCTCTTGGAATGGTAGAAGAAGCAGTTTCTGCAGTAGATATTCACTGAGATCTAACATGCAAACATTTTAAAAGGTATTCAGGATAAAGTTGACAGATCCTCTTCCCGAAGAGTTCTTTTTTGTTTTTGTTTTGTTTTAGATTACACAACAGGAAATTAAAGTGCTCAACCAAAATCCCCAATAGGATATATAAATCTCTGAAACGTTTTAATGATATAAACAGCTCCCAAATGCCTAAAAATATTTACTTAAAATGAGTTAAGAGAAAATGACATTCTCTTCCATAAGGCCCGAACACTCAAAAGTCCTGCTCTGAGAAATGACCTCCCTGACCCAGAAAATAATAAATGAAGAACTCAAGTGGCCTCTTATTCCTTTTTCACTTTGTGAGTGCTACCATCTATCTATAGTGAATAAATTTAAAAGAGCCAACCCCTCCATGGCTATTTCATAATGCTATTTGAAGAGGCATTAACCATTTCCAGATGTGGATTAATATATTTGTGGGTAGTCACAACATAGGAGGCTGTCAAACCTCTTTGGTTCCCCAAAACAGAATCACGTTCCCATCCCCAAGAGGTGTTGCCTTTGTTGTTATTTTCCATGCATTGATCTGGGTTTTCTGCCACTGCTTCTGAAGAACACAGAGTTCAGCCCCCTCCCACAATTGCTGCTGTCCAAGAGGTGTGACAGCTTGAAGGCCTCTAAAGAAAAGATACCCAGGTGACAAAGGGCATCTTTCAGTCCAACGTGATAATGGGAACAAGAACCTTCTCTACCTTGCAGGTCAGCTTTGGTCAACGCAACTTTGTTAGCAAAAGAACAGAAAAGGTGAAAATAATAACCAGAGGTTAGTAAGAGGTAGAGTAAACCACGGTAACATTACAGAAATGAAAATACAATCGGCATAACCAACATCACTCAAACAGACAATTGAAATGCTGCACAGGTTCTCCAGAGACAGCACAGACGGGGATGCACAGACCAGGGCAGAGCAGGCCTCGTCAGAGCCACGTCAGCAGAGCAGGGGCAGGGGAACACTAGACTTGACAAAGCACAAGCAGTGGTAACAAGAGCCTTCCCACATCCACACAGCCAACCCCCAGGCACATGGTCCAGAAAAATGATTTCCCGTCGGTCAGGATAAACATCAAGAAATAAGGGTAGTGCATGGCCAGACTGAAAGACACGTGTGCACAACCAGATGGAGCCCACAAAAATAATTCTGAACATGTAGGAGTTAAGCATGGAAGAGTCACTTGGGAGCACTCCTTGTAACCTCCTGAGAATGCCACCAAGGAACGTAACACTAGAATTGGGCGTTTGTATCAAGGTGATTTGGTACCACGAAAGAGCTTGATTTGTTTAATTTATAAAAATAAAGCCAAATCCAAATGGCTGTGGGCAAAAAGGCACCAAACCAATGTCCTTTTTATTTATTCATGCCAGTCTCGAAATGAAGCACGTGTGTTTCTCTCCGATGTTTACCATCTGCAATTGTGGAATTGCATTTCTAGCCCATACATGCCTTGGTCTCTGTAGCAAAACTGGCCTCCAGATAGAAAGACATATTTACCAGCTGAGTATTGAATCAAACATTATAAAATTCCTAGCATGGAATCAGACACTATAAAACTCCTAGCACAAATTAAGAGGTTGCAAGTCACAGTTAGATGTTGGCTAAGTGTTGTCCAGCAATCACAGTCTATATTAGACACTCTGCATATATTAGAGACGTAAAATCAAAACTAGTACAAGATTTTTTTTTTCTTTCTTTTTATAAACAATTGAGAGCCCGTGAGTAGTGGATTAGTGTGTTTTAAAAATCATTTTGAACTCTTTTGGGTTCTTGGGATCTCAAAGTGTCATTATCCATGACTGACAAAAACAAGTCATAGATCCTGGCCCAAGTACCCAGATATGTGAGCATAAAACATAGCTACCATCTTGGGTCTCAGTTTTTAGCAATGACTCCTCACCACCTACCTGTTTCCTATTCTATACAGAGAAATCCTACGTCAAGAAATGACATATATTTCCTATGATCCCTATACTGCCTAACACTCAAAGGCTTTCTTGAGGGTCCCATACTCTACACAGAGATTTGGAATGGGAATGACACTATTTTGTAGTCTCTCCAAGGTTCTGGGTCCTTGATTTCCCTTCCCATCATCTTCCACAGCACCTTAGAGCTTCTGGGATCTCTTAGAAAGGCTTAACTCACAATGGTGCAAATTTTCGATGATAGCAATTTATGCCTTAACCCACTTTTTGGCCATTTCTCCTGGCCACTTAGGCTAATTATCCAAGCCATCTGTGTAAAATAAACAAGGACCTTCTTCCCTCAGCACTCATCCTCCACTTCATCCCACCCAGTGGGGCAGTCATAATGCTCCATGGGTAACCATCGCAATTATCTCCATGGCAATAGAGTGCAGTATTATTAGGCCCATGGGACTTGCCATAGATTCAGATGGTAGAATCACAATATTCAGCTTTGAAAAATGACCCATACTCAGAGGAAAGTCGGAACCCACCATAATGCATGTGGTGTGTCACACGTAGAGCCGTAGGTAGGGACAGGAACATTTTCTCCAATCTGATAGGAAATTTCCTTTCACTAATGCTTTCACTGCTTCCCTTAAAGCTTTCTTAACTGGGGTCCATTCCCCCTTTTATACTTTATATTTTAATCCACTTTTATAAAAGTTAGTTTAGACTTCATCCAATATGTCATCCAAGTGTTATGTCCTTACACTGTGATTTCGATAGTCTATACAACTGTGCTTCCAGTATAAGGGCCATAGACACATGTGACAATTGAGTACTTGAAAGGTGTGTGGTCTGAACTGAAGTGTGCTACAGATATAAAGTACACACTCGATTTTGAAAGCTTAGCATGAAAAAAATACTCAAATGTCTTTAATATATATCTATTACATGCTGAAATGATAATATTTTTGATATGTTGGGTTAAGGTAAATAAAATGCAAAATTAAAATTAATTTTTCTGTTACTCTCTAACTTTTTAAAAAATATAGCTACAAGAAAATTTTAAATTACCTACATGACTCATATATTTCTAGCAGACACATTGCTATAGAGTTAAATGGATGATTCCTCTTAACTTTTAAATTTGAAGAACTGACGGCATCATAAAAAATATTTAACATTTGAAGAATGCCTTATGCTTTTTAATATGTGCTTTTATATTATGATTTAACTTGATATGATTAATTATTCCAGGATAATTAGAATTATTGTCATTCTACAGTCTTCTCTCATAAGACAATAAGGCATCTACCTCAGGATTGCCTTTTCACACCTTGAAAGAACCAAGAGCAGGTCAATAAGACAAAAATTCTTGAGTTGAATGAAACTGCATTTCCAGGGGAAGAAAGCAAAGTGCCTTAAATGTTGGGTGGTTTCCGACCTTCTTATACACCATTCATATACACACAGAATATTTGGCCTGCAGAACTTAAGAAATATCCCTGGACAAAGGAAAACTGGAGTGGGTTATAGAAACCATCAGTCTTATTATTAATGACATATGGGAAAATGACTCTTAGGCAAAGAGAAACAACTCCCATGTGACAAATCAGCCTGGGAAGCTGATGGGAAGCTTTTATAAAAATGCACTTTAAGGTGGTGAGCAAACCCTGATGGAAGCTGGTTAAGAACAGAGCAATAAATGAAGTTGAACACAGGAGATGAATGAACAGGTTCGATCCAGTAAATTAATGAGGGATAGAAGGAAACAATATATTGCACAAACAAAAGACCATGAGACTCAACCAGACACAAGAACAACATAGATCCTGGTGACAGGTCAGACATCCTCTTTGCCTTTCTGGTTAGGTAAAGAGTCATCTTTTCAGCCCACCCAAAGCCTTCAGACAAGGCTGAAAATATTCACTGCTGCCCTCTGCTGGTTAAAACTGGACCATTTTTACATAGAGCGAAGAACTGGGACTCAAGAAGACCTGTAAAATTAAGTTAGTATCTCAAGAGACAGCGGACCATCTACAGAAACAGGCTGAGCATGGTTTGTTGCACTGCATTGGTGAGCATGCAATGTCATTTGATGTCTATATGAAACAATATTTGTGAATAATAATCCTTCCATTTATTGAGTACCTACTATGTATGTGCAGGGAATTTTATGTTTATCTCTGATATTACCTTTCAAAGTAATTTTTATTGTCCAATTTCACTGATGACGAAGGTTTAGATCAGAGAGGTTATATAACTTGCTAAATGTCACACAGCTAACAAGAGCTACTACTTGGACTTAAATCCAGGTCTTTTTTAACATCAAAGCCCATGCTGTTCCACCACACCACACTACAGCTCTTGCTAACAAAGCCTGAGATCTAGTAAGTACTCAATAAATGTTAGTTCCTTTCCCTCATCATTGGCATTCTGACACCATTTTCCTACTTCCTGCTGGGTTTACGTTAAATAATGCAGTCACTTTTAGCAACATAAGAAACATTTTATTAATGGCGCCACCCATATAAAAGTCTCTTATTTGTACCTCCCCATGTGTTAAAACATAAATAAAAGTTCCTGATGCCCTTTTGGCCATGCTAGAAGCAAAGGCACAAGTCAGGACAAGCCTGATGTCAATGCCGGGAAAAGTCCTCAATCGGCAAGTATGTGACACTGGGAAGACATCTGCCAACATACGGTCTTGGAGCCTGTGGCACATGTCTTAACATACTCAATAGTGACAGGAGGACATTGATGGTGATGCAGGGTCAGATGGCAAATGGCAATGAGAGAGGGCCGGTGAACCAAGGGAGGAGGCACTGGCAAAGGCAGCAAAGAGGCTTGGTGCTTGCGACAAGGCTGTAGCTTGAAAAGAAAAAGAGGTTGTACCTTCACAGCCACGCTCAATCTGTCCACTGCGATGGAGGGCATCATTGATGAGGTCTGGCAGGCGCCCGTTCAAGTCCACTGAAGCCAGACATCCCTGAAAGCCATCCCTGGAAGCCACGAGCTTGGGGAGGTTGCTATACATGCCTTGGGCCAGACCGGCCATGTAGAGGTCACCTGGAAAGGAGATTAGATAGTAAAAGTGAAGGAGTAAGGATAGGAAACCATGTCCACTAAAGCAGGGCACTTTAGGCCATTTACTGGATAACAGTAATATAGCTGGAGGAGAAAAACAGCACAAACAAAATAATTACCAGAGTTTCTACATCGTACAAAGAGGAAACTAATGTTTCTTACATGTATGTGTCATTTGTTTTATACATATCATCTCATAAATTTTAATCATCAAGTCCATTCTATAAGTATTGTTACCATTTTATGATAAAGATTTACAACATTTTCAATAAGCAACAATTTATTGAGTGCTTTTTATGTGCTCGTTACCAATAATATGCTGAGGGTTTTACAGACATTATTCCATCAAACTTCCTAACAGCCCAGAAAGGTAGTAACACTTACCATTCTCACAGAAGCTGAACCAGACTAAGAAATTTTACCAAAGTCACCCAGACAGTAAATGATTCAGCTGAGATTCCAAAACCTGTATTCTTTCCTTTGTACTAGGGCCTCTTCTCCTTTTGACATTTCTCACCTCATCGCTCAGCCCCCAAGATTTACAGAGAAAGTGAACCATCCCTTGAGCAGCAGTCAAGTAAAAACTGAATAAATTGCATTATGGTATAATTCACTGTTGTTAAAATAGATTATGCATGATGCATCAAAAATGCATGATGCTCCCAACCTGTAGTTTGCCTCTGGCAACAGCCTATCGATTGTAAGAAATGCTCTAAGAAGGATAAACTTCTTTACAAGGTTTACCTTTCAAATCCAGATTTTTGGCACCATTGATAACCTGAGTGACGACCTTGGTGTCCACTTTCAGGCTGTGAGTGTTACTATTGTCCCGGGTGATGACGACATTGTGCCACTGGTTGTCATTCAGGGGGCGGTCACTGTTGCCTTTGATCACATTGGGACCATTTCCGAGGTCAAACACGTAGTGGATGTACCTATGAAGGAAAACAAACTGATGACTTGAGAGTCCCTGAAGTGGTTTAATGGCAGTGTGTATACACCTGACACTGGCGGCTCCAAATCTCACACGCTAACCTTGCACCATGAGGGAATATTTAAAGCGTGATCTAGGACACAAGAAGAGTCAGGTCCTATTCTATCAGACTTCACTTTAATTCATACTCATAGGGTCTGCTTCTTTGACACTATCTAGTAAAAGTCAGAGCCAGGAAGTAGTGCAGGTCGTACACTCCCAAACACGAGGAGGCAATATTTAAATTC
Source organism: Rhinolophus ferrumequinum (assembly GCF_004115265.2). Classification (NCBI taxonomy): domain Eukaryota; kingdom Metazoa; phylum Chordata; class Mammalia; order Chiroptera; family Rhinolophidae; genus Rhinolophus; species Rhinolophus ferrumequinum. The sequence goes on from NC_046289.1 coordinate 20,416,924, forward strand.
ACAGTCAATCATGGATCTCCTTATTGGGTTTTGTTCTGGCTTTTGCTTTTGTTTTGACTGTTTTCCAGCACACGGTAGTAAAATGTCTTGAAGATGGAATAGCTTTTAAAATTTTTGCATATATGCTCTAATGGTAGTGCTGAAAATATCTACTGGGGGTGCCAAAAAATGTATACAACTTTACTTGTATTCATCTTTTCTTATTGGTATATATTGAGTATTACAATTTTAATACAGTTTTTTTTTACTTTCTTAAAGTGTGTATATCTTTTTTTGCACCCTCTGTGTATTTCATTTCTTTCTATAAATTTAGTGGTTGCAAATAATACTGCACCACAGATAGATGCAATATACCCATATTCCTCTTTTGCAAAACTAAGTCTTCTTTTTCCCCCCATAAGTTTAAAGGACTACATTTCATAGTAAAAAGTGTGATAGTATTGAGTTAGTGGAAATCTTTTAGATAAACTTATGAATTTCTCTCCCTTCCAGCCCTGATCATTACACAGATATTTTTAATCAATGAGCATGAGCACATGTATCAGGAATAGAGAGAGAAGAGTAAAACGAACACTTTTTTTCATGTCCATATTTTATGTAAGGCTTGAGCTAAGCTATCTAGTATAAATTATATGATCCCATCTACTTACCCTTTGACTAGCTCAACTGCAATGAAATCATTGCCATCACCACTATTGAAGAGAATGAAACCATCAGCTGAGGTGGTCTTGAACTGGAAGAAGAGGTGCATGGAGGTGTAAGCCTGGAGGGTAGCCAGGCTCAGGTAGCTGCTCTTGGTCTTGAAGGTGACAGGATCGGCAATGATGTTCCTCAGTCCAAAACGAGCCTTCAGTTCACAGTAGTCAATGTCGCCATTTTTGCACAAGTCAATGTAGAGTAAGCCATTAAACATGAGGCTCTGCAAGTGGCCAATGAAACTGGAGGGGACAACGGAGATGTAGCGTTTCTCAGTCATGATACCAGTTTCAATATTGTGGAATTCCAAGCGGGTATGGTCTCCCACCATCGTACCTATGAAATCATAAATGAGATACAAACAGGAAAAGTTATCATGTTTTGTCACAGCACCCTTAACACGTCTTGTAGGTCTAATTTTTTTCCGCATAAAGTTTTCCATAGTCAATTCCAGAAAAAAAACTATTCAACACAGTATGTACTTGACTTAACTTTGTAGGAGAGCTGATTATCACTACCAGCCCAGTCCAAGTTGTACGCCCTGCATTTCATGCTCTCATGCAGCTGCTCAGAACGCCCCATCATATAAAGGACAATATGAGTTCATGGGTCACTCAAGTTAAAGGGTAAGTTTAAAGATTAAAAAACAAGATACAAGATAGTTTTCTCCATTCAGGAAAATAATTTGGTACTGACACATACAATAAGAAGTCGTTTTTGCCCTAACCATTGTAAAGAAACAACAAACAAGTGAATGTTAGATATTCCCTTCCAAATATTTCTTGGTGTAATAATTCACCATGTAATAATTCAGTATCCAGTACAGTCATGCACCACGTAACGACTTTTTGGTCAACCGTAGACTGTATAAATGATGACAGTTCCATACGATTATAATGGAACTGAAAATACCTATCACCTAGTAGCTGTAGTAACATCATGGTGCTATGTGTTACTCACCTGTTTATGGTTTCGCAGGTGTACACAAACCCACTGCATGGCCATAAAAGTATAATACATACAATTATGTACAGTACATAATACTTGATAGTCGTAATAATTGACTGCTACTTGTTTATGTCTTTAGTATACTTGTATCATTATTTTAGCGTGTCCTCTTTCTACTTATAAAAAATATTTTGCTGTAAAGCTGTATGTTGTGTTATGCCAGCAGCAGCTTCATACATCTGATGTTTACCATCTCTTGATTGTATCATTTTCTCTTGTTCTCAATTTAAGCTCATGTTGTTTTATACATATGCTATACAGGCTTGTAGCCTAGAAGCAATTGGCTCTTCTACATAGCCTATGCATGTGGTAGGCTGTACCATCTAGGTTTGTGGAAGTGCACTCTGTGATTTTCGCACAAGATGAGATCACCTAGGGGTCCATCCTTAGAATGTATCCTTGTCGTGAAGCAGTGAATGACTCTCCTTTTGGAAAAGCTTCTATTGTACAACATCTGTTAATTTTACCTGCCCAGTAATGGTTGCTTTTTCTGATAAAAATATCTGATTTTCCTTCGAAAAGCTACCCTTCCCCCTTCACCCTTAAACTATCTGGGCTGGATGAAGCTTACCCCATCCTGGCTCCTGAAGTAATTAAGCTACTCAGGCTGGACAACTCAACATATTTTATCACTCAGCCAGAGTATGATCTAAGGACTAAGCAGTCTTGAAACTTTAAATAGGCATCTGAATCACCTGGAGGGCTTGGTAAAATACGGTTAATTGAGCCCCACCTTCAAAGTTTATGATTCAAAAGTCTGGGCTGTGGCTTGAGAATTTGCATTTCTAAGGAGTTCTGAGTTGATGCTTGTGTGTCTGACCTAGGCACAACCCTTAGAACCACTGCGTTAGTGACAATCCAAGCTGGTCCAGTAATAATTAGCTCCAGGGCTTTAGCTAGAACACTTAGGAAAGAGGCATTGGTTGCAAACAAGGTTTGCTAAAGGGGTAATTAGAAAGCCTAGAGTGCTGGAGGCCATGTGATAATCAGAGAAATTGGGCCTGCCTGAGGCAACAGGGGATCCAGAAGACAGCTATGAAATGGACAGACACAGTTTCTCTAGGATGAAGTCATTTGAAGATCTGGATTCAGCCAATCAACTCTGGACTTTTTAATTCCCTTTTGTGCTTAAAGCATTTGAGTTGAGCTTCTGACATTTGTAACTAAATGATCTCCAGCTGATACAAGTGAACTATTAGACCTTTCATCACCTAGTTTACTATTAGAGGTGAGTGACTGAAGCAGGGATAATAAGGAGGGCTTGAAATAAATACATAGTGATTGGAAATTTTAACAATCAAGTCAAGGGAAACGTCACTAGTATGGCCAGCGTAGAAGGTGGCTTCCTCAAATTTTATATAAATGAATCATATTAAAATTTAACAAGTCATGTCCTAATGCCCCAACAATCAAAGGAAAAGGAATAGGAATTCCCTCTTCCTGCCCTCTCCTATTACCTTCCACGTTGAAGAAACTCCACCAGGAAGATATATATGCCCAGTATCTCTTTAAGCCCCTCTTTTACAATGTTCCAGAAGAAAAGGAGTGACATAATCTGTGAAGAGAAGCTATCTGTGCACAGCTCAACCCCTGGCACTTCCTGGTTCTCTTTAGGGGAGCAAAATGCCTTCAAGAAACCCCAATTTACCCCAGTTATCCACAAGGCAGGTGTTGGAGAAGCAGGCCTCGTTTCAGGGGAGAATGCTTTCCCCAGTCCCGAATTAGTATTTGAGTGGACAATTCCATCTAATTCGGAAGTTTAATACGTAGACGTAAGCCACATTTCTCAATATCAGTGTTATCATTAATAAAAATGATATCTGACTTCTACATGCCTGCATTTCTCCCTCTATCGGTGTCAAAATCAGGTGGCAAAGGGGGGCTTATATTTTCCTGGGTCCTTTAAACTTCAATATCTGGGAGATACAAGTAGATTGTTCCCTCAGATGATCAATTTTAATTTCATTTCTTTAGGAGCATACTCAGACCTAATTCAAAATATCTCTCATAAGCACAAAAATCAGATTTGTATCTTAGGAGCTTCTGTGTGGTGTGTTGACAACTAGTTACAAATCATTCTCTTAACATAAGCAAAAAATAAAATAATGGTGTTGGTTAACTTAAATATAAAATTGTAATAGAACAAAAATCAAAATGCAACATAAGTATGCTAACAATTGAATAACAAGGAAAAAGAATTACTGTATAAAATTACTTAGTATTGAAAACTGGACCGATCATGAAAATGCAAAATAGCACAACCTCAATTCAATGCTCTAAAACAATGAAGTGACTGAAATAAATACCCAGTGTCAATTTGGCTCTAGCTGTTCATACCAGGGCCGGAGGCTGTAGCTGGAGAATGACAGGGAGCGAAAAATCAGACAATCTTGATGGGGACACAGGAACTGAACTATGATGAAGGTGGTAGTCATGCTCATTTTTATTTTACAAACAATAAACAGACAAAACAAGAATGAGAACTAAGAAGTAATAATGGGGTGATCACTGGTGACGAGTGGGGTTCCAAAAACTATCTGAAGAGACAATTTTAAAGTCAACTGGGAGCTTTTAGAGAAATTAAGGACAAACTCACATCTAGAATTGAGGGATTAGGAAATTCTGCTCCCTAGGAAATGAATTCTGCTCTCTAGGAAATTTCATGAAGGAAGAAAACCATGTGAGGTGGGAAAATCATGTAAAAATTACATGAAAATCATGTAAGATTGAGATAGAAGAGAGATTGAAGAAGGGCTTGGATGAGAGAAGGGAATTTGAATGCTTAGCCCAGGGACACAGACTGATTTAGGGTTTAGAATGACTCCAAACAACTTCCACTAGAAATTGGCGAGGGGTGGAGGAGAAGTGATGTGGGGCCAAATTTGAAAAAGAATCGGCTTCACCATGTGCTAAAGGAACTCACTTTGCTGTGGATGGAGGTTCCCCAAAAAGTAGGCTATTTTACCAGGAGAAAGCATTGAAGAGATTGCTTAAAGTTTGAAACATGGAGCAAACCAAGCAAAAACAGATTTTTTTAAATCTTTGTATTGCCTAATCAGTATTCATATCTGGGAACCTTTTCGCACATCTTCTCTGAGTGCAGTCTGTAGACTAAAACTCCTTTCCATTTGAGGGTAGAATGTATGCACACTTCAGGGTAGCTGCTTTCAAATTTCAGAGGGAAGAGAAGTAACTCAGGAGAAAGATAACAAGGAAAACCCAAGATTAGTGAATAGTCCTTATACGCCAGACATCGTGCTAGGCACTTCATAACCGCCATCAAATGTCATTACCACAATAAAATTGGAGGTAGGTATAACTATCTAGATTTAGAGGTGAGGACACTTAGCTTTGAGAAGTCAAACAATTTGATCATAGTTCATACAGGTGGTAAATACCCAGGTGTGTTATTTCCAAAGTCCGTATTTTAATTTGTATACTATCCTGTCTATACTATACTCTCTTTGGAGAGAAGGCACAACTGGTTCCTTACATTATTGCTCAAGAAAAACTGTAGGTGGAATTTAACTGGTGAAATGTCCATGCAGAAGCCGCTCTGATGAATTCACACTTCTTCCCTGTGGCCAAGTGTCATAATGTCATTCCATCTAATCCATGGGTAATATACCCAGCACCTTCCCTAGAACAGCCTCGTTGCCTTGTGTCCTCTTCATACATGCACTTCTGTATCTCACTACCAGCCAACGGGTGGCTTACAGACCAGCCCTCAGAGTGATGAAGTTTGTTGAGAACATAAAACTATGGAAAATTTTGGCCAAGTTCAAGCTGTACCTTCTCATGAGACAATAAGCATCTAGTGGATGAGCATGTAGGCTCTGAGGCTGGACTGTCTGGGTTATGTAACTTTTCTGTGCCTCATTTTTCCATGTGCAAAATAGATATGAAGTTATCAGGATTAATATATCAATACATCGATTAGAACAGTGCCTAGTGCTCAGACTACCTATGCAGAGTCATTTTTTTTTTCCTTTCTTTGAAATAGGTTAATAATTTTCTGGTTATTTCACTTATTGTTCTCTCTCTCTTTTTTTAAACACAAGCTCTGATTAAGTACGGCCCACTCTTTCCCTCTTCTAGACGCCCCATAGGGTTTAGCAGAAGGGCCAGAGTACAGCCGGCATCCCTGCCCTCTAAGAGGGAGGACGTATGGAAGACATTTGCTTTGGAGTCAGAATTTGGGTCATCAACGTCTCTGCACACGAGGTTCCTGACCAACACCAAGAGCTTAGCAGAGAAACAATGGGAACAGCTTAGAGGAGGCAACGTGACTTCCCATGGCTCCCAGGCCTGGGAAGAGAAGTTAAGAAAAGGAAGGCTTAAAAGTCTCAGTAAAGGATGTACATTTTACCCACAATCTTCGAGCTCCACTGCTTCCAACACACTTTTCCCACAATATCAACATTTTCCAAAAGTAAATGTGAAATGCTTTACTTAAAAAAAAAAATAAAAAAAGTTTTGGCGCCAACTAAATTTGGCAAACGCTACATGTTTAATTATTGATAATTAGCAATGTGTATTAACATATTAAAGGTCCCTAATAAGTCGTATGATAAAGAAATCCACTTCATTTTGTTTAACCTAACATTTCCCAAGTCTATCTCATCATGATTTTGTTAATGTGAGGAAAAAGTTTTCCATGGAAAACCTAGAAAACTGATTTTTTACATTTTGGTACTGTATGTGCAATGTGGGGTGAGGGAGGAGGAGAAGGCACATTGGACCAAAAAAGATAAAAGAGATGGAATTTTTGTACCAGCAGGAAGTTCTGGGTGCAGTGGCCTCAGCTCTAAGGAGTATAACCCAAGTAAGGTATTCTTTTAACTTATTCTTTTTTTTTTTTTTTTTAAGATTTTATTGGGGAAGGGGAACAGGACTTTATTGGGGAACAGTGTGTACTTCCAGGACTTTTTTCCAAGTCAAGTTGTTGTCCTTTCAATCCTAGTTGTGGAGGGTGCCGTTCAGCTTCAAGTTGTTGTCCTTTCAGTCTTAGTTGTGGAGGGCACAGCTCAGCTCCAGGTCCAGTTGCTGTTGCTAGTTGCGGACGGCACAGTCCACCATCCTTTGCAGGAGTCGAACCAGCCACCTTGTGGTTGAGAAAACATGCTCCAACCAACTGAGCCATCCGGGAGCTCAGCGGCAGCTCAGCTCAAGGTGCCGTGTTCAATCTTAGTTGCAGGGGGCACAGCCCACCATCCCTTGCGGGAGTTGAGGAATCGAACTGGCAACCTTGTGGTTAAGAGCCCACTGGCCCATGTGGGAATTGAACCGGCAGCCTTCGGAGTTAGGAGCATGGAGCTCTAACCACCTGAGCCACCGGGCTGGCCCTAACTTATTCTTAATAATAGAAATCCAGCTCAATCATTCAATCAATCCTTATCGTCAACTGAACTTAATGCATTGCCAGGAATACATTATATTATAATAAATGAAAACCACTAGGCTGAGGGATATTTATTTCCTTGTTTTTGATTTCTTATGAGTCTGACCTATTCTTTGCATCATTTCTACGAACTAGCTGAAAATTTGACACCCTGGGGGACCTTAGCCAGCATGAAAAGGATTGCTAAATAAACCAATAAGACACTACTTAATAACATGAGGACTGAGTGGTATTTTAGTATCATTGCCTGATTTTATGAATTCTGTGAGCTAAAATTAAAATTCCCAAACCCCTTATCACTGTAAAAGCAATCCAAGGTTGTAGCTCATAAGCAAAACAGCTCTTTTCTTCTCCCAAATTTCTTTATCCTTATGGCTGCCTTTTTCCATCAGCAGCAAAGTAGAGGGTGAGGCAGCAAATGAAAGAGCGTCATTAATTTCAAATATCAAATTACTGGATGACTCAGGCATGCCATGGTTTAGTTCTGCTTTTTAATTATTAGTGGTAAAAGAAAACACACGTTATAATTACCTTTATCCTAAAGTTTCTGTAAAAGAATAATGACCAAGGGAGGCAATACACACTACTGAACCCTCAGTTTGGTAGTTCTTTATGACTGTAGCTTTCAGGGCCTGTAATTTCCTATGGAACTAAAAGGGACTCACTGTTGGGAGCGATTAGGATGAGGTCGCCATCTAGTGGCTGCTATTGAAAACACGCTGTGAATAGCATCACTTTTGACTTTACTGGGCTAAACCCAGAGGATAAGTTAGCAATGCATGTGTGACTGACTCATCAGCACTGCCTCCTTTGCAGGCTCTTGTCTGCCCTAACACCTCCTGAGGATTTCTTGAACAATTAATTCAAGTTGTCTGTGGGTTCTAATCTGTATACCCAATGCTCGCTTCTCTTTGCTTACATTCATCCCATAAGGCTAAGTTACCTTTCAGGACTGTAGCACAGTAACCTTACCTCCCACTACTAAATGATGTCTTTGTACATTTGGAAGGTTTGGGATAGGGGTGGTGGTTCTGTCTTCCTTTTGGGGGGAAGGAGAGTGGGGTTGTAGTCTACCTACAGAATTGTATTCCTCACCTCACCCGAACCATTTCATTTAATTTTTCCTACATTTTAGACAAACCATTTTCTTATGATGGATGACAAAGTCCAGCAAGCAGCTCGATTTGGTGACTCACACAGACATGCATTTAGAGCTTAATTACAAGGATTCCTCTAAGTTTCATGTTCCCCTTATGTAAAACGACAATAAGAACACTAACCGTGCAAGGCCATGGTGAATTACAAAGATTAAAGGAGCTGATATGTGGAAGACAGCTAACATAGTCTCTGCTGTCTGCTGGGCACTGGATATATGCCTCATGTCTTCTTCTATCATAGACTCTCTTCCTCTCCTTATACACACACACACACACACACACACACACACCTGCACACACACACCTGCACACATACATACATGGCTCACTGTAATTCTTGACTCCAGAAAAATAAAAAACTCAGGCTCAGGAATGTAAAATTAAATTACAGAACCAATATTGCAGAACCTTTGTGCTGCAAAGGGCCCTGGCAATAATGTAATTTCAAGTTTCAAAATGAGGAAATGAGGGAAAAGAGGTTGAGTATATTTATCTCAAAGGCATAAAGCGTTTTAGTGACAATGATCGTATTAAATCCCAGGTTCCTGACTCCAACCTGACTTATCCACAGAAGATACTGCAGAAATGGCGTAGGCCACTGATTTCCTTTGAAAAGGTCCAGAAGTGGTAAGTGACTTTCCCAACAACCCTCCAGAGAATTCACATCAGAGCCCAGGTCTCCGGATGCCAACAATGTTCCACGTGGTACTCGATGCTGCCCCAAGTTTTCTCGTCCCATGTGGACAAGAATTCTACATCAACAGGCGCGCGCTGTGGTGGAATACTACCAGAGAGTATAGACTTACAGGATGCAGCATATAAGACGCACTTAATGGTGCCCTCTCTGTTCACCACAGACCGCATGAATCACACTCACCCATCACGTTCTGCCTGAAGATCTCCTTTCATAAAACACTCCTGCTTTCTTCAGCCCAAATTGATAACTTTCTCTTCTCATTGACGATTAAAACCTTACCCGCCCGGATTAGAATCTCCTTATATATCCCTTGTCTTATTTTCAAACACCCAAGTCCTATCTAATCTACTAGATGGGTTCATGGTTTGAGGAAATGAGTAATCTTGTGTACTTCTTTCTTATTTTCTGTTAATACTCTCCCTAATTATAACAGGCTGTCAAGAAATACATATTGCTTGTGCGAGGCTCTGACTGTTCCTTACCTATGTATGGATTCATTCATTTATTCATTGCCCTCCCAGAACGTAAATTCCACCAGGCCAAAGACTGGCCTAGTTACCATATTACCAGGACCTTCTAAAGCAGGGCTTGGTACAAACTAGGGACTCAATTAATAATAACTAAACACATGAATAATTATTTAGCACCTTCTAAGAATCATGCATTGGTCGAGGTCGTTATTTTTACCTATCACTTTCTGAATTTCTGGTTTATCCATCTCCCTCTACTAGAGAGTGACTCATTCATTGAGGGAAGGGACTGATACGTGGGAGGATGATTGATGTGTGATTTTTGAATAATTGGATAATAGAAGGGTCTGTAAAATTCTACATCTGTTCTCCATGCACACACCTTATGCCTAAGGAGAGAGACGCATCAATATATAATTACAGTAGTGGGTCAGTTCTATACTACACATCAATGAAAGGGATTTCAAAAATACAGAGGGAGACCTTCTTAGCCTTACCTGAGCTTATCACCAGAGAACCTGCCCTGGGACCGCTGTTAAGCAAAATAAAAGGTTTCGAAAAAACCCTTTGCTCACTGAATGACCGAGAGGACTATGTGAGCAAAGGGAGACAAATTTCACCATCACTTTACTCACCCTCAGCCACATCATCGTCCACCGTTAACTTAAGGCTTTTTCCTCTGCGCACCACCCGAACGGTGTGCCATTCGTTGTCGTTGAGCTTCTGCCCCGCGTACAGGGTCTCAGGTCCTTTGCCTAAGGACGGTGGTAAGTGTCAAAGTTAGAATCAATCTACAGGTAGTGCTCATGGCATCAGAGTTGTCCAAGCCACACTGGTGCACATGACCTAGTAGCCTTTAAGGACTTGTATCCCTCCCACTCCCAAAGGCCATCCAGTTTCACGGATCCAACAGGATCCTCCATAATAGTCACCAAATGCAAAAGTCTCATAGACAATGACAGAGCAGTGAAAGAAATAAGTGCCCTCCTTCATCTATGGATACAAGGATTGAAATGCCAGTGGCTGTAAGGGAACATTTGCAGGAAACAGTAGTCGGTGGTCATTTTGTTCCCCAAGGTCTTAGATCCCAGATGAATTTCTTGAAAATACAGGAAATTCATCGCATATTTTTTTGTTTTTAAATGTGGCCATTTAGGCATAATACACCAGTCTGGCTTTTGGAGAGTATCCACACATTGGATGAGAAAAGAGCTCTGTAATATAGACTCTTAAACTGGCATTTCCATTAACCCATGGTCCTATGAGTGACCATATAAATCACAATAATGGCCATCACAATAATAGTAACAGCAAGGTCTAAACCCATTATTAATAAATAATGCTCCTGAAGGGAATGTGAGCGCCTCCTGAAGGATCTCAGTGTTCATCAGATTCCAGTAAAACCCAAAGACCTAAAAAAATGAAATAGTGTCAAGTTCCAACATCGAATCTGGCCCGGTCCAAAGGAAATTTGGTAGAACGTGGTGCCAAATAAAGGAACAAACCAAGGTTTCTCCAAAGGTCCATGGTCGAGATGCTTGAGAAGATATTCAAGTGCACCCTGGGAAGAAGCAGGTGCCGTAAGGAATTACGGTGCGTAGGGCCAAAAGCTGGCAAGACAGACACTGACTGAGGCATTAAAACAATTTGGCTGGTAAAGGGGGGGAGGAATGTCCTGTTTCACTCACCGATGAACTGAGACGTAAGTTTAAAAGACAAAGAAGATTGCATAGAACCAGAGAACTCAGGCCAAATTTGTTTTCTCTACGTGGCTAGCTGATCCCATGCAGAAAGATGCTGCTTAAATCTTCCTGGATTAGTCATGCAGTAGATGGAAAGCCCTATCTCTGGAGATAACTTGAAAAAAATGAAATATGTAACTGACCAATAAAAACCCCTGTGGACAACATGCATCTGAAGTATTTCAAAACACCACACATTTGGCTCTAACATATAGGAACGCAGGGCCAGGTACATAGTAGGTGCCTTAATGAGTTCTTGTAGAATAATTGACTTTTACTAGCCACTCTCTACCCTCCTCTATTCCCAAGACTGAAGGTATTATATACTGCTCAGGAAAGAAAATTTTAAAAAGAGTGTACTTGGGTAGAGATCTTTTAAACTAGGTAATTTTAAATTTTAACCTTAAATTGTGAGTAATTAGTATCCCTACTGAATGCTGGTTGTAAGAGTTATAATAGAAGTTAAAGTGTGGGGGAATTTTCTTCTTGAAAAAAATAAGCAGACTTTCAAAACAGAATGGTTTCTTTTAATTACAATGTATTCAGCAGCCAAGCCATGGTGCAAGGAGAGGAAACTGAGGCAGAGCTTATCAGTCTCTCTGAGTTGAAGAGACAGAACTGGGACTCCAGGGAAGGTGACGAGACAGAGCTGGGACTCCAGGACAGAATACTGGACAGAAGAGAGCCACACAGAGAGCTACAGAGATCTGCCGAAGGTGATCTGTACTTAAAATTTTCCAGAATGTACCTACATCCCAAGTAAAATCCAAATTCATAAAAAATCCTGAGACTTCAAAGAAGAAACATAGAGTGGACCAAATATACTCCAAATAGGGTAATGATGCCATGAAATCAATGAATCTTAGGAAAAAATAATACTTCTATAATACACCACTTTATATTCAATCTTAGCTTCCTTTTATGAGCATGACTGCCTTTAATATTATCTAAAATGTATACATTAAAACAGGATTTTCCTACATTTCAACTCACTAGATAGCACCGCTCATTATCTCTTTAAATTTAGGTCTAAGATTGATGTAACAATCGCCTTCACAGCTGCAAACTGTGTGGCCATTGGGAGAAAATGGACCATATCACGCGAGGATTTTGAAGCAAGAACAGATGTTCTTAGAAAAAAACAATCTGCCTTTGGTGGCTTTTTTTAAATGTTTTTATCCTCTTTATTCTACATGCAAATGTTTCAATAAGAAAGAAGAAAGTAAAGAAAGATGTGGGAAATATTGGCTATGGAGGCAGCACTGTTACAAATACAAGTTCTTTAAACATCTCCCATAGGTGGCATCTGTTCTTTAGGCAATTTCTGCGCATCACTTAATTTTTATGACTGGGGACAAGACGCGAGGAAGGAATACTAACAAAACCACAGTTAGTTTAGGACACTCTAACATTAGTGCCACATTAGCCGTCGAGATGTAAAACAACCTTTGCCTCAGTCCGGTGCATTTTAAATGCTGCTGACATTTTGCACGTACTTCAGCTCTTGTGGTGTGTTGAAATGGCCATTATGGTCATATTAAAACAAAAATAGTTAACTGTCCGTTTGACTCTAAAACTTCAGGATGTGACGGTCTATGATCAAAAATGTGGGAAAAAAATAAATAACTGAAACCTTTTATGACTCACTGCCTGGTAACATTTGATACCTCCAATCCCACAATTCTTAGTCTAACATTAAAAATAAAGATTCACAGCCATCTCATTAAAATGGCAGGGAAATGAGTATTATTCAATATGGAAGCAATAAACACAGAAATCTTCGTGAGCTTCTGGAAAACTTTTGGCCTCCAAAAGTGGAGAGTCAATGGCATTTGTCTTTATTTAGTCAAGCTAAAAGGTGACTTCATCCTGGAAAGCGATGTTTAACCTCAGCTGGCAACGCAGGCAAATGGAGGGAAAGGGCAAATCTAATCTGTAGCCTAAGCATAAATAACTCGATTGATAAGTGATGCAAGACGCAGATCCAGGCTGAAAGCTGAAACATACAAACTGCTAGGTTTTAAAAGCAGGAGGATCTAGTCTAGGAAAGAGTTCTCTGGCAGATTCGAGCACGGAGCCAGTGAAGCAGCATCAGTAAAACAATGACTGTAAAAAGTTCTTCCCTGTAAGTCAAGAATGGTCCAGATAAGGAGAAGCTTTTTTTTCCCTTTTTTTTTTTTTAAAGTTAGAATTTTAAATGGAATTGTTGGAAACTTAAAGCAACGACAACAAAACTCAAAGCCATCAATTGTCTTGCAATGCCCTTTTTCCTTTTAGTAGCTCGATGTATGATCTGCAATGAGGTACATATTGGATTCATGTAGTAGATGAATGCTTCCTTTTTTTATAGTGTAAGTAGTCGATATTAATCACACAAAACCCTTTGATTACCTTTAGGCTGCTTAGATCATCACTGTTTTATCTAAATCGAGAAAACTAGTAAGTTATCTGACACCCCGTAGTTGAATTTCCCAGGTAATGATACCTGTGACTGGAGGAAGGAAGCAAAATCACAGTCGAAGATTGCCAGGATGCAGAAGTCTAAAGAACAAAGCGCCTTTAACGAATCTGTTGGGTAACACCACCCAAATGCCTACTCTCTGCAAACTCACTTAGCAACATCTCTTTGAGTTAAGGCTTGTCTCACAGAAGATGGTCCAATTCTCTGACGAATGGGGGATACAGCACGAGGCCTCCTGCATGAGGGACACAGACTAGGCTGTTTTCTTATACTATCCAACAGAAACCTTATGGAAGTCCTATCTCTTTAAGAAGCCAGAACTAATAATGAAATCTAAATGGACAAATAGAAGGAAAGCACTCGTTGAGACAGAAATCGATGCTGATTGCTTGGAAGAAGATGACACTCAGATGTTGGCAGATTGTTCCCCATTTTGGCAGAGAATGGGAGCAGGGTGAGGAAAATCATTAGTGGGATAGTATGAAAGGCACACACCTGCAGAAGGTGGACTTTGGATTTTAATTATTTTTCATTTGTTTGTTTGTTTACTTATTTATTTATAGCAGACTGTTCATATTCATGATTTTTTTTTATTCCCCCCAGGAGCAATATGACCAGAAAAACAACAAGATATCCCCAATATGCATTAGTTCGTCAATATACTTCTCAGACCTGACCAAACCAACTAACCCAGATGGTTTTGCTCATAGGCAGGGAGTAGAAATTCCTTCCATTCTATACAAAGCGCTGTTTCCAAAAGTGGGTGGGTAACATTTGAAAACTATTTTTGCTTGGGGTGGGGTGGGGGCAGCAGCTGAGGGGGCAATACCTGTACCATAACCACTTAGCTTTACCTGAACATCTTTCTATTTGTGCAAGAAGGAAAAAGAAACAATAACTCCATTTCTCTTGGAACTCTGCTTCACATGAATCAAACTTTCTACAATGCATAAAAAATATGACATTTTTCTCCCTTAGCAAGGTAGAGTGATTATACCTCCAAATGATATGGTAAATACATACTCAAAATGATTGTCTGGGTTAAGTTTAAAGAACATCAAAAATATTTAAAAAGAGAAAACTTACCTTCATTTCCACCAGCGCCTTCGGTTAGGCTGGCTGAGCCAGGACAAACATTTTACTAAGCCTACAGCATATTTTATTTTATCAGTCTTCCTACCCAGAGAGAATACATTAGACAAGTAAAAGCAAGGGGGAAGAGGAAGAAGAATGCGATGAAAGAATAAGGGGAGTGACAGGGAAATAGAAAAGAAGCACTTATTTCCTGTCCAAAAATTTTTCAGATTTTGGTTTTCTTTGGGTTGACAGCTCAACAGAGGTTAGAGGTGTTTTGTTTTGTTTTTATAATTTTTCCCCCCAAAAGCATTCATTTTCTTTGAAAACTTAAAATCATATTTACTTAAAGAGCCAGTTTGGCGAAACATTTCAGAGAGATCATTTCATTCTCACTGGAATTCTCATGTCTCAGGAAGAGCTGTCATACTTCCTACAATGGAAGTGAAAAGCACAGGAAGCTTTCTGGAACCTTTTCCTAAGAAGCCTCCCAGTGAAGTGTATGAAAAAAGACAGGTGACCCAGTTACTTGACCTGAGACAAAAACTCTCCTGGAGGACCTGCTTCCAGATAAACCACTAAAAACACCACCAATATTTATTAGGCTTGAATAATTAGATGTACCACCGAGCCTGCCACATATAATGTTGAACAATGGATGGCCCATCCCTTTCCTATGGTTCATCCTCTACTCTGCTCTTCCAGGTGCTACGAGAGTACTGTTACTACCCTTTGGCAGTGTATCACAGAGACGATTTATTCATACATTTAATGAACTGAGTATTGACATGGGGCCAGGCACCATTCTAGTGTGGAAGATGACAAACGGTCCCTGCCCTTGCACAGCTCACAGTCTACTTTCACATGGGAGAGAACAAAGGGCAATACACAAATTAAAGAACATGAGATAATTTCAAATAGGGCAGATTTCTGTGAAGAAAATAAAATAGGGTAACGTGATGAAAAGTAATTGGTGTGGGGAGCGGGAATAGAGGATTGACTACTTTACAGAATATTCCAGAAAGACCTCTCTGTGGTGATTTCTCTATTCTCGATCTGAGTACCTGGTTGGATGGAGAGCTAGTAAATGAGATGGTCAGAAAAGACCTCTCTGAGGAGGTACATTTGAGAAGCAGCTAAGTAAGCAAATATCTGAGGGGATGGGAGCGTAAAGGGCGGAAGCCCAGAAGGAGGCTGGCATGTCAGAGGCACAAAAAGGAGCCCATCATGGCTGGAGTTTGTGTCCAAGGGAGAGAGTGTGGTCGGAGAGAAGGTGGAAGAGTAGGCAGAGGCCAGATCACAAGAGGCCCTAGACAACAGAACCTGTATGTTGTCCCAAATGCAACTAGAAGCCACTAGGAGATTTTAAGCAAGGGGATCATATGATCTACTTTTAGTTTAAAAGATCATTCTGGTTGCTATGGATGCATTGGACCAAAAAAATAAATTTAGTAAAAGGCCAATAATGGAAACAAGATGTTCTAGGAAGCTTGTAAAGGGAGCAAATGAGACAGACTTGGATGAGAGAGGGAGCAGTAGAAAATGGAAGTGTCAGACTTGGGATGTATTTTAGAAGTGGGGTCAACAGGGCTTGAGATTGGTTTGGGAGGTGAAGTGGGAGTGAAAGAGGGAGAGAAAGGAATCAATGGTGACTCCTAGGTTTGGTCTGAGAACCTGGGTGGATGGAGGCATCCTCAACTGACAAGGGAAACCAGAAAAAGTAAGACGTGTTTGACCCTGTTATCCAGGGGTCCTGACTGTTACTTGTGTCTTTCCTACCTAGTAGCAGTCACACTTTATACAATCTCCTGGTAACTTCCTACTGCTGAGACGTGTGAATTAAAGTTCACTGCTTGTGTGATTTTCTTAGAACAATGTTAATTTGCACCTTGAGCCACCACTGCCCACTAGTGACACGAGGTTATTGGTTCCTGTTGTTTTTCTTTCTGTCTCCTTCTTCCCTTCCTTCTTTCCTCCCTCCCTCCCTCCCTCCTTCCCTCCTTTCCTCCCTTCCTCCCTTTCTTTCTTCCACCCTTCTCTCCCTCTTTCCTGTTTTCTTTTTTTCCTGCATGGTTTCAGCTATGTGCTCTAGCTCACGTCTTGGGACTGGAACAAAGAATGCCCCTAACATTACAAAGCAAACCCTGTCAGCCCATTTCATAAGATACCTAAATTCTGATCACTGTGTAAAACGAACCCGTTCATCTCGGCTGGGAGACCCGACGTCTCAATTTTGAAGTGGAATAAATCCAGGGCAGATATATCCCCGAAGGAACAAGTGACTCCAAAAAAGAGGAGAAGGAATCTTCCCCTCAATCTACTGCTGAATCTCTACCTTAAGTCGTAAGTTTACAGCATTGCTTAAGAGTGGTGAGCTGAGGACAATCTTCAGATTTCTTGGGATAATCTCTCACCATGAAGCCACTTTTCAAGAGATGAGGGCAATTTGCTCAGGGACAGGCAGAAAGAGGCTGCTGTGAATATCGATTCTACACTTATTTAAAAATAACTTTCTAAAATATACAAGTGCTCTCCCATCATTGTCATGATATAATTAATCCAAATTAGTCTTCTTTAGATGATTTGAAACGTTATTGTGCCACAGATTCTTTCTGACTATGTGACCTTATTGTTCAACATTAAAGACAGATATTGAAGGTGATGGAGAGACTGGAGCTAAAGAGGTTTGAACCCGTATCTGCATTAGAACCTGCTCCTCTTAATAAATTTCCAATTTAAGTCTGTTTCCTTATGAATTGACCCTGTTGTGATAAAAAGCAGAATAAAAAGTGTCTAATTATGAATTGAAAGGTCTAGTTCATTAATCCTATTAACACTTTGCTTTAAATAGGGATTAAGAGAGGCATAATACATCTTCCATTAGTGTTCTTTCATGTATTTCCATAACTTCTCTACCTTTATCCATCCTTTCTCACCCTCCTCTGACGCTCCCAGTGAGAAGTATACACCTCTCCAGTAATTCAGCTGTAGTTGTATTTTGTAAATTATCACCTGTTCCTTGTATTGCATTTTTTGTGTGTTTGCTGTAATACCCATTGCCTCCACTTCTGTGCCCTTGGAGGGAGAAAAACGTGCTATATTTCTAATCCCTAACAACTAAGCAGAGTATCTTACACTAAGAAGGTGCTCAAGATATTAGGACAAAAAACAAACAAACTAGTGAGTGAATAAATAGAACTGAGTGCATTAAATACAAAATTAGCAGACAGGTTGAGGGAGGGAGAAGAAATAAAAGGGGAACAGAAGGAAGTTGAAAACTGTATTTTAGCCATACAATGACTTGGACCCACTTGGAAAGTTACTTAGTATAGTAATAAACATATATAATTGAACTACAAAGTGAATACATAGAAGTAGATGAAAAACCAAATGGCAGAGTAAATTTGTTGAGGGTGGAAGAAGAAAAGGACAGCGAGCAGAAGAATGCTATACGCCGCATTTTGACAGTTGAGTGAATTAGGAGCTAATTCCCAATTCATTTTGGAACTAGAAGACACCAGGCAGCAGATATAAATAAAATAAAGATACTACTTTTCATTTTAAATATATTTTTCCCAGCCAGAAAAAAAAATATATAGCTTTCTGAGAAACTGACGTGAGGGTGAAAGTAACATTTATAACGGGGGGCCAGTTGCTCTGCATACATGATTTCATTTAGTTTCATAACATGAAGCTGGTACCGTTTACCGCAGCTTTACAAACAAAGAGGCAGACAGAGCAAAGCTCCACAGCCTGTCCGGGTCACACGGCGATGGGACCCAATGCCCAGTCAGTCTGTCTGCAAAATCTCTCCACTGGCCTGTGTTTGTTCTCACAGCTTCGTCGTCATGGTTACGCCCCTGGGTTGCCCCAGTCTAGAGATTTGAGGAGGAATAAGGGGAGGCCAAGTAAAGGACATGGAGGGGATGGGAGAATATGAAACAGAAAATCTCACCGGAGGGTTCATGACAAGTATGATCGGATTTTACATTTTTTTTATTTTTTAAAATTTATTTGCAAGACTAGGGTCAAGTCCTAACACATGGAACATACTAATAAAGCTAAAAGAAGTGAAAAGTTTATATTAGAAATGAAAATGGAGGGTAAATAGATCACACCTGCGTGTACTTATAGCAAACACTTTTGGTGCCCTCAGCCGCGTCCCTGCAGCCAATCTCAGATTTCAGCCACGGAAGCATCAGACAGTTAGTATAAACTCACACAGTCTAATAGTCCCCACTGTAAGCAGGGCCAGCCCTTGGACCTTCTGTGAAGTCATGGCTGCCTTCCATGCCTGCATGAAAGAGTAACCAAGTAGAGGAAGAGGCGAAGAGGGCTGTCAAACAATGCGAGGGATGGAGCTAACAGATGAGTGACCCACTCTCCTGTCATTTGAGTGGACCATTTCTGGAAGCATCCATTACTACACGCTCCATCTCCCACACATCCACATGACTCACGGCAGAAAACTTGACAATGGACACTCGCATTGGTGTTTCTACTTTAACTGTTCATTCTCTCTGCTGCTTTAGTCTCACTCTTGGGGATCCCTCTTAAATAAACCACCTGACACAAGTCCTTGTCTCAGGCTCTCCTATCAAGGGAGCTCAGAACAAGATGACACTTAGATAGCACTTGATCATTTCCTCCCTAGTAACTCAAACATTACAACAACCCTGTGAGGTAGGAAGTATCAATTGCCTGTGATGAGATGGCTTTCCCAAGGACATGAGGCTATGAAATTGTGAAAGTAAACCAAGATTCCAGGCATCCTGACTCCATAGATAGTGCTCTTCCCATTAACCTTTAGCTGCATGAAGTCCATGAAGTCCAGAGAGGACAGGAAACAGTGGTCTCCTGTCACCATCGAGGGCAGATAGTGGCTATTGTTGTAAATGACCAAATAGTGACCAAACTCTTGAGGTTGTGAGGAAGTGACATAGACCTCTGACAGCAATCACTAGGATCTCTCCCATGCTTCCGTGAGGACCCACAGAACGGGGGGAGGGGAGGGCCGCTTTTGAGAAAGTGAGATCACCATCATTCTTAATTAGCTTAGATCGATTCAAGACAAAAGCTAGGAGATATGGTATCCATACCCAACGTCCATTCAGGTTCTATGTTTCTAAATAATTACCATATCCCAGATGGGAGGTTTTATTTTAGATATAAAGATATGGTCACTGGGTTTTAAAAGTACCCCAAGGCAGAGTTCTGCGAAATGGCATTTCTGTATCACTCCCGATGTTTATAGCACTTCCGTCCCAAAATAGAAAGTACTAAATATAAGCTAAGAATGGCAAAGAAGTGATATTTCCAGCCTATCTCGTTGGAATGGCAATTACAAGATCTATTGGCTTATGAGATTGGTGGCATTAGCTGGCTACCCACTGTGGACAGAGGGAATAGCCCCACAGAATGGTCCCTGTCACCTGATCCCCTTAGCGTCTGGTCTGTGCAGTTGGGGTATCCAGAAAGACAGATTAGCAGAACGATCACCTTATTCTGGTCCTAGTTCACTAAGATGACGATCCTCCCTCCTAAAATAATATGTATGTAGGTTTGAAAACATGAGAAATTATAGCTCTCCATCTCACTAGAAATATTATCTCTTTATGGTATCCACAAAAATAAAACTTGCAAGACAAGCACATAGAGGAAAAAATTAAAACGAGAACATCAACAAAAATAGATGAAGAGTATTTTAATTCAAATGTGTTTGTCTCCCCTTAAGCAAGACTTAAATGCAACTGGCCCCTAAGGCATCAAATGTGGCTTTGGGTAAGGCATGCAAAGTGACCACGACGACTAATTTTCATACGCTGTCTTTCACCTTTGTGCAATGGTTTGGGCAGAGCATGGTAGTGAACTCAGACTGCTGACTGCTTTATCCATGCACCCTGAATTCCTGATTAGCTGGGGGTATCAAGCAAAGGAAGCTGTTCTTATCAAAAAGGTAAAATCACCACCCACCTCCACTGTACAAAGGAAAATGAGTTTCATTAGAAAGTTCAGTACCTACAATAAAGAAAGGCATTGTGGATGTTTCTGGGGGCACAAAGATGAAAAAGACACATTCGCTGCAATCAAGGAGTTCAGAGTCTATGGGGGAGTTGAAGAAATAAAAACCAATCGTGTGGGAGGAATGGGTACAGAGGTGTGCACTGGGTGCCTGGCTGGTGGTCTCTCAGTCTGTCTGGAAATCTAAGTCGTTAACTATCCTTTTCTCTTCACATTTTTCATATAGGATCACATAGATCCCATAAAACAGAGACCAACACCTTCATTTCTGTAGCCTTCTCAACTCTAAATAGCAATGTCCTCAACATGCACAGTGGATTCTCAAAATTGAAGAATGAATAAATAAACTTCTTCTCACACTTGCATTAAACTCTGGGCTCTGGTAATAAGAGCTAATATGTATGTTTTACTTATCAAATACCCGTCACGACACCATTCTGAGTGTCTTACCTATATTGATTAATTTAATACTCCCATCAATCCCATAAAATCCGCTGTGGTCAATTTCATTATTTTTGACAATATTTGCAGGCCCTTCCTATCAGCCTTTTCCTTTATGGGTCCATTGTTTACGGAGGACTGTATTTCCTGTCTCATTATGTGAAGCATTTGGTGTGGCTATCTTCATAGCCAAAGAATTATGAGCAGAAGTGGCTTAGGCCACTAAGGAGTTTTAAGAGCTATCATGTGGCCCCACCAGCTCTCATTTTCCTTTGCTATGAATCCAAAAAGTGACAGATTTGAGCCAACAACTTCCAGGATTTGAATCTCGGCAGTCTGGTTCCCTTTTTGCCTTGACTAGTAGTATACTCTACCACCTTTCTTAGCCAAGGGATGAACCCAAGATGGCTAAGACACGCAAAAATTAATCTTCACAATGAAATATTCTACACATGGTCTACGGGGAAAAAATGTAAAGCTATTAAATCAATGTATACAATGGATATGCCTTTAATTTCTGAGTGCATAAAAGAGAAAGGCAAAGAAGAAAAAGAAGGCAAAATAAAATGGGAGAAGAGAGACATATAGAGAAAATCACAGGGGAGAAACAGATTAAAAGAAATCTCAATATTTGTCAGATTGCTCAGAGGTAAATCTCTCTTCTAGAAAAATAAAACTCTTAAGATTTTTATCTTTAAAATGCTGTCAGAACACAGAATATATGAAAGTGTTTAGAAACATGTATTTTAGAAGCATGAAATTACCTGGATTTTTTTCCACTTTCATAAAATAAACTCCTCTGTTTGGGAGCTATGTCGGATGACAAGTGGCACATGTCACCCAGGGGGATGCCATTTATATGCATGGAACAGTCCTGTCATTGTAACTTTCAGATTTTTCAGAGCTGTTGAGGAGTAATGTAGGCCAGTGGTTTTCAAAATTTAAACTTGATGAGAGCATCTGTGGAAAATGTTAAAAATCCAGATCCAAGGACTCCAGACTTTTTGTCTTTTGCCAACCTTTATTTCTCTCTGGAACTCCATTTTCCTATTTTAATTCTTTTCAGGCTATCATCTCTTATTTTCTCTCCTCCCAGTATGTCTCTTATGTCTTTTAATTTTTTTCAGGCTATCATCTCTGATTTTCTCTCCTCCCAGTATTTTCTCTCCTCCCCGTATGTCTCTTCCCAGGATGTCTCTTAATTTTTTTCAGGCTATCATCTCTTATTTTCTCTCCTCCCAGTATATCTCTCCTCCCAGTATGTCTCTTAAGACATACTGGGAGGAGAGAAAATTATTTTAAGGTCATCACCACCCAATCCGTCAAGCCATAAAGTGACAGTCATTGTGAACTTGAACTCTCTCTGCTCTTGCACTGGAGCCATAGCCAAGCTAGGCGGTTCTGTCTCCTACCGTGTTCCCCGAAAATAAGACCTAGCAGGACCATCAACTCTAATGCGTCTTTAGGAGCAAAAATTAATATAGGATCCGGTCTTATTTTACTATAAGACTAGGTCTTATATAATATAACACAATATACGATCCAGTCTTATTTTAATATAAGACCGGGTTTTACATAATATAAGACCCGGTCTTATTTTAATATAAGACCAGGTATAATGTAATATAATATAATACAATACAATACCTGGTCTTACATTATTTTTTGCGCCAAAAGATGAATTAGAGCTGATGGTCTGGCTAGGTCTTATTTTCAGGGAAACATGGTAGGTATTGCCTGAATGTGTTCTCTCCATTAGACCGAATCCTACTGCACTGGCTCTGGCCTTCCTCCACTGTCATTTCAGGTATTGCTATAGCTGTGTTCTCAATCTCCCTATCTATCAACCTTTCACACGGGGGGCAGAATTATCGTTCTTCAACAGAAATTTCTTCATGTCAGTTCCTACTTAAAATCCTCAGAGCCACCAAGTGTCTAGGTGCCACGGAGGCATACGAAGGCCTTAGGGATTTGGCCCCAGCATAAATTTTTAGAGCCTCACCTTTCATATCACATATAATATTCCAACTACACAAGACTGTACCTGGTTATTTCATCAGCTGAACCCTATGTATTCTCAGAACCTAAATCAAATATTGCCACATCAAAGCCCTTCCCATCAATTCCTTAAACTTCCGATAACTATTTCTTTCATCTGTATCGTACAGAACAAGAACAGTAACTCCTTCACAAGGTTTTGTGAGGATTAATCAAGGCAAGACATGTCAAACACTTAATAGTGACTAGTGCCTGCTACATGCCAAGGGGATGTTACTAATTGTTCTGATGGTTTACATGTCTTTCTCCCTACCATGCATGTGATTATGACACCCACATTCAAGGCGTGGAGTAGAGCCCATAGCAAACTAAAATTTCAACGGTATCATGTCATGGCAGATATCTTTAACTGCGTCACATCACAAAACCAAATCGGAACAGGATATCTGCAAGCAGAGATGGTTTTCATGAAAGTGTATTTCCTCTCTCCTCCATCTCTCCTTTCCTCCCTCTCTGTCCTTATTGGTTGAAGAAGAAACAGGGAGGAAGAAATACCATAACAGGCCACCTATTATGGACCAAGTATACTATTTTCTATGTCCCACTTAACTCTAATAAGTGTAGTTATCTAATACTGTATGACGTTCGAATTTCTCATCAATTTTATGGTGGTGGGGGTGGGAGTGGCAGAACGAGGCTCAGAGAGTTTAAAAAACATGAATAAGGTGATTTAAAGTGGCAGAAATCAGGTTGAAACTCATACCTCTGTGCTCCAAAAGCAGCACTTTATCCAGGGTTTTATCAATTTTTCCATGAGACAAATATTTTTATTAGCCAATATATTAGAACTCGAGATCAGTATCAGTGGCTGGTAAAATAATACTGCTCATATATCACTTAGAGCTATTTTTCAATTTTTTACAATATATTCTATCAATAATTTTATGACCAAGATGATTTTAAAGACATCCTCTCAAGATACTCATTTTTGTTTCTTTTTATACATTACTGGGAATTCTTCTCCATGCCGATATATTTGGCAGGTTTTTAGGTATCAACCCCAATTGAAAACATCATTTCAAAGCCATAATTCAGTGAAGAGATCATTCTTTTTCCCCAAACCTTCCGTGCCTGGCATCTGGGCACCAGGACTTCTCCAGGTCTGAATCATGGGCTGTGGTTCCCAGAGCTGGGGATAGAGGCTCAGCGTGAAGAGAGGAAAAGTTAAGAGTCAATGACAAGGCTGCGGAAGGTCACAGGGAAGGCTGGGGCGGAGCAGCGACAAGACTCTTGGAGGTTGGTGACGGGCTAGTTGGTGAGGGAGGCGCAGAGGGTGCTGTGAGGAGAAGAATTAGGAGGGACTTGGGACCGCTCGGAAGAGTGTATGATGGCTCCACGCTTGAGGTCCATGTCCTTCTGGGGTAATTCCTCTTGGACAGACCTATGCATTGGCTCCAGAACTACCGTGTTTCCCCGAAAATAAGACCTAGCTGGACAATCAGCTCTAATGAGTCTTTTGGAGCAAAAATTAATATAAGACCCGACATTTTATATTATATTATACCCAGTCTTATAGTAAAATGAGACTGCGTCTTATATTAATTTTTGCTCCAAAAGACGCAGTAGAGCTGATGGTCCACCTAGATCTTATTTTCGGGGAAACACGGTATACACACTATATTGGCTCATCACTGCACTGTCTACTCAGATGACCTTTTACCTCCAACCCAACATTGGTCCACTGTGGCTTGAAGACAACCTCACAGTTCTCTCTACCAGCTGACGCAGAAGCAAGTTCTCTCAGATTTTCCAGGATCCTAAATGATGCTTCCTTTCTACACCCCTTTTGCTAAAGGTGGGTCTTGTAGGATGCAATAGGGTCCTTGTCCATTTCACAGGGTAATTAGACAGTCCCAGAGATGGCATAGCGCTTGTTGGGGTAAAGGGCTGCGGGAGACTAGTAGGAATGACGGAACACAAAGTAAGTGCTATACTTTGCATCAGGACTTAATATTTAATTCTCACAATACTGTGAAGTAAGCATTATAATCCCATTTTATAGATGATGAAAGTAAGAAACATAGATATTAATTTATCTCGGCCAAAGGCAAACAGCCAGGTAATAGATCCAAATCCAGGTTTATCTGAATATCCAGCTGTGTTCTTATACTAAACTGCCTCTGGATGGATGATGAAAGTGTCAGTGGCGTGCAGGACCAGGCATAGTGACCAGTGCTGTTCTGTGGGAGCAGGAATGGAGGTTTGGAGAAAACAACCTGGTATAGGGACCAAAGGTACTTCCCTGAACTAATACTCAGGATGGGTGAGAATGGGGTGGTGGCTGAAGCAGCAGGGAAATCCCAAGGAGTATTATGGATGAGGAAATGTAAATCTCTGTGGCTCTCAATCATGGGCTGGGGGAGGGGATATTTGCATGTTGGGCTATTTGATCATTCAGTGAGCTTACACTGACAGCCTGTAACATCTGTCAGAACTCAAGTGTCCCACAATTAGATTGCTGGTGGTTCACCCTGGTCTCAATAACCTTTCTGTTTCCCACTGATTTTGAGTTAATGCTGGCTGCAGACTCCATGTGGCCAGCAACGGTGCCTGTCTTTTTCAGGTGTAGTCGAAAGCCTAGACATGACAGTTACTCAACATACGTTTATATGAATGTATATAAATGCAGTCTATTGAATTCAAATGATGAATCAACCAACATGTTCTATCATAGAAATAGAGAGGAAATGTGGTTATGTGCTTATTACATCTAATCATCCTGGTTGAAGCTACATATGCTCCTACTGATTTATAATCCTAGCTTCCATTCATGCAGTGTTGTGATCTGATCCAGTTCTCTTGGGATCAGTGGAAGGAAAAGTGCTAATATACAGCTTGACACACAGTAGGTGCCCAACAGGTTATAATTACTTGTTGTTATTACTCATTTATAAAAAACATATTTAAGTAATTTTTAAAACTCAAGTAATAGGAATAAATGGTACTTTGGAAAAAATTCAAAGGATGAAATCAGGGGAAAGAAATTCCCACAAGGACTGAGTTTTAAAACAATTAGTGTAAACATCTTCCTTACTCTGAGAACAAATAATCGCCCAATGGTTTCACAATAACATTTATCTATTTGTTATTAAATATTCATTAACTCAATAACTCATCAAATACTGCTCATTTATAACATGCTAGGCTTTGGCTAGTGGCTGGGGATTAAAGGAGAAATATATTAAGAGCCCTGAATCAAAGTTACTTAGAGTCTAATGGAGGAGAAAGTCATGTGGAAAAAAAAACACGTTATACAATGTTTTAAGTCCTCTAATAGTAGCATGTACTCTTTATACTATACCTTAGGAATATAGTGAGAGAGAGAGAGAGAGAGAGAGAGAGAGAGAGAGAGAGAGAGAGAGAGAGAGAGAGAGAGAGAGAGAAAGAAGAGAAAGAGGGAGAAGGCATTTTTGTGTACGTGTGTACGCCTGTGTGTGCCTTTTGGTTTGGGTTTGGGGTGAGGCAGAGAGTGGTGTTCAGATAAGATGTGCTCCTTACAGGATGAGCAGAAACTAGTGCTCCAAGTAAACCAGAGAAGGAAGGACATTTTATACCATGTACAGAGTGAAGAGAGGTTGACAAATTCAGAGAATAGTGAGCAGTTCCATGTGGTAGGGAAGTGCAGTGGGTTTTTATACGAGGTAGGATACGAGTCTAAAGTGGTAGCCATGAGTAAGTTATAAGAACCTTTAGCTAACAAAATATAAAATAAAACTTTGTATTTTATCTTCTAGACCAAAAAGAGATCCTGAAATATATTAAATAGGCTACAATGTGTTTACTGTATTAAGATCATTTAGTTTTGCTATAAACAAAAACAACGAAAAAACCAAATGAGATGAATAAAACTCATGGTACATGTCAAGTATAGAGAAAAACAATGGGTAACCTCTGAGACCTGTTAAACATAGAGAAAATAAAGGAAGCATATGGATTTTAAACAAAAATAAAGGGACAAACAAGCGAGTCACTTGCCCATAGAAAGAGATGGAAGTACCTAGTAAACCTTAAATATTGATAAAGCTCAGACTATATCTGATTTTTAGCTATCATCCCTAAATTGGTCAGCCCATTGGTGACAACCAATCTGGTCCCATTCTGGTGCCATATTTTCTCTGCTTGAGACACTCAGGTAAAACATATATCTGGTCATCAGGCTAACTGGGGAGCTATAGCTGTGGCCAGATCTATATGCCACATGTCTCTCCAGTAGGGCAAGTGTGTGATGGCCCCAGATCCCTCCAAGCTGCTGTATCCCCTTTCTTAACCTGAGGTGGTCCTTGTAACCATCTCATCAGCAGAGAAGACTAATGTAGCTGAGAGAAAACAAGATATATGAACATTGTGTAACCAAGGATTCGGGTAGAGTAGCCTTTCCATCCCATTTGCACACTATCCTAAGTGTGGTCATCTGCCTGATGTCTTTCCTCTTGCTTTTGTGCTGCATACTTTAAGTTGATTTAACGAACCATGCGATTAGACATCATACTTTGGTCTATGAGCCTTCTTGTTCCATGATCTCTAGGGCCACCTGCCTGAGTGTACTTGGAGCATCAAGGTGATTTCCTGCATCCCAGAGAGAGTGACATGAGCAGATTATTATTTTAGAAAAATCAATTTGGCCCTTCGAGTATAAAGCCGAAAAGGGGAGTAAGGGTGGAAGCAGAGAGATCAACTCCTGACTGGCTTTTTATGCCAAAGAAATGCAACTCATATTTCACAAATAAAGGGTTGGGCAGAAACTAGAAGCTCCAAGCACACACAGGAGAAAATGTCCTGAAGAACCGAATTCTTTATTGTTAAACCAAAATAAACTCAACTCCTGAAACTCCACAAAATCCATGCAAACACTAGATAGAGGGAGAAAAAATCCTAATGACAAGTAAAGGAAGTCTGAGATTTCTCCACATCCACCTCGGATTATGCATTCTTCCTGGCACAGGGGTGGTGTCAGGAGAGCTTGTGGAGATAATGGCCCACCACAATTACAACACAGTTCCATAATCTCTCATGCAGGCCAGCACGATGCCCCAAAGGAACTGAAACCAGTGCACTAAAAACACCAGGTGAAGGAAATAGCCGAATGGTAATTCAAATGGCTCATAATAAATAGTGAGCCAGCAGGGTATGAAATGGAACACTGGATTTAGAGCTGGCCAGACTTGGCTTGAAATTCCTCTTTTCGTACCTACTAGCTGTGTGACCTTGGACAAATACCTCACTATCGCTCAGCCTCAGTCTCTCTGAGTTGTCAGCTGAAAAGAATAACAATCACTTTCATCAGGGGCTGCAGGGAGAGAGACACACGAGGTAACCCAGGGAGTGTGCCCAGCACAGACTCCCTTCCATGTGTGCACTACCCATGTTTAATTCCATGTTTGATAAATGAATAATGAGCAACTCATAAAATGACCATCCCAACAGATTACCTCAAAGTCAGTAACAATTACGTATCTAAATGAGGCAGCAGTATTCTTATTTCTTCAGACCCCGGGTTATACCAATGTTAAAAACACATCCCTTTAAGCATCCTAAGACTGCTGGTATGTGGCTAAGGCAAGTTACCTATAGATAAGCAAGGCCAGTGTTGGGTCATTTGGATTTTAAGCAACTGGGCTTCGGAGAAACTCCAGCAAATTCTCCTCTCCAGGGATCGTTGTTTAGCCATGAGCTTTGGGGTGTCTGACATAGCTTACAAATTCCTGTAACAGTCAACTCAACTTCAAGGTCACTGCGTGAAGGCGGTGTCATTTCCAAGGCCCTAAAGTTCAGAAAATCCCTCAGTGATGTCTTCCCTTCTAAAGCCTATCATATCTCGTACAACATGTTTATATTTCTAATTTTCCTTTATATTTCGTTTTTAAAACTATGATTTTTTCAACCTAACGAGAAACATCCTCTTATGGTTAAGTTTTGAAAAGGAGAAGATGAATTTGGGAGGATAAATTATATGACGTGCAATTCAGTGTAATTTACTCAAGCAAAGAAACTGAGCAAACCAATTTCTCTGGTACTCTGAAGGAACATCTTAGCAGATGAGCAGAGAGATGCAGTTTTACAGAGAGACATAATACTTAGGAAGGAAGCATGTTTAACAGCCAAGATATCACCTACAGCAAGGTAAGGATGGGGACATACCATCAAACCATTCATATACTAAGTATAGGCATCCCTAAAACGTTTGTGCCAGGAACCTATGAAATGGAGATCAGAGAACTCTAGAAATTTAGAAGGTGACTTAAAGATGATCAAGTCCAGTCCTCCTAGGTCTTTGATGAGCGACCAAAGGCACACACATTTTAAGCGATGTGACTACATTCTTAGAACTAGTAATCAAGTGGGAACCCAGGACTGGGGGACATCACTCCAGTGACCTCTTTATCGAGACACAAGGAACTCTTCAGACTCACTGAGGTCAAGACTATGGGAATGGCTGCTGCTGAATGTTACCCATGGTTTTTCTGTTAAACTTCTTTTAAATTCTGAGGTATAATTGACATGATAAACTGCACATATTTAGGGAGGACAATTTGATAAGTTTTGACCTATGAATAGACCCATAGGATCAACACCACAGTCAAGATAAAGAACATATCCATCACCCCCAAAAGTTTCCTCACACCATTTTAAAATCCCTTCCTCGTGCCCCTCTCAGGCAACCAAATACCTGTCTTCTGTCCCTACAGAAAATTCATTTGCATTTCCTAGATTTATATAAATGGAACTCTTTTTTGACTGGCATCTTTTATTGTGAGCATAGGTCATTCCTGTGTTCCAATAAAAGCTTATTTATAAAAAGAGGTGGTGAGGAATATCCGGCCTACAGGTTGTTGTTTGCTGGCTGCTGGTCTAGTTCTAGAGCCCATTTGCTTATTCTGTATGCTCTCCCCAACCCTGCAGAGGTTATTGCAGGAAAAATATGATTAACTTCTGGAAGATGGACAATGCGGGAAGGGCATTCGTGTTTGTTGATTGGGGAGTCGACAGAATGTAGGTTGTAAAGCGAGAACTAAGGTAGGAAAGATAATAGAGAAATTGTATATAAAGCTAAGGAGTTGGGCATTATTCTGTAGACAATGGAAAATCTTTGAAGAGCCCAAGTTAAAAAAAAGAAAAGTGTAGAGGGGATTAGATGAAGAACAGACAGAATAATACAGAGATCACTTGAACATAGGAAAGAGGCAAATAAACCTGTATGCAAAATACTTTATAGTCGAGAGAAATAGATGAAAGGTATAAATGGAAGAGATCACTGGGTGATCAGCTGGATGACTGGGGTGGGCTTTGAGGAAGGATTCTGTGCAGAATTGAGGGTTGCTTCCAGATTTCCAGTTACTACAGTGACTGACTGCCCTTTGCCCTGTTCCTGGGAGCCATCCGCTTAGACACAGGAAAGCACAGGAACGTTAAGTCAATGTTTAAGCCTATTGTCTTTCTCTTAAACAGCACCCTTGGAGCTCCACCACCAGAGAGACCTGCTATGTGCTGAGGGGCGTGGAGTAAAGGATCTATAGAAGAACTGGAGCTGCAGTGGTTTGTGACTTTTCCCGGGGGGCTTCCTCTTCAGAAACAGTGCTTTGGCTAGGTCCAGGGAGTACCTTAAAATGCTTTAGAGCATCTCGGGTACGAGGCCACTTCCTGGGTTCTCTTCACATATGTACTCTTTCCGATCTTGCTTAGGTATCTGACTGAGCTACAAAGAACTGCAGAATGATGATAAATTTAGCAAGGTCTCTATTCCAAAGCCAGCAGTTCGGTGTTTCGTTTTGTTTTGTTTTCTTGTTCTCTGGTGCCCTCCTGTGTTCTGTTCTCAGATAACAGTTTGCAAGGCCCAACGAAAAAGTAAGCTCAAGTAACAGCGACTCTTCCTTTGATAGCATAAAACGACCAGATTACCATATCCATATCCCACGGGTTTCAGTATGTTTCCACAAATATGTTTCCACATTAACAGTTTTAAAACCATTGAAGATAAAACTCCAGTGTTTAGCACATTGCCTGATGTAAAGTAGATGCTCAAAAGTTGTCAAATGACTAAAGGTCCATTAGCCAAAGAATTAAATAAGAAATCTATTGAGCCTTTCTGGCATATTCTATTACAGCTAATTTATAAGGAATTGTCAAATTGCTTTGTTAGCTTGAATTAAATTTGTACCTACTTCATAAACTACAACAATAACTATAAAGGAAGAGTTTACCATTCATTGTGGGGGGCATTTCTTCATTGAAATATTTATTGACCTTGAACTATGAGCCACTTTCCATTTTAAGTGCCTGGAAGTCAAAAAGAAAGACATAGTTCTTGCCTTTAGGAAATATACAATCTAATTGTAGAGATATAAAAGTAACTCTACTGTTTTAGTACAAAGTGAAACCTTCTATAATAGATATGCATTGGGCATCTTTGGCTCACAAGGGAGACATAGATCATTCAAATCATAAATATTTTGTGTCACAGACTATAAGCATTACAGCATGTCGGTTATCTTTCTTGCCTCACACCTAGATTTTGAGTCCCTACAGGGTAAGTTGTTATCTCATATTTGTACAATCAAGAAACTCCAAGAACACTGGCACATAGAATGCACCCCAGATTTTTAACAGATTCACTGATCTCCTTTTTATATTGGTTTCTACTCACTTAAAAAATAAGAAAATATAAGGCTGGAAGGAATATGTAAAACACAAACAAACAAACAAACAACAACAAAAAAAACCCACCCCTCCTCCATTCTCCTAATTACTGGGAACACATAGATCAAGGTTACGAATTAATAGAACATGCTATGTGTTTGCCTGTCTCGGGCTTACTTCACACCTAAGTTGCAAGGTCCAAACTCCACCTCCCAGCCACATTTCACAAATGTGTCCACTCCGTGTTCCAATCCTCCAGAGCCCTGTCTGCCTCCTAGCTGCCTTACAGCTATATTAGCATAGCCTTATTTTGGCTATGATAAAATATCTTGGGATATTTTCTCTATTGCAATCCAATAATGATTCCATATCCACTACTTCAATGAAACCATTCTTCTCCTTCATCCTTTGGGACCCTTCTAGATCAAGCACAGAAATCAGACCACTTTTCAACAGGATCCAGGGCTAAAATCTAAGGCACTGAATTGTAATCTTCCTGAGGGTGGAGTCTTGCCTTACTCACTTTTGTTCTCTAGCACCTGACTGAAACAAAAAATAGTACTTCAAAAATATTGCTGAATTCGACTTTGAACCAAATGCTATTGTAAACTCCTCTACCCGCAAGTGCTGCAGAGCCTGACTTCTCCCATTTCTACCTGGTTCCCAAGCTCACGCTCTCCCTTAGTAGCCAAATGCTTTCCTTGGCTTCCAAGATCACCATCTCCTTCTGCTTCTAAGAATTTGCTTGCAGTCTTCTGTGCTCTTGAGATCACCTCCCGCTACCTAATTGTAACGTTACATTTCTCTCCTCCTCGGGACTGTAATCCAACACCAGCTCTTTGGGGATGTTTTTACCCAGACAACACCGTCAACCACGGAGAGAAAGTTTTCTCAGAGTGGAGCACTGAACCTGGGTTCTAGCTCATTTCTGCCCTTTTGGGGAAGGCATTTAACACTAGATAGGATTCTCAGTATCCCCCTGTAAAATGGGACTGTTAACATCCACAGCACAGAAGTCTTCAGCTGGTTTCTTTTCCTCACATCCTCTCTGATGAACCCCACCCATTTGCTTATCTAATACCATCAAGTCCTAGGATGATGGCATAGAAATCGACCGTAGCCTGCTCTTCTCTCTTTTTTCCTTATCTCTTATTTGATCTTCTAAGCGCAGAGACCATTACTTACTTCTGGCAGGATGCTACTTAATATTTTAGCTGCCAGATGCCATTGATTCTTTACCTCACTCCCTGCACCAACCAGCCCGCTCCCGAAATCCTGCTGCACAACCCTGAGGTCTTGGCTTTCGTGAACAAAAACCTCATTAGTTCTGCATCCAAACAATCTGATAAATCACAGGGGTTGATTAATTCTGTCTTACAGTGGAGGTCACCTAAAGGGGAAAAAAAAAAGAAGACAACTAACAGTTGTGAATCAATGAGAGGGTAAAAGGCAAAACTCTTGTGTACGTTATTCCTGATCATAATCCCTTCACCTTATGCTCTCGATCTCACTCAGGAAAACAAAACGTTCCCTTTATTACTGTTTTAAATAGCACGTCATCCAGAAGCCTCACTGTTTTTTCCCCTCTTTCTACTCAAATTACAGATGAATGAATTACCCCAGTTTCACATTATTTTCTGTGCAAAGAGCAACAAAAAATTAAGTGCTGCGTAGTCTAGAGATCTATGACTATATACTGAGAGATTTCAAACTTCTAGGATGTCTTGCAATCAGGGGTTGCAAGAATGCACCTACAGTACAATGTGCTGTGCCTTTCCA
This sequence comes from Rhinolophus ferrumequinum, assembly GCF_004115265.2. NCBI lineage: Eukaryota > Metazoa > Chordata > Mammalia > Chiroptera > Rhinolophidae > Rhinolophus > Rhinolophus ferrumequinum. The sequence goes on from NC_046289.1 coordinate 20,450,563, forward strand.
TCGTCACCACTACTGTCTGTATCGATGGAAAGAGTTTTGGATGGTTCAAATGTTGGCTCCCCATTTAGTAGCTATGTGCCTTGTTTATCTTATATGTATTCTTCAAGCTTCTGCAAAGCTACCTCAGTGCAGATAAAGTGTGGAAAATTCCCTTCCTTCCTTCTTCCCTGCCTTCGCCTAAATGAATTCTTTGTCCTTCTCAGTACAGCCATGGCAGTTTGTGCTGGAATTTATCCGTTTACATGTCCATCTCTTCTGCCAAACTTAAAAACAGGGACCAGTCATATTCATCCAAATCACTGGATATCAAACGGAATGTGGGACATAATAGTCACTCGACAAAAGCTTGTTATAATATTTCTTCTTAACACACCATATTAGACTTAGGCAGAGGCACTGCTGACTGAATTCTACCAAATTTTAGCAAAAGCTCCAGGAACCATTTCTCCATCATCTTAGTGCGCCAGGGACATGAATTTCAATGTTATCCATTTCACTTCTATCCCATGATGCTCTCACTCAGTGTCCACATCAGACTGTTCCCTGAAGCATGGGGACCTGGCTATTCACCACACTAGCTTAGTCCCTTCTTAAAGTCTGCATGTCCTCTTCAGGGACGTGAGTTTATACGTTATAAACCAGCAGGAACTTGAAGACCTTTAAGCTCCAAGAGTTTACACAGGTGTGAGAAAGCTAACAGAATTTTTAAGTCCAGCAGTTGTCTACAACTGTTCATGCCATCTACTTAGAGATGATTTTATGTGTACCAACATTAACAATTACAATGAAAGTTAATGTTTACTGAAAACTTACAATGTGGCTGCCAGTGTGCGAGGCACTTGACATGTATTCTTTCAGTAAAGCTTCACAAAACACATGATACAGTTATTATGATATACCTTTTGTGGAGATGAAGAAATAGAAGTAAAAAGATGTCTGATCATTTCCTCAAGTGAAAAACTATACTATCAGAGCCAGAATTTGCCACAGGGCAGTCCAGCTCTAAAATCTGTACCTATCTTCACCTGGGGTCCAGCCTAAAAGCACACCCTGAGACAAGGATTTGGGTGTAGAAAGTATTTTTGAGAGGAGATCCCAGGAGGCAAGGTGAGGAAGTGGGTCAGTGAGACAGGGAAGAGAGGAAACCCAGTTAATAGCCAGGTTATTGCTATGGAGGACTCCTGGGATTTGTTCCCACCCCAGAGCCTCTGGGAGAGTATTTGGAACAAACCTTAGAATCGTCTCCGAGAGATAAGGAAGCTAGAATACTTATCTACAAATTCCAGCCTTCATTTATCCACCAATTCAATTCCGTCTACCTTCCGGACACTTTTGGACCATCTTGAGCGTGGCCAAGCAGGCTCCCATAGCTAGAGAACACCCTCAGGTAGTTGCAGCAGCCATTGGTCTGCAAACTGTTCACACATGAGGTGGAGCAGGGCTGAGGGAACACAGGCGAGCACCAACAGCATTAGCTAAGGTGTCACTACTACACGATGCTGTGGACGGGAAAAGGCACACAGAGAAGCCCGGGCAAGCTTTACTCTACCCAAGCCTAAGTTTGCATACACCAAAAAAACAAACAAACAAAACAGTTTCCTCCTATAGTATGGTCACAAGGAAGGAAGGAACCGGAAGATAGGCACAGAGATTCTGGCATCTCTCAAGCTCTGCCACCACAGATCTCCCTGATGATAGATTGTATTGGGCATCTGTTTGCAAGATGACGTAGTCACTCAATACCAGATACAATCCACACCATATTCAAACTCTCCTGAGCTTTATAGAACACCTACTATCAATACATTATTTCCTTTAGTCACTAATATTGAACTGTAAATACAAAAATGCATCCAAAAGCCAAATAGAAATGCTTATGGATTACCCAATCTTTTGCTTAAACAGTGTTGATAATGAAACTTTGCAGGAGGCACAATAAAAATCCCCACACTTAAACCCTCTACTGGGATCTCCAATCAATCCCACTGCTAGAATAAATGAGTCCCCAGCAGAATCTGGGGTGCTGCTAAATCAATCATCTCGCTGGAGAAAATCTTTCCAGTGCTTTCATGCTGTGCGGTGTGTAGCTAATATTGAGGAATCACATGGAGATACATTTGTTTATTTTTCATTGTATACAGAAAAGAAATGAATGGTGAAAGCTTATGCCAAACCAATGTGTAAGGCACTGCATGTCCAGGCAATATTCTCTCTCCAATATGTATTCCTTTCCACAGGTACTAACCTTTCAGCAGATGGCAAAGAAATGTTTCAGAGTAGAAAAAGTTATGCTCCTGAAGACCAGCGAAAGGGGTTTGAAACTTACAACCATTAGAGTGAAATTTAGTTTCTAAGTTCCTAGCATCAGGAGCAATGATTTCCATTTTGCAAAACATGGTTTTCTTTAAGAACCCCTATAGGTAGAAAAGCAGTCAGCTGTGCTAATTAGGAGATGTTTTCCGATATTTCCCCAGACAATCGACATGAAAAGTCAGAGGGACCTGATCAGCTAAGTACACTCTTAGGCATTACTCCATGTAGCCAAACACACAGAAAGCAACCTACTCACTGAAAGAAACTTTATCCAGTCCCCAGTATGGCCATTACTTTGAGCATGTCCACTCTCTACCTCCCCAGTTCTTTTTTTGCCACCCTATATCATGCTATTTCTCTAGTCACAGAAACATGTTTTCCTTGGGCAAATTTGCAAATTCTTAAAAGATGTGACTGTTGTACAGAAAGAAAGACTTTAGAAGAGAACTTTTAAACTTCTGAATCATAGTTATGTTGTCGTAAAGGTCCTTTCGTCTTAACAATAGCTAACTAGTATATGGCTCTATGAACTGCTTTCCCTCCTGTTTTTATTACCAGGGCCACTGCTTTAATTTAACCCTGACAACCGTATTTCAACAGATCTCTTTATTTTCAGCTCCTTCTCCCTTCCTGTTGATGTCCTTTATTTCCATATCAATCTGCCCTGGAGGCTGAAGATAAATGACACTCTCTAAAACCCAGTGCCTGTCTTCTTATTTCTCACTCAAAAAATGTCAATGGACCCTATAGGTAATAAACTCTTTTAGAAGACCATTCAGTGTATGAAAACTACCTTCCTTTCCATTCTCATCTCACACCTCTTCCCTAAACATAAACTGTGATATGCCCTCACACAGGTTGGTAATATTTGCAATTTCTCAAACACCCCTATGATTTCTACCTTTGCACTTCTGCTGCTACTGTTCCCACCATCTAGACTGCTTTTCTCCATGAAATGAAGGTTGATTTCTCTCTGTCAATCACAAGAAATGGTATGGAAACTGGCACTGGTACTACACGTGATGCTGTATCTATCTAGTATCACACAGTACCTAATTTCAACAGAAATCAGACATTACAATCTCTCTCTCTCTCTCTCTCTCGTTTCTTTCTCCTTTCTCTCTCAATCTCTCTCTTTCCCCACACCCCTCTCTCCCTCCTTTCTTCCTTCCCTTCCTCCCTCTCTCTCCTGTTTAAGATACTGAGGCACAGAGAGATTAAGTAATATACTTATCAATTGTGCCCCAACTCACATCACGCAGATGGTAAAACCCAGGATGTGAGCTGAGCTGGAATTCTATCCCATGTCTAAATGAATAAAAAAAAAAAAACCATGAACTTCCCTCCATCCATGTCACACCTCAGATACCAATTTGTTTAATTCTGTTCCCAATCCACAAAGTGAGATGTTTGGCAACTCACTGCCCCCCACTTATGGCCCAAGACATTTGCCTCATATAGCTCTTTCAGAACACTTAAAACCCTTAGCAAAATTGTTTTGGACCTAGAAACTGTCTGAATTCTATTGTTATCTCTAAGCACTGAACCCACGCTCCTCACGTTACTTGGGAGGCAGCTCAGCACAGAGGAAAAAGCACAGGTTGGACAGTCAGCTGGTTTATAATTCAACTTTATTTTTGGCACTTATTAGCGGTGCAGACTTGGTTCTTCGTCTGTTCAGCAGAGATATTAATAAATGTCTATTTCCCGGGCATGATGTGAGGATTAAACTGGGACAATATGTTAATGTGAACATTAATTGCATGCTTTCCGTGGGCTGAGAAGTCCTGGCTATAAAGTGCCTGTGAGATCAGCACAATTGGGATCCTGATCTTGCCGATGAGGAAACTGAGGCACGGAGTGCTTCAGGAACCCACACAGAATCACACCATTTCTAAGCAGCAGAGGTACAATACAAACCCAGAGATGCTGCACGACAGTCCACATTTTACACCCCACTAAGTAAAGGTGACAATAAGTGCAATAACTGCTGTGCTGCCCATGCCATTTCAGCTGTGGTCGGCGTGTCCTCGCCATGCTGACCACAGCTCCCCTTGGCTGTGGGACGTGTCACTGCCACTGTGCTCTCAAGTTGCAGAAGAGACATTGGGCCATTTCTGTGCTTAGGAAATCCTCCTTCCTGCAACGACTGCCTGAGGCAGTCTCACGCTTTCCAAATAGAAGGGTCTGGAGCATGGTGGAGACTCAGGACTGCTAGACCTAAATGCCAGGAACTGCCTGGCCTGGGGAGAAGCAGCTTTAGAGGCAGTTGGAATGTGGGCTCCGTGAAGAAAGGGACTGAGTGTAATTGATTGGCACTCAACCGAGTATTTGCACATCAGAATTTAGAAAATATATTTTCAGTGAATGCAAACAACGACATATGAGAAAGAGCACTTGATCTGGAGTCAGAAGAAGCTGGATTCAAACACTGCTTTTCCACTTACTAACTCTGTGACCTTGGGAAAGCCACTCAACCTTTTTGAGCCTGCGTTTTCTCTGCTATAAAGGAGAATTGTAATAACTGTAAAAATTATAATGGTTATAATTTGAATATTTATTGAATACTCCCTGTGTGAATAAAACCTTTCAGTGAGTTTTACACAACTTAATTATCTCATCAATCATCCCCCAAACTTGTGACAATTACTATGCCCTTTTCAGAGACAGAGAAACTGAGATTTGTGGAGTATATACCACACCCTGAAGGCCTCACAGCTAGTAAATGAAGAAGTGTGTGTTGATAATAGTGGTATTATACTGCCATTCTTGGAGAACTTCTTATAGGGCCAGACTTGAGCGAGTACATCAGGATGGAAGCCCTGACTCATCTAATTAGTGCAGCCACTTTCAGTGAGGCTATCTGAATACTAAAGGTCAATTTAAGATCACCTCTCAGGATTTCACTGCGTCCTTTCCTCAACCGTAACTAGCATGCTGCTTTCAGAGAAGGTAACCTGTGTTCACATGGGGTGGGCTCAGGAAAACCTACGGTCCAGAACAGAACTAAAAGAGCTGAACCATCACCTTGAACTATTACATTTTCACATTGTTTTACTTTTCCAGTTTTGCACATGTCTAAGGCATTTGTCTGTGCATGTGTGGGTTTTGAATCGTTCTCTGGCAAGTAAGTTCTTACACGACTAAAGCTGAGCTTTGTTTTCTTCCCATAGTAGTGTGCATACAGGAAGCACATACTAAATGTCCTCAACATTTCAACGCACCTCTGGGCACACTCCTTCTCTCTCTAGAAACCACTACAGGAACTGACCTCATTTTAGAGATTTCTTGCTTTTAAACTCTATCCGTAGGTTAATCATTGACTTCTAGACTGCCTTTCACATCTTGTCGGGATGTTATCTCAGCTTGTTGGAATCTTTCCTCATTTAAAAGACAACCTAACTTTTTTTAAATTAGAGTCCAATAGTGCACGAGGGTTCCTCTCCACATCCTCTCCAGCGCTTGTTGTTTGTTGATTGATGATAGCCATTTTGACTGGGGTGAGGTGGATGCACCCCGATGTTTATTGCAGCACTATACACAACAGCCAAGACGTGGAAACAACTGAATTGCCCATCGGTAGATGACTGGATTAAGAAACTGTGGTACATTTATACAATGGAGTATTATGCAACCATAAAGAAGAAAGAAATCTTACCATTTGCAACAACATGGATGGACCTAGAGAACATTATGTTAAGTGAAATAAGTCAGACAGAGAAAGACAAATACCATATCATCTCACTTATATGTGGAATCTAAAGAAAAGAATAAATGAATAAACTAATCAGAAACAGTCTCAGAGACATAGAGGAAAAACTGAGGGTTGCTAGATGGGAGCGGGGGTGGGGATAAGGGGGAAGGTGAGGGGATTAGAAAGCACAACAGGTAACCACAAGATTGCCACGGGGACACAAAAGTCAATTTGGGGAATGTAATCAATAATGTGGTAAAGATTTTGTAGGGTATCCGATAGACACTTGTCTCATTAGGGAGACCACCTCAGGGATGATGTAGATGCCTGATCACTGCACTGTACACCTGAAGCTGAAGCTGAACAACAATGAATGTCAACTACAAGTTTATATAGATATATAAAATATATAAATTATATATATATATATTTACAAGAAGTGGAGTTTAGCATTAGGAATAGAGACAGTGGAAATGTAATGGCTCTGTGTGATGACAGAGGGGTAGCAGATGGGGGAGGGGGTTATCACTGGGTGAGGGACATAAATGATAAATGTCTATTACATTGTTTTGTACACCTGAAACTAATAAAAAAAATTAAAAATAAATAAATAAATAAAAGACAACCCAAAAGCTAGAGAAGTTACCCAGAACTTGCCAGTACGTACAAATGAGCCAGCTGATTGTAAACATATTTAACCTCTCTAGCTACTGAAACCTGAAAAACACCCAGTCTTCTTGCTTGTGGATGGCTGTTATTCAAATTTAAAAGATAAAGCGTCACCAAGGGTTCATCTTTGTGAACACCCATGCTTAGCTCTGCAGCTGTTTGAGCAAGGTGCTTCTGCTTGGCTGCAATAAGTTGACAAGAGAAATCGGAAATGTGTGCCATGCCGTGGGGCTGCTACATCCATCTGATAAGAAAGAAGCTGGGTCTCCACGGTGCATGCAATCTACCTCAAAAGCATCACCACAAGCATTACAGATTCCTGAAGGCAGTACAAGTTGCAAAATGTACGAGAGGATGCGGTTTCAGTTTATCAGAGATTGAGTGAAAATACTAGAATTTTCCAGAAGTCATAATGGACAGGAATATAAAATGTTACACACACACACACACACACACACACTGCAGCCTTGAACATTAGACTGCAAATTACTTGCTATATAATATATTATTGCTATTGTACATTCACTTAATTATAAAAAGATGCATGCTTACTAATACAGAAGTTACTGAAAAGCTAAATTTTTAAGAGATTTCTTTCATCCCAATAGCATAGGTTTTAGAATTAAAGGCATTTTAAAATATCTAATAGCCTTCATTAAAAATTTGGGCAGCAGAGTTTGAGTGAGCAAACTAGTTAATGGCGATTTTTATATCAAATACTGTCAGTGCTGCTCTGGCACCTGAAACAGGTGCCAGGAATCTCTGGCACCTTCCTGCCAGGAACCTCTTCTCTGGAAAATTTGTTATCAACTCCTCAGCTCATGAGAAGCCTTCTTTACTTCTGAGAATCACTTTAATTTAAGCTTCTAGGATCTAGGCAATCACTTTTAGGTTGCATATTAGCAACACCTAATTTGAACAAGTGTCATTTCATTTATAAGCCTTCCATTAAGTTCTGTTTCCAGTCTGAAAACATTTTAAGTTCAAATCTTTAGAGTCCATGAAAGAACATTTTATTGCTTTACTTTCTTTTTAGCCCATTAACAAAATTCATGGGCTAAAAATTTTGATCAAACTGTGTAGGGAATATTTTGTTATCATCAAGAAGCTGAAGCAATAAGCACTTGACCACAGCTTGGGTTCACTGGAAATATTCTGCTGTTCTGACAATGGGCCATGAAGGAAGCTGGCAAAGCAGGGGTAAAAATCTCCAGACTGGATACAGATGGATCTAGCTCAAACCCTGGAGTCTGAGTCTGTATTCTCTCTGTGTGTGAGCTTGGGGATGTATGTCCCTTATCTTCTCTTCTTCATTGTTTTGAAAAGGGTTAATAATATTTAACTTATACGATTGTTTGGGGGTTATATAAGATTTGCATGTAAATTAGCATAAAAACTGGCACATATTAAGCCCATAACAATTGTCAGCTATTACCGTGTTTCCCTGAAAATAAGATCTAGCCGGACCATCAGCTCTAATGCATCTTTTGGAGCAAAAATTAATATAAGATCCGGTATTATATTGTATTATATTATATTATACCCGGTCTTATATTATAGTTAAATAGGACCGGGTCTTATGTTAATTTGTTTTTCTTTTTCTTATATTAATTTTTGCTCCAAAAGACACATTAGAGCTCATGGTACAGCTAGGTCTTATATTCAGGGAAACACAGTATACCAACATGCATTAAAGATTTTAATAATGCATCTGAGAGCATACCTTAGATGCAGATCCTCTCAGAAATACGGAACAATTAGGTAGATTACCAATGGGTTAAAGAGGAAGAGCCAAAAGGAGCTGGTTAACCCATTAATGTCGACCTGGTCAGAAGATCGTCGTAGTTTCTACTCTAACAGCACCTCCTACGTGACGCTGCTATGAGCAGTAAGCAACACGAAGCTTATAAAAGGCGTAGCACATTATTTGGCACACAGTAAGTACTTAATAAGCATAGCTACCATCAGGCGAACTCCCAAATCGAATCACATGAAGTTGGAAAATGTGGCAAAGCAGGAACTCTACCTAAGATCCTGGATGTCCTCCTCCAATTTTCATCGCCATCCCACACCCGGCACTTCCTTCCTGCTCCCAGTTTACTCCTTGATGTTATTCACATAGGAAGGTAAATGCTTATGAGAATGGAGGTGTGCTTTATTTATGTTTTAACTTTCACTAACTTCTCTAGGCTGATCTCCCCTTCAGTGCGTTTGTGTAACTTAAAGTTCCATGAGAACAGGGACTATCTATCTACTTCATTCATCACTGTATCTCCAGTGCCTTCCCCCTGGTTTGCATGTGGATGTTTGTAGTAGAATAAGAATACGTATGTGGTCTTTCTCTCAGGTTCCTGGTGCAGAGTGCCTGAGAATTTACTGCTAACGAGTTGATTCATGCCAGAGAAGGGTCTAGGGAGCTTCAGGATGCGGACTGGTTGCCAGAAAGCCTAACATATCAGAGGGTTACAACTCTCAGTCCGACCTCCAACTTCCAGGCTGGGGGAAGAGAAAGAGACTGAGTTCAGTTACAAATGGCCAATAATTTAATTCATCATGTCGACATAATAACACCTTGATAGAAACCCTAAACGACCAGGTTTGAGAAGCTTCCAGGTAGGTAAAGACATCAAAGTGCTGGGAGAGTGACATGCATACAGAGAGTAAGGAAACTCTGCGTCCTCCCTCTCCCCATACCTTGCCTTCTGCATCTGTTCCATTTGGCTGTTCCTGAGTTGAATCCTTTGTAACTAACCAGAGAAAAGCAGAAAAGTGCTTGCCTGAGTTCTGTGAGTCACTCTAGCGAATTATTGAAATTAGTGAAATTGGGGTGGGGGTGGGGGGATCATGAGAACCTTCAATTTGAAGTTGACTGGGCAGAAGTGTGGGTAGCCTGAGCACACCATTTGCAGCTGGTATCTGAAGTGGGGGGCTGTCTTGAAGGACTAAGCCCTTGATCTGTGGGGTCTCCGCTAAAGCCCATATCGTCAGAACTGAAAAAAAATTGTTAGACATCCATTCAATGTCAGAGAAATGGAGAATTAGTTGTTGTGAGGGGAAAAAAAGATGTTCAATACTTATTTTTGGACAAATGATTGATTTAATGAATTATTAAATAAGTAAAATCAAATCTATGCCCTTTTAGAATTACAATTGCAGTTTCTCGTCCAGAATAGTTGAGGAAGATCCTATGTTTTCCTGTATGTCTTGACACTCTGCTTTACAGTTCCTTGGGCATTCAATACACTTGTCTAATTTGATAATATCAACTCATCTCCTTCCTTGTAAATAATTGCCAATATCAAGGTAAAGTGACATGTGGTGTGTATGAGATAACTTTGTGTTTTGGTGCCATGTTTCAACAATGTATTCCAAAATGTCTATGTTGTTACGAATTGAAAAAAGTTAACACCGCTTCCAGAAAATTGGCCAATTATCAGTAACACACAGACTCATGGATATTAGTACTGGATGGAAATTTAGAGGCCATCTATTTCAGTTCCCCATAGGCCAAAAACTGTAAAAAGAGAATGTTCCAATGATGAAAAACTTACAGTGGGTCTGTTCTAGTTGATGTGAAAAAAGCATCTTTCATATAACAGCTACTGAGAAAGACTACATTTTTTTTAAAATTTAACAAAAGTCTGTCAAACTATATTTAGAATTACATATTTCCTCTTGATGAGAAGTTTGTGTATTCACGTTCCCAATGTTTATACTAATCTTTTTTTTCTGTAACACAAAAAATTGTCCAAAATCTCTGCTTGTCACTATCGATGAGATAGCCCTGACACTACGAAGCAGTGCGTGCTGGTGATTAGCAGAGCCGAGAAGACCCAGTTCAGTCACTGGACTAAGGGTGGCCAGTTCATCACTTAGGCTTCGCTAATGGTCTCTGAACTAGACATTTCCCCCAGGCCGGAAACAGGACTTCGGTATCGGTGCCAGTGAGAGCTGCATCTTATACTAAGTGAGGACGGTTAGCTGAGGGCTGTTTCAGAGACAAGAGGAAGAGGATGTACTCCCAACCTGGCTTCCACTTTGACTCTCATGATTCCTACACATACGGCTCATCATTTCTCAAAAGTCACCTCTTCCATTTTGCCCTCACGGTGTTTACTCACACTTTTCCCTGTCTACAGGCTTTCGGTCTCAATTCCACCCCACTCCCGTAGTGTTTATCCCAAAGCCCCCTCCTCCATGGAATCTTGTTTGAAACTTTTTGAAATTTGTTAAGACCATTCTTTTTGGTTAAACTGAAAAGTTCAATATAAAATAATTGGATAAATTGTCCTTCTCTTATATCATATGTTAACATGATGTAAACTTTTCCACACTATTTAACCTTTAATTTATTATTCTTTATTGCTTGAAATCTATGTTTACATACCATTTTCGTTCCCTTTTGCCTCTTCTCAAAACTCAAGTCATTTGGAATTTTAATTTTTCTGATCTTAAACCGTCATGGGCTTCTCTTTTGTTTTTGTCCACTATTATACGTCCTTCCTTCCTTCCTCTGAAGTCCTTTTTCACCATTTTTCCAATCATATCATCTTTCTCAGTGAGGTTATCCACCACCATCTTGTTGGAGGTCAGATTCTACAATGGTCCCTTCTGATAGACACATCTCGGCAAATAAATAGTCTACAACTCTATGTTACCTAAAACTCCAGGACACAAAAAACAAACATGGGATGGCAGGCAGGGCCTAAAGCAAAAAAGAAAGAAAGAAAATGTGCTCTTGGTGAAAGCGTCTTGGGTATGAAAGGGGCTACCTAAAGCATCAAGTTCAAAAGGGAAAATATGAATGAAATAAAACAAATTGAGTTCCTGAGCAGAAACTGGAATCAAGAAAATGAATATGCATCATCTCTACTCTGAGGAGGAGAAACTATTTTTGGTACTCGTATGCTCAGTAGTTCACTTTATAGTCCTTAGTTATAATAGTCTTTCTTTTCCCTAAACTGACCTCAGATGCTTTAAAGTTGAAAGCATATATGTCAATGTTTCCTTTATCAAACCTCAAGATGTCATCATTACTTTTGCCCAAGGTCTCTGTTCTGTTCTTCCACCTCTAGACCCATATTCACATTAATCAAACTTTTTTTCTGGAATAGTTGTTTCCCTAATTATTCACTTTACCATGGAATGGCTAGAATTTAGATTTCAAGATTCTTTTGAGAAATTAAAGCTAGCAAGTGTTCTGCTTTTGTTCTTTTTAATACATATATATGTGTGTGTGTGTGTGTGTGTGTGTATATACACACACACATATATACACACACACACAGATATATGTATATGTGTATGTGTGTGTTTGTATATATATAATGTAGAATCATATATCCAGAAAATATTCAGATAGTTTAAGATGGCTGTCACTTTTAAACCTTGCTCCTGAACCAACTCTGTAAGGGACTTAAGAAAAATGTCTTATATAAAAATCATCTCACCAAGTGGAGGTTGATGCTCTCAGGTCTGTGCTTTTACACTCTAGTACCTGGATTTTGGATGAGCAGGTAAACTTCCTCACATGCCTTCGTGTATAATTTCTCATTCCTTCTGTTTTTGTTGTTGTTGTTGTTGTTTTTGTTTTTTTTTGGTCACTTGTGAACAGAGGACAGTCACCCTTGGCCAGACTACCACTCCAGATCTTGGTGCTACCAGGAGTTGTTATATACCTTTTCTTGACAATTCAAGACTGTATGCTTGTTATACACAGACCCTGTTTTGATGTCTAGACACTTGAGACCTGAATAATGGCTGCCCTTAAGGATTTTAATATAGCCCTCTATAGAAAGCTATTTATAGCCATAGGCTTGTTATAAGACTATGTAAAGCTTCCTTCTATTTTAGTCCATGATCTCCATACTAACTGGAAATAGAAATTAACTGTTTTAATTCCTCTTGCATTTAAAATTAAGTTTAAATACCGCTTGTTCAGTTAATTGAATATCGCTACAGTTCTTTTCACACTTATTGAGGTGTTATACACTGAACTATATCCCTCCAAAAAATTATATGTTGAAGTCTTAACCCTGAATACCTCAGAATATGACTGTATATAGAGATAGGGTCTTTAAAAAGGTAATTACATTAAAATGAGGTCATTGGGGTGGGCCATAATCCAATATGGCTGACGTCCTTATAAGAAGAGGAAATCTGGACACAGACACATACAGGAAGAAAACAATGTGAAGAAATGGGGAGAAGACAATCATGGAGGAGCCAAGGAGAAAGGCCTGGGACAGATCCTTCCCTCACGACCCTCAGAAAAAACCAGCTCTGCTGACACCTTAATCTCAGACTTCCAGCCTCCAGAACTGAGAAAATAAATTTCTGTTGCATAAGCCACCCAGTGTGGGGTGCTTTGTTATGGCAACTCTAGCAAATGAATATAGGAGACACTTAGAGTAAAATCCCTCAATTCCTCACCATTCCTACATGGCCAAACCTGAACTAGCCCCTCCCTATGTCGCAAATGTTGTTTCTTCCCAAGCTCCCTAGATTTTCATATTCCAACCAGATGGGTTTTGTCTAACAGGCCAGGCTGACTCCCATAACAGCCCTTTCACTGCTTCTCTCTACTGGCGTATTACACCATGGATCACCCCGTGGCTGGCTCCTTATCATTCAAGCCTCAGCTCAAAAGTCTCCACCTCAGAAAAATCTTCCTTGATCTTCCGTCTAAGAGTGGTTATCTCTTTTACCAAAACTCTGTATCTATTATCTTGGCTTATTTTCTTTATAACATTTATTTAATCAAGGAATCCAGTTTACACCATCAATAAAGGATAATTATGATTTTGTGCAGGAAAATAGATATCATTAGGGTGACCAAATGCCTGGGTTTGCCAGAGCAGTCCAATTTTATACTTGTCCTACTATAATTATTAATAACACTGTCAAAACTGTGCTGGTTTGGACAATAAATGATATAAAATACATCCTAAAAGTAAAAGATTTTAGCTGTTTTTCACACTAGATGACATACTTTGGTTCACACGACAAGAGACTCTCTGAGGTCTGTGTGTCTCTGCTTTCAAATACCAAATAGGCCACGTGACTCCACCCTTCTGTCCCCTGGTACATAAAGTTTCTTTTGCCTGGAATCCTCTTCCTCCCTCCTACTTCCAACTGTTGACTCTCCTGCTCATCCTTCAAGACACTGCACAACACACTCTTTGATTCAATTAATTTTTCAAAGAGAGTTAGGCAATCCCCTTCAGTATATCACACTACAGTGTAATTTATTTATTTCTATATATTTTCCATTAGACTATGGGCTTAAGGACAAGAATTTGTGTATTTATATTTGTATGTCTAGTATCTAGAATATTTCTCATAACACGATAGGCATTCACTAACTGGTACTAAATGGAAAAATAAATATTATCTCTCTAACTCTCTTAAACCTATATTCTTCTTTGTTCCACATACCATCAGATTTGGGAAAGATGGAGGAAAAGGTGGCTTAGTCATCACTTAGTTAAAAATATATTCAATAACTATTTTATAAATCATACAAAACTCTATATGTATGAAACTCTCAGACTGAAAACTCTGTCTTTGACTTTTCACTCTATTTTTATTCTGACATCTTTAATTTATACTTTCGTAACCCATTGACAATAGAAAAATATTTGTTGAGTCTCAGGGTCACCTTTTACACCCTGCTCTTAGACAAACATCTCTTTCCAATATTTATTTTTCTATCAATTAAATCATGATCCACTTACTATCTCAGATAATACTGACTTTTCATTTCTTTTCTTCTCTATTAGCATTCTATCAGCTAAGTTCTACCATTCTTTTATAAAATGGAACAGAGAGAAAAAACAACTTGAGCAAATTATACCCCCTCCACACTTTTTATTCCCACTCGCACACAACTGTTTTGTGGCAACTACTTCCAAATGCTCTCTCTGCACCTGCCCTTACCCCCTTCGGTCTATTTTCCACCCAGCAGCCAGGATGCTCCTTTGAAAATCGACGTCAGATCATGTCACATCCATTCAGTCTTCCCTCAGGGCAAAATCCAAAGTGCCAACAATGGCCCAGAAGATCATTCATGATCTGGTTCTCTGATACTTTCCTGACCTCATCCCTCACTCACTTTACTTTAGCCACACCGGCCTCTTCATTGTTTCTCATATATGCGAGGCCCCTGGCTCAGTCCTGTTCCACCTACTGCTTCCGCTGCTGGGAACGCCACTGTCCCAGACAGCTGCACCACTCACGCCGTCTTGTCTTTACTGGAATGTTCCCTTCTCAGTAAGGGGCTCTTTGACCTCATTCTTTACAACAGGAAACCTCCACCCTCCTCACCCTGACAACTCTATCCTTCTTTGCTTATTCCTCTCCCAAGAATGTATCACCCTCTGTCATACAATCTCATTTGCTCATGGATTTGTTTATTGTCTGTACCCTCCACTAGAATGTAACCTCTAAGAGGGCAGGGATTTGGGGTATCTTGTTGTTCATGGTCGTATCCCGAACGCCTTGGAATGCTTAGCCCACACTTGGAGCTCAAAACATACTGACTGAAAATTGATAGGTACAATTATTGTCCTTTCTCTGGAACCTCCTTTACCATTCCATGCACAGGCAGTAACTGGGCTAAAAACTGGGGTGGTGGTAAGAAACCTAAGTAGGAAGTAGAGTGTGAACAGTGATTATGGGTGGGAAACCATAGCAAAGGAAGAAGTTCCAGTTGGGATGCACAAATCCAAAGAACATGCCAGAGTTTGCTCCTTGGGTTGGGTCACTACAAGAAGTGTTCATGCAGTCAGAGCAGAACTGGGAACGGTGCTAGGATGGGGCAGTATGGGTACTGTCTGTGGGCCTAGCACGGAGACAATGAACAAGGAAATGCTAGGTAGTGTAGAGACTTCTAGAAGAGTGATTTTCAAACTAGTGCCCCAAGGATCACAAGAGGGCGTCCTGGGATTGCCAAGAATAGGGAATGCTCAAGGAGCAAGAGCTCACACCTCCCTGTAAGCCAACCCCAAACAACAGCAGTTCAGATTTTACCTCTTTTCTATTTACAGACTCCAAGTTACATTTTTTAAGCAAAGGATTCACACTGCTGAGAAAGAAAGACCTGGAAAATCATCCTAGTACACCAGGTAACTAAACGGGAAAGTTTGTAAAGATTAGAACATGCCATTTGTGGTGAGGAGGTTGGTATAGTTTTGAGGCAACAGCTTCCCTAATGTAGGGGTGCTATATTCAAACCAGAAAGGTTACAGAGTGAGTCCACCTCGCCTTTATAGGCTTAGTTTTCACTCTGTATTTGATTTCAGTAGATCTTATAAAAAGTGCAACAAAATAATTAAGTGGTATCTTGTTTGATGTTTGCCTTCCCCACTAGAACGTATACTCTTGGGGGAGGGAGCAGACCTGTCTTATTCACTACTACAACCCAGGTATCTAAGGCATAGAAGATGCTCAATAAATGTGTGCTGAAAGTATGAATGAAGGAAAAAGGGATGAATACTTAAATGGTGAAGGCAATAGGTAAAGGTAATTTCTGTCTCATACATAGGCAATGGAAAGGGCCCTTTAAGTAAAAAATGAAACTTGGTTAAGTCCTTAATTTCCAAAAAAGAATGCGATCCTTTACATCTTCTCATCCATTTCTTAAAATACGTGGCGCCAACAGTAAACCACTCAGAACACATCAAATACTCCCCCAGAGAATCCTCCTTTGAGAAGTCTGCCATCCAAATTTATTCAAAATCTCAGATAAGGAAAATATAAAAGGAGCACTGGTAGAAGAATTGACAGCCCTCTGAGTTCTATCTGTCTCTTCCCTGTATGACCTGGGTTTTCCATCCCTTCCGAATTTGCTGACCTGGAATCGTGTTGTAGCGCCATGGTCTAGCTTTTACTGAGGGACAATACAATATTCACGTGAAACAAAGCAATCCACAGTAGGTGTGCTGGGAAAGGCATTGTCTGGCCCGCCACTGAACACGTTTACACAAAGGCCCATGTAGAAATATATTAACAAGCTATTTCATAGGAAAATTATGTTTTCCTTGAATAACTGGTATGGATTATCCACACCGACAGTGAGAACTGACCTTGCCTCCATTTTTTTAAAATTGGTTATCAGGGAGCTTTTTAAAAAATACAAATTTGAGGGTCAACCAAGGCAGCCATGTGCAGTTCCTTAAGGTCTGTCTGAATATTTCTGCCGCTCTCAGACCATCCTCCACCCCCATGTCCTGTTGTATTCTTATTTTTCTCTACATCTGATTTTTTTATTCTCACTTACATCATGCCATTATTTTAGTATGTATAACTGTGGTGAGTTGCTGAAAATCCTCCAGGAAATGAGATGAAATGTGAACATGTAGAAAAGAATATACTTTTCAAGCTATAGCAAAATAGGTTTGGTAAAACTATATTTCTGCTAGAACTACTAGTTAGTATTTCACAGAAAGGTCAAGCAGGTAGTGTGTCCTTCTTCTTATGAAGCATTTACCAACTTCCCCACAGCAACTTTTCCATGTGTTCAGCCTTATGGATACTGAGCTGGTTGAAACATGACTAAAATGTATTGATTATTGGCTCAGTATTGAGCAGGATGAAAGTTACTGCCATGTCACAAAGAGTTAGTATTAGCTTGGGCATTTTATCATGACTTGAATATAAATACTGATAAAACATGTATCACATTTGCAGATGACACAAAGCTCAGATGAATGTTGTTTATAATACTGGTGAATACGCAGCCTGAGAAGTCAAACTAGTGAAGTTCAAATCCCAGCTCTATGACTTGCTAGCTGTGTGACTTTGATAAGTTACTAGCCCTCATTGTGCCCTGGCTTTCTCCTTTTTAAAAAGGGAATAAAATGGTATATACCTTATAGTGTTATTGTAAGTATTAAGTGAGACAAGATGTCAAAATTTAGGAATGTTTCATATATATATATATAATAAGCACTCAACACTTGCATAATATTACTATTACCATACAATGATCATAATTACTATAAAGTCCAGCATCAAATTCAAAACAACATAGGAAATCAGAACTCTGCATAGAAAGTGAGAAGTCACGTTTAGTAAGGACCAATACAGGCTTGGGATTTCAGTTTCAAATATCCATTATGTTAATATAGGATGGAGGAGATCTATCTTGGAAAAAAAAATCATCTAAAAAACATGTAGAAGTTGCCATTGACCCAAACCTTGTATTCAACAAAGTTTGTCGTGTGCCGACTATGTGCCGGGTACAATTCTGGGTGCTCTAACATCAGTGAATGAGACAAAGGAGGTTTCCAGCCTCACGTCTCTTACATTCCAGGGGAGAGAGAGAGAGAGCGAATAATCAAGCAGTTTAGTGAAGAAGATAATGACAGAGAGTAAAGAGATCAGTGATGAAAATAAATAGGCACAGGGATAGAGAGTGCCCCGGGTGGGAGCAGACTATTCGAAACAGCAGTCAGGAAGGCTTCTCTGAGGAATGCCACTCAAGCTACTAAGAGATGAGAAGGCACCAGCCCAGTGACTATCCCGGGGGAGAATGCTCTAGTCAGAGAAAGCCCCAGGTTTAAAGGCCCAGAAGTGGTAACAAACAGGCATGCTTTGGCTGTTAAGATAGCACCAAAAGTTAGGTTAAAATATAGTAGAAAATATTCACAGCAGAGAGCTCACGGTTGGCCAGGAATGTGATCCTCTTCACACCCTGAAAAAGTAGCTACCACTGATACCTGCCGTCAGGGGATGAGAAAACCCACGCAGAGAGTATGTGACTTGTCCAAGATCACATTAGAGAAACAGTGGAGTCAGAGTGGGAGTCTAAGCAGTCAGGCTCTGATCGCTGGACTTCTTCTAACATACACAGAATGTAAGTAAAAGTCCACATCGTAGCAAGGAAAGGCAAATGGACTCTCTCCTATAACAGGAACAGCTGACTTTGGAGGCATATTTTAGCAAGAACTTAAATATACAGAAAATGGAACAGGAATGGCCAGCGTTAAGAAAGCGACCTCACCAAAAGTAACTAAAAGATCTGAGTGTGGTTAGCAATATGAAGAGAGGTGGTAAGAGGCCGATGTAATAGTTTTCTTTAGGTGTTTGAAGAAATTTTTTTAGAGGTAAATGATAGGTAGGTAAATAGATTAGATAGCTAGATAGATGATAGAAAGATGATAGATAGATAGATAGATAGATAGATAGATAGATAGATAGATAGATGATAAATAGATAGATGAAAAGATGTTTATATAATTCTAAAAGAAAAATTATGATCAATAGAGAAAGAGTGAGTGATAGTTGATTCTGGTAAAGACTGATGTGGGGAAGGAGTCCCAGCCTTCCAGAGATAAAACTACCTAACTATGGGAGAAGCAAAATGTAAGGCAAAGCATTCTCCATAATCTATAACAGGACACACTTAAACTAAGGAAACATGACTGGCTCTTGTGAGTTTGTAAAAGGGACTTTCGTAAAGTGGAAACATTGGACTAGATATCTTGAAGGATCTCTTACAAGTTTACACTACTTGGTTCTATAATGGAAGACCTAGAAGAGCATTGGTTATAGCCAGAAATGTCATGATGAGGGTGTAAAGCTACTGAGGGTGTTAACACAGAAAGGCTCACAGCTGTTTGCTTAAGGTTATTTCTCCTCAGGGACATATTTATCGTACATGGACAAGGCTAAAGTTATGAAGACATGTAATATATTCTTTTCATCTTGAATATACTAATGGAAATCCAGCCTGTAAGAACTCACATTTTGAAGCCTATATGGCATGGAAAATGTGCATCCAAGCTGGGAAGCACATGAACAAACTCTACTAGGGGAAATACAGCCTAAGAAAATGTTGGTCACAGTCATATAATTCAAAGTTCACACATTACTTAGCTTTCACTTAAATCTCTGTTCGAGCAATTCGAAAACGGTGGTGTGATGGAGACAAAAAAGAAGCCATGTGACGTAAAGCCAGATGTGCTCCTTGGTGATTTCTCTGGCGTGTTCAGAAAATGCTATCCCAAAGCACACCATATGTTTATGAAGAGTTTACCAAAACAATGTTGACTTTATAGTGATAGGTAAGAAAATAAGACCCCAAATTATATATTTAGTCCAATTTCAACAGGCATTGATAACAGTCGGGTACTGTTATCAATGCCTGTCTTTGTGTATTGAGACTGTGAAAGGTTTCTTCTTTTTTCGCCTTTTAGGGGATGCTGGTTTTGTCTCCCCAGCACTTCTTTCCCTACTTCTTTTTTTTTTAAACTATTTTTTTGTTAGTTTCAGGTATACAAAGCAATGTAATAGTTAGACATTTACACCTCTCACAAAATGATAACCCCCCCAATCTTCTACCCCTCTGATATCGTATATAGCTGTTACAGGACCATTGACTCTATTCCCTGTGCTGTACTCCACATCCTGTGACTGCATATACCTGTATATTTAGTTAGAGTTGACATTCTAGATCTATCAGGGTGATAGATGGGAATGGGGTTGGGGACAAGGTGAAAAAAGTGAAGGCATTAAGAAATACAAATTGGTAGTTAATACAGTATGGAAAAGATAATCAACAATGTGGTAAAGATCACGTAAGGTGAGAGGTGGGCACTGGACTTATCAGGGGGATCACGTCATAGACGGTGTGGATGCCTGACCACTGAGCTATACTCCTTTCCCTACGTCTAACAGACGTGACTTCATGATTGTGAGAAGGGCCTATGCCCCAGCCAGGCCAGTCATCACACTGCACCAGGGGCGAGTACATACTTGAAGCCAAGGTGATCAAAGCCTTTCCCTATTTTCTTAGTGCATCTGGCATGGGCAGCTTTTCTTTGCTCTCTGGTCATATGGCTGTGACTATGTAAGCCTGCATCTGCCGAAGCCACAGCTCCACTGGGGATAGCAAGTCTGCCAGAAAGAAACCAAAATGCAAAAAGAAGAGGAGAGGGAACAGAGAATATAAATGGATGGGTCCTGAAATGAGACCAAAGTTTCTGAATCTAGGCATCAAAGCCAGTTCAACCCCTGCCCTTTCTGCAGTTAATGCGATGGGTTTGCGTGGGGTCAGGAGAATAAAGATGCACTGAAGACAAGTCTTTCCCCAAAGAAACCTTGTCCATTAGGAAGTTATGCCGTGCCCATTTACACGATGGGACATAATGTAAAGATAAGTGACACAAAAGACACAAGTAATAAATGGGTAAGGAAGTTTAGAGAAGGGTTTATTTCTAGGGATCAGGGAAAGGGAGTTGATGGTGCAGGTGATATTGGGGTGGTGTCCAGAAGAGGGTTCCCAGGGGAAAACTATTGGGAAGAGCTTTCTGGGTGGAAGAAACGATAGAGGTGGTGGAGATGGAAAAACATAGGGAGAAAGTACTTGGTATCCAGTTTGATTAGCATGCAGAACACAGTGTAAAGAGAAATGTTAGGAAATAAATCTGTAAAATTAGAGGGGAGCAGAATGTAAATAGCCTTGGAGGCATTTGAATTTGATTCACAGAAGTTATAATCATAACTTATAATGTAACAGAGAGATCCCAAGTATCTTTACTGTCATTGATGTTTTTTCTTCTAATAGCAAGTAGAATTGTATCATAATTGGGTTTAACAAATTAGTCAAATTAATGGCAAAGGCACTGATAAAAATCAGTGGCTTAATTTGAAAATGGCTTAATTCACTATCAATGACATAAGAAATATAACTCTTATTTTGTCTAGCCCTTCCCTTCATAGAACATTAATTACCCCATTTTTCCCCATTGCCCTTTCAATTTACTATTTTCCGCTCTACCAAATATTTTTTTCACTTGTTTATGTTGGCTTAAGTAACAATTATGGAAATCCCTTAACATATTGATTTTGAATATAATACATAAAGTCTCTCCACTTTGGTTTCATTATTTTCATGTACTTTCTATAAATTGTACTTACAGATTATGGATTATCTTTCAAATCGGGACGATATTAATGGGTTTTATAGAAGACAAATGTCCTTTTTATCATTATGTAGATGATAAACTCTCAAAATGGTTACATTTCACCCAGATCCCACAGTTAGACTTTTATTCAATAAGCTATGATATCAAGCACTGGGAAAGAAAATGAAAAATTCACAGGTTCTCTTTTGAACATAACTGTCCAGTTGGAGTAATAAAACACAAACATATAAAATATTTAAATGAAAACACAAAGGGAAAGCATGGGATTTAGCCAACATGTGTGGTATAGAAAAGAGGAAGAATAAAAAATGTATTATGTTGGTGCAAAAGTAATTGCAGTTTAAAAGGTTAAAAATAATTGCAAAAAATAAAAAAAATAAAAAAAAATAATTGCAAAACCCCGCGATTACTTTTACACCGTCCTGTCCTGATAGATGATTGTGATTGGGTCATAAGGATATGAAATCTTTGTAGAGGTGGAAAGGAGCTTGGACAAATCACCTGGAGACCACAGACTGGGCAAAGGTAAGGGGACAGGAATGAGCATGGAATATTCAAGAAAGGGTGAGCAGATACTTCAGATAAAGATGACAGGCCTGGAAAGACAGATGTGGGTCAGATCTTAGGATGCAGTCAGACTTTCCCGATGGCCGCTGGGCACTACCAAAGGACATATGGCAAAATGGTTCAGGGAAATGGATGATTGCACAAGATGATATTGAGTGTGGAAAACGATGGAGTCAGGGAGAACAGCTAGAAGTCAATTACAGGAATGTCACAAGACATGAAGAAGACCTAGGTCAGAGTTGTGGCAGGGACAAAAGGGAATAAAGTGTGAAGATCAGCTCCGGGAAATGTCATCAATATTCAGTTATCGATTGGAGAGGATGCAGCGATGTGGGAAGTGGGAAGAATCGTGCCAAAGGGGAAATGAAACCAAGTTTCAAGCCTGGCTAAGGAGAAGAAAACAGTACCTGTTATTTAAAGGACGGGGCCACAAAGGGAAACATAAAGAGTGACAGGTGCTTTGCATTTACAGATTCTAGGTTGGCACTGTGAGAAAACCACTCAAATAAAAATGGCCTCCAGGAAGGTTAGGATTCTATTTTAAATGACCCTTAAAAAAGGCATCAGGACAGAAACAACAGAGATGAAGGTTGGTTAGCCTCTAAACTCAGTTGCCATAACTTTCTACCTGGTTTATTCCCATAAAACAGGCTTTTTCAACCTGGGCACTGTTGATATGTTATGTAGGCTGGATAATTCTTTGTAGCGGTGACTGTCCTGTACATTGTAAGGTGTTTATTAGAAGCATTCTTGGCTTTTACCACTAGATGCCAGTATCACCCTCTCCCCTAACTTAACAATCAAAAACACTCCAGACATTGCCCCAAATCCCCTGGAATACAAAATCACCCCACGTTGAGAACCACTGCCCTAAAGAGTAGCCAGTCTCTATAACTAGAATGCCTGACTTTGAGTTCCACTCTGTCTTTTTACTATTTGAACAATCTTGCTATATCACTTAATCTCTCTGAGCCGTAATTTCATCTGCAAGTAGACATATATAATAATTGTCCCTACATCATATTGTTGGTGGCGAAGCTATATTGTGATGATGCAGATAAAGCCTGGCAATGAGCGGCTGTGTAAAAATGGGAGATGTCACCATACTTTACAAATGGCAGGCATCACCCAGACTTCGTCTCTCTGAGGTCATTCCCCATACATTTAGGCATGCAGTCAGGTCACTATTAACCGGGCAACAACTGCATGTTTTTCTGTAAACAGCGCTTCATTCAAGGCATAACATAAAATTAAGCCACTGGACAAATGACTGCTGTTATTATGTATTGTTTTACATGTTAGTCACATGTTCCCACGGTTTCTTCTGTATTGTCATTAACAGTGATTTTGTCTTTATTTAAAAGGAAAGACTAAAGTATGTGATGATTTAAAAGGCAAAGTCGTAACACAAGCTCACTTTTCAGAGGAGTCAGAAATACCAGCATCGCATGAAAAAGATTTTAACTTTTGATTGCTTCATGTTAGCTCAGCATTCCAGAAAATGAAAATGTTACCACTGAATACATACATCTTTGGCCCCCGTGCCACGTATTGTTCTAAGCTGGACTAGAAAGATGAAACGTCATGGTTTCTGCCCTCAGGACACAGGTGTAGAGAGGAGAAAGAGAATGACCAATACGCTATAAGGACTCAATATAAAGTGTTATGGGAACTTAGGGGAAAGCAGAGTTTCAGCCTCCCCAGGGAAATCAAGGCTAAACTTCACAGAGGGAGTGACATTTGAGCTGAGACTTTAAGGGATGAGCATAGTTAACGGGGCCCATGCTCCAGACGGAGGGAACGCACAGAGCACACAGTCACAGCTGTGAGAGATGTTACTATAGTCAGGGTATTGGAATCGTTTAGTGTTTCTGGAGCATGACGTTCAAGGTGGGAAGTTGTCGGGTGGACTCTGGACTCGGGGAGGCAAGAGTTAAACCATGCACTGCCTTGCATCTCAGGCAAAATATTAAATTTCTTCCTTTAGTCAGTGGCAACCCATTAAAGAATCTGGAAGTAATAGTCCATGTAGTTTGATTAAGAAACAATGTTTTAGAATTAAGTGCTAATTTTGATTTATTTTAGCTTTGAACACGTCCTTCTCCTCCTTCCCTACCTCCTCTCCCTCCTTTACTCTTACTACTTTAAAAACCCATTGAATGACATTTTTAAATGTTGTATTTTTAAAATGCACGTAATAACTTACCAATGTATCACAGATAATCCAAAATTAAATGAACATAAAAAATAAATACATAAGAGGTGACCAAATATATTGTAGATTGAAACATGAGTTGGAAACACGGTCTTGACATCAAGATACTATTTCTTGCCTGGATTAATTTGAGCATACAAAGTGAGGCATGTCTATATGTGGCCACAAGAGGGCGCGCGAGTGTAGGATTCTGCACAAGACAGTTGCTAGCAGGCCTGTGGGCCAGGAAGCACAATTCTTCTGCAAATCCCTTTGCCTGCTTGCCTACTTTGATCAAAATACTTCCGTCTTGCAGAAATAATTTCGTTGGTGCCAGAGTCTATTTAACACACTACAAGGTGGATCATTACTGACGCCTTGCCTTCCTGCTGGAATCAAACTCTCAATCCCTATTTCTAGCCCCCTTATACATGAGACAACCTTCAAATAGGCTTCTAGTAAGATGGATTGCTGGCTCAGCCTCATGTTTTACCTCTTCCCTTGAATATTTGATGGAATATGAGGAAAGGAAAAGAAACAAGAGAAGTAACAAACTAGGAAAATTCTAGTAACAAACTAGGAAAAAGAAAATTCTTAGCCCAGACTTTGAAGAGTCAGCGAGGAACTGGAGATAAACTGGAGATAAGGAGGCACGCTGGACAGTCAAGAACAACTAAAAGCAAGTCAGACCCGGGGAGGAGAAGCATCAGGAGAGCACCGTCTTGCCCATCTTAGACCTGGGGCTGAAACAAGGAAGGGAGGGTGACCAGGAGCTCTCCGGGGCCTCACACCTGTCTCTAGTTTGCACTTTCAGGCTGAAGTGGATGTGGGACGATGGACAGTTTATCACTAAATATAAAAATGACAGCAGAATGAACTGCAGTTATCCATAACTTTGGAGAAAATCATTTGATTAACTCTCTAAATCAGGGGTGTCCAATCTGTGGCCCGCGGGCCAACCGCGGCCCGCAATCCATTTTTAATTGGCCCGCAGCAAATTCCAAAAATATATTTAGTTTACTTAAATAAACCAGGTGAGGCAGTACGTACTTCACCTGGAGTGAGTGGCCCGGCTGTTTGTGTATTTTACCGCAAATGGCCCTTGGTAAAAACCGTTGAAAAAAGTTTGGCCACCCCTGCTCTAAATGATTCTATTTTACTGAGATCCCACAGTTAGACGTTCATTTCATAAACTATAAAGTAGGCCCAGGGGTAAGAAACAAGGAAAATTCACAGTTTCTGCCTTAAAGACACCAACTGTCTAGTTGGGATGATAAAATACAGACATGCAAAATATTTAAATAGAAACACAAAGGCACAGTACATGAGTTAGGGCCAAGACTCATGGCCTAGGAAACAGGAAGTATAAAAGAGAACTTAAAGGGGCAGGACACCTCTAGGCTGGGTCCATAGAGATGGCCACCTATACAAAAAGGTGGTTCAGGAAATACAGAGAACATCAGATACAAATCTTCCCCTGAAAGGGTTACCGGAACTTGAGATAGGCCATGAACTGAAGGGAGAAATTCTTCTAAAATGCATTATTAGAAGATGGAAAAAAAATATTTTTAAGTCATTCTCTTTGGGGTGGGTTTGCGAGGTGGATGAGAGAAGGGATAGAATATTACTGCAGGAGGCAGCATGACTATAAATGGGGGAAGGAACTAGGGCTTTAGAGCTGACCTGACTGGAAATCCCACTCAGCCCACAGTGCCTCAGTGACCTTGAGCAAGTCAATTGACCTTCCTGGACTTGTGTGTCTGTAAAGTGGGCTTATAAAATCTATTGGGCAGAGTTGTTTTGAGGAAGAATGAGGTAATACATGAAGAGTAGCGAGCAAGAACAGTCTCAGTATATATAGTGCAGTTTAATTAATTGTCATAATAATGTCACCAGTCGATAACACTCATCCTTCCATTTCTCTGCCTTTCTCCCTGGGCCAATCTAAATTTGGGGACAAGGTATTTTTATTCTTAAATCCTAGGAAAGTTTCCTTTAAAGGGTATCCATAAAGTAGGGAAACATGAATAATATTGCTTTATTTTTTACATATTTATGAAGTGCTTAATATTGCATGGATTCATCTGTGTCCCAGCCTTCATGCATACCCTGTAGAATAAGAAAGAGGAAGGGATTTCCAGGCAAAGTAGTCTTTTAAGTTCATTATTAGAGGCCCCAACTCTGCACCAAACACAGAGTAATGAAAAAGAAAAAAAAGACAGAGAAAGTACATGCTGCCTTCAAAGGAAGATAAACATCTTCATAAATGAGAAAGAGGGCAGAAACCCAAAGTAGAAAGTGGGGCTGAAGCCATGAGCCCATTGGACTCAAAAGTAGGCAAAGGCCCCTGGAGGCCAAATTCCCACAGGCTCCAAACCCAGCCATTCAGGTTCCTGAGATCTTAGCCACAAGCTTAGTACCCACTTTAAACCTCAGTTTCCTCATCTGAAAAATGGGAATAAAAAGAGGACTGACTCCTAGGATTGTTGTGACGATAAAAAAGAAATGTTAGAACATTTTCAGAACTAAGAATAGAATCTGGCATAAACTAAGTGTCCAGAAATGTCCTTTTCAGTTCATATCATATCAAACCAACTCTAGTAGGTTTTAGATGGAGGAAGAGAAAGTTCTTCACCAATTAAGTTGGAGGAACTCAAAATGAAAATATACGATAGCAATTATTGAAGAAACAATGTTTCTCTGTAGGTCCCCGTAGTTCCTTAAAGACCAAGAAGGAAAGGAAAAGACAGGTCTGAACACCAGAGAGTTATAGACAAAAGCTTGTCTCATTCAAAGGCCTGATATCACTTCTTTCAAAATGAAGAAGAATATGGAAAGATCTATGGTTCTGCATTAAGGTAAAAGAGAATGCCAGGTATTTTCTTTTCAAAATAAAACTTAGAGAATCAGTAATATTATAGGAACATTTCAGTTTTTTACTTTAGAGACACAAAAATTATTCTATCGAGCAGTTTGCATTTATATGATATATAAAATGTAACAGCATCAGCTAAAATTTCTCCTTTTTTTTCTCATAACTGTGAACATGCTGCATCAATTGTGTAAAGACTGTATGTTACCATAAAATGATGGGTATCCATAAAATTTAATGACTCTCCAGTCTCCCGACTCCAGTGTGTCAAAGGCTAAAAAGACTGTAGAGTCCAATAAGAACAATAATGCCCGGAGCTGGTGGGGCACCGATTGCCGCTGGAGCCCCCACAAGCAAACCAGCCCATTCTAGTGAATTATATATAATACATGGCCATGGGGCAGAGGTCACATTTTCCATCTGATAAGTGTGACACAGAGGTGAGTTAAACTTCCCAGGTGGAACAATCTAGAGCCTAAGGAGGAACCAGTCCTTATCCTTGGGGTTGGGGTCACCAGGGGACCAGGCTCCCCATCGTATGTGACAGGTTCTGTTCTGTTTCTCAGTTTCTCAGAGAGGGCAAAGCCTCCTGAAGTCTTCTCCTCTGTTTTCTCCTTCTGCTACTCTGCTGTTTGTCACTCTCCTCCCTCTTCGCTCTTCTTCTTTCTTCTTGGGTTTCCCAGAGCAAAGGGTAAGAGAAGTTGCTGCCAAGGAGTAGCCAGTCCCCTAACCCAGCACCTCCAAACCGGCTGCCTCCTAGCTTACTTGGGGAATCATATCTCCTAGAGGAAAAGGGCTCACTGCCTTTCTCTGGTTCACGACAGAAGGATGATGCTCATCAGAGAAGGCGCTCTCCCAGACAAAGCCAGGTTCTGGGGGGCCAGTTCCCCCTTCCCCTGTGTCCCCCTGCAGGAAGCAGATGGAAGACGAGAGCATGAGTTTTGTAAACCTACACCAATTAAAAAAAAAATCACATGTTGCTGCAAATCCCCACAACTTTTCTCAGTATTACGGTTGAGGACACCCCCACTACACCAGGAAGCCCCCCTGAAACTGCACAATAAATGAACAGGCCCAAGCCTTGTATCGATCATCCCAGTGATTCCAAATCAGAACAATATGCTCACAAAAACAGGTGGGCATGTAAGTAATTTGTTGGAAAGGTACTAGAGATGGAATATGGAGAAGAGGAAAATCACTATGAATCCACAGAATATAGCCGATAGCGTGATATATCAGCCACATCTTCTCTCGCTCTCTCTGTCTCTGTCTCTCTCTCTCTCTCATGCACATGAAACTGTGCTTTGGCTACCACTACTTGAAGATGTCTATACATCTCTATTTAACGTGCATTGTTTGCGTTGCCTTTCCTTTCTCATTCTTGTTCCTTGAAGATAAAAATGAAATAAAAAGCCCACCGTCATTCATATCATCTGGGGAATTCTCACCCTTGGGGTTGGGGTCTCTAGCGGACCAGGCCCCTGGGGAATTTTCCCTGCCATGGTTGCAGGTTCCCTGGGGAAGTTTAGCCATGTTTGAATTACTCTTCAAGGGCCTTGTTTAAAATAAAGGGTCGATTTTAAATGCACTTACATAGATGCCTAAACATCTACAGAATGCCTTCCACTGACCATCCCGTCGGGTTACCAATTAGCTTGGAAACCCTCTTGAAGTTTAACTTCTAAGTGCTTAATAAATATATCACCACCTGTTTACTGTGCCATGCTGGCCCATGTAGAAATCCCACAGTTATTCCAGCTATAAATACCACATTTATTAAAAAAAAGAAAGGAAGGGAGTGACAGAAGCAGGGAGAATAGGTGTGTATTTTCAGCCAGTGCACACGCTAGGAAGGCACAAGCTTTACACGGGACCTCAGAGTCGTTCTACTGAGTAAAAGAAAGGCACAATATACGCTCTGCCACCCAAAACCGACAAAGCTATATGATGTGAGCGAAATGTCATAACCCTCGAGTTAACCATGCAGAAATTAGTTTTAAAAGATCACTAAGTACAAACGAATCAACAGTATGTCATCCATGGAGAGCCAAAGACATTGTTGACGCTGAAACAAAGCCAAGCAAGGAATTTGTATGTGTAAAATAACCCTGGATTAGGGTGGGGGGTGGGAGATGAGGGTGAGGGGGATCAAATATATGGTGATGGAGGGAGAACTGACTCCGGGTGGTGAACACACAATGGGATTTATAGATGATGTAATACAGAATTGTACACCTGAAATCTATGTAATTTTACTAACAATTGTCACCCCAATAAATTAAAAAAAAAAAAAAGAGGGGGAAAAAATAACCCTGGATTAATTAAGTCCTTTTCCCTCCCCACCCCATCTGCAACTGGACAATAATTGATAGATAGCTGCAAGGAAGGAAGCGCTGAGGACGGCATCGGTAAGAAACGTGGCATGTTTCAGAACTCGCTTCGGGCCAAGACAGACAGAAGGTGGGGACTTCACGCAAACACAGGTAGGACTGCCTTGCACGTTGAAGGGCCAGGGCCAAAGTTCACCAAGTTTCTCTCATTCCCACTGCCACCCCTTCTGCGTCTCCCTGGGTGTTTCATTCGACATTTCTCCAAAGTGACCTTCCTCATCACTGTAGCTTCTGCCTCTGTGAGTCAGCTCTGGTGACACACTTGCCTTGATGTTTACAGATGCCTCTCCCTAGAAAAGCAGAATGCGGGCCAAAAGGGACATTGTTCTCTGACTACTCTCACCTCACAGTGGCTTTTTGTCCAAAAAAAAGAAGAAAGAAAAAAAATACCACCACTGTTAACCATGAGACCTAAATAGAAATATTCACTCATACATCCAAATATTTGAGCCTCTAACTGCAAAACGCTGCTCTAGAAACATCTGTTTTCAACGACTGTCCATTATGGTTATGCATTGCCCGTACCAGCCCCAAAGAATGTTGTACCTTAAGGAAGGGTATCAAGGGTTGGGAAAATTTCTGTAAAGAGCCAGATGGCAAATATGTTCAGATTTGTGGCCAGACGGTTTGTGCCATAACTACTCAACTCTGCCATTGTAGCATGAAAGCAGCCATGGACAAAAAACATGTAAGTGAGGGAGCATGGCGATGTTCAAATAAAACTTTATGGACAAAAGCAGGCAGTGGGCTGGACTCAGTCCATGGGCTAGTTTGCCAACCTCTGCTCAAAACCATGGTTCCTTACTGCTTACCAAACTAAATCCTTTGTCACCTTTGCTTTCCCAATCTACCTATTCAAACCATACTCTGCCACCTCTCAGCGTCTCCAGTCCCTCTGAAGTACTCGCAAACTCTCCATGTATTCTTCCATTTCTATGACTTTTATTCTGCCTAGAAGGTCCTTTCTCCTCTTCTCTACTTATCAATATCTTCAATTCTTCATGTGTCCTGTAAATGGCTTCTATAGATTTTAAGTATACATATATTCTGTCCATGTCTTTCACTCAGTTCTCAACATCTGGAAGCTAGTAATCATACCCCATTCCCATTTATTAACCTCACGGAATCCAGCATAGAACCTTGGGCTAGATGTTGAACTGAATATATGAGGGAACATGTCAGGTAATGGCTTTGCTTCAATGATTGGAACTACAAAATGTTGTAATAATTAACTATCATATTTAGCTGCTGCTGATGATGATTTTTCCTATTTTACTGGATGGAAAAGAAAAGCATATTGTGCTAAAACAAATACGATTGATATCGCTGGTGGACACCAAATGTCCTCTTGAGACCTTATAAAATTTCATGTTAATTAACAAAGTGATTACTAGGTAGTGCCATGAAAAAGGCTCCTCAAAATATATGAAAGAAATCTAGTATCTGGATCACTTAAAACTAGACTGGAAAGATGACTTTTAAAGTCCTGAACTAAGCAAATTCAACCCGCCCCCACCTCCCCCAAAAAAGTCCAAAATTAAGGAAAGCAAATATGTGCAACAAAGATCCCGGAGTGTTAGAGAAGATGGGCCCAAGACAACTTTCACAGTTTGCCATCATACTTTCCAATTCCATTAGAAATGCGGGGAGGACAGATGGAATCATTCTAAACGGGCCTTTCAGCAGGTGAGGTAAATGAGAAGCAGTAAATCCACCTTCCTGACTCAGTCCCTCCTCCGCTTGAACATTAGGAATCACAGCTATTTTATCCGGGGGCTTTTTCACCTTCCTCACTCAACAGCAAACCCAGCACGGACTCACTCACCACCAGCACGATAAATACACAAAGAGATTTGTCAATAGAGAAAGAACCAAAGATTGACTAAACACCAGTGCAATAAAAGAGAGAAGAGGAAAGGTTTTTTTTTGTGTGTGTGTGTTTTTTTTAAGCAATAAATCCATTCATCCACCTGCTCTTGCAAAGCAGAGGATCAATTATGCCAACAAAAGAAGGCACAATGGAACTGCAAGGAGAAACCCGGTGCACGCATGAGCTCATCCCACGTGTGGACGGATTGAAATACACAGGCTGACCCAGGGAAGGAAACGATGACGCAAGTGGATAATGAAGAAAAAGAAGGTGGGTGGCCACGCAGGTGCTCATGATGCTAGACGAGGAGAAGTACCCAGGGATGGGGACAGAATCGGTTCCCTTCCAGAGAACTCTTTTATGAGGCCGAACGGTGGAGATGCTGCAATGAGGATTGGAAGAGGCCCCTGCACTACTTAGCAGTATAGTCATCCTTCCGATTGCCAAACAACAAAGGAAGCACAAGCAGGGAGCAACAGTTTTCTTTGTCTTTACACAGCTTCTTAAAGCCCAGCTGAATTCAAAAGCAGCTGTGTGACTCCCTATAATAAGGAGAGAGAGAGAGAGAGAGAGAAAGAGAGAGAGAGAGAGAGAGAGAGAGAGGACTTGGGCATCGCTGAGTGACTGGAATTAAAATGCCTGTGTCAGAGTACTCAAGAAAGAACAGAGATTGTCATGGCTCCAGCCAAGACATATAAATAATTCTTAACATTTAAGTGTACTTAATGGGGGAGAAAGATTGATTGAAGACTGTGAAGTTCTATTAGCTCAGGACATCTGCTGAATTACATTCACTGGGTACAAAAGAGAAAGAAAATAACTTTGACCACACTGCTGTGCCCTCCCCCCCCAGAAGTCTTCAATGAATCCCGATGGCTTTCAGAATGGTGTCTACATCACAAGCATGTCATTCCGGCCTTGCATTGCCGGACCTCCATCTAGGTTTCCAGCCATAGGCAGCCTGCACTCTGAGCCAAACAAGCTCATTTTGACTCATGCGCTTCTCTTTGATTGGATTCCCCTTCTTCCCCATTTCTATCAGGCAAAATCTACTTGTCCTGTAAGACTTTGCTCAAATACCACTTCCTTCTTCGAGACTTCTCAAATGTCCCCAGCTGAAAGCCATCTCTGGCTCCCGTTAGCACATTAAAGCTTTCCTGTAGCCCTGATACTTTCATGTGCATCAGACTCCCCTGGGGGATTTCTAGAAACATAAATATCTGAACCCCTCTCCACGGAGTTCCGATTCAGGAGGTCTAGGGTAGGTTGAAAAAAAACCCCTGCGTTTCTAGCAAGTCTCCATGTGGTGCCAATACCGCTGGGCCAGAAGCAGCACACTTTGAGAACCACCACCAGAATAATGGTGAACGTCTCATCTCCTCTTAAATCGCTCCCTGGGAACTAAAAGAATTCTGTGTACTTCCATCACTCCTTAGTCCAAGTTTATATTCAGTAAGTATACAACAAATATTTGTCAAATGAAATGTATGTGTGCATGTTGCTTCACGTATGTTTGTGTATATACATTCATATTCATTTGACCAATATTTATTGCAGACACATACATTTGAAA
Organism: Rhinolophus ferrumequinum; assembly: GCF_004115265.2. NCBI lineage: Eukaryota > Metazoa > Chordata > Mammalia > Chiroptera > Rhinolophidae > Rhinolophus > Rhinolophus ferrumequinum. The sequence goes on from NC_046289.1 coordinate 20,483,635, forward strand.
TATTCATGCTATGGTAAGAATATTTAAAGTACAAACAGGTTTCTTAATCATCTCACATTTGGCAAGCTAAAGGAAAGTAGGAATACACTATGATCCATTTTGCAAATGTGTTCTGTAGAAGAGCACCATTAAAATTCAGTATGAATGTCTGTTTGAAGAGTGTCCATCTGTGTTCGTATGAATCTCTCATTCTGCCTGAATATTCAGCTAACGCATGCTATCTATACAATGCCTCAGCTTCAACACCAGGAAGCGTGGGGTTTTCATTTCTCATTCCACGGATTTACAAGTCAGCCCCTGACATCAGGGTAGACATTCCTCATATTCTGGATACTAAATAATTCCTCAGCAGACCATCCCTACCCACCAGCAGTGCTTAACAGATGGTACAGTCATCCTGGTGGGGTTCAAATCCTGGCTCTTCCCATTTCTAGAGTATGACCTTGAATAAATGCTGAACTGCTCTAAGCTTCAGTGACCTCAACAGTGAAATAAATAGGGACAATAATCACGTACCTGCTTCCTGGTTGTTATGAAAACTGAAGTGCTAAATACGTAGAAAATGTTTACCTGGTACAGCCTAGAAGTTTCCATCAGGGCTGTTGTATTAATATTAATACAGATATGGCAACCTTGCAGAAAGCTCCCACTGCCCTGGATCTCCTGGGGCCAAAAATCTTATTTCATCCAGTGACCATTTGGAGTCACCATCAACTAAGCCAGACAAAACTAATAAATGAAACTGTTAATATTTTAAACTTTCATGGCACATAAAAATTACCTGTACCTTTAACGATTGTACCTTTCTTTCCTCTCTTTTGAGAACTCAAGGGAATGGTGGCATCATTTTGATTCGGGAAGACAGTGCTGCCTTGGTGGCTCTGATCATTGATTAACGGATACCACCACTCAAATCCCATAGCCAGAACCAACAAACAACACCCACTTTGCAGTGAACCTCTCTAACCCATGAAACTACAATTACAGGTACCTAAAGGTAATTTTGGCTTTCCAGCCTGTGAGACTAGATACCACTTCATCCAAATTTCCCAGTCTACTCTCTCTGTTATCATTGGTGGGATCTATAGGATAGGGCCAGCCCTTGCATAAGGTTTCAGTACTGTTAGATCCATGTCCTCCTGACCTCTGCCAACTTCAGAAGCATTTATTGCCTAATAAGCTATACAGACTATGGAAACCCAGAGTTCATTTCTGTTTGTGATTTTAGTTATGCTGCAGATTGATGTGGGCAGGGTGCTACATTTCTCCTGTTTGAAAAACATTGCTCCACGAGCAATTGGCATTTGTTTCATGAAATGGCAATTTAAAATGAACTTGAACATAGGATGTTGACATAAAACTGAAATTACAGGAAATAATTTGTGCTTAGCTTGGTGTTTGCAATTTTATCATTGTAAATATAACTAATGCACACCAGGCAGTCTTTTCATAATTAATGCTTCCAGACAGATTGCACAGTAAGGACCATCCTGCCAACGAGAAGTGAACTTTTACACTAAACTTTCCCAGCACTTTTGTTTTCTTACATAATTTTATGCATTGTGTACATTATCCTGTTCCTTATTGCATTAGGTTCCTAGGGCTGCCATAATAAAGTATCACAAATTTCGTGGCTTAAGAAAAACAGAAGTTTATTCTCTCACAGTTCTGGAGGCCAGACAAGTGGTCAGCAGGGCCACACTCCCTCCGAAGGCTCTAGAGGACACTCCGATCCTTGCTTGTTTCAACTCCTGTTGTCTGTCAGCATTCCTCTGGCTGCACCATTCAACCTCTGCCTCTGTTTTCACATGGCCTCCCTGTGTCTCTACGTCTTCTCCTCTTCTGTCTCATATAAGGACATTTTTTTAGACTTAGGACCCACCTGGATAATTCAGGATGATCTCAACTCAAAACCCTTAACTTAATTGCACATGCAAATATCCTTATTCCCAATAAAGCCACATTTATGGGTCCTGGGGGGACATATCTTTTTGAAGGGCACCATTCAACCCCTTATACTACTTGTACAGGGGTGTGGGTGAGTGTTTCATCTCCCTACTCTACTTCAGGCTCCTTGAGGTGAGGGATTTGTTTTCTGTTAGTGATGGCACCAGATACTCTGTGCTCAGTACTCAGAGTACCGCCTGGTGGATATCAGGTGCTCTTTCAATGTGAGTTGAGTGAATGAATGACCACATAATTTCAGAACATCATGGCAACTCCTGCATTGTAATAGAAAAATATTGGAAAAACATGCAGAAGTGGAGGGACAGCACTTCTAAAAACCATCAAAATTTCAGCCACCAATTGTGTCAAGAGCCAGGAGGCATCTGGTGAAGTAAACCAATAGAGAAGAAAGGAAATAAGATCATGATCCCAGATTATAAAACGCACACCAAGCACAATGCTTGTCTGAGAGCAAACTACTCAGCAGCTCAGTGGATGTTTACAGACAGAGGGCTCTATGAAGAAAAACACATTCAGACATTTTCCCAATGAAGAGAAGGATAATAAAACTTTTAAAGAATTTACAAAAAGTTAATCTTCTCTTTCCGCTTTGAACAAGATCTTTTGCTCATCACATTAAATATCATAAAGAATGAAATTGGCTTATGTGAAAATTGGATTCTAAAAATGAAAAAAAAACGGATTCCTCCTGCATCTTTACCCATGATTTTAGATAATGAAAACTAACATTTTCATCATAACTTCAGTTTTCAACATATTTTCATAAGTGTGATTTCATCTGACGTAACCAATAGCCTTATGAAATCAGTTACCTCCCTCGTCTTATATGAGAAAATATGTGTTGAGAAATTAAGTGACTTGTTCAAGGTCACACAAGTGGAAACATGCAGACACCCACTTGAGTGTTGTTTTCTTGGTTCCAAATCCGATGTGTGTGTGTTTGTGCATGTGTGTGTATGCATACATGTGTGTGCATACACACATTCATGTGTGTGTGTATGAGATTCCTCTCCCCACAAAATGCAGGCTCCTGAAGGGATCTATCTTCTGTATCAGTCATTCTACTAAGTACTGTTTTGTGTGTGCTTATATAGTTCCATTACAAAATATTTTAAAAATCCAATTCATAGAGATTTAATTTACTTCACAAAACTATGCCTGAGAACAAACTTGGAAAAACATTGTGGATTCCAATAAAGAGCAATATGAAGAAAAATTAGATATGGGTTGGATGAAGGGGGAAAGTGAGGAATAGAGACAGTAATGCATTGTTTACAACTTCTCTAGCCTTCAAAGAAGAGGAAAACTCACTCTTCCTGGAAATAGGAAAAATATTGTTCTAAAAATGCATTGCTCGGATTGTAGTAAATCAAAATACCATTTATCATTTGTTAACAAACTGCCTTATATTGTTCCCAGGTTGGCACCAACTATACTGACCAAGTATAAGTTTCTAACGGACAGGGATTATGTCTTATATTAGGAAAGAGTTAATGGCCATATTTCACCCATCCTACCCTGACAACTAATGCTGGACACTCAGAATTCAATCACTAGCTCTCAACTTAGAAACAAAACAGATGCTCTTGATTGTTAGAGGTCCCCAGAAAAAATTTCTTTTTTGGGACGAGGGCTCCCCTGCATCTGCCGTTTTGTGGTGAACCACCATCCCTTTGTTCCATAAATTAATCAAGCCCAGATGCCTTAAATAGAAAGCTGAATGAGGACGATAATGCAGCAGTTGGAATTTAGGCATATGAGCTGTTTCTGAAATGTCAGTGCATAACTGGCTTTTAGAAGTATCTTGTAAAGGCCTACTGGCTACTTGACCCTGGTCTGTTCACTCCTGAATGCCAAGATACGAGAGTCAGGACCATCCCCAGCTGCCCTGACCAATAGAAAGGGCCAAGAGGCCATATCGTCCGAGGAAGCCAGAGGCAACAGAAGGTGCATCCATCCCAGGTGCTGCAGGTATACAGCCTGAGACTCCAGAGAGAGCTCCCCGCACCCCCACAACCCCAGTGAGAACCTGCTCCCAGTTCCCTCAGGACATGTAGTTATGAAACAATCCTGCTATCACCAGTCACACAACTCCCTCCTCTGATGAGCTTGACTCAGCAAAAGTTGTAAATCCTTCTCTCTTCTTTGTTAGAGGCCATCCCTTTCTTCTTTCCAGGCTCCAAAACGACCATGAGTCCCCTGTAAACCTTGCTTCTAAAAAAATTTACTCATATTCTATGAGTCTGTGTAATTTCTGTGAAAACTCACTCATTTTTTTGGGGGGGTGTGTCTGTTCTTTATTGTATCTTGGGAATTAGAAAATTAGTCTTTAATCAAACAAGCACCTCTTCATGTTTGGGAAGAAAGACGATATAACAAAAGGCAACTGTATTTACCCTTGACATCACAGACCTTGAAAACCTATGGACCTAATTTTCATAATAATATAATACCCCCAATTTAAGAGGTCCTTGGAATTCCTGTAGCACATTTAGAAACACCCTAGGGTGCTTGAACCCTCGGCAAAAAAGCAGGCACCCATATACTGTGTTTTACAGAAGCCCCATCCTACATTTTTAAAAAGTTACTATAAGGTCTGTGTACATTTTCCTAGAAGAAGAGGATAGAATAATCTTTCACCCTTAATAGCCTAAAACAAATGATCATCAGCTGGAGTGGTTGAGTGCACAGACTTTGGGGTCAAGCAAATCTGTATTTGAATTCTGGCTTTGTTCCTTTCTAAGATCACGCACTTTAGACAATTTATAAATCTATCTGAACATAATTTCCCAGATCTCCAAGTATACGATGAGACACATCTAATAGAATGGATGTGAGGAAAAAAAGAAATAATATCTATAAACGTGACTGGTGCAGTGTCTGCACATGAAATTTCTCCCGCTGATTAAATGGCTGGTACCATCATCACCGTCAGCATCAGAAAGAACACGGCTAGGATGCAGGTAGGACTGGAGCATTTTAAATTCCATAAAGACATCAAGAACCTTGAAACTCTGTGAGAAACAAACTAGAAACCCCCCCCCTCTAAAGTGCCCAGTGTGCCAAGACATAGATCTTAGGTTACATTACAATTCACCACAAAGCACAAAAGGGCTTTTGCCACAGAGCGGAAGTGGTCTCACCTATGCAGGAGCCCACAGCCGGGGCCCACTGTGTTAAAGCTAGGGTCTCACTAGCACAGGTTCAATATGGAGCTGAGTCTAAACTCCCTACAGTGGCATATTCATCACTGACAAATGAACTCAAGAGGAGTGTTCAGCCTTTCTTAAAAGTGTTAAACATTTTAATGAAACCAAGAATTTTTAAATGTTTAGTAAGACTTTACAGCAACGTCTTTTTCTTAATTCTTGCCTTGATATGCCTTTTCCACAAGATTAAATTTGACTCCCACCACTTATCCCAGTGCCGAGCAGGAAATAAAGCCTCTGAAAATGTTTGGGATCAGAAAAAAAAGAAAAGGAGATACAAGGGAAAGAAAGAAGGGAAGAATGAGGGAAGAATGTGGCGGGTGTGTGTTCATTTGATAACTCAAGGAATACTTATTGAATATCTAATAAGGTCTAAGCTCTGAGTCAGGAACCAGAGGTACAATGATATTGTAGATGAAATAAGGTTCTTATTCTAAATAAGCTCACACAATTCAGTGCTTTTCTTTCTCCTTATTTGTTTCTTTAATAGGAATTGAGAAGAGAGAGAAAAATGGGAATAACTCTGTTGTTATAACTCTATGGAAATAACGGTGTGGCCGAGATCATTCACTGTCCACCAAATATTTGTGCTCCCCTTCCATAGGGTTGAGTTGTTCAACGAAGGCAATAGCTACAGGTATTGTGGGTGTAGTTGTAGTCAGCCAGAGACTACATTTCCCAGATCCCTTTGCAACTAGGTGAGACTTCGTGACTCATTTCTGGCCAATGGAATGTGACCAAAAGTGATGTTTGCCACTTCCAGGTATGTCTGCCCACTGAATTTCGACACCTAGAACTACCACCTTGAAAGCCCTATGTGAAAGGGGCAGCTTGGGTTAAAGTCGGGCAGCTTGGGTTAAAGTCATGCAGCTTGGGTCCTGCATAACTGTGTATGAGAGGACCTTACTGCCCTTCTCCTGATCCCAGCTGCATAGACTACATCTGAGTGAGTAAAACCAATACTAAAACAAAAATCTTTTGGCTTAGTTTGCTGAGATTTAGAGTTCTGTCCATATAGTTAATGTTTACTCTACTTAATAGAAGTTAGAAATCTACAGTCAATTTTCAGATAGCCTGAGATAGATCTATGCGCATTGATAATAAGATCAAATTGTCTAAACTGTCAAGACTCTTTGCTTTTGAACTAGAATTATGTCAAGCCAGCACAGTAATGCTCTTTAGCATATGCTGTTCTGATGCTCTATTAAACTGTCAATGACATCGTAGAAAATTGGAGACAGACGCGGCGGACTGTTACTTCAACCACACGCAGAGCAGTCAGGGGAGGTGTGATTAATCTAACAATAACTATTTTAATGGACAAATAAAACAATCATTATGTATTCATGCAATTTGTTTAGTGGGTAAGATAATTTCAAAACACCTTGAATTTAGCATTATTTAAGACTTTTTAATCAATCCTCCTTTTATAAAACATGAAACTCTCCGTTAGCTTTTTGTTGCTTTTGTCTAATTATTAGTAATAACATTACTGATAATTTCTTCTAAAAATAGTAGCCACATTTAATAAATGTTTCCTATGAGCCAAAATCTGGCAATGTAATTTTCACGTGCATATTTTATATTTATATAATTTACATATGCCAAACTTCATATTATGCCACATGTCAACTCTCTAAGACATATATATGTGTGTATATATATATATATATATATATATGGATATATATACCGTGTTTCCCCGAAAATAAGATCTACCCAGAACATCAGCTCTAATGCGTCTTTTGGAGCAAACATTAATGTAAGACCCGGTCTAATATATTAATTTTTGCTCCAAAAGACACATTAGAGCTGATGGTCCGGCTAGGTCTTATTTTCGGGGAAACACGGTACACACACACACACACACACACACACACACACACACACGAAATCTTGAGTGAAATCAAATCTTAACTGAAAATAATATGAAGCTTGCATCATCATGTTAGGTTGGGGGTGAATAATAATAGCAGCCAACGTTTACTAATGTTTGCTATGTGTGTGGTACTCTCCTAAATACTATTTATTAATTAATTTATAAATCCTCCTACAACTCTAAGAAATAGGTACTAGCATTGACCCTTTTTACAGATGAGAAAACTGAGGCCTAGAGAGTTTCAGTGACTTGTCCAAGATCCCATAGCTAATTAGTAGCTCAGCAGAATTCAGAATCGGGCTGCTTGGCTTTAAAGTCTGTTCCCATAAGCCACTTCACTAACGGCAGTTGGGCATTTTAGTATATCTTTGATTAAAGAAAATACATAGAATTCATTTTTGTTTTAGAACGATGCAGAGTCTGAGGAGAGTTATTTCTGTCACCATGTAACCATTTTTTTAAACTCCTGAATCTAGAATTAATAGCAAAATGTAGTGTCACATATTCAAGATGGATAGGTAGATAGTCTTAATAAGAAATCTAAACAGAATATACAGCCAAGCCATCAGAATCAGAAAGGTGAGCCGCCATGGAAATGTCTGTGATTTTGGCCTCATGCAGGCAAATTGGAAGGGTTTTTAGGAGCTGATGGGGGCAGGAGTGTGAAAAAAATTCACAGGTCATATGTCTACAAGATATTCTTCTGGTGGTGGTTCCTACCTTCCCACACTGATGTTTTCTTTCATCTCCCAGGAGCAAAACTCAATGTGACTTATTTTTTTAAATACACAAAAACACCTGATTAATAAATGCTTTCTGATTATGAAAGGCCTGAATGTGAGAGAGTAAAGGTGGGTCACAGGTGACATAACACAAAGATTTGTACTAGGATTCCAACAGGGTTAAGAGGATTCAAACAGGGTTAGGAGCAATTAGAAATCAGAACAACTTTCTTAAAATAACAATGTCGTGACTAAATGGACTGAAGGAAAAAGTAAGTCCAGTTCTTTAAAGAACGCACTGATATTATACAAAAAAAATAAAGAAAGCATAACTTAATCATGCAACTATTCATCTGAATGACTGAATGATATTTGACCATTACTAATCCAGCCTCTTTACACAGGGATTATAAAGCACTAATCTCTCCTACTATTAAGGGTGTACCATATACTTACCCTGTATTAAAAGAAATCCTTCCCCACTCGACAAATTCAACCAAGGTAAATTCAGCCAAAGCTGAATTGAGACTAATGGATCAAGATTCAACAAACCTGGGCTGGAGTAATAGTTCTGCACTCTCTGAGTGTGTGACCTTAGGCAAGACATTTCACCTCTTCAATTTTCAGTTTAAATAAATGTGAAGTGAGCTTAACCCTAAGAAATGCAAATACCATGTGGTTTAGTCTCTGAGTTGTTTCTCATTCCAAAGTGCGGTCCAATAACCAATAGAAATGTTAAAAGTAATTACATTCTTCCCTCAAGTTTCTTGAAGTATTAAAAGTAACCCAATGCACAGTCTAAATGAACACGATTTCTGCCTTCATCTTCCCACTCTTTCTTTAATTTCCTCATACTTTTAAACTGCTCTGGTGCCTCAGCTCTTAAAACTGCTGAGAAACTCCTACTCCATTTCCAGCCTGTGTGTTTTTGCTCCTTCCCACTTCACGCACTCAGTCTCTCACTCACTCGTTATTCAGAGTAACTTAGTCTCTCTTCCAGTAAGAAAGAAACCCTCCTCTGTAGAAACAATGAAAAAAAGGGGTTATTGGGCTGGAGAGCTGCAACAAGGAAGGTGTCTATGAATACATCTACATTAATATCTGTTTGTTATATCACAGGAGGATAAAAATGCTTGACTCCAAAGGGTTTTATAAATATAAAATGAATAATGCCTGTCAACTTTCTGGGAAGGAGAGTGAGCTTTCTGCTGGGAGTACATGTACCATATGTAATATCACTTATTACATAGAGGGTGTATGTCCATTATTATATAAAGGGTATTCTGTTTGGCCCTTGGACTCACTCTCCACCCTACCCTGATCTCTGAGAAGCTCATCTTTCTGGGTTGAATCAAACAGGAGGCATTAGCAGAAAGCCAGGGAATGGGAAAAGTGAGATTAAGATCTTAACGCCCCTGGTTTCCTGCCAGCCAGTCCTCAGGTTGGTGGCACTTGCATTTCTCTGCTGAAGTCCGCAGGCCCTGTTGGGAACCCTCTGCAAGTTACAGCCACAGCTCTCTCTGGGTTCCAGTAACTGTTCCTTCCTCTTCCTCCTTCAGGCCTATCAGTGGTAATAGCTGGGTGCTTTGTCCTACCGGATCGGCTTCCCTGACCAGACTTGTCCTGCCCACATGATTCTAAATAGATCAACTCTCACCATATTACCTGTCTGAGCGTGTCACCAGTTTTCCCACCAAGACCCTGACTGACACAAAAGGGAAATCAGTTGGGGTGTTTTCCCTCCATGACTTTTGACCTCATGTGGGAAAAAAAATGGCAAAAAAGCACTCTAAGCCTGATTTGCTTGGATCGTCAGCCCCCAGAGGCAGAGGAAAGCAGAAGGCTAGAGGGAGGCCAAGGCGAGTGTGTGGGGGTAGGGGTGTGGGTTCAGGAATGAGGAAGCAGCATGGAGTGTTAAGCTACTTGAGAAAACCCATTCCTCATCCTTAAAATGTGACATTCCAGTGGTTTCTGCTGCTGTGCAGGCAATAATAATAAAAAAATAGTCTTGGTCTGTACAACTGAAGAAAGTTTTTCTTTCACTCAAATTACCTACCAGACAATGCAATAACTGAGAAATTCATTTTGCATCAGATTGGCTGGCTCCAATGGCAGTGGAAAATTGTTTATGATACTTCAATTCAAATATGTGTCCAGGAATTTCGTTAAATAATTTTGTCTCGTTATGTGGAAATATTATCTGAAGGTTACTTGTGCCCTCTGGACTTTTAAATAAGTGAAGAAAAGTAAGTTTTAATAACATAGCTATGGATTTCAAAACTTGTTATCAAGAAAAGTAGATCAATGTACTTTTGTATATTTATTTTTAGCTGTATAGGACATGCCCAATTACTTGTGATTATGAGAAATAATTCAAAGCAAATTTCACCCAGCAGCTATAGGCGTTTTTGTTTGCTTGCTTGTTTGTTTGTTTAACCAGGAAAAAATGGTTTCCACGGCCCACTCTCAGTAGCTAAATTTACTCTTACAAGTGAACAGTGACCAAATTGTTGGAATTAACAATGGGCAGAAAAAGTAATTAAGAATTATTTATTGCCCTCTTTTTAAAAAAGAAGGATCTAAATGTTTAGTCTGCCAAAGCAAGTCTTGGTTTTATTTCCTTACTATTTCTTATTAATAATAAGCTTCAAATTCCAGGGGGTAGAACTATTTATTTTTGTTAAATTGAATTCCTAGTACCCACCACAGTACCTGGGATCTGAAATGTGCTCAACATATGTTTACTTACTGAATAACGGATGAGTGAATAAAGGATGAGTTAATCTCTAATTGATTTCAAATACTAAATAATTTGATCATCTTGTTTTAGAAATAAAATTGTAACTAAGTCTTTATTTGCTTTTACTATCTCTACATAAACTCACAGAACTTAGTATTGCATATGGGCTCATGAAAGCTTGTTTATTTATTCATTCATCAAATATTTGTTGAGCACTTACTATAAGCAAGATACTAGGTTATGTACTATGGGGAACAACAAGGACAATTAGATATGGAAACTTTGTTCTGAAGGTGTAGTAGCCGGAATCAAATAATATAAATTACTGCTCTGCAAGGCATACATTTGTTCTTTGAGCACCAAGGAAAATCAGCTGAAATGGAGTCAGACGGCAGAAGGAGAATTGACATGTTTGGAGGTGGGTGAACTCAGGAGAGGCTTCATTGAACAAGGGGCTTTTACACTGGGCCTTGATAGGGTAATTGAACGTAGACCTTTAGAGAATATCCATAAGCAATACTTATTCAACACCATGGAGCTTGCAAATGAGAACTTTCGCTATAAACCTTCAACAGATCCTCATAGCCTCCCAGTAGAATGTGTAAGATTGTCTCAATTTTAGAGACCATTAAAATGACATAAAAATTTACGAGAGGTAAGTTTGCTAAGGCAGAAAGTGATCAAATGAATGAATCTCACCTCCCAGGGAGTGCTAGAATAGATAGCATCAGTTGTACCTGTGAACTTTGGATTTGCACCAACTGTTCTGAATTCCAAGTGAAGAGAGATCTTTCAGCTGCATTGCATTGCCCCTGAAGGGAGGGTCTTGAGGTGGACATACCCACAACTTGCACAGGAGACCAGCGGGGAAACAGTGACTTACTGAGGTTACAGTGCAGCAGCAATGAAAGTATAGTTTCACATAATATAGCTCCCCCAGAGTGGCTGACAACAATAACAAGAGCTAGCATTTATTGAGTGCTTTTTATATGACATGCACTATGCAAAACCTTACATGCAAACTCTCATTTAATCTTCACAACAACCCCATGTGGTAGGTGTCATTATAAACCTATCTGTACAAAGGAGAAGACTAGGCTCAGGATTATTAATCCCGTAGGCAGAGTTACACACCTGATAAGTGACGGTACCATTATTATTATCAACAACCCTTTGATAATGCAACCACATCGTTATTTAGAGAGACAAACAATTCACAGTCCCTTCTTAATAAATTCTACCAGTGAAGACATGTTACTTTGTATTTGAACCATTAGTGGGATTGCTAGGTCTAAATATTCATCTATTTATTTCCATCTTCATCAAATTTGTTCTGCCCTATATAATTGTTATGCAGTATCTAAGTGTGCTGTCCACCTAATTAGGGGACTACAGTTAACAATGCAAGCGATAAATAAATCAGTAGATACACGAATTTCTATTGATTTGCTGGGAAAGGAAATATGCTTTTTCCTTTGATGCAGTTATAGCTCCTAGGGGCTAGCTTACCTTTTTTATACCGAGTCTGACATTCAGGCTTTCAAATTAAATCTTCCAATTTTTTTTTCCCTCTTTGCCTTTGAAAACTTCACTCCTTAATAAAACCAAATACACCAATTACTTTGGCTTTGTTTTTGTTTTAAGAGATGCTTTACTTCTGCTCATTTGGCATTTGAGCCTTAAACAAAGCCAGACTTTGCTGATTTAATGTGATTTGGGTCAGAATCAGTCCTGCAGAAGTAATTCATTCTTAAGTTGAATGAAAATTAACTTCAAGTGAAAAAAGTGCTGGACTGATTGACTTGAAAAATGGGTTCGAGGCATGTTTCTGCCACTAACCAGTTGTGAGACACCCAGAGTGGTCTCTCAGTGTCCTCATCCATAAAAGAATGAAAGGGGGACTAAATGTTTTCTACCGTTCCTTAAAATGTGAACTTCTACCATTCTAATGCACACAGTGCTTTATGCATCTATCTGTTCATTTATACATTCATTCTTTCTTTCTACAAATGATTACTGAATGCCCACAATGTTGCAAAAGGTAGAGGAAAATTCTTTAAGTACATTCTCTGTTCACAAACATAACTGGGTTGTAAAAGAGCATTTTGGGGGGAAATCTCACAGTATTTAGAATAAAAAACATGTTAAAATTATTTATGTAGCTCTTTTATTGGGAAATGTTTTAAAATAGGCGGAGAAATGATACTCAAATGGAGAACTAGTATTTTAAAATAAAATCCTTAGCACAAATGCCCAACTTAGAGTAAGATATATTCTATAATTTCTCATTTTACTATCTAAGAAAAAAATAATTGACTTCCAATGTGTATCTTTATTAATAGCAGTGTAGGCTTTTACTTGAAGAACTATAGAATATTTTTAAAGTTGAGGTAGCCTATATCCCAGAGACCACTTTATACTATATGCAAGAAATTATCATGCTGTTATTTTTGTCCTCAGAGCAAGCTGCTAACTTTTTAGCAATTAGCAGTCCATAAATATGTGAGCAATTGGCTTCCTCCAGACTAATTAGCAAGTTTGCTGTGTCTTTGTCCCAGCTGTTCATACTATGTCTTTTAACTTAGCTCAGGCCTAGCTGTTTTGCCACTTCCAGAACCTCTTAAAGTTTGTCAGTAATAACAACTATCTCATTTGGCTTCTAATTTAAACTCTTCAGCAAAACAAAGGTACCCAAGCTGGTTTAGCATTCTCAACTCTCATATCCTGTTCTCAATAGATGCCCAGGGAACGACCTACCCTCTTCAAAGCTCCGAGGATATTTACTGGGAATTTCCTCCAGGGCACTGTTATTTAAGGAATATCATTCTGATTTCTAATTGCTCTTAACCCTGTTTGAATCCTAGTACAAATCTTTGTGTTATGTCACGTGTGACCCACCTTTACTTTCACACATTCACTGCCTTTCATAACCAGAAAGCATTTATTAATTTTTGCGTATTTAAGAAAAATAAATCACATTGAGTTTTGTTCCTGGGAGATGAAAGAAAACATCAGTGTGGGAGGGTAGGAACTACCACCAGAAGAATATTTTGTAGATATATGACCTATGAACTTTTTTTCACACTCCTGCACCCAGCTGCTCCTTAATAACCCTTCCAACTTGCCTGCATGAGGCCAAAATCACATTTCCATAGTTACTCACTTTTCTGATTCTGATGGCTTGGCTGTATATTCAAGACCTCTGAAAGAGTTGGGGATTGAACTAATCGCCAATGGCCAATGATTTGATCAATCACGTCTAAATACAGAACTTCCATAAAAACCCTCAACAATGGGATTTAGGGAGCTTCTGTGTTGGTAAACACACAGCGGTGCTGGGAAGATTGTATACCTAGAGAGGGTATGGAATTTCAGTGCCACTTCCCTATACTTTGCTCTAGGTACCTCTTCATCTGTATCCTTTATTACATCCTTTATAGTAAGCCAGTAAATATGTTTCCCTGAGTTCTGTGAGCCATTATTACAAATTCTCAAACCTGAGGAAGGGGTTGTAAGGACCCCTGAATTACAGCCACTTGGTCAGAATTGCAGATGACAAATTGGGACTTGCAACTGTCATCTGAAGTTGGGAGTGGCAGATAGAGGAGGAGTCTTGTGGGAGTTAGCCGGTGGGGTCTGCATTAACTCCAGGCAGTTAGTGTCAGAATTGAGTTAAATTGTAGGACATCCAGTCAGGGCCCATCAAGAATTGGAGAATTGCTTGGTGTGGAAAAACTCACACATCTGGTGTCAGAAGTATTACAGAGAAGAGGAAATAGTTTACATTTTAAGATCTAACTAACAATAAACAAGTCTGACAAGTAGGGGAGAATATCACTGAATGAAATAGAAACTAGATATCTATAAATCCAAGCCATGATACCTAATGGAGAGAAAGATTGGACCTTCAAATTTCCAAAATTCCTCAGTTCTATTTGGGTGAGTCTTATAGACTGAGATACTTCTCTAATATTAAGTACTCAAAGGAAATAAATCAATCCATGGAAAATTTACTGAATTAAATGATATCAAAAATTTTTAAATGAACAAAGTAGCAACTCAGGCAAAAATTCATATCTCTAAACTAAAAGCTTATATTAACCAAAGATTTTCTTTGGACATAAGACAAATATGTTTGGAGACAAAACACATGAATAGGAAGACTGTGAATTTTACATCATGTGATTAAGAAAAGAAAAGATGACCATCTGGTCTGTTATATTATTTTTTTCCCATCTAAGGGTAGACACATACGATAAATTAGATATTTCCAGAAACATAAACTTATAGATCGCAAAGGATGTCCAGAAATTACTTAGGGGATATGAACAAAAGACAAACAAAAAATACTTTTGCCTGCCTGTATTGCAACATTGTGTCATATCCTTATTTAATTGTGTTAGACACATCAATGGCCTAGATTTAAAACAGCCTGAGTTGTCAGATCATGGCTCCAATTCAGAATTCAGAACTGAAAATGGGGTCGCTGTCCTTTTAAACTGCTACCAACCTCATGGATTCAGATAACTTGAGAAAGCATAATTCTGTCTAGTTCACCAGCCATTTACAGGTAAAATATTTATCCCTAAAGGCATTATGCCAAATCATTGCCAACTGGTGTGTATTTAGCAGAATTGTACTAGGTAGTAAGCCTTTCTAGATACTTTCTGGAACAAGACCAGGCAAGGGAAAGAGAAGTCAAGAATGAGGACACAAGTAAGAACTTGAGATTCACTGTCTATTCCCAAAATAGTTACCATGTCAGTGTCTTTCCGGAATATGCAGAACCAACTCCAGATTCGGTAACCTACTGGTGCTGGTTAGAAACTTTCAATTTGAATATACCCTCACCCTCTGCTCAATCCGTCAGTAATCAAGTCCTGTTAATTCTTAATCCTTCCCCACTTTCCATCTGCCACCTCAATACTTCCTGTTTATTTCCCATGTTTCCCTCCTCCAATTTATCCTCCTCCAATTTTTCGACTCTTTCTTATTTCCAGTACCAAAAGAATTATGCTGTAAACTACCATCTTTCTTAACCCGTTATGACTCCCTACATCATATTGTACACTCCATTTCGAGCCTTCATGACTTTTCTTCTTTTCGTAATGCTTTTTCATATCCTTCTCCCATAGGATACATTCTATGCATCATCCAGTGTCCTCATCCAGGGTGATGTTGCCGTTTTCTCCCATCTCAAAACTCCACTGGATCAGGTGCACTTCTCTTCCTTTAGAACACCTGTGCATACTGCATCTCCGTATTTCCCATTAAGCACAATGCTTGGCACATAATAGTTGCTCAATGAATATTGGTTGATCTGCTCATACAAATAACATAGATGGATAAGTAGGTAGTTGCTAGCACAACACATGTAGAAATGACAAGGAGGTATAAAATCTAATGGCATAAAGTATTCATTTTCTGTTGCCAAGCAACACATTACCACAAATGTAGTGGCTTAAAACAACATCTGGCCAGATACAGCACTTCCTGACATAGTCTACCTTTCCTCCTAACCTCATGTTCTTCCACTTACCCACATAAACCTATTTGTCAAGTCATTCTAAACTTTGTGGGTGATGGGCAGAATTCTAAAATAGGCCCTATGATCTTGCCCTCTGGTATATACACCCTTGAATAATCTACCCCCTACCCCGGCCCTTGAGCATAGGCAGAATCTGGACGTGACTTTAGAGAACAGAATGTGACAAAGGTGATGGGATATCATGCCCATAATTACATTTGGCATATAGCAAAGGATTTTCAGATGCAATGAAAGTCCCTAATTAAAAATTTTGAGTTAATAATAATAAAAAAAGAATATCTTGTATGGGTTGGACCTAACCAGCCTAACCATTTAAATAGGGCCTGAGCATTCCTTAAAACCAGAGGCTTTAAGTGGTGGAGGCACTTCCTCTCTACTGATGGACCTGAAGAAGCAAGCTGCCAGGAATTCTACAGCCAGAGGAATAAATTCTGCCAACAATCAGAGGAAGCATTGAAGCAGATATTACCTTGTCAACCTGCAGATGAGAATTCAGTCAAATGAACAGTTTGATTTCAGCCTTACAATCAAGGTGAGACCATGAGCAGAAAACCCATCCAATCCCACTTGGACCTGTGACCAATAGAGACTGTAAGATAATAAATGGATGTTGTTTTAAGCCACTACATTTGTGGTAATATGTTGTTTGGCAACAGAAAATGAATACAATATGCCATTAGATTTTATACCTCCTTGTCATTTCTACACATGTTGTGCTAGCAACTACCTACTTATCCATCTATGTTATTTGTATGAGCAGATCAACCAATATTCATTGAGCAACTATTATGTGCCAAGCATTGTGCTTAATGGGAAACACAGAGATGCAGTATGCACAGGTGTTCTAAAGGAAGAGAAGTGCACCTGATCCAGTGGAGTTTTGAGATGGGAGAAAACAGCAACATCACCCTGGATGAGGACACTGGATGATGCATAGAATGTATCCTATGGGAGAAGGATATGAAAAAGCATTACGAAAAGAAGAAAAGTCATGAAGGCATGAAATGGAGTGTAATGTTCTTGAAATGACAAATAATTCTGCAGCATAAACACCATCATCATGAGAGGAGACTGCAGAGGTAGGGAGAGCCAGACCACACAGAATCATCACTTAGACAATGTCTGTACATAACAAGAGGCTCTTGAAGAGTTTCAGTTATGGGGAGATGTGCTAAGACTTAAGGTTTTAAATAGTCTGGATGATGGTTTTGAGGGCGACATGCATGGAAATTGAAGTACCAAATAAGTCCACCTATTTAAAATCGAGATGATGAGGACTCCATGTAGGTCAATGATGGGTGAAGAGAAGGGCAGGGTGCAGAGAAATGATTAAAGGTAAAATTGGCAAACATTTGGTAATTGGTTGAATATTTGCAGGGTAAGGGAGAGGAAGTGCCAGGGATAATTACAAGATTTCTGGCTTTGTTTAGTTTGGTGTGCAAATGCCCCTTTCACAGAGAGTTTTCCCAACCTCTCACCCACTCCCAGGATATATTTTTTTTCTATCCTAGGCACTACGATTGCTCCTTTTTACCATGTACTCTTTTTACCATGTATTTCACTGTATTACAATGGTTCATTTCTCCATTTATCTTCCCCCAAAGAACCCGATCTCTTACATGCTAAGCAAGACCTGTAGGACTCCTGTAACTTGAAATCTTTGGCTCTGATTGCCTAACTTCAAGCCATTCAACAGAATGCTGTTATGATGCTAATAGTACAGAATGGGGTGACATTCATTTGCAAAACTGTGTTTCTCGTAGAAATACTGTGGCTTTGATGGAAACAAAATACCAACTCCCACTAGCCATGCATTTTAAAACAGGGTTTAGCTGTACTGTCACTAATTTTTATGCTTTGCTATGGAGTAGCTACCTGTGAACAGAGTCTTACTAAGATCATGTAGGCGATCAACATAGTCGTTAGGTCAACTAAGACTCTGAAAATTTCATTCTTTAAACCATAGAAAGTTACAGCATTGAGATGGGAAGTAGAAGAAAAGGAACTAAAATTTACCGAGCTATGTGTTCTACTGAGTGTCAGATGCTATGCGGGGATCAGAACTTTTTCTAAATTGCCTTAGATTTGAGGAAGAGTTTTGCCTAGCACTAAAAATTAAATCAGGACTGTAACTCATTTGATCAGTAAGAACCTCTAATATTGTCTGTGAACACAGAATAAATCTTTTTTTAAAAGAGAGCATTCAAGATAATCACTTGTCTGTAATTATAAAATAAATTTCTACAAAGGCCAAAAAAATATATTACACTAGGAGCAAAGACATTGGGGTTCCAATGCTGAATATTCTGACAATCTAACGGGTCTTTAGGCAAATGCCTAAACTGTATTGTGTTTTAGTTTTCTAACTCATAAAACAAGTGGAAAAAGTCTAACTCACCATAACAATTACTATGATAATCAAACCATAAAATATATGTGAAAGTATTTGAAAAGAAAAGGGCAATATATAGATGTGAAGTGATAGTATTTTATTTTTTGTACTCCTGCATCAAGAAATTTGTGATCTCTAGAATGTTGCTTAATAATATCTACGATCATATAAAGATATCCAGCCCTATGGGTTCTGGAAGCTGTGATAGGTTAATCAATTAACAGGAATACTATTTCATTAAGTAGCATTCCTTATGAGTTTCTCAATACTACTTTGCAGTCTAATCAAGAAAATTAATGCAGGCTTCTTATTTTCCCCACCAAGTACTAAAAATGCTAAACTGTGTTCATTCATCATAAAATGACAATATGGCCCTGTCATTAGTGGGTTAAAGATAGCTTGTGTCACTGCTTCCAGATTTAATCAGACTTACTAATAATCATTCCTAAACTCAAGGGTAATGATACATATTCCACATAAAATAATGCTGAATTTTCATTAATGCCTCGGGGATCAAATGATTATAGCTATCACTATTCTAATTTAGTATAATCAACACAAAATTATTTAGGGTTTGTTGGCATTTTTTCAGCGCAATGACTTTTTCAATGTGATGATGAAAAACACTCTTTTTTTCCTCTTCCTTCCCCAGAACACTTTCCCCTTAGAGCTATGCTACCCTGGGCACCAACAATCTCATCTCAAATGTAAAACGAGCACAGACTATAAAATTCTTAGGACATCCACAATCTAAACATCTATACAATCAAAGGGGCTCTGAGTGTCATTACTCATTTTGAAAAATAGGCCTGATTAGTTCCAATCTTTTTGTAATTTGGCTATAAATCTGGTGATAAATTAGTTGCCATTTGGCTTTTCTCTCCTCTGATTCTAACATTATACACTCTCATTGAAGAGCAAGGGTCATTATGGAAACAACTGTAGCATATCTGAGAAATATAACACTAATTTTCTAGTTAAAAGCCTCTGAAATTTCCCCACTGCCTAAGTAGTGTTGCTCTACTTGACCTCTCTCATTGATTGAATAAATGTTAGTTCTGGCCATAAAACAAAACCTCTGTATATTGACTACCTTATCTATCTGGTTATAAAGTGACATCTATAGCAGTCCCTGGAAAAAACACAGTCCCTTTTGTTTAATTCCAAAAGAACCTAATTTTAGAAGTATCCACTCTAATATAGTTTAAACTAGAACTATCTTACTAGAGATAGTGCTAGGAAAGATGATTTTGAACAAGTCATAAAGTATAAATCTAGTTTACTTCTAATAGACACTTTGATAAACATTTAAATTAAGAAGTTACTTTTATTAGCCATGTTTACATTTCTATAGGCTGTACTCTTTAAGAATGACTAGTTTAATAGATTCTTTGGTTCACTTCTATATGCATAGCCAGTGTCAAGTTGTCACATTTTATTCATCAGTATTCCTTATCTCTTACATTTTTCTAAGTTCTGTGACTTTCAAACACATTGAACCTTCTTACTTTTACAACTTCACTATCAATCATTATTTTACTCATGTCAATATTACATTATCTGTCCATTGCATTCTGACTACCATGTTAAGAGCAATGGTAATATATTTCAAATGTCACTATGATAGCATGGGCAACAGATCAATTGTAATCAACTGTTGATTGTGAGTTAAGAATGGGTGCTCATAAATGGGTGAACACTACCTTCCCTGTCGTTCTTTATAGCTCATAGCTCACAACATTTTAAGTTGAGACATTAAATCAGTGCTATGTATAGAAGTGCTACCAACTTACTCTCACCAAATGTCAAATACTCGTAGGAAAAGTAAATTTTCCGTATAGTTTATGGGCAGGTAAAGCACAGAAAGGATAGGCTAATGATTTATAATGATGATAATTTACTTTTATTGAATGCCTCCTAGGTGTCAGTTTCTGTACTTAACTTTGGGTTTACACTATCTCATATAAATCCTGATAGCAATCTTCAATGTAAGTATGTTTTGTCATCTCAAATTGTTAGGTGAAAAGACACAAATTCTTAAGTTGAAGATTTAACCAAGATCATGTGGCTAGGGGTTGTCAGATGTAAAATAATAATCTAGACCATTTGATCCAAAAACTCAGATTCTTAACCAGTCTAGTCATGTCATGCTTCTTATAATTACAATGGATGAAATTACAGAGGGATATATAGGTTGGATACAGTGTAAAACCCTTGTCTTAATCATTGATCAGCAACATCAAACCCAATTCTCTAACTAAATGTATTTTGAATCTTCCAGTTAGCAAGGAAGAGATCCTTCCTAAAAGAAATTAGAGGTGTCTAGTCTCCATTTTATTTATGAGAATAATTACATTACTTTACCAAGTACAAAGATAACGTATTTACAAGAAACTACTTATGTTTTGTTTTACTCTATTTTCAACTACTAAGTGTAAACTATCATAACGTTGTTTTAAAACCTTTACCAAGGATCTTTTACCAAGCCCCCACATTTTACATCAGTTGAGAAGAAAAAAGAGAAGAAGGTGAAAAAGAAAAGGAGGAGGAGGAGGAACAGGGAGAAGAAGAAGAAAGAGGAGGAGGAGGAGGAGGAGGAGGAGGAGGAGGAATTGAGGAGAAAGAGGAGGAGAAACAAAAAGAAAGGGGAAGAAAGAAGGTGGACTAAAGAATAGTAGTACAGGAAGAGGAAGTAGAAGAAGAGGAAGAGGAGAAAGATCATGTGTATGTTTTCAATTAATTTTTATGGATTATTAAATGAATTAATGATTTAAAGGCTGTTTTCAAACCTATATTTTTATGGACCTCAATAATAATTTTAAATCACTTTATAATTGAAGGTAAAAAAAAAATCAATGATCACATTGTTTCAGCAAAGAGATTTGTGTGCAGGAGGCTGTAGTTAAAATATTTGATATCTGGTTAAACATGAGTTGAAGAATATAATAGATTACAAGAAAGAACAAGCAGTAATCAGGAAAATAATCCGTCACATATGGTTGCTGAGATCCTATAAAGAGTAACCAGGGCAGGTATTACTGGTGGACAAAGGCAGGAGACAGGTCAACCACTAAGCGTGCTGAGCCTCCAGGGGATGTTCAGCACCTTGGATAGCTCTCTGGAGGTTGAGCTGTTAACATTTTAATTGTAGACTTCCAACCTAAAAATCTCAGACTAATCCAGACTTTGTCTTCTTTTGGAACTTTTCTTGGCCTTTATGAGTACATAATATATTTTAAACCAGGATTAGTTCATATAAATTCAGGAAATCACTTAATTTCTTTGTCAGACTGGAAGAGATTGTCTTCTAGCGTAATCTGGTCACCTGTGGGGGTGCCCATGGTGTCAACAGGTCCTCAACGCCAAGTAAAGGACTTCATAACCTTGCTCTTGGGCAGGAGTTTATCATAGATTTAGGGCTCTATATGCAATTCACAAATGTATCCAGAGAGGTGCATTCACAATGCTGTTCACTAATTTAAATGTATAAACTTCTCCACCATAACAAAAATCGTATAGGCCTTAACCCCATTCTATAAGTAGATGTCAAAAGGCTGTTTAGACCTGAAAAAATATGTTTTAACTTCCTATACATCAGCTACAATCAATTTCACTCTGTCCTGAAGGTCCTTTTGCTATTTTTCTTTAAATTGAGAAAATCTATTTCCCAGTAAATATACTCAGAATACTGTCACTTCCACTTTTGTATATATTATTTACAAGAGCAGGGTCTTATTCATCTTTGTATACCCAGAACCTACTTCGCATATAGTAGGACATTGATAAATGGTTGTTGAATACATGAGGTACTGAACAGGTGACCATTGTATATAATCAGTAAATTATAAAGACACATTATATAAGTACAGATTAGAGATGTAATCAAATAAATCACACAGCAAAAGTTACTTGGCATGGCTGTTGATCAATATACCATTTATCCAAGTTCTATAATCTTAAAGAACCCCCTAGGACATACTGCTGCCACAGAACATTTTACGTACCTTAAGGTAAATTCAACTGCTCCCCTAAAGCTATGTGGACATTTATCATCACTAATAAATCTTTGTCTGCAAATATCCATTCTCTACATTTCTCTGGTCAATCTGTTCTTGAAATATACCAGACTGGTTCATACCTTTCTATGTATGCTCTTGATGTGTGTGCCCTTGGCTTTGAACAATCTTGCTATAGATATTCTCATGCCTGGCTACTTCTCATTCAGGTCTAAGTTCAATGTCACCAACTGAGAGGTCTCCCTAAGTATATCAACCACAACCGGGCTAAAGAAGCTCAACCACATGGGGCTTTTAACAGGTCGATGTAGGTAAACTGTGGGCTCCCTATGCTTTATCAGAATGGAAAATCCAGAGAGCTACATCATGAATGGGGGAAAACTGTAGTTTACATTATTATCAGCTTTCTGGTTTTCTTGCTCATTATTTGAGATTTACATAAGTCAGATTTGATTCTCAGAATCAACCATGCTGTAAAATATATAGCAAAACACATAGACTTCTAAAAGAATACCAAAGACATGAAACACTGAATATTTAGAATTCCAAACTCTGAAGACCTTACTTAAAACAGAGAAAATGAGTTCACATATTTGATTTTGACCCTCTCCTGGGAACAAACACTTCAGATGTGCTGGCTAAGGAGTCATGTGGAGGAGAATAAAGGCTCAATCAGAAGTTAACACAAAAAGTCAAGAGATCTAAGTCAATCAAGTACTTAAATGTGTATAAAACCAGATCTGAAGAACAAAGATCAAACGTCACAGTGAGGTAGCGTAGAAGTGCGAAGTAGTTGAAGAATTTATAAGCCACAAATGAAGTTGATTGTCCTGTATTAATTAGCTTCACTGACGTCCTGTTTGTCTTAAGATTGTTAAGTATCCTAATGAAGGAAACATTGAGATTCCTTCTCGCTAGACAACCTTCATCTCTACCTCTCACTTCAGAAGGGGAGCGACCCAATCGTTCTAGTGAAGGTAGAGTGTGATTCCAATACCTAGACCACCAAGCTGAATCCCCGCCCCCCCCCACACACATTCCCTACTACCTACACCCCTGCCCCTAAACGTGCCATTTCCACTCTTAACCAAGGGAAATATTCCAGTGTCATAGCTCCAGATCCACAAGGCAGGGTGAACATTGTCAGTAAGGTTTAAATCCACCAGGAGGGCGTCAGGACCACCGTCAGAGGCAGCCTTACCATGGACATCTGCTAACCCACTGCCTCAGCACAGACTTTACCAGGACCACTGGCTTGTCACAAGCCTTTTGCAGCTGGAATTCCCTATCTGCCTTCTGTAGAGAGGGGGTACATACGCTCCACCACCAAAAGAAGTTCACTACCAAACTAGTTTTTAGGTTTACTTTTCAGAAACCTTTCTTTACAAGCTTACTTTCTTTTCATAGCATTCCACCTCCCACCTGCAGAAACCTAAAATCAATGAGGAGGGAAGCTGAGTAGGAGAAACTAATTTGGAATCTTGGATATGTGTATTACCTAAGAGTCTGATTGTTTGGGGGCATTCAATAACCTCCACTATAGTTTCCCACTTCCACCTCCCATCTATCTTTCCTCCCTTTCTACCTATTATACACTGGCATGTCTCTGTTTTCTTCCTCCAGCCATCTCGAATGCATCTCGTGTTGCAGACTTATCCTATTTGTGGATCATAACAAATTATTACTTTATGTGTGAATCTTAAGGTATCATCTCGGCTGGGAATAGTGCTTCCCCATTCATATCTATCTCACTGCTCCCTCTCAATAATCTAAATTATTATTTCCTCCCTCCTCATACTGGCTGAATTATTTTAGTATACATCCATATCCCCCATGATGTTTTGCACATAGTGGGTGCTTATTTGGGGATATGAACTACACACAGACAAAGACTTAGTAAGATTTTAATTATACTGTACTAATTGCAGAGAGCTAGGATTTCTTTAAAGTAACTACAAAGAATGAACAAGTCAAATTTCTAAAAATTCCAATCTCTATAGAGTCTTACTCAATACTTTACTGCCTACATGCTTCTAGTGGATTGTGAATTTTAGCCCTAAAAACTGCCAGTATAATTTCCTTCAGCACTATTTTATGCAGGTTGTTTTTTGTTGGTTTTTTTTTTTTTTTTGGCTCATCTTAAATATGTTCAACTTATATTGTAAATGTTAAAAAAGAGGGGGAATATACATATTCAGAATTCTAAACCGTGAGAAAAGGCTTGGCAAAGACAGCAAATATGCCTAAACTATTCCTCTGAAAAATATCAATTCATGTTATTATAATCCTGTATAAGGAGGACAAGTCTTGCCTAAACAGATTTATATTTAATGTGTAACATGAAAACATGTTTTATTCCATAACACATCTTGCCATGGGTCTGAAAAAGAATCATATACAGCACAATGAGAGTTTCATATCACCTTTATAGTTAGTATTACATATCCATAAGATACCCTATAGGGTAGAAGAAATATTGGAAGGCCTTAAAAGTCTACAGATACATTTTTAGGCTTGTTACTTTACTGAACTTCATTCTGGAAAAACCTGAGAAAAGATAGCTTTCAAGATAGTTAAAGAGATACAACAAAGAGTAAGCAAGCATCAGTAATCTTACCTTGTGGTTGACTGATACAGGATTTATAAAATAATTGATATTTCAAATTTCCAAGTACTCAGAATATACATTATAAATTCACTAGAGATGCAAGAAGGATTTAGATTAATTGATGGATTGTTACTAATAGTTACTTCATAAATTGTTATTTATTTTAGGGGAGTTATATTCTGAATAGACCCTCTAAATTCTTAAGGTTGATGTCATAATGAACAACTATGTTTTTTTTCATGCCCTCAGCCTTGTTATAAGGAAAAACATGTTGAACTAAAATGGTATATAAGTCCAACTTTTCATAAGGGAAAAATTATTTTGCAATGTGAAAAACCTAGAAAACCACCGAAGGAATGTGTATGGGTACAGTGTGATTGAAGTTGGAGTGTTTCACGCAGCAGTCCTACGCTATGGATTAGAGTTGAGCAAAACAACATGGGTGGAACTAAGAAGAGACATTCATATTTAAACACTCTGACCCTCTCATGGTACCAGTCAGAAAAGAAGACTCAGGGACATGGTTCCGAGGCTTGACCAAGGTCATATAGCTACTTAGTGGTTGAATCATGACTAGAAACGTCGTCTCTGACTCTTCCGTTTTTATAGGACTATCTTTAGACCTTATTCCATAGAAAGATTATAGATAAAATACTGTGACTATAAAGTTCAGTGGCATTTCAATAACAAGCTGTCCTTGAAAGGGCTACAAGAAAAACCTATGAATTCTAGAAAGATATATAATAGTGAATGAATCTCCAGTGGAGCAATACCCCACACTAAAAACCTATGCTGTTGCTAAATTTGAAAAATAGTACCTTATACACTTTATTCAAATTACTCTTGGGAGCAACATTGATTGCCTGTGGGATCTTAGGATTTGGTAGAAAACAGGCTTAATTTTTTATGTGCTAAAACTGTTCCTTCTCCTAGAGCTCAATTTCTAGCAGTAAATGCCAACTTCTTAGATGAAACACTATATGAAGAGGTGGTTCACAGACATATCATTCAGAAACACACAGGTATGGTACATACAATACACACTGGGATTATAGTTTTTACTTTAACGGTGAAGCTGAAACATGTCCAGATGCTTTCTTATAACTCATTGCACCTTTAACAGAAGCGATTAACAAATCTTTGGAAGATAACTTCCAGCAGGTTGGTTTTTGTCTTGTCTGTTTGTTTGTTTTACTTATTTTTACCAAAGTAATAAAGCCAAAACCATGTGTCTCTACTGAAATTTGAATCATCTAGTAGAAAAACATGAAGATCACTCTATGTATAAACTATAAACCATGTAAAGACAAGGCATTATAGTCATGTATTTCTCTTGTATTTTTCATTCTGTCTAACTTAGTGCTTAGTGAAAACACAGTTTTGGGGGAAGCGGGGACTTTCAAGCCAGGAAACTTTTAGTTTTATTCTTGGCTCTGCCACATTTAGTTATAGACCTTGAACAGAATATCTAACCTCTATGAATCTCAATAATCTCATCTGCAAAGATCAAGAAGATCATATATCTCACAGAATTGTTGAGAGGATTAATAGAGCTAATTTATACAATCAAATATGCAAGCAAATGACTGCAAGACTACAGTACTCTAGGTGCTCAATAAATGATAATTTAATTTATTTATGCATCGTTGGCACTCCAAACACAACAGTTAGATTGAATTGGACTGAACTCACCTCCCGTTGAAATATGGCCCATTCTGGGGAGGAAGTTAACAGATGTTTTTGATGATTACTTGATATGCTGCATAGAATTTTGAGGAATGAAAAAAAAGTAAAGCTAGTAGAGGAAGCTGAAATCACTTGTAGAGACTACCTGAAGCAGAATGTGGTGATTAGCATACCAAGATGAGGGCCACAAAATGATGATTAACGCCGCTGAAGCAAAGCCTATTTGACAAGGCTGAAGCATGTGTTATGGAAACTCGGGACAGGATCAGTGCCACTGAAAATTAGAAAGACCAAATTTGGCTAATGACAGCTGCCAAGGATGTATGACAACTAAGTAATAGCAACAGAACATGTAATCATAGGATGCTTGACCTTGGCAAAGTGGATTATTCCAACAGGTATAATTAAAGGCTGCCATATGGGCTGTAGAGTAGAGAGTTACAAATATGACCATGATTTCAGAGGTGTCAAAAGGAATCTATTGCCAAACAAATACCTCTCTCACTCATGGCCGGAATACTGAAATTATACTCTTAGGCTAGATCTCTCCTGGAATACTAATGATATATTCTTTATTATGAGTTTATTAGATCATGTTCCTAGATCAGACTTTTACACGGAGAAGAATGGGAAATAAATGAGGACCCAAGATACTAGGAACACAAGAAGTCAGGATAGTGACAAAACAAAGAAATAGATGTAAACAAGAAAAGCTGAGGGTTGGAAAGATAAATTGCTTGTTTCATTAGTAGGGGTTTCCTTGGGAAACAGTATTGCCGAAATTCTAGAGAGTGAGCTAGTCTTCCAACATGCACGTATGGTTCCTGTGCATTTAATGTAAAGTTATACACATTTTACAATCATATAATTTTTTTTAAATAATGTTAAAATCACAAACCTATTTGGATAAATCACTGAACACTTGGCCCTGCACAAAGTGTTACATACACTATGACATTTAATCTTCACTAGAGCCCTCTGAGGTAGATGTGTTATCCTTCCCTTTTTATATCTAAGAAAGGTCAGCTTTAGATGAAGTAGCTAATTTGTCTGTTAAATGGCAGAGCCAAGACTAAATCACCTCCATTTCACTTCAGGATCTGGGGTCTTAACCACCACACCTGGCCAAACATTCTGACCAAAGGAAGCAAATGCATACACATATGAACGTGACATCATAGGCAATAGAATCAGACGTTGGGTTCTTATTGAACTGAAGATGTCTTTTCTAGCCTGATGGTGACAACAAAAGTTCTTTCAGACACTTGACTTATAACCAGAATTTTTACACTCAAAAATAAGCTACCACCAATATGGCCACTTAGGTCCAAGTTGGTATAATGTAAGCTAATTTATAATCATTGTTAATTTAAAAACTGTCACTTGTTAAATAATAATACAACAGTGACAAGGATAATAAGCTATCCTCCACCAGGAAGAAAGTGACTCATGCAGTCAATTGCAGGCTGACTTTCTCAGGGTATTGGCACATTAAAAATGATGGCTGTGTAAGGAAATAGGTATAAATCTGGCTGTTCTTGAACATCAACCAGAAAGAAGTGAGATGCTCAAGTACTCTGCTTTTGCCAGACGCCATTTCAAATATTCGTTAAAATAGTGCATCATCAGCTCAGAGGCACTAAAGTTGTTTTAAAACAAGTTCCTATACCTGCCCTGCTTCTTTCAGGTGCACCCAGCTGGAAAAATCATTTAATTTCAAAGTACTAAGCAAGAATCCTGTGTTCTGTATCTTCCCACAAAATAAAGAAAGGCCTCACGGTTTATTACTATAACTATTTTTAAATGCCACCCCAACACTATTTTTTTTTTCTGGTCATCAAAATTCTTGCCATTCCCCAGCCTCAGAGATGGTTTTGCTATTAATATCTATAATCTTTGCTATGAATATACCAAAATAATAGTGATTTAAAATAAAGTTCTGCTTTCAACCTTGTCGACACTAAACCTGATGAGGTTTTCTAAGAATCATTCTGAATTCTGATCCGGCTAAGGGGTAATATTTGTCTCTAATTTTTTAGAGTGGAAGTATTGTCTCCTTCCACTGGGAGAGAACTTCCATACCAGTAACACTCCTGGCCTCTCTCCCCAACTTGATTCAGAGTGTCGACTTACCGGATTGGTAGAACCTAGAACATTGACTCTTGATGAGGCCAATGTACCTACAGCAAGCACACTTTCTACTACGCTCCTTCTTGAAAGTTTCATAAGTGCATTCAACTAAAGAAGGAACTGTAGCCTAAGTTTGCCAACTCTCAACTGCTTAGCTATGACTCCTAAGCCCCATTCCATAATACAGCCTCCAGGAGTGATGGACTCAAGCATTGGTGTCCAAACACTGTGATGGCTTGCAAAATCCAAATGTGTAAATCTCTGCTCACCTCCAAATTCAGTGACATCAGACTGCTAGCTTGAATTTGACCAGGTGGGAGTATTTATGTCACAGAAATCTATGAACACTAAAAATCAGCTCCCTCCCCAGCAAACGTTAAACATTTACCAGTACACCTCCAAATGGAAGACAATTTTTTACCTACCGGGGTGCAAAAAAATTGTATAGATATTTTAAGAGATGCTCAAGCAGTAGTTCGCCATAATCAGATGTGTCTGGACACTGATGGTAACCGCTTTGAGCACCTCTTGTAATTGCAGAAGTCAAACATGACTTGTATTCATTTTTTGTTATCGGTATACAAGGTGCGACAATTAAGTTTACGAACTTGTTGCCACAATGTTGCTAACCTTTTTTGATATCAGAGGGATTATTCATGATGAATTTGTACAACTGGACAAACAGCTAACCAAGTTTACTATTTGGAAGTGTTGAAAAGACTGCATGAAAAAGTTAAACGACTTGAACTTTTCGCCAGCAATTCATGGCTCTTACATCACAACAATGCACCAGTTCACATGGCACTGTCTGTGAGGGAGTTTTTAACCAGTAAACCAATAACTGTATTGGAACACCCTCCCTACTCACCTGATCTGGCCCCCAATGACTTCTTTCTTTACCTGAAGATAAAGGAAATATTGAAAGGAAGACATTTTGATGACATTCAGGACATCAAGGATAATACAATGATAGCTCTGATGGCCATTCCAGAAAGAGAATTCCAAAATTGCTTGGAAGGGTGGACTAGGCGCTGGTGTTGGTGCATAGCTTCCCAAGGGGAGTACTTCGAAGGTGACCGTAGTGATATTCAGCAATGAGGTATGTAGCACTTTTTCTAGGATGAGTTCACAACTTAATTGTCTGAACTTTGTATATTGAGTATTACAATTAATACAGTTTTCTTCCTTTCTTAAAATGTGTACACTTTTTTGGCACCTTCTGTCTATCCATCTACTTCTGTATTTATCCCAATTGATAATGTACTCAGAAGGGAGTACCATTTACTGCACTGCCCCAATCCCCAACGATCTCCAAAGGATTTCCTACTTCTTATTTCTCTCAATCATCAGGGAAACAAAGGTTTTGTTTATTTGTTTATTTGTTTGAAGGTATCTCTCTAGTTCCCTATGTCTCAGCTCAAAAAGAGAATAAATACAAAACCTTGAAGAATGGTCAAATTGTGAAGCAAAACAAAATCTACAACCACTTAATAACACTTCCAGAAATTGTTCATAAAACTCTTTTCCTCAAACTAAATAAAACAGGAGAAAATCGTTAGTTTGCTTTACTTCCTCTCATTCTTTCCTGTAATACTTTGTGATTTATAATTTCAGTGTTTAGCTTCCTTTTTTAAATAAAAGGTTCGTTCACTCCTGAAAACTCTGGCACTGCAATTTTAGCAGATTCTATGCAATGGTGGTGATAGTTCAGTTACATGATCTAGAGTACGGAGTTCCTACTCTGCCCTCAATTCTGATGCCTTCCCTACTCAGTCTCCTACAGAGCCGTCACCAGAAATTTTCATCACTTCATTTATAAAAAACTATATAACATTTTAATTAAAACAGCTGTGTGGAAACAGCCACTGGCATTAATAATATTGCAAAGCAATTTTAAAAGAAACCTTGATTGAAATAGACGTAGATAGATACCTTTCTAAGTTTTACCTTTCTTTAATAATCTTTGGTTAAAATAATACGCCAAATCTTAATCTGTACACAAATGTACTATGGTTTGTTTAACCCTGGGGCTAAGCTGAAAGCAGCATAGACTCCATCACATACCGTGTCTTGGAGAGAAGACTACACAGGTAAAAGCCCAGAGGTAGTATTGTGGCTCTGTCACTGAGAGATCATACGAGCTTGGGTGAGTTCTGTAATCATGCTAGGCTCGTTCTCTCATGTGTACTCGTATAGTTAGTCCATGAGGTTTCTGGGCCCTTCCTACTCTGGCACGGCAGGAGTCCCTCTCTCTCTAAGGTCTCAGCGGTGGTTTCCCACCTCTGTCTCAGCTACAGGAATGTTAACATAACCTGCCATGCATTGTTTGAGTTCATGAAAGGGAAGGGATGCATTTCGCCTTTGAAATCTTCCTAAAGTCCAAGTTCTACCTCCCTTCTCCACATGGGGTCCAGAAAACAGTGGGGGTGCTGTACAGGGCATGATTGTGCTTGAGCTCCCCTAAACCTTTGCTGTCAGCATTTCTTCCCCACCCTTTACTTCTCAATAATTAGAATTGGGTGAGTTTCGCTTCAAGTCTCGTGTTCCCTGACTCCTCCACCCCGTTTCACACTCAGGATGGGACCTTTGTTCACTTCTCTTACAGCAACTTTGAAGAGCTGACATATTGGCTCTAGACCCTCTGCCTCTCTCTACCCTCATCCTTCTCCTCCAATGCCCCCTCCCCCCTTGAAGAGGTGGAGAGGGACAGCTTACTCTAAGCTGCAACTCTAAGCTGCAGCATTAATTAAAGTGGTGGTACTTTTTACAGAGAATAGACCATTTTGAACCAAATTTAAGCATTAAAAATAATAATAATAAAATAAAATGTAAACTGATATCATTACTACCTGCATATCTCAGTTAGGTTTCTGTGGGTCATCATGGACTTTTTAGAATCACCAAATATCTAGGTTGGAAGGCCCCTGGTGCCACCTGGTCCAGTTACCTGTCTGAGGCATAAATCTCCACGATGCCGCCACCAACAGGCCCTTCAGCTTCCACTTGCACACTCCAAGTAGCTGGAAACTCTCCACCACAGTGAGAGGCAGCTTTCGGTCAACTCAGACTTTCCTTGTATTAAACTTCTACATCTTGGATGTAGACAATATTTGCATATCTCTGAGTCTAAAAATAAATTCTGTTCTTATCCCAGTGTAACAGATGGGAGGAAATGGGCACAGAGATGCTAAGTAATTTGCCTCACATAAGTGTCAGCCCTGGGATTTGAACCTAGACCCACCCCTTAAGGACAGAAGTGATACTGTCTCTAGCTTCATAATGAGTAATGAAAATGCCTCCTTGATTCAATTTATATTAAGGCACTTTAAATATTTACATAATTCATTTCTTACTCATTTGCCAAGTTGTCTCTACACATCATTATTTACCATTGACTCTCCACTCTTCCCTGATACTAACTTCAAAAACAAACCCATTCCTGCTCCCTTGGCTCCTATAATGAGAAGGTTCATCTCCATTTCCCTCATTTATTGTCATCTTTCCCATCCTTCAAGGCCTGGATTAACTTCACCACCTCCCAGGACTCCTCCCAGCTACTCAGTTCAGCAAGGAGAAAGCCCTCCTTCTCTAGCCTCCTTTGCCAACAGAAACAAATAGCTTACTCACTCTTGATAAATAATTATTCTTAATACCTGAGTTCTCAGTTTTACTGTAATCTCACCTACTACAAAGTATCTGAGAACCTGAGGT
Organism: Rhinolophus ferrumequinum; assembly: GCF_004115265.2. Lineage (NCBI taxonomy): Eukaryota > Metazoa > Chordata > Mammalia > Chiroptera > Rhinolophidae > Rhinolophus > Rhinolophus ferrumequinum. Next base: position 20,516,244 of record NC_046289.1, read on the forward strand.
TTTAGTAGTGAGTGCCCTGTTCGGCTCATAGCAGGTGTTGAATAAATGGGTGACCAATCTCACAAAATGTCCCCTAATACCTTACAGACAGACTCTTCTCTCTTCTTTCCTTTGAAAATGCATGGGGATCAACAAACTAACTTCTAATCCAGAATAAAGAAATTATTCTGAAATTCACCCAAATAATGTTCACATTTCCTTCCCTACTTGATAGCACGGCTGGTAATGCATCTGTGGCACAGCAGATGCATTTCTGCATGCCAACCACCAGAGGGAGGGCTTTCCTTTCTTTTCAAGGCTTATCCAGAGCCTGACCAGAGCCTTCAGAAATCTGTAAAATCTGTTACACTCTGCAAAAAAGCTCCTTTGGTGACACTCCTTCATCCATCCATCTCTACCATCATATAAAACACCCCATATTATCCTAGTCTTCTCTAGGGGAGAAGATCCCCTAACATCCTCCCATCTTAAGTCTGTTCACCAAATAGATAGGAATCTGGGGGCCAGCAGGAATGGCAGGAAGGGGATGGTGAGCCCACATTTTCCCCCTCCACATTCAGCAAGACTGAGCACTGGGTAATCCTTTAAGATAACTTTCCTTCTTGAATTCTAGGCAGATCAGTTTTTAGCCCGAGAGGCTGGGGGTGGAATTCTATAAATATCCCTAATTCACTGCAATACTCCATATATCTTGCAAACCAGATTTCCTTTCCCATGTGAAAAGACAGCCTACCATAGTTCTTTCCTAAATCCTCTGACACTTTTACAAGTAAGGTGGTGCGAGCCCTTTCTTTCTTTGAAAAAGTGTATATCAATGTACGTATTTATAGAAATCTGACAGAGCTGACACCTGGTTCTCCAAAAAATGTAGCTTCACTCTAACCATATTCCACTGACATTTGCAGAATATGATTATTTTTGATAATGGGGAACAAAGGAGGAAGGGCAATGAGAACGGTAAAGCTTTTATCCAAAATTTCCCCAATGCAAAGCGCATCATTATGTGCAGGATAAATGTGCAGAACCCACATGCAGAGTATCATTCTTTTCTCTTTTCTTGGGAAGAACAGGGTTTGCCTTTTCCTACTGAACCTCATACCTGCTCCTGCATGCTCTTCACTAGATAACCCTCCTCTCCCAGACCTGCTGAGGTTCATGTCCAGACCGCCATAGAAAACTAATAGTTCTCTAAGAAATGACAAAGTGCTTTTTGAACAGTACACAGGCCTGCTATCTTAAGTGCTGAGGAAAAGCCATCAAATTCTGGGCAAGATGCAATGCAAGTCAAATTTGACACGTTGGAAGTTAATGACTTTATTATGCTTCATGGTTTATAATTCAGTCATAAGCCATGGCAGGTTGGGCACATTTTTTGCAGACAGTTAAGAATTAGGAGGACTAAAGGCTGTCAGCTTTACCAGATGGTCATTAACTGGAAATGTGTTGTTTAAGCAAGATACACTCAAGGGGGAAAAGGCTCTCATACAGTTTCATTCTCCATGAATGTCTTCATACCTACCTTTCAGGGAGAGGTGAGAGATGCTGAAGGGGAAGGAGGGCTGAAAGGAAAAGATTAGCTTACCTATTTTTCGGCTACCCTCAGCAATGATGAGGTGGCAACATGTACACCGTTTGGATCCAACTTACAACATCAGAAAGGAAGTCACCGTGTGTCAACACAACAGCACATAAATTCATTTTCACATGCAACAGTCTTCACATCATGCTATGAACTTAGGCCAAACAGGTGACAAGAAACTAGGCACAGTATTTCATGGAGGCCAAGTTGGGAAAGCAGGGATTAAGCAAGGATAGAAAATAGTTGAGAGAAGCTGAAGAAGGGAATTCAGAGGTCTGAGAGTAGCAAGGGAGTCTTTGAGAATCCACTAAATTCATTTTACCTACTTCCGTTGACCGTAAGTGGTTTCATTTTCATTGTAACATGTTCAAGGGATTCTGTCCAGGATCTGAGATTCCCTCAGAGTTCTTGGGAATCTCAACACTAGTGTTTAATGACACCTCAGGGAACCCAGGTAAGGAGATAGGGAAGAGAAATGAATTCATGGAAGGAGTGTAACTTATAACCAACCACCTGTTTATGAGCAAAACCCAGTCATAAAAGCATCTGTAAGCAGAAAACACAGAAACATTATTTTGTCCTTTTGACATACATTATGGTGTTTAAATCCCATAACAGCAGCAAAGATTGTAAAGAACTGATTGTAATTGTCATAATTAACCGTATGCACTTCTCCACTACAATGTATAGCTTTGCAACTGGCAGACCTGATCAGGTATAAAAGAAAACAGAGCTTTTGAAATCCCAGGAGGTGGAGGAAACAACTGTCATCTGATTCCTCTCATTCTAAATTACTGTGGGTAGAGGCGAGAAAATTCTCCAGCCATTTCAAATATGGAAAACATTCATAGAGAAGACACAACTGGCATCTAAAATCACATTTCTCTTTCTTTCTTCCTTTCTTTCTTCTTTTCTTTCTTTCTTCCTTCCTTCCTTCCTTCCTTCCTTCCTTCCTTCCTTCCTTCCTTCCTTCCTTCCTTCCTTTCTTTCTTTCCTTTTTTGCCATTTTGAATGTGATTTGGAAGGGGGGTTCAAAGGCATAGACACAGTGAGCAGATAAAATGCTTATGAGGACTGAAGCAGATGTTCCTGTCATCATTTCTTGGAAGATGTGAAATGGCTGTATGAAAGAAAGCAGCCATGTCTTAAAGAAATAAACTTACCTGGAAATACTGAAGACCTCTAAAGGGTTAGTTGAGTAAAAACAAAAAACTCACTTACATGCCTGCGCGCGCACACACACAGACACAAACTCCAACATCCTCATATTCTCCTGGAAAATCTAGGCTTAATATCTTTATTATTTTTCTTTTAATTACCCAATGTAAGCCAGAAAACAAATATATGAAATAATACTTTTTTTTTCTTTAGATTGGAGAAGCAGGGATATAGGATAGTGATAAAACTCATGTGTAGTATATGTGATCTTAAATCGAGGAGCTAATATTCAGAAGTCTGTCAGTCCGTGGAATGTTAGAGCTCGAAGATTCCTAGACAGCTACTGTCTATTCTAATTGTTACACACACATCAACTTTACTATAGTTTATTGACTGGAATAAGTAAATTGCATATTCAAGGTCGATGTTCTTTCCAAAGCAAGAAGAAGGAGCAGAAATTGGTGGGGGCAAACGTATATAAGTAGAAAAAAGAAAAATGAGACACGGCCAGATACCAAAAAGGTGTGACTGCAGGAATTAAAATTACAAAAAACATGAATTTACAGAAGAACAGATTAAAAGGTGAAATTTTCGGAAAAAAAAATGACTTTAATTATGCTATTCATATTTGCAAATGTGGCAACATTTCTTTAGATGTTTCCTGATCCAGACAGACAGAGCTATTCCAAATCAAAAACTCAGTAAAATTAACACTATGTATTACCATAAAACATGGGTATTATATTTGTAGTGATATTTTTATGATGAATGTTCTTACTTCTGAATGTAGAAATTTCAGTTCAATTAAGAAAGAGGCTGGGATATGAATCTTTAAGTACATAACTCAAATAAGAATTCTATGAAATGAAGATGGCAAATTCTATATTGCCCGTTTATTTTCATTCAGCCAAATAAGATTGTGTCAACAGACTTTTTGCAAGCCTGTGTCACCAAAATGTCACTGGCTTGTTACTCCAACTATTACTCATTATTATTTAAAGGATTCAATACACATAATAATATGTTTAAAAAGATGCTAGTGGGTAGGAAGCACCAGAAAGAAGACAGAAAAAAATATTATTAAATGAAGCATGGGTGACACATACTGGTTATCTGAATATAAAACCATTTTGTGGCTACTTTATGTATAAGGGTAAACTATATATAAAACTATTTCATGGTTGCTCAATATTTTTTCAACCAAACCATAAAACTTTAACAAATTCTTGACTACATATAGGACACCCTTACTTTTTTCTTTAAAGTAAATTAGTTTAAAATCTGTTCTGCCCTCTGAATGCCTAGAACTATGGCAACTAATTATACTAAGAACTGAGTTAGGTAACTTCGTATATATTTTACCACTTTTATTTCTCATTATAACTCTGTAAAGTGGGCATTATTATTCTCATTTTGCAGGTGAGAAATTTGAATTTCAGAGAGATGTGGCAACTTGCCCAAACACAAATCGTTAGTCAAAGAACAAGGTCTTGAACCCAGATATGGTGGATTGAACGGCAGCATCCTAAATATATGTCCACGTCCTAATCAACACAACCTGTGAATGTTACTTTATATGACAAAAGACTGATTAAGTTAATCATCTTGAGGGGAGGAACTTATCCTGGATTAGCCAGGAGGACTCTAAATACAATCACATGTATCCTTATAAATTAGACATAAAGAAGAGTAAAAACACACAGCAGAGAAGGCTGTGTGAAGATGGAGGCAGACTGGAGTGATGTAGCCACAAGCCAAGAGACGCTGACAGCCACTAGAAGCTGGAAGCAACAAGGAAGAGAACACCTCCCTAGAGCCACTAAAGGGAGCACAGCCTTGTGAGCACCCTGACTTTGGACTTCTGGCCCCCAGAACGGTGAGAGGATAAATACAGGGTCTGACAATTAACTTCACGAGCTTGTTGCACCAATGTTGTTAACTTTATTTGATGTCAGAGGGATTAGTCATTATGAATTTGTACCAACTGGACAAACAGTTAACCAGTTTACTAGTTGGAAGTGCTGAAAAGGATGCGTGAAAAAGTTAGACGACATGAATTTTTCGCCAACAATTCATAGCTCTTGTATCACAACAATGCACCAGCTCACACGGCACTGTCTGTGAGGGAGTTTTGAGCCAGTAAACAAATAACTGTATTGCAACACCCTCCCTACTCACCTGATCTGGCCCCCAATGACTTCTTTCTTTACCTGAAGATAAAGGAAATATTGAAAAGAAGACATTTTGATGACATTCAGGACATCAAGGGTAACATGATGACAGCTCTGATGACCATTCCAGAAAGAGTTCCAAAATTGCTCTGAAGGGTGGACTAGTTGCTGGCATTGGTGCATAGCATCCCCAGGGGAGTACTTCGAAGGTGACCGTAGTGATATTCAGCAATGAGGTATGCAGAACATTTTCTAGGATAAGTTCACAAACTTAATTGTCAGACCTCGTATGTGTTGTTGTAAGCCACACAATTTGTGGTAATTTGCATGACGGCCACACAGGAAACTGATAACACAGGTCTTCTGGCATCCTTTCTACAACACTAGTCAAGTTTACTGACATGCCATCACCAGGTTGCAGAACTCAGAACATGGTACCCTGCCATCACCAGGTTGCAGAACTCAGAACATTAGGTCAATACACTCTTGGGGTCATCCATAACAGACTTCAAATCTAAGTTCTTCAGACTATATATGAATTCGTGTTTTATATATTTGATTCAAAATATTTGAATTCGTATTAAAGAAAACCTACAAGAACACAAGCTCCTTATTTCATAGGCGTGTCTTCTTTCTTTACTTAGATGAATGGGATTACCCAAGATGAAGCAGAAAATAAATGAAATGCTCCTTCAATTGTTGCTCTCATGGAGTCAGTTTGATCACTGAGGAAACCAGTTTTACCACTGATCTTTTTACATGCTTAGTATTAGCTGTGTACAAATGAGAATAAATTTGGCCTAAAAGATTTCAAGAGTCTAGCTCTAAGAGTCAGTATAATTAACTTTCTGTTTTCTCAATAAATATTTGTTGAATGAATAAAGGAATAAATGAATAAATGAATATGTTGCTATGCATGGAGCCAAAATAATCAAGTCCCATTGTATCTCCATAACAAATATTTAAGCCAGAAAGAATGGCTGTCTTACCAAACTATCATTCTCCAGGATAATAACCTGAACAGATTATAAATGATCAGATTAAAGAAATAAATAAATAACTCTATGGTAATAATGCATTTAAACTCCCTGGGATGAATTCTTACATGAAGCATATGAAAATTTAGGTATAATTCAGTGTAAGAAAGAACCCGAAAAGTGAAATTTGAAGGAAAAAATTTATTCCCAAGACAAGACATAGGAAAAAGAGATCACAGTACTTTCTTTGAGTCGGGCAGTATTCTAAGTATTTTGCAGAATGAAATTATTTAATGCTCACTACAAACCTAAGAGGTAGGGGTCTATCATTATCCCCATTTTACAAGAGAGAAGACAGTTTGCAAAACTCAGTGAAATCAGACAGCTAGTAAGCAATGTAGCAATTAAGAGGCCGAGTGGCTAGTACAGCATTATTTGTCAAAACATTGGTGAAAGAGATAATCAGGGCAGGGTAGTTGAACCAGAACCTGAACTCTGAACATGAAACCCACTACTTCATTGATTTATTCTTTCATTTTAAAGATATATGGGGTCTGACAATTAAGTTCGCAAACTCATCCTAGTAAAAGTGCTACATACCTCATTGCTGAATATCACTATGGTCACCTTCAAAGTACTCCCCTTGGGAAGCTATGCACTGATGCCAGAGCCTAGTCCACCCTTCAAAGCAATTTTGGAACTCTCTTTTTGGAATGGCCATCCGAGCTGTCATTGTATTACCCTTGATGTCCTGAATGTCATCAAAATGTCTTCCTTTCAATATTTCCTTTATCTTCAGGAAAAGAAAGGGGCCAGACCAGGTAAGTAGGGAGGGTGTTCCAATACAGTTGTTTACTGGCTCAAAACTCCCTCACAGACAGTGCCATGTGAACTGGTACATTGTCATGATGCAAGAGCCATGAATTGTTGGCAAAAAGTTCAGGTTGTCTAATTTCTTCACACAGCCTTTTCAGCACTTATAAATAGTAAACTTGGTAAACTGTCCAGTTGGTACAAATTCATAATGAATAATACCTCTTTGCGAACGTAACTGTCAGACCTCGTGTTTGCACAAGCAATATGTGCCAGGCATTTTGCTAGATAGCAGAGATATAGAGGAAAACAAAATTATGTACTAATAAAATGTTTTAAAACACAAGAGAGAGACTTAATTGTCAAAAAGTGATTTGAGGAAACATAATTATAAGTGAATTTAAAAAAAGGTGTCTAAGTATTCTTAAATAATTCTTCAACTAGCAGACATTCCTACCAGTCTTTTAGTGAGCATGATTATAAGATATTCTAGGCCCTAGTTATCCAAGATGGTGCCACAAAGACAGGAAAGAGTGTGAAGTCAATTCTCAAGGCGCTCTGGGAACTCATGTAAAGGAAAGAATTATCTTACCAACAGTAGAAATAAAAAAGGCTACGCAGATAACAGCTGGAGAATAATTTACACAAAGGAAAATTATCCATTTGGTTCTAAAAACCAACAAAGCCAGAGGTGATTTTTAAGGAAAGTAGAGATGCTTCGTAGCAATTCTAAGTGACCAGGTCAGAAGTCACACTAGTCTGTTCTTTCCAGCTCTATGCAAAATAAGTCAACATACTTCAATTACATGATAGAAATCTTGGAGAAGTGCTCAAACTCTTAAAATAGAAGGAATCAGATTTGAATTATAGCTCTTCTAAATACCAGCTGTGTGACCTTAGGCTGGATACGTAAAGACATCCAGTTTTAATTTCATCATTGGAAAAAAGAGATAATAATAGAACCCACCTCATAGGTTGGTAATAATGTATGTGACTTGTTTAACAAAGCATTTGGTACATAGTAAATGTTCCATTATTGACTAATACTAGTGTTATTATCATTTGATCAATTACTATGGCTATAAAAATTCTTATTAAATTTAATCAGGGTTTCTCACTGTTTCACCAATAATCTGGCTTTCCTCCTTCAGGGTACATGGTAAGATTACACTTCCTTTTTCCCTTGGAGTTTTGTCTCCCCATGTAACTACACTGGGCAAATGGAATGGAGGCAGAAAGAAAGTATCACTTTTGGGCAGAAATATTTCAAGGCCAGTCGTGACTCCCCTTATTTCTTTCCTCCTTCCAGGGTGACCAGCAACATTCCAGAGGGTCCCCGAATAATGATGGCACAAAGCAGAACCCCCTGCCATTCCGTGATGGACATGAAGTGTCGGGTGGGAAATAAACTGCACTGTGTTAAGGTACCGTGGTACGGAGTTTGTTTCCGCAGCACAACTTGACGTATCCTGACTAATGAAACAGCATCCCAGATATGTTCTGACCTTTAACTTATAAGTAATATAAATACCTTGAGTCCACTTTTATATTGACCCAATCTCTACAATCTCTTCTTTTGGTTCTTGTTACCTTTATGCCCTTTTCAAATATTTATAAATCCAGTCTGTCTCATAGATTGAAATTTCCCCAAGACAAAGACTATGACTTTGTAATTCTCATTCTGTATACAACTTACAGCAATGCTAAACAGGATTTAGCATTTAATAAATGCCTCTTTGACAATGACAGCAATGATCATAAAACCATCTGCATTATAATCCCTCCATGTCCATTCCCACTTACTTCTCTCAACTCAATAGCTCCCTTGGAAGAAAGACAGATATTTTGAAAACAACTGTCACCCAAGAAGGCGCGTAGGTGGGCATTTTGCTCTCTAACTGTTTTAAACCTATTCTGAGAGTAGAAAAACACATCTGTAAAGCTGATAATCCTGGGCCTTGCATTAATGCTCCAGAATAAGTAACAAAAACTCAAATGTGTTCATGTTCTATAAAGGAAGCATAAAAATAATTAGTCTTTATACAAGTTTTCCTTATTGGAGCATTGATGCATAAAACACTTGGAGACTATTTGCACATCTCATAGAGAAGCAGGAGCTGGCTAAGTAGTGTGTGTGCATGCTGATGTGGTGGTCTTGCTTTATTCTTGCGGAACCTTCCCACATCCTAAGGGGCATGATCTTAACTTGCTTCAGCTAGGCAAATTAGCAGCCAGAGTGACAAGGCTGGGGAGCATACCTTGGACAGGGTGCAGTGGGGAAGACAAAGGTGGGCAAGGAGGGCGGTGAGCATGAGAGTGGATGAGGCAATGTGCCCAGCCTGCAGTGAAACACACTTTTCACTTACATCCCTTTGCTTCCTTAAAGAGTGGTCTATAGAGCTAACCCTGAGAGGGCATGCAGCCCATCTGCACTCACTGATTGTCACAGCACCTCCTCCCCTCCAGATGGCACTATAGATAAGTGAGAAAGGCTCAGGTGAAGAACGTGGACAGGTAAGAAGCAAAGAAGGTGAGAAGGCTGAAGACTTGTGTTGATCAAGGTGAAAGGACACACGCTCAGTTGCTTTTAAGATGCAGAGCAAAATCCTCACCGTGACTGACTATGGACAGCCTGCATTATCTGACACTTCCCTTCCTCTCCAGCCTCATCTGCCTCTGTTCTAACCATCCCTCTCTTTGCTTCAGCCACATTCATCTTAAGTTCTTTAAAGATCCTTTGCATACCCCTCTCTGTTAACCCAGCTAACTCCTACCCATCATTCTAAGTTCAGCTCAAACATCACCTGCCCAGGAAAGCTTTCCTTGACATTCCACAGCCACCCCAGAGTAGAACAGGTCTTCTGGACATACACCTTTGTACACTGACATTTCCCCTCATGGCACTTGTGACGTTAAGTCTTTAATCTGCACTAGTATATTTATGTATTTAGTGGCTTTCTCTAGCACTAACTAGTAAGCTTCATGAAGGAAGAGACCATGTCTACTCACCATCAAATCTCTAGCACTCACAACTCTCCCTGACATACACAGAGTGTTCATCAAATAGCTGTTAAATGAAAAAAGTTAGTGAATTCTTTGGACCACAGGATGCCGATGAGCTTCATATCTTTTGGATAAAGCCACCTCCTCCTCCCTTCCAGAAGCTGCTTCTCTGAATCTTTTCCCAGTATGGATCTGGCTGCCTGCCCATGGACCACTCTTGGCCAGAATCTCAGCTGAACAACACATTAGACGGAAGCACCCACTTATCAGGAAGTATCTCCAGAATTGAAATATGGCTAGGGGTCCCAGAAGCAGAGAGAGGATTTAAACTTTAACCTTCTGGCCGAGAGAGAGAAACTTTTCCTTTACTCTCCTCCTGTAAAAACTACAGGAGTTCGATGAGAGTGTGATCCTAACACAGATTCATTGTCAAATCCTTCAGAGGCATTTATGAAAAGGGACATTTCTAAATCCTAGGAATCTTTTTTTTCCTCCCCAAAATGTTCCGGGTGTTTTTCATGATAAGACAAGTCTGGGAACAACTGGGTTAGGGAATGCTTTTAAGAAACATTCTATTCAAAGTGTTGGGCTAAAGGTTTGAGAACCGTGAAAACTCTTTTTACAAAGAGAGGAGCAATGCCCAGGTCAGTTCCATTTCTAGAAGGAACAAGCTCTGTGATTTCCAGGCCCTTAACTGTAAGAAGCACTCGCACAGGGCTATGCCAGGAAAGTAGGGAATGAATGTATTCTTGTCATTTGGGACACTCCTGACCCCAGAGAGCTAGGTCTTCCTAAGCTATCACTGCACAGGAGGGGCTGGAACAGAAACGCACAAAGGAGCAGACATTCCCCTTCCTGCAAGGAAGGCAAATGCCTTACACTGACCAGAGCAACTGTAACCTGCAAGTAGAAACATGAAGTGCGTTACTGAGCATGGAAGCGGCCCTTTTTCCTCAACAATGACTCACCCCTCATGCTCACTCTGGCAGGTACAGTTCCTCCAGCTATGCTTCCCAGACAAAGAATAAAAGGCTAAAAATCAAGACTGAAATCTTGGAACAGAGTTATTTGGCTACAGAAAATTCTAAGGAAGAAAGACTCAACAATGACAAAACAATCAAAAATGAGCAGAGATAAAATTGTGAATTAGAGAAGGACTTAGCACTGAATGAATCTGAGCCATGTGTTTAAGAATATGAGCTTTGGAAGGAGGCTGTTTCTAGATTCAAGTTCATTTTCTGCCATTTACTAACTGTGTGCCGTTAGGCCATGTCAGCTTCTACGTGTCTCAATTTCCACATCTGTAAAGTGGAAAGAACAGCATTGACGTCTCAGAGGTATTTTGAGAATCAAATAAAATAATGCATGTAACAGTGTTTGCCAAGGGCCTGGAAGACAGTGAGTTCTCAATAAATGGTAGCTATTATTACTATTATGATTTCACGTGGAAGACTTCAATTCTATATTATAAATATGGTTATCAGAAATATCAATGCACCCACATTGTCCTAGACAATAAAGAAGTCGATAAGAATTCATGTTATAAGAATGAAGGAATATTTATATGTGAGGTTGTTAGCCTATATATTTTTTTAATTAATCTTATTATGACAGAAAAGCACAGCATGGTTATGATTTAAGACAGATTTTATGAAGAATTGCTAAAATAGAGAACTACTTGAATGATTTTTTTTAAGTTTTTTTTTTTTTTAATGGAGGACAATTTGCTAGAGGAACAAAGGAAAGAGAGTTAAAGACTTAATTCTTGATCATAAAACTTCCATTATGTACATGAGATAGTAGAGGTAAAAGGGGAAAAAGGCGAGGGGTTGCCCTAGTCCTATTTTATTCTCCTTGGTAATCACTCAATATCTGATACCAAATATCAAATATCTAATCTATATCACTAACATCTAACCTACATCTAATATCATTCTACATATCTAATATCGCTCAATAAAAACTCCACTGAGCCCTCCGTGGGCTTCTAATACAGATATTCAGTTTTAGATTCCAAGAAATCAACTTGAAAAAAATGCTGCTTAACCTAAGTCTAAAAATTATAAAAGCAAGATTTTACATGTATGCAAATATCTGTTTCCTGGAAAACTGTCCTGGGACATAAGAACATGCAAAAGTAGGTCTTCACTAAAGGTGGAAGCTCAGGTAACTGACGTATTTCAATAAGAGATTACATGGACGACAAACGCATGGAAGGGGCAGTCCAAGAATGAAAGCAGAGAAACCCATAGGATGAGTTTTCCATCTTGAGGGCTAGAACCACCAGGCACAGGAGCAAGGGGCCAACAACCACCCGTGGGTATTGCTCAAAGGACACTTGCTCTTTTGAACAGAATCAGAGGAGGGTGCTACAAGGGTGTATTTTCTGCTCAATCAAAGTAGGAAACATCTTAAGAAGGAAATGGATGCCAAAATAAAGAAACAAAGGACTGGGGCAAAGCGTTTTCAGATTTCCTTCCATAAATTACTGTGTTTCCCCAAAATAAGACCTAACCGGAAAATAAGCCCTAGCATGATTTTTCAGGATGACATCCCCTGAACGTAATCCCTAATGCGTCTTTTGGAGCAAAACTTAAGACCCGGTTTATTTCCGGGGAAACACGGTAGCTTGACAACTGCCAGTAGAACTTAAAAGGCCTGCAGTGGCCATTATTCACAATGGAAGCTAACATCAAATCCCCAAATCAATGAAAAAAAAAAAAGTAGAGTCAACAGAGAGGGCCTTCGGCATGAGGTGGAGAGAGGTTAGTTTTCATTTCAATCAGAACTTGGCTGCTATTTCTAACCCAAAGGTAATTTACTTCTGGATTGAAATAAAGGGAGACCTTAGAAAATAAGGATAGAAATGCTATCATTCTGAATAAACCATTGCAAATCAAGCATCCCAAATAGGGGTCCGCAGAGGTGCATGCACAATCTCCCTTTGCATTCATGGTGGAGTCTCTCATACCTCATCCCCAACCAACCCTAAGCCAAAGTTTCCTAGTCAGGTATGAGGGTGGACAGTAGGTGGCGATGTAGATTAAGTGATCTTGAATATAACTTCACGGAATCCAGACTTCAGGGGAAGGAACAGCTGATCACCTCATGGCACACTCAGGTTCAATACAGTTCTCAAGACTCATCGAGAAGGGAAATGTGGGTCTTATCTGGGTTGCCCCTGACACACTAGGACGGCAGTCCAAACATTCCCCCAACCTAGTCTATTTTCTCCCTGCTTTTCTCCACTGCTGAAAGTCTTTCTACTCAGGTAAATTGTCCCAACCACACCTCAACATGGTTTATTCAGAGAAAGCAGTCACTGTGCAACAAATTAAAACACAATGAAAGAAAATGCCAATCAACTATTACTGGAGCCCTTTAAGCTATCACAGACGACTCAAGATAATGCCACTTTGTTTTCCCTCATTTCTTCTCGTCTCAAGAGTTCCAAATTATAGCACCTCACCTGTGAAAAAAAATTTTTACTGAAATTTAGAGTGCAGTTTCTCAAGTTGTGGTCCCCAGACAACTTACATCAGAATTACTGAGCATGAACATTTATTAAAATGCACATACTCAGTCCTAACTTGACCTAGTGAATCAGATATTCTGTGCATGGAGCACAGGAAACGGCATTTTAGCAAGTTCCTCACTTAGGCAATAAAATTGCTCTTCATATCTTACATCTCATAGAATAGCCTACCAAGAATAGGCAAAAGCCTTTTTGAATATCAATATTTATACTCAGGGCGGCAGCAGAAGCTAGAATTCATAAGGAGAAAGTTGTTTTTCTCCCCCCAACCCAGCCCCACGTCATGACAGATAATAGAATAACAGATAATAGAATAACTTTTATTTTCTTTTTTTGTTGTGTTTTGCCTGTTTCCTAAGACTCTCTGGTTTGAAAATTTTAAACATCTTCATTTTTACAAGTGCCTACAATTTAAACACTGAGGGATTTTTGAATGAAGTAGACAAATTTTGGAAGAAGTCTTTAAAAATTGATTCAGTCAGAGCAAGACCTCAAATGTGGCAAATTATAAGGGCACCATGGAGACAGTGCCTTATGGGAGAATCAGGATGCAAAAACCCCTGTAATGTGAGGTACAGTGACTGGAGGAGATTTGGTTACCAAATTCTGAGAGCCTGTGCGGAATCCTTTCATTCTGAGAAGGGTCACCTCACTAGGGAGATTAGGGTGAGAAGTCGCATTTTCTACATGACACGGGCTCAGCGTATTTGAGGGGCAGAACCCTTTACAAAAGGTGTGCTTATTTATACTACAGCCTTAGACACAGCAACCTTGCTGAGGTGCCTTAGAAAACGAAGATCCTGGATGAGACCGAGGTGTTACTGTAAGTTGGAGAGCCTCATGTAGCTGGATCCCCCAACAGAAGAGGCAATAGAGAAAAAAGTCTGTGTACACAATAAACCACAGCAACAGCAACAACAAAGTCAGGGACAGACACACAGTGGGTGGGATATAGAACCATTTTTTTCGTCACTCATTCCTCCACCTCATTGAGAACCTTCCGGGTGCGGGGAAGCTGAATGCCAAGTGCCCAGACTCAGACCATAGTTTAAGAAGAACGCAGGGCCCCACCCCTGCGGAGCTCCAATGGGCCCTGACAAATCTCATATCTCTGTGTGGGAACCTGTCTTGCCCCAAATCCATCACTTCAATTCCTTCTCTGAAGGTGTGGCTGGCCCCTTGCTGCCACCACTAGCTACCGCCAACTGCAGGAACAGCTGGTGGAATACATTTCAGCAGAGAATCTTAGCCAAGTGCGTAAATCCCACTGGGGGCGGCTGCAAGCAGAGCTGTCGTCAGCCTGACTGAGCTATTTTTGGAGCCATCTTAACGCATGGTCCACAGCTATTCTCTACTCCTGCTTTCTTTTCCCAGCCCTCTCTTTCCTCCCAACCTGAGCTGCTCAGGATTGACTGATCAATAATCTGATAAACAGCAGACAGCCAAAGGGAACTGGTAAACAAGCGACACGAATAGATAGATTTAGGAGCCATATATACACAATACAGAGAATGTGACTAAGGCTGGGCGTCTGGAGACAGACAGCCTGTGTAAGAATCCAGGCTTCACAGATGGACTGGGGGTGCGGGGGGAGGAGGGACAGGAGGGGAGGGGAGGCTGCCGCACAAAAAAATTCTGAAGGAGCATTCTCTCTCTTTTTCTCCCCACCACATGCTGTATGTGGTTCTTGATTTAGCAGGGCAGAGGATTTCATGTACACCTTGCTCCTCAAGCTTCCCCAGCTTGCTGCTTTCTGCACTTAATATGAGCTCATAAGTGGCACAGTGGTTAGACAGGTGGTTCTGAGCAAGAAGGAAGAGAAAATTCAGCAACAGTTTCAGCAGACCCAAACCAACTAGCTCTCCGTGCAAGAGGACCCGGAAATGAAGTTTTGCTCTTCTCAGTGGAACGTATAGACGGCAGCCTCCTCACCGTGACCTGGTCACAGGAGTTGAAGATCAACACTGTAAAGGACACATGGGCCTGTCACTCAGCCGCGAGCTTCCCCCAGATTCCCAGGAGTTGGCACTAACTGACCTGTTTAATTTTCCTAAAATAATGTTACCTTTGGCTTTAGCTCCTTAGACTCTGGTTTTCCTCTTACCCTAGTTTACATTCTTTCATTCCAAACCTCTTAATACTGGTGGTCAAGTAAAACAGTAGCATAGAATGCAGGGAAGGGGTGTGAAAGCACAGGGACCTGGGTTTGAGTCACAAGTGAGCAAGGTAACCCCCTCCCTCTTTGTACCTGTTCCACCTTGAACAAGCTACTCAATCTCTTGAGGGAACTTTGGGACAAGTAAATTGAATCACGTCACTCATCTTCAAAAACATCCCCAAAGTTTCCTGTTGCTCTTAGCAAAAGATCCAAACTCCTTGCCTTGATGGGCAAGACTGCCTGGCACTAACCTCTTTTCTTATCTTCCCTCTGCCCAACGCTGTTCGTTCTCCAGCCAGGTATGCTTTCTTTCTAACCTACAAACACACCTACTGTGTTACCACCTTCACACTGGCAAGACCCTGTGCCTGAATTGCTTCTCCTACATCTCCACAAGGTGGTGTCCTCTCTTCATTCAGGTCTCTGCTCAATGGTCCCTCCAGGGGACGCCATTCTGACCATCCTCCTATGGCCCCCATTCACAGGTAACGTCGATACCTTCTTCATAACATGTAGCCCCAGAAAAATTATGCGATTTATGTGTTGACTTGCTAATTGCCTATGTCCCTTCTCTAAAGTATAAGCTGTCTTGTTCTGAGCTACATTATCAGCACTTAGAAACATGAGTACTCAATAAATATTGACGAATATTATTGAATACACTGGTTTCCTCACCTCAGAAAGGAATAATAATACCTCCTTGGCAGGGTGGCTGAGAGATCTAAATGAGAAAATGAACATAAGTTGTTGATCACAATGCCAGTAACACAGTAGGTCCTTAAAAGTTTAGATTTTTTTTCAGAGTCAGAGGCCACTTCCTACAATTTCAACCACCTGAAATAGCTTGCCTCTACCCTTATAGAGCAAGATCTTTGCATCTTTCCAAATGCTCCCTCCAAGTATGTCTCTAAGTTTTCCTGACCTGAGGTTCTCTTGACTGCAGTGCTGTGATGCTTTTCTTATTAAAATACTGGAAGAAAAGCAGCAGTGAAAAGAATGATTTGAATTTCTTCGATTAAGTATAAGGAAAAGCCAAATGTTCAGTCTAAGGAATGTCCAGCTTGCCATGCCTAAAAAGTAGATAAACATACTATGATCTCCCCTAGAAATGGTAGTAGGAGACTGGAAATCAATGTTCTGTAAAGTTCACAAGACTAGAAATCTTAGACGCTTCTGGACATTTTTGGGCCAGCAAGACCGGAGCTCCAAGAGTTCCTGAAGGGAGAGATCACTAAAAGACATTAGGCAAAAAATAAAATAACTAGGAACATTACACAGTGTATGGTGTACTAATTAGAGAATTTGTTGAATAGCATGAAAGTAAACCATCTTATTTACCAAGCAGTAGAAATAGGACAACTCGGGAGAAACAAACAGAGACACAGCCATGTCCAGTTTGAACAGCTTTCCTGCAGCATGGGGGCTGGGAAAGGGCCTAGGGATAGGGCATCAACCTCGCCAAGATCCGTTTCCAATCCTTTGGTTACAAACCGTCGAGGGCAATATTTTTATTTGATCCTCAGTGAGTGGTTTCTTGTGTGAAATTAGAAAATTCCACGTGGACAAGACCTGGAGATATTCTACCAGTGCCTTGCACTGTTTCAACAGACTCAACACTTTCCAACTGATATATGGGTTCCTTTTCAAAGTTCTATATAACAAGATTAGTCCTCTGAAGAACCAAAATTACTGAGTCTCAGGCATACTGATCAGAATACTCAACTTTTCTCTGATCCCAGTCTTTGAAATATTATTTAAGCCACAACTGAGATGCATGGGTTTTCCAAAGTTGGGGGGAAATGTCCCAGGAGATGCCTTTTGCTTACAGTAGTACCTGTCTTTGATCTGGGTGCTTTCCTGCATTCATCTTCCCATCCTCCTTTTCTTCCCCATTGAGAAGAAGGTTGGTATAACCCACTACTGTACATCAAGGCACAGAGAGGACTTGTCCAAAGCAAATAGCAAGAGGGAACAAAGACTGAGTTACAGCCTCTTCCTACTTATCCTAGTTGCAAATTCTCATGCCATGTGCCATCTTATAAGCTGTTAGCTTAATTATGGAATACCTGAATGCTGTGTAATTATAGCTGTTTTGCATGAATGGCTGCCTCCTTGTAAAATAAAACACCCAGCTAAGTAGTAACACCTGGAATCTGGAAGGATTATCTATTCATAGCAAGAATAACTAAACGGTTGACTGTGTCAACACGTTGTGTGGACTTCTTTAAGCAGCCATCATGAACAATTTGACAGGGATATGCAACTGAAAAACTTGATAACTATCTTTAATCCAGGATACAATGCTACGTATCCTTTGTGTTAGAAACAATTTTCTAAAATACATATTTTAAAAGAATTTCTCATGTCAAGGCCAAAAGAAGTAAAAAGCCATCTGGGGGTGGCGGGGGGGGATGTTTGTATGTAATCCTAAACAAAGGCAAAGAATGAGACAGAACAATTTTACCTACTGAAGTAATATTTTCACTATTTATAAAATAATCAAATGTAACGTGTAATGCTAATTACATTATTTTTTGTGCACTATTACTGCAGCATTAGAAAAAGTGAGTTGTGATGACAGTGGCGTTGCAAGCCACAGGAGTTTTCAGGAAATGGAGCGACATTGATATTCACCCATGAACACTGCTAAAATTGCAAATAAGTGAAAGTGTTAATAGTGTCCTATCCATTCGCAGTGAGTACTGTGGCTTGCTCCCTCAGCTTTCTGATATCTGCATGCTACAGTTTGGAAATCAACAGCCCAAGCTCTATCACCAACGTTAGCCATAAGAGTAAGTCATATGATCTTGGCCTGGCAGAGTTTAGTGGGAAAATGATATGTCTATTATCTTGTTCTTTAAGATCTATCAAACCGTTTAATAAAGTTATCAGCTTATTCTACTCCCATGTCGGGCTAAGCTACGTTTCTCACTTTTTCATTACATTAAAATTCTCAAACCAGGAAATACTCTTCAATGTGTGATTCTTGGTTGTAAGAATATGTGAAATGTTTTAAATATTTGCTAAGCATTTGATGATAGTTAATAAAACTTCCAAAGATGTCTAAAGTAGCATTATTTCATTGTTGTCAGATAATGAAGTTGAATGTGCCATATAAAATGGAAACGCTGATGGATATGGCAGTAGATGTGATTAAGATTCATATTTCAAAAATGTTCCCTTTATAATAGTTGCTGCTGCCAACTCCCAGGGAAGAGATTCGGAACACTTAAAGGAATGCATTATATCCTCTTAGAAAAAGGAAAAACATAAATGGAGTTAACCAAATACTATTTTATCATTAAATAATTTTCTTTAATATTCCCTGGCATGTTATTATGCTAGATATACATATGAAATACCAATAAAAAGTGGATATATTAATCCTGATTTAAAATTTTTTTTTTCAGTCCCTATAATATCTTGGGCTAAGACAAGGCAAAAGAAAAAATAAAAAAAAAAAATCCCTGTGTTAACAAAATATAACCTCTTACCTTCATTTTCCTGAACCACGAACTTTTGGAAATCCTATATTATGCTAGCATAGATAGTGCATTTAGGCTTCTACCCTCAATAAAATTTATTAATTCAAAATCAAACCCAAATTTAGAATCTATAACAGAATCTAGGCTAATATGTACCTTTATGGCATCCATAAAGAATGGCTATGTGAAAGCAAATTAAGGTATTAAACCAGTTTTGCTGAGCCTGTTACCCTTGCTTACAAAAATAAAATAATTTTAAGCATGTGACAAGTAACTTGGAAGACATATTTAATTTTAATCAACAGAAATAGTAGTAGTAAGTAAGTCTTATATATTCTCTAAGATCATTTGTTAGAATGGAGATATACAACGCACACACATATCTTGGTCTAATTATTGCATGTATTCGAAAGCAATTTTATTTTTTTAAAAATCCACGATATGCTCTTTCATTAACTCAGACTGACTTTTCCCTTTGGCTATCTGGAGTTGTAGCAGGTTATTGCTTATGTATGTGTTTTAGTTTCTTCCAGTAATTCTTAACAGAAAACAGAATTCTTTAGCATTCATCTGAAGCATTGTTATCAAATGCATTGCCTGGAAAACTAACTTATCTTTTAAGGCAAGACACTCTAATTAACTTCCCTGAGCTGGCCTGAATTCTGTTAAAACCATGTCCTCAAATTCTACTTAATTGAGTCTAAGGACTTCACTTTCAGTCAAATTAACTCAAGGTATTTTATTTAGATACAAGCAATTTTCCTTGGATAAATGTTTTCACAACCCCAAATGACAATGGATTTAAAATCGTTTTGTTTCCAAAGCTTCATAAATTTACCATATAATGCAGGACCATATACAATATTTTCTGCAAAAGAAACTGAATTGACTCTTCTAGGGTAGGATATAGTTTTTTCCAGTCTATAGTATCCTATCAACTGGTGAGCTTGGGGCATCTAGGCATCCATAGAAAGTACTAACACTTGAGGTGTTTTACCCAATATAGCGATCCAAGATCTTTGACTTGTGAAATCCTCTGTATTGCTCAAATGATTAGACCTATGGATATGATGCATGGCTTTCTTAAGCCTACAGTCTTACCTCCGATATCCTGGTCTCATCACTTCTTTAAATATGGTTCAAATAGTATGATCTGACTATCCCTCAACTGAAACACTGGCTTGTTTCTAGTTTAATAACAGTAGATTGGACTTTGTGAAATTATATTTTGACATCAAACACTTATTCCAGATACCTGTGAATTTGCCTGCCCAAGGGCATAAAAAAGAATAAAACAAAGGCTGATTGTGAATCACAAGGCAAGTTCCTTAACTCACATAAAACTGGGATTATAGGTCAGTCTAACGGGAACAGTTCAAGATAAAGATAAACAGTCCCTTTCCCTCTGCCCCACATGCCGGTTGAATCACACCAGTGTTTTCCTCTCCTTCGAACACACCAACTCTACACTCCTATAAATCCTTGAGTTTTGGGAATGCCCTTGCTCAAATTGTTCTTTCCCTAAGGCTTCCCAAGACTGGGTCCTGTCATCATTCAAGTTTCAAATGTCCAAAGTTCAAATGTCATTTTCTCAGAAAGCCTTCCCGGACAATCTTATCTAAACTTGTACTTCCTCCCACCTTCAGGAATTTACCTTACCCTGTTTCCTTGTATCTGTTGCATTAGGCATTATCTGATGCGTATATGTTTTTATATGTCCACAAACATCTCCAATAGAAGGAAGCCTCATGAGTAAAGGGACAGTGTTGGTCTTATTCATCATTGCCTTACCAGCACCAACAATAAAAACTGCTTTAAAGAAATAGTTTTTCAAACTTCCGTCTGTCATAGAGTTTGGAATACTAGGTAGTTTCGTCTACTTCCCAAACATAACTTCGACAAATACCCATCTCTTCTGGTCCTAGTCCAGAGATTGGCAAACTATGGCTCTTTAGGACCAAATCTGGCCTGCTTCCAGTTTTAGTAAATGAAGTTGTATTGGAACTCAGCCTAGCCCATTACTTTACATATTGTTTATGGATGCTTTTGTACTAGTACAATGGCAGAATTGAATTGTGACAGATACTATGTGGCTCACAAGTCTAAAACATTTACTATCTGGGCATTTATAGAAAAAGTCAGCCAACCTGTGTCTAGACGTTTTAGAGTGGACTGCCAAGTCTCCAAGTTTTGATGGAAATATTCAATGTCAATGACTCTCATTTGTGAGATAAACATTTAAGTAAGAGCTTCATTGTTTTCAGTCGAAGCACCATTCTCTCCAAAAGAGAGTGAGTCTGCAAGTTAACCTGCCTCCCAAACATGTAACATGTGTCATCACTAGAATTACTCACTGGTAGCACTTGAATCAATTATAATTGAACTATAATTTAAATGGTGATTTAGAAGGGAAAGCTAGGCCAACATGTAATCACATAAAAAGGTGATAAAATCCTCATCAATAAACACTTGCTGCCTGCAGGTAATTGTGATATAAACCATCAGTCTGGACACTGAGGGCCCAAGTGAACCAGTTCTTTGTACAAAACAATTTCAGGGGAAGGACATTACTACTCCATAGGAGAGAAACATGCCTCCAAAGGTTGCTGACAATAAAATCAGACACAACTAAGTATGCTGTTACATAGAACAAAGTACATATACAGTACAAGGAAATGCTTTTTCATGAATACAAATACTACATGAAATCCAGCTTAGATCCCTGAAGCGGTGTTGTCATTTCCCCCAACATTATTTTGAGTAAGAGCTGGCCATGAGGCTGAGACAGCCAGATAGCTCAGCATGTCCACTGCCACTGCAGTGCCCCAAATTACAAGGAAGGCAGGGACGAGGCAAGTCGGTAAGGGCTGCTCAGTGGAAGCTTACATAAATTAGTTTTTCCAGCAAGACAGTGAAAAATGGCATGGCCTGGCAGCCCTCAGGAATGGCACTCATTATAGCCACAGCAAGTGTTTCACTTTCACTTATTAGCTTGAAACCTATTTGCTTTTGTTCTGTTCCAAAGATTCTGTGGAAATTTGTTGGAAAGGACCGAGCTTTTCCTTTAAAATACTCTGATGGGCCCCAATAGTTTTCCCATCATCCACTCCCTTTGAAGGGGATTTGTTTGATTCATCTTTAGATTTGGCAAAGGTGAATACAGAATAACAAAGTAGAAACCAAGATGCTGGAAAGCACTGTCCTAAAGATGATGAATGGTCAATTATTCCTGGAAGGTTCCTTTTCGTCCCCTCTCAGTTAGTCCAAGGGATTTCTGCAGCAATGGTACATTAGTAGGATAATATCCAAATTCTGTTTTCTAGTTGTTGATGATCCACCAGAGAAATAAATAGTAATTCAGACTCTAGAAGATTGAGTTTTGGTAAAAATGGACTAGGAGTTTGACCTCCCATTTACAACTAGGCAGCAGAAAAAGATAATCCCTGGGAAAGGGAAGTGAAGACATCATAATATGGGCACGTGCGACTATTGACCACACCCACTCAGGGATAACTGATTTTGACTAGTTAAACTACATCAGTCAGAGACTTGAGTCCCTTAACCATTGACATTCAAAAATAAGGCATGTTTCCATTGGCCAGGAAAATGTGCCGGATTGTTATATGCCATTGTGTAAACCTTTATGGAAAGGACAGTTCTTAGGATTCATAACTTATCTTTGGCCCTGAGGAGAGACATCCAGGAGCAAATGTTTAAAATGCAGTATGAACAGTCCAGCCCCAAATTTAGAACGAGCCAAGTTGTATATAATAGCCATACTGTATTTTAGTCATTATATGGTGGACAAATATGACACCAAAAAGAAAACAAACTATGAAAAAGCTTTTTCCTGGTTGTTAAAATTTACTCGTCTGTAAAATTCAGATAATAATATTACCTACTTCCAGGTAATATTCATAGGTGTGCAACTAACACAGTCATACAGAGCCCTGTGTGCTTGGGGTCTACTGCCTTCTCTGTCTTAAAATTCATAAGAATTTTATCTTTGAATTTGTGTTTCATACGTGAAGTTCAATGGGAGCCTTGACTCGGGAGTGATTTTGCCTCCCCAGGACCAGTTCTTCTTCTGCCTCCACCCAGCGACTTCTGCTACATTTTGTCCTCACATGCAGAGTCATGAAGTGGAGTCTTGGGTCCTTGAAAAGGTCCGCACTTACCCCAGGATTATCTCCATGCTTGAGGGAGCACTTTAGATAGGACATCATATTTTTAAATGTTTTACATGATACCATGACAGGCCAATGTGACAGAGACTGTGCAGAAAAGGAAAGAAAAACAAAAACAAACTTTTTTCCTGCTTGGGAAACAAGGGGCTTGTATTTTCATTTTGCACTAGGCTCTACAGATGATGCAGGTGGTCCTGCTTATGCATGTAATTGTTGTGGGGATTCAAAGTTATAATATATATAAAGACGGAAAATTATACCCAGTTCAAAATAAATGCTCATAAAATATGGGCCCATATGACTTTGCAGTTCTTGTTTCTTCTGCATGCATTTCATCATGGGCGAACACACAAACGCATGTCTCTTGCACCACCTAACTTCACCAGGGATAGTTTAACGCCTCTACGTTTTAACTGAACCCTGGTTCCTGTGGCATTGGTCGATTAGGATCCTCACTCCTAATAACGTGACCCCGCTTGAAAGAGTCAAACAGCCCTGACTTCATTCCACACAAGATTCTAAACCCGCTGCCACAAAACCCCTCCATTAAAACCCTAGGAGTTATTTTGCGTACAGTCAGCGTCTTCAAACTCTGAGCTCTGTCCTGTCTCCTATGAAACATTGTACAAAAGAAGCAATTCCCTTTGACAAATCAGAAAGGAGAGACAAGTACCTAGAAGGTCTGGGGAAACTGATATTTCTACTGTGACAAGTTCAAATGATCAAGGAGCAATTCAAGCTGTGAGATGCAAGGGCCATAAAAGTAGCTGTGGATTTGGGTGCCTGTTTAAATGCTGGGATGGAAATCACATGGTTGGGAGCTAGGCTTCTGTTCAGATATTTTTCTTCTCATCAAACGATGTTATAGCTCTTACTAATAGTAATGATGGTGCAGACAAACTGCCTCAGGACCAAGAACTAATAAGTAGCAGAACAGGTTTAACTGAACCTAGAAGTTCTGTTCTTTCTACCATGCACCACAGTCACTTGAGTTATTGTTTCTGTTTTGTTTTTCTGCTCTGAGTCATCTTCCTCATACTCTTTAGCACCAGTCTGAAACTTATAGAGGCCTATAAACATCATACAGTAAAGAGTATAGACTTCTATCTAGGGTGGGTGAGACATAAAAACCTACATAAAATTGACATGTACAGAACATTACTGTACAAAAGTAACCTGTGCCTTAAATGTCTCTTTGAACCTCTACAAGTTAGGTGGAAGAAGGATCAGATTGCTTTGAAATCACAAGTCCTCATATTAAATGTCAGCTTTATGATACAGTAGTAATTTGTAAGAATTTCCAAAAACATTTTTCTTTTTAGGAGTCAGAAAAATGTCCTTATCATGGTAATCTATGCTATTTATGGAATTAAACATTTTTCCAAAGTGTAAGTAGTCAGTCCAGAGATCGGTTCAGGAGATACATACATAAGCAAATGGAGCTATAGAAATGGGATAAAAGGTCTAAAAAATGTGCATTCAGGGTGCTATGGAATCTTAAAGGTGGACAAATTCAGATCTGCCTCCGTTAGAAGGGAAGGCTTTGCATGAGTGGTGAGCCCTGAGCTATTGAAAGATGAGTACGGTAGTAGTTGGCTAGGTAGACACAGACAGGAAGGGTACCCAGCATGTAATGTATAGCGTGGACACAGGAGCAGAGGTATGAGAGAGACTGGGGACCTGGGGCAACCACGATCTGTTTGCTAAGACTAGAGCACTAGAGCATAATGGAAAGAGACAAAAGACTTCGAATACCAATATTACCAATAGAAAACCAACAAGGCCTGGAGGGTGACTCGCAATGATCAGTTCTGCCATTCTAACACCACCGTCTTCTTAGGAGTCATTTCCATGCCTGTATGATAATCCCTAACTCAGCCTACCTGAACCACTACATGCCAAGTGCCTTTCAATCAGAATTAAACAGTGCCATAGAGACTAGTTATGAACAAAAATGGGACACTAATATGCCTATAGAGCTGAGCTGAGGAAGTCTCGCTCTGGAAAGGTCAAAGTTACAGAAAGACAACCTAAAGAAACAGGATTGGTTACTAGAAGTGGTGTCTTGTCTTCCAGCATTTGTCCTGGAGCGGTAGACTGCATTCGTTTGGGCATCAGCACGCCAGCATTTCGGCAGAAAAGGCAGTACGTGCTATGGTTGGGAGCAGGGCTTTGGGGATCAAACAGACTGAATCTGAGGCTGGACAAAGCATTTCATACCACTGTCTCATTTCTACAAATGAGGATGATAACACCTACCTAGTAAGATAGTGGTGAAGATTAAACAAATCATGCAAACAAACTGCTCATCCCACGGCCTACCGTGTTTCCCCAAAAATAAGACCTAGCCAGACATGAGCTCTAATGCGTCTTTTGGAGCAAAAATTAATATAAGACCCAGTCTTATTTTAATATAAGATCCCGTCTTAGATAATATAATGTAATATAATATAACATAACATAATATAATATAATACCCGGCATAATATAATTAATATAATATCCAGTCTAATATAATATAATACAATATAATGTAATGTAATGTAATGTAATGTGATGTAATGTAATATAATGTAATATAATATGATACTGGGTATAATATAATTAATATAATACCCAGTCTAATATAATATAATATAATGTAATATAATGTAATGTAATATAAAATAATACCGGGTCTTATATTAATTTTTGCTCCAAAAGACGCATTAGAGCTGACTGTCCGGCGAGGTCTTATTTTCGGGGAAACACGGTAGATGCAGAAAACAATCAATCTTTGTAATTATTTTTACTCGAGTTAGCAGCCATCCGTGGAGGCGATACACTTTATATAATAACAAAGGTTTTCAAAATGTTATCTTAAATGGCCTCTGTATGAACATAACAGCATCCATTTTTGCCATGATGAAGGTCCAGGGAAAATTCAGAGACGGGAAAATCTGAAATAGTGCCTTCAGTTTGTGTTCGGTTTTCATGCCTTTGAAATGTTAACCAGGATATTCTCACCCTCTGTTTCCTATCAGGTATGTAAGGGTGTGGATAAACTCGTCACAGATAGGTGCTCAGGCACTTACCTAGTCATTGGGGGGGGTCATACAATGTCTAGTGTTTCTATTTATGACAATCAGTAAGTTTTCTTTTAACGGATTCCTTATCAAAAGGGAGTTTGCCCGTAAAAAGTAATAAGTGAATCAAACAGTTTAAACAGTCCAAGTATTGCAGGTGTACAGTGTGAGTTTAATTTCAACAATCCATTTGATCTCATAAGGAGATGGTATTCCTTCTCTAGCCATCCCCTAGTCCAATGGCTTCATCATTTTATCTTTATCCACCTTCCTTTGTGTTCTCGTTCTCTCTGTGAGATCAGGAAGATACAGACGTTTTCCACAGTGCTAAAACACACTATGCGTATGCTGCTCCGTGACGACTCCTTATCTGTGCCCTTTCTCTTGGCTTTGCCTATGTTGCGCACATCTGCTGCTTCTGCTCCCTTCATGCCTCTGTCTCTGCTGCTCTGGCCCTCCCACTCCTGTGGCCACCCTCATTTGGGTCAGTGGACCCAAATGGTAATTCTGAAGCTAAAAAAAAATGTCCCGTGTCATCATCTAAAGATGGCTTGACTTATGTGACAAAGAACGCTCACTTAAGAATCAGAAAATGAAATTTATGAAGACTCATGCCTGCCACTAATCACCCTAAGACCTTATGCAATGCATTTGTCTTCCACAAACCTTGGTTTTCCCAACTCTAAGATGTTGATACTTAAAACTATGCTCCCCCAGGTCTACAGGGAGGGCCCTGAGCTCATAATCAATCATTTAGAGACTTTGCTCCAGGGTAAAACGATCTCAACTACATTGAGTCTCTTTTGGAGCACATATGCCTTTTGACATTTTTCTACTGCGATATAATTGCGGCCTTTCAGAAAGACGGACACTCAGATTATTGTAACTGAACATCACCCTCTAGCTTCCACCTCTCCATCCCTCTCTTATTTCCCATTCCCTAAATAGGGAGGGCCCTTCCACAGTCCACTAGGAACACTGCTGCTGACAAAAGGCTAGCACAAGGCTTTGGGGATAAAGCATGATTATTTTGTATGCAGAGTTTATATAATCAGATTGACTCTGAAGCAACTGCGTTTTCAGAAAGAAAACGTGTGCATCCCTTTAAGGTTTATTTCCCTAACTTCTAATAAAATCTGATGTAGAAATCTTTATGATTTTCGTCCCTTAATCAGCAGAAAAGCCATAAAAGTACTCCATTTCTTTTACGAGACCAGTGCTCTAACCCCTGAGCTACGTGTGGAGCCACAGTCATTCCATTTCTTTCAGAAGCAATATTCCCTAGTCCCTGAATTTTCTTCCTAAAATGGATTCTAAAATTAAGATAAAACTGTATTTGTTGAGATGCTCTGAATCAGTAGGGAGACTTGCTCATTGTGGTGAATTGTTCCAGAACCTCTAGAATTCAGAATAAAATTTTCTCCCCTATATCATATATGTGAAACCTGCTCATATATATATGTTAGTATATCCATTATATATATGATGGACATATATTAGTATATCCATTGATGCTCTTTCCTTGTCACCAAACAGAATTGGACAGTTTGGGTTGATAATGTTATTTTGCCAAATGGTCACTGAACATTCTACACCGCACTCATAAAGTGGTCCTTCCTAATTTTCAAAATATAAACCCTGCTCTAACATCAATACTAAC
The DNA here is from genome assembly GCF_004115265.2 of Rhinolophus ferrumequinum. Lineage (NCBI taxonomy): Eukaryota > Metazoa > Chordata > Mammalia > Chiroptera > Rhinolophidae > Rhinolophus > Rhinolophus ferrumequinum. Next base: position 20,544,035 of record NC_046289.1, read on the forward strand.
TGAACTCACCACCTTGCAAATCTTATTGTGGCAATTGGACAAATAAAATGGATCAGAGTACAAAAAGAAATCTTCAAAAAGTCGAAGGAAAAACAGAAACACCATTTTCACTCAACATTATAGTACCTGAAATATTAGCTGTTGCAAGGAGAGCAGGAACACAGATTGTGTGGCTCCAAGCAGGTGGTCAGGTGACGGAGGGCAAGCCAAAACAAGAAAAAGGGAAACCAGGAAAAAGACCTGGCTAAAGAGACCAGTGTTCAGGGCCTCAACATGAGGAATACACGCATGTTGTGAAAACAACGGAACCTGTATGTTGAGTTGAATGTTGAAATGAACCATCCCTGAAAAACATCTATGAGAGACTCTATCTGGACTTCAGAGACGCATTCAGCTGAGTTCCAGTTTCTATAAGAGAAACAAAAAAATGGGGAAAAAGGCAGGGGTAGGGATGGGGGCGGTACCTAGATGATGAAGATTCCTTCTACATTTTCCTTGGGTATCCATAGTATACTCGTAAATCCCTAAAACTAATGTCAACACCTAGAAACCAGTTAACTCTCAGTAAATGTTCTTAGAATAAGTGAATGAAGAACGAGGAAGATGACAATATGTAATATTTACTGATAACATATTCATCTTCCTTCATGAAATTTTCCTGACTCCAATCAAAACCTGGCTAAATTAGACTTTATGAAAATCTTCATTTTTGTCTGAAATCCCTCATTTTACAGAAAGTAATATATATTCTTCCAGATTACTAAGGATAGGAGAATAAATTCACTCTTCAGTGAATGTTCTTCCTTTTAGAATGACAACAAGACAAAAATAGTTGTAATTTCCATTTTTGGGGGGTCTGTACTTCTTGGGTTTATTACTAAGAGTATTTGTATAAATAATAAATTAAGGTAGAGGGATGGGTACATTTCATTACCTCATTGACTTAATTATTTATTGAGTATATACTATATCCAAGGTAGCTTCAGATCATGAAAATCATACAGTAGCACAGAGCAACATAACAATTTTAGGCTGTGCTAACAATAAGGTACTACCGTATTTTGTGTATATATCTACAAACTACATACCTAATTTAACAATATTAAGTACAATGGCTTTAACTGTGATTGGTAAACAGTTCTAGTCTATACTCGTATGTTGCCCCTGTTTGTCTGATAGGTCACAAGAGATCCTTCCTAAAGTGGCAAGGTGTTTGCCTATTTTTAAGATGTTCAGATAGAGACATTTTACTCCTTTATTTAGCATTCTTTCCTAGAATTCAATAACTCTATTCACTTTGCTTATACCTATATATGTTGTGAGGTCTTGTGTTTGTAACTGAAGTCTGTTTTCTCCTTCTCTGCTAGTTCCTCTGTTTCTTCCTTCAATGAGAAGAAACACACTCTCCTTTGGAAGCCACTTATTTATAATTTAATACATCAATCTAATTTCCCATCTACAATTTAATTAGATACTTAATCCCAATCACTTTATCCTTTCTAAAAATCCAGATGAATTATAAATGTTAAAGTACTTTCCTGAGTGGACTTTTCTATGCCAGGAGCTCACTGTACATAACAGAAGCAAACCAAAAGGTGATATATTTGCATCCTAGATCCCAGAGACCATTTTGAAATCACAGAAAAAGTGGCCTTAGCCAAAAGCTATAGAAGGAGAAATTTCTTCTGTTAGTGTTCCTTTTAACCTCTTCTCCAAGGACATTCCCACAAATTGGGGATGGATGGTACTTTAGTTCTGAGTGCTAAACGGTCATTAATTTTCTACTTCTCTGGGCATCCCATGTGGATCTGATAAGGACTGAGCCACAAGCCTTTGTATAGTATATGTGTCATTTCAATTACCCAAAGGTCCTGGTGTAAAATTCTGAATATATTGACTCACCCTGTTATGCTTCAAACAACTTGGTTGAAACCAAAACACAAGATCTCACAAGAAGAGGACGACTACTTTCTCCTCTTGGTGAAGTAGCCCTCTTTTCCCACCATGGTCTACATGAACTTGATTTTTAAACCCGTAACAGGAATTTGCCAAGGAACCTGAACAGACAATAATGTTCTCAGCCAAAAATCTATAACCTTGCCTCAAAAACTCTTATTCCTTTGATTCTATTTTTAGTTCCCGTTTAGATTATGCAAAATTGATATCAGAAGATATTAAAGTCACAAACATGCTGATATCACTGAATCAGATCTGTACATTTTAAAGATTACATTTTCATTGTAGAACACAATTAAGCTTTCATTAAAATGACATCAAGGTCCCAAACACAAACACAGAAGAACTCATGAAGTCAAAATATTTTTACGCGTTCTGGATTGACATCAGTATTTGTTTATCATAGTGCTCTGAGGGGGGAAAAAAATCCCAACGTGACCCAAAGACGGTCTCATCAACATCCTTATTGGTCATGTTATTGATGCAGAATTCAATGCAACTTGGATGGCCTTGGAAAGAGTTAGTATTGCCCCGAGTAACTGACTGCAGAAGGTGAGGATGCTCATTTCATAGACAGCTATTAAACCACCAGGTATGGATTTAAGATTACATAGTGATCCATTCTGGAACAGACACAGTTCTCAAAAGACCCTCTTTTCAGTGGCAGAACTATGACAGTGGTAACCGTCATCATCATCACCACAACCACATGCTTCGCATGTGTTATTTCCAGGTTCTCTTCTTCTCAAAGAGGTAAATACAGTAATTACGCCCATTTACAACTCAGGAAACTGAGACTTGAAGTAAATTGTCCAAAGACGCATAGTTCATTAGTGGTATTAGACCAGGGAAAGCCAGGCTATTTGGCTCTTGGTAATGGCACTAAAATGCCTCTGGATGCCAACATAGGTAAACAAGAATATAGGAGGAAAATCACACTAAAGTACTATCCCACATTCCCAGTTTTCTATCACACCCCTGTTTGCTAAAAAGGATTGACACAGAAAATGCTTCTATTGCATATTTTTATTAAAAGATTTCTGGTATAAATAGTCACCAAAATTTTGAATGACAATGGTTCCTACATATATTTGAAGAAGCAAAGGTATGGAAGAAAATGATATATGGGTGACAATGGGCTCTTGCTTGAATATGTGACAGCAATATTTTGAAGAGCTATTTTGAGAAAATGAAAAGTTTAATAATGCAATGTGTTTGGCAAGAGTGAGGAAAAATAAACATTCATATATTGCTGGTAGAAATGTAAATCTGTACAACCTCTGTGGAGTGCAGTTTGGCAGTATCTATCAATATTTGTAATGTACTTATCTGTTGACCTAGTAATTACACTTGTAGAAATTTATCCAATTGATATTCCTGTACATGCATTCAAAGATGAAGAAAAGTATACATTTTTTTTTTTTTTTTTACTTACAGTGGTTAAAATATAAGAAAATTCTAAATGTATGTAAGTAGGGGGCTGATTTAATCAAATGTGGTATCTCCATAAAATGCAATGTTATGTAGCTATTAAAAAGAATAAAGTAGACCTTTATATTCTTTCATGGAATAGCCTCGAAGACATTGTAAGTAAAAAAGGTAAGATTCAGAAGAATGTGTTAATATTGTGTCAAGAAAGAGAAGGAAGAAAAAGAGGGGAGGGGAATATGGTTATAAATATGTACTGTATATTCACAGATTATCTCTGAAAGAATATACAAAAATCACAAATTTGGTTGCCTCTGAGAAAGGGAATTTAATGACTTGGATTAAGGAGAAGAAGGAGAATTTTTACAACTTCGCAGTTTTTTCCATGTAGACTTTTTTATTTAAAAATAAAACCATTCTGAATTAATATTTATTCAGAAGAGTTTAATATGAAATGTTTAGGAAGCATTCTACTATTATACTCAAGTCTGGCTATTATTGATACTATTAATAAACTTACACTTGAGATGTTTCATATGTTATAAGAAATATAAAACATCCCACAGAAAACCAAAATTATTATCTTTTAGAAATCAGGTTTTGAGAAAAGTTGAAGCAGAGCATAATCATTTAGTATGGAAATACAAAGTCTCCGGTGTCATGGTAGTTTGTAGGTAATACATTATTATAAGCTCTGCTTTGTGATTTTCCATCTCCACTCAAACTCTACTAAGAAGAAAATGGCTGATAGTAATGGTTATCCAAATCTCGGAAGGGGATACCAAAGACAGTTCTGTAATTTCCTTCCCAGAAGACTTTTAACAATGAAGAAATCAGCATTCCTGGTTGACTTGAGGTAATTGTTTCTCTGTTAAAGGGAGGAGCCAAACAATTCAGCTCTGGGATTTCAAGATAAATGAGGCCTATAGATGAAGTCACATGTTCTGGTCCCATAAAAGGGGAAGATGGAGAAAAAGAAAGAGAAGAAAACCAAAATTTTAGTGTAACAAATCGCAGTTCACCAAGCTATGCCTAAATTATTATTAGGCAAGAGCCACCCTCATGATGTTGACTTTGCCAAAACAATAGAAATTGAGTATGCTTAGAAACTAAAGGCAGAGAAGCTAAGGCAACAGGCAAAAACCAGGCGCTAAGCAAGCAGGTGTGAGAGAAGGACTATTTAGTGAACACTAGTAGTCTTCGGAGGTATGATTTGGAGATACCACATCCTTTGACATCATTTTCTTATAGCTCCTATATTATCATGCACCTATGATGATTCAAAGATAACAGAATCTATAGGAAATGGACAAGATTACTAAAGCTATTCTCTGACACAAATGACTACATTGTGGCATTTGAGACTTTTAAGTTCAGTATATTTTTGTATGGGACTCTATTTCTTTTCTCCTGAGTCTAAGAAGAAAAAATGAACGTTGTTACACATAAATTAGTAAGTCTTCGAGTTCAAAGTAAATCCAGATGGGGGTTTCTAAATAATCAGGCCTATACCTAAATAATCAGGCATATACACAAACTCATATTTTCCACCTGATGTATACACCTTTTGGGGGGAAAGATTGAGAAAATGGCCACACACAAGAATGAGCCTCTGAGAGGAGAAAAAGATTAAAAAAAAAAACACGGGAAATTGATATTCATTAATATGTGTTCACTATATTCATTCATGCTATGCTCATATTTAATTACTATGAGTTCACTATGTTCAGTCAGGCCATACCGCACATGGCTTGAAAGGGACAGAATAAAGTAGGGGCTAGGAAATCACACGGCAGAGTCACCATCCGACTAGGTAAAAGACAGCACACCATTTTACAGACTCATTTGAGCAAGCACCCGTGAGACCAACAGGAAGTTCATACCTGTTTTCAGTACGGCATGCCTCTTAGGGTACTGGCCGCTTCGTGGAACTGGAACCACAGGAACAGGGGATTTCCTCCAGAAATTCTCCAGAAAGCACCCCTGTTTTCTTTAGTAGTGTTCCAGGTCACCCTGGAGTTCAAGTCACCGTGATGACTGCCAACTCTGTCGCTCTTTTGCAATTTAAAATTCCTAAGCTGGACATTTCCTTATTACATGTTCCTAAAGATTCCTGCCAGATGAATCAAACTCAGCAATATCACGATTCTACCAAAGACCCCGACTTGCGCACTCTCTACCGTGTTTCTCCGAAAATAAGACCTAGCCAGACCATCAGCTCTCATGCGTCTATTGGAGCAAAAATTAATATAAGACCCGGGCTTATTTTACTATAATATGAGACTGGGTCTTTAATATAATTAATATAATATAATATAATACCAGCTCTTACATTAATTTTTGCTCCAAAAGATGCATTAGAGCTGATGGTCGGGCTAGGTCTTATTTTCAGGGAAACAGGGTAATATGTTTGGAGATAGTAGCCAGAGAAGAATGCATGGCGTGGTACTCTTGGAGGATTTGGAAAGCAGGGGTGGTAGGATTTGGAATGAGTAATGAGAAGTATATCATAGATATTGTGGAGAAAGAGCGTATTGGAAAAGAGAAGTTAAGAAAGGTAGAAAGGCAGAGAAGCTGCTTAGAAAACTGTTTCTGTTCTTAGAAATCCTTGGCACGGAGCTGGGCCACAACCGCTAACAGAAGGGCTGGCCAACAATGCCAAAAGGAAGAGGCTTTTGTCTCAAAGTTACTGTCTTCTATCACGGTCAGCTGCTGTCCCTTTACACTGGAAGATCATTCTTTTACGTGCTTTTCTCTCCATTAAAAAGAGTGTCACACAACACTTGGAAATAGCCATGTTCCTGAACAAACAACATTTTGTCACAGATGAACAGGCCAAAAAAAAAAAAAAGATGATGTCATTTAGTATTTTACCAAACTGGCTATCTAAAAGAGAGGCAGTCCAAAAAGAATTATTGGAAAGTTTCATGAACTGATATTCAAACTTGGTTAAAGTTTAATTTAGTATATCCCTTCAAGGAAAAAAAGAAGCTCTGTTTTGAAATGTGAGCAATTACACCCTATGACTTCTATTAAAATGACAGTTGGAAACAAAGCTGAGGGGAACAAGGAAACTCTCTTCCTCTCAAACTCAGGCTGCAAATCAATCTTATTTCTGGTCCTCTCACAATCAACAATTGAACAAGAGGAAGGATCTGCACACCTATTACAGAAATAACTTGAGATTCTACAACAGATTGAACTATGAACTCTGAGAATGAGTCCTTGAAAAGAGGGGTTTAGAAGTTCTAATCAGCGGTCCCTTTTTTTCTCTCCTAATTTAGTTACATAATCTTCTCAAACGTTTCTACACAAGTACCAATAGTGCCAGGGGTAAAATAGAGAAGATATACAATAAGAAGAGTATGTCTTTGAATTCTTATGTTTCTTCTTAAAACATAAGAATGAGATTCACAAAGTAAGTAAGACTCATGCTTATTTGCATTCTTCTGCATATGTCACTTTGGTTTCAAGTTTTTACTCCAAATCAACAATTTAAAATACATCACATTTACATTGTGACTCTACATGACCCTGGTACACATCTACATACCTCAGCACTAATGGTATTAGATTAGTTTTAAGGTCTCATGCTTTGTTTTGTTTTGTTTTGTGTCTATTTAACTACTGTTTATCCAGTGGGCACTATGTATTCTTTTTCTAATGCTCTCACCAAAATCAACTTCCTTAGTATGATAAACGTTTATCATGAGAATTCAAAATTGATTTCCAAAATCCAGTCTTGTCTCCTTACCTAAATATTGAATTAAAACCAGGTGTATCTGTCCTATATTATGATCAAAGTTGGGAACACATCTTTGCTGACACGTTATTTCTTCTCAGTGATGATTTCGTGGCTCTAAACAGAAAAATCTTTTATCATATTTAGAAAGCCTGCTGGCATGTGTGTCCTGGAGAAGAGTCACTGTCTTCCCAGGAGAAAGAATTCTGGAACTTTTCTTAGGATGACTTTTCATGGCTGATCAGATGGAATATACAGAATTATTAGGTTGGTGCAAAAGTAATTGCAGTTTAAAAGGTTAAAAATAATGGCAAAAACCATGATTACTTTTGTACCAAACTAATAATTGCAAGATAAAGTGTGGATAAAGCACAAAAAGCAAGCCCTAATCTCTTGATCAAATAACTCCCTTAGTTCTCTGTTCTGCAAATAAGTCTCTGAAGCCAGATGCTAGATTCAAGTTTGGATGAGATTTTCTACTTTCATCTTCCCTTTCCATTTTACATCCTTCTGGAAACTAATGCAGAAGGAAAAGAGAAAGTTTTCCATAGATGTGCAATAAAATTTTTTTAACAAGCCAGACACACTTGACTAAAAACTATAATGATTCTGTTTATATGAAATGTCCAGAAAAGGCAAATTTATAGACACAAGGGCAGGTCAATAGTTGTCCAGGGCTAACGGTAGGAACAGGGGATTGAATACAAATGGACATAAGGGAAATTTGGAGGGTGAATGAAAATGTTCTAAAATGTGATTATGGTAATGTTTGGACAAATCTATAAATTTAATAAAAATCACTGAATTATAGGCTTATAATGGATAATTTTTGTGGTATGAAAACCATACCTCAATAAAGCTACTTAAAGAAAGAGAAAACTCCAGCCTTTGGAGAAAGAGGATATTTCAATTAGGCTTTTAATGATCTGAATATCATGAGACATGTCTGGCTAATTAGAAATGTTTAAACACAGTAAAACAGGACATTGCTTAATTTAATTGAAAGTGACGCCAAAACAAGCATAACATACTCTGCTTTAGGAAGTGATTGTTTATATAGGTTTTGTCCATTTCTCTTTGTGTGTGTTAAATCACATAAAACATTTTCCAAAAAAGTGAATTTGGATTTATTAGTTTGTCATCCTACTAATATATCTCCCAAGAAAGGTTAAACTAGCTAGCACTTGTAAACTATTTAATTTGATGGAATAAACAACTAACTGAAATGTAAAAATGGTATTATTTCCTTTTCTGCATTTGTTCCTATTAGGTCTCTGAGTATTAGGTCTCAGAGACCTTGACTTACAGACAGAGCCATGTCTGCAAGGAAACAGCAAAATGTCTGTTGGCCCGCACTTGCAGACAGAGCCAAACTTGTGATAACAGAAAACGCCACAAAACAGCTACTGGCTAGCAGGCAGTCAACATTTTCTGTCCAAACAATGCTACCATGTCAGCACAGTCCCTATAAAACCCTCCTCATCTCCTCTTTTGGGGCTTCAAGTCTCCTTTAGACATGCAGCCCGGGCTGTAGCGGTCTTTGCTCAGTCCGATACACTTTTCTCTCTTACAATAAAAACTTTCTTAACTTGCCTAACCATGCGCATTCCTTTACTGGTCGACCTATCAGTTCCTACAGAAAGACCCTAGCAAAGAAAGATGCAAAAATGGCAGAGATAATGCTCAGACTTATGTGTGCTGGATGCTGAACCAATCCAATTTTCCCTTCCTGGGTCCACAGGAAGACTACATTTCCCAGCTTCCTTTGCATTTGGGAGGGAATCATATCTAACAAATAAAATATGGCAGAAGTGATGCATGTCACCTCCAGGCAAGGCAATATAACATACTGTATAAGCATCCAAGCTCTTTTTAACTTCCCTATGGGTACAGCTGGACGTAAAGATCTCCAAGACCAACTCATGAAAAATCCTAGATCCCTGAATTACTTCTTTGAAGAAAGCGGATCAGGACAGCTGTCCAATTGGCATTGGACACTGCCTAAACAAGAAATAAACCTTTCTTTTGTTGAGGCATTGAAATTTTGGGATCGTTTATTATTGCTAATCACCCTAATTATCCTAGTTAGTTATTTAATTATCTGAACTAATGTTACATGCTATAGGATCCAAAGCATACTTCTTCCTTTCTTCCTTTTATCATCTAGGCTTATTCTTTCCCTTGTACCCATCCTTACTTTCTCTTCCTATGCCCCTACCTCATGGGATCCAGTTATAGTTCATTTCTAAGGCAGAGGAAGAAATATATGAGTAGTATTCAACCTGCATCTTATTACGACCCTTCTTCAAGCACTGAAATATTTGAATGGGTAAAATAAAAATAATAGGCTGCAATTCTTCTTTCTGAAGAGGCAGACTGTTTCTCAAGTCTTTGGTTAAAATGTTTCATTATGTACAAGAGCAGTGCTTTGCCCATTCTCTTAAAAACAAAAACAAAAACCAAAAAGCCCTATAGTAATAAATGCCAGGAAAGAAATGTCAGAGTTGGCAGCCACCTTCTGGGTCATGAACTTTGCTCTTGTTTTCTGAAGCTTTGGTAGTGGAAAAGTGCATTCCGGTTACTCTAAAGCTTTTTGTGTCTCCCACATCCCCCAAAGTTATCTCTCCCAAACAACAAATTACCAAGTCAATTCATTTTCAAGTTGTTTCATTATCCAGGTGCCCTTTCCTCCTTTTCTGCAGATAGAGCAAATGCAAGGAAAGAAGAGAGGACCTGCCCAATTCAGAAACCACACCCCAGGCCATTACCATCACCCCAAGCCTTCATCTTGTCAACCCCACTTCCTCCCAACTCCATAGTCAAAACATAAAATAATTCAAATCAAAAACAGCTCATAAAACAGTAAACAAAATAAAGTCAGTTTTTCTTTGCTTTTTTTTAAAGAACAAAATGAAACTTGAGGGAAAACTTACTGGAGTTACAGTTTATCCTGATACAGTCTAGATGGGGAAAAATAAATGAAAGATGAAATTGCATCCTTCAAGGTAACAGCTGCAGACATCCAAAAACAATCAGTCCACCCTTCCGGGGACAGACACACGCAAGAAATGTGGCCATTTTATATATATACAGTATGTACAAGTTTAAGGGTGGGTGTATATGTACAGTATATTACTTAGTAAAGTTGGATACATATATATATACACACACACATATATACACATATGTATAGAGATATATACTGGTATACATATATATCCACAATAGACACCAAGTATGCTTCTTTTTTCCCCCAAAATCTATTCATTTATAGAAAGTATTTTAAACTTGGACTTTGAAATATTAATTTTGTTAAACTTGGAAAATTGTTTAAAAATTTCCCCATCAAATGCAAGTTATAGTCTATTTCCTCCTACATTTGATTTTCTTAAAATTTATCTTTAGCATCAACACAATTTTTGTATTAGTATTCCAAAGACATATCACCAGTCTGACACTTTGTATCATTTTTTTTTAATTTGTCCATGGAGTTTCTCAGTGCAGTATTTAACCCTTTCTCTTTTTCTAAAAACAAACTCCCTCCACCCTCTCCTTAGGTTGGGCCCAAAATGCTATAGAAATTTGCGGAGGCAGGCTTGCCATTATCCTTAGAGAGAAGGAAAGGGTTAACACCACCTGGTCATTTCCTGTCATAAAATGGCCACTTGCAAACAGCTAACCGCACAAACACCCATCCCAGATTTTAGAGAGGTGGGGTCGGGTGTAGGGTAAAAGGAATTGAATGATGTGATCACAATCGGCTGTGTTCTCTGCTATTGTTTCAAAGGCTCCCATACCAACCCACTCATGAAGCCCATCTCCGTCTTCCTGCTCAAATGCTCAGACTAAATCAAGTGCCTACAGCATTCAAGGAGAAGGCGAGACAGGCACATGGGGAGGAGGCCTAGGTACCTTTGACATCCTACCTATTTCACTCTGCGATTCTGCATCTAGAGGAGAGAAAATTCTTTGTTTTCATTTTTTTAATGGGAAAGAAAGGGAAAAAAAGGGCGGCTGTTTTTCCAGTGCTGGTAACCAGACAAGGTATTCTGTGCCAGAAATCTATTCTTTTGTTACTATCTGTTTATAGGCATAGACACACAGCATAAAAGGGTTTGAGCAGAGTCAATGGATATTAGTAGGGGATTGGGCAGAACGGTTACAGAAATGTCTCGGGTTAACTGTTACTAAGCTATCTACTTGAACTTTTAAGTTTGGTTTATGATGGTGGGACTTCCAATTTGTTTAAAATGTAGAAGTAAAATGATAAAGGAAGAAAGTTACAGGAAACAAATACAGGCAGAAACTGTGCTCTTCTCCTATGTAAGTTCTAGAGAACTTGTCAAGGATAATGCCACCATTTCAATTTCCCAAAGTAAACCATTTTAAGTGAGCAACTTAAAAAGGAACTAGTGGCAAAGGACAGGGCAGAATGAAACTATGTGAAATCCGGACAGGAGCAATTTATAACACCCAGTCATTCTGAGTAAGGAGCGGGGAAGCTTATTTGTTCCCCAGAAGAACATCTCTTGCGAAAAATCTGGGTTTGGTTTCGTGCGGTTAGGTTTGTCATGTGTCGTCAACCGCAACAGAAAAGTGGGAGCAAACAGCCCTGGAGCAACTGGTACGATCACCGGGCAGAGGAGGCCACGCCCCTGGTGAGGGAGGGAGAGGGCAAGTAGGGAGGAAGGGGTGGGTGGGGCTTCAGCTACTGGTGGCAGCGACCATCACCCAAAGCCAGAGAAATGCCCCATCCTGATGTACTAAAGGGAGAAGGGAAACAGGTGTACGGTCATGCGAAAGAGAGAGGGAAAGAGAGAGAACGGGCCTGAAGCAACAAACCCAAGAGTGATAAACAAGGAGTGGTATTCTTCTTTGGTTTCTGTGTAGCAGAACATTTTATTCTCAGACCACCTGGTCTAGGGAGAGGAATTGGGTTGGGCTCGTCCTTCTGGCTTCACCCAAATGGTCTCATGAACTGAATGGTGTCTTTAAACCAACTTGAGGACTTGGAGCTTTCAAGGTGGCAGACAATTGGCTATTTTAAGTCAAGAAGTAAAGAATTATTTTGTTACTTTACCTAAAGAATAAGTGGTTCGAGGAGAAAAATCTACCCCAAGGGTGGTCTTGATAGCAAGGATGTATTTTTTAATGAAAAAGGAATCAGGGAAATTAGCTTGGGAAGGCTATTTCCTTTAGATCTTTCTTCAGTAGCAGCCAGATTTCTCTCTCCACCTTGGTATAGTGTTTGAGGGGTGTGTATGTGTGTGTGTGTGTGTGTGTGTGTGTGTGTGTGTGTGTGTTGTTCCTTTTGTTTGATTTAATTTTTTGTATTATCTTAGTAAATGAAGATAAATGATTATTTTCCAGATTGGAGAACTTTGGCTTGAACATGGAAGAGATGCATGTTTCTAGGAGATGTGTGTCTTCAGTGATGCATATAATAAACCGTAGTCAGCAAGTCCAAGTTTCCAGAGAGAGAACATCTGGAGAATTTGAGTGCAATTAACCAAACTGCATGGCACTCCCTATGAGCCTTCACCATTGAAGAAGGGTTCCAAGCGCTCTGCTGAGGGTTCTCAAGGGCTACCAATGAGGCTGCACCAATATTATTGACTTTTTTGCAGTTTAGCTCAATTCAAACTAGGCACTAAGAAAAGAGGAGATTCTCTCTGTGCAGGTTTAAAAGGTGACTATCATAAAAGCAGTTAGAAGTCATTAGACTGTCACATCGTTAATCAATAAGATTGATCTGTGGAGGTAACAGATTACCCATGCTGATCTAGCTTTTCAGAAACATGGGTTCGAGTCCCAGCTCTGCTACCAACTTTTTATGTGAGCTTTGAAAAGTTACATATGTCTTTCATTGTTTCACATCTGTAAAACTAAGCATAAAAATGCTTTCTTGATTTATCTCACAAAGTTATGATGGAATTAAAATAAGACAAGGATTTTTAAATCTTGAAATATACTGTAATAATAAAATAGTATTAGATCTCTTTAAGAGATCAAAATATGATTGATCAATAGCTAATGGCTTTTAAAAATGTGCTGTGTATTGCAGGACACTTCTCATGCCTGCTATTACCACAGCTGGCTATCTTTGGAAAACAAGGCCCAGTCTTCTTGACATTTAGGAGATACATTACATCAGAGAAAGACATACTAGACTTTTATATATCATGAGCTTATATGTGTGACCAATTTTAAATAAATTGCAATATCATTTGTGCCTGTGCTAGAAAAGAGGCACTGTTTAAATGGCAATTAGCTCTTGGGGAATGCATGTGAATGCAAGCTTTGCTTGGAAATGCTTTCTTCGATAACCATGAAAAGGGTAATTTGAACTCATGACGAGGAGAAAAAAACATTTACAAAGGGGTATGTTTTGGGGAGAGTTCAGAAGGCGAACCTTCACACAAAGCATGAATATGAAGAGTTGTGCATATACAAGCACAAGGCATTTAAGGTCAATAGGTTTGAAAGGAAGTTAAATAAATTCAAACCAGTAATTATGGTGAACAATTTCTCTGGGGCGGGGGGAAGAAGTCACAATTGCTTCGGGAGAAGCACAATACTCTCTAGGGAGGGGCTAGCTCTCTTTTGAGAACTATGTCTCTACTTATGAGGAGCTTGACATGATTGTGTGCCGAAAGGAGCCAATAGGCAAAGCAAAGTCTTTTTGAAAAGCACATCTCCCATATTTTAGCTGGAGTTTAAAATAGAAAAACAATGCTTCTAGGAATGCACATGGGATCGATGACGAACTCTGTGTGCGTGTGCGTGCGTGTGTGTGTGTGTGTGTGTGTGTGTAAGAGAGGAAGAGAATCTAGCTCCTTTAATCTACTACCCCCTCCCAGGGGCTGGCATACACCCCTCCCATTTTTAATCTACTCCCCCCTCCCATTTTTTCTTTTGAGACGTGAGACCCATCATAGTTGGCTTTCTAATCTTTACAAAACAACATCTTTAAAAAATTGTCTGTGTAAAGACAGAGTGTGCTTCCCCAGAACAGCACGGGGCTGAATCATTTTTATATCTAAGGCTCTCTCTTACTTTGAGATAGCTACAGAGTTAATTTTTTCTTCATCTGATCCTGTGAGCTATGAGGGCATAAGGTTTGGTCTCTTTTTTTTGTTTGTATTGATTTTTAAAATTTTTCTTTTACTGTTTTTCAGAGACGTAGACAATCTGCTACTGGTTGTTGGTTTTAGGTAACAGACTCTTTTGTTGGTTTGTTGAAAGCGGGGAGGATGGTATAGGGAAGGGAAGGCGAGAGGGGTAGGGGTATGCCAGCCCCTGCAGGCTGCTCTGTACGCTCTGTTCTCAGGGCTGTTTGCTATGCGGGCCGCAGGCTTTGGGCCTTTGAAGGGTTGAATACCATCTTTTGATTTACCATGGCTGATGGTGGGGAAGATTGGAAACTCAAGAACACAACAAATATCCAGCAAAAGAGAAAAACAAAGAACAAAACAAAATAACCAAACACACACGTACATAAACAAAAGAAAAACCAAGAGACATACTGACAACAGAAATCAAATGATGTTGGACAAGAAAAAGGGAATACTGTTGTAAAAGCTGCAAATTGGAAGAAAAGGAAGACATAACGAAACAAGCCACTGCTCAAAACAGTCCTCTGTGTCCTAGAGATTTTTAAGATTGTAGGATAGGCATTTTCCAAGTGTGACCAGTTGACCTGACAGCACATAAGACTGGTACGACTTCAAAACTCCACCTTCCCCCCAGGGTTTTATGTGGTCTTGCATCTGATACATTTGTCCGTCATGTCTTCTCCATACCCCTGACAAGCCATTCCACTGAAATCTTTACAAAGGAGCTCTGTATCCAAACATATTCTCCATATCCCCCCAAATTCATAAGCTTAGAAAGCTTAGACTAGCTATACACTCATCCTGTCAACACAGGGCATTGACTTTCTACTGAGTAGAAGCAGCAGGAATAAAGGGTTTTTCTTTTCTTCTTCTGTAAACCAAGAGGCCCCCAATCTCCATAGAAGATCAATTAGAATCCAGTCAAGAAGGCAGAAGCAGGAGAGAATGTGAGGCCATAAGCAGGGGAATTTCCAAATGATCTATTATAGGTAATTGCAGTGCAAGAACAGATCCTCTCTCAATAAAGCTACAGATTGGATATTGTCATAATTTTTCAACACTAAGCAAAAATAGGTATGTATCATATGCGGAGGTCAGAGTGACTGGTGAGTAACAGTGTGACAAAACAATCTTTATAAAAAGGTCTACTGAATGCTGCTTAAAAATGTCAGGAAGGAAAACAGGGACACGTATTAGTAGACACATTCTCCTTCCACATGTCAGAGACTCCAAACTTACAGAAGTATTTCTCCAGTGGGACAACAGAAACAATTTGACTTGTGCCCCCCACGAGAAAGTATAAGGGGATACCATGTCATTAAGGCCACCAAAATTCCCCATTTGAATAGTCATTGTGGAGCTAGAAACAATGCATGTCTCATCCTACCCACACAGCTTAGGTCTCTCCAATCCCACCCTTCCATTTGGCCTCCATTTCCTGCCCTATTCAAACCTCAGCTTTGACTGTTTTGAGTGGTGACCAAGGAGTTGGACTTAATGAAAATGTGATTGATCAAAAGATGGACCAAAGTAGCGTGTTTTACACAAAGCTAAACAGTTCCAAAAAACCAAGAAAGGAAACTTAGAAAACAAATAATCCAGTAAAAAAAAAATTAAAAATTAAAAACCACCACTGTCAGAAACCAGAAATTGACATCAAAACCTCATGCATAAACAAGGAGAAGGTGTTTGTTGCTGTTGGCTTTTATCCTTGGTCTATTAAACAAGAGGTGAGCAGCTAACTTTCAAGAAACAAACAAAGAATTCAATCAAACCAATGAAAATCAGAAAAGAAAGGGAAGACAAGCCCAAACAGAATGGCAGAGGGTACTTCATACGATACCTAAGTTAACCATCAGCTTGACTCGTCCCCCATCCAGCTCCAAACGCAGAGTGTCAGCCGAGTCCCTGGAGGTGGTAGCCACCAGCAGCCCATAAGCTCGCTGGGACATGAAGCGGAAGGACACGTCCTCTGCCTCGGTGTGCATGACCATGGGCATGATGACTTTCATGTACATGCTGCCATCGTAGCTCAAGATGGATGCCTCTGCAAAGGAGAACGGACGAGATTGTTAGGCTGAAAGACATCCGTTTCCCTTCGCTCCCAGCATAAGTAAAGTCGAATGCAGAAGGTACCACATTTGCAGACAGGTGACTCGTGCCTGCTAGAACTCCACTACCACTTTTAAGCTTTGTGAGCTTCAGCAGATAACTTAAACGCTGAGGTTCTACTTCTTCATTTGCAAAAGGCATATAATACGCTGGTCCTTGCCCTACTAGGCTTACAGATTTGTCATGGGTACCAAATGAAATAATGGCTGGGAAGGCTTTTTGCAAAAGCGAAAGTACTCCCCCACATAAGCAAATGTAATTCTGTGTGCTGTAGATAAAATGAAAGTGCATTAAACAAAACTTAGACTCCTATAAGTATTTCATGAAGGATAGGAGGGGCGCTGCAGTTTATAATCACCACAGGAAAAAAATAGACATTTACCAGAGAGCATCTAGAAGGAGGAAAGAGTGGGAACACATCCTGGCCCCCATGACATCCCTAGTGGCCAGGCATTGTGAGCGTTTGCTTGGCCCATTCAAAGAAGACTGACCGAGTTGGAGCTATAACCAAAAAAGCTAATGACACCCTTGAGAACCAGTCATTTTAGTTTTATTCAAATTGTACTTCTAGAGGAGGAAATAGACTCACTTTTATTTGATACCTTCTCTAGTCCAAGCACTTTAGTGAGAAGTCACTTCCCATCCAATATGTTATTTCACTTAATTCTACAATGTGGGTCTATTATTCCTACTTTCAAGCAGAAAGCCAAGGCTCTGAGAGGGGGATCTTTTCATCCCAAAGTCAAACAGCCTGGCGTTTAATCCACTACATCCAGTACCACGTCCAGGGCCTATGCTGCAACAGTACGCTGCTCCAAATGTGCATTTGCTTAATCATTCATTTAGCAAATATTTTTAGAGAACACAGGAAGAAAATTTCACTCACATTCTTATGAAGCCAACCTGTTACTGGGCTCAGTATCTGACACCAAGTAGGTGTCAGATAATATTATTAAATGTTTGCTGTTGTCAAATAGGAGCTACCTGCCTACATGTACTATGGAGGGTACAAAAGTGTAACAGACAAGGTCCCTGTTCTGAAGAGAGACATGGCATGCACAACTAACTGTACTAGAATATAAAAATGATTAAATGACACGGGAAAGATATACCAATAAAGACAGCGGCATGCAAGTGGGGAGAGCAGATGGGTAGAGGCTAAGCTGGTCTTGGGAGATTGGTTGAGTTTATAATGAAAGAAGTGATGGCATCAGATTTGATAGGTCGATAAAATAACACCTCTATTCACATAAAGGAAAGAAAGAGGAGGATGCTCAGATAACAACAAACTATTCAATTTAACAGAAGCATCTAACATATTTTGATAAGCAGTTATAAAGGTAGTTTGAGACTGGAACCAATGGACTTTGGTAGACACTGGGAATTAAGTGGCTGTTTTAGGTTATGAGCTACTATGATGCATTCATTTGTGATACTGTGTACCAGGTACTCTTCTGGGTGTTTAGGACATAACCATGAACAAGCGAGACCAACATCTTCTGCCCTCACGTATAAATGGAATCGGAACAGGAAGAGACCAGGCAGACCACATGGAAGGTTCTCAAAATAGTCTGTGTCATTATCATACCCCACCCTATCTACATAACACACAAAAGTCCATGAAAGGCAAAATAAAGACACCTGTTCATTCCTGGGAAGCAGCCATCACCTGGGTAATAACCATGACATGCTAATAATTGTACATTATAATCTAAGAGTATCACAAATAAAGGTGTGACACTTGCAGGTACCATCACAATGAAAGACATATTATGATGTTCTGTTCTTAGATGGGAAGCATAATCTAAATTTAACACGTGCTCCAGATGTGAAAAATAAAACCTATTTTAGTCCCTGAAAGAACAGAATCACAAGAAGATCAATAACGATAGCTAAAATTTATTGAGCACTTACTATTTGCCTGGTGCTGTCTAGGACTTTACATGCATTCAGAAGACATTTAATCCTCACAAGAGCACCGTGAAAAAGACAATATTATTATTATGTTTTATGGATACCAAGTCACACGGTTAACAAATGGCAGAGCTGGCAGAACACAGGCAGCCTGACTCTCACAGCTATATACTTCACCATTCTGCCAAACTGTCAGAGAACTATGCCAGGAGCACACCCATGTTTCTTAAGCACCCAAAACCCATCTATAATGCTTCATGGTAGACAGAGTGGGGTATTCTTGTGGTAAATTCATGTGCAAACACAGATATACATACATGCCATTATTTAAAGTTACATATTATTTATGAATATATAAAATTATATAAACATAGATAATACACACATTTCTAAATACTATATTGTTATATATAAATACACACAATGCTCTGTGTATGTGTGTAACTATGAGCACCATTAATCATTATTATGTAACTTCTACTATACAGAGCCGCACTCCTTTTTAAGAGATATTAGTGTATTTATTGAGCCATGAAATGAGTGCTTCGATGCACTGAACTTTAATACATTCCAAAATTAAGGACCACTTTTATCCCTCTGGATCTGCATAGTGCCGGGACGTGTGTATGAATGAATGCATCTTTACGTCAATGTTGGCAGTCTCAGAGAATGAATGTCTGGCGAGTATATAGTTAAACAGCTAACAGTACAAAACAAAGTGTGTATCTCAGTGTGTATATCTTTGTGTGTATTTCTGTCAGTGTGTTCTGTTATTAACCTAATATTCTTAAGGGGAGGGTGATGAAGTAGAAAATTTGATACAGGAATCAGCCAAAACAAAAATCTATTCCAGGATTCATATTAATTTGCTTAAAATATTTCAAACACAAGGAGTACCATGAATATAATACTAATTTGAGGAAAAAATATTCTAAAAAAAGAAAGTTACTCAATCTAAATCCTGTTGGATTATTGAATATTGAGAGACCCCATCATAGGATGTTCACACATTGTTCTTATATAGTTCTCCTGTTTTGTTCCTTCTTTCCTCTTTTATTGCCTCTTTTTTTCCTTTAATAATTCTT
This sequence comes from Rhinolophus ferrumequinum, assembly GCF_004115265.2. Classification (NCBI taxonomy): domain Eukaryota; kingdom Metazoa; phylum Chordata; class Mammalia; order Chiroptera; family Rhinolophidae; genus Rhinolophus; species Rhinolophus ferrumequinum. The sequence goes on from NC_046289.1 coordinate 20,563,387, forward strand.
CAGTATATTTGGGCTACTTTCTTAGCAGTTACTCCAGGGCTTACAACTTGCATCTTAATTTATGAGAATCTACTTCATATTTATACTAACTTAATTATAGTAAGAGATAGAAACTTTAGTTTTATACAGCTCTCTTCCCTTCCTTCATGTTTGTGTTATTACTGTCATCCACACTATGTCTATATATGTTAAAAACTCATCAACGCATGGTTATAATGGCTGCTTTATAAAATACATCTTTTTAAGGAGTGACAAGAACAGAGTTCAAATATATTTATAGTTTTTTTAAAAAAATAAGTTTGTCATTTACCATTTCTGTCTCCATTTCCTCTTGTGAATTCGAGTTACCATCTACCATGGTTTTCTTTCTCCCATATAACTTCATTTGCTTGTGTTTTATTGTCAAGTACATTACAATTCTATCTGCTATCAGCCCAACAATACAATTTTATAGATACCATTTTATGCAATTGCTTTTACATCAGTTAAGAGAAAAAAGAAAAACAAATGTGTAATTACACTCTTTTATCATTACCTACATAATTACCTTTACTGGAGCTGTGTTTTCATGTTGATTCAAATTACTGTCTGTTATCACTTCCTTTCAGCTTGAAGAACTTTATTTAATAGTTCTTATAAGGCAGGTGTAATAGCAATGAATTCTCTGTTTTTGTTTACCTGAGACTGTCTTTATTTCACCATCACTTTTGGAATATAGATTTGTTAGATATATAGGATTCTTGGTTGACAGTTATACTTCTTTCAGCACTTTGAATGTTGTGTCACTGCCTTTGGCCTCCATTGTTTCAGAAGAGATATCAGCTGTTAATCTTATTTTGGTGCCTTATATGACAAGTTGTTTTTCTCTTGCTGCCTTCAAGATTTTCTCGTTGTCTTTGGCCTTCAATATTTTTATTATAATGAGTCTGGATGTAAATCTCTTTGTATTCATCCTACTTAGAAGGTATTAAGCTCCTTTGATGTGTACATTAGTGTTTTTCATCAAATTTGGCAACTTTTCAGTCATTAATTCTTTGAGTATTGTTTCTGTCCCTTTCTCTCCTTTCCTTCTAGTACTCCCATTATAAACATGTTGACACATTAAATGGTGCCCGACATTTCTCTAGCACTCTGTTCATTTATCTTTATTCATTTTTCTTTCTCTTATTCAGATTGTATGATCTCTAATGATCTACGTTCAAGTTTGCAGATTCCTCCTTCTGTCAATTCAAATCTATTGTTGAGTCCCTCTAGTGAATTTTTAAATTTTGGTTTATGTTATTGCACTTTTCAACTCCAAAATTTATCATCGCCCAATGGAAATGTTCGATTTGAAATATATATGTGTGTGTGTGTGTGTGTGTGTATGTGTGTGTGTGTGTGTGTGTGTATATATATATATATATATGCTTTTTATCTCTTTATTAACATTCTCTCTTTGATGAGTCATTATTATCTTATTTTCTTTTAATTCTTTAAGCATAGTTTCCTTAATTGTTTTTAACATATTTATAATAGCTTCTGTGCAGTCTTTGTCTGCTAAATCCAACAGCTGGGCTCCCACAGAGTCATTTTCTATTGCCTGTGTTTATTCCTGTGTATGGGTCACACACTTTCCTGCTTCTCTGCGTGTTTCACAATTTTTTGTTGAAAAATGGACATTTTAGGTAACAGATTGTAGCAAGTCTGAGTACTGCTTCCCCACTACCACCATCATCAGGGCTAGTTCTTATGGGTAGTTTGTTCAATTATTGATTTGTCTAATGAGTTGGCAGAATTAATTCTGTGGCATATTTTCCTAGCAGTGTCAAGGCTCTGATGTCCCTGATCAGGTATTTTTTTCCAATTTTTATATTTTAGCCTGACTTCCTAGGTGCTGTCCCTGGGTTAGTATATGCCACTTGCTGGTCAGATATTATACTTAAGTCCCCTTAGTCAGTTAATTTTCACCATGTATCTCCTTGATGTGTATGACGTGAAGACTGCTTTCATGGTGCAGGGAGTTTAAGATTTTGCCGCATGTTCAGCCAGGGAGTAGTACGTGGACATTGCCTCTCCTGTCAAACCTGAGAAGGTGCGGCCTGGGGAATATGCACAGTCTTCCAGACTATCAAGAATGAATGTGATTACATTTTTAAGCCTGGTGGCCTAGGAATATATTCTGGCTAAAAGTAGCTTATCGTTCAGTCAGTATTTGTTGAAACAGTGTGCTTGAGCCCCTTGAGTCAATGAGACTCTTCACCTTGCTGATAGATAAGTGTGTCACGTGGGAATCCTTTTGAATCTCTCCCATGTCCTACTTTAATTAGCCTTCTGTGAGTGTAGCTTAGCAAATGTGCACAACCATCCAGACCCCCAGGGAAGAGTGTGATCCCAGAATGATCCTTCACAGCTTTCTCTATCCTTGATTTTCTCTATTAAACTTCTGGCTGGTTGGACATTTTGCTCATTGCTACTTGTATTATAGAGCTACCTGCCACCTCAAAATTGCTAGTTACAAACACTGTAGTTTATACTCATCTCCATTATGCACAAAAACCCTTTAGCCATGAATTTGCCTAAGCTCTGTTCCAAATAGTCACCTCAGGCAGAGCTGTAGAGTTCTCCATCCTTACAGCCTGCACCTACCTCAGAGTTCTCCATCCTGACAGCCTGCATCTACCTCAGAGCTGTCCATCCTTACAGCCTGCACCTACCTCAGAGTTCTCCATCCTTACAGCCTGCACCTACCTCAGAGTTCTCCATCCTTACAGCCTGCACCTACCTCAGAGTTCTCCAACCTGACAGCCTGCATCTACCTCAGAGTTCTCCATCCTTACAGCCTGTATTAACCCCTGAGCAGAACGGCGGTGACATTGCACCCCAGCTTGGGGCAGAAACAGTGGCCTGCTTCTCCCTGAGTGACACTCCCATTTTATGAGTGGGCACTTGGAGAAAATGGTGGAGTCTGGTCTTCTGAGCTTGCCCCTTTCAACATGGAATACATGAGTAAGCTGGAACAGGGATACTTGGAACCCCAATATTCTTCACATGCCATACCTGGGATATAGCTTCTTCCCTGTGAATGGGGACTAGGGGGGAGAAACAAGTCCTATTCCTGGTTGTGTCTGCCAGGAATACTGCTTCTGCAACATGGAACTGGAGTGAGTTAATAGAGACTTGCCCTTTTGGGCGTGAAACTGTAGCTCTAGGGGAAGTGGCAGGAGAGGGAGCTCCTGTCTTTTGGCCATATATTCCTGAAATAAAGCTTCCATTACAAGGGGCAGGAGTGGGATAGGAGATGGAAAAAGATTGTGGTTTAAATGCCATAGCTCTCACTTTTTCTTAGTGAGATTTAGTAGATCTTGTAAGTAAATGTTTCTCCCTTGTTGTATGTCATGTGAAAAATTTTCAGAGATTTGAAATGTGTGTGTGCATTTTAATACTTTTCACCAGTTAAATGGTTGTTTTACTGGGGAGAGGAGAGGGTCTGCTAAGTTCCTGACCCAACCATTCCAGAGTTCCCCTACTTTGACTATTACAAATGTCTCACATATCTTTATCCATAAAAATTTTCTTAGTCCCAAGTAACATATATTTGTATTTGTCATAGTAGACCTATTTCTATTTCTAGAAGAGTATAAATTATTAATATTATTTAATCATTGTGACATTTAAAACACATTTCAGCAATGATTTTTCTTATTGTCTGATTGTTTACCTATCCCATGATTGTTCTTCCACCTCAGTGATCAATGGCTTCTCTCTACATCCATCTCCTGGCCACTAATGGGAAAAGCTACACTCCTGTTGCAATTCTGAGGCCTCCCCCACCATAAAGGAAAGAGGGGTGACACTGGAACATTGAATAATGTGATAGAAGTTAGTATGGAAAAAGTTTTCTATGAAATTCTTGTGTTAAGAGAAACAATCCAGGGGGAAAGACAGTGATAGTATTTACTTTATTTCTATGCATTTCTCTTACGTACACAATGCTTGACCTTCTTTTAAAATAAGAGCACTATTCCCATTTGAAATTAGTCTCAGAGTCATGATTTTCTCTCTTTCATTCCTCCCCCTTTCCAAAAGAAAAATCACATAAATATTTTTTTTAAATAGCATAAACTCACTATTTAAAAATCTAAGAGATGTAGATATACAGAGGGTGCCAAAAAAAAATGTATACACATTTTAAGAGAGGAAAACACTGTATTAAAAATGTAATACTCAATATATACTGATAACAAAAGATGAATATAAGTCATGTGTATACCTTTTTTTGGCACCCCCAGTATATATAGAAAAAAATCTAAAACTTTCCACATCATATCATCAAGAAATAACCATCATTAACAATAGAGTGGCATATTGCCAGATATTTTTCTAAGCACATATGCAAATACAAGGATATATAAATAGGAACGCCTTAAAAACTGGAACATATTCTATGCGTTATTGTGTTATTTTAATTAAAGTTAACTTTAATTTTACATAAAGTTAAAAAGAAATTTCAATAAAATTTTTACAAGAAGTATTAACTCCTAAGGTAACTCACTAAAATTTATAAAATATTAAAAACATGAAAAGATTGGTTCATTATTTTGAACTCTGGGCTTCAAATATAGCCTATAAAGATTACCTTCCTCTTATGAAAAGTGAGACATTATTCTCTCCCATTTTCTCTTTCATCACTGACTTTTTGTTGTTATTTTGTTATTTTTTTTTATTATTGATTACATGTTGCGTATGAGTGGGTTAACTCAAAAGACCTGCGTTATTCGAACTCTGTACATTCGCAAGAAAAGCCAGTTTTCATGACTGGTCCTTCACTAGCTCCTGTCATTGAGCTCTTCAAATGTTCCGACCGCCAAAAGTGTTTTGTGTGCCTGAGGTCTGGAGCCACATTGGTTGAGTTTATACAAACACTGTAGTTCATAGTGAATATCTGCTTTCCCTCTGGCAGTCTGGGGCATTAGTAATCGAAGTCAGTCACACAAGCCCTGTATGCCTACGTGACCGACCCCCAATAAAGGTTATGGAGCATCCCTGGTTGGCAACACTTTGTAGTCATATATGTGTAGTCATACATGATTGTAGTCATGTATGTGTAGTCATACATGATTGCTGGAGAAATTAAGTATATCCTATTGACCTCGACTGGGAAAGGATTCTTGTAATCTTGTGCCATGTTTCCTCCAGACTTCACCTCACGTGCCTTTTCTCTTTGCTGTTTTTACTCTGCAACATTTGCTGTAATAAACCTGCGACCATGAATGTAACGGCTTGTGGGTTCTATGAGTCTTTCCAGAAAATTATCCATACTGATGGTAGTCCTAGAGGTCTCTGATACAGGTATACTTTATTATGTATTCATAATGTGTACAATCATCATGTGTTTATTGTACATTTAAATGTGGTCATTGTTCTCACCAAGACTTTTATCATAGTTTCTCTATTTCTGAGTAATTTTAGTTCATCTTTTAAATGCTTGGATTTTATGGTCATGCCTTTTTAAAAAGAACTCACTAGTGTTATATTACCAAAATTCGTTCATGTTTGTGAATGTCTGTGCTCTTCATATTTGAATTATGTTATGATTGCATAAGTCAATCTTAAGTCACACTTTACTTCATCCAGAATTTTACAGACACTGCTTTGCTGTACTTGAAACTGCATAATGCCAGTATCCTCTCATAAGTGGTAAATGATGTGATTTTTTTTCTTTATGCTTGAATAACATTATTTTATTCCTTGAAGTCCAGTGACATAATCACTACACATCTCAGTGTTGAGTATACTATGTCAAATTTTCTTAGAATTCTGCATGCTATTTTGAACTTCAGAGTCAGTTCTTCATAGTAATACTTTTTTTTCTGGTTTGAGACATTTGGATAATTTCTTGGTAGAAGCGCTCAGTTTTTCTATTCCAGGGATCCAATTATTCGTCCTGTCTTCCATATCTCTTAGTTTCTCTATGATGAATTCAGTCTTTGACTTTTTCATCAGCATTCACTGGGATGTTTCCTCTGTCCCCCACCCCCATTGTTACTATTTATTTCAAATTAGGTACGTGATTTCATTATTTTGGCTCTCACGTTTCCTTCCATTTGCAATCTCCCTTTTCCTTTCACTCAGTTAATTTGTTATAATTTTTTCTTTGAATTCTTGTGGCATTAAATTAAAAATTCTCAAACTATTCTGTGGTACAAATGTGCTACAGCATATAGTTCATGGGAAATTTTTCTGTCTTTGTGTTTATTTTCCCCCGGATCACTTTCTTGGACTAAGCCATATCTCTTTACTTATTCTATTATTTTTCTGTCGTTTTGTATTTCTACTGTCATGCCATTGATTTTCTCGCTTATACAGAGGAGGCTCTGTTCAGAGTTTCTAATCATTCAGGTAGAGTTTCAATGACTTACTGACACCCAGAGTCATCTACAGTTTTAATGGCTTTCTTATTAAATTTTTAGTTCCATGTAATTTTTAATGTAGCTTGAGAAATGGTGAAGTATGGAAAGAAAATAAGGGGAGAGATAAGAGCTTAGTCAAGACTGTGTATGACCTTCCCTTAGTCTCTCTTTTCCTATTTGATGACCCCTGAAGTGTTCCCAGGCCCCGTCTTAAACCTAAGAGTTGATGTATTGGTGGGAGCAGCTGGATCTTCAAGATGTTTATGTGATTTTTTTTTAATCCCCTTTTTGTATATGTAATATTAAGCAAACGATGAAACGTTGCTTTAATGGTTTAACGAGGAAGGAGAAGGAAAGACCACTCCTCTTTGGGTGGAGAAGTCTTTCCCCCTCAGTGTGGACATGTAGATCAAGACTTATCAAAAGTTTGTCTCTGAATTAATTATTGCACCTGACTTTAGGTGCCCCAGATTTTTTTTTTTTTTTTTTTTTTTGCCATGTTGTGCCTTTCCTTCTGGAATTGTAAGGTGAACACAATAATAGTACCTGTTTACACTGTGAAGTGGATATTGTTACAGAGAACACACCGGAGGCTTTCTCACTGTTACGGTAATAACGCCTTGTGAATGTATGATCTATAGAAAGATCCCTGTAGTTTTACCTGCTGATGCTGACTGTTGGAGAATAAATTTTGGATATTTCCCCCCCGCCAAAAAAAAAAAAAAAAAGACTGTATGACCTTCCTTTAGCTACCAGGACTGTGTTCTGATTTCTGAAGCCTTGTTAAATGCCCTATATCAGAAGTCATCCCACCTGGTTAAAGAGAGCATCCCAAGGCATTGGAGGGGGATACACTAGGACTTCCGATCCATTTAACCCTAACAACTTCTCTTTTGATCGTCAGTCCTGTTGTCAATGTCTGCTACATGTATTTTTCTACCATGGCCATTTCCACTACTCTTCATTCAAAGGTAGGACCAGGTAAGAACATCTACTCAGTCTATTTATTTCCCATTAGAAATAATTCTTAGTATTTTTATCAACTAGACAGTACTAAGCCTGAAGAGCATAGGCAGACTCATCAGGCTTGGCCATTCCTCTTGGCTTGGCTTCACAATCATTTGTCTTTCTCTTATTTTTTGAGATGTGTAACACTAACTTGTGTCTCTTTCCTTACTTGGGATCAATGATTATTTGGCTGATATTGTACTCTTTTTTGTCTAACTTGAAAGAGGAAGTTTCTGACAGGAAACTTTTCCCTACTATCTTCCCACTGCTTTTCATAATCAAATTATTACATCTTACACCAAAGAAACAGAAAACAATCAAAACTTAAGAGTTCTTTAATCTTACTATCAGCATATGTTATTTTGGATGTGATGAAGTCCTTATCAAGAAGAGAAGTAAAAACTATAGGGAAAATTGATTGTAGGAGGTAAATGCTACAGAGGATCTTCTTGCCTACACATAGTTGAATATGACATCATTTACATCTGATATAGTCTGAAAGGAGAAAGCCAGATTGGTAGGCAATGATAGGAAAGGGATAAAACAAAATTACTAGACAACACCACTGATGTGATGTCACTCACACACACAGAGGGTACATTGACATCAACACAGTACTATGAGCAAATGGCAATGTGCTTTCATGTAATAGACTTTGCCAGTTCTCATTTTGCACTGAGCATACCAAACAGACTTCCTAGCACTAAATTCCCATCAGCCCTCGAGCCATCTCCTCTGGAGAGAAGATACTCTCGTGTGCAACCTTGTGAGCAAAGTACTACTAAATAATCACTTCTCTCCTCGCTTCTCTTTTTGGACCTTCAAGACATCCTCCTGCTCACTCCTGCAGCTATTGGCCTCGCACATTCCATAAGTGTGTTTTATTCTGACAAAGCTTCCAAAATACACAGATTGCTTCCTCTCCCAAACTGGGCCGATTTTAAACAGTGTGCAAATCTATGTAGGAATGCCTGCCAGGTTCTAAATCTGTATTTTGCAGCAGCAGGAGAAACATAAATCTCTAGTTCCGAGCAGACCCAACAATAGCCAACAGTTCCAGGGAATCAACACAATTCATGTGAGGTGATGTCCTCTCGCGGGTGAGGCTGAGAAGAACTAACTTTTCACATTCTCAACATAATGTTGCCATTACATACAGTCATACTGGCTTCTCATTCCCAAACAACTAGACTGCTCTAAAGCCATGATAAAAAAAAAAAAAAAAAATTATTGACATTTCTTACTTTAAGAAAAGTAGGTGTGTACCTTTAGATATGTTTTTAGTATTAAAAAAGGAAGAAAAAATAAAGGAAAACAAACCAATGATACAGAAACCCTGGTTTATTAAATGTATACATTTTAAGAAAATGTTCATTTGACCAAAGAATTCATGTAGCTTTCTCTTAAGTAGTAATTTTCCCTACTGAATTGGAAACGTGACTTAATTTATAAAAATTACACATCACACGACTCTTCAGGAAAAAATCTGTCCACTGCCTGCAAATACATTGTGTCATTCATTCAATGATTGATACCTAACATGTGCCAGATACTGTGCTGAAATGGGGATCGGGGAGCAGGGGGAGAGGAAACACAGATGACATGGCTGCTGCCTTTTATGAGCTTAGAGCACATTGGAGTTATCAATGCAAACAGGTAAATTGTTGTATAAAGGAATGAGCAGGGTTGGGGGAATTCAGCTCAGGTTTCTGTACCTTTGCCTAAATTTGTTAGGAAGGGGTTATATAACTTGAATCTCAAAAATGAAAACGAGTGAACTACAAAGAAAGGAGTGGATTGCATTCCAGCTGAGGGGAGAACATATGTACAGGCACGAAGTTAATAAGGTCATGGAATGAAATCGTACATTAAGTCTGGTGCTTGGCACAGCATCTGGTAAATGGTAGTTACAATGCGCAACTTCAAAGATCGGGGGGAGCTCAAAGTGCCAAAAGTAAAATAGGATTTCTTATCGGTAACACTATTAACATTTTGGACCAGATAACTTTTTGTTGTGGAAGCTGCCTTTGCATTGTAGGATGTCTAGTCATATCCCTGGCCTCCACCCACTAGGTGCCAGCAGCACTACCTTTAGTCATGACAACCAAAAATGTCTCCAGACATTGCCAAATGGCTCTGGGGGGAAAAATCACCTCCCCATTTTGATAATTACTACGGTGATTTCACATGGGTTAGAGTATATGGATTGGAGTGGTAAAAGTTAAGACTGAAGGGATATATAGAGGGCCCATTATAAAAGACCTAATAAACACAGTTAGGAAATTTGGATGTTAGTCAAACTTAGAATGTTTTTAGACAGAAAATGACATAATTAAACTTGTTTGTAGGCTAACTCTGGTGGTACAGGGAAGACAGAATGGTGTGGTGAGAGACCAGAAACAATCTTATCCAATTTTTTTCCAGATACTACTGCCATTGCTTTATTTTATAAACGTTATGAAATTTTAAAACACCACATTTATAAATAATAGTGGTGTGTTCCTGAAAATGTATGTGACTCTTTAAGTCAATTCATGAAAGCTCGGCTGTAATTATGCGTATGGTCAGCCTCTCATTCGGAATCATTTTTCACTGTGTAGTCACTGTGAGTATATAAGCTTGCAGTTAGAAGATTCAGATGAAATCCTAGATCTGCAAGTTATTTGACTGTGAAACATTCTTGGACCTCAGTTTCCCCTTCAGAACATATGTAATAATAACACTGAATCAGTCAGGAGACTATAATAGGAAACAGTCAAATTGTGCCATGTGATGAAGGTTTAATAAAGGCAATATTTACAAAAGTATATGTATGGAATAGTGAACCCCCCTGGGTAATGCAGTATTCAGGACTATGAAGGGCATACCCCATTACTAGCCCTAGGCCTGATGGAACAAGGGGTAGGTTAATTGCCAGAATCCCGAGGAAGAGAGAGAAACAGTGCAATGAGTATCTAGAGAGTGCAAGAGCTATCACCTTAGGTCAAGGGGCATAGTCAGTTGGCAGCCATTTCACAGGGAGAGAGACAGGAAATTAAATATCCAGACCTCACTGTCATTGTTCCTTCTCATCTCCCTTGGTTGTTTTCCGTTAGGAAAACTCAACTGGAGTACAGAGGACAAGGGAGCCTGTTAATGCAGTCCCTATGGGATAATCTTCCAGGGTGCAAAGCTGAGTAAAGAAGGGTATACAAGAGTAGAGAATGGGTCCAGAGTCACAAGGAAAAAAGTATCTATCACTAAGGTGAACCCTGAAGCATGAATATGAAAATATCGAAATATCTGATATTATTGCGTGCTCAATGAATGTTGTGTGTCTATGTGTACAGGTATGTGTTTTAATTTCCTGAGGTCTAGAGATGGCCCATGGCTCCATATTAGAGGTCGCGTTGGTCAATGGAAAGAGCCTAGGTGTCAGGAGGGCTACATTCCACTCCAAGCTCCACCTCTTACAGTCATACAACCTTGGGAAACCCACATGTTCTCTGATCTCCCTTTTCCCTATGTAATCTCGAATAATATTCAAAAATCATGTAAGAAAATAGGTTTGAAAGAGCTCTGCAACTGGAAAGTAGAATGCAATTGTGAAGGGTTAGTTATAGTGCTTTCTTGGTCTTCCTCTTGCACTATGAAGTCTACTTTGATTAGATAGAGAAATAAGGTGGACATTCTGCTTTCTTCTGTTCCCAAATTCCCTACACAATGGGTCTACTCTTGTAATCATGGCAGAGATTGCACCCTAGTGTTAGAGCATTTACATTTACCTTTGATGGCAAGCATGGACCGTAACAGCCATGGGCAGCCCATGTTCAATGACTGAACCTAATATCTTGGTCCAGCTACACTCTTCATCCTGAAAGACAGCACGCTTCTGTATGCTGTAAACATTTTTGCCCACAGCTTGCTCTGTCATAGTCTTCTTGTCAGTATTCCAGAGAATTAATTTGTTCTCTCATTGTCATTGATAATATCTGGTTCTAAAATTTGACTAAAAGTTTTATCCTGAACCATCAACAAGGGTGATTGACTATAAGGAAGGAAATGTAGTGAATGAACTTGTATACCTGTCACCTTTGCTTGATTCTAGAATACTGTTATACAGTAGCACTGAGCTGATATAGTCAAGTATTTAATGACCAACTGCATGCTCGGCCTTGTTCTATTTCCAGGAGAGCTGCTGTTTATTCCCAAATGACTGGCTTGAAGGCTCAGAGCCCTGCTCTGCACACAGCTTTGCTCACTAGATGTGACGGCTTCAGTGCTGCCTCAGGCCAGCCCGGAGAAACAAGTTCTCTAGGGCAGCGGAGGAAAATGCACTCTCTACCTTTCAACTGTTCCACCGCGCACCAGTTCAACGAACCTCAGTTGTATACTCATTTTTCATAAGGAGAGACCGAGCCATTATTTCAACATGAACCAAAATCAAATTTTCTAGCAATATAAAATATATTTTCTAGAAAAGTCAAACTAGTGAAGACATTTCTGGGCCTCTGATTAACTGACTAAAGCAAAATCAGCTCTTGTCACTTTATCAGGAAAAAAAAAAGTATAAAAGTTATGAGATGACTATCTCTGAATTGCACAGAAATTCAGAGTTAGAAAGTTAAAATAAACCTGCATTCAAACCTTGTATTTCATAACTGAGGAAACAGGTAATATTTAAAAGCCTTGATTTTTTTTCTTACGGAGATAATAAAGATCGTCCTTTTTTTTCTTTTCTATTTGGGATCCTGCTTCCAAAATCAAGTTGTCTGAAATCAGCAATGTTCTGAAACAGATGACTCAAAACACACACACACAATTATACAATACTTAAAGATCTATTGAGGCACCTGGTTCAAAATATTGCTGAAACATACACGTCATTTATATATATATTTCCATCTTGTGCACAGTAGAATGAAGAGCTACCAGGTAAATGAACTGGCTCTGGAATTGAATTCCACATGTTTTGCAACTCTTAGAATGTTATTAGAATGGATTTTGGATCCTACACAAGGTCTCAAGCTGACATATCATTTCATTGACCGTCTGGCCAACTCGCAGTAGAACATGCTCTTTTTGGGAGACGCCATCATATGTGGTATCCATTTCCAAATCATTAGGGCAGATGCACTATGTCAGTAGTCAGACTTACTTATTCAACACAGAGTGTTTTAGTGCCCATTATGTTTCCAGGCACTGTTCTAACCTGGGGATCTAGAAATGGAAAAACAAAGTCCCTACCTCATGGAGCTTTAATTTTAGCACTAGTCACCTGGGGGAATGGCTGACTAGAAGTACCTTTGTTAGTCTAATGATATAAATGGCAAGCAGTTATTGTAATACATAGAGAGGAAAAAAATAGTCGACAGGAAGAGAATCATTTGACTGCACATACATGGGTGACATATCTCAGATTTTCTCATTTCCAATCCTTCTATCAATATAATTTGATTAGAACTTTATCCAGAAGAGTAAGATATCAGATAATTTCATCAAGGGATAAGCCACCACTGTGGAGTACCCAACAATTATGTTTCAATTCCTTTGTCCCAGAAGATGGAGGTGCATGCTACAGATACTACTCCCTAAGGTATTAGGATCCTGGGGTGGATATCAAGCAAAGCCTGGTGTTGTGATTAGCTTGCCAAATACAAAGCAAAAAAAGTTGTAACAGTCTCGCAGATGACAAAGATGCATCACACACAGGCTGCTACTAGTGACAACAGAGAACACAGCTAAAATTAAGCTATAAACACTTCTTGTCAGGGCCCCATTCCCCTGCAAACAGAAAGTTGTTTTATAGGGCTGGCAAAGTGTACTGTAAATTATATTACCAGCCCACAGCTGATGAGTTTATAAGTCTACAGGGAACAAGCTATCTGGCTCTGTCACCACGCTTAGCTTGCCAAAATTGCATATGAGGCACACCAGTCTGAGAGGTATGGCTAAAACTTAGAAATGAGGGGCCAAGAATTGCACTGGAGAAGAAAGAAGGTATGTGGCACATGACATTAATTTGTCTCTAAAGTTTTCCTCTTAGAACTTGTTTATGACTCAGGGGCACTGTTCAGCAGTTGCTGAGTCAACACTTAATTATATTGTAAACCACCAGGAAACAAACAGGGGTGTGTCTGATGAGTGGGTGGGCAGTTTCTAGTAAAAATAAAAGTCCCCTCACCTTATTGTACCACCTTCAAAATGTTTCTGGTTTCTTTTTAGTTTCTGTAGCTCTCAGAAGGTATCTCTATCAGTTTTCAAGGGTGTGTGTGTGTGTGTGTGTGTGTGTGTGTGTGTGTGTGTGTGTCCCCTTTATCTTTTTATTTTCCTATTGGGCTAGAAACAAATCAAATTGTGTCACTTTCAAGTCAAGTACTTTCAATGGCACCACAGTCCCTACTACTTAGCGCTAAAATCTAAATCTTCAATAATCTGGCCCCAGGTCACATCTGCAGCCCAATCGCCTGTCTCCACTGTGCTTCTTCACTTTTGTCCCAGGATATACTACTGGCTCTGAGAAGATGCCCTGCCCCTCTGACTTTGCTCTTGCTGCTCCCTTTGTATGGAGTGTTCTATACTCCTTACCCAGCTTGCAAATCCTGGCCTATCTACTAAGAGGAAACAGGCTCCTTGGCTCTGCCTTCAACACTAAGTGAATCTAGCAGTTCTCTCCGTTTTCATGTCTACTCCCTTAGCGAAAGCCTCATCCTCTGTCTTCTAGCTAGACTTCCAATTATTCCCGCTAAATTCTTTGCTCTCAAGTCTATTCTCCACATGGCAGCCAGAGTGATCGCTTCCGTTCCCTGCTTCACCCTCCCATGCCTTCCTAATGAACTTGGAATACATTTATACTCCTTGCCTGACTTACAAAGTCCTACATGATTTGTTTCCTCTCTATAGGGTGTTCATCTGTCCTGGTTTGGCCCAGACAGTTCCATTTCACTTCCATTGTCCTGGTGTAATTATTAATAGCGCCACCTTTTACTCAGAAGCGTGTTAGTTTGGACTTAAAGCCACCTGGTCACCCGATTCCTATAGCTTATTTCTACTATTCTCTTGTCCCTTACAGCCCAGCACACCGGCCTCCTTTTGTTTCCTTGAATACAAACACACCAATTTCTTCTTGCGTTCAGGCATCCAGCCAACTGTTTGTCAGCATGGAATTACCTGCTCCCTGATCTTTTTGCGTAGCTGGTTCTTTCTCACTCAGGTCCTGGCCCAAATACCTCAACTATCATCTCAGATAGGTGTTCCCCAAACATCTTGTCTAGCTGCCCCTCTCCCCAGCCATATTCTGTCACATCAGCGCACTTATTTTTCATCACAGCACATAAAATATCTAATATTTGTTTGCTCATGGATTTAGTTGACCCCCTCCTTCTAAAATGTAAGCCCCATAAAAGCAAGTACTTTTTCTTTTTTGTTCACTACTATGTAGATATTTTCCATAAGAATTTCCTGCCAGGCCCACAGTAGGTATTCAACAGAACAGATGGCAGATGAACAAAAGACCTCAAGCATAGACCTCAAGCATCACCTTCTCTGCAAAGTCTACCCTGGATGCCTGACTCCCTTTCTAGGTAAGACTGGCCACTCTTTCCCTGTGGCCCCATTCTATCTGGTGCATACATACAAGGTCAGATAATTAAGTTTGCGAACTCATCCTAGAAAAAGTGCCACATACCTCATTGAGGAATATCACTATGGTCACCTTCGAAGTACTCCCCTTAGGAAGCTATGCACCAATGCCAGTGCCTAGTCCACCCTTCAAAGTAATTTTGGAACTCTTTTTCTGGAATGGCCATCACTGTCATCGTACTATCCTTGATGTCCTGAATGTTATCAAAATGTCTTCCTTTCAATATTTCCTTTCCCTTAGGGTAAAGAAAGAAATCATTGGGGGCCAGATCAGGTGAGTAGGGAGGGTGTTCCAACACAGTTATTTGTTTACTGGCTAAAAACTCCCTCACAGACAGAGCCATGTGAGCTGGTGCAGGGTCGTGATGCAAAAGCCATGGATTGTTGGTGAAAAGTTCAGGTCATCTAATTTTGTCACGTAGCCTTTTCAGCACTTCCAAATAGTAAACTTGGTTAACTGTCTAGTTAGTACAAATTCATAATGAATAATCCCTCTGATATCAAAAAAGTTTAGGAACAACAAGTTCGTGAACTTAATTGTCAGACCTTGTACATTACAGGCAAGTGCCTGCAAGACTGTTTTTGTGTGCATTTCATGTTAGTTTACATGTTTGCTTCTCTGTCAATGCTGCAAAGAAATATGAAGGCAAATATACTCTTTTTTTGTTTCATTTTGTTTTGGTTGTTATTTTGAACTTCTTATTTCAAACTTACATATTTACAGAAAAGATACAAAAAATATCCTAAGCATTCTTACTCTTCTCACCCTACTTCCCCTAATGCTAATATCTTACATAACCATAGTGTGATTATGAATAATAGGAAATTAACATGAGCACACCATTTTAAATAAACTTCAGATCTTCTTCAAATGTTTTGACTTTTTCCACCAATGTTCTTTTTCTATTCCAGAATCCCACATTGCATTAATTATTTCTCCTGAGTCGTCTCCATCTAATAGCTCCTCAGTCTTTCCTTGTCTTTTATGTTCTTTTAAAGAGTATTGGTCAAACACCTTATCAAATATCCGCAATTTGGATTTGCCCAATATTTTCTCATGATTGGTGTGAAGTTATGCATTTTTGGTAAACATACAGTGGAAGTGACATCGTGTCCTTCTTATCGTATTGTATCAAGGGGTTCACGATGTTGATATGCCTTTCTCCTGGTGATTACTTGGGTATGTTGTATCTCCCAGGTCTTTTCATTGTTAAATAACAGCCTTTCCGTTTGTACTTGACATGTATCTTGGGGAAGATACTTTGAGCCTTTACAAATCTCGTTTCTCCTCAAACTATCACCCACTAACTTTAGCATCCATCCGTGGATCTTACCTGCAACATTTATCATTGTGGTGTTTGGCTAATGGTGATTCTCTTTTGCTCTCTTTCCTCGATCAACTGGAATTTCATTGTATTCTTATTCATTTTTAACTCTGCCTGCCAATAGTTATCATCACATTTCTGACACACACGTGCCTTTGTAAGTACATATTATAACAGAGCAATTAAGTTCTCAGGCTGTATATGAGGCCTGATACTTGCTAGCTTTGTAACTGAACAGGTCACTTAATCTCTCCCAGCCTCAGTTTCCCCATCAATAAACTGGGGATATTAGCGAATGACTCATTAGGCTGCTGGGGAAATTGTGAATTCATTCTCATCAATTCACCCTGACACTGGAGACGTGACGTGTGATCAAAACATACGGTGACTGCTGCTGCCGAGCGCCGTCCAACAGACAGGCAGGGAGCTTCAATATGGGAAGTGGCATGCCAAACCTTAGTAACAGTGTGTGACAAGTTCCAACTTGTTCGGTGTAATCAGTTAGGTGTGAGCTACGGTTGAGAGGAGGTGTGTTTTAAAGTGGGCCGTAAATCATGGATCACGGACAGCGTACTAACATGAAATGAACCAATGATTTCATCCTCCATCATGACAACACTGCGTGTCACACACGGCTTCTGGTACAGCAATTTCTAGCAAATAAAAACATTAGTGTGTCCTCATCCCCCTTATTCACCAGATGCGACACTGTGCAACTTCTGGCTCTTCCTCAAAGTCAAAATGACCATGGAAGGTAAATGTATTGAATTGATTCAGGACATCAAGGCAGTCATGACAGTGCAACTAAAGACACTCAGGAAAGAGGACTTCCAGAACTGCTTCAGAAAGGGGCAAAAATGATGGGATAAGTGTGTTTGAAGCGAAGGGGAGTATTTTGAGGGGGATTAATGGAAATGTGTCTTTTACTGTAATTTTTTTTCATTTAAACAGTCACTGTATTTTTTGATCACACCTCATACAACAACAAAAAAGAAGGCATGTTGACTTTTTTAAGTCTTGACTGACCCAGTCATATGCATATATTAAGCATAGCAAAGCTCCAAAATTGTGGTCTACAGTTATGATTAATGATTGTACAATTTCCTGGCCAACTTTGGAGACTTAAGGATTTCATTGAGCACTCAGATCCCAATCCTCACCAACCAGAGGCATTTTTTTTTCATAGTTTCCACTGACATGAGAAAAATCAAAGGTATGCCCCCATCCACAGGGGTGCAATTTTAATAATTAATTTTTTCCTCAACATATCAGAATCCTAGGAGGGAAGCCCAATTAAAACACAAGTACAATCTTTAATGAAAGGTAAATGTTAAAAGTTCTTAAAGGAGGGCTCTCCTCTCTCTAAACCACTCTCTTTAGGTCCTACTCTATGGAAGAGCTGGATCACTGTCACGTGGGCAAGAGGAAATATTTGAAGATGGAGAAAACTGTAGCTGGTAAATGTTATTGCTAGCTCTGGGAGGTGAGGTCTGCAAGACTAATACCACTGTGCTGGAGCTTGGCAGGCCCCTGGGGGATCCCAGATGAGCGGGCAAGCTGATCACGCAAGCCCAGTCCAAATGTCACTCTAACATTTGCAGAGCTGTGTGTAACTGCTTAAGGAGAGGTTTCCAATGAGAAGGTCAAAGACAGAAAAGCTGTTTGGGAAGCTGAAGAATGTATGTGGGAAGGTTCAACCATTTTGTGGAGTATCTTTTCCCGTCACATAAGCAGGTTTTGTGTTGTTTCGTTTTGTTTTATATTATCCTGTGTGGATTTCGGGGCTGGCACTTATTCATATAGAGAGATTATACCTCAGGAGGGCTTATGCCAATCTCTGGGGTCTGATTTTAGAGATGAAGAAGAAATTATATATTCTTCTGAATTCTGTATCAAACAGCTTTTATTTTATTTTGTTTTCATTTTTATTCTTTAAGTCCTTAGCTGGTTTTATATGTCTAGAATGAACCCTTGATATTTCAGAATTTAAAATTCACAATTTTGACATTTTCCCAAAGAGTCTGAATAGTTATTCTATGTGATCATATATAATTTTAATCAGTTTCATGGAGAGCAGGAAGCACAGGAACTTAGTGAATAAACCTGGCTGAGCACTTGGCATCCACATCTCAGTAAGGCTGCAAGGTTCTTTATTAAAGTTTGAAATATTTCATCCAAACAAGTACAAATAATAACATAATAAATACAGGTGTACCTACAATGTAGGTTTTATTCATTCTGAACATCCTGGTATATTTGTTCCAGATTCTTTTTGAAGACAAAATATTATAGGCATAGGCAAATCCCCTTTGTAGCAGTCCTACTTCCCTCTCTTCCCAGAAGTAATTCTTTTACTGGGATGTTCATGCCCATGCATTTTTTAAATATTCTTAATACATATGGGTCTATACATAGTTTTTTGGATCATTTCACATGTTGACAAACTTTGTGTAAATGGTATCATTCTGTGCCTGCCATTCCATAATTCGCTTTTTTCATTCAAGGTCATGGTCTCGAGGTGCATTAATGTTGTTACATGTGGGTGGCTCTATTGTGTTTGCTCCACTGCAGGATAGATGTCTACGATATAAAGGTACCACAGTTTATTTATGCACTCTCATGCTGACTTAGATTGTTTCTAATTTTTTCCTTTTACATCACATGCAGTGTTCCAATGCATATTCTAGTAGCTATATAAATGTGAACTTGTTTGACAGGTTTTGTAAAGCGTTTACATAATGTGCAATTGCTAGGCCAAATGCCATGGCTCAACGTCAAAGCTAAATTGCATTACCAAATGGTCACCTCAATTTATACCCCACTATTTAGGATATAAGGGTTTCCATCCCTCCTCCTCTTTGCCAAGACTTAATATCACCAGAGTTATTAATTTTTGCTCATCTGGGAGTTTCAAGTAATATCACAATATTGTTTGCATTTGCATTCTCAAGATGACTAGCGTGGCTGTACATCCTTTTGTATGTTTGCTATCCATTTTGATTTGGGCATCTGCAATTTGCTTATTCATATCCCTTGTTCATCTTTCTGTTGGATTGTCTTTCTCTTGTTGACTTGTAGGAGTTCACTGTACAATAAAGAATTGATCTTTTGTATATTTCATTTTGTATAGTTTCTCCCAAGCTGTAGCTTCTTTTTTTTGTCTAATATGTGTTTCCTTGAACACAGACTTAAATGTAATTGCAATCAAATTTATCAATATTTTCTTTACGGACTGTGCTTTCTTTCTGGCTCTTTGTAAGAAATCATTTCCACCCATAAGTCACAGAGTTATTCACCTTTACTTTCTCCTAAATATTTCTAAATTTTGCATTTTACATTTAAATTTTTATATACTCTTAATTCATTTCTATGTTTGGTGTAAAAAGGAAGCCTAATTTTATTTTTTCCATATGGGTGACCAACCATTCCAGCACCACTTACCGACTGGTCTGTTCATTAACCATCAGTAACGTCCACCTGGCCATATATCCATTTTCCTGTTGCAAGAGATTGTTACTGAGCTCTGTTCTGTCCACAGGTCTATGTGCCTATGTCACACTATTGTAAGTATTTGAGGCATAAAATAGGTACTGATATCTGGTAGGGCAAGCCTTTTCTCTTGTTCTCCCAACTCCAAATTCTGTTGGCTATTTTGCCTTCTTAAACTTATATATGAGTTATAGGATCAGCTGCTCAGGGATTTTGAGGGGAATTGTGTTGTATTGGATTTATGGACAATTGCAATATTTATATTATTGAGTCTACTCACGCATGAATATGATAGATATTGGTGATTTATGCAGGACTTTATTTTATAATCTTCAACAATATTTTGTCATTTTTTCTACTAAGGTTTGAATCTTTTAAGGTATATTCCTAGCTACCTTATATTTTTGTTGCTATTGTACCTGGGATGTTTTTCTGTTCTACATGTTAATTGGCAATTATAATTGCAAAGAAATACTAATTAGGTTTATATGTTTATCTTCTACCCAAGAAACTTGCTGAAATCACTTTTAGTTCAAATAGTTTGCCTATAGACCTTCATGGAATAAAAAGTTCAGTATATTCCTCTTGGATCCTTATGCATATGATTTTTTTGCCTAATCTGTTGACTAGTTTCTCCATTTTAGGAATAAATAAAAGTGACAGAGGGCATCCTTGCTTTGTTCATAATAAGAATAAATATATTTGCTGTAGCATCTTGATAGCTTCCTATTTTCAAAGTAATAAGTTATTTTCCAATCTAAGCTTGTTCAGATTATTTTTAATATAATAAATATATATTGACTATATAAATATTTACTTAAAAGATTTTGCTTTTCTCCTTTATCTTTAATATCATTATCATCTCATATTAAATTTAATTATTATATTTCCTGATGTATCACCACATTCCATATTATGTTTTTTTTTTTTTTAATATTGACGTACATTTGCTGGTGTTTCCTTTAGAAATTTCATTAGAAGTATATATTAAATAAATGCACATACAGTTATACTTTGGAATGGAAGATGGTGTAATGGTATAAAATTGGGCTTCCATTGGATTCCATCCAAGTTTGTTCAATTTCTGAATTATGCAGGGTCTTCATGACAGGTGGTCTCACCACTAAAGTGGTCCCATATTTGTACTTCAGTTCTAGTGGGTTTTAATATTTAAAATAAACATGCCAGGCACATTGTAAGTGTGAATAACTATGTGTAGAATGAATGAGGGAATTAATGCTTGAATGAAAGAAAATAAGAAGAGAGGCAAAGAAAAGAAGGAAAGAAGGGAAGAAAGGAGACATATTCATGGCAAAATTTCAGAGAAAGTAGTGATACTTTCAGGTAGTTTGTTAAGACGAAACAAGGGAACAAACAAAACACTGACAGAATTTGATTCTACAAAACTCCTCTTATTTCAGACTTGCTTTAGAAGGAAAGTAAGATTGCGCCATTTTTTTCTTTTGATCCTTCAAAAATCAAGAGATTATTTATTCACCTAACCAGTGATTGCATTTTGGCCAAAATTTAACTTCACTGGGTAAACAGTGTTTGTCTGACATACTTTTGTAACTTGAGACTTAAACTAGGGCAGTGATTCTAGTATTATCACCCCATGGGCAGTTGCCCATGGAATTCCTTTACCTTTAAAAACCATCTCAGTGTACTAGACTTTTCTATTATTGAGAATGTAGGAGAGATAAACCACTCTCAAAAACAGTTGAATTGTAAAGGAGGCTAAATGTCTTTCTTCTACTGACTCTTACATAAATTCTTAAATTAACAAGCCAAAGAACATGACACCTTGAGGTATTAAACTTTGTTTTAATGTGATCACGCTTAGTCCCGATTTAATCCCTTCATATGTCTTTGTAAGTCTTTTCAAACTAATCTCTCTTTTCTCTCTCCAAAGGTGCTGCCTGATTTTTTGACAAATGGTCAGTAAAATAGCAGCCAGGAGAAGAGGTCGTCATTATTTGACTAGTTGGGGCTGTTTAGACAAACATGGTAGTTATTTCAGTTTATAATTGTGAGGAAGTATTGCTTACTGTCTAAGAATGGAGTCCAAATCTCAGTACTGCCTCTTCTTAGCTCTGTGACATTCAAAAAAATTGCTGAACCCTCTACGCCTCAGACCCCTGTCTGGTAAAATAGATGTAAATAGCACTTATTTTATATGATTTTTATGAAGATTAAATGTGATAACATTTGTTAAATGTTTGGCACAGTATATGTCACATAGCTGATTAATAAGTGTTAGCTATTATTACAATGAAGATCAAATTCTCTTCCAGATAACATATATAGAGAAATCAAGATGGATCCATCATATGGAACTGTGGACTGATCAACACCAAGCATGAGGCTAATGGTAGCTGTATTTGGAGCCCCCAGGAAATGGCAAGCATTGAAAAATGAGATTGAATGCCTCTGCACTCAAACCTTCACACTTTGCTCTGTGCCATGTCCCCATATTAGTTGCTTTTTATGCTGAAATAAGAATACGGCCCTTGAAGAACTGGAATGAAGTCCAATAAGTCTCTGTGGGGCCCATGTGAGGAGAGACGGGCAAGGGATCAGGCATGGAGGGTCTTGCGAATAATAAGGATTTGGGATTTTATTCTAAGTGCAACAGGAAACCACAGAAGGGCTTTTAGCAGGAAGGGAACAGGATCTGACTTATGCATGTACATTGATGACTTCTCTTGTGTCCTCAGTTTTCTCATTTGTAAAAAGAAAGGCTTAAACTAGGGCAACGGTTCTCAAAGCATAGTTCCCAGATCAGCATGACCTGGAAACATGTGAAAATGCATATCCTCAGGCCTCACCCAAGAGTGAATCAGAAACGTTGAGGGTGGGACCCAGCAAGCTGTGTTTTACTAAGCCCTGCAGGTGGACTCTGATATAAACTAAATTTCGAGACCCACAGGACTCAAAACCTCAGATATTCCTTTCGGCTCCAAAGTTCAATATTTCCAAGTCCTTCACGATGCAGGTCACCGATCCTAGCAAATGAGACTAACCAGGTAGCATTTTCATCACCTTTGCTAACCAACGTTTTGTTTTAGAGAAGAGTTATTCAAAGAAAAATAATAAACTACCTAACGCACAGATCTCATGTCAGTACACATTTTATATCCTAAGCCAAATATGTAATAAGATGAAAAGGAATTACATATAATGCCACACTGACCTATAAATTTCTTCTCAGAGTTATCAGAATGAATTTCCCTAAATCCTATGTCCCCTATACGATTATCTGCCTGGGTTTATACAAAATTATGAGACCATTAGAAGGATTATATCTGTTTCCATGTTATATAAGGATCTCCACAAACACAGCATTTAGTCAGAGGCAGAATGAAATGATGAAAGGGGAGACCCTTTGAAGTTGCACAACACTGAGTTAGATTCCTGGTTTCTCCACTGCTCTAAGAATCATAGTTAAGATGTGGAAAGGGTCTGGCAGGTAACTGGCACACTCTAAATACAGATGGCATTATATTTATATGTGCTTGAAGAACCATGCATGAAAAATAGCCACATGACAATGTTTTCAGATTGTGAAAACATTCAGATTGTGAAAACATGACAAATAATTTTCAGATTGTGTTTTACCAAAGTCTGTCATCCTAGGCGTGGGTGTGTGACTGTCTGAAACAGATCCTTGGATTATATATATCATTGGTTCTTAGTGAGTCCCCAAGTGTCAACACAATTTAATAACTGCCAAATAGAATCATTTTAAAATAAAGACATCAAACATTGTCTTGCTTAACAAATTCAGAAATATCAAAATAAAGGAGCATATCTTCAAATTAAAAAGAGAATGTTTTATGATAACCAGCAGTTATTGATTCTCTGCCTCAGAGATATTTATTGACCTAGTAGAATATTCCAGCTGACTTTATCCTACAATGATGTTTCATTCCTCTGAACCATAATACAAATTTGGAAATGATTTCTGTACTACTATGGGATAGCTCTTATCCTATTAACTTGTATGGATGTTTAAGTCTTTTATTAATCTAAACTTTGCACATATTTATACATTGCACCCCAAACAAGATTGTAAAAGCTCTTGAACAAGTAACATGGCTTTTGCTTCTGTGTATTTCTCAACAGAACTGAGCATACTGCATTATACACATTAGGTGTGGAATGAAAATACTGATGAGAATCATTTTATCCAGGAGGTACATAGACTGAAAATAAATATGTTCAAGAAAGATACAGATGAATCTATTGATAATATTAAATGGGTACAGTGTAATGGTTAAGGGTGATGGAATTAAATAGCTGGAATCTAAGCTTAGCTACTCATTAACCATGAGTTATGCATCCTCTATATTTGACTCTCTGGTTCCTCAGCTATAAAGTGGAGATAATAGCATCCACCTCAAAAGGTAGCAATATTGACTACATAATGCACATAATAGTTAATACTTTGAGATCAATATGTGATAGCTATTAATAATGATAATAATAGACATTTATAGCATGGGATCTGTTTAAGATATACTTTGATATTTGAATTGTACAAAATATAAGGAACTACGATAACGCTCAAACTATTCTTTTTGTTCAGACACAGATATGGGCTGAATGAACTCTTGGTCTCACTTAGCTTGGATATTAGATCTGTATGATTTATCACTTGGTAATGTACAATGCAATATTATATAGCCATTTAAAAATTATTTCAAAGAACATTTATTAACATGTGGAAAGCTCATACTAAAATAGAAGTGGAATAAATTGCAATTCTATAATGTAATATGACTCAGTTTTGTTAGAAATTATGAAATTTTATTTAGTTCATTAATATCTATATCTAGATATGAAGGAAATAAACTAGAAGGTAATAGTTGTTAACTGTAAATAGTGGGATCACAGATTATAATATGTAGTAGTGGGATTATAGATTATATTTCTCCCTTATATTTTTCAGTTATTAACAAATTTTCTATAGCAAATATCTATTACTGTGATGATCAAGAGAAAAAAAACCACATTAAACATAATGCCACACTGACCTATAAATTTCTTGAATTGAAGGACACAGCTAAAGTTTACAGGAAAAAGAACTTCCTCGAGCGTTTAGAGGAAAAAAAAATTTTTTTCAAATTTCCTCTTTTTGAAATAGCATTTTGAACAGAATTTTAAAGTGCTACAAGACATTAGAGTTCATTTGGATTCTACCCAGCTGTAGTATCCCCTGAAACTTTACAACTCAACATATATCCACAAACCACTGGCACCAGCATCCCCCGGGAGCTTGTTAGAAACGCAGAACCCCAGGCCCCGCCCCAAATCCACGGAGTCAGAATCTGCTTTTTAACAAGATCCTCGCAGGATCTGTGTGCAGATTAAGTCTGAGAAGCACTGACCTAAATCTAATGTTTGGATTGATCTGTTTCTCTTGCTTTTCATTTCCATTAACCGAGTTTAGGCCCTATTACAAGACAGATTTTTTTTCCCCCCGAAAAGTCACAACTGATTTATTTATTGACTCATTATTTTACTAATTTATTCGTCAAATATTTACTGAGTCCCGTGTTTGAGTGCCCTGCAGAAAATCTTTCCACTTTAAAGAAAGACAGGCAGCAGGGATAAGTAAGAGGAAAGCATGAATGGTTCTTGCAAAAACAATGCAGCAATTCCATTTTTGCTGGAATATCCCTGGTGAGTCATGGGAAAAGGATGAGAAATTCGTAGACCAGGATCAACATCCCAACATGACCATTTGTCCACAGCAGTTTCCCCAAACTTTGGTCAATGATGTAGCAATGTGATATATTTACCACATCGATATGCTGCCTACATTTGAGCTTACTTCATCTTTTTTCCTTTAAATTGCCTAACTTCTTTGTTACTTACATATATTTTCAGTTTACAGTAAATTTATAGTAATATTATAAGTGGACAACCAGTATCATTTGCTTATGGAAGTTAACTATATAAAAATAAATGGAATAGAATTAAAATAACATTAATAAAGTTTTGGAAAACACTGCTGCCCTCCAAAGGCTCTGAGCCTGAGGCCCCATATCTCTTGGCAAATAAAGGAAATTAGTAAGTATTAGGGAGTATTAAAGATAAACAAACTTGACTTTTTACAACAAACTTGATATAATCCAGAGAAACACACTTTTTCTATTCCACTCAAGCCACCCTGGGGCTCATGCGCTAACTGCAGGCCGTTCTCACTCCTTAGAATCCACTGACGCCAACTGTCTTTTTCTCCAAAGCATGCCCAGTGCCTTCCAATTCTGCTACTTTCACCTCCTCAGTTCTGAGCGCCACCGCCTCCTTGGATCTCTTCTCTTTCTACACTTTGACTAGGTCATCAGAAGTATGCCACTCAGCAGTTAATGGTCATTCATCACTTCGTGCGTGCTTGTCCTACGTCTAAAACTAGGCTTTGAGGCTCTCATAAGACCCCCTATTAGGGGACAGATCAATTTATGTGGACGATGGGCAGATTGTACCCCCTGGGGAACCACCTAGAATCCATCCTAGATGTCAGGAGGTACCAAATAGCTTAGACATCGATCCCTCAAATTGCAGCACTAAATCTTCCTACCAAACCTCCAATAGCTGTCTTGTAGCTGCTTTCAAGAGGTGGTTTTCACTGCAGAGACCACAGTCAAGCCCATTAGAGCTGGGGTTGCCCAGGTTTGCTCCATAGAGCCACCTCTGAAGGTGTTCAGCACAGTTAGCATCCATGGCCTTACCTAAGTGGCACAAAGTGTTTATGAAGCCCAGGAGACTAGACTAGAATAAGGCAAGCATTAATAGAGCAGAGAGCCACAGGAGGGTTCCGTTAAAGGGTCCTCCGTGAAACTACACTGGTCCGATTGCTACTTCCCTTTCATACTAGTTACCTCTAACAACTAAAAAGAAACTTGTGATGCTTTTTAAAGTGGAAGGGATTTGCCAGGATTTCGGACAGCACCTATTAGCACCTCTCCGAATTTGTGCACTTTTCTTAACAGATGTCTCTCTCCATCTCTCCCTCTGGATCCTCCATGTCTTTGCCTTACTTTCTCCCTTTTCTCCAAACCTTCTTTGCATTTTCCTTTAAAAAAAAGTTACACACACACGATGCCAAAAGAAAATATATACATGTAAAGAAAAACTGTATTAAAATTGTATTACTCAATATATACTGATAACAAAAGATGAATACACGTCACGTTTGACTTCTGCAATTACAAGAGGGGCTCAAAGTGGTTACCATCAGCGTCCAGACACTTCTGATTATGGCAAACTACTGCTTGAGCAACGTTGACCAAAGTGTCCACTTGTAAACATTTTTTTGCCCACCCCCTCCCCAGGATACATCATATAGTAGAAAATACACTGAACTTAGAGTAAGCCTCAGTTCTAGTCTTTACCTGGCCAATAATTTCCCATTTGATTTAGACATCTATTCAACAATCACTTCAATATCGTATTCTTTATCTAGAATATCTTAATAGCTTATTCTTATCTAGGTATATCTTAATATCTTATTATTAATATCTTATTCTTTATCTTAATATCTTATTATATTAATGTCTTATTCTTTATCTAGAAAATAAATAATCTAAAGTTCTCCAAAACATTTTTTTTAATTCTCAAATGCTATTCAGTCATTTGATCATTATATCCCCATTCAACAGACCAACCAATTTTTATAAATAGGAATGGAGAGACAGGAGCCATCTGTGCTCCAAGATGCGTTCCCATCCAGTGACCGAATACATGGATATTATGATGTTATCTTCAAAAGTCCCGTACACACAGGCAATAGTCCCAAGATAACATGGAGAATTCGCTCTGAAATGAATCGCAGCTAAGGACTCAGCACCAGAGTTCTGATTTCTCTGAGACGAAGCATAGGCCATGCCCTGGAGGTTAACAATACATGCTCTGGGGCCAGCCAGAGCTGGGTTTCGTTCTTAGACGATGATGATTAATTTTCTGTTATCCTAACTGGGTGAAGGGGTACCCAGATAACTGGTAAAACATTATTTTGGGAGGTGTCTGTGAGGGGGTTTCTGGAAGAAATTAGCATTTGGATTGGTGAACTTAGTAAAGCAGATGGTCCTCCCCAGTGTGGGTGGGCATCACCCCATCCATTGAAGGCCCAAATATAACAACAACAACAACAAAAATTTGAGGGAGGACCCACTGGCGCTCGGCTGAGCTGGAACATCCATCTTCTCCTGCCTTTGGACATCAGTCCTCCCTGGTTCTCAGGCCTTTGGTCCCAGACTGAATTACAGGATGGCCTTTCCTGGTTCTCCAACTCACAGACAGTAGATCGTGGGACTTCCTGGCCTCTGTAATCATGCGAGCCAATTCCCATAATAAATCCCCATATCTTATAGACTATATCTATATAGACATACATACGTGTGTGTGTGTGTGTGTGTATCTCCTATTAGTTCTGCTTCTCTGCAGAACCCTGACTTATAGAGAGACCCTACACTGACCGAGCTTGTGTGACTGTGGATGAGTTCCTTACTGTTTTAAGCCTCAGTTTACTCATCTGCAAAATGGGGATATTAACACAACCCAGATCACAGTGTTCTTATGAGAATTAACATCTTGATACCAAAGCCTATCAGTCAATAGTGCCGATAAATGCTATTGTTATTAAGCCTGTATGGATACAGATCCCTTGGCTAAAACACACACACACACACACATCCTGCATGTACATCTAGAGATGTCTAGCTTGTTCATCACCTCGCAGTAAACAGGCAAGAAAACCTCCTGCAGTTCCTTTTCCTCTTCTGATGCGATGAAGCCCTATGGGCCAAAACCTGTGATGCCACACCCTCTATCCCTGTTCCTCTAAACGTATCTTACACTCCAGCCTAGTCGGACACTAGTCAGCCACTCAAGGTATCCCGTGGCTTCTTGTCCTTATCCCTTTGCTCACTGTTTCTGCCCCATCCCCCACATCGCTATTGCCAGCC
The DNA here is from genome assembly GCF_004115265.2 of Rhinolophus ferrumequinum. NCBI lineage: Eukaryota > Metazoa > Chordata > Mammalia > Chiroptera > Rhinolophidae > Rhinolophus > Rhinolophus ferrumequinum. The sequence goes on from NC_046289.1 coordinate 20,592,193, forward strand.
CGTAGTTATCTTCCTTTTCCAGGTCTCCACTCACCTTTATCTGTGTTGTACTCATTCTACTGGGCCTTACAGTGTGATTAGGTGTGTCCTTGTCACTGCCTTCTGGACATCTCTGGAGTCTTGCCTTGGGGTCCATATTATTCATAGACATGGACTCTACTACAGTTAGTAGGCCAAGCCTGGGGTGAGCTCTTAAAGCAACTGGGACATTTTCATTATAGAATCTACCTTTGAAGTGCTAAGACCTTACATAGTATTGCTGAGTTTCAATCACAGGGTAGCTCAGGAGAAGAGAAGCCACTGTGTCTCTCAAAAAGACATTTTCAAATCCTGGCCCCTAGTACCTATAAATGTGACTTTATTTGGAAATAGGTTCTTGTAGATGTAATCAAGTTAAGATAGGTAGGGTTGGTTCTAATCCAATGACTGGCTTCCTTATAAGAACAGGGAAATCTGGACACAGGGACAGCCACACACAAAGGAGGACTGCCATGGGAAGACGGAGGCAGAGATCGGAGTGAAGCAACTACAAGTAAAGAAATTCCAAGGATTCCTGGCAACCTCAAGATGTTGGAAGCAGTAGGATCTTCCTCTAGACCCTGTAAAGAGAGTGTGGACCTGCCTATGCTTGACTTTTTACTTCTGGCCACCAGAACTAGGAGAGAATAAATTTCTATTGTTTCAAGCCACCCAGTCTGTGGTACTTTATTACAGCAGCCCGAAGTAACTAATACAGTAACCATTGAACATATTCCCCATGACTCAAAAGATGATATCCTACTTGAAGCGTATTTTTCTAACATTATCTCAGCACTACATTGTAATTCTTTTGATATAGTATACAAAGCGATCCAGTAATTTCCCTTTTATTTTATGATTAGCATCTAAGAAAGATGTCCAGAGGTCACAGCCTTGAAAGTAAGTAAAACAGACCTGTAAATATTTATTCAATAAACATGCATACATTCTATTCTATAGAACAGAAATGAGTATCTACAGTTCCTGGAGTTAAAACAAAGTTTTTGATTTAACAAGATTGGTTTTGTAGGTTTCCTGGCCATTCATTTCCACTTCTTTAAATTGATTAAAATGACTATTGCCAAATATTGACATTTTAGTGCCCAAACTCTAGCCCTGAAATATGTAAATATTGCATGCTTAGTATGAACCTAGCACTGTCAGAACTTTATGGGCAGAAAACACATTCAGGCACAGTTTCTTTCCATTATGATCTATTTACCTATATTTGTATGTACTCATATCTAGTTAGATAAAATAGATGTATATATATTTTTGCCATTTCTGGCAGTAAAATATTATTTTCTTGTGTTTTATTCTGTAGCAATCCCTTATGCTCCTAGAAGAATAAGATCTTCGTAAAATTGCACTTACTGATATAATTCTTTCCACTGATAATCCATGACTAAGGACCTCTATTGGAACAAATGAACCTTAAATAATAAGTCCCTGCCATCTTATAAGAACTTTTACTTGTACATGAATTTTGTTTTTCTCTAACTTAAACTGAGCCCATGGACAGGCATAGGGAGTTCTTTTATGCCTTGTAAAGCTCAGAAAATATAATAAGAATCATAGCACTCCTAGTAATTCACTCATGTAACCATGAAGGAATGATAAGGAGACCCTCAGCACATGGAGAGACATGCAAAGATAAGAAAATATTGCTAGAGGAATAAATTTATTTACAGCTATATTTCTCCTCCACAAGAGACTCAGACTTATATAGTCTCTTAGTTGTGTTCACAAGGTCCCTAGTTACACAGCCTATACTTCTTTTTCCTTTATAAACAAAATTGTGTTCTACTACATTTTCATCAGTTGACTTCCATATTTTTCTCTGATTTTTCCTGCTAGGAAACAGAGTGAAGGACACACTTCATAAGTGAGAATTCCTATTAGCGCCACACAAATTATCATTGTCATTATAATAAAAGAGCCACTGAGTTAGGACCTGAGACACCGAGCTCAGATTAGTTCCCTTTCTCCTATGCTAGACAAACCCACCCTCCTAGACCAGCAGGATGTACAACGTAGTTCAAGGATGGTAAATAGTTGTTGTTTTCTTAATTTTATTGGGGAATATTGGGAAACAGTGTGTTCCTTCAGGGCCCATCAGCTCCAAGTCAGTGTCCCCCAATCTAGCTGTGGAGGGCACAGCTCAGCTCCAAGTCCAGTCACTGACCTCAATCTTTAGTTGCAGGGGACATGGCCCATCACCACATATGGGAGTCGAACTGGCAACCTTGTTGTTGAGAGCTCACACTCCAACCAACTGAGCCATCCAGCCGCCCCTCTGGAACCTCCGCAGCAGCTCGCCGTCCCCAAACCAGTCATGGACGGCGCAGTTCACTGGCCCGTGTGGCAATCGAACCAGCAACCCTGTTGTTCAGAGCTCGCGCTCCAACCAAATGAGCCATCTGGCCGCCCCCGGCAAATAGGTTTTATAACACCTTCCAACACTGATCAAATGGGAGCTTCTGCCTTCTGCACAGTCTTTTAAAGAATTCTGATACTGAGTCTGGACCCACAGGAAACTGAAGCCTTGCACAGGTATCTTTGTCTACAATGGTGAGGGATGTGAAAACAGCTTACGTGTTCCAAAGTGTTTGCTCTCTCTGATTGCCTTGGAAAGATGAAACTGATGTCACCGAAACAACGAGCATCCAGCACAGACACGAGGGCACGCTGTCGCTTGTGCCAGGGTTGTAGCATTTTGAGAGTATGGTGAACAGCCTCTCTGGTGACCCCTGACCTCCAGGGATTCACACCTGTGTGTAATTCTCTCTTGTTGAGTGTGGGTGGGACCTGAGATTGCTTCTAACCAATAGAATATGGCACAGTTGATGGGGTATTACTCCTGTGGTTGCGTAATACAGACAAATATATTGTTTTACTTTTTTAACTGCCGGCTTTGAAGAAGCGAGTTGCTATATACATTGTAAACTGTCTATGGAAAGGGCCACAGGTCAGGGAACTGCAGGAGGCTTCTACGCGCTAAGGGCCTCACTCCCACAACCGCAAGGAGCTGAATCCTGGCAACAACCACTTGAGTTTGGAAGACGATTCTGAGTCTCACATGAGGTCACAGCCTTGTGCGTGAATGTACAGTCTATAGAAACTGTGAGGTGGTCAATGTGTGTTGTTTTAAGCAGCTACATCTGTGGTAATTTGTTATGCACCAAGAGAAAACTAATATAGGAGTGACCGGGAGATTCCGTGGCAGGATAAGTGCAACCTGAGTGTTAGGGATCGTGATATCCAGGGAGACTTGTCTTAGGTAACCATTAGGGCCACTCTCTGAGGAATTACAAACCTCATTTTAAAGACTGGGAGAGTTGGGAAGAGAGGGTTCAAGGACCCTGCCCCGGGTAATATGGTAATAAGTGACAAGTTGCATTTCACACTCAAGAAGGTCTATCCGACTGTAAACCCATTCATTGTAAAGCCCATGTTCTTTCCAAAACACTATATGCTGAGGCCTGACCTCACAAATTGGGGTTGGATAATGTCCCCTTTCTTGCAGTGCTGGCTGTTTCCTGTGATTGCTCCTTTACATTTCAAGTCGCACAAAGACAAGGTACTGAATACAAAAAAAAAAGGGCAATGAGGGGAACGTAGGAGTTCAAGAATTTGGTTCATCACATGTAATTCAAATGGATTCAAATATCAGCAATCAACCCTAGATACCCCTATCGCTTAGACATAGGCCTAAAGCTGGAAATTTTTGGTATGGGTGATAGCAGTGCAGAGGTGTATGGTATTGGGAAAAAAAATTATTAAAGCACCCTACAAGCAATGCATTTTTCTGCAATGTAATTGGTTAGGTAGACCCCTATAAATGTTTTCCGTCTGCAAATGACCTCGTACACAGAGGTTTATGGTTCTAAGCAAAACTACAGGAACATAAGACAGAAATTACAGTCCATGAAGCCTGACGCACTTCTTCCATTCCCACGGCTTGTTTCCCCACTTCCTTGGCTTTATGAGAAGATGCTCAGGGTGGGAGAACTAGAGGTTCTATCTCAACGGCGTTTGCCAAGGAACACCCAGGACTCCTACACCCTTTGTACTAAGATGTCACCTTAGCTGCAGAAGAATGCCTCAAAACCTAGGTTGAGTTACCTCTGATTGTCGCCACCTCTGGCACTAACCAAAAAGCAAACACTGTGTAATGGGCTAGACCCTGAATCTTCACATAAACACTATCTCCTTCAGCTGAAGGTATTTCAGCGTGCCTAATGGTTCCCAGGCATAGTCACAGGCTGTTCAAGTTCTTTTTGTCGTAACCACTGAGCAGCTCAGAAAACACCTCAGCTAGTGATTACAGCCTGGTATGTGAGTGGTCTCTGCAGGCTATAGATATGCAGACTGAAACAAAGAGAAGTCAGGTGACCTTGGCCCAAGAATCAATGGGTGGGTAATGACTAGAAAGCATGCAGCTTTCAACATTTATTCATCCAATAAACATTTATTGAAAACGTTTTAGTCAATAAATTCACTCACTAGCAGTACAAAGAGGAGTAAGCCACTGTTCACAATCTCACATTGACTCCAGCAGGGGATATAAACTTGCCAAGGAATCATTGTAACACACGGAGTCCCTTCAAGGACAAATGTGGAAGCTCTGAAGTCTGCCTAAAGAAGGTAGTTTCCAAAAGGAGCAGTTATTTGGGACTTCAAGGATAATTAAAAGTATGCCAGGCAAACCAAAGGGGGAGAGCAATTCTGGAAACGGTACAATGTGCCATGCTCTCTTCCCCATACGAGGTGGCCATAGCATAAATTCAGCTCCCTCTCTCTAGTTGCCAAATAATAGTTCTACCTACTCCCTTCACTAGCAAAACAAACCTTGTCTAATTCCCCATTTGGGTGTTGTCATGCGGGGTGTCATGCGGGGTCTCAGCTCCTGCTCCCCACATAAGAACGCAGGATATGTTAAAGCCACGGCAGTTATATTAGTGGCCAATGGCTCACTGGTTACAGCTGACGGCCAACTAGCCACAGCTGATGGCCAGCCAATCACAGTTGATGGCCGTTTACTACCTGAGCCAGCACCTTTCCACACGAGGCCGAGAGCCTGGAAACTGCACTCCTGGCTCTGTCCCCACAGGTGTCATCAATGGATTACACATGTCGCTTCCAGGTATTAACCCCTCAGCTCTTGGGTGGAGTGGGCAGGCTGGTATAGTTGCCTTAGGCCAAACAGCCTTGTCAGGGGACCTTGGAAGGTGGCTTGCCACCAAGTGAGGTCTAATGCTGTGCTGCTCGTGAAAACTCTTTAAAGCCTGATCTGATTCACTGCCACTTTTTGGCATTATCCAACCCTGAGTGTTTTCTCATAATTTCCTATGCTCAGGACATGACCATTTACTTCCTCTCTGCTAAGCTGCTTCTCATCACTCGTTCCAAACTTTCCCCAAGCCAGTAGTCACTTTGGCAAAGAGAAAAATTCTTCCCATTCTTACAATATACCTTAGGCTCAGCAATTGTTATTCTCCATGGAGCTAGAACAAATCAATCACACATAGCTAAACCGAAAAGAAAAGGGAAAAAAATAAAATAAAAATTGATTAAAAAATGTATCCCAACGTTGTTTTGGAGTGTGCAAGATGTCCAGCTTACTTTTGAGAGGAAAGTGAGAGCTGGTGCTTGTATGTCAGCAGGAACACAAGCAGACTGATGGTGTATCCGGAGGTACAGTGCGCCCTCCTGGGAGGATGTGTGCATACCTGACAGTACTTTCTCCTGTGCAGGCAGTGCAGTTCCAGCCATTGGTTATCTCTCTGAACTCCTTTGCTCCTTACTGCTACCAGCATCATGCGATACATCCTTGCTTATAAAATACAGGCATACCTCAGAGAGATTGCGAGTTTGGTTCCAGACAACCACAATAAAGCAAGTATCACAATAAAGCAAGTCGTCACCTTTTTGTTGGCGGAGGGTCTTGCCTTCAATTTGTAAAAGCTAAAACATCTGTGATACGCAGTAAAGTGGGGTGCAATAATAACACGAGGCATGCCTGGATCTTGCTTCTGTTGCTATGGAAGTCGATGCTTTGCTTTCCTCCCTCTCCTCTAAACTAATGTGCAAATCATGCATAATCCAAATCTTAACTGCCTCTGGTGTTGTCATGCAGGGACTCAGCTCCCGCTTCCCGCACAAGAACGCAGGATACGGTGAAGCCAAAAAGGAACAACAACAGAGCCATAGATAGGGGAGTCATACCACTATATTCTTGATGGTGGCTAGTGGAGACGCAAAGGAAACATCCACCAGTACCCCAATGAGGGGTCTTCCTGCACCCCAGTCTTGCTGGCAGCCAGGTGAAACACAGGAAGTAGGAGCAACACAATGCGCAATGTCATCCGCTTGCTAACCGCACTTGCTAGCCACAATCCGCACTTGCTAACTACGCTTGTTAACCGTGTCATCCACAATCCGCACTTGCTAGCGTAGCCAGGGCAGTTGTCTCAATGGCTAATGGCTAACTGGTTACAGCCGATGGCCACCCAGTCACAGCGAATGGCCATCTGCTACCCGAGCCAGCACCTTTCCACGTGAGGTCGAGAGCCTGGAAACTGCTCTCTGGGACTCCGTCCCTACAGGTGTGCTCCTCAGGAGCCCTCAGGAGTCACACAGATCACCTGCAGCTTCAAATGTTTTCCTTGTCCTGCTGGTGTGCCCTGGAGCAAGTTACCAGTGGCTCCGCAGTAGGGAACTTCAGACAGACCTCAAGCCAATTCCCACAGGGGATGCTCCTGGCGCACTGATATACAGTATCATAGTCCACAGTCAGAAACGTGCAGGGGTTCCTTTGCACGCATTGCTTGCCGCTGGTGGACAGGCCAGTCAGTGGGTGGCCAGAATTTCCAGAACAGTGAGATGTAGAGGGAGGAGTGCCAGGAGATAAATTCCCTTTGAAAACAGCAAAGGGAGCTTCTTGTACCCAATAGAACCCTTAATCCAGGTAGGTGGTGTCATCCACAGCTGCATGCCCCATGGGAGACCCCGGGAGACTGAGAAGATGGCCCTCTCTCTGGGAACATGCCATTTTCAGACCTCTCTATGCTGTATGCTCCTGTATCCTTTGTCAAGAAAAAAACTTCCCATCTTCAAATCCAGCCTCTTGACATCTTTCCATCAATCATGTCACCACCCCATTGTGACAGCCATATATTTTCTAAGTTTGAATTTTCTTCTCTGTAAAAATAAGAATAATATCTATGTGTACCCATGTATTTATTGAGAAGATTAAAGGGGTATTTCCTAGAGAGCACTTGGCAGAGTGCTTGAAACTTAGCTACAATTATATTTATATTATACATATCATATATGGTATATAAGTCTGTAAACATATAGTTATATGTCAATATAAATTATAAACATATAAATACACAGTATTTTCTTTTTCTGAGAATCTACCAAACATCATACACGTCATGTGTATCATCTCAAATGTTTACAATAATACTTCAAGATATTACTTTCTTTGAAGATTTGGGGGAATAAAACCTAGAAAGGCAATGCAATTACCCCCAAGGTCAGCCAGCTAGTTAGTGCTAAAGCAGGGTTTGAATGGAGGTCTGTTTCTTCCATTATGCCTTTCTTTCTTTGCAATTAAACCCCAAAGAATTTTGCTCCCAGACATGCACTGAGGCTCCAAATAAAGGGGGTTATGAATGCAGTGGACCGGCAGCAAAGGGGACAGTGTACCACCTGTACGTTGTTGGGTACTTTTGTTTTCATAAATTTTGAGGTTCGTTGGCAATGATATTGCATTCCCTTCCACCCGTATGCCAACACGTACCAGCATCCTGCTATTGCCAACTTTCACTCCACTGCTCTAAAGCTTATTTATAAAATTAGCCATCGGGAAGCAGAATTTTGGACAGCACGAAGGCTCTCCGACATGCATTGAGACCCTGCTCAAATGGTACTGTTTTTGTGAAGCCTTCTCTGACTTAGCCCAATGACTGACCCTCTTCCTTCTGACCAGCTGTAACACCAGTGCAAGCCTAGATTTGAGCACTTAGTAATTACTGTTATTATAGCTAAAACTTATTGAGCACTTACTATGTGCCAGGCCCTATTTTAAGTGCTCTCTACACATTATCCCATTTAATCCTCACAACAATCCTATGAGATAAAGAATACCATTACCCCCATTTTTCAGCTGAGGAAACTGGATTGACTTGACAACTTGTCTGTTCCCCTGCCCTGCTATGAGTTTATTGAAACTGTGTCTTACCCATTTCTTCTCATCCAACACCCGTGTATTGACACCTCCCATGGGCTAGGTGCTGACAGACAGTACTGCATGTACTCGTATCCTTTCAAAAATATTTAGTCAGGGGTAGTATAAATTCCATTTTACGAGGAAACTGAGCTTCAAAGAATATTAGGTAGCTTTCTACGAGGCAGAGTCACAGCTGGGAAGGAACAGCAATTCAAGTCTATGCTCGCCCACTCCCTTACCCAACTCTGTCCCTGGTGTTAGGTATAAAAACAAATCCTTTTCATCTTTAAAGAATACACGAATAGAATGAATGAATATTCCATTATGCCTTAGGTGGCAGGCTCAGGGAGGTGTGTCACATGCTGGAAGAGAGATTAGGAGCCATCAACTCATCACAACACCCTGAGAGGACAGGCTCTGCCTAACATGGATGATGGTGCATGTATACGAAACAAACAGACCTTTGTTTATCACCAGCCATCAATTGTTCCGTGCTTAAAAGAGTGGTCTTTGGAGTAAGACAGATTTGAGTGTGAATCCCTGCTCCCACTTTCTCTCTGTAGGACCTGAGGTTAGGCATCTAATCCATCTGAGCATCAATTTCTTTATCTGTAAAATGAGGATAATAACACCTCGCCTGACGTGAACTGTTATGAGGATTCCAATGAGATAATGTACACAGAAATAGCAGAATCCACTATAAATGCCGTTGTGTCTTTGTTATTTTATCTCTTTCCCAGGGCTGATACTAAATGCTGTCCAAAAACTGCCCACCAGTACTATTTCTCACATGTTTATACATAGATATTCCTGGGAGAAACTCCCACGAAAAGCGGCTGTTTCTTAATCCTGGTTAATTCTTCAAATGAGGCCCCGATGTGTATTTTACCACCAGCCACAGACTCTTTCATTAACAAAATGATTCTTGTTGTTGTGGGGTTTTTTTTCAAACCGCTAGATTTAATTCCCAGTTTTATCACCCTGATAAGAGTTTATAGATGGGAGAACACAATAGAGTAGAAGTCCAACCTCAGTTTGGTTCAGAACTGATACTCTCTCCTCCGCCCAAGAGGAGAAATAAAAGCATTATGAGTGAAAATGTCATTGAGTTAAACAAGCTAAATATCTTCGGAGAGACTGATTTACTGCACCATCCCCACCCCTGGATATCAGAGCCACACACACGTTCACAAACCTTATTTCACGGACAATTCCCCCTGGTTTTTAATAGGCTTTGCCTTTCCCACTCTCAGCCCACTGGTAACCCAGGAATTATTTCTCTTGACTTTATTATCAGCAGGAGTCCAAACACTACCTGGATTAGTTCCATTTTCTGAGACAGAGGGTTGTTCTCACCATATCCAGGTCTTAAGAAGAAATACACTTTGCGACGGATCCGGGGAGAAGGCTTGTTGGGGATTTTGATCCGTTTATGTCTTTTCGTACATGTGAATTCTCCGTGAAGATTGTTTCTAATGATTAATTTCCATCCCCCGGTTTTCCATATCATTCTACAGTGATAATGCAATGAAATGCACTGAAATACCTTCGGTTTGCATGGAGCATGGGTTACTCAGAAAATGCCCGATACGTACTACAATGATCTAAACTGTTGTTTGGTGATCAGTACTTGGAAAAGCAAAGGAAGTGGTGTCAATAATAAACTAAGACCTTCTTAGAACTTGGTATTTCACCTGCTCTTTTCCAAGCCACGATAGCTCTCACCTCTTCATATAGACTTCTCCTACAGAAAATTCTAACCCTTTCCACTTCCACAAATACAGCATTTGTTTAAGCTTGATGCACTACTCAAAGAAAAACTTGGGGACAGTTTATTTTATTAGACTGAAATCCGCCATTAAGTAATTACACATAATCTTCAGCACATGAGACTACAAAAAAAAAATATAGCTGAGATGGTTTGTGCAAACCTGGCCAGGGACAGAGAGGTGGACTGGATAACGAGTAAACCAAAGAAAGCCCAGATACCTTAAGCTGGCCCCAATACTCCTGACCAAATGTATGTTCAATTCCTGTCCTACATAGAAATCAATTTATCACCAACATATCAATTGGCATTTCCTCCTCTGTGCCACTGATTTTGTTATTTCCCCTATCTGGCATACCCTTCCTCTTTTATTTGACCAAAGGAAGAAGGGATTCATCCATTCGCTACACATTAAACACCTACTATGTGCCAGGCACTTAGGATACACCAGTGACTAGACACCGCTGCCCTATTAAAACCGGATGGTGTATTGATTAAGAGTGCAGGCTCTAGATAGATCCACACTACCTGGGTTAGAACCCTGGCTTTGTATGGAATGGATTCTGTGATCTTGCACAAGCTGCCAAAGCTTTCTGTACTTCTGTTTCTCCCCCTTTAAAATGGAGATACTGATGCGATGTATTCTAGAAATTCTGTGGGCTTTCAAGGAATTAACAGCAGCGATGGGCAAAAGCTGGCAGACAGTAAGCACTCAATAGCGAAGCTACTCTCATAATTAACTCTGCTTATCCAGGGCCTACACCTTTCATTCAAGGCCGAGCTGACTTTCTACTCATCTGGGAAGCTTTCCCTTGGCTGCTCCAACCCAGGGATGTTTATGCTCCTTTCTTCCAACAAACACTTCTTCACGGGATGGAGAAAAAGGTTTATATTCTATGCCAATCCTGATCAATAAATAAGGACTCCCTGGAGTGTGAAGAAGCAATGTGAGGCCAATTTCAGAAACTCCAGGGGGAGAAAAAATCATATGTAAAGACTGATGAGTGAGGTGTGACACGAATTAGGAAAAGGAGTGTGTCAGTGCTCAGTTCTGTATTTGCATAACCAAAATTATGTTCTCCCCTGGTTCCCCTAATTTTATGGTTATATTTGGGTAAGTTATTCAACTTCTCTGATTGCCAGTTTTCTCACTTATAAAAATAATTTTCAGAGTAATGCCTTCCAGTATTGTTTGGGAATATCAAATGAGATATTGCATATAAAGCCCCAAGTAAGAACTCACTCAATGTTTTATTATTATTATTGTCATTGTTATTATGTGCTATTATCAGCAAGTGGTAATACCCCCAGTGGGCACTTATTACATAGTGCTTTAGAGTGTGAGAACTTTCAATGCACTGGCCCTCTGGCCCCAGGTAATAATTCTTTCGTGGGCATCAATACTCCTCCCGTCAGGTGGATGGCACCTGCTCTGAAGGAGTAGGTCGTCAGTGTGTATCTTTGGTGCAGATGAGGCTGGAGTGTGAACATCTTTTCTGCTACATCCAGCTGAGCAAAGTTAAAGCTGGGGGCGGGGATGTGAATGAATTGCTGAAAGGTCTCTCTTTCTTGAGCCAGTTCCGCTGCTTCGCTGGCACACAGGGAGCAAAATGAAAGAAGACAAAACTGAATGCTAGATGGGTTTTTCCTTCAGGGAAAATCCATGTATATCCTTCTTTGCCAGGAACGTTGCTCAGGCCGCAATTGAGCTAAACTAAGGCTTTGCATCCCATTGCTGTAGGCTTTATGCTAAGTATGAAATAAACCAGAATGTGGGACTAACAAAGTAAACCCTGGAGGTACATTGGCGCATTCTCAGAAAGTGACACATTTACCAATACAGTGCTGTTATGACACGTTTGAGGTGCAATAAGAAAAAAAAATGGAGCTGCCTCAAGGTGGGACTTAGAGAACAAAGCTGGTGGGACATAAGAACAGCTGACTTGGAATGGCCCTTTGCAGACACCTGGAGGCAAAGAAGCAGCAGCAATGCTTGGACCATCCACCAGAGGAGAATAAAGCACACAAGGGCCATTTTTTCCAGAAAGGCCTGTTCCTCTCTCTTTGATAAAGAATCAGCTTTCAGGCTGTTGAACCTCAAGTCGGAAGTATCACTCTCAGCTGCCACGCGCGTCATGTTGGATGGTTTTCAAGTACCTTTTCCACATTTCCGGAGCACGATCATGATAGCGCTTTCACAGCAGTACCTTATTTTAAATGTGCTCCTCAGAGTAGTCCCACTATCTGCACAAGCAACACAATATGTTCATTATACAGGGAGAAAACCTGAGGCTCAGATGGATTGGCTGACACAGTTAAAAAGTGGTGAACAGCTGTGGAGTTCTCTAAATTCCTGCCTAGTGCTGCTTCACAAGGCCACGATCACTTTGCATAAACCTGACCCACAAAAGAGAAGTTCATTCCGTAATGGTCAGTCACTTCCTCACACATCATCCAAAACTTGGGAGAGACGGGGCAAGAATGGGCTGCTCTTCTGAAAACAATTATTTCCCTCAAATAGCTTAGGACCTTTCAATGATGTTCTTACTAAAACCCTAGTTCTTTTATTTACAAATTAACATTTTATTTTGGAATAATTTTAGATTTACAGACAAGTTGCAAATCTAGTACAGACAGTTCCCTTATGCCTTTCACCCATTTTCACCTCACATTAGCCTCTTACGTAAGCATGGTGCACTTGTCGAAACTGAGAAATTAACCTTGGCTCACTACCATGAACTGAACTCCAGACTTCATCCAGATTTCACCAGTTTTCCACTAATGTCCTCCTTCTGTTCCAGATCCAACAACCCAGGATACCACACTGCATTTTGAATTCCATTGCATTGATCATATTGCATTCTTCAGCAACCATCCTTTGTGAAACTTAAGAGTTTCAGTATTTTGAAGACAGATACTACGCCTTTCCTGGTGCTTACCTTCACCCAGCACAGGGCAGGCCTTGACATTTGCTGATAAATTTAGCCACACAAAATCCCATTTTAATCATCATTATGAAAATCTGGACCACCAGTCATATATATATATATATATATATATATATATATATATATATATATATATATATAGAGAGAGAGAGAGAGAGAGAGAGAGAGAGAGAGAGAGAGAGAGAGAGAAGGTAGAGGGAGAGCATGTTCAAAGAGGGGATAACAATTTCTGCTACCTGCAAGGCTAGTGTTCAAAATCAGAGTAAATACAAAATGCAAACTAGAAATCAGCGAAAAAGAAAAAGCAGTCTGTTAAACAAACAGCATCAGCTTTCACTTCCACCAAATGTGATAACCTACACAATGCAAAATTAAGAACTCAGAAGAAATGTAAATCAGATTTTAATCAGTCTGTCACATGGACCAGAATTGATGGCACACCGTTAAACTTTCTCATCCTGGAGCTGGTATCTGTATCTAGCTGTTAATTGTACAAATCCCCCAGTTCCTCAACGCCATGATTCCAAACCAGCTGCCAAGTACAGCTGTTTTTTTTCTTTCTTTCTTTTTCTTTTTTTTTTAAACAAAGGCAAATTTTAAAAGTGGGAGTGAGAGTTTTTAAAAGTGGAATAAATGATTTAAACAAGCAAAAACAACCAAACTTCATTCTATGATGAACCACTTTGAAGTGTTAAAAAAGGTGGAAATAGTTTCCTTTGGATATTACGCTTCCCATACAAATGCATAAACATTGTCCAGGGTATCCCTAAGTGGCTTTAGGTAAATAATTCAATGGGATATAGAATGTTCCTGACATTATATTCATTGCTACAAAAAGCCTTATAAGAAACATCTGTCATAATTTTCATGTCCAAAAACAGCATGCAAATATATAAAGCAATCTATATTTTTCAACTGTAAGTATTTTTCCTCATCTGATTTTCATCCTCTTGAGTACATCACTGTCTGCCCAGTGTTTTGTTGTAAAAATACAGAATGTGTATTGCACACATACAGAATGCACACACACACACACACACACACACACACACACACAGATAATATAAGCACTTTGAGGAAAATACTCATTTTGGTAACACCAAGAGCATTCAGTATGATATACTCGATCAATACTTGAGTAAAAAGGAACGAAAGCAGCAGGTTCATTTCAGGCTGATAGTGCACTGTCACCTTTCCCCTACTCCATCCCTTAAATATCAATGGAATCTTCTCAAAAAAAATGTTTTCCACTTAGAGCTATCACATCATGGATATTTCTTCCAAAGGGAAAATCTGCAAGCTTACTGGGAGTATCTAGCAGTCACTGGAACTCCCAAAGCATCAGGTTTTTTTATCTGCAAAGTTGAAATAATACCTCTTTTAAAAGTTGGTACAAAAATCAAATGAGCTCATTCATTCATCCCCTAAAGAACTGTTACTTGAATATCTAATATATGCCAGATATAGTAAAGATATAAAGCGAGGAAAAACAATGATTCAGTGTCTGCCCTGAAGGAATCAAAAACCTCTGAGGCGAGAAAAGCATCACTGAAAGGACACGGAAACAGCACTTCTGGAACACACATGCGTTGGAATCACCTAGGAAAACATGATCACAGGGCCCCATGCAGGAGTTTTGGCTTCAGTAGGTCCGGGGGCAGGGGTGGGGGTGGTGGTGGCAGAAGAACTGGCACTTCTAACAAGTTCCCAGGTGACGTGGCTGCTGATGGTGGGGAGACCATATTTTTGAGAACCACTGCACTCGCAGGCATAAAACTATGCTTTTCCCAAGGGTTGCAGTGGAGAGGTAAGTGGAATTAACAGAGCCTGTAACAGGCAGATTTGACCTAGTTAGGGCAGTAAGGGAGAGCTTCCCAAAGCAGATGACCTTTGAACTGAGATCTGAGTTGGTGTTGGAGAAAATAAGTGAAAAGAATGAAGAGGACAATTCTAGATTGGGAACAGCATGTGCTGAGACCCTGCAGGGAGAAGGAACTGGACGCGAAACAAAGACTGAAAGAAGGCCCGTGAAGCCTGGAGCGGAGAAAATGGGGGAAGTGCCCGGCACTGGGGCTGAAGAGAGAGGTGGGGGCCCCGTGCTGCAGGGCCTGGTAGGCCGGCCGGAGTTCCAGCTTATTCTCTAAGCCTTGGGCAGCCAAGGAAGGTTGATAAGCTGGGTGACAGAAGTAGATCGCTCATTCTCCGAAAAGTTTCTACTGATTTCCTCTAGTGAATGAATCAAGGTGTAAAGCACTCAGAGTCTGTCACACCACTAGTGCTGAATTTCTCTCTTGGCTCTCCCAATTACAGTCTGAGTAAGCTGCACACCATTCTAAGCTTCAGTCTCCTCATCTGTAAAAGGCTGATGATAATTCCTTTCTAAGAGGTTTTGTTGATTGACTGAATTAATAACGTATGGTACTTAGACCCATGTCTAGCACAGAGTAAACACTAAGTTTTAGCTGCCATTATCCTCATTATTCGCTGAGAGCATCAAAAGGAAAAGTGCTATGTCCACAGGAGCAGAAGAAAATAGATTTAACTTTCTTAAAAACCCTTGCAGGTAACATATCTTATTGTAAAGGTGACAACAGCTTAAACCACAAAGGAAGAGAGTGGAATCTCTAAATAGCCAAAAACCCAAGCAGTTTCAGTGTCCAAGACTTAATGGAGGAAATCTATTTAAGCCCCCTGCCACACCCCTCCCTAAATATAAGCTCCAGAGATGCAGAATTTTTTTTGTTTTGTTCATTGTTGTATCCCCAGTTCCTAGAAGTGTCCACGACTTGCAACTTCCTTGGTGAGTGGGAATGAGCGAGTACCCTTCGATGCTGTAATGGTCAATCGGATTTGGAAGCGGTTCGCTGCACCACCATCACCAAAACTCAAGTCTCCAGTTTCTCCTCATTTCCGGTCATTGAAGGAGAGAGGCATGTGTGAGAGAACTGATATCTAGGGCCACTGGATCCAAGGGTACCGTCATCGGAACACTGATGACGTCTCCCTGAAAGGGGCACAGTGGCACAGCACCCTGCCCCCCAGCCTGGGGGGGTGTGGCCGCCTCTCCAGCTGAGTCCCTGCAGCCAGCCTATGGACGACAGTCAGGACAGTCTCTCATTGCCCACCTGCTGCTCCAAATTCTCTGTTCTAGACCCCTCAACCACTTCCCAACTACCTTAAAATAAAGCTCTAAATGACCAGGTTTACAAACCCCTGCGTGAACTGACCTTGGCCCACTCCTCCGGCCTCGTCTGACACCCCTCTCTGCTGTACTCCACATTCTGACCAATCTGACTGGGTCCTGAGGGCGGGGCTCTCGCGGTCTCGGTGCTTTTGTCCACACCGTTTCCTCTGCCTGGTATGGACTTCCCACCCCTTGTTCATACTTCCAGCTCAGCTTAACATCTCTTCTTCCAAGATGTGACCCAGTGTTTAAGAATCCTGATAGAGCCCTACATGGGGATATTTATTCCATATTTACCTTCCCTGTAAATTCTTTAAGAGGGATACCAGGTTTGCGTTATACTCTATTTATCCCCAATGATTCTAAGTAAGTATTTGTCCAATGGCATTATCATTATTCTCCTTTCACTACCCCAAAACACTCTTTTAGAAGGCCAGAACTTGTGCACGCACACTTGTGCCCACGTGTGCATGCACGTGTGCACACAGACACACACACACACACACACACACCACACAATTCCTCGGGAACGTCACAAATATTTTCTCATCATTTGCCATTGCTGACTGCAGTTTCTGCAGAGATGAACTCTTTCTTAGAGCAGTTCATGATTTTCCTAATATCTGGAGTTCTCCCAGTTTGAGTCCTGGGATTCATCCATTATTTCAGTCCCTTCAGGCCGCTATAACAAAAATACCATAAACAGTGTCTCAAACAGCGAGCATTTATTTTTTATAGTCCTGGAGGCTGGGAAGTTCAAAATCAAGGTGCCCACAAATTCAGTATGGGGGGAGCAGGCCTGCGTCCTGGTTCACAGACAGCTGTCTTTTTGCTTTGTCCTCACAGGGCAGAAAGGGCAAGGGACCTCTCTGGAGCCTCTTTTATAAGGACACTGATCCCATTCATGAGGGCTCCATCCTGGTGACCTAATCATTTCCCAAAGGGCCTATTTCCTAACACCATCACATTGGGGTTAGGATTCCAATTATGAGTTTTGGAGGGACACAAACACTTAGCCCATCCCACCCACCTACCTATTTCCTGGCCAGTGCTTCTCAAACTCTACTGTGCATATGAATCACTTGGCAGTCTTGTTAAAATACAAAATGCAATCGAATGGGTCTGGGGGTGGGAGTGGGAGTACAGGGGTACATTCTGCATTTCTAACAAGTTCCTTTGTGCCGCTGTGGCTCTGGAGGCTACACTGTTGAGGAAGTTCTTCATCCATGGAGAAGCTTCTAAGCACTCTGCTCCCTCACGATCACCCCCTACTTCTATGCCCCCCTGGTCAGGCTCACACTCCCAGGAGGCAGCCAGCAATGAAGGAAGAGTGAACATCCCTTAATTAGAAGGGGGTGGCAGGACCACGTGTGTCCAGGGCTTGAGACACTCACCGCCTCTTCACCCTCTTTCAGGAGCTTAATGTGGTCTAATGACTGTGATTCGAGATTAGCACCGGTTGTGCAAACAGAGTGGCAGGAGACAAGGCCTACGTGAAATACGGGGGTGAAGAGGAAGGAACGCCAGGGGGGACACAGAGGGAGAAAAAGGAAAGAAGCAGCAGCTGGACTCCTCCCCTGAGCTAGTCCTTCCCCAAATGCACATCATACACTGGGGACAACTTTACAGCTAATTAGCTATAAGGGAATTTATCCCATGTGGAAAACACGCTCTGCTTCCTTTCATCAGAACACCGGGAATGCTGACTTCACTTTACCACCTTAAACTTCAGATTCACTCAAGCATCTTTGGAATCCCTGTTTGCAGTTTCTTCTGAGTCACAGAGCCCCCTGAGTAGACATTAACTGTGAAACTGTAGAGAATGTATTTAAAAAAAAAAAAAAGCATAACCAGTATTATAGCAAAAGCTGAGGATTCCTATTTTTTAAGAGGCTTCAGAGAACCTAACAGCTCTTACTGTCTCTCCTGATGCAAAGCTGCCTCCCTCACCTTGGTAGGAATTATGCCTGTCACTCTTAATGTCAGTTTAATATATTTTCAATATTGTAAAACTGTCATGGTAGGATTCTGGAAACCTGCTCCTCCGGGGCTCTTGAGTAATGAGCTGGCAAAGAGAAACTGGAGGAAGGGTCAGACCTGGTTACTTGACCTACCTCTGAGAACTCTGGCCCTCAGAGAGAACAGGAAGCAACCCAAGCTCCTGTAGTCCTCAGCCCTGTAATCCAACATGAAGAGATGTGAAAAGGCAAGGAGGTAACCGGAAAAGTGCTTTGAGATTTTACCTGCACAAATGCCCCACTGAGTCAGGCTAGCGTGCCTGGCCAGGTTCTAACAGCCGAGATGGTGAGTTTACAGATGGGACCCATGCTATGGCTTGGTGGGGGGTAGGGAGGGGGACGGAGAAAGGGAAAGTCTGTCCTTTGTCTAACTTCTCTGCGTATCTTGAGGCCTTGTTTTAATACAGCTTCTTCAACTGTCTTATCATTGTAGCTTTAGTTACATCACGTCAGCCTATCACTTTTTGAAAATACAGAAAAGACACACCCACCTCACATCCATCTCCCAGGTTGGCTGCCTTTGCCCATCATCACACCAGTTATTAAGCACAGCAAGGTCATCTATACGTCTACATTTGAGACCTCCTCTAAGCTTAAGTTTCCTGCATTTGGTCCTTCTTGGCATAAGGGAAAGTTTGGTCATTAGTGGACCGCATACATCATCCATACATCATCTGTATCTCCTCTGCAAATGTTTGGGGCTAAAGGTGTTGTTCTGCAGGAAAGAAACATTGTGAGCCACCTAAAAGACAGGCCATATCACAACACGTATAGAGAGCCTGTTAAGTGGCAGAGAATGATAAATGCAGACAAGCTCTGGGGCACCGATGCCATCTGCTCTTGAGATTACACAGAGGAACAAGCAGAGAGGAAAGCTTAGAACCCTGGGGATAAACCCACCTTCACCAAACATTGACCTGAAGCATTGACCTGTAAATGTTCTTCAGACTAACTGCTGGGGGAGAGCCAGGTAGAGGGGCTGGCATTGGCAAGAGCTGGGTTCATTAAGCCTTCCATAACATTGCAAACAAGGAATCCCTCTGATCCATTTACAAGGCTGTCTTTCTCAAATAAAGACCAGGCAGGGCTCTAGAAGCTAAAGCAGCTGGAGAGCAGTAATTCAGCCTAATCTTAGGCTACAGACGTTTACATGAGGGGTTCATACCTACATACAGAGGATTTTCTTGACGAGATAAGACAGGAAAATCCTAGAAATAGCACTTTCACAAACTTATTGGAAAATGAACACACAGGAGCTGGGTGCCCTACAGGTGTGGGCTGGGTTGTCCCTGCACCAGCTTCTTGGCCTGAAGAAACAGAAAGTTGGTGGAGAAGAGAAAGGAAACCCAGAAAGACAGAACCCCAGAGGGATGGAGTTCCGATGCTTCTGCTTCCTTCCTACTCAGGCATCCTCTCCCGAGCGATTCCTACATCCCCACTAGGAACAGGCACAACTGGGATTATAAATGAAATAAATCCATGGCTCTATTGTCCCAGGCCATCAGCTTCAGACTTGAAATTTGTTGTTAAAATAGTACCTTTTCTTCTATGTCTTGAACTACAACAGACTACACCCCACACATGCAAGTGAAACTAACAAGGTGTCTAAACAGTCAACCAAAGGGATGGATTTGTGTTAACAGATCAAGACTTCACTGAAAATAAAATTAGAAGAAATCTGAGACCTTGGATCAAGGGCACTGAAGGTGAAATAAGCATAAAAGCTTTTCTTAATAATAGTGCTAGGCAATATACGGTCATCGTTTGGGGCAGAGTGATGAGTTTTGATTGGCCGATTAGATTGGATTGTTTTCTCATTTGTCAACTTGAAATCAATAGTTTCTGTGCATTTCTAGAGCCATCTCTTTACCACAGGGCCCACGACCATCCATCAGGAGGCCCACGGTAGAGACAGGAAGAAGTCACTGTCAGCACATTTGACAATTTAATCGGTTAGCTTCCTCAGGAAATTATTTTTCTCCCCATCTGTAAGTTTCTAAGAGAAGTCAACAGAATGGGGGCTGACTCTCTCATTTGGTGTTTTGTGAGAAAAGAGCATCCAGCTGTACCAAAGAGAAGGCATTTCTGAGTTGGGTGGTTGCACCTTGCCTGCTGCCTTACGTGATTTGAGGAAGCTCTCCCCACCTATTTCCAGGGTTTGGCTCTACTATGGTGCTTCATATTCCTGCACAGTCACTTCTTTGGAGAGAGCTGAGAACGGCTACTGTTAATTACGAGTTGCAGTTGCTCCAGCCAGGCATTTATATTTTCCATTTTGGCTTAATGTAGGTGATTAGATTAACTCTCTTAGAGAATACATAGGGAGTTGACTCCCCACTCTCCCTCACCTCCTATCGCTGAATCCTCAGCGTGTTCTGCCATTTCTAAACCCAATCTTTTCTAATCTGTTCCCTTTTTTTCTATTTCTGTCGCCACTATCTAAGGCTAAGTTAGCATCTTAACTGTGTTTCTTCTGTTTCTCTGCATGCTGTCCCTCTCTTGTCCTATCTGGACACTGCAGTCAGGATGGTCATTTAAAAAGAATCATGTCAAGCCCGCATTCAGACCTTTCAATGGTCGCTCACTGTCTTCAGGGTGAAAGCCCTCACTGTTCATCAGACACTTGCAGCAGCTTTCCTACCCTACCCCATGTCTCTCTCCCCGCTTTGATCTCTTCCCTCAGCCCATACTTTGTTTTCTGTTTTCCAAATGTACTATGTCCTCTCTTGGCTTTGGGTCTTTGACCATATTATTCTCTTTGACCTGGATGTTACCCTCTTACCCTATTGGCTAACTAGCTCCATGGCTAAGTCCTACCCTGCCTTCCCACCTCACTTTATACCAGGTAGACCTGCCCTTATCCCTGTACTTCCCCCTTGGGCAACTTATCACACTTGTAAGGTCTGTGAAGAAAAGGGCTCTGTCTTATGCAGTTATGATTATATATCCTCTGAACCTGGCACAGCACCAGCACAGAGTAGGTGCTCAATAAATATATGTTATATGGAATTAAGTTGGAAAAAGTGAGAGGGAAAGACAAGATGCATTCTACCCCTCACCCACATCTTCCTCAGAGTATGTGCTTTATGTCATTCATCAGTACCCCAGAGGCTCTCTTGCCATGGAAAAGGAAAATCAAAGTGCTTAAATAAGTACATTTACAATAGAAAAGTGACTGACTCCAAAATACACTGGGAGAAAGTCCTGCAGTGTACAAAAGCTTTAGAGGTATGAGAAGATGAGACAGGAATGGATAAGGAGAGAAACTAAAGGAGGCAGAAGTTTTTGAGCAGAAGGGGAAACAGCTGTAAGTTAAGAGGTTGACAGGGGTTTGAGAACGGTAAATTTCAGATTTCTGAAAAGTTGCAGCTAGGATGATGGTTATCACATAGAAAGTAAAGTAGCTCCCAAAAGTACGATTCAGCCTAGATGCAATGCATTCTATGGAACGAATCAGAAAATACCTACAAGTTCAGAGACTGGAAGAGAAAATCTGAGAGCTCTGAGTTCAAACAAGAAGAATTAAGAAAAGAAAATCAATTTCTCCAAGAACAATTAGGAAACCGTTGTACTGGGCTCTGTAAATACCACCAAAGAACATGAAATTGGGGGCAGAAAAAACTGGTTGAATCCTTGCTCTTCTCTTTAATGTATACCAGTCAATGGGGCCTCATCAAATCACTGTTTACTGCACCTGATTTCCTTGGCAAGAAAGTGGGAAGGACAAAGGAATTAACAATTACTGAATTGTTATACTTGTATATGTTATTTCATTCCATCCATATAAGAAGTAGATTTACGATACCCATATCACAAATGAGAAAACTGAGGCTTAGAGAGGCTAAGAAACTGACTGAAATTCACATAAGGATTTGAGCTCAAGTCTGTTGGTCTCTGAAGTTCACACACAACGCTGGCCAGAGAGACACTCCACAGTGGAGTGTGGAGCACTGGCCTCTCAACCACTAGTCCTGGCTCTGCCATTTATGAGTTCTGTGGTCTTGGCGACTCACTTGACATCTCTGGTACTCGGCTTTCCTCCTTTCTAAAATGGGGCTGCCCACACCTGTCCTGGCCACTTACCTACTCCTTACAAGCAGAGGCATAAACAGATTTTAACATCTGGGATCATGACGCGGGACAAGGTCAGGATTTGCCTGCCTTAAGCATATGTCAAGGTCTAGTTTCTCTCAGTGATCTTTTCATCATAGTCTGAACAGGAACGTTACTTGGAAGATGTGTTCAAAAGGTACGACTCTTGGAAAATGTACTTCCCTATTCCCCTCCCAGCTAAGCTAGCAAATATGAAGAGCGTATGAGAAGCAAGTGGGAGGGGGGTTATGCAAGCGCCCTACACAAATAAAAGTGAGCAGCACATCACTGGTCAGGCGCCTCCGCTGGAGACAGCGCTACGTAGTTCACGTCTCCCACTTTCCTTACATGGAAAGGATTCCCTCAGTTCTCTTTTAGATAAGGTATAATGGTTTAGGCTGTTAGGAATTTCCTCTGTGTAGAAGGACATCCACTTTGACAATTCAGGACACCCAGAGCGGGCTTGTGAAGTCAACGGTGTCACCTTCCTAAGGTGAACAAACTCGTGAGGTTTTGTTCCCGCTGGAGCTCCATTGTAAGAACTTATCCTACGAAAGGTCAACACACGGCTACATGCTCCAGGCAAACAGCATGCCTTTGTGAAATTTATAAAGGTCGCTGTGTGTTCTCACTCAGAACAACCCAACCTGACATGGCTGAGTCTCCTGAGAATCCCATGACACAGAGACAATGCCACCAACATATGTTATATCTGACCGATTAAAAACCAACCTTCATAAAGGTGGGCAAAAGTCTCTTTACAGCTTAAAGGACATTGGCAGCCTTTTAATCTAATGAGCCTTGGGTCTTTCATTTTCTCTAACATACCATGGCCAATGATTTGAGCTGTCAGAATCAGAGCCTATGAATACCATTCCTTTTCCAGAATGAATTTAATTGCCTTTTCATAAATCAGTATCCAAGTTTAAGTGGGAAGAAACTAATGTTGACTTTGATCTTACTCTGTATATTAAATAAATTAGTGCATTTAATCTTGCTTAAGTCTTATAATCCCCAAAGAGGTAGTTATAATAATCCTTACTTTACAGGGAAGAAACTGAGGGTCAGGCAGGTTAAGAAAATCTTGGAATTAGGATCTGAACCCAGTTCTAACTGACTCAATAACTCCTGCTATTTTCACTCTAACATACACATTCTTTGAAAGTAAACAAAAAAGAATCAATTGTTGAAATGCACATAGGAACTACGAAGTGCCCCTGTCGCTCTGTATGAGAACAAACATGTAGAATAAAGATGGAAAAAATCCTTTCAGCATATAGGATAAAAGAAAAAACTGTTCCTGGTACCATGCCCTGTATAGTCTGTAAAAGCAGAGGGCCCCTGATAAACATAGAGATAAAAGAAACAAAGCTATCTTGTGAGAAAATAACTCTAATTTAACATACAAAGGCTCAGTACAGACAGACAAGATAGATGAGAGACACAGAATGGTTTCCAGTCTAATAAACTCTATGATAATATTATGGTGAGTAATAATGTATCTAAAGAAATGATGTGTCAATCAGAAAGGAAGTTGGTCAGCAAGAGAAGATGGAGAGGGCAAAGAACGAGCTAGCAAAGCAGGCTTTAATAGGCTTCCTCTCTCCACAGGAGACAGCATCTTGACCAGCAGACTTAGTATTCGAGTGCTATTGACAAGGTATAGAAAGAGTAGACAGCAGCAACAAGCTATCTCAACTGAGGAAAACCACTCAAAATAACCTGACCTCCTTTTCTGATTTCAAGTTCACCAAGTAAACTTTCGGATTATAATTCTGTTTCTCTACAGAAAGAGAAAGTGCAAATAAAGTGCAAATCGTGCTAACAGGAGCTCAGGCTTAATCTGAGATTTAGTTCCCATTGTACTTTAGCAAACGGACATTACAGTGTTTATACATCAGTCTCTTAGAGCTTGGCTAATGTGGGTCCATGCCAGGGAGGTGAAGCCACTCTTGTGCCGGCGAAGGCTGCTGATCAGAATCAGGGCTGAGACTCGAAGGCTGAGGCTGGGCCAAAGCCATGAGGAAGTCATCATGACAAGGCATCCTGTGGACAAGGCATCCTGCCATCTCCCAGTTGGCCTTCCTACTTGATGCCTCAATATTTCTGTGTGTACCTTCCATTCAAACCGCAAGCCTCTCTGTACGATCACAGCAGCATCCTAGAGAAGGGACTAACCACAATGTGGTATCATGGAAAATTTATGGAAGTTAAAAGATCTGAATTCGTTAAATAACAGCTTTGCCTCTAATTAATTGCTTGACGTTGGAAAAAAAAATCAAAACCTTCTCAAGTCTGAAAACCCATATATGTAAAGTGGAAAAAATAATGTCACCAAAATAAACCCTTTTGAGTTTGATTCCCTTTCAAAGAAGCTGCCACATAAAAATGTAGGAAGTATAGACAACTGAAATTCATTTTTCTCCCAAGGCAAACCCACAAAAACTGTATCTCCGGACTGTAGGAATGCCAGTCTGGTGTTCGCCAATCTGCCAGCTAAGCGACCTTGGGCAAACTGAGAAACTTCTCGGGTTTATCTATTACTTTGTCCTGTAAAGGAAAAATTTACAGGCTTATGTAGAAGCCCTCCCAACTCTGAGGTTCTGACTCGAAAGCAACCCAGATTTCATTGTCCAGAATGGAGTGTTCTCTTCTCATGCCTAGATTACTGCAATAGTTTCTCTCTGCTTTGCCTGAATTCAGGAAAGTTCTCTTCATACCATCCCCTATATGGTTCTCAAAGCAAACAGAACAAAACTTGAATCCGACCATGTTACACCCTTGCTAAGAAGCCCTCCATTGAAGGACCCCTCCATGGCTTTTCAGAATAAAGATGAACCTTTTCCACTTGGCGTACAACGTCCTTCCCAATCTGGCTCTTGACTTCTCTCTTTCCTTTGTCCTCCTGTTTCCCCTCCATACACATACTTGGTGCTTTATTCTTACTAAACTATGTTTAGCTAAGGATGGTTCTCCAGATATCTGGTGCGGATGCCGTGATACGTGATACAAATGATCTTTTGAGTTGACTTGTGAAATAGCTAGTTGCAAAGGCCAGGTAAGCAGATATCTGTGTCTGAATTTCATGGTAAATTCTGGCTGTGGGGATAAAATTTGGAATCGGCCAGACAGACAAAAATTGATCCCATGTAAGCAGAGGAGCTCGCCTAGGGAGATCGTGGATATCAAAGAGTAATAGACTGACGATGGAATGCTGATCAAACAAACACCGACGTTAAGAGACGTACACCCGTTTTGCCCAACTCCTGAAAAATTCTACAGTGTGAACACCTGACAGGGCAGAAGGCTGTGAGAAGATCATCTTCTCCCACGTCAGTGACAACTTCTGTGGACAATAGAAATAAACTTGATTTCTTTTTCAGAAAAAGAAACTGATGCTTTAAGAGGTTATAATCACGAGAAAAGTGCCCAGGCTGGTAAATAAGGAAGCCGGTATTTATACCCAACCTTTTTGGCCTTGAAGCCCATGATCGGAAAATGACACTCTCCTGCATAAGTCTGATGACATAGGTTTGCTCCTCCTCTCTCAGGCAATAATGGAGGCAATAAACTCAATAAAGCTCAATTAAAATAAAGAAGTGATTATGACGGATAATAAAAGGGCTATTAGACTCTAATTATGAATTGGTTAATGGTGGTTTAAGTTTATTTAACTAAGCTGTTTATTTTGAAGAGTAGAAAATTAAGGAGTTATAGCTAAAGAAGAAGAGCATTCTTATCCTGAGTCTACACGCAAGCAATTCTGGTGATAAATTATTATAAAGCTTAAAATTCAATTTGCCTATAAACTTTCATTACCCATAAAATGAAAATAAAAATAGTATTACATAATAGTTAAAGACAGGCCTTCATTATAAAAAGTCATAATTCCACTTTTGATGGACATTAGAAATTTGTAAGCAAGCTGTCAGACCTGCCCTGGCCAGATTTCTCTTACTCCAGACAGCAAACCTGGTCAAATGTGCAATAATCACTCTATATCACACACTACATACTTTTCACTAATGGAAACACCCTTTAAATTTAATGTTGCTTAACTAATGTTTAAGCAAAACAAGCTATTTTTACAATATGCATGCAGCAGGTGATATGGCTTATTCCTTTTCTATATATAGTCGTTACCTTCTTTAGCTCTGAAATACTTTTTAACTGAATTTCCTCATTATTATTATTTAGTGCCTTATGCAAGCCTTTGGGGGCAAAATAGTGAAACTGCCAAAAGCTAACGTGCAAGAATTCACTGGAATGACTGTGACTGCCTTCTGACTGCGTCCACAGCCAGGTCCTGGAGAGAGCTCGTGGCCTTGGGATGGATGCCCACCAACAGGTGTGTGTGTGTTTTCTCCCATGGCATCTTCGTCTGTCCAGAAATGTTTTTTTCAGACACTTCTGCATCATTCTACATGAAGTCTTAGAAGTAATCAATCACTAGATGCCATCAGTTCCTGTGGGAAGCCAGCTAAAAAAGATAATTCGCACAGTACACACGAGGAAACAATTAGCCCCTTTGACAACTTGATTTGTTGAAATGAGGTAGCACCACATCTAGGGGCCAACCTGCGTTTCTATAGATATCAAGGTAAGGATTCCAAGAGCTTATATCACTCCCTCACGGTGTGCTGCTCAACTTGTCAACCTCTGCTTCACTGGCTTCCAACCAAATCAAATATTGATGCCTTTCACTGAGCTGAAGGGTTCATCCCTTGTTTGCTTCCAGCATATCTTCCCACTTTTACTGTTAGAGTAGAGAGAGATAGAGGGACGGAGAGGAGGTGAAAGGAATTCTGCATTAGAACTTTGCAGTATGGCGGAAAAAGAGGATTTCTGATTTCATGAGGAGAAAACATTGCCTCCTCTTCCTCCTTCCATGAGCCCCACCATGGTCTCTGCCAATTTGTAAGGCAGCCTCAGTCCTCGCAATGCTTCTCCTCACAGTGCTGCGGGCTGAACTATGCCAATCAGCCAGAGTGGGGACCTAACAGGAAATGCCTTCGCTACCTCAGACATAACCTCTCACTTCCCCCAGCGTCCTCATATGTAAAATAAGAACAACCACAGCCCACTGCACAGGGTCGTTTTCTTTAAATAAGTACCAGGTGTGCCAAAAAAAAATGAATACAAGTGGACACTTTGGTCAGCATCGCTCAAGCAGTAGTTTGCTGTAATCAGAAGTGTCTGGACGCTGATGGTAACCACTTGGAGCACCTCTTGTCATTGCAGAAGTCAAATGTGTCTTGTATTCATCTTTTGTTATCAGTATATATTATTATAATTTTAATGCAGGTTTCCTTTTTAAAATGTGTACACATTTTTGGCACCTTCTGTATATAGACTTGTTCAACCTATAAAATTAAAAATTTAAAGCTAACCAAAAGAAAATCATGTTATAACAGGCCAAATATAAATTAAAAGGCAACGTGTAGTCTCAAGGGAGAAAATTATCACAGGTAATTAGAGCATAAGAGTTGATGAGACTCAGGTGTATGATTGGCTCCGGGTTTCCGGGAAGCTGGGTTATTCTGTGGTCCTTGTTGTTCATGAAGAGAACACTGGGAGCTAACAGGAATTTCTCACGAGGTCTTCATGTGGAGCACACAGAGAGGTGGAGGGCAGTAGAGTAGGATTAAGGGCTAGTATATATAAAACTTCCTTGCAGGTTGAAGAGCTCTATGATACATTAAAAGTGAGGACATTTGCCTTGGTGGTGTACTTGGGTATCTTTTAGAAGAATTTTACTATATGTTGTTTCCCCAAAAATAAGACCTAGCCAGACTATCAGCTCTAATGCATCTTTTGGAGCAAAAATTAATATACGACCTGGTCTTATATATATATAATATATATTATTATATATTATCTTATATATAATTATATATATTATATTACATTACATTACATTACATAAGATGTGATCTTACATTAAAATAATACCGGGTCTTATATTAATTTTTGCTCCAAAAGACACATTAGAACTGATGGTCTGGCTAGGTCTTATTTTCGGGGAAATACGGTATTAGTTGACAGAAGATGAAAAGGTAGAGGGTTGAGGGGTACTCCAGTGGAGAAAAAAGAGATCAGGAAACCAATGCTATATCACTACCTGTTAGGAGTAAACAATGGAAAACTGCCTGGGTTCAAGCCCGAGACATCCAGTGATGTTCAATCAGGC
This sequence comes from Rhinolophus ferrumequinum, assembly GCF_004115265.2. Taxonomy (NCBI): domain Eukaryota; kingdom Metazoa; phylum Chordata; class Mammalia; order Chiroptera; family Rhinolophidae; genus Rhinolophus; species Rhinolophus ferrumequinum. The sequence continues at coordinate 20,620,650 of NC_046289.1, forward strand.
AGTTTAACCAGTGAGCAATGGCCCATTCAAACACAGCCATAAAACCAAGTAGTGTCTTTAGGAAAAGCAGGCCTAGAAAACCTTCCTAAATTAGAATTCTAATCCAGAGACTAGGGCAGGGCCGTAAGAATTTAAAAGTGCGATGGAATGTCAGAAACTGCCCATGGGCTTCTTTTGGTCATCAAATATATTTGCATAAAAGACACCCCACATCTGTCCCCAAATCAGGAGACTCCAAGGCACCAAAGCTAGGCAGAAAGAGGACCTCAAAGAAAAAGGGTGGCACACACTGCACTGTCCATTACTTATCCAACAGCTATTGATTCCCTTCTCCCTTGACAACAGAACTCTGGTTTGTTAAGGTAGGGGTAGAGAGCCCATTCTCAGAGGAAGTAGGCCCCACCCAAGTAGGAAGACGAAGCAGACTGGTTCAAACCAGGCATAGTAATTGCACCTCCTACTCCAATTATTGGTCTTAGGATGAGCAGGTAGGCTTATAAGATATAACAAATTTTGCTGTGGAGGACTATTAAAGCCTCATTTGTAGAAATTACTTGTCTTTCCTTCTTCCTACAGCCTGGAATGAGGGAGTGATGCCTGGATGTGCAAGAGCCGTATTATAACCATGAAGCAAGCAGTCTGAGGATGCAAGCCAACACGTACTCTCTAACGGCGTCGTTGTATTGTGACAGCAGCCACGGACCGCCAGCTCATAATTTCTCTATACGTGAGGAAAAAAAAAAAATCCTGATTTGTCTAAATGACTATTCTTGGATTTTTCTACCACTTTTATCTGGAGGCATTCCTAACAGATACAGGAGGAAAGCAGAGACAGGAAAGGTCATGGAAGAAGAAAAATGATGAAAAAGAGCAATACTTATTGTGTTAATCCAGACCTGAATGAAAGAGGTGAGAATTTGCGAGGGGGATCTCTGACTAAGAATGGGATCCGAGGAGGAGAGTGGAGGCTCGGTGTTTGCAGGCAGGATCTAGGAGAAGGACAGGGAAGAATAACAAACACATCTTGGGGCTACAACCGCTGTGCTGCACTTCTTTTCATTCTAATCTGTATTCACAGCCAACAGGGCTTTCACTTTATGGCACCGATGTTCTCCTTTCTTCTTTCTTCTCCATTAACCCCGTGAGCACTGCGCAGTCAACGCCGATTCCACCCGGCACTTTGCTTTACTCACAGTTCCTTCCTCCATCTGCCTTCTCATTATTCTCCTGACATGACGCCTGTTTGGCTTCTGGCTCTGGTTTAAAAGCCCACCCATAGTGTGAAAATGAAAAATAAAATCATAAAATAGATAAAACCAACAACGAAGAAGGAGAAACCCATAAGGGAGGAGGAAGAATGCGGTAAGGAGTATTTCTTTTGGCCCGTGTCTTTCCAGCCTCACTCTCCCTGCTTAGGGCTTTTCCCTAAAATAGACCAAGGCAACGGATAGAATAGAAGAAGGTGTCATGTCTGACGATGCTCTTAGCAGGTGCTGCTGGTCCCTCTGAAGTGATGGGCAGTAGCGCCCAGATGGAAGCCAAGGAGAGATACCACTTCCCGAAGGGTGAGATCTGAGAGGTAAATAAGAAAGAGAAGAAATGAAACTTTTACATCAGCTGACATCCCCCATCTAGCCTGGGAGTGAGGGAACAACATGGAGGCTCATTCCTCCAAGAGGTGAGAGCTGACATCTTTGGCGACAAATTTGGGATCCTCAGATGCTCGTTTTCTCTAGAGACTGCAATCTCTACAAGGGGAAGAAGTAGGGCTGCTTTAGCTCCTTCTTTATTCCCTGTGCTTAGCACAATGTATGACACATAGGTGATGTTCAATAAATAGTGAATAAGTAAGGCATGGCTGTTTGGAGAGTTAGAAAGTGCTACATACGCGTTAGCTATTGTAGTTGTGGGGGTATGTTGTGGTTCTAAATGCTCTTACTTCTGTAACTGTTGGTGGTGATGAATGAAAAAAAGACAGTTCCCTCCTGAAACCCCAAACCTTAAACATCGAGAAGTCCATTAATTTCTTCCAGCCAACACTGAGGCATGGCTTTCCTTGGTGCAATTAGCTTCCCTTGTAAAGGATGCTATCTCCTACCCGTCAATGACAGACCTACCAGAGTAAGCCTCAGAGACTGAGAGAGTTAGGCATTAGGTACAGGGTGCTGCTACACTCAAGTCAGGGCCGCAAATGGACCATCCCCCCTCTCCCTGCAGACTGCCTGCCAGCACTTAAGCAGCCTCTAATGACTTAACTGCTTAATAATCAGTTATTAAGGGCGACACATACTGGCTCTTGAATGGAAAGAGAGTTTCAGTGATTAAACCCACAGCTGTCCTTTATAGCTAAGACTAGATTTCTGAAATGAATTTGAAACTGTTCCCATCCCTATGCCCTTTTTTTGCTGCTTCCTTCTTTCCTTCCCTCACCTGAGGGTGAGGGGGTGGGGTAGGTGGGTGTTGGGAGCAAAGCTCTCAGGGGTGCAGCTGCAGCTCATGCTTCAAGGACCTACCTATAGTTTGAATGAGGGCACTCACCCCCCGCAAAGGGCACGGGCTGGGACAGCCTCAATGGGAGGCTTCAAGATGGGCTGAGCAGATTTTGAAGGCTCATCACACGGGTGCAGGCTAAGGTGCCATAGTGCCAATTCTATCATGATTTCCTATAGCACACTTGGGAACTATGCTGGACCCCTGGGTACCAAGGGGACAATTCAGCTTCCCCATGGCCCCAGCCCAGTAATTACTAAATGGATCACTTCCTATTTGTGTTTATGTGTCTTAATCCATTGTGGAACAAATTGGGGATTAAGTAGGTAGAAGGTAAGTAGATAAGTGGATAAAGGAAATGTTCATCCCCAGTGAGTAACAGTCAATATCACAGATGCTAATGCATTAGGGGATGAAGGGAAGGAAGACAGGGCCAAAGAAGAAAGGGAAATCTACCAACTGCTAAATTTTACCAAAAGCAAATTAGCTACACTGTATGTGTAGTCTCAGTGGGCACACCCACCAGCTTCCCCACTACCCCACACAAGCAACACTTTGGAACTTCCCCTTTCTCTGTTTTAATTTTCTCCAAAGCACTTATCCTAACATACATACACACACACACACACACACACACACACACACACATATACACATATGTCAAACAATATGGTAAATGTTTAAATAAAAACAAATGTATTACAGTAAAAGACACATTGCCATTAATCCCCCCTCAAAATACACCCCCTCGAGTCAAACACACTTATCCCATCATTCTTACCACGTTGTGAAGCAGTTCTGGAAGTTGTCTTTCATGAGTGTCTTTAGTTGCACTGTCTTAGGTGCCCCAAAGTCCTGAATCATTTTGACTTTGGGGAAGAGCCAGAAGTCACACGGTGCCAGATCAAGTGAATAAGGTAGATGAGGACACACTGTAATGTTTTTATTTGACAGAAATTGCCGTATACCAGAAGCGATGTGTGACACAGAGCATTGTCATGATGAAGGATGATTTAGGGCCCACTTCTCTCAACTGTAGCTCACACCCGACTGACTGCACTGAACAAGTGGAAACTTATCACACACTGTTATCAAAGTTCGATGCACCCCTTCCCATATTGAAGATCCCGTTGGATGGCACTCAGCAGCAGCATTCACCGTATTTTGTGATCACAATGGAAAGGCTCCATGTCACACATCGCTTCTGGTATGGCAGTTTCTGTCAAATAAAAATATGACAGCATGTCCTCATCCACCTTATTCACCAGATCTGGCACTGTGCAACTTCTGGCTCTTTCCCAAAGTCAAAATGATCATGAAAGGTAAACATTTTGAATCGATTCAGGACATCAAAGCAGCCAAGACAGTGCAACTAAAGATACTCACAAAAGAGGACTTCTAGAACTGCTTTATAAAGTGGCAAGAATGATGGGATAAGTGTGTTTGAAGCAAGGGGAATTAATGGCAATGTGTCTTTTACCATAATAATTTTCTTTTTATTAAATAATTTTTTTAAACATTCACCATATTGTTTGATCACACCGTGTGTGTGTGTGTGTGTGTGTGTGTGTGTGTGTAGTTTTTAAAACGTATTCTGCTTATTTTCTATTTCTCTCCACTGGATTGAAAATTCCATGGGGGTTAAAAGCTTTGTAAAATTTTTTCTCTGTGCCACTGGAAGAACAGAAGAATTCTCCAAGAAAAACCAGCTGATTGCCTACAACATAGTAGATGCTTAATAATAATAAGTAAATTTAAAAATGTGTGAATTAATGAATATGTGAATGTATGAATGGTGGTCATTATTATTATTATTAGATTGGGAACTCCTAAGCTTTTAAAAGTGGGGTTAATATTACCATCCACCTTAGTGGGTTGTTACACAAGGATTCAAGGAGATAATGTCAATAAAGCACTTTGCACAATGCCTGGCACATAATACATGCCCAATAAAATGGTGGCTAATATTACTATACCTTCATCTAATATTTGCCACAATCAAGTAAGGCAATAATTAACCTGACTGCAAATGAGAAAAATAAGGCTCAAAGAACACAAACAACGTGACCTAGGTGACACTGCTACTGAACGGCAGATGTAGCTCTCCAGTCAAGTTCTGCCTGCCCCCCAAGCCTATAGTCTATGCACCACACCATATTGTCTTTCAATTACGCCCTGAGCCCCAGATGGCCAAACTAAGCCCAAGATGGAGCAGGATGGTGGGAACTGAAAACTCAAGAAAGTGATTAGGTTAAACTTCACATTGATGCCAGGCAGCCTTCAGGATAAGACACATGTTGTACGTGTGTATAGTGAACAGGTGCACATGTAGCTGAACAGGAGATGGGGGGGTAGAACGCACCTCCATTTGCTCCCCGGGAGGAATCTGCAATGCTATATTGAAGAGTCATGAGAATTGCCACATGGGATGCAGCCATGTAAAGAGGATGTTGGAAGCCCTGGGTTCAGGTCATGGTTTCCTTACATCTAGTTGTGATGTCTTGGATAAGTCAATTTTCCTCTCTAGACTATGGCTCCCTCTTCTGTACAAGAGGCCAAGAACACTGCTCATCCAACCCTTCCAACTGAAACAGACCTGGCTAGCTGTTGTGGGGATAAGTGAACTCAAGGATATGGGAAAACTTTGCCAACCCCTAATACAGATCCCTAATGTAAAATGAAGATATTGACTATCCCCTAGAGAGAGGAGAGCAAGGACTCGCTGATCCCTGAGAAGCTGTTGCCTCTCCTGTTTGCCCGTATGAAGTCATCTTTTACAGCATGGTGGACTGCACCCTTCAGCCAAGGGTTTATGCTGCCATTTCTTAAGCTCTGCTTTGTCTTGACCAAACTTGAGTTACTCCTGTAGGCCCCTGAACCAGAATTCCACTGGCCCCAAGCCTGAGCATGCACGCACACACAAAAGAAGTGGAATGTGACCCCTCTATCAGGTCCTCCTAAGACTCAGCTGGCCACAGTGAGAGCCTCTTCCTATCACACCCCAATGGTTAGTTCCCTCTGCTTGCCCAGCATCTCGTCCAAAGATTCTGCTTGTCTCTGCTGGCCTCTCCCTGTACCCTAGTAAAGGAAAAGCTTTTTTCTGTTTTGTTTGATTTTGCAATTCTTTCAGCTCTTATTTTCGCAGCATTCTTCCTATTGCAATAATCCCTTTTCCCCCTTGCAATATATTTTTTTTAATAAAAGTCTCTCCTTAATAAGCCCTGGTTTGTTTTCTTTGACAGTTCAAATGCTATGCATACAGAGCCTTCTAAATATATCTCAAATGCACCTACTTTGCTTCACATCCATAGTCACTGCCCCAGCCCCAATTTAGTCCACCACTGACTCTATTTGGGAGAACTAGTATTTTAGCATCAATTCTTCTCCCTCTCCAATCCACTTTCCATCCCAGAGCCAAAATGAGCTTTGAAAAATAAATCACAGTCATGTAACTTCTCTGTATATAGCTATTCAACAATCTGTCATTGCCTTTAGGATAAATTCTAAATCAGTACCATGCTCCACAAGCAGAGGACTATAGGACCAGGTCCCTGTCTCCCCCTCCACCCTCCGGTTCTGTGTTCCAATCTCAACAATACATCTTCTGTTCCTTGGGCTCTTAACTTGCCATATTCTTTTCCTTCCCTTGGGCAGCAATCTTCTTTCTGGAAGACTATATCCATCCTTGCCTGGTTACCTCTAGTTTATTCTTCAAATATCAGCTCAATCATCATTCCTCTGGGAAAATTTTCCCTGATCCCCCAACTAGACCTACCTTTCCATACTTCTCAAGTTTCACACAGTTTGAAATTGCATGTTTAGTTGGTGATTGTTGGAGGCTTTTCTATCATTAGACTGTAAGCTCTGTGATGCCAAGGGTCAATGTTTGCCCACAGTTATATCCCTCAAGGGCTAGCATAATGTCTGGCATATTATGGGCAACAATACTTGAATGAATATCATTTTAAATGAGAGTGTGAAGAATATTATAACATGCAAGAGCTTTCTTCCAAATAACACTATATATCTTTGAAATGTTGAGTCTTTGGATAAAATGACTACCTCCAGTTCTATTAAGATATAATTGGTATACAGCATTGTATAATTTTAAGGTGTGTGGCATAATGACTTGACTCACATGTATTGTGAAATGATTATCACAAGAAGTTCAGTTACCATCAATCAGCTCATGTAGATACAAAAAAAATGTTTTTTTTCCTTATGTAAGAACTCTGAGGATCTACTTTCTTAACAACTTTCAAATATACCATACAGCAGTATTGACTATAGTCATCATGCTAAAATAACTCTATTTTAATTTTGCATCTGAAACTGATTATTTTATCAGTCAAGGAATTGTTAGGTTAATGGACCAGTAAGCTGGAAAGGTTGTTGTTGTTGTTGTTGTTGTTGTTGTTGTTGTATGTGTGTGTTTTCATTGACCTTTGCAGATGCAGATGTGTGTGCTTTGGATCTCTTTTAAACCTGGATTTTTGTAATAACACCCATATCCAATTCTAGCCAGTGTCCCCTACCTCCGTAGAGAAAGGTCTTATCATGCTCTGTTTCTGGGAGTAGAGAAATTGGAGTTCTGTTCTAACTGAGATTCACGCCCGTTCTCCTCCCGCCTCTTCTTCTACCTCTAATCAATCCTGCACATTAAACAAGGTCATTTGTGCAGCAGTAAGACCAGGATCTTGGTTGAATGGGCTTCATGTCCAATCCATCTTCCTGAAGGCTGTCACCTGCTATCCCTACGATGACCTTGAGCTCCCCGAACACTGGAGACAACTTTTACCCTCTGTTTCTTTTGTTCTTATCATAATGGCTTTCACATGATAGGGTCTCAATCAATATTTGTTGAATGGTAGTAAACCATAGTGGTAACGGATGGTTTTGTGCTAACATTCTGTAACATTAGCCTTTCTCTCACTCAATATCCTTCCCACCATCCCCTAAATCAATTCCTACTTTTCTTCACACTCACAGGGTCCTAATGTGAAATACTTGCCTCCTTACAAACTTCTGGCCAGGAAAAGTTTCTCTTCGGAGAGAATACTAGTTATTAAACCTCATCAATTTAATTAGTCGTCTCTGTTACTTCTGACTACTCTAAATTGGTTCTTGTAGCACTGACTGATGCTTGGACATTGGCAAATTCTGCTTGGATAATCATTTTTCTTCCTTAGAAAATTATATTTGAAATAAATATATTAAAACTAGGTTTCTTGCAGAAAATGTTTGACTGTAAGCATGAAATATAAGCCTAGAGCAAGAAAATCTGTATGGGAGGGAGAATATATGGGTGAAAAAAAGACCTGTCAAGTTTTGGATGAAAATATCTGTTAAGTCTTTGGATGAAAAGATGTGTCTATGCCCTGAACCTATCACCACCGACAAATGTGTGTTGAACATATACTATTTGCCAGGCAATGGGCAGTGGAGGAGGCATAGACCTGACATTCCCACAGTATGCTATCTAACGTGTGCAAGGAAGCATGTATTTCAAAAACTAAATACCAACTAAAGAGCAGAGGAATATTTTACAAAGGAAACAAAATTAAAAGGCCCATCAGTAGAGAACCAGGACTTCAACTGTTAAAAACAGAGAAGTACCCAAACTAATAGCCTAAATACCAAAACCTAAGCAAGACACACTCCTCATAGCCCCGATAAAAACCTCAAACAGGAAAAGAATTCCAGACTTTCAGTACGGAATATAAGAGTGGAGTTCAGTGATACTGAATTGAAAAAAAAAAAAAAAAAATCCCTTACTCCTCCTAGAAAGCCCAAGTGTCTGAGCACTTTCTACCACTGATCTTTCCTGGCCTCCCTCCCTCACGTTTTGTAACACAAACCTCAAACCAGGTATCAAATGTTTCTGCCTCACCTCTAGGTTCTGAAGCTGATGATCTGGAAAAGGCCCTGCTAGGGCCTTGGCTTCATCGCTTTAAGTCTTTCTGCAATGATAGTGATAAGCATCCTTTGCATTCAAATCAAAGCTAGTTTCTTATCTGTTCTAGGAGATGATCTTTGAAGCAAGATATAAAATTCCTAGAGATGTGATAAGTTGATGTATCAATAGAAAGATATGTTAGAACTACAAAGCAGAGTCAGGTAGGAGAGAAAACTGGGCTAGTGAAAAAGGGTCCAATGTCATCTGAAGCCTGTGTGGTTAGAAAAGGGTCTTGTAATAGCTATCACACCAATATGGGATAAAATGGAGCCTAACAAGAAGGATCAATAAGTAGTCTTCTTTGATCAATGTCTGGTTGATCAGATGGTCTACTATGGCTGACTGAACCCTTCTTCACAATTCTTCATTACCTTTCCTCTTTAGGAATCATACACCCACACCCTTTGCCTGTCACTGTGCAGTAGTTCCACTAGAGTAGGTGGAGTGTATGAACCGTCCCCATGATGAGTTTGGCACCATGACTTGGTTTGACCTGTGGACAGAAGTGACAACATGCCAGATGCAGACTAAGGTTTTAGGAGGCACTAGATGCTTCTATGCTCCCTCTTGCACTCCTGCCATTTGCCAAGAGAAAAGCATTCCCTGGGTAGCTTCTGGTCCAAGGAAAATGTGGAGACTATGGAACAGGCTGTAATCTAATTTCCAAACCTACAGCTATTTCACAGCTAAGCTGGTAGCCACCCTACCCTTATCCACAGATGTGCGTAAAATTTGAGTGTTACTTGTTGTAAGCCACTTACTTTTGTTAACAACATTATTGAGGCAACAGCTGGCAAATATAGCTACTGTGAAGTCATTAACCATCATGTTTTTGAAGATTTTATTTATGATTTGAGACAAAGATCATAATATAATGCTAAATTGAAATTATGGTATAATTATAAATTATGACATAATGGAATTCACGACATAATTCTAACCGAAAAACTCAGGATAGGAAATTATTTTTAAATGACATTAAAGTATATATTTTATATACACATTGCCCAAAGGAATAGAATAAAGTATAACAATATGTTAATAATGACCCTTTCTGGTTGGTATAATTATGTGTGATTCTAGCTTTTTTACTGTTTATAGTGAAATACATGTTCACTTTATATTGGCTAAATAATTAGTAAATTAAAGTTGAATTAGTAAATTTCCATATATTTCAAATTTTCTACAGTGAACCTATATTGCCTTTGTAATCATACAAATCAATGCTGATTTTTAAAAATGGAGATCCACGACTTAGAACGTTGGTAACAACGAGTGATGACCATTCTTTGTGAGCCTTCTTCTCAACAGTGGTAAACACTCCTAACAGAGCTATAATCTAGCGATTGGTTTATTGAGTAGCATTTTATGAAGACAGAATAACAGTCCTACCAAAGTCAAGATTCATCATATCAATTGCTCCATCAAAGCCCCCAGGAACACCACTCTACAGTGCAAAGAAATAGGATGGGTTAAACATGCCCTATACATAGAAAGGAAATGAAAAATGTTTTGAAGGGATTGAGGGCAAGGAAGGAAGGAAGGCAAATGAAAGGTGAGGAAGGGAGAGAAAGGAAGGGGAAACGAAAATTTACAGAGAAAAAATTCTGTTCAGCTGCATCCCAAGAACATATCCCTTTACAATCTTACCACCACCCAACCATCAATCTCCATGTACAGAAAGTCGGGGATTGGGTGGGGTGTAGGAGGAGACCCAACATTAGGCAGAGAGGGGCTCTTTTGCAGCAGCCAAGTCATGTCCTCAAGAAAGAATTGATATCCCAGGGCACTGCTCTACATTCTCCACTCACATTTTAGCCACGTGGTTATACAGAGTCAATGTTCCCTCTTGCCAAGACCCTTTCTCATTTATCATAGTTCAAAAGGAAAAGGCTTCCGGGCTAGATAACATACTTACTTGCAGAGGCCTTGGAGGCCTGTCCTTCCCTTCTCCTAGTTGCTACTAAACTAGATAGTCCTAGACCCCAGCCCACATTTTATGGTAGCCTCCAGACCAACCATTCTGAATAAACAAGGGTCAATTTCATCCATCTGGGAATGAATTGTCCATTAAGAGGCAGATATTACTGCTATGTCAGGACTAAATGATGAATAGAGGACGGGTGAAGAGACTGTATAGGGTTGATGTGGGAGAAATAATAAAGAAGAGAGGGGATAAAGAAGAGGAAAGAGGAGAAAAGAAAGAGGGATAGGAGAGAGGCAAAAGAAAACAGAGTGGAAGGGAGCAAAGTGTACTCATGTCTCCACTGGGAGTTCTTCCCACCATGAAGGGTGGCAGGTCAGCCCCACTGTTTCAAATGGTGGAAGCACCTGGCATGGATGCAGGTGCCTGTTCCCCTTCTACCCAAGCTTCCTTCCATGCTTGCCGGTCTGTTCGCCTATAGCAACACTGAAGCCAGGCCCCAGCCTAAGGGAGCTCCTGGTTGATTTTTCTCTAGGCCCATCTTACCTCTGCTCACCAGAAAATCCTAACCTGTGCATGTGTTTCAGGGGATAGAGAGGAAGAGTGTTTGGCAACCAAATTATTCCAAATTTGTCAGATAACAAACCAGAATTCTAACTTTAGTAGAGTAAATCTTAGAGTTAGTCCCATTCATTTAGGTTGTCATTCATGCTTCCATTGCTTTCCTCCTCAGACACAGATTGAGCTCCTTTTCTATCCTTGGTACTGGGATGCTTGATCCAGGCTTGATCGCTCATAGTCTAGTGCAGGAGGCAGACTAGAGAAACAAAATGTAGAAAGGTCCAGTTTTATGGCCGAACAGTGTGTGTATGTGTGTGTACATGTTGGCATGGATGTAGGTGTGAGTTAGGATACGTGGTGGCCCTGGATAAACTGTGAGAAGGCAGTTTGTCTTCCCACTCCTGAACTGCACCCATTTCATGCTTTTCTGCACCATCCCCATGAAAACTTAGAATTCCTCTCCTTTACTTAGGAACCAAGAATGTGGGCGAAAGGATGTGGAAGAGCCTGACTGCTCTTTGAAATCCTGAATAAACTTCAAATGGGCAGCTTCCATGTCTGCTTATTCCCTCGGTTCACACCCTGAATGTCCTGAAGCGGAGAATTAACTGGGTTGGAGGATAAACAAAAAAGGCCCTCTCCATTGCCCATAGCTATTTCCCCCTCCCACAATACCTAACCCCGCCTTTAAGACCTCCCATTTTAAGGGATGGCAAAGTATAATGGAACATCTGATAGACTGGGTTTAATAAAATCCTACCTCTAGCATTTGTGACCATGGTAAGTTATTTAATCTGAGCCTTGGTTTAATTATCTTAAAAATATGAATGATACCACACACTTTATGAGCTTATTCTAAAGTTTAAATTAGAATAATAATAATACTTCTCCATGTATGCAACACTTACAAGTTACAGGTGTTGTGCTAGGATTTTTACGTAATCATTTTATTTAAGCCTCACAAAAAGCCCATTTTATAGGTCAGAAAACTGAGTGAGGCTCAGAGAGCTTAAAAACACACTCAAGATGGCACCATAATCACTGATGGAATTGGCATTCATATGCATCTCTGTCTGACTGCAAACTTCTGTATCTTAAGTACCAAATTACACCTGGCACATAGAAGGTACTCAATAAATATGAATTCCCTTTTGATGTCCCTTGAGGTGTGAATTTCAGTGGCTTTGATAACGTTGGCACAACCCTACACTCCCTTCAAAGTTGCCTTTCAGCGACTCCCTGCTTCTTGGAGCTGATCAAGAAGCTGGATATTCAGACCACTTCTTCAAGGATCTCTTTTTAAACAGATGCGCCGATAACGTAAGGTTGGGCTAATGAGATTTTCCAGGCCATAAGTCGCTAACTGTGAATTAATTGCCTAGCCTATTTGCAATAAATAAAGGGACTATTACATGTGAAAAAACAAAAAATCACAAGGCTCCACTGGGCCTGTGCAGAAAGGCTCTGAGTTCTGCTGTATAAGCATCCCACTGTCAGCTACGTAGGAAGACCACTCCAAAGGCACAAAGCTAGAGCGCCTCTTGACATTGCTTCAGGGTAGAGAGCTCTGACCCAGGATTCAAGATAGGGATTTAGTAGAGCCTATGGAAACAGAGAAATGTTCCCATAGAGTCCATACAGTATATCAGATATTGGCTTAGACGCCAAACCTCAAGAGGTTCTTTCCAACTATAAGTATGAATCTGCAAATTCTGATAAAAGAGTCATACACGTCCCCCTCCCCAGCCCTCAATACACATTTTTATTATCTGTACAGCTAACAGGACTTTTACTCATCAATCTTCTCTCCTTCCACTTCTGCTCTCAACATCAGGCTTTGTGGATTTCCACAAGAGAAGGCTCCATCTTACAGTGGCTGGAGAAGCTGGGCTGCTTGTGAAAGAAGCTTCATTACAGATTAAGAAAAATGGGGGAAGGGGAGCCTTGTCTTGTGGAAATCACAACAGAGCCTTGTGAGGGGCCAGTAAATCAGAACCAGAGACAGCCAGCTGGAGATAAGGTCCCTGTGAGCAACAGCCTGCCACCACGCCATGGTGACATTAAGAGCCAGCCACTATCTTCAGACCCAGAAATGAAGACTTCAGGGGTGGGGAGAATTCAACTAAGCAAACACCAGAGCTGTTATCTTTCCTTTACAATGTTGCCGATGAAGATAAAGAATGTGCTGACTTTGCTGGTGTCCATATGTGTCCCTGGAGACCAAATGAAAACAATATTCAAATGCCAGTGGGGCACAGCAGGAAGCACCAGACAGGGGGCCCCCCCGCAGAGAAGATTAGAATCTGAAAGGCTCTGGGCTTTCTTTCCCTGGGGAAACAAGGAGGGGAGGTGTGCTAATCCCACAGATTTCAGAAGGGCTCTGATTTACTGGCCTCTCACAACGCTCTGTTGTGGTTTGTCATTTTCAGGAGAATGCCTTGCTGTAAAGGTTAAACATGCTAAGAAGCATGAAATGATCTTCAAGAAAGACTACATCTCCTCACCAGAGAAAACGCTGTCCAATAGCCCACAGAAGGGGGTCTTTCAAGTACCCTTGACACCCAGGGTTTTCAGCCCTACCTCCCAGATGCACTCCTCACTCCAAAATCCTCGCTGTTGGGCTGGATTTATATGTCATTTGTGGGGTAAGATGGGATGGATGATAAAAAGAGAAATGTGCACATGTCTTTTCCTTTCATATTTCCCTTCTCTGTAAATCAATTGACAACATTTCAAACACAATTTACCAAACACAAATAAATTACTGGAGACTGACCAAATGTCTTTGCTATAATGCCACAATTCTACTGCTTAATAGGTGATGGGCCATAAACATATATTTTCACAAAATACACGCAGATACTTCTTGTGTATATTTCTTTGAAAAATCCCATTATGGGGAACCAAAATGAGGGATTAAGAACATTATATTCTATTCTTTGGGCAACTTATTTTCTATGTGGAGACCTCAATTTCCTTATCTAAAATTGGGGGTGGGGTGTTTGTGCTAGATAATATCTGAGCCTTTAGCAACATAAATGATTTTACGACCCTTTATACTCTGTCTGGTTTTCTTGGGGTCAATCAATGTGGGGTTTTGAGTTTGGGCCTGTTCATGACTTTTACGTGTCTGCTGTTTCTTTCCCATAATGGTCCCAGATTGGATTAAAACATAGCTCGTGATAAAATAGAGAAACATCTCAGAAACTAGAGGAAAACTATATGCATGCACTCTGTGTACACACAGTTAAACAGTCCTTGGTATTGGGCCTCATTGCTATAAAGTGCTAATGAGACCAGAATACAGAGAAATTAAAAATGATTTTCCTAAACCTAAAAAAAGAATCTTTTAGCTTAATCTGAAATACAGCCACTTTTACAAGAGAAAAATAAACTACAATTTTTTTCAATCAAATATATGCAAATCTTGGTTGAGATAATCACAGTAACAGCAGAGCATTTTAACATAATTCTTCAAAATCTGGGATTATACCTGAGTCATATCTTAACTCCAAATACAAACCATTTTGAAGCATGGAGAAAAGCATGTTTCGTATGTTCCCTTCTGCCAGAACCTTCCTTCCCACGTTTAAATTCTAGTCTACATCACGAATTTAAACACAAAAATCATATCTGGGTCATTTCTACAAGACAAGAGAAGAAAAAAAAACAGAATTAAAACACCAGCTAACTAAATTTTTCATTCTTGAATTGCTGAATTCTAGATTCAGAACGGGGCATATTGGTTTATCATCTATGTGAACACACCATACCATTTGACTCTATAACAGAGAGACCCCAGCCAACTAAGCAGCTACTGGTGGTATTCTCAGTGGTAAACATCGAAACCGAGGCACAGAGAGAGGCTAAGTCACACATGCTTAGAGTGGAACCGGCATGTGTCGAGGACTCCGAGACACATCTTCTGGTCACTTCACTCCTCTCCACTCCTCCCAAGAATCTTCAACTGATTTGAGGTGTCTGAGGAGTATAGGGAAGAAACAACGGGCTTCTATGGCCAAACCCCCGTTCTAATGCAGCCACTCTTCAGCGGTGTACAATTGGTTAGTAAATTCTATCAACACTTCCCCTTAAATCTACTGAACGTGTGACCCAAAAGTGACCTCTATTCTCTCTACCTCATGCATGGCTCTTATTTCTCACTCCTGAAATAATACAAATGCAAACTGAACTAATGCTTACTGGTCCGCGGGCCTACTGCCTCCTACATCCCATCCAGCCTCTGCCAGAGTGATGTGAACCTGTTGTCCCATTGAAAAAAAACGCCATGCCTCCTTTAAGATAAGGTCTATATTTGTTGGGAGAGCAAACAAGGTACTTCACTCGTCTAGCCACACCTTCTAAAACGTCCCCTCAAATTCCTTTCCCTCATTCCCCAAGTCTTAGACTCCATTCAGGAGGAAAAGCCCCTGTTTACCGAAATTACCTTGCATCTCTGTTCTTTCTACATGGGATATTTTTTTCCTGCCTCGTCTACCTGGGAGATTCCTGCTACTCCAGCAGCCTCAGCCCTCGTGTCACCCACTCTGTGATGCTGCACATGACATTTCTCCCTGCATTTGTGTCCCACCTTTCCCAGATATTAAAATAGATTGATAAGTTTATGAGGAGTGTCACAATCAATGCCTTTGGATCCCGAGGGCTCAGCACAGCCCCTGGCACATAGTACTGAGTCCGTGCCTCGGAAGGAATGAATTGGGCCCTTAATTTCTTCATCTAGAAAATGAGACTAATAATATACAGCCGCAGAGTGGATGCGAGGGTAAAATGGCTCAGTGTAGATGAAGAACTTAACATAAAGCAGGCACATAATTTCTCTCAATAAATAGTGGATCTTTTTAACATTCCTTTCCTCTGAATCCAGATTGGAACAAGGAAGAACATATCTATCTGGGAAAAGACACATGGAGCCAGAAATGCTTTAAAAAAGGCGATGACAATCCCCTTGTGCTGCATTTTGAAGCATTTGTTTCTCATAATTTCGCAGCATCTCAATTTATTGCATCCATAATGGGCAGATGTCTGCTGCCAGCGAAACAGCTTCTAGAAAAGGCAGTAATAAAGGTACAGAGCGGTAATGGAAATGGCTGCCATGGCCCTGCATTTGATAGACCCACAGCCAGCAGCAGCAGTTCCAAGCAGCTGCCACGCACTGCCCCAGAGTGCAGAGACCCTCACTTTCTCAGGCTGAACACAGGCCAAGCTGTAGATTTTTCAAAGCTCTCGAAAGCCCCCAGCCTGTCGTTCTGAGACCCTTGGAGCTTCAAGACTCCAGAACAACTAGACTCTCCTTCTCCGACTCACTGTTTTTGGAGTAACAGGAGCAACTGTGATCAGGGGTATCTGAGATCCTGACACGGGAATAACACTCAGGAAGGGTTCATGGGCTATGGGACAACTTCCTGGAATCATATAGTCCTGGGCCTGTGGAAAGGCAAACTGGAAAACAGGAAGAGAACAAAGAAGAGGCTGAATCTGAGCATTGCTATGGTGGTCACCAGTGATACATCTGTATGACTTAAGCACGAATTGATTAGAAAAAATGGGGTGGGGCACATGTCGGTTGAAGTTGATAAATAGTGTATTTCTTGGGAAACCCCTTTCTCTGATACACGTCATTAGCCATCAAAAGCAGGTAAACAATGGACCTAAAAGGAAACAGCCCGTTAATGCTCTTAAGAAACCCAAGGTTATATTCATTAATCTATCAATTAAAATGGATGTGTTATGGGCCTGAAGCAGTCCCAGTACAGCGAGGTATTCATTTTCTTAGATGAATGAATCAGAGGTGACAAGTTCATTGCAGCGCTGATAAAACCAAGCCCAGCCTCCCACCCCAGACAGTGCTGCAGACTGCAAGGAACAGGGACTCGCATTCCGTCCTGCCCTTCACCCACCTTCACCCCTCGTCTCGGGATACGGGAAGACATTGCCAAGCCGATGACATTTGAGAATCACAGAGTTTAGAACTGGAAGGGCCCTGAGAGCACGAAACCCAATTGCCTCCTTTCATTTTTGCATAACAGAGTCACCAGAGGATCCAAGTAAGACTCTCAAGGTCACATATCTAAACAAAGGGCCTAGATATCCCTGGGGAATGCAGCAGACCCTCAGTGGTACTGGAACCACTGAAAGCAACCAGCATTATTATATTTGACCTTGGAAGCCAGGGTTTCCTTCGTTCCCACACCACTGAGCAGACCCCAGTAGACGCAGTACCAGTTATAAAGTGATATGTCATGTTGGACATGTTTGGCTTTCTACTTGTCATCTTTTTTTCCCTATAATTATTCCCTGGATTGTTGCCCTTGGTAGGTTGCACTATAATTTGCAGATTACTTCTCTATCCCCTGCACTAGAACGTGAGCTCATATGAGATCTAAAACCATGTTTTCTACAAATTTCTACCTTCTCATCTTAGCTCACGAGGCCTGGTACATAGAAGGGCAAAATACCTATTTATGTAAGGGCTATGTCAATGTTGAAATTAATTCCAAAGAAGCATCAGAACTTCATTTCCTATAATTTGAGGGGCCAGAAGCCACTGAAACAAATACTTAAGGTAGGAATGTGTTGCGTATGCAGACATTTTAAAAATGTAATACTCTAAGGAAGGTACAAAATGACCTTGAGCATTTCATTCTCATAGGGCATGCTATCCAGTTATCCAAAGGAGAGAGCAGTGTAAATTGACCTAGGATGATGGTGGTGGAAAAAGAGAGAAGTGGAAAGATGCAGGATGGGTTTAGATGAACAGTTGACAGGAACTTGCTGAGGCAGATTGAATGAGATGGGAGAAAAATCAAGGCAAATCCCAAGGACACTGGTGACGCCACTTACTGAAATGGGAAAAACTAACAGTGAAAAAAAGTCGGACAAAGAAGAGGAACTCAAGATTTCTGTTTTCATTGCTGTGATTCAGATACCTATCAGGTATCCAAATGCTGATGTCAAACAGGCAAGTAGATCTAGAAATCTGGGATTCCAAAGAGAGTTCCAGGCTAGAGACCCTGGCTTGGGAGTCACTGACATGTGGGTGACCTTTGACACTATGACAATGGATGAGGGCACCAGGGGGCATGTGCAGACCAAGAAGAGCCCCAGTGCCAGGGACTGGGGCCTTCCAACATTTAATAACCACATAGTATGTGTATAGACAGTGCTAGAGACTATGGGGAAACAAATACATTTAATGTATTGTTCTTCCCTTGATGACTTTACAACATAACTTCTTTCACATATACAAGAAGCAAAGACTGTTCAACGTAATGGACAGGAGTATCAGGACTCAGGAAGCATGAATTCTAACCATTCTATAGCCACTCTAAGTTAGAGTCACGTTCACTTCTTAGGGCTTCCTTCCAATTCCTCACCTACTGAAACAAGGATTAGGTACAGATCACATCAATTCTGTCTGCCAGCTCTACTATTTTCTGATAACATGCTTTCCACGTGGCATCAGAATGACTCATTCGACCACATCTAAAGACGGTGTCTCACCCTTCTCAGGCAGAATGAGCCGCTGCTGCTCTCGGAGCACATAGCAGCAATGAGAGGGATTGGCTGAAAGGGAAGTCCCTGGGCTGGAAGGGGAGCAGCTGCGGCCTGCACTCTTTTCCTGTTGGAACAAGAGTCATTTGAGAGAACTCAAAATATCTTTCACTCTTGATTTTCAGCTGGTATGTATGTCAGATGAATGGAATCCCAGGGACCAGCGAGAAGAGCAGATTTACTCTCTCCATCTCATTTTCTTGGTTCTACAAATTAATAGTCTCAAAAGCATCCAATTTCCAGGATTCCATGATCCCAGGAAATGTGTCCTTTTATCAGGTAGTAGTTCTACATGGCTGGACATCTATAACAAGACATGGCCTTATGGGTCATGGTACCCCGAGCTTTCCCATGAAACAGCACTAAGAAAATGGTTTAGTAAGATTATATGAGGTCTGACAATTAAGTTTGAGAACTCATTGCACAAATGTTGCCAACCTTTTTTTGGTATCAGAGGGATTATTCATTATGAATTTGTACCAACAGGACAAACAGTTAATCAAGTTTACTACTTGATGAAAAGGCCGTATGAAAAAGTTAGATGACCTGAACTTTTCACCAACAATTGATGGCTCTTGCATCACGACAATGCACCAGCTCACATGACATTGTTTGTGAGGGAGTTTTAGCCAGTAAACAAATAACTGTATTGGAACATCCTCCCTACTCACCTTACCTGGCCCCCAATGACTTCTTTCTTTATCCGAAAAGAAAGGAAAATATTGAATACAAGACATTTTGATGACATTCAGGACATCAAGGATAATACAATGACAGCCATTCCGGAAAAAGAGTTCCAAAATTGCTTTGAAGGGTGGACTACCAGGTGCCGGCTTCAGTGCATAGCTTCCCAAGGGGAGTGCTTTGAAGGTGACTGTAGTGATATTAAGCAATGATGTATGTAGCACTTTTTCTAGGATGAGTTCATGAACTTAGTTGCCCGACCTCATGTGTGTCCAACACACACACACACACACACACACACACACACACGTATAAAATCCTGGGTGAGCCTTCATATCGATTCTTGGCAACTGCCCATCTGGACAGAGCTCATTGGTGGAGGGATAGACAGAAGAACCAAATTAGGACAATCGGCTTTTCTTTTTGGAAAATGTAAATTCTGATTGGAAAAATGCAGAACCTGGACGTCAGGAGAGATGAATCACTTCAATCGTAGTGCTTTGGGATATCCAGAGCTTCTCTGCTTCCCTTTGTAAGATGTATTCAGTGAGATCTTCATTTGATAGTTACCTCTCCAGGTAGTCACGCAGCAAATTCTCTTTCTTGACTCTGTTAGCCAAAGTCAATTCTGTAGCTTGCAACCAAGAAAATCTTACTTAGTAATTATTAGTGTCCCCATTTTACAGATAAGGAAACTGAGACTTGTCATAGGGATGGACTTGTGCTGAGTCCTATTTTCTTTCTTGCTGAATACATTCAGAAAAAGATATCCAGGGAAGAGGGTAGAATCTGTACTGGCCTTAAACTAAAGCTTGATGGTCCACAAATAAATGCAATCTATAGCCTTGCCTATTGTCACTTGGCTCCCACTAACTAAATAGTTTAGCAACACTGGCAAGGAGAGGCTGCCTATATTGCCCCAGGTCAATGGATGTCTTTTAAGGCAGACAAGCTAAAACGCTTCCTCTGTACAATAGAACTTTACAGGATGGCAGGTGGTCCTCCAGCAGATTAAAGCATTGCAACCAAACTGATTAGTATTAAGTAGTTAAAATAGGCCTTTGCTTTTTAGGTCATGGAAATGACTCCCACTTCACTATGAATAAGAAACCAAAATAGCCACAGCTGAACAACTGGGACGGATAGAATATTCTTCTTAGAATAGTATCAGATTGCAACCAAGAAAACCTTACTTAGTTTTTTCCTGAAACTTTAGATGCTGAAAAATCTAAATATGACATCAAGCCAATTGTCATATGTCAAGATTTAGAGTTGCTCATCTTCACAGGCACCAGAAGCACTCTTGTGAGGGAGCAAGCAAGAGACATCTATTTTTACTCCAAGAGAAGGATACTCATGCAAATTAATCTTAGTCTCATATACTCACATATTTCCTAGTTCTCTTACTTTATTCCCTCGCCTTGGGCTGACAGCTTTGAATTGGGTGTTGTCTCTTCAATTGATCTGCTCGCTCGCTTTTCTTGAGTTCTTAAGCTACTTTGATCTATTTTCTGACCTGCGCCATCCCCAACTCTGCTTTTCCTCTGTATACCAGTTTTCAGCAACTCCGTAGGCTTCCTCCATGTTATATAAACAACTGCCTCTTTCTCACACTAGTGTTCCTGTTGTAGGGCCAGCGATACCAAGGAATTGACGCCACTAGGACGCCCAAGTATAGGACCCAGTCTGGGCTAGATGGGACACCTGCCAGGAACTATCTTAAAGGTATCATGGTTAGTACAAAGGATGTATTCTAGGCGTAGGGTTAATGCTTCTAGAAGACAATTAAACAGAGAATGGAAAATGGAGGGACCAGGTTGATGGTATAATGGTAGGTGGGGCAGCATTCCTTGATCCAAAGGGGATCATACTCCTGTGTAAAGAGTCTTAACACTTTTCCTTCACCACTCTTCAGAAATGCCTATAGAAAATACTCAGGGTGACAAGTAGAGACAGTCGATAATTATGTTCGAAATTGGAGACAAGAAAATCCAGGAAGTCTTGGGCTCCCTTTTCCCAACCATCACTTCCCCATACAGACATGGTCTCTCCCATCCATGTGCCCTGTTGACATCTAACACAACATCCAGCACGTTAGCACATTTCCCACATTTCCCTTGGTTTCCCTGGGAGGATTATATTCCCCTTGATCAAAAGCAGGGGCTGTGTCAGTTTTGTTTTTGTTTTTGTTTTTGTTTTTGTTTTTGTAACTCCTGCATCTAATACAATGGCTGGAACAAGCTAGAGTTTTAATACATGTCTGCTCCATGTACGAAAAAACGAATAAAAAGTACTCAAAAGCATCTCCCCTGAGGGATCAGTTTCAATAAAGAAAAACAGTGTCATTGGGACGCTCTATTTTCTTTGCTAGCAGAGTGCAGTCCTATCATTTTTACACTCCACTGATTCATTCTGAACATGGTGTCGGGAACAATAGAGAGCCAAAAAACAATTAGTGGGGGAACAAAACAATCAGTTGAACCGTCTGGAATGTGAGCGATGTATAGATCAAATGTCTTAAATTTGCTAGGCTCTTTCTCATTGGGCCAGAATGAATGACTCCTGGCTGCACTGTACCCAGAATAATTGTCCCTCATATATCCCCAATCAGCTGCCTTTTAATGACTAGTCAAAAGTGACAATGCAAAATGTGCAGTGACTTTCACTGTACTTGACAAATCTTGGACCAACTCCCATTGATGTGCCCTTGGAATAGGTGAGCTCAGAGACACCTTGCACAAATGCCTACCGTCACCGCTGCCTATCTTCAGCAACCACAAGGCCCTTGAGTTAGGAAGAAACCCAAGAAAAAGTGTGAGATGTCTAAAGTGACCTTCAGTTCCTACACTACCTTCATAGACGGTGGAAGACCTGAAATACCGACTTCCGCCAAAACTGTCTCATGCATCTCAGAGGTCGGATGACCTTTCTATCTACCCAAATTTGTACCAGGATAGTTTACCCTACAAAGACGTATGGAAAGTCTGGGAGTTTGACAGACAGATCAGCCCCTTGTGGCCCACTTCCGTTCCAGACTGTGGCCTCCTCATCTTAACTCATGTTCTGATTGTTGCTCCTTTGAAAATTAAATGAATCTGAATTTAAATTCCATACGTCTCAAGAAGGCTCTTTGTCTTCCACTCCGATGTCCTGTATCCTGTTTTTGGTCCAACTGTAAGGAAGACTTGCAGTTTTCTTGCAACACACCTTAACTGGAATTATAGTTGACCTCACAAAAACCATTCCTTGAAAACATCTTTGGTCATCCAGTTCCTGTTCCAGGATATCTCCTTGTCACCAGACTTACAATACTTGGACAATTCTGGCCACTGGTGGTCATTAGGGATGAGACCCTGCAGTTCCCTCCTCAAGACAGTCTTCTCTTCTCTGAGTCTCAGTGTCCTCAGCCTGGGCCACCCACAGGGCCCAGGCCACTGCCTTGTACCATTTTATTACTGCTTTTTGTATAAATATCTCCACTCCTCAGCTAAATAAATGATAAGTTTCTTGAAGGCAGTAAGTACCTATTACAGATGCAGTATCTGCACAGCCCTAGAGCTACGTCCTCAGGAAATACTTGGTAACTACCTAGATTATCCTTTCATATAAAACAGAGGCTGACAACCCATGGACAGCCAGCTTGATTCTCTGTGCTTGGCATATGAAACAATAAACCAAGCTGCAATCTGGATGTGGCTGAAGGACTGGACTTTTCTTGTCTTGACGTTGTCTTATTGCATACCTTTATCTCTGCCCTTTACTCAAACTGTAAATTCAGTGCAAAGGTAAGATGCTACAGTGGTGAATGTTCCTCCTAGCCTTCTGGCCTGTTCTAATCCATCAGCCCCCACCGTTTGCTCCCCACCTCTCCTACCTTCCCCCCTCCCACATCACTCCACATTCCAGTTCACTCTGGACTTGGTCAGTTCCTCAACTGTGCCATGGTCTCTTGCCGCTGTCCCTCGGTACACACTGTCCTTGCTATCTAGGGCACACCTTTCTCCCATCTCTTTGCCAGGCTAACTCCTATTCATATTTTAAGCCTCCACTTGCATATTCCTTCCTTGCAGAAGTTTCTATGAACACCTACAGTATGTTTGGTCCCCTTGTAAAAGCCTCCCAATTTCTCTCTACTTTCCCTTTGATGAAGTTGATGACAATAATTACGACTACAGCAGTCACTAACATTTATTAAATGCTTACCATAGTCCAGGGACCTGTTGGCTCACTTTATCAGCACCAGCATCTTATGAGGTAGGTATCTGATTATTCCCATTTTACAGATGAGGAAATCAAGTCTCAAAGACATTGATTATCTTGATAAGGTTCATCGCTCCATAAGGGCCAGATTTCTCACCCAGTCTGATCCCAGAGTTCACGTTCTTAACCAATACATCACACTGGCTCTTATAAAACTCACCACATTTGAAATTATTTACTGGCCAAAGATTCAACTAGGCAGCAAGCTCCAGTGGAAAAGGGCTGGGTCTGTCTTATTCAATAGTGTTATTTCTAAAGTCTAATCCAAGAGCTAGCCCACAGAAGACACCAAAAGGCATGAGTTAAATCAATAAATGAAACAGCCAGTTGGTTAGCCCATCCAGAATCCCAAAAGAGAAGTATCCATCCTTTCTAAAAGATGTCTTATACTGAATCAAAAAAGTATCATGATCATGGTAATGTTTATTCTAAACTTCTCCTGTCTGCGCCTCAAACCTAGTCAAACAAAATCAAGCATCCAGAACTAGAAGTGGTACGATCTGGAAAGCAGTGAACCCAAGAAAACTCTTCTCTAGAAGACACAAAGCACGAGCAGGTCCAAAGCTAGCACCTGTGGTAGCGAAGAAAGCACAGGTAGGTCTCTCTAAAGACGCAACTGTAGTAGTCACACACGCTCAGGCCCCAGGAGGCCACCCACAAGGGCTGACTTACCCCTTTCGCAGGTTCTTCCCCAGTAGCCGGTACCCGTGCAGTCGCAGATGAAGCGGTTCCAGCCGTCCTTGCACACAGCGTTGTTCTTGCAGGGGTAGCTGTCACACTGCTTGGCGCTCATCCGTGAACAGGAGGACTTGACGCCCGCGGCGTTCTGCATCTCCGCCAGCTGTCGGATGTTCTTGCTGCGCCCGTCGATGAACAGGTCGCGGATGCAGCCCACGTAGCCGTAGTTGAGCATGGCGGTCCAGAGCTCGGTGGGGAGAATGAGGCCCGCACGGTTCTCCGGCAGCCCGCCCAGATACATGTCCCCTTCCAGGTCCAGGATCTCGCTCTCTCCGCTGGCCGTGAAAGGCGTGCGCCTGCTGTTCACTGATATGGTACCTGGGATGGGAGAACAGAAACAGAGTGAGCTAACGTAACAGCTCCTTGGCATCGTAGGTGAGGCTGCCAGTCGATGAACCAAATGAAAGGAGCCTAGCAGGTGAGTTCTGAGACTTGTGTTGCCAGACCAGGGAAGAACAATGCAAGCAGGGGAATGAAATGCTCTAGATGGTGGAAAGGACAATGTAGGTAATATGGCTCCAATCTCTGCCAGGTAAGACAGACTGGTCCACAAGAGGAGCCAGGACAATCCCAGTGGCCTACTACCTGGTGTGGTGTCTTTTCTCTACATAAAAGTCCTGGCTGAGAGGTCGCATACGGTATAGATTGAGAGCAGCAGAGTTCCCACATGTGTTTAAATCCTAACTCTCCCATGTACTAGCTGTAACCTTGAACAAGTGATTTCACCTTCTGGGGCCTTAATTTCCACATCTGTAAAATGGGAAAATAATTGTTCCACCTCACAGGTTGTTGTGATGATTAAATGAGCTTATATATGTAAAGTGCTTCTTACTCTGAGTCTGGGACAGAGTAAAGGTTCTGTGGTGCTGGTCTGAGTCTTCATCACAGGCTTGTCATCCCCAGAAGGATGGAACCCTACGTGCCCCGATACCCTCTACACTGGCATTGGCGACCAGGCCTGCAGTGAATATTTTGGGCATTGCCTTTGGTAAATTTTCAGTGCAACATCTTTCTTTCTTTCTTTCTTTCTTTCTTTCTTTCTTTCTTTCTTTCTTTCTTCTTTCTTTCTTTCTTTCTTTCTTTCTTTCTTTCTTTTCTCTCTCTCTCTCTCTCTCTTTCTTTCCTTCTTTCTTTTTTTCCTTCCCTTCCTTCCTTCCTTCCTTCCTTCCTTCCTTCCTTCCTTCCTTCCTTCCTTCCTTCCTTCCTTTCACAAATATGTATGGAACACCTGTTCTGTCTCTGGTATAGCTCTGCGCACAGAGATAAACTTGAAAAGCATGTCCCTGCTCTCATGGAGCTGATGTCCCAGAGGAACAGAAACTAAACACATCACCCAATAAATAAGAGAAACTAGCTAATGGCAGGTGCAAGGAAGAGAACAAAATGGGTGCCGTGGTAGCAGTCCATGGGTGCCACTTTAAAGTGTATAGTCAGTGAAGGCCTTTCTAAGGCAGTAACAGGTGAACTGAAACCAGAATGCTGAAAAGGATTCAGCCATGCAAAGTCCTGGGGGAAGAACATGCCAGGCAGAAGGAATGGCACCTACAAAGGTCATGGGGTAGGTGGGGCTGTGGCTAGAGTGGAGAAGGCAAGAGGGAGTGAGCAGGGGATGAAGTCAGAGAGAGAGAGAGAGAGAGAGAGTCTCTGCACACGACATTACAGAGTATGTAATCCTAGACCCTGACCTGGGGACTTGGAAATAGGGTGCTAGTCCTCCCATGGTGACAATGGAGGCCAGTCCCTGAGCCATTTTACAGCTCAATTCCCTAAAATGTAAAATCAAGGAAACTGTAAAATCCAGGTGATATCTAAACATTATGCCATATAATTTAAGCATGATTTAGTATTCTTAAAGTGCTTTATTGTTACTGAGATAACTGGGTCATGCCATCCATCAGCCAGCCTTCACTTCTGCCGGAATCTCAATTCCCTAAGCTCTTTAGGGAACAGCTGAGGGCTGAGAAGATCAGCTGGGGTCAACAATGTGACCTACTCTCAATTGCAAAGTCAACAGAGGGCTAGAAGACGAGAAAGAGCATAAGGGGCATCTGGGAGGATCGAGCCAACAGCTTGCTTCCTGTATTCTCTCCTACAAGTATTTTTCCTGGAGAAATCTGCTTTGCCTTTTTGGTTTCTAAGCTTTTCAAAACCTGCGTAACAGCCACAATGTCCTGGCCACAATTTTAAGTACTTGATGTGCTTTTGGGGACTGGATCCTGAAAACAATCTTGTGAGACAGGAGTTGCTGCTTCCACTATTTCACCAATGAGGAAGTTGAGGTGTGTAGCTCTGTCTTCTGTTTAGCAGTTTGCCTTCTTTCCCTCCATGTATCTACAGAGCTCCTCGGATCACCAGCTAACAGGGAGGAGCATCTATTACCAAGTAAGAACAGCACCCAAACTGCTTTAGATGCTGGAGCCTTAAATACACCCTGAGGAAAATCTGTCTTCAGAGGGTGGGACCACAATGGTTTTGAAGGCACTTATCCAGTTTTAAGAATCACTCACCCAACTGGGGAGTCATCATGAAAGTATTTCTAGATCACTTCTCAGTCATGTTCTCCAGCAGGAGCAGGGAAGAAGGCACTACACTTAGATACACTGGTATTTTTATAACTATCCACTTTAAAATAGGTTTATAACCCCAAACAACATACTAGGAGCTATCCTCATAAAGAAATGAAGTTTAATAGATCATATTAAAATTTTATGTTGCACTGCTTTCATGCGACACTTATTTGTTTACTCAGTAAATTTTTATAGGCTTTGATCAAATCGATCAGTACATCAAAGTACTGGCCAACGCTACAGCTCCCGGGTATGAAATTCAAGGCCTCTGAAATCCAAACCTATTTGTCGAAGATGGACCCATTGATGGTTCTAACAAAACAAAATAACTGTTTTACTTGAAAAAGCAGTTAGCGTTGAGAATAAACAGAAGTAGACATATGGCAATTTTACATGTTCTGGGCTGCCTGTAACACAGGTAGGTAACCTTGAAGGTGTGCCAGGGTCTAGATTAGTTGATCACAAAACCCATCAGCAATGACCCACCTCCGGAGACCCAAAGTGCATGGTCCCCAAAACCAACAGGAGTATTTCCGTTATAATTCTGGGACAGCTTTCTGGCTCTGCCCCTGCTGACATTTTAAGGACAAACTGAGAGAGAGAAAGAAAGATTTGGCCTCCTAAGAAATTAAGTTTCGTATATTTCTTTTTCTCAAAAAAGTGCACACTGTCTATTCTTGCTCAAAAAGCACATTAGATTTGAAGCCTCTTGGTTCTGATCAGATTTCAGACAACCAATAAAGCATCCTACTGAGCGAGAAACCATCCAGGGCTGCAATCTGCCCCTCACCTGCCCTCTGCACAGAACCCATCCAGCTCCCCCTAAGAGCATCGTTGCTTATCTCCATCATCCCTCCAGCTCTGGAATTATACAGGAAAGCTGTTTCCCCTGAAGCTCAGCCATTCCTGACTGCAGCCTTTGGGGGAACCTATTGCTTTCTACTGTTGGCCAAATGCACCTAGGAAGAAAACGTCCACATGGTAGACTTTTTTTGTGTTTACGAGGAGAGTGAATCCTTCAAACCTGTGACAAATACAGCCAAGACCCTTCTCTAGTATAATCCTACCTAAACCGAGAATCAGGAAATAAGTGTGAAACCCAAACGCTTTAATTATCACTCTGGGTGCAATGCCCTTTCTGATGGCACAGAACATGACCTTCACTGCCACATGGTCCATAGAAAGCGAGGCAGACTGTTCAGGCATCCAAAAGCTCCAAACTCTCTATTTTTATGTTTTTTGGTGTTTTTCCCCCCCTCCCTCTCTCTGTTACTATTCCAGAGTGGCTATGTACTGCCTTGGGCTAGCTTGTTGGATCTGCGGCTGCAGAAACAAACAAAGCCATTTAAACCAAATGTAAAAGGTTATGAAGAGGAAGGGAGAGTTACTGAGGTCTGAGCAAAGAGTGAAATATAGGCTTTCACACCAAAGAAAGGCTTTAAATTGAACATGACTTCAGGAAAAATCAATTTGCCTTTTCCTTTCTTGTCATAATTTTTCCCTGCTACATGACCCTTGCCAATTATTGAAGGGTGTATCGCTGCATAAACCCTGGCAGTGAAGCTTATCCTACAGAGTGACCACATAATGCAGCATCTGTGATGTCACCATTGGTTTCCATGGTGATGAGAAAAAGGAGAAGAAGAAGGGGGGGGCACCATCACACCAGTGACAGGACAGTTGCTCCGCAGCTGTGGAATTGCTACTTGAAAAACCGTTGTTAGTTCCGGGGTCTTGGAGCTATCATTGAGATGGTTGGGCAATGAGTGAACAGGGAGGTTAGGAGAAGAATGCTAGCCATTGAGGAGACAGGTGACTTGTTCTGAAACATAATCTTACAACCACCATTAAAAAGAACGGGAGAAGAATCAACAAGCATGCAAGCACAAAAATCACAATAAAAGATATAAAGTCCAGAAACAAGCTGAGAAGCCAGAGCTTTCCTCTAGCCTCGGTGACACACCCCGCTTCTTCCTACCTGATCGGCCATCTCGTTGAATGTCCACGTGGTACCATTCCCCATCGTTGGCTTTCTTCTGAGTGGCTTTCACTTTGATGGTGCCAGAGCCCATGTCAAGCAGCAAGTACAGGTTGCCGTCAAGGAGTTCCACGGCAAAGAAGTCCACCTTGGTGTTCTTCTGGCTCCGAGCATCCTTCCTCTCTTGGGGCTTGCCATGAGTGAAGAGGATCAGACCGTTGGGCTCGGTGGTGCGGAAGTCGAAGGAGATGGAACCCATGCGTTTGGTGTTCCACTTGGGCAAGCTGATATAAGCCTCTGGGGTCTCAAAGTTGATGGGGTCCAGTGTGGCCACATTCTCACACTTGAATACAACTTCGCCATAGATTTTCATCTTGGTATCCCCAATCCGGGCCAGGCGAGACAGCTCCAGACGGATGTCATTATTCTTATAAACAACCTGTCAAAAGCCAAACAAGTGCCATATGAATCAATCTTGCAAACAGTAACCATCCATCGCCCTCTGGGCACCCAGGAAAAAGGCCCAAGAAGAGGCTTCAGGACACCATAGTCTGAAACATTATGAGAAGCATGAAACACAGCATTTGAAAAAGGATCTGGAGGGACCTCTAGGATATACACAAGTCCTGAATAAGCCCCTATATTTTCATTCTATTCCTTTCATCTGTCTCCTTCTGGCCAATTTTTGTGTTGTCAGAAAGTTATACAATATAAGCTTGCAAGTGGAAATCAAGAGAGATTGAGTTGAACAGACTCAAATACTTCCATACAAAGATACATACTGAAGTGTCCTTAGTAAAAGACCAGAAACAACCTAAATGACCGTCAATAGTAGACTGGTACATCCTAATGATGGACTATGAGGTAGTCCTTGAAAACTAGGTAGTTAGTACTCCCAATTTTGATGTGGATGCTTCCCAAGTAACATTGTTAAGTGAAATTAGCAAGGAATAGATCAGAGCGTGCATTGTGCAATCATTGTGTAAAGTATGTGTGTTGGAAGGAGGTGCCATAGCTATATATGCTTGTATATGCATAAAACATCTTTGAAAGAAAACACAAGAAATTATAAAATTGTGAATAGGATGTAAATCCGTCAGGTTAGTATTTGGAGTGGGAGAGAGACTTACTTTTCACAGTACCCTATTATATTTGATATTTTTTAAACCGTGTGGATGTATTACCTAAAGAAAATGATTCTTATGGGTTGGTGGGGAAAGAGATCTGTGTTTCTTTGCACATGGTGTATGCCCTCTATATACATATAATGAGAGAATGAAACAACCTAAAACACAAAAAATATATATTATGACTTTCTCACCCTGGTATAATCTACATAAAAGCAGGGATTAATCTTATTGCCCCAAATTAGATTTTCAAAAAGGTTTTGCTCTTACTAGACTTGAATTTTGATGCAGTGCCTTGGGATGGAACTGAGCGCTAAGCAATGTCAGACGTATAAAATAAACAGGAAGAAAAAGATGGAAGGGAAAGGGGTTAACATGAGAACACTCATTATGCCAACTACTTCACTATGTCCTGTACATCATCTTATTCAAATTCTAAGTCAGGATCCAGATTTAGGTTCAAATCCCACATCCACTGCTTACAAGCCATGTGACCTTGGCACAGTTATTTAACTTATCTGTGTCTGTTTTCTCCTCTGAAAACGGGAACACAGGACTAAATGATTCTGTAAGAATGAGATGAGTTAATATACGTAAAGCACTTAAGAATGGCACATAGTAAAGGCATAAAAATCTGTTATTTTGGGGGGTGCTTATTGTAGCTATTGTTAATCTGATTTCATCCTTTCCACAGACCAGAGTAGTTTGTGTTATTATCTGCATTTTCCATAAAATAAAAAGACTTAAGTGTGGAAATGAGTCTGACAATCCATCTCAGTGATAAAAAGTTAATTGGACGAGTCATTCCAATATCTGTCATTTAATCCCTAACATCCGGCTGTAACCTGTGTCCCTCCTCTCCCCAATCACCAGGAGAGAATCAAGCAGAGCTATTTGCCTTTTAATATATCACTAATGACAAAGAATTGAAAACGCCTCCCCTGCTATTATGACCTCGACCATAGGCCTAACCATACTAATAACACTGAAAACAGTACTCATATTTACTGAGCACCTACTACCAACCAGTGTGCTAAGGATCCAAAGCCTTCTATTGCATTAATTCTGACAACACCCATTGGAGACATCCCCCTCACTCCCCCATTTTACTGATGCAGAATCAGATGTGGAGAGTCGTTAAGGAACCAGTCCACAACCAGACAGCTGGTGATGACAGAGCAGGACTGGAACCCCGGGAGCTGGGCTCCCGAGTCCACTTGCTTTACCACCGTGAGAACGCGGAACAAAGTCCTGCAAGCAGCTCTCATGAAGCTCATCGTTAACGTCCTGTGGAAAGTCATGCATGTGTCATCCCCAATTCAAAAGCTGAATTGCTCATCTTACCTCTGCGGGGCAAAGGGAAACCCTGAAGGATCCTTAGGCGATCGCTCCAAGTGAGTGAACCAGAAAAGAAACAATAAAAGTTTGCTGACTGGCAGCTTCTTCTCCTGTCCAACCACCAGTAGTTTGCCCCAGCTTGTGAGAGCTCTCTGCCATAACCAAACTTTGGCTTTTCTTATATTGGTTAAATACCTACAATCAGAGCTCTTTGTATAGGTTACTTATTAATGTATAACAATAGCTCATCCCAAAGGGACAGACGGAGGCTTGGCTCCATTGAACAATAAATGGAAAGAGAGGTCAGTCATCCCTACAAGAGGCAGAAGGAAATAAGAAAAAGGCCTTTTAAAGGTTGCAGAGTCCTGAGAAGAGGAGCTGTTCTGTAAGAAGAAGGGTATACAGGTGAGACTGGGACGGAAGCTGAGCAACTAGAATTCAGATTTCTGGAGAGACAGACAGGAGAATCAGGGCCAGAAACTGCCCCAGATAACCAGACTTCTCTCAAAAGCTCTTTGCAGGTGAGCTCTCTGTCCACTCCCTGGTCCTGAAATTACTTCTCTCTCTCTCCAGGTATTAATATATATGCAGTCTCCACACCTTTCTTACTGACAGTGAGTTAACCTCTGAATCCTATTGTATTTATGTCCTCACCC